>NC_143578.1:150300896-151539601 GCF_048544385.1 Mastigoproctus giganteus | reverse complement strand
GAATTGCGTTTAGTCCTTGTGCCACGTACGCCTCTATTCGCACAGCCTCTTCCAGGTAGTCCTTGTCCCCACCCTCCGTTGTCGAGCACAGTGAGAGTATAGTCTGTGATCGCGACTTGGCTAGACCTTGTGCGAGCATGTTTAAATCACGCTCCGGAGCTGAGCTGGGCACATAACATTATTCTCCCCCTTAATCTCGTACCAGTGCGTCATCAGTCTCCGACGTTCAGCAGAAGTTGAAGAGTTGAGAGGGAATGTGCTTACATCAGTGAGAATGGTATCTGGCTTCTGTGGTTTGCTCTGTACGCTTTCCATCCTCTGCTCCTTCGATTCCTGTGTTTGTGTTTAACGTTTCGTTTGTGTTTGGTTCCTAAACTTTCCCGTGATTTATTTGTGTTTGTGTATTTAAAGGTGTTACCCGTTCCCACGTCTACGATAAGACGAATTAACATATTCAAGCCTCAGATAATCCTGTTCGTCGACACGTTGTGTGACCTCCACTCGTCCTGTTGATTTAAACTTGATGCTGCTTCTTTCTGTTATCGTAAGATTCTATCATCCTAATATTTTATTAAACTGAATTAAAATGAGAGAACGTATTAAAATGATTTTCGTGCGTGATGTTGTCCACAGTTGTAAAATAAAAAAAAATTCTGTTCACTTCGCCTTGTTAATGATCTGTATGCTATGCTTTGTGTAGTTGCCAAAGGCCATCAGTGTTACGAGAAATCATAAAAAAAAAAAAAAAAAAAAATATGCTTCCGTTACAAGGAATGAGAGAAATTGACTGTGTTGGTTCAGTAAGTAATAATAATGAAACTAATTATTCCAGCATCCTGTTCTCTGTGTTTGGATGAGAACTGTTTTTGTATTCATCGTCTTTTTATAATGAAAAATAATACAAAAATGGCCATTAATGTCGACAATATGGAAAGCAGTAACAGGGAGGAGATATTATAGTGGAGTCTTTTGAATTGGATAGATCAGTAGATCTAAGCAACCCCCAGCCCCCCCCCCTTCAACGCACACATTTTTTCCGTTATTTAGTATTGGCATTAACTTTTCCATGTTTAGAATCTGGCTACAAACTGAAATCCATTTTATACACTGCTAGAATTTTTGAAAAAAAAGCACCGGTTTCTCTCAAGACATTCTTCCTCATCCATGCTGTATGTATGTTGTGCAATCTGCCACGTCTGTTTTCATTAAGGTCACCCTGATGCGGCTAATTAGTGACAATTACCGTTTGGTTCAAAATGATTAGATTTAACTGGCATTAGAGCGTACTTAAGTCTGTTACTGGTAGTATGAAGTGGAAACTCAGATGTTCAACAAACAGTGTGGAAGACAACGACTGAGAGAAGAAGCCTCGGAAAGTAAAATAAATAAAAAATATAAAAAAAACAAGGTTAATGGGGCGTGATTTGGAAAGAGAGAGAAATCATAGTCTTGATGACCCTACTTTTAAGGTCAACCGTTCTCCGATAACTTCTAATTTTCGTAGCTCTGTAACGGACAAGTTTTCGAGACAAAACGACCGTTGTCTTTCCTTTGCTTTACTGGTCTTCCAACGCTGCGTCCGTTAACGACCGCGAGTCTCGTCCTGTCACTGAGACATGGCTGTCGAGCTGCCAGCTCTGTCTCTGCCACAAAATACTCTCTTTTTTCCAGCCACCAATGGAAGTCTGGTCGTTGCGCATACCAAGCCGACTCGGAAGGCAAACTTTACGCGTGCATGCCCCAAGACTGAGTCAACCGAGGTTTTTGTGGGCGCTCAGACCAGCAAACCAAATGTGCAGGACTGCCACAGACGAGCCCCGAGACAAGGAAGCCCGTTAGGAAACGCGTTGCGACGCTGCTGAACACTGCCACCGCTGATCACTAGCCATCCGTCAGACTGAAGGCTGCCATTTTTCATCAGGAATGTTGTCTGAAAATCCCGCGCAACGAAAGTTTTGGGGGAATTGGCTGTTACTTTTTGTGTTTGGTGAAGGAATTGCAGCACTGTTGGACCGGTTTTGTTAACAAACGTCCGTTAGTTATTTTGGATATTTTTGCAAGATTTTTATTATTTTTTTAAAATTTTCTATAATCCTACTTTTATTCGCTTTTTTCAGGCATTACGCATTGCCGTTAGTGTGGGATTACCTTTAGTGTTAGCAGATGATAGAAAATGTAAGAGACACGATTACGGAGATGTGTTTATGAATTGCAACTATGTTTTAAATGAAATTTTATATTAGCAAGTGTCCATTGAAATCATCTTCTTATCAAGATAATTGATTTTCTACGAAAAAGTGAAGGCCCCATAATTGTTTGACTCACTTGAGTTCCCAGCCAAATACACTAGTTATAAAAAAAAATTGCTGCACCTCATAAAACGTAGAAAATTTTAATTTAAAAGCCCTAATGACAGTTGTAGTTCTAATGAGATACGCTGTTTAGATGACAAAACAATGAAACAAATGCATTATAATGCATTTTTAAAAATACTATATAATCTATTTTAATAGTCTTTATTTAAATTCTTAAATTTAAATCCATGATCTAAATTCTTTAATGAATTGAAAATTCCCATCTCATCTCGACTTGCAGAAGGACAGTAAAATAAAATAAAATAAATAATAATATTAAAATTGAAATTTTGCTATATACAAAGGCTACAAATTTTTTTAATTATTATTCTGTTTTACATAAAAGTAATATTAGTACTTGGTGTTACAATCTTTTTGTTCCGTTGACAATATACATCGCACTTGCATGTGGGAAATTGGTTGTTTAATGTAAAAGAGATCCAATTTATGATGTAAAAAAGTGTAAATAACTCTAGAAATTCTTTTTTTCCCTTGGGATGCTTTATGCAACAGTTCCATCACAGTTTTCGATGAGGTTCCGATCAGAATCCTTTTCAGGCATCTTTAAACTTGAAAAATTACGTTAGTACAAATAATATTTGAGTTAGAACTGTTAGATCAACCCATATTTTTATTACGTTTATACTTAAAGTAACAAACGTGATAAAAATAGGTTGAACTGACTCAAACCTACAAAAGACTGTCGACTCAAAGAATAAATAAATAATAATAATAAAATATATATATATATATATATATATATATATCTCAAAAATTAAGAATTTTTGAATTAAGAATTTTAAGTAATGCCATTAAAAACTAATTCTGTTAAAAAGCTGTTTCAATATGAATTCGTCCGTATGTACGATGGCAAATAAATCGTGGAGATGTCAAGGACCACTAATGTAAGCTCACTTAACAGATGGAGGTATAGTAGTGAAACATATAACTCCGTCTGATAGAAAATTGGTGTTAAAGTTCCAGCTATTTTCGATCAAAGGGGGACAGTTTTCAGCTTACAAAAGGATTTCACGATAAATAAGTACTGTATAGTCATTTTTTTCCCATGTATCTTCACTGAAATGATTCTTTTAATCAGTTGTTTCTAATCATTTTTCTTTCTTTAAAATAAGCAGTGATTAATATATCTAAATGATCACTGTGTCACTTGAGGAAACCATTTCTGTCTGCTTGATTCTTTGCGTAGAAGAATCGCCCCCCCCCCCCCCCAATCGTTACTATGATTCGCGTCTTCGCAAAGATAAGGTGACTTATCCCAGTTCACTGTTACTGTTTCTTTTTGTTTTATTTCAAATATAATTGCTCATCACGATGTGAATCAATACATGTAATTTGATTGAAACTGGCTTAACACGCAGCCTTACTGAACTACGTTCAAAAATAAAACGACGTTTAAAATATTTTCTTTTATGCTTTTAGCATCTGCTAAATGAATGGCGCACGTGTTCTCTTTATGCTAAAATTTTCTTCTTCGGTTTTGTTCATATGCTATCGCATCGCATTCATACATTGTAAATATATGTAGGAATTCATGGGCTGCTGCACATTTGCGATGCCGCAAATTCACCTTCTGTCTTCATAGAACGAAGATCGTCTTTGCCCTTATTACCAACCACCAGATGTGCTCCGGCAAGAATCAAATTACGACCCACTGCAGGCTCCGATTACCGATAATTATCATTGATCGCCTATATCTGGTCACGTCTCTCCCTCTTTGACGGGCAAAGTAACCCTTGGGAGACAGGCAGCGCCATCTGCGTCACTTTTCTATCTCGTCAGTGTTACGTAATCCACTATATTTTAAATTTTCTCCCCCGCTATTTCTCGTCCCTCTCCCTTGTACACGGTGTCATTTTTTATACATATGATCTTCTGTTGTTTTTCATAATACTCCGAATTTTAGATAACCCTTTTGTAGTAACCACAAATATTTTTCTTAACTGCAGATATAATACTATACTAAATATGCTCAGAGAAATTGAAAGCACCGTGCAAGGATCAGTGCAGATGTAATACTTTAATGATAGAGTTCGGGCCAGTATGGAAGAAAGATAGCATTTTAAGTAACCTTTGTACAGAGAACAGTAGTTGGGAATACTGTAATCTCGGGAATACTGAATAGCAAGCACGGAAATCGTGTGTTTTCCATGTAATGCATATTAGCAACAGATTAAAACGATCAGCTTACCATGCTTGAATTATGTCAGGAAACTACATCCTCGTCTCGTATTAAACATCAGTCATTTTTACAAAAAATCACTCTCCCAAATCCTCGCAGTTGATAAATGTTGTTTCCTGATGTCTGCCACAGCAATGCAATACACCTGAGAATACGTGCTGAAACTTTCTTCCTCTATCATTCATTTTTACGTCACTTGTCGTGCATTTCGATATTCCAAATAGAGATTATCAAATACACTAGTCCTACGAATTCAAGCTCACACTCTTTGACTAGCTTATCTGTTTAATGAGATTACATACATGCTCTGCAATGCTTTGGGAAGGAAGAGAGAGAGAGAGAGAGAGAGAGAGAGAGAGAGAGAGAGAGAGAGAGAGAGAGAGAGAGATGATTGCTTGCTTGCTACATAGTTTCCATATTCCTGCCCCATGCTTTTCGGGGGCAGTGCTGTGCATATGTCACCATTGATTCCGGTGCTAGGCGCCGCCGATAGTTATGGTAAACGACAAGGCCCTCAGCGGAACGCGGAAGAAGTTCCCGGATGTTAACCAACCGTACCATTTCCATTTCCCTACGGAGCGTTCCTTTATTTCTCCTTCATTGGATAGACGGTTCATGGCTCCGAGTTGGCTGGAAGACACAGAGAGATGTAGTAATGGTCAATATAAATATTGGATCCACGATGGAGAAAAAACGTTTTCCTAATTTAAAGGCTTTTTTTTTCGCCGCGTTGCATGGAATATGCTGATATTCAAGAGCCTTTGGCGAAAAAATATCGTGGGCGGCTGTGGCTTTGACTTTAAGGAATATTTTTAGGCTTTGTTTGCGGTTTTGTTTATATACTTAGTTAATAACTGCAGGCCGTTTTGTTCACAAAATAAAGCCTTTCTTTTTTTTTTTTTTTTTTTTTATTCCATGCATTCGTATGATTTTACTCCCATTTTTTATTTTCACATTGATGCCGTAGTGGTCAGTCGCGAGGGCCGGGAATGCCATTTGTCTCCCAGGGCACTGAAACTTCAAGCTCGTGCTGTTAGATACGGTGTTATCTTGCATTCTCTCTATCTTGTGAACTCCTTTGACCATGTGGTCGTCCCGGAGTATAAACAGAAAATTTATTTATTTCAGATTTATTGTCTCACCTTAAAACTCGAATTCGAAACTCTATGTAGGCGCCTCCGTAGCCAGGTGGGAAGGAGCAGCAGTGCGTAGCACATGTTTCTTGATTAGACCGGGGTTCGAGTCCGTCACCACCAAATACGGAGGATGCGGAAAGGTCAGGAAATGACCACCGCATATCCCGGAGCAATATGGCCTTAGTTGCTAATGCTCCTAAAAACCAAATAACAACAACAACAACGAAACTCTATGTGTTTCGTTTTATGTAGATGATCTCGACAGGAAGAACTATTATGGGCGTTTTACACACCAGGGTGAAGTTGCTCGGTTTTTAACAAGGGCTCTTTCCAAATAACCAAGCCGTTTGCACAATACCGTGGCTTGCCTGTTTCAAAACTCATCCAAATACATTATTAACTTTTCCTCAAGAAGTGCATCTTAATATTATCATATGACTGTTTAGTTAGTTTTTTTAGAAAATCAAACCAATCGAAATATCCTGTATAATGTGCGATAAATTGAATTTGTATAGCTTAATTTGCGGATGAAGTTGTAATTTTGACTGTGGCTTCTGCACATCAGCCACATATTCATTGAGTGATATCTCCTCAGTTATGTTGGCTTCGTGGTTTTAATTACTCTTTAATGAACAGACAGCTCCTGCCTAATGTAGAATTCATTACTGTAACTTTCTGTAAGTATTAAGTATGTTACGAACGCTTATAACTAACTTTAATTTAAAACAAAAATTGAAACGATTAAGGTTAAATTAAGTTAGATTACTGAAACTGAAGGCAAAGACATAAACGAAGTCGTAACTGAGAAATGTAATTATAGATTCCCAGAATTCAGAAGGGTTAGATAATACTTCACGTGTTAGAAACAAAAAAATATTTAAAAAAAGAGAAGAGGGCGGAATCACTTTTGGATTCACAACCGTGGTTTCACTTTTGGCTTCAGAACTGGCTAGCCTAACTTTTTTTTTAATTATAGGTTAGTTAATTTTCGAATTGAATTTTAATTGAAGGTAAATTATCGTCCTAAGGCCATTAAGTCTGTGAAAAAAGGAAACCTTTGTTTCCAAAGTTAATTCGTTCAGTGATGCCTTAGCAACGTCACTAGCAGCTTTTGAACGTGGCAGTAAAAGAGTTAATTTAGTCATCATATAGCCCAAAATTTCACACAGATTAAAGGTGACACTTCGAAATGCAGTCACCGTTCATCAAGTAGAGTTTCTTCCAATATTGGCGTCTCTTTAAGACGATTTGGCACATTAGTGAGCCGTGGTACCCAGTTTGGGGGATAGCTACTTTAGAAAGATTGGAGGTCAGAAATATTTAGGAGAGGAATCGAATCCGGTCAAAGATATTACCACTGAACTGCCACAGGTGCATTAAAGAAATGAAGTTACCGCTTGTCTATTTAATGAGCCTTTACGGCCATGTTTAAGTTTTGATTTGAAGATTTTTAAGTACAGGCTTTCTCGAAAAAAAAAAAAATTCTTGTGTGTCTACAGTTCGTAAAAAAACTTTGAATGAGATATGGCTCATTGAAATCGGATAAGAAAAGTGGGAGGAGTTCGTAACAAAAGGAAGACTGACAGCCTGGGGCATAGTAATTCACTACTAAGAAGATAAAAGTTCAGATAAATTTATATCGGATATGGGTGGTCTCGAATCCTGATCCTGTTGCTCCGTTAGCCATTGAGTTCCGCCACTTGGTTAACGTGGCTCATAATTATTGACGACATTGGACGCCGTACTTCCATTTTCTTCATTCCTTATGATAATACTCAGTTTTCGTGCTTCAGAAATGAGTGTTTCATGAAAAAAAAAATATATTTTGATCGATAATGTTTTACGTATCCCCGTTTTTGCTAATAGGAAGCTTCGCCACAAGGTAATGCAGTATAACTCTTCCAATTTCGCTCTTGTATTCCTCTAGTAATGCAGATGGTAGGATTTATACGCTACACCTACTCTACTTAATATTTTTCTGTTAGAGAATTAAAAAAAATCCATACCAGTGCGGAGTTCTTTTTCAAAAATCGATGGAAAGTATCCCTTAATTCGTGTACTTGCTATGCATCCACGAGGAGCGATCTGCAATGATTTCGTGATCTGAACGCTCCCTTCTTTTACTCAACCACTTTACAATTACCCCCGTAATGCGAATATCTTTCGGCGAATTGATATTCGGGCTCCGTAGATGGTTAATAAGGGGGCTCTGTGTCTCTCTCATGTATTTCACTTAAAGAAGTGTTACATTTTTAAAGGATGCATGAATAGCCTTTGAATGGAATGTGTGCGTGATCGGCCTTAGATGACATGCAATCTGGAGATTAGGTGATGGAGTGGTGTGGTGTGAAAAACCTTTCTTTAGCGAAGAAGATCAAGTTATCTTTGTGTTGGTCCGTTTTCGATACAATACATTCATGCTCTATTAAGAAACCGTTGTTGGCAATTGCACTGTAGACCATATCGGAATGAATGAACTTTTATATGATTATAAATAATTAAGGTATTGATTTTTGAGAATATTCAAAGTTTTAAATTTGTTACTCCTAATAGTTCAATACATTTTTATTAAATTAGAGTTAAAATAAATAAATAAATAAAATAAACTGTAGGGAAAGTCATGCTTATTGGCCTATTTTATTATTTATTGTTGAGTTGATATTGGTTTGTTTTTCATGTGTGTGTTCTAAACAGTTCAGATGTTCAAAACAGTTGAGATTATCATCATCATGGTGTACCTCACATGTGTGCTCATGAATTCCTTGTGTTGTAAAATATTTGTCATTGCGTTTGTTTATTATTATTTTATAATTTTTTTCCGAAATAAAAATTTATGAATAGCTGATTTGGTTTGTTCTATGATTAAGCCACTGAAGCCATTGTAAAAACGCAGAAAACATGAATACTACACATATAAGGCGAACTCAAATAAATACATAAATAGAAATACGTTCTTGGAAAGGTGCTCGAGAATATTCGTGTCATCCCATGCCAAATATCCTTCAGGTGGGTAGATCACAGTGTCAGTTAGTTGTACAACTCGATTGAGACTAAATAAATACTGCCTGACCTTTGCGAGGTTTTATGAAATGTGCCAGGTTTCATATACCGCCTACTGTCTTCTTGGATCATCAGGGACCCTGCAATGAAAGGGAGGGGGCACTGCTATACGGAGAAACACCGAAACACCTGCATAAGACGATGAAGTAAATGTGGGCATGGTCACAGAGAGAATAATTTTTCTTATTGACAATGCCCGTCCACATGTAACGAACCCAGCCAAGGATATGTTTACATGGGCTGCAATGGAAGTGTTGGTGCATCTCCCTCACCACCAAATCTCTCCCTCTGCAATTTTCATATTTTTGGACCTTTAAAAAGATAACAATAAAAGCTAAAGTAATGCCGATTGCAGTTGGACGCTAAAGAGCAGCGCGCATTCTCCGATCCGGTTCATTAACAACCAATATTCCAGCGCTACAGTGAGCACGTCTTGAAGCTGAGAATAACATAATTCTGTGTGAATTGGCCCAACAGTTCATTTGCATGTTTCCTCAAACAGGTTTCTATTGAACCTGCCTCATAATATTTGCTCGCTGAAGCGAAAATAAAAAAATGCAAAATTAAACAACGGATGCTTCAATGTATTTAAAATAGAGTCCATCTCATTGTTCCCATTCCAATATTTTCCCTTAAAAGAGAGCAAAACGTTTTACGATTTCTAATAGTAAAAACAACGGATACTCTAAAAACGAACCACTGCTACACTTTCCTTTATTTATAGAGGAAACTGTCGCCTTTCATAATGCTCTCTATGATTTTCACATTCATCACCATTATGGAGTCATTTAATAATTTAGAATGGAATGAGTGAATGATGAAATTGCGAGTACTGATGTTAACAATTCATAATGCAACTAATCATAAATGAGAAAATATTAATTGTGAAACAGAAGGATAAATGTTAAAAATACGAACTGTACGTGCAACAAGTCCACTGGAAATGAATGAATTCTCACAGGGAGGTAATTGGATGACCTGTGGCTTGATAAATTCTGATAAGCTGCATCAAAATGTTTCTTTAAAATACGTTTTCTGTTCTACTCCCCCTCCTCTTTAAAAGTAATTCCTTTCTTGGGAAAAACATTTTTTTGTAAATAAAACTATTTCTGTTATTAAGCTTGCTTATCTTTTTTTCCTTTTAGACTAAGAGCTGTAGGTTTTGGAGTTCACAGCGAATTCATTTATACTTTTGATAGCCAGATTTGCATGTGAAGTCTTGAATAGTAATTTTCCTTTTTTTCTTTTTCTTTCTTTCAGAAAATAAATGAAACGTGGTTTAACTTATTCGTACTTTTATTCTTCCAGATTAGGTGGGTTTTTTAAAATCCCCCTTTTATTTTATTCTGTGGATTTTCACCGATCTTCATGATTTATAATGTAATGTCTGTATAATGAAAGTGTCTAATTTATCCGTAAATTAATCTTTATTGTACAACTTAAAAAAAGATACATAAATCTTTTCATGTTTAAATTGGGCGACCAGGTCTCGAAGGAGAAGATTATTGGGATAATTCTTAATGGATACATATAACGCTTTGGCTGCGCGTGATTACAAGTGAAAAAAAAAAAAAAAAAAATGATGCAAATATTTTTCTTTTTTTTTTTTTATGAATGGATGGAAACAAAGAGACATTAGCTATCGTATTGTGGCCATTCTAACCCGTGACGTCATCGACGCCAGGAGATCGGTAATTGTTCCTATCTACGGTGTGAAATGGGTGGGGGTAGGGTGGGCACGACCTGCCCTGGAAGTAATTGTAGTCATCAAGCGAGCTTTTACTTGGGAGGGCAACTCCCTCCGTTCTTACTATTGTTTCAATGAAATTTTATAGAGCGAGACGACATAAATTAGCATAATGATGAGACACCACCCGGTCATCGGCTGCTTGCACTGTTGCAAATATACGAGCAATTCTGCGCTTTGTGTAATACTTTTGGATGCTTGCAGGTCTTTTGTGAAATAATGTAAGGCATTGTCCTGATCTGCGAATTTAAATTTAAGAGATCGGGCATATGTGTTAACCTTCTGAGAACATATTTTTCTTCCCCCTCCCCCCCCCTTTTGTTATTATATCTTTTCTTGCAGTTGTGCGAAAAAACACCGCTCTTATGTAGGAGAGATGTTTGTAAAGTTCGTGGCTAGCCGTCATTAAATTGAAAGAATTCTATGCCTTTTGTCTTTTATCATTCATATCACGGTACACTAAAATTCAAATACATCACGTGATATCTCCGTACCTCTGGGTACTCTATAAATTATCGCTGTGTAACTGAATACCGCACCACTTCCTGTTTAAGCATGCGTAACAGACAGTAACAGAAATCAGTTATGATGGCATTGTTGTGTTATTGCTTTCGCTAATAACGATTGCTGCGAATAATAATTATATTAAACTTAATCTGATTCTGTGAACAGAAATGAACAAATCAGCACATTAAACTCAAATTTTGACACTAATACTTTTGACAAACAAATGAGTAATTTCTTTGCTTGTGTTTCTTGATAGTTGCGTGCCAAGGTGTTGTTGTATTTCGAATACTGAACTCTCTTTATTCTCGATTTTCTTTTGTGGTGATCCTTCTGGGTATGGGCTAAATGAATTGGTAAGCATCTGTCACTCATGACAATAGTTTCTCGCGTTCCACATTGGCAAATGTCCTCCGTGACAGTATAGTGGTCTTGTCACTCGTTTGGAGAGGTCTGGGCTCGAGTCTTGTCGATGACTGGAGGAATTTCTAAAAGTCTCTTCAATCGGGCTGTAGGTAGCCGCTCCCAGGTGGGTGGGAGTAGGGTTTTCAACCCGCACAACATGCAAATAGTCTCTTGAACACACACTTATAACACGCACAATAGAGCAATATTGTCACATTGCTAATGCCCCTAAAAATCCAACAACAACTATAGTTGTCTGCTGTCGAAATACAGTTCATTTTTAATATAATCTCGTCTAGAATCAAATTCGCTGTACTGGCTGCATATTATTCTCACTTTTTTTTTTTTTTTTTTTTTTTTTGCTTGGCTTTATTATTACACATGCTCATAGTTGCATTTTTTTTTTTTTTTTTTTTTTTGCTTCTTCTGAGCAAAGAATGTTTTGCTGAATTATATCCTTTTCCTTTTGCGGAGGCCAACAGCTATATATATGTATATTATAATTTTTATATATTATTATTATTCAATGTTATATTTCGGTGTGAGAATGGGCAGACAATTTCCAAAATTATTGAACTTGAGATTACAAGAATTATTTTCGAGGTGTAGTTTCTCAGGATATATATGAGGGTTTTTTTTTTTTAAATAAAATTTGCATATAATATATATGTCACAAAAATAATATATTTTCTCTGTTTATACCGAAATAAAATATTTAGGAAATACAGGGTATCACAAAGTAAAATCATATAAAAGTATATAAATGTTTTGGCATAAAAATATTAATCTACGTACTAAAAAAAAAAAAAAAAGAAACCATAAAAACCAAATTTTATTGGGGATTTAAATTTACATGGTTACAAATATTTTTCAAAATGTCGTTCTTCTAAATAAAAAGTAACAGTTCCTATTCGAGTAATGAAACCATGAACGTCACTATCTCTAGTTGGATATATTTTCTCTCTAGTTTGAGACATCGTTTGGGTTAGCCATTTCGGACAGCCATTTAGATTACCCCACATTCTTTAATCAGCAGGGTACAAGTCTGGATTGCGACGAGGTCGCTTTGTTTCAAAAGTTCTACCAATGTTTCTACCATCAAAACGTTCTCTTAATAATGCAGTAACTTTCCACTGAGTATGTGGGGACATTTGGTTCAAGTCCTTTGTCTCAAGTCCGGATTGACATTTCCCAACGTATCCACATATCATTGCCCATTCACTGATGCAGTAACGAAGTTTTGTTGAACAAATTGTTTATTTACAATTTGTTCAACAAAATGCCATTGAATTATGAAGTGAAGGTGGACGTGAAACCGTCCCACACTTTTATTTATTTAATTGTTTTCCAGTTTTTGCGTGTTCCTTAAGCCCACACAACATAGTCACGCGTATTAACAGCATCACAAAGAAAAGTGGGCTTGGTCAGACGAAACGCAATCTAACTAGTGTGAATCATATTCTTCAGGTTGGACAACAAACAGGTGTGTGTATCGTTCAGTTTGACATTTTCGAATTTCTCAATATCATTATTGCTCAATTCTGATGGACTTCTAGATCGGAGGGCAACAGCTCTTGAACTATTTTAAAGTTATGAGGGCGCAGTTTCAGAATCTTGTTCATGTTTTTTCAGTACAGATGTCGTGGGTATTTGCAAACGTCTCGACACCTCTCTTGCACTGTATTCTCCTTAGGGTGAAGTTAAGGATAAAACGTTTACAGTTCGGCTAATCTCGGCAGTGGTTTCTAACTGCATTGAAGAGTGGCTTTTTGGTTTTATCTACAAAAATTTATTTATATATTTATTTCATCAGTAACGCATTGTTCAAATTATATCAGTGATTTCAAGTGCTAAATTAAACAAGGACTTTGCTTTCTTCAATAAGCTTTGAGAGGCAGCCGTGCCATTATTATTGTTTTGATAATAACAAAGGACAAGAAATAACGGATAATAAAAATCAGAGTTAATTCCAGTTGTTCCAAAGACACCGTCACTTTGCTAACTTCGAATTCCGCTGCTGCACCCTCTATTCCTTATGTGCTAATAAGAGTATACAATGACCTATTGACGACGTACTTTAGTAATATACGTCCAGGTTAATTTACATAACACTAATCATGACGTGTTCCTTATTTGCATATTTCTTTTCGATTTTAAGTTCTACAATAAAAGTTGGTTATTATATTTTATTGTTGTAGATGATGTTTATATCAAAACAGCCGCTTGTTTTTACATTAATTTTCATTATGACCACCCTGTTCTCCAAAAAGTTTGAGGAAAGTTAAAAAAAGTTTCCTTACAAAAATGCTTTGTTGAAATTTATTTGTAAATTTTTAAATGCTGTGCGTAGATAAACGTTTTAGAGATTTTGTCGAGTATACATATTTCAGTTATCTTTTTAAATGTTTTCCGTGACATTGTAGTGGTTTCGTCACTTGCAGCTCGTGTGAATAGGTCTGAGTTCGAATCCCTTCGCAAACTGGAGAAATTCTTAAAGTGCTCTGCAGTTGGGATTTTAATAATAATAAATTTATTCGCCACAATTTTGGGAAATAACAGCAAAAAAGGAAGGTGAACATATAAGCCAATGGTGGTGTTCCCTAAGAAAAGAGATACAAATAAAGTAAAACTTATAACAATCCTGAAATTGTTCAGGTATTAATCAAGAAACAGATCACAAATAAATTATAATTTTTATAGAGATTTCCATATATTCATTTGCGAATTTCAATATCACCTACCCTTTCAGAAGGTTGGAGGAGTGAAGACAAGGAAAACAGTCCACATATTTACAAGGTTATTTATAATAAAATTATGAAATATTCACATTTATTGTTTTGGCAACATATTTACATTTACCAGAGTTCCGAGTTTTTCATTTCTCGCAACGTGCAAATGGACCCATGGACACAATATTGTACAAGCACATACAGTATAATAAATACATGCAGTGCAAAATAATTAATGTGTCATATAAATAATAATAATAACAACAACAACATGGTTGAATGCACACAAACAAAACTTATTATATAACGTGTTTGCATCTTTGGAATGCTTCACCCTTCAATTTAATAGTTTATTTATTTATTTTTATAATTTTCTCTTTAACTGATTAACTGAATCAATTAATAAAATTTTGATTAATTGATTTTTTGGTTATGTAAAACCAAAAATCAATTTTTGGTTTTACATAACTCCATTTTATAAAGTTTTTCTTAGCCTTCACCGGATGGGAAAATTGTTTTCCCATAATTCGGATTACTGTCAGCTATTCTCTTCTGCATTTAGTTGCTGAAGAATCAATCAGAAATTCCATTCCTTTTAATTTAATTTTTCATTTATCCTCTTTTTATATATGCACTTTTTTTTTCTTTTTTTTTTCATATCTGGATTATGTTTGGTCAGATCAACAGGATTAAGTGCTAAAAAGTGCCCTTCAATCCTGGCGATGGTACTACTATTTTATTGGAGGCATTGAAAAAAGTAAATAAATAAAATTTTCTGTTTATAGTCCAGCAAGATCACATGATATTAAAGGAATTCACACGACACTATCATGTGACCTATTGATATGATGAAAGAAATTGGGATTTTTGATTATGAACTAAAGCTAATGTACATTTGATGATAGCCCCACAATAATAGTTAACTGTCAGATCCCTAATCCAAGTGTTAAAAAAAGTTTACAACGAAGTTGGCCCCTTTATTAACATATTGAATTAACGTTCAAACTTAAGTTTTAGCATTAATTCAATCATTTAATATAAAGGAAAGCCTCCATGTCGGTACAGTGGCTTAGTCACGTGGCACCCTTTCGGAAAGGTGAAAGTTCGAGTTCCGTCTTAGGCTAGAGGGGTTTATGACAGCCATTTCACTTTGACTTGAGTTAGCTGGTCTTAAGCAGAGATGTTGGGTTCCCCGCCTCTCAGCAAACAGGCCAACCGCTTCTGAAAACATGGGGCTATAGTTCCAGAGGAGTGAAAAACCATCGCAGTAGCCTGTATTAAAATTCACAGGATTATGGACTTATTTTTGGGCAGAACACTCATCGTCATACACAAGTTTTTCTTAGGGGGGATTGCTGTTCCAACTGGATTTTGGAATCTGATGGGGTTAATTATTGTAATGGGAGTTGTCAAGTATTGTTGAGATCACAGAACACCTATGATTTAGATAAATATTTATTATTCTAAATATTTAAAAATATATTTAGAAAGAATATTTAAAAAATATATTTAGAAAGAATATTTAAAAAATATATTTAGAAAGAATATTTAAAAAGAATATTTAAAAACTTTAAACCAAAAGTTTAGGTGAATGCACTTGTGATGCATTCACCTAAACTTTTGAATGTACTTGTGATATTTATTAAATTGATCAGCGACATCGAATGAATGTTCTTGGTTCCGGAATTAGAAAATACATGCACGATGCTAAACTGATATATTGTACGAATATTAAACTGAGATATGTATTGCGTATCGTTAGACATTATTATTCGGGGTCTTTATCAATTTTGTTTAATGTCTACTCTTTTTTTTATTTATTTATATATATTTTTTATCGTTATAATTAGAGATGCAGCAACCCCGCATACCTCCCCTGATTCTTGTGCATCATAATGTAAAACAACTACTGATTTTTCTGTTGAGTGGGTTAGTTGCAATGTAAAGGGTGGTGGGAATGAAGACCCCCTGTTTCTAAAACACTTCATTATTGGACCATTGTGGCCCTGAAGTGGGCCGGCTTTTTACTGTGTTTAGAACTAGTGAATACAGCCAATGTGTCCAAGACAATGTGAGAGAATGGCGTAACCACTATGTGGGTCAGGAAGGCTCTGTCATGTTGATCCTCTATGTATTAGAATTGAATATGTAATTCAGTGCTTCGGTCTTTTATTGCAAGTAGTATTTAAATATAATTTTCTAATGTATATTTAGAGGATTATAGGAGTGTTTAATTTTTAGAGGATTTATTGTACATTAAAAACAAATTTGAGACGTAACCAAGAATTTTTTTTAAACAAATTAACTAATTTCGTGAAACATTCAGCGAGAAAATAGATACATTTTTGAAAATTCTTGTGAAGTTTTCTTTTTTTCAGAACCCTTTCAGGGTTCTGAAAGCAAAGGGTTTGGCACGCCAGTTTAAGTAAAGTCCAGTTATTTAAAAATCCTTTTACTCATTGCTGTAATCTCTGTAGAAACGTATGGTTGCATTGCCTGATGGCTTGTAATGGAACTATTATGACAAGCATCGTCTAGCACGGTTACAGTGATGATAAATGTGTGCTTCTTGAAATAAACGAAAACGTTTCTAAGTTACTTCTGTAAGCACTTTACTCTAATAGATAAATTGGTTTTAATGAGTTCTTAGTGCAATTGCATAATCGCAATGCAAGATGCTTCTTGTGATGTTTTAGTTTCTTGGGAACACGATGAAGAGAAGCCGAATAAGAGGTTCATTAGTCATTGCCTACTTATTTATCAGGACATTCCCGTCATTGCTCCTCACCCCCTAGTCTCTAATTAGTGTGTTTATTTTTCTTTCTCCAAAACTGGCACAACCTACGCGCCTAGCAACCTCACCATCCACTTTCTTGGCCAGAGCTAAAAAGTGCGCTTGCTCGACAACTACTTCCTTTGGCCTGGCCGGGTTTATAAGCTGCTGGATTCTCGCCAAACTCAGGACTGGCATAAAGGCCCATCAAAATATTTACACGGCGGTGATGGATGGGTGCCCAAGAAATTTCCCAAATGGTGTAATCGTAACCCGCTGGTAAGGTTGGGAGGGGGGGTTAGTTAAAAATAGAAGGGAAGAAGGTCGGGTTGCAGTGTCTTCCAGTCTGCTTCTCCACTTACGTGGGTGGGAAAGTGTAGTAGGGAAGAAACGGGGGACGAGTCAAGATGACTTAGGGTTCGTTGTACTGGAAAAGAGATAGCTAGAATATTTACTTTCATTCGGTTTTCATACGTCACTAGTGTTTTCTTTTTTATCCTGTGTCTGTTGTTTGAAATGTTTTATTAATGAATAGAGCTTTGTAGATAGGAGGAACTATGCTGAAACAGATGAATGAAGGCTAAAAACACGCTCCGAATTATCTTTCGCGTTGGAATTTCTCGGTTCTCTAATAGTGACTTGTGTAATAGAAGGTGCTGAATTCTTTTGTCCTCTGGTTTTTACTCTTTTTTTCCTACCATTACTAGCACACGTGCAGGACAAATAAATGCCATTTCTATGTATTATTTATTATTTTTAAAAATTTATTTGTAACTGATCACATAACTGATTATAATTACAGTATAATGACTAAGTCACTAAATCTTGTGTACACAACTGTGCAACATGTATTCGTACGCCGTCACATTTAAAAAAAAAAAAAAAACATCAGTTTTAATGAACAACTTAATAAGTTAGGACCGACCTTCAGTCCTTATATCAGGCAACAGAAAATTGTATCCATTCCTCCTTCACTGCAGTCGCCAGGTTAGCTATAAAAGAAGGAAGTATTCCACGCATCCTGATCTGGTGTTCAGATTCTTAAGGGAGTAAGATATGATCCACATCTGGATTCTGGGGATGGAGATTATCGTGATGCAACATGGAGGAACTCATTTTTATACAACTTTGAGGGTTAGTTGCAGCTTTAGGTGTGGGGGAACGAATACCTCTATTTCTAGAACGTTTCATTATGGCATCCATTGTGGCCTTGAAGTACCTTCTCATTGCTGTGATTCGAATCTAGATGTGCAATAGCCTAAATCTACACAAAAATCGACTTGCCATTAGAATGGTGTTGTAAACTCAGACTCAAAACAATTAATGTTACCGTTGTATTGAGAAGTCTGATTTCTTGACCTCATTCCGAATGTCAGAACACATAGTTTGAGTTGAAAAAGAACGATCAATAATAAAACACGCAAGCTGTTTAACATTGAAATATTGAAACCAACCTTGGAGACATCCAGTGAGGATTGCCTCCCCGTTTTGATTTGGACTCGCTTAGAAATAACTATTGCTCGTAAATTGAATTCCATTTGCGTGAATAGTAAATAAATTAATAGAATCAAACTCGACAGCACTACTCCAGTTCAATTAGGAAAAGTATTTATTTAATAAAGACCAATAAGAGAGCTTAACTTAAGTTTGAATAGAATCCTTATGAAAATTTGGTTGGTTCTGTGCTTGTTAAGCGCAAAGAAGCTAAGACTATGCGAGGTCGGTGTATTGTGTCTGTAATTGTGTATATTCTTCAGTCGGTTTGCTCGAGTTTCTGGAAGAGAGATAAGGAAAAAAAAAAAAAAATTCCTCGCATCATTGCCTGGACTGAAATTCAAGCCTTTTCCACCTGGTCTAGAAAACGGCGATTATATCTACTGTGCTGCTCGCGTGGACTCTTTACCAAGGCGAATAATGAGGTAGTATGATCAGATGAAAAACCACTGCATCATCTTAATAACATTAAAAAAAAAAAAAAAAAACAGGATCCAGAGTGAAAACTGAATTACAAGCCGAGTGATCTGAATTAAATTATTGCCATCCTAGACGTTATTGGGAACGGGGAGAATAGAGAATTAGGAATATTTGCAGAGTCGTAATTATTAGGGATATTAAAATCTCTAACAATAATTGGAATTGCGTACTGTTTCATCCGTTATGTCATATAAAATTAGTAAGATGTTGGTACTGAGTATGGAAAGAAGTAGCATATCACCGAATAGTGAAAATTAACAAAATAAACAGAGAGATCTTCAATTTTCGAATGATATTTGACTATGAGAACGTTAATCGTATGATTCAAAATTTCAGCGATCAGCTCCCTCCCCCATGGAAGTTATAATCAACATGATTAAGCAGAGTAAGTGGTGGGTGCGATTTCGGAATTCAGAATGTAACCAAGATTCCCAATTCGGAACAATAATGAAAGATTTTTTTTCTAAAAATGAAAGTAACTCTTACCAAAAGATCTTATTTAAAGCACCAGTAGACCAGATTAAGGTATCGAGAAGAGGATTTATTCTTAGACGTGTTACTTGTTAACAAGGACGAAGCATAGGAGGGATATCGCGTGTATCGTTCTTTAGCAGTAGTCTGTAAATCTAGACTATTGTTTAAAGAGTCCTGGAGTTTTCCGATGTAGTTAATGAAACCAACGTTCCCACGAACGTCTTAGCTTATTACGGTTACATGAAACCCAGAATTAATTCTTGTGCCACAGACAAAAGTCCGGGTGGTGACTTCTGATGAAATGACAACGGTTGCTTGTTGGCAAAAACACCGTTTAGTTTCTTATGAGAAGAGTTAAGAAGTCTGGAAGATGACTGACCACAAGTCAGTTGATGAACATTGGAATTCGACGTCAATAGTATAAACGTAATCAATAGCAATTTATTATGTAGACTGAACTTATCGTTTTCAGTCTGTTATAAGGTATCACAAGGGTGAAGCGATGGTCCTCTCTTCTGTGTTTGCGGCAATGGAACCGGAACCGTGACACCCCGTTATTTTACTCACGACTTAAAATATTTCATCATTTCGAGTAGTAAGGTGGATGCTTAAAAAAATTACCGCAGAGGCAGAAGATGTGTTATTATCAACTTTGAAACTTATTTTGAGTGTTTAGACTTTGCTCTAACTCAGCAAAAATTTAATGCAGATGACCTCTTCAAAGAAACTGATCTGTGACGAGTCTTGTAGTGTGTAGACTTTCTTGTTCCGGCTTCTTCACATAAATATTTTGATATCATTAGAGTGTAAACCGGAACTTCTCTAAGCGACCAGAATGGAAAAAAAAAGTTAGTAGTGTGGGACTTAAAGCAGAAACTAATTAGAATCACCCAACCTCACCTAATTATATATTACACAACTAAAGTGCCTTAACCCGATCGTCTTCTACGTTTCCGCCATCTCCACTTCTTCCTTGATTTCATATCTCTGGAAGCTTCTTGCAAATGTATGTTCAGTCCAGAGTTGCAAGACAGCCGATCACCATAGTTACACCAATATTGAAGTTCCTCCAAGTTAACATAATACACATCACTTAACTTAAACATCTTGGGTAAATTTCGCATTCATCGATTTGACGCACGTAACTTCTCTAGCCTAATTTGACGCCACCGTAATGGTTCCTACAAATCAGCCACAAGATCAGGTGAAGTTTTATACACATTTGTGAACACAATTGCAAGCAGGCCTTCTAAACATCCAGAATAATTTTCTTGTGATAAACACTGTTTATCACAGCAGATCATTTCACTATATATTTCAAGTCATAAAATGGTGCTTTAGGTTACTAACAGAATAAACTGGGGTCTCTGGTACACTGAGCTTGCATATGTAACCATTCTGTCTCTTAACTGCCATCGGAGAGGAGTTCTTAACAGGATTTTCGTGATAATGCCTCAACGTAGTAAAATGAAGGCTACGCTTCTTACTGCCTTACTAATAGTTAAAAGACTGCTTAAACCTTTTAAAGGTCAAGGACTTCAGGTTTCAGTCGTTCCCTCTCTCTCTCTCTCTCTCTCTCTCTCTCTCTCTCTCTCTCTCTCTCTCTCTCTCTCTTTCTCTCTCTCTGCGTAATTTCGTAATTTTCTCCCCGAAAGTCTGTTTTTATTTCCCAAGCAAACAGGCAAATCGACCGTGGAACACACACACACACACACACACACACACGCACGCGCGTAATTTACAGACATAATATATATATATATATATATATATATACACCGCAATGTGGTGTACGTTGCTGATAAAACTCAACAGCTTTGTTGTATGCATAAAATACTGTGAGTCCTACTAGCTGTTGTTTTCAGGTGAGCATATCTATATTTCAACTTATCTTGTTCCCAATTTTATGGAGATCTGTTGTTGGCGAACTCTTTCAGGTGCGTTATGGATTCCATTTCCAATACATAATATCCTGAATATCATGCTTGTGTACGTGTAATATTCGGAATATTATGCATCTTACTTGTGATGTACGTAACTGACATTGTATGAAGCAAAGCGGAAACAGTAAGTGCATGTGATGAAGTTTCAGGAGAGTTACAACCCACATATCTTTGATAATAACACCTAAACCCAATATACTCATAGCCTTAGTCGCTTTGGCACTTAGCATAGAACTACATACAACTATAGTTGTATGTTACTATCGGTATACCGAACATGAACTGTTCCACATTCCACGTTCGGTATAATTGTATGTAGTTATGTGTTAAAATCGGTTCTGTGAAATAACGAATCACTCTTCCAGCCTAGTGGACGAACTTCTGTATGGATGGGGGATGAGTGGAGAACGCTTATTACCTGAGTCTGTTGTTCCAACTATGAAGTTCGGAGGAGGAGGAGGACGTGTCCTGGTCTAGAATGTTTCTCATGGTGTGGGCAAGGTCCACTGATTGTAGTCCATGGAACTGTGAATGGTGTGTCCCTTATTATTCTGGACACTGTGTGCCCTACATTGTGGCAGTTTTGTGGAAGTTACCCATACATCTTCAAAAACAACACTCCATGTCATTAAGCAAGGATTGTGAACGCGTGGCTTGATGAGAATGTTTCAACAGCTAGCAGAGAGCCTGCGATATTAATACCATTACCTCAATCTAACTGAACATCTTTGGGACAAATTGGAACGAAAATTTTGCTGTAAGGACAAGGAACTGGGAGGACTTTTCATTAGTGGAGATCATGAGCTGAGCTCACTAAAGTAGCCTTTAAAGGAACAGAAGCACAGTACGACTCGAAATTAGTAGTAACGTGCTATAATTTCTTTAAATAAATACGTGTTTTGTTGATAACTTCAAGTTTCTTAAGAATTTTTGTAGGATAGTGTATGTAGTCGCTATGGATACAAAAACTTTAAACATTGCAAATTTTTTCTTCTTTGGTGAAATGCGATTTCTATATACAATACTCGCCCTAATTAACCAGTGCTATTAAGCACGGGTTAGTTATGTCGAGTATTGTATATTCTTCCATTATTCTTCCATTATTTCATTGTACTCCAATTATGGAATACAATGGAAGAATTGCAATCACTTTTCTGCCTATTTGTATCTATATCAGGCAAAGTTCCTGTACATTAATCTGTACAACCGCATCACTGTCCGAGCAACCACTCTGTGCTACTGAGACAGACAATCTCTTATCAGATTGTGTTATTCTATACTTTGGCCTAGTAAAAGAAATGGGACCTCTTCCTTCTAGTGTTCATATATGCAAAGCATAAAGCGTCTGATGCTCTGGATACTTTATCAGTCTTGAGAATCTCTTTAGACAAACGATTGAAACTTCTTAGGGTTTACTCAGATGACCATATATTCAGTGTATTCAGATGAATATATATATTATAATTTCCTTACAGTTCTCTTTTGTTACTAAGTTAATCAGTTCCTTTTTTATGCAATCATTTCTTGAATGGTTAAAATGCTAAATTAATTTGCTTTTGTGCACGAAAAGCAAATGAATTTTGCATATTGAGTCAGATCAATCAAAAATCTTTTTTGTGTTATAGGAAATTTGGTTATACGAAGCCAAAGTTTTATTCCCGGTGAATACTTCTTGAGAAGCGATTGGGCAGGGTGTAACTAGAAAATTTAACCAGAAGAAGAGTTAACTAGTTGAAGGATGCTTTTTTACTGCTGCTTCGAAGTAGTAACGTGTTATCAAATTGCATAATAACATGTGTAGTCGAGTTGCTTGCGCTGACATTTACAGTTTATTTTTTGATTGCCAATAACAACTTTTTTGTGTTTGTCTTTTTAACCTTTCATATAAAATGGATTCTTTTGTTTAAATTGGAGAAAAATGACTCTAATTAGTTCTTGTTCTAAAGCATAGATTTTTCTTTTTATGTGTATTTAAACTGGGCGCTCCTTTTTTTTTTTTTTTTTTTTTTTTTGATTTTTTACGTGTGTATGTAACTTTTATTGCGCCCTTTCTTTCTGTGGGGAAAGATTCCTAGTATAGGTCATGTGATCCAGGAAGTTACGCTTAAATACTGCTTCTCCTGTGTCACCTGTGTTTATCTTGGTATCCATTTTAGATCTAGAGCCGCCCGACGCGTCTGATGCTCGGGATACTTTATCAGTCTTGAGAATCAAACATTTTGACATCATTTCTTATCTCTTGTCACCCTTATCTGATGAGACTTCCTGGAAAAACACGGCACATTCTCTGCTGAGCTACATTTTCTGGCTTGGCAACTTCGAGTTAGCTGCCAGTTCCGGAGATGAAATCTTTTTGCATGCATCTGTGTGTGTGCATGCGTATAAGTGTGGGCATTTGTCACCAAATGGTACTTTAATGCGGTATACGATTCCCTTCAAAGGGAGGTTAGTTAATTACTCTCTACACGCTGGAATTTTTCGTTTTTTTCGCGTTAAACGATCTGCGGGCCTGTTACTACAAGAATTTTATTTGTATCAATTTTCACGCAACCTTGCAATTTTGTTTCATCTTTTTTCTGATGTATTTGATTGCCGATATTATTTAAGATAATAATTTTGGCATTACTTTTATTTGCCATTTTTAAAATTCATTGAAATAGATTCTTTGAATATATACATTTCATTTTAACTGCTGTAATAATGGTCTTAGACTGCATTGTAACGTAGTGTTAATGAAAATGTTTATTAATTATTTCAAATGATCCAAACCGTAGGCTTCAATTCTGTACTTTTAACTGAGATCACTAACTGTAGGTAACTATGAAGGAAAGGTTTCAAAGCTTTGAAAAAATCGTTGCAAAGGCCCGAAGGTCACCAATAATTGAAATTTACTGAATGTCTTGTGGTCAGTTTTTTTTTTTTTTTTTCTTCTTTTTTTTACCTTTGGTAGATGCAGAATAATTCCTCTTCGTTGCATAATTTGGCCATTTTAAATACTGTTTAAAAATATACCATCCTGATACTCATTAAATCGCCAGCACAAAATATACTGACCCTGCACATTGACCCCCCCTCCCCATAGAAGCCTTGTGATTTACGGATTATACACGTCATATCCTCGGTTTAAACTTGTAGAATGAAATATCTGTTTTAAAGTTAACTTCCCAAAGTTTGTAAATTTCGGGAAGATAACTTTAAAAATTCACTGCTTTCTTTTTTTCTTATCTTTTTTTTTTTTTTTTTTTTTTTTTACATATATGCCACGAAAGAATTTCCATAAATTGGGGAAAGGGGAAATACGGTTTCCTTATTTTGCGGATTTTATTTAATTATCGAAATAACGACGTATACTGCTTTATAATAAAATAGACAAAACTTAAAGTGAAGAAAACTGAAGAATATTAATACAAAAGTTTTTGCAGACTCGCCAGATTCCTTGGAATAAATTCTGGGTCTTTTATTGTATCTCGATTGAATGTTTCTTTTTTTTTTTTTCTGCTTGATGCATTATGCCAGACGTCTCTCTTTTAAAAGACCAGCAGTAATCTACCATCATGTTTACGTTCCATCGTCCTTGGTATCTTCTTTCCATTTCCTTTATATGTTGGTACAATCGTTCACCCTGTTCTTCGCTGGCGGCACCAAGATTTTCCGGAAAAAAGTCTACATGGGAATGCTAGAAATGAACTTTCAAGCTCATCATAAATCCAAATTTTTGAAATTTATTGAGCGTGTTTTTAACTATATTTACATAATTGGCATTTTTCTTGTCCCCTAAGCCTACAGCTCCACAAATGTAGCAAAATGTGTTGGATTTATATACGCGGCTTCGTTTATATACCGCAGCACAAAGTTTACAAACATAGAAATAAATACGGATATACTTGGATGGTGTGTTGGAACTAAAACAGAACAAACATGGCGCTTCTCAGCCGTCTTGCGTCTGGAAGGACCTGTGTTTACGATCTAGTAGAAAAATCAGTAACCAATGGACGCCAACCTGGTAATACTTAAAAATGTAATATTATTTTTGGAAAATTACATTATATTTTTAATTATTACAAGGATGAAAATTTTGTATTTCGTTAAATCTTTCTAAAGGATCTAAATATGAAGTTATTTCATGAAAATCCACCCTCTGGAATTGAGTTGTTACATGCGAACGGACGGATGGACGCTATGAAAACAATAGGCTCTTTATGCAGCATACACAAATACACATTGCATACACATTGTAATTCTGTGTTAGTTTGGAGGTGTAGATTTTTATATGTTAATTTCAGCAAACATGGCGTTAATCCTGATATATGCAAAGTGTTTCATAATATGTGGGCTATACTTTCAGGATCAATTTCAGGACCTGAAAAACAGCCATAGCTCCATAACCGTTCAGAATCGGACACGTTTATATGAACAGAGTTCATATAAACATATTATAGGAACCTTTTCCATTGTTTTTAGAATTCTGAACGTACAGTTCACGTTTATGAAGCATCTTTAAAAAAAAAAATTCCTTAATGCTATACATGAATTAAATTTTAGTATATTGAGTGATTAAGCTAATGCCAACTAGCTGCCTTTAAGATATGTTGTATAAACATGTGTCGACAGCTAATTTTCGGTACATCTGTCTGAAATGATATGCTATAATATTTAATTCGGTTATGAATAAAAGTGAAAGAAAATTATCGTTGTTCTTCACTGGTAAAAAAAAAAAAAAAAAGCATGGGTTCAAATCCCGTCTTACACGCTGAGAATTTTTATAATTTTTTTTATAAAAATTCAAAAATTCACTCGGGTTTTCATCCCACAAAACAGGCCAACCAATAATTTACAGACACAAGTGTATATTCCTTATTAAAGGCGAACCTGTTTGATGTGTATGTCAAGCGACAACTGTGAACTGTTATTGGCTAACATAAACTCAGCAAAGGAGAGTTCAGAAAAATTAAAACGTAGATGTCAGTTGTAGATTAAAACAATCAAACGGAATGGACGCGTGCTAATATCATTTAATATGTAGCTGGGGCGTAATTGGTTACGAATCAAGATAAATATTCGTTTCACATATAAACCTCAGTTGAACGCCCCCTATTTAAGTAATTCTCTGACGTTGCATTAAATGAAAATACTGTATTGTGAATGCTAGTAAAAGGCATCCCCGCATAAAGCTACCTCACATAAACATTTTATACTAATTCAATGCAACTTCTTCCTGTACAAGAGCTGATTTCAGTGTTATTGGTTGCCAGCGTTCGGAGATTTACCTAAATACACGTAGACGTTACCTGAACTCAAAATGTATTTAGATTTATATAAATATAAAGAAATATCCCGTATTGAATCCAAGTAAAAAGTAGTGGAGTATTTTATATCTTTCGCTCTCTAAGCGGAGTTTATGCAATAGAAGTAGATCCATTCGATCATCAAGACGAAGTAACAAATGTGCACTGTTTTAGTTTTTTGTCTTTATTCGTAGGATTGGGCAAACTCCGGGAAACGCCAGATATTGCTAAACCGATAGTGATGCACTCATCTCTGTCCAAACGCACACATCTCTCTCTACTTTATCCAATCTGTCCCAGCCACGGCAGAACGTCGTTGCTTACAATATACGCAACTCTCGTATTTGAAGGAAGGAGAAGAGCCAGCTATTCTGTTAACGGTTACCATGGTGACGAAGGAAGCCCGGGATGCAGGCGGATGAAAGAGATTAGGCATCTTTCATTTGTTTAGGAGGATACCTCTATTTAGAGATGGCTGTCCTCGTATTCATGAGCAGCTAAGTGGGAAAGAATGATCTTGTTTCTCATATTGGCGTAGGCGTTGCTAAAGCGTTTTGTTGGCGGGTGGTGTGTTTGGCTTTATGTTTGTTATGTGGTTTGTATTAAAAACGCCTTCGCTTTTCTAACGTTTCTTTTCTTTGGAGTTTGGAGTTGCTTTCAGGTATAAAATGCTCCGAATGCGGTGGATTTACTTTGCAAAAAACCACACTCATACATATATATATATATATGTACGTGTGCTTGTTTTTATTATAAAGGTTTATTTTACATGAAAAAATAGCTAAAAATTAAACATAATAAATTTAATTTATAAAAGTCACACCGTTCTATAAATTTTTAAAATTACAAGTTTTATATCTAGTTATCTTTATAAATTTCTTGTAATTTCGAATTACTTATTTTCAAAGAATTATATTTTAATATCAGAGGATTGGATTTATTTATTTACCGAACTTATTTTGCTTTTCGAAGAGAGATTTACAAATATTTTAAAGTAGAAATTCCCGATAGAATATCTGTTAATAATGATTTAATTTTATACTGTATGTCGATTATGTAATATACAAACACCACTTTAAGAAGTTTGCAAGGATTTTATGCCCTCGTGGGTAGCAGAGTTGGTAGGATCGCCGTCCTGCCCACTCCAGGTGGAAAAGACCTGATTTCGAGTCGCGCTGATGATGGGAAAGATTTTTATGGGCCTTTTTCACAACGTCACAGAGTTAGTCGGTCTCAGGCGAGGCTTTTCGTCCAGCAAACAGAAAATCGACGCCAATGCTCCTAAAACCCAACAACAACAACAACAACAACAAGGATTTTATCCAAGCAAACCTTGAAACCCTACATATGAATGACCGCACTCCAAAATAGTGTGGGACGAAGGATTGGCAAGTAAAGGCAGCTAAAGTCGTGCCTGTTGGTATGAAATTTGCCTGCATATGAATCAACTGAATCCTGACAATCTAATTAAACATCTTTTCAGTTTTATATATTTTTTAATATCATCACGCGTTAAAATCCAAAGAATCTGCTGGGTATTGATTAAAATATATTTTTAATCAATTAATTTGATATATTTTAATATCAAATATTTATTAAGAATTTCGGACTGTTAGAACTTATTTTCGAGTTTATAGGGTTGAGTTCTTATTTACAAGTATGTGTGACGTAATAATTCTCATTGAATTCAGAATCCATTCTCTGTCAAATTAAATACCGTGCAACGAAAATTGTATACCACTTTTAGTTCATCACTTGTTCCAGCAGTGCGTATCCTCAGTAGAGTTCTTGTTTAGATTTTTTCACGTGCAATTGCAGAAATATCACCATGAAGGTTGAGGTGTTAGGAATGCGTAAATTGTCTGTAATTTTGTAGATGGCGTCATTGAATTGGTATTTTCGTTGACATCAGAAATGCCGGTGAAAATATAAAATTATATAAAGCCCATCTTCATTTCAGTGGATTTATCATTACGTAGTCACGCAACAAAGTTTATCGCTAAATCTTCACAGTTTCTACTCATGGCGGTGCTTGCAGTGAAGGTGATTTGTGAAGAAAAATACAACTCCGTTTTCTCCTCTCCAATATATATTTGGTGAGCAGTCGGAAGAACGGAGAAAATCGTCAAGTCTACCTACTAGTCAACGATTAGGGTGCACATGGAGCAGCATCTGCCCTCCGGCACGCCCCGTGTGACCACTGTGATGTCGAGAAGCCCCTGACACTAGCCCTATCGTACGGGAATCATTTGTCAAAGCTGAAATATGGCGGACAGTCCGGGCTAAGGGAACACTCAGAGCAGCATGACCACGTATTAGCATCATTCATTACTGGTCCAGCAGCCTCCGAACATCGCCGCCGCCTTCATATTTTATTCATCACCTTTCATCACCTGCTGTAGCCCCATCCTATTCTTCATCACCTCCTAGCAGCAGAGACTCGCCACACGGTGGTCCGCATCATTTATTTTCCGCGTCTGCTTTGCCGGGCGAACCATTTGTCACTGGCTGATTACTCTATTTCGGGGGACAAGAGTAGAGTCTATTCTCGTTACCACAGTTTTCCACACGCAGGTGATCTCACTGGACAGGTTAGCCTGTAGGGAATTCTGCGCGGGATGGTGGGAAGCGAAGCCATCTCAGATCTTCTGAGAGAAGGCATCACGCCGCATTAGAGAGACGGAGATCTCTGTGGATCAGAAGGGTGGATAAGAAGAAGATGGAGATGTTCTATTTTCTCTCTCGCCCACGCGTCACGCGGAAGAAAACCGGAGTCTGTAATAATGCTAACAGTAAGAATCTTGACGCTGCTGCCACAAGAAGTACTCCGAAACCGCTACTACGAACAGAACTATCTCCACCACCGCCGTTGTTCTCTGTGACCTCCTCGGTTGCAAAATCGATCGTTATAGTTGCTTCTGACTTTCTTTCGCGTGTCGTTCAGGAGATAAAGGGTTGATGCCGAGAAACTGATGCTTGAGATCTCGTTTGAGCGCATTGGATTTTATATTTGCGGTAATCTGATAATATTCATCCAATTATATCGGCTGTTTTCGTTTTCGCGTTAGCCGCGCATTTTTTCTAGGCTGTCTCTGCTCTCCGCTTTTAAATTTTGTCTTTTTCATCAAACTATCAAAGGAAAAGAAATAAACAATGATAATTTCTGACTGCAGTCCGGCGTAGGATTTTGAGCGCAGCTAGCCTCTCTGAAAACTTTATTACTATCTATCTATCGACAACTTTTTAAAAGTCCTGTTATTTCTGCACATTTTATGCTAGTAGCTGTGCACAGAATGGCTTTTGTTAATTTATTTTCGATAAGATCAGTAAATGAAACACTTCCGATCCGGATAAGTGTTACTATCTTATAATATTTAATAAATATGGGATATATTGCA
This sequence comes from Mastigoproctus giganteus, assembly GCF_048544385.1. Classification (NCBI taxonomy): domain Eukaryota; kingdom Metazoa; phylum Arthropoda; class Arachnida; order Uropygi; family Thelyphonidae; genus Mastigoproctus; species Mastigoproctus giganteus. The sequence continues at coordinate 151,509,619 of NC_143578.1, read as the reverse complement.
AAAATTATTTGGCAACGTACACCACTGAAAATTTCTTTTGTTTTACGATAGCTGTATATCTAATCACAATACGGTTATTTTCAGAAATTTTAGAAATGGATTTCTGAACAATAAGAAGGTTTACAAGAGGAATAAGCGCGAAGAATTGAAACGATTTTTGTTAGGATTAAAAAAAAGTGTTAATTAATTTTAAAAAATAAAATAAATAAAGCCGCTTATTTGTGTTTGTGGATTTGGAATATACTGAGTGTTATGCGATGAGTTTCCTTTCTTTTTGTCAAAGGAATTATAAGGAAAAATTGACCATCTCTGTGCATGAAGGGGCCCTCCGAAATGGATTTTCGTAGAATTAATCTATGCAATTACAGGGATATTGGTTTATGCCAGGCTTATCCTAATCTAGAAGCAATCAGAAGCGACATGTTTCCTTGCTAACATATACATTACCTCACCAAAAATATTCTTACACCGCTTCCAGTATAGTGAACGGCGCGGACAAGAGTTATACGAAACAGGAACAGGTTTAAAAGTGTGTTGGAAGTAGCAGGAAGATCACAAACTGACAGAATGTGTCGTAGCAAGGCCCGTACAGAGTTTCAAAGGGGCTTAGTCGTCATATGCACACATGGAACCTCGCAAAGTCAGCCATAGCCGTTGTCAAAAAAAAAATAAAATAAATAAAAACTGACGGATAGATACTGCTAATCTCTGAAAGAAGTGAAGAAAGTAAATCTTCCGACGTCTTTGGAAAATGTTACTTGGAGCTCCCAATGTCCACAAGAATGAAAGTAAGCAGTTGCACGGCATGGTTTTGCATAGACCATGGAACATTGAAAATCGGCCCTATGGAGTGATGAGTCGCGTAATACAGTCTTCAAATCAGATGAAACGGTCAAGTGTGGATATAGAGAATGCCTGGAAGAACGTTATCTATTGTAGTACGCATAATGATGTTTGGAAAGGCGAGGTTGCGTTGTCCGGCTATTTTCTATTTGGATTTGGTTGCAGTGATAGAAACCTTCAGTGCATCTTAGACAATTCTGTGGTGCCCACACTCTGGCACTTCTAAGAAAAGATGTTTTCTAAGATCTAAAATAACAAGAAAAGAAAAAAAGTGTCCGATTCTAAACGTTCGCGTTTAAAATTGAATCGGCTGTTTGAATTTTATAATATGGCTATGGAGTTTTGTATGGTAAAAAAATAATTAAAAATAAATAAGAATAAAGAGATATGTACCAATTATGAATAAGCATTTTTTTAGGTAGTGTCTACTTAATTTTATTTATTTTATTATTATCTAAGGGAGATGATTACTCTCACACTAGATCACCAAATCGATATTGTAACTATAGCAGCGGCAGAGTATTGCTAGTCCACGCATTTTTAAATCTGTCCTTGTACATAGGCTCATTCACCCCATACGTAGTTCTGTACATAGTTGAAATCCGGGCATCTGCTGCCCCATATATCCTCCAAAAAATCCAGTCATATAAAACCTGGCTTCTCGTTGCTTATCTGGAAACATTAGCTAATGAGATCTTTCACACTACTACTATTCGCATCACCCAATTTCTGAATCAGTACAGCTGGAGTATTCCTTTCACAATTCTTCGAGGAACCATTATAGTTACAATAACCGTGTACACCTAGTTTTTAGGTTTTAGGTTATATTTATGTTAAGCACCAAAGTAACTGTGAGTTTTCAGTAGATTTTGTTCATAATTGTTCTTAAGTTGGTTTGCTCTTTTGTTGGGTAGAAGACAGTGTGCGATGAGATGGTGATTATAACCACTGTGCTACCCGCGAGGGCCGTACACCTAGCCGGCGCCTTGAATAACACACAAACTGTCTTGCGTGAATTTCCTTAGCTTTATATTTATTTTATTTTTTCTCTCTATCTCATTACTGATCAGCTGTGCATTGATGCGTTTAAGATCAGTTGGAGCTTTAACCCGATGTGGTTATAATCCATGTCCTCCCACAGTGAATGATAAAGGGCTGAGTTCGACTCCAGTCAATGATGTGTTTTTTATAAGCGCATTGATATTTTTATAAGCTTTTATTTTTTATGTCTTTACTGGTACATAATTGTATTTGATTGGTACATAATTGTATTGTACTTGTATTTGAATGCATATTTCAATTTTTGGGGCCTCCAGATATGGGGGTCATGGCGGTATGGGGGCATATATATATAAGAGAAAAATGTAATATCAGTGGTCTTAAATCGACCAAGATAAGCCATGGGATAAAGTATCTCTGTTGTTTACATTTTGCATTACTGGAGGCGCAATTCTTCTTAATTTTTGAAGCCATACTTTGAGGAAAAAATATCAACGGATCGAGATCCACTGCTTTAAACCCCGCTTGGCTATTCTGAAATATATACTTTTCTATAGCGGTTAGTACATAATGAAACATTGAGTACATACCTGCTGTATGATTAAAACCCGCTTTAACCAAACCACTGTGGACTAACGTTATCTGTTCTAACCGTTATCAGTACTCATTTAATAGCAACAAAAAAAAGCAAATCCCCTTCCCTGTTTTATTCATTCTCTGGTGATCTTGTGCATTATGTTTGCCCTAGCGATAAAATATTTCCCTGGAAAAAGTAAGAAATAAAAAATGGAGTAAAACTTGCACTAGTCAGGCTTTGTTTCGCGGATAAATTTGCCAAATTAACAACCCCCGAGAGATCTGGGTTTTTATTTATAACGTTTTACTTAGATCGCCGCCTTTCATAGTACCTCAGTGCAGACTGAGAGCTAATAGCTCCCAGGGGGCGCTACTTCAATTACTCTCTACTTTATCCAAAACCGCTGATTCTCAATTGTAACTTTTTTTGTACCCCTTTTATCAGCTCGACTCATTAAGGAGTTTTCTCGCGCTGAGTCTGTGAGCCGTTTTAATCAAGGTTCTGGCACTTTATCCTTGGTCACAAGCTTAGCTTCCTTGTATTGGACGAAGTTTATCTTGGGAATAGGTTACCGGAGTAAAGTGTGAAACACTACTTGTTTCCTCCACCGGTAATTCAAATACCTGCAATATTTGTGATGGAGAATCGTGCGCACAGCTTTTAAAATTTTAAATTTGTAGTTTTGGGAAAAACGTAAATTAATATTTATTGTAACGTAAGAATTTTAATGCCATTCAATTATAAGAACCAGCAGAGTATTGGAGATACGTGATATATCCTTGTCGTGCTTTTTTCATGAGTTTGTTTCATTGTTGTTTTAAATTTTTGCCAAGGCAGCTAAAGCCAAGAAGCATCTGTATATTGTTTCTGTAAATTGCATGAATTTTACGGTCGGTTTGCCTGTTTCACGGGATCTGAGTTTCCAGGAGGGAAAAAATCACGCAAGTGGAGGAACGGAAATCACTGTATGTATGTGACTGAGTTATTCAACCTTATTTAAATTATTTGGATGTGTATTGATTAGATTTTGTTATCGCTTTACCCATTTCTTTGAAATTCTCTTCTAAAGAAATGCACAAGAAACCTGAATTGCATCTTCAATGCCATGAGGATCATTTCACAGTTTAAATTTTAATTATTAAAGTTTTATCTTGTATATTATGACCTGCTCAAATAGCATTATTTTATGCATTAATTTCCTGTTGGTTTCAAAAATCCTCTTTATTCGATCTTCAAAACTCTTTAATATTTCTTTCGTGAATTCTTTAACTTGTACAAGAGCAGATGATGTCTTTGCTGTGGTTGTATCTGTATTAGAATAATGCTATAATTATTTTTACAGATTTCACTTAAACGGGAAAGATGACACACACACACACACACACAAAATGTGAAAACTCCTTGCTGGAGTTGTTCTTCGTGTATGTGCGTTTCGGATGCTTTTCGGTGAGTGTGAGTTTCGTTATGAATCGCTGTTTCTCTCCCTCGTGATTCATGAAAGACGGAGAGAACGTGTGGATGTTTTGAAGTAATATACAACAGCTTTTCGACTCTTCTGTTAAACTGTACGTTTCGAACTATGCAAATGTATGCGTATGTGACAAATTTGGAGCCATTCTCTGATATTACTTTATACATTATGGGTATTTAAATTTCAGTAGAACATTGCTGCTGTGTTCTTCTGTACATTGAGCGCGCACGCGCGGGCTGCCAGAAACAAATCTAACTCCCCAGCCTTTTGGATCACATTTAAAAACCATTACTCGGAAATGGCGGGCTTGTCTTCTCCCTAAACCACTTCCACAGTAGATTAAATAGCCGCGATTTAAAAACCAAATAGAATCTAAGCAGTAACCGATGAGCAGAATTTTATGGGTAGCGTAAGCTGCATGCAGACACGTGCTCGTTCTCACAGAGGAAGCACCGCTGACAGTCTTGGAGCGGTGGCATTTTTAACTTTGAGTTTTAATGCAGGACTACGTAGACGCTGCGATATGGACTTTACTAGAATACCACTTTAGGTGCTTCCTGCCCCCTTTCCTCCCTACCTTCAGTAGTCTTTCCTGCATTGTTTAGCATGCTTATGTTTGCATTGTTCTGGCACAATCTACCACCACCTTTTGCAAAGTTTTTTGAATTTTTTGCACATCTGAAGTAATGTCTGTGTATAACACTCGTATATCACTAAAAACACTTCACTGCAAATAGTTTTTCACAGTAATTAGAAAGTATTTAAGAATATTTTTGCTTTAAAAAATAATCCCAGCAAAAATCCGAATGGCCCTTTGTATTTTGGTGTTAAAAATGGCGTCATCTGAAGCGTGCATCGGTTTGAAATACAGAATGCAGTTCCCAATAAACTGTAGATACAAACAACCACTCTGGATTGTAAATGCATTGCCTCCCACCCTCCAGATGTGTTACATTATATGTTAGGTTTTCTTTTTCGTGATTTGCAAATACAAATATACTCAGTTTTCAAAAGTAGCGACTTCTTTGCCAGTATTGTAAATAAGTGTTTATGGTGTTTAGTCCAAAACAAAGAAGCTCTATTGATAGACACTATTGGTTTTCTTGCCCTTAGCGATTCTTTGGAAAATGCTTTTGTGGATCTCATGGCGATCTCCAAACACCTTTCGTAATGCTGATTCAGAACTGTAGTACATGTCCTTGTAAAGTAATTTACTAATTGAGCTTTTGCTGCATTATATCTCTGGGATATCTTCGTAAAGATTTAAGGGCAGTTATTATGTTTTTAAATTTTTGTTGCGTTCTGAATAAAAGGCATCTTACTCGACGTTTCATTGCAGACATGTTAAAACAAGGTTTGAGGTATTTTATATTTATTATTTAAAAGAATATGTAGTCACGGCATCGCAAATATTGAAATTTTAGTTTCATGATGGATTTTGTTTGCATTTAGCATCCCGTTATTCCTTGTTAGTAGATCTCTCAACATGGTGAGATTGTTTTTTTTTTGTTTGCTCTAGAAGCCTTTTTTTGTGTATGTTCTCTGATGTAAATAAAGGATAAGTTTTAGTGCTGCTTCATTTGTTTGCTTCAGTTAATGTCTTTTTAATGGCTGCATTGTATTGTAATATCGTGAGCTCGTATTTTGTTCTCTAGAATGTTCCACCGAATTCCCTATCAGACTTACAGAATTTGTTTTTGTACAATGTACATGTTTTTAGCTTTAACAGTTAATAATAATTATTATTATGCTTACGACAAATAGTAAGAAGAGGATCTTTATTGTACAGAGTCTATAAAATGCAAAATGGTATCCAGTGCCGTGGACAGTTGGTCCATTCTGAATATTTGTCGCATCAAATCTTGCAGGACTATTTTCATTGTATATATCTATATGGCCGCCGTAGCTGAGTGATCAGGCACGAGGGTGCATACGTACACGTGCCTTGAGTGACCGGGGTTCAAGCCCATGACTGCTAAATACGGTGCTGTTTCTTGTATTCTCTTCATCTTGTGAACTCCTCTGACCGTGTGGTTGTCCCGGAGAATAAACAGAAAATATTTTTTTATTTTCTTTATGTGGAGCCAAAGATTCATTTTTCTAAACCAAGATTTCTGGTTTGATTTAGTTCATTTGATTCGCCTTTATCAATCCTTTTCCATTTATAAACTGTCATGTTTTAAACTAGGATGTATGATCACATATATCAGAAGTAAAGAAAATCTTTACGAAACTGTTTTATCAGTTACAGTACTAGTTCAACTGTTATCGTTGTGTTCATAATATCCTCATTTACAGTGTCAGCTAGTCACTTGTGCAGACTCATCAGTTACTTCGTATTTAAAAATTAACTAATTAAATTCCAGTTAATATCATAATCTTGATTCCCTGTTGAGGATTTTCAAATGATATGTTTGAATTTGTAGATGCAAAACCAAAAGCTAATATCGTGAACAAACTTATATTCAAGAACGGTTTTGATAATATATTTTCGGCACAATATGACAGATCTGACACTTGACATTCCGTAGCCGAGTGGTCAGGAGCGGGAGTGCAGTAGCATACACTCCTTGAGTAGACCGGGGTTCGAGCCCCTGACTGCTAAATACGGTCGATCTGCCAACCCGCACTGGACCAGCGAGGCAGATTATGGTCAGTTTCCCTCAATGTGAATTGTTGAGGAGGCTTCCATCCTGCAGTGGGTTGATAATGGCTGCAGTTTACCTTTACCTTACCATTCATTTACAGTGTATTTCAGATTCGATTTTCGATTAATTCATTTAAAAATGTACTTTTATGTTTTGCGCAATTAGGGATATTTAATCAAACATATACTGGGTTGCAAAAGGTATCCCTTAAGGACCCCCAAAGTGCTAAATTCACTACCGATGTCGAGGTCTTTCTTTTTTCCTTTATCAGTATTGTTTTCTGTGTACACAAAGATTGTTTTAAAGTTGCAGCCTTGTATGGCAATTCGAAGTTAAACTCTTTCATTGAATTTCATTTATTCACTGATTGTAATTAAATAACGCTCACCGGCTTATTGTCCACTTTCACAGATAACCAAGGTTTTATTTAAACCACGGCATTCACGGGCAGTTTTCCATTGATTAAATGCTATTTTAAAATTGTAGGCGCACAGGAGACCGAAGTAAAGTCCACAGAAGATCTACCAAAGTTCATTTTACTTAAATTTAATGTGGACGCTAAAGAAGCATCAGATGGAAAAATCCGATCGTAAATTATTTTTAATTTCTTTACAAAGGAAAGGAACATGTACAGTTTCTTTCATTCCCCCCCCCCCATCTCGCTGCTCCTAGAGTTCGAAAGCATTATAGTCGAACCATATTAAATTTAAATATCACAAGTTAAAAATTTTAGTCATTAAAATTTTAATTATGTTTAGAAAACATTAAAATACTGTTTCGAAAGAATGAATATACTATATTGCAGAAGTTCATACTGACTTTACTTGATATATGATACTCATAGAAAGCATCGTTTATGATTATCATTGCTTGGTGTACGCGAGTCCTTAGAGAAATTGTAATTATTCGTACATTGTATCTTTGTGTTTTCAAGCTTTCTTATATGGGATATGAGTGTTGACGTCTTTATAGAAGTTAATTTTACACCTCTATACGTTCTAAAATGCACTGTTTCTTTGTATGACCAACGGTTTCGAATACTGGCCTCACACAGTTATTGCCTCCATGACTGACTTCAAGATCCTGCAATTCAGCTGTGCTTTGTAGTCTCTGTTCGGTCGTGTATGTCTGTGTTACCGTTATTTACTGCTACATATCTTTAAGGTAGTTTTGCGGTCCGCAGAATACGCTTGAATTGCAGTATACGTATTATACGAGATTGTTTCCCCTTTCTTGGAGCAGTCGCGCCTGGAAACTGCGCACGTGCCCCTAATTTGCGCGCTTGCACTATAGCTGTGACCCAGCCCCATTTCTACTAAAATACATTACCGAAAGCTTGCCGCGGTGGCGTTGAGAACACTCTAATAAATGATGAACATAAAATTTTTCTTGCACGAAACGCTAAGGGTTCAATCCTTTTAACAAAACGCAGTGCCCTTAAGAGAAGATCAAGAGTTGATTTTAATTACATTAACCCAAACTGGAGAACTATTTTGTCTTCTTCGCGTATATGTAGTTATCATTGCCTAATAAGTGGAATGTGTAGCGGCATATTTAGATTTCATTTTTTATCCTTCTTGCAGCGAAGGGCAAAGTCGTTTGAACTCCTCAGCTTGGTCACAGCGTTCATTGAGTTCAAAAGGCATTGCTAATGCAAAATGCAAAGAACGTAATTTTACTATGAAAATTTTCTCCTTCAGTTTTTCATGGCTTTCTAAGAATTCCACGCTTTTCACCTCTTTGCTCTCTTGCTTATATAACCTTCGACATGGCTGCCGGTTGACCCCAGCACGTTATTCGTATCACTGGCGTGACCTGTGACAGCAACACCGTAAGACTTGGCATGTCGCCGAGACAAGACGCTCCATCTATCTCTGGGAAAGCTAAAAATACAGCCCCGGATGTATTACTGGCACGTGCTTTGAGCGGCAAAGGAAGAACGCCTCCTTACAGACTCCATGACAACAGCGACATGTTAGTGAACTCTTGTGTTGATGGGGAAAACGGAGTAGGGGAAACGTAAGGGGATCGGGATGATTGCACCCACTGAAGGCACTCTTGCAGATAGGGATCAGATGATAAGATCAGCTTTTAATGACTGGGCTAGAAGACAGAAATTAAGCGTGGATTTAATTATTCCGCTCACAACCGTGGTTTTGTTTCCAAGTGACGTGTGGCAGGAATGAAATATGAAGGCTGTCTGTCTGCTCGAGACGAGCGTGACAGCCATCGTCATATGTCCCCCTTTTGCCGAGCCACTGTCATATGGTTATATTTAGAAAACCCAAATGGTTCTTCAAACTTTACACCCTGCTTGTTGAAGTCTATGAAGGCGTCTAACAGCAACTACAACTGTATTTATCGCTTAACTGTCCACCAATATCTTTTCAAATAGAAAAAGGTGTAAAACTAGACCCGCCTTTAGTGGTGATTGGTTTGGTTTTCACGAAAAGAATAAGTGGTACTCTTTGCTTGTTCCTTTTGAATAATCTTTGCCGGGTGGATTAATTTTCATAAGAAAATGAATTCTCCTTTTCTTTGCATTTTAACAAATTTCTTCTTAATAATAAATTTTAAACAAAATGCCTTCAAGTCTTAGGATACTAAAGGGTCATTTCAAATAGGTCTTTCCTATGATTTTAACAGAAAGCTATTTCACATTTATTGTAATAGTAGAAAATTAAAAAAAAAGACGCAGTAATTATTTTATTTATAATTTGTGTGCTTCAATATTATAAATTCTTCCCTCTTTTTAACCCGTTTATTATGCTGTTGTTAACGAATATTATTTCTTATAACTAACCAGTCTCCTTGGCCAGAAAATGCTTGCCATGAAGATCGGTCTGGGTACATTGCAAAAGTGATGTTCCCAGATGTGTTATGTGAACTTGTTTAATGGTAATTATATAAAGCGCGTATTGAGCCATTTAACTCAAACGCTATTTCTTCTAGTTTGTTCTCAGTAGAAGCTCTTATGGACTTTACTAGAATACCACTTTAGAACACCATTATCTCTCTTCAAAGAGATAATGGTGGAATCTCACGGTGCATTGCAGAAAGAATCGTGGGAAGTTCATTGTTTAGTAGGATAAGTTTCTGCTGTGGAAAGAACACGTAGCTTTCTTAGTAAGTCCAGTAACTTTATATTACCAAGCATCAGCGTGGCTGCCGTTTCGTGCCATGCCTTGCCATGCCGTGCCGGAATCCGTCTTAGAAAACTTCTGTTTCGAAGCTACAATTTATCCAGTGGTCTCGAGATGTTCGAAGAGCTTGTGAGTGACAGATACTGTGCCGCTTGTTAGTGGACTTTAGTCTGAGTGACGTAATTCTTTAGTCCCTCTGTCACTCCTAACCTAGCTCAACCGGTAGGCTTAACAACCAGGAGGTGTCTACAATTGGTCCGTTCACACTGATCTCCGTTGTGCCCCTTACTTCTTCGATTAGTAATCCTGTCTTGGTGTCAGAGCTGCGTCATTTGTCACATGTCATGTCGGAACGCCACCTTGAAATGGGCCACATCTGTCTGATGTCAAGAGACTAACAAGTGCAGTCGACTCCCTTTCATCCCCCCACCTCTACACCCTACATCGGATCTAGTGACGTTATGTCGCTTCATACGTCTTCAGCTCATACCATCGCTACATCCTTTAAAATCCCTGCGTACAGTCAGTCAGTCAATAGAAACACATGTTGTGCCATTCCATCTCCCGTGTTTTTCTTGCCATCTTTATTCTCGATCTTCGACTTTAAGTGTCACCCATTCTCTTGCTATTTGTTTGCAGTGTTTACGCCGGCATTCAGCGTAGAGCGATTCGAGTTTCCATCGTTGATTAGCAATTCGTCTATTGTTTAATGCTGCGAGACTGCTAACCGGTCTAAAAATAAATAAAACGCATCTCTTAATTACATTCAGGTTTGGAAATGAGAAAATTGTGAATATCGTGTGGTTTAGATATTTAGCTCATTAATAATGCATATTGGTGATGCAATTGAAAGGCACTTGCCAATCCTTAACCCGTAGGATGAAAGGTCAATGCACTGCTCTGTGATTATCAAAGAAAGGTTAATTCTAACTCTTCGCCAAATAACCTCCATCATGATAAAATTTACATTATAAAAAAAGCTAGAGCACTTCTTTTTAATTAAACACGTTTGACCCTTTTAGAACCGACTTCAATTAACCACATAATTTACTCCATGATAAAAGTTTTTTTTTATTAATATTATTAACTACCATATATTTTTTTTTCATTACCTTAGATGTTGTTTGGGGTTTGAAAATTGGAAAGAGCAGGAATTAAAAAATGCTAATTGCAATTAATGGTTTGTGTCCTTCATAATGTCCACGTAATGTTTGTAACACGAGAGCGGATGTGTCAGGAGTGTGGAAGGTGGCAATAGCGAAATTGCCATACAGCCAGGTCTGCTCCACCTCCTTCTCAGCACGGGAGGGCGAAGAATCAAGGGCTGGTGGCGAGTGTGGGACGGTAGTTAAAAGAGCACGTGGGTGGTCGTTCAAAAATCTCGCCGGATGAAAGAGCAGAATTTATAATTTCCCATGCACTTCGACGTATTCGAAGGGTAACCGAAATGTACATTAGTACACGCGTTTAAGTTTACCATAGTCAGAACCCATGTGATGACTGAATACGGTAATATTCTTGTATTTTATATCATGCGAACTCTGACCTCATGTAGCCTCCCCAAAATATAAACAAAAAATGTATTAATTTATTTAAAGTGTGAAACTTCATATTGGATTAAAGGTAATGAATACTAATTAATTAAGCTGATAATATGTTGTTATTTCACGCGCAACTAACGTAACTTTGAAAATCCCTTTATCGGTTCCTTGTTCACATGCATCAACTATTGCCGCCAAGCCGAAATACCTTTTACATATACAAGTACAGTGGATTAGGTGATATGATCATACGTATGACAGCTGGTTTATTATTATTGAAATCAGTTTATAATCCAGAGAATATCCCTTTACAGCTGTTCCAAGAAATACTCATTCTTATATGCAATCTGCCAGTTTGTTTTAAATTAAATACATCTATTTTAAAATATTATTATGTACAACTTGCCAATTTGCAGTATATGCAGGTGGTTATAATTAAAGTGAGTCACTGTCAGTGGCTGGAAAACCGTTATGGTAAAAAGGTGAATTTTAGAATGGATACCATCCAACGCATGCGGAAATGTGAAGTGAAAAAAAGTTCCGAATATTGTCACCAGGGGAAATTGGCGCTGTGAGCAACTGGTAGCGTACTGGTTAGATGAACTGCTAGGTATGAAGATTGAGATGGTCAGCTGTTGTCCGAAGATGTACCCTGGCACGCCATTGACCTCCATTCTTGACAGAAACAAACTGCAAAGAAGTTGTCACGTTGATGTGGATCGGTTCGTGTTAGTTGTTGCATTACATGGATCTTGCATTGGTACCAATGACTAGTGGATTGAAGGGCTTTATGGACAGTTCATCTGGGAATGTTAAGCTGTTGTAATGCCGCCTTAGCTTTGACGGACGATTGTTGATTTGGCGCTGCACTACCGACCAACAGCAACAGCGATCCCTTCAACAATGCTGCCCTGATTGGATCATGTCCTATGCTGATAAGTCACCCGTTTCTTCGAATTTTTCTCATCATTTTGCACCGCCCGTTATGGAAAGTGGCTCTCTTCTTAATCCTTTTAAACGCCGGTATTTTCTGAGCTCACTCATGTAGTTGCAATTGTTCTGTCAAACAGCTTTACCAACGAAGCGCAATCCTTCTTTAGGAGCACCATTTCGAGATCTGTTGACTACATGTGCCATTCCCAGTTTTTAATTGCCCTCAGAATTGTCATCAATGGTTACGTGATATTAAATTTGCATTCTGGGCAAAGCACCAATTTCTCTCCTGGTGGCAGTTTTCGAAACAAAATGTTTTACTCTATCCATTTACACACGCGTTGGATAGTGTCCATGCCAAATATTATCTTTCTACCATTAACCGTTTACCACCTACAGCCAGGTGAAGTGGCAAACTTCAATTATAACCACCTTGTACATTAGTCAGAATAGATATGACAATTGGGAAATCTGTTTGTGGTTATAATGTTGCTAGTTAAAAGTTATTCAGTGTTTTCGATTGCCATTCTATTTCTCACAGAAGTAATGCGTTTTAGATGTGTTTAAAAGTTTAATAAAGGTGGCTCATTGGGTACGTATTAACTAGAATAGAACAAAATAAGGATACAACACGATATTCACAATCCTAGATTCTCAAACTCGAGAGGAATTATTCTAAAGGTTTAGATGATGATCATCTCAAGCGACAGTATCAGTTTAACTGTAAGCAATCAACTTCAGTCCCACCACAGTTCCTTCCCTTTCCCCCAAAAATTGCCTCAATGATCTTTTATACTATACTTGCCAACTGTAGACTTCATATAAAAGCTAGAGTAGTGTAGGTGTGAAACCCCATTTAAAGGATTTCACCTAACGAATTTTCTGATTTATTTAGTCGATAAAGGCAGATCATTGAACTTCAACTGCAAGTTTTTGGAACACTTCTAATGTGAATCAACTGTTGAGTTCAAGTGTTTATGTGGTAATTGAACTCCAGGAAATGCCTTTGACTTAGGTACAACTCTGGCCAATGAATTCTCAAGAAGTCTTTCTTCATCAGTGATATTATTCCTCAAAAGTTTCTAATGTTTGCTAACTTCACTAATAATTATTTATTAACAAGAAGTAGCATTTAAATCTGGCCTTTAATGCATCCTCGGATATCACAATCTTACTGCGATCTCTATAGGTGTAAACTGTTAAATGAGATAGCAGAGCTGATATTACAAATATCAACGTATGTGTCAGTTACATTATTATATATTAGAAAACCGGAATTCGAACATATTAAGTTGCCATATCGGAAACCCGTATAAGTAATATATTCTTGTGCGGATATGGCTTGTGTTGTGATATATAGAATCCGCTATACGACAAATCTGGAAAATTTATTTTTGGTCATTGTTGCCGTATATTTTGTTCTTTGGATTTGTGACGTCAACTACGATAAACAAACTGCAGATAAAAAAAAACGAGAGAGAGAGAGAGAGAGATAAGAAGTGAAGGAAGGGGCTTAAGAGATTAGTATCGTTAGAAGAGAGGTCATCGGAGGAACGATCTTCGGAGTGTCGGGCGAAGGGCGGCGTCTTATCACTTCGCTCAAGATCTGATGGTGGAGCTCTTGGAAACTTCTCTAATCACGTGCAGAATTTTTCTAGCTGAAGAGGAAGGAAGCGCCACCTTTAACAGTTCATCGGATTAGAAAGGACTATACTATCATTTGCACTTAAAAAAAAAATAAAATAAATATAGTACATTATCGCTTTTTAAGGATTAAAACCCCAGGCCTGTGATTCAGTTTGGTCAACTCTTATTGCTTGTGAAGTCGATCAGATCGCATGCGTCCCAGGGAACATATAGAACCCCCATAATTTTATTTTTATCTGGTAGATAAGAACTTAAATAATAATAAGTTATAACTGTAATGCGTACAACATTACATTAGGGAAGATACGTATGACAGCCCGATTGGAAAATTAAAAATAACCTTAAAAAATCAGCGAATTAAAAATAGTAATTTTAGTGTCATTACGTTATATTAATTGCTATCTCATTAAAAGTTTTTATTCGGAAATTTCATCTTTATAGAAGGAAGGATCATTTATTTATGGGGTGTTTAAATCAGATGGAAAAATCTTGCAGTACGTTTGCTGATAGACAGAATATCGATGAACTTATATTAAATCTTTAAATTTGGCTCATCTTACAAAACTTACTACAGCTAGTAGTAAATGAATTGCTAATAATTTTTAGAAAATTATCGTATTGTGAATCTTTTCGAACAGATCATGCTAACTGACAATAAAATGACAGTGTTCCCCTGAAACAGTGGATACTTTTGAATTTCCTGATGAAGCCCATACGAGAAAGAAATTACTAGAGTTACAGAGTGTTATTGTTTTATTGGTTGGACTTTGTTTCTTTTGTTTTGCAGTCTCAGAATTATATTGCCCAATTTCAGCACGATAGCGACACAGCTGCTTTCTTTTATTTTCTCTCTTTGATTTCTGTCTGATGTATTAGCATACTCACCATATTTAATATTACTGTACTTGTATGGCCAGCACTAAATAAAGTATATGCAGTTCTAATATTTGTGAAATACCCAGAAACGTAGTTGATGTTGTGAATGCAGCAGTAGTAACTGTACGCAATTGCAAGTAATATTAAGAATAACAGAGGACCAGTAATAATTATAGGTAATTAATTCGTTTAACTATGCAGATAATACTTCATTTTCTGTACCACTAGAGGGCAGCACCAATTAGTTGGAAAGAAGGAAATTTGTGCCAAGAAAAGCCGTTGTCAAATTCTAAAATCCTCAATTGTATGGAAATCGGTGAATCCATTACGATGTTTTGAAATTGTGTTTATCAAGTATTTTTTTATGAGCAACAGCAGAGAGTTATCAGTCTGTTTATGCATTTTTCTATTTCACATCTCTCTCTTTCTCTCTCTCTCTCAAACGCACACACACCCAAAGAGGAGAGAGAGATGGCTAAGCGATGTGGCCGTCTGCTTACGGAGGCTGGCGTCTCCATCATCCCTGATGACCTCTTTGTTGGTTGAGGTATCGGAGCCTCGCTACTTAAAACATCTTCAAGTCACCGGAGTGGCACGAGGAGACGGGAGCTGCCAGGAACAAGCTGCCTTAATGGATTTCACATTATAGAGGGAAGAGACTGGTGTGGCCGCAAAGCCACGCGCGACAAACAGAAGAAAAAGGCCTCTGTTGCTGAGAATCCACCAGGGTAGGGCGTGTGGGGAGGGGGAACTAGTGCGTGGACCGCAGTCGTTAAGATGATTGGGTAATAACGGCTTCCTACTCTTAAGTACAGACCTTTTATCTAGGAACTCCTATCGGAGATATTTAGGTAATGTGTTGTTAACGGTGGAGATGGGGCAACTCGAAAAAAGTACAATACCCGTAGTCAGCAAGAAGTTGCGAGCATCACTTTCCGGTTCTCTTCTGTTTGCATATTACAGGTAGCTGCAATAATTGTTCGCGTGTAAAATTTAAGGTGCGTCATTGGTATTCATAGCAGTAAGATCATCTATATTGTGCCTGGTAATGTATGATCATTTGCTACCGCTACCTACTGTCACTTTACGCTTATGGCACACTGCATAGTTCAGTAATGACAAATACAGTTTTCGTCTTTTCCTGTAGACCGTTTCGCTCTGTCCATCATTCCATCCAGTGCCTTTCAGAAAACATCTGTTCAGTCTTATTGTTATGAACATCAGGAACACATTTTTTCCAATCATCTGGTAACAACTGTTTGCTGAGCTTTTCCAGGTGCCGTTTTTCACAGGTGGATTTACAATTATAGCTGATCAGGCCTGTTGTTCCAACTATTTTTATTACGCGAATCGTTGGAAATGCTCCTTTAGTATATTTAGCAGAAAACAGTGTCTACTTAATCCTGCATTACCTATCCTTTGTGATTATATCACAACTATGCACATATGCATGTTTCATTACATTTCACTGCATCACAAATTTCACATTTCACATCACATTTCACAATTTTTTTTTTCGAAATAACAATTCATATCTAATTGTACTTCAATTTTTATACACCTTTTTTGGTGTGAAAACATCTTTGGCGTCACCTAACAGTGGAATGTAACGAAAATGTGAGACGGATGTGAATTGGTGCGGTCAAATATTTGTATTGTTGCAATCATACTAAGGAAGTATGACGTCACAAAAGAACCATAATAATGGTTCTTTAACAGCACGTCATACTATTCTACAAATGAATTTCGCTAACCTCTTCCAAGCCAAGGATGTTTTTACATAAAATATCTTTTGTGCGTACACGATACACACGCAATTTTTTTCCCTCATTGTAATATAAATGGACAGATAATAATAATCATTATCTGTCCATTTATATTATATCAGATTGTCTTAGAGTTGCTAAGAAGTTTAACTATTCCATATTAATAACTTATTAACTGAAAATGTTGTTTGCGTTAATAATTCTTTTTATTGAAAACAAAATTGGAATTTTTCAATAAAATATACGTGTTTTTGTTATCATT
Source organism: Mastigoproctus giganteus (assembly GCF_048544385.1). NCBI lineage: Eukaryota > Metazoa > Arthropoda > Arachnida > Uropygi > Thelyphonidae > Mastigoproctus > Mastigoproctus giganteus. Next base: position 151,492,913 of record NC_143578.1, on the reverse strand, counting down.
TGACTTGAGCCTGTAGAGTTTTTTTTTTGGTGGGGGGGGGGGGGGGGGGGAAACAAGAGGAAAAATCGGTATTGTATATACACCCATATTTCGTCGCACTAAAGGTTACTCTTGCTGCTGTGGTGGATCTGGCTGTTTGACGTAGCAACATCGCCGGCAAATACTAAAGCAGCATAGATTAATTTCAATATTTAAACAACTCACACCATGAAAGCAAGAATTAAAGAAATAACTTTAAAATAAAGGCAAGAATGTATTATAATCACAATTACTAATAAAAAATATCATAAATTTATTCCAGTTTAACAATTGAGATTTTGTAATTCGACAATTATATATTTTAAAATATAATTTAAAATTTTTCTGAGAATGATTCAAAACGAATTTTTGAAAAAAATAATTATTAGAGTTGGAGGAATGCGTGCCGTTGCAATCCGTTAAGTAAAAGAAAAGTTAATTTCTTTTGTTCCACTTTGCGGCTGTTGTAGTTTGGCAGCAGTTAGTAAGCCATAAGTTTGTTGGCCGTTTTTTACCTTAGCTTGAAGTTGGGTAACGCTTGGCTTCCCATAGCGTTCGTAATCCTGGTTGTTTAAATGATAGGGCCATTAACAAGTAAATGGGAGATAAATGCTATTTGTATGAGACAATAAGATATACTGTATGCCTGCAGTGCGACACGGAGATGATGGTTTTGCTGTATTGTTTGGCCTTCCTTCTCGTCATCTGTCCATGTTACATTTCATCGTCTTTGCGTTAATTAAGTCCTTTGATTAAACGATGATTGCTGAGGAAGCCATCAATCATATTTAAATTATCGGCTGTGACATGGATGTTTACTCTTTTTAAATGCGAACTCTGTGACAGGTTGTAGGAGTTCATTTACGAGACAATACCAAACGAGCACAAAGGTATATATAGTTCGCAGGAATGCAAGTTCAACTTCCTCAATGGATGCAGGGATTCATCGATAATAAGTTTACGGATTGTGGGTTCTTATATCAGGAATAATTATGCTTTTTTTTTTTTTGCATTTAAAGAAAAATTTTAAGAAGAAAGACTACAATATCTAATTCAGTCAGTGAATTGTAGGCTGCAATCTTATACCGTTTGATATTTCTTTGAATCTTGACCACGTTTAATGAGGGATGTTAACTCAAAATTTATCTATTTACGTGCTATTTCGAGTTAGAAATATACTCGAGTTCTTTGGATAAGTGAATAAAGATGGTTTATGGTTGCGAAACTTCCATTATTAAAAAAAATCATAGTTTGATTGTTTGTTTAATCATTGCTGCAGAAAGAGAAAAATTCTAACAAATGAACTAACTTTGACCCTTAAAAAAAGCATCATCAAATTATTCCCAAGGAATCATTTGCTGTTTTATTGCTTCATCAGTTTATCTGACAGTGAAACAAAACTACTATTTCTCCAGTGACTTACGATAGATGGAACCTTGTAGATTCCGTGGAATGAAGTACTATGCCAGAGAATTAATTTCGAATGAAAAAACTTGTTCTTCTACCGAAATGAATTAGAGGCGTTGGCAAAAAAAATCTTACTTTATGGAAAATGTTAAGTACGTAATTTGCAAGAAACTGGATTGATCAGAATAACTCCTCAATTTTTAGATTTTGAATTATTCGGATACGTTCACTTTTTGTTATGATATTACCAGGTAGTAACCTGACAATTTTCACCCGATTTCATTAAACTATATTTTATTTATGTACATATGTATTTGATTTAACTAACGTGTTAGTTTTCGTAAAAATTGGGTTTTGTATTCTAATTTTGTTGTTGATAAAATAATTTTAAATCGTCCAGCATATCCGATATTTTCTAAAAGTGTTAGATGTGGAGCAGGTGAAAGTTTTATTGCATGTCCTTGACGTGTGTTAGGGTTACCAGACGTGAGATACGGCATAATCACATCGCATTCTTCTCTAATGATTGCCAGTTTTACGTCTTCATGTTTTCAAACTGCTCGCTATCGTTGTCATTAACGACGTGCAGCCATGGGGTTATATTACAAGCTGCTTTGCATGCTATTGTAAGTACTAGACCCCCCCCTCCCTCTCGAATAGCGAGGTAGCTTCGTGTTCTGCTTAAACCCAAAAGAAGTGAGTTCCACAATTGTTCTTAATTTTAATAGGATAAGAAAAATATTATAATTTCAGAACTCCAGAAAGATGTGAACCAAAATGTGATTGCACGTAACTAGGAAAATAATATATGGTATGGTGCGACAGTCTCGCTGGATCATGTTATTAAAGGCGCGGTTTAACCTCCTGAACTGAAAACAGCGATTTTTCAAACAGTCACATTGCCTATGAGTTTTCTTGATATAATGATATAAAATAACTTTTAGGTTGCTTAAGAAATGCATCTATACAGATAATCAGGTTTAGTATTTGTATTAAAATGGCATAACTATGCAAGGAAGCAAATCTTATATGTAGCATCTGCCCCTAAAATAAAAATTAAAATCCCCCCCCCCCTAGTAATATTTTATCCATTTCAAAATATCTATATCTAAACTGTTTATTAAAAAAAGATAAAAATAAAATGCCTCCCTAGTTTAATATTTTATCCATTTCAAAATATTTATCTTAATACCTCTAAATATACATAAGTTCTTTGACTAAAGCCAATTTTTTTGTACATCCAGTCTTCAAATGAGGCTTCCAGACCTCTATATAGTACAAGATGTGGTCCGACCATTGATTGGTACAATGGCAAACGACATCTGACCATTAATTATCTCCTTCTTTCTTGAAAAATTCCTGTATGTCATTGATAGTGTCCCATGTGTTGTCTGTCCCAGCGATCTTTCCGAACTGTTAAGGGAGCTTCATTTTGGCTGTATTATTACAACCTTACGGTCCTTTTCAAGTGCTGAATATGCTATCCCTAATTTTTTAACTAATCTTGGGATAATTAAACCTCTAACTAGATGCAAACCCGTGCATTCACCAATATTTAGACCAGTTGTATAATTTATTTGTCTTGCTATAGCAACACAGCCAACACACCCTGGCTCTTACTGTTAAAAAGCCTTGTTCCCCCTTTACCTTGGGCGAATTTTGACATAAAATTTGTAATACTGCTATAAGTATCATCAATAAAAATTAAAACAGTAGGGACCGTAGAACGAATCCTTGGGTTGGGGGCACTACTCATAAGGTCCATTTGGACACTGATCAGTTGTAACGACTCTTTTTCTTCTAGCAGTTAACCATCGATTTATTCACTGTATCAACATAACACCAAGGCCACATTTCACCGATTTATGCACAAGTCGGGGAAGTATGGCATCGGGGCAGTGTCAAAACCTTTCTAAAATGAAAGTTATTCTTTGCATACAATACCTTTGTTCGCATCGTATCTTACCAGATTGGTCAAAAATATATTTCCTAAATAAAACAATGTGGTTCCCCTATAATAGAATTACAGTACCATCGACATGACCCACCCTGCATTCTTAATCATAGAGTCGTTTTTTTTTTTTTTCGTCTGGCGTAGACATCAAACTTACAGGTTTGTAATTTCCCTGATCTTTCCCGCATTGAACTCCCTCCTGCGTGCATTATAAATATTTTCATATTTCCAGTCTTCTGGAACCTCATCTGAGTCTAAGGATTCATTTTATCATAGATAAGGATTTAGGGACATCTTTAGTCGCATTTTTCAGCATAACCGATTATATACCATCAGCTCCTTGTGCTTTCTTCATTTTTAAATCAAATAATTTCTCCTCCAAAGTATATCTATTCTGCAACCATCCCTCTTCAGTTTGAATTTATGGCTTCCATGTGTGTGGTCTGGGCAAGAGGAAGGATTCCATCAGCATCGAGCTTACTCAATCCATTAAAGCATAAACACCTCAAAGATCTCGCAGATGCCTAGTCTGCAGATACCGAAATTTGCAGAACTGAAGCCTTTCCCTGTAAGACTACCTTTTTGTTTACCTCACTAATCTCGTTGCTCTTTTGTGTACCGTTCCAACAGATCCACGTCCCTCCTGAAGTGAGGCCTCCAGACTTGTATGCAGTACTCAAGGCCTAACCATTGCCTTGTACAATGGGAGAATCGCCTCCTTATCCCTGTTAGCAAAGTTCCTGTATATAATTGACAAAATCCCATGAGCTGTCTTGGCTGCACTGATCAGAGTACTGCATATCTGACTGCACAATTATCCCTAGATCTTTTTCATTCCCACTTCCCTGAGTGTGGTAACAAGCTCAAATTAGAGAAATTGTTCAATATATCAGCCAGCCATCTGCTTAGGGTTGGTTTATAAGTTGAAATATTTCTGTTCTAATCCCATCGGCTTCCTGTTGCAGTCAGAATTGTTCATTCCTTTTCTTTTAGTGTTCACATATATAAAGTATTACTTTACCATCCTTGTTGGGCCTCTTTGTGAAATCCTTCATAACCCACCTTAGCCTCTCTCGCCAACTTGAGTAACCTGATTATAAAGTAATTTGTGTTTTCTGTATGGAACAGGGAGACTCTTGATATGTGACTTCGCCTAGCGGTCAGCGAGGTAGCACAGTAATGCAAGCGTGTGAGTTCTAGCCCATATCGCCGTTGAATACTGTAAGGTTCTTGTATTCTTTATTTTGTAAACACCTCTGACCCTATGTGGCCGTGCCATGTATAAACAGAAATTTTATTTATTTTATAATCTATATACAGATATCCTAAGCAGCTATCTTTCTTATGCCAATTTGATCAATTATTTTAGTAATCTATCTTCGTTTCGACATACTTGTTTGTTATTTGGTTTTTAGGAGCATTAGCAACTAAGGCCATATTGCTCCGGGGATATGCAGTGGTCATTCCCTGACCTTTCTGCATCCTCCATATTTGGTGGTCTTGGGCTCGAACCCCTGTCTAATCAAGAGCGTGTGCTACGCACTGCTGCTCCTGCCCACCTGGCTACGAAGGCCCCTTTTCGACATGCAGTCATATCTCTAACGGTATGGCATAGTGTGGCATATATAGTTATTTCCTGAAATATTTCTCATTTAGCACATGCATTCTCTAGGATTTACAGATATTCCTTAGACTGAAATGATATCGAAGACACCTTTAAGAAAATTAACAACCTTATCCTTTACCTTTAATAACTGTAATTTCATTGACTACTTCCCACACCAAAACTGTACGGTCACTGCCAGCTAGTAGCTCCTTAACTTGAACAATTTTAATGGCATATAAACCTTCAGTAAAAATCAAATAAAATAAAATACATCATTAGGAAATTCAATTTTGAGGAGGCCTTCTCACCTCCCCTGAACCCATAACTCACCTCCTTTAGGAAGGTTAGCTCTCTGGTTACGAACTTCTGATCTATATAGCCCATAAACTGACTGCTACTACTATAGGGTTCCCTATCCACAAGATTCGGTCTATGTCCGGTTAAATAACGCATCTCATAACAAGATATTTTGATTTGTTTGTCCACTCCATTTGCCTATATAGATGATCATCATACTTGACATAATCATGAGGTCTATAGTACACTCCTGTTCTCAATTTTGTTGTTTCACCCCTTATTGGGCTACCAATATAGTTTAAAGGAACTTTAGAAATGGTTAATATTAAATGAACAATGCAAGAGTAAAATTCTGGTGGTTTTAGGAATGTTTCAATTCTGTTCATCATGAAAAAAATGACTTCATCAATGTAAACCAACAACGTTTCTCGTTATACTAAAGTGCTCGTAAAGAACTACTAGTAGAACAATAATTGACAAATGGAAAACTTAGGGATGTTGTTAATAATGTTTTTATCTGCATGTAAGAAAAAAAAATAGGTCTGCACCTTCCACTCTATCGCAGATGAATGTTAGTGGGATACTTTACAGTCCTAACGTAGAAATTTGCTCGCGTTCTCTTCAGCAGACATTACGCAAGCTGTGATGGAACAGTGGTTAAGAATGAAACAAGGTAGAACGAGGCTACCCTCACTTTAATTGGCCCCTTGATTATAAGCGATAGCCACGCTAATATTTTTGACTTAAAGTTAATAAAAAAACTGAAAATTTTTGGGAGAATTAAATTAGGAAGTCCGGAAAAGTTCATTCCTTTCACTGAAGCGTCATTACTGTCTGGCATCTTCTGTTTTTCTTTAAAAGATATCAACGCCCCCCTTCCTCCCTTCCCCCCCACATACACGACCACTGTACCTTTCACATCTTTCCTCCTTCGCATCCTTTCTTCTCCGAAGCTACTGTTTGAGTGGCAGGCATGCGAGCAGATTGGGAGTCTACATGCAAGCGAGTGATAATAGGCGAGGTTACTACATGATAGCGGCAGCTACTGACTCGGCTGCGTAGTCCATAAATCATGAGACTCTGGACGTTGAGAAGAGGTGGAAGTTGCTTGCTCTTTCCAGCTCCTTTGACTGCTTTCTAGTTGTGTGCTTCCTTTTCTTCAATATGCCTTGTAATCCGGTAAGATATAATTTGAAACAATGCAAGGTATGAAATATATTGGGATTAAGTACGGATGTTTATTAAATAGCGGTTTATTTATTGTACAGTTTAGCGATAGTTTCTCTATTAAGAAGAATCTTTTTAGAAATTTATTTTATTTCATTATCGTTAATACGAACTTAACGTTTTTCTAGATGTAAATAAGAAACGTTTGGTAGAAAAGTGGACTAATATTATTCTAGTGAGAATTATTAAACATTTAGAATGGCATAATATTTCTGAATTTTGACCATCTTCCATAGTTTGCTGTTTGAACAGCATTTTCCACTCACTCCCAATTGTGTTTGCTACTGCCATATTCTCTACACCACGGTAAAGGATGTTAAGAATAGCTACGGCACTTTTCATTTCCTCGTGACATTCTTTTAGGCTTTCATTTTGGCATATAGTTACAAAATTATCTAGAGCAGCGGTGCGCAAACCTTTTTTTTTTTTTTTTTTTTTTTTGTTTTTTTAATGACGCGATCCAAAATTAGCTGGGATTATTTGTCGCCACCGCTACTTCGAATTTGCTGTCGTATTTTCAAGTAGGCTACGTGCGTTAGTACGTACTTTCGGAGTACTTAAAAAAGATATATTTTAAAGATTTAAAACATATCAGGTGGTATATGAGAAAAAAAGTGGAAAAGGTTAATATTTCATATTTATGATATTTTTAGATAGCTACAGTATATGAGCATGTAACTGATTCGTCTTGAACGACAAGTGTCTACATTGCAATAATAATAATAATAATAAATACCATTTGATTAACTCAAAACAACAGCGCAGTCGCAGTAAGGATAATAAATACTGAATCATGAACGCTGCCAAACATTTTCCGGACAAGAGGGTTCAACAGACTAGTAAACGATATGAAATTATGTAAAATATAACTTTGTCTGAACTCCAAGGGAGAGGGTTAGTGCCTCCCCACTCTTCCAACGACCAAGTATGGGATATTGATCGGGAGGCCGGAATCTGTGTTCGTTCCACTAAGTGTGACCTCTGTGTGTGTGCGTCTGTTCACAGACCGGTTTTTCGGGTGTGAAAAACACGAATAACTCATTGGCAAAACAGTACACCTCCGACTGTGAGGGACGAACTACAACATCGAGAGGCCTTTAATAAATTCCTCCAATCAGCGACAGAATTTGAACTCAGACCTTTCCAAACGAGTGACGAACGGCGAAGCTACTGTACCATCACGGAGGATTGTAGTAATACAGCAAATTGATGCCATTGCAACTCTACTCACCTGTTATTCGGTTAAGAGCTATGAGATGTTTTTATAGTCCGTTTAAATACGCCTTGTTTTCTTTCCCAGGTTGGGAATTGAAAGACCCAACCTGAAGAGTTTGGACACCACTGTTTTAAGTTCAAATTTTAAATAACACAATTTTTGGCGAATTATATTTTGGTCGACACGCAAGAATCGACATATAAATATATTCAGATTTTTCACTAAAATGAAATGCGGTGTTACGTGCGTTTATTACTGAAAAATATAACACCATCCTTAAACTACATTTTTTACTTTTTATTTTTAGTGAACTGTTAGCGGAACAAGTACACTTCAATATCAGTTATCGCTTCTTGATCGTAGAAGTCTTTGTACTTGGTATCGAACATGATTTTAAAGTGTCGAATTTCGTGCATTTACATATCATTAATAAGCGGTCTGTCATAAAGAACCTGTCATACTGTAAACGGTAACGAAGATACCCCAGAATGACGTTCTGCTATAATGGATTTATGAAAAATAATGAGGTTATTCAAATAATCACTTGTAACACTAGCTGATGATAATGCAAGATTCGTGATTTCTCTGATATGACCGCTTTGCTTCTCTGTTTAAATCGTGTTCAATAACGAGAATTCCCAATCAAATATTCCATCCTCCCCCTACTTCAATGCGAAATGCTGAGAAGGAAGTAGGTGAAAATGCTTATTAATTTCCCTATTTGGCTGAAACAATATTAGTGTCATATAACGTTCAAGGACATAATAGCGATTCCATTATTGTGAGAGGCTAATAGTTTTAATATTATTAAAAGTCATGTAGTTTTTTATTTTTTGTATTATAATCTTATTGCCAGTGATTTCCCTTTTATCAATTAGTTTGTTTATGTTGTTTTAATCTGTAGAGATGTAATTGAACTGTTCAACGATTTTTTAAGCGACTTCAAGTACTGCCGTGATGAGATCTACACTATGTTCCAAATTATTAGTCTATTTTTGAAGGGGAAAGCCGAAGAAATTAAAATATTTTCGTTGGATAAGGAAAAATGCTTCGTAAATAAATACCATCTTTAAAAAGAAAGGAATCGTGGAGTAAGTAATTAGGATGTGGGGTATGGGTTGGACATTGACAGATGTTCAGTTACGATAAACGTGAGTTTAGAAGGCTGCGCATGGAACTTCGCTGAGATTAGATCGGAAATTTTAAAAAAAGTAATTTTCAAGTGTTTGGGACATTTTCACCCCTTTCTCAGCTAAGTTAAGTTGTTGCTGTTGTTTGCTTTTTAATGTTCTTAAAAGTTAAAACCTTAGAACAACATGAAGTATATTGCAAAAGAATTTTACATATACTCTGTTCATAGAGGAGGAGATATATTCAGCTTCTATATCCATCCCTGGAAGAAAAAACTTACATTCTTTAGTTAGTGAACAGGTTGCGCTATTTTTTGTATTATTATTATTTTTTCTAAATAATGACAGAACGTGGAATATTAATTAAATTTAAACTTATTTACAAGGAAATTAGTACGCAGTGAACAATTAATAAGTTAGGAATATGCACGCAGGATATTATGAATGTGCTTATTCAGAATGCACGAGGTTCGCCGGCATATTGGATCTAATTACCAAATGTAGTTCTATAGCCATTGTACGCGTAAGCGTGGTTGGAAATTCATCGGTGCCAAAACAGAACAAACTGTGTTCTTTGCTTCCTGTCCCTTTACAGGTGCAGGAATCACTGTGGTGCTCTGTTCTCCATAGTAACCATTAATGCTAACCGGGGAGTTGAGGTAGAACAGGGTTACGGAAACGTGGTATCTCTAGCTTCAATGTTGCTGCTGCTGCTTACCGACTGCGAACTTGTACCGGGGAAACGGCCCGTGCTCGTGCATGTATCATTCCCTCATTAATTTTCCGTCGGATGCATATTTATGACTAGTTACTAATTAGCCCCCCTTTACCGGCATGACGCGCCACGAGATAAGAGCGATCTGAAACTGGGACTACGGAAGTTCTCTCCTCGCGTTGATAGACCCCCTGTCAAGGTTATGGGGCTTCGCCGTAGCTGCTAGTGTTGTTCCTGCTGGCCTGGTGTCGAGAGTGATAGTCTTGCACCAGCCTACCTCTTCCTTCAGAGGAAATAGACTCCTATAGGCAGAAACGCTGATCCTTGCCCCTTTTTGGCAGGGGCAGTTGGGGCGTCGCTCATGCGTACTTTGAACGGATAAGGGAATTATGCAGTAAGACCTCAGAAGTTTTTTGCTGCTTCTTTAATTTCTATTTGGTCGCTTTGTGCAAGGCACATTTAAATAACCAGGAAAATAATACTCTTTTCAAGTAAAATGCGAAGTTATAAAGTGGTAGGTAACAGTTATAAAATAATTATTATAACTTCTTGTATGTTTTCTGTTTGTTTTTCTATCAGTAACACGAAATACAGTTGATTGCCACTTCGACTATCTTCTGTAAAGCCATATGGGGTATATTTTAATTCGTGACACAAAAGCTGTCTTTTGGGTATCTTACGTGATGGCCTACCAACCACCTGGCACACAACTGGAGCAGTTTTCCCTCTTTTATAGTTTGCTCTACCTTCATCAAAAGAGACAATACGTCAATTATAAAATGACAGTCGATTTTAGTAGCAGAAAGTTAAAAATAATCTTCCTCTGTTGTAAACGATAATTGGTGTACTTTAAATTTATTTTGATGAATCACTACTGTTTGCTGAATTATTGGAATATAGTAATTACCATGGGCACCTGAGTGCATCGTTGTGGAAATTTTAACTCTCCTTTCTCCCTATTCTTGTGCATGAACTGAATACATAAAATAGTATCATGCCAAATTCTTGTTCAAATTACAGCAAATCCAAACCACATGAAAAGCCATTTTAGTACGATTAGAAATTTAACATTTTCAGTGACCTCTTAACCACTTCAAACTTCTAACGAAGTCAGCTGAAGTACTTCACTGCTTTTTTACACAAATACGAAATTATGACTAACTAACTTTCGAATATTTTCTTGATTTTACTCATGATCTTTTAGATTACTATATTTTAGATTACGCAGATACAAAAGACAATATTTAATATTGTCTTTTGCATCTGCGATCATTTGCATAATTTCTCGGTTCTGGTAAATTCCTCTTGCTGTTATTGAGCATAATATGAATTCTAAAGAAGGCAACGTATGTATCGTACATATGGATTCTTTAAAATGTTTGTTCTCTGCTTTAAAATGTTTTGTATAGCGAAGGATATTTTGCCGCATGGAAAACGTTTTACATAATGAATATATTTCGATTGGTGGCGTATAGCAAGCGAGCAATGATTGCAACCATAATCTACTTCCATCGACGATGTAGAATAAGTGTATCTGATAAAAACTACACAAATATTACTGTGTATTGCGGTGTAACGTGGATTCGAACACGGAGTACTAGTTAACCTGTAATTTTACGATGACCGAGTGACTACGGTTGCCGAGCAGTCAACATAAAATTAATCTTCTGTCATAAGCTAAGTTGGTAAAGATAGACTCATTCAACTATGTGGAAATCTGGCACGTGGAAATGAATAATTGTTTATTTATTTCTGAAAGGGAAAAAGTAGGCAAATAGTAATTGTAATGCGTATAGCTACTTATTTGTACTTTCTCTGTTATTCCAGAATTCAGGAGTCGTACTGTTATTTATGTGTTCAGCTTTGTCCTGCTCAGTCCTTCAATCATTACAATGTGTATCAGTTGATCATACATCTTGAACGTTTAGCGTCTTTTGTGGAATAGGCCTATTTACCTAAATGTAGCAGGTTCCGGCAACTTTTTACAGGTGTATGGCCATTTCGTTTTATTCGTCTTACTTCCAAAAAATAGAAAGCTGTCTCAGAAGATCACCATTTATGTGTGCTCCTCCACAAATATCTTTTGTGTGTTTGCACTGCAATCTGCGCAGGGCAACCGAATTTGGCGTCTGAGTGGAAAACTCTTTAACAGAGAAATCTTTAGCACAGCAAAGCATTTTATAATCGCCTGTTTACTTACAAACAAAAGCACTTAAATCAAATCCTTCATGGATTTTATTTAAGTTGCGCGCGCTAACATGAGTAATGTTCCTTAGGAACATTGGTCCGGATCCACCCTGGCTGGAGTATTTTTATTTCTACCCGCCATGTTATTTCAAGATGTCTACTCAAATTATAGGTTACCATCTGTTTAGAATTTATGTGGTTAGGGCTACAAACTAGATTTATGAACATTACAGAGGCGTGGATTCTGCCACATCCTGACAGGGATAGTGTTTAATTTCAATCCACCAATTTGTATCAAAGTGATGATCACTCATTTATAATCACCTCACCGTTGTTTGAAGGGGTTGTATGTTCAGTCCAATACAAACTAATCTTAATTTATTGTAGTATGAGAGAGTTCCTGGATTACCGTACTGGGGTGTTTTTGCTTCTGTCTGTTTTCTAGAAACATGATTGCGATAGGATTCTATTATTCACACAGATTCTGCTTAGAATTTGGTTTGGAGAGATAGAATAACTGAATTCAGAACAAAATCTTTCCTACAAAGATGTTTTTATGCCTCATTTTACGGCAAATACGGAAAGAGGAAGAATGACAAGTACAGGTAATTATGGCAGCAGTGCATAAATGCGTATTACAAACTATAACTGCGGTTTTTTCAGTGATGTCTAAACAACTATTCCATTATTATTTTGTCACAATGTTTTTTATTCTAAGTTTAGAGCCTCAGAATAAGTTCTGGATGTTACGTATGTTAATCCATGTTTACAAACAGTATTTTTGCGTGTTTGTTACTCATTCCACTGATTATCAGTGTTTGAGATGGCTTTGTTGTTGTTGTTATTATTATTATTATTATTATTATTATTATTAGTTACAATAACTATTTACTGCACAAATTCAGTGTGGCATGAGAGACGTCTGAAACAACAACTGCCTACCATGCGATGTTTAGAAGGTGGATCTGAGGTAATGTTGTTGTTTGGCTTCTCTTGAAGAATATTTTTTATAGCTTGATGAGGGCGTAAGTATCCCACGGGTGGAGTTCTATAGGTTTTGCCATTGCGCAGCTTCTGTGGGACAATGGATAATGTACCTATATTGTAAGGCATTGTACTTACACATACTGCAAACCCATTATATCTTTGCTACTTGTGAGAAAGGAAGCGTGAAAGTGACCAAACTTCTCTGTAGCAAATAGTATCCCTTTTCACCCCATTCAAAAGTTGATCTTAGCCTGGTTGCTGCTGCTATCAGATGAGTTGGAACTTAGGACGAAAAGTAATTTTGGTAGCTTATATTTGGTAATATCTTACTAATTAGCTCTTGGTTTGTCCAGCACCATCTGTCAATAAAACCGAAACCTTTTCAGCTCGGATTTGCCGTTTTGTAGTTTTCTTATTTTAAAATTTATGAACTGCTGCGCATGCATATCTGTTGTCTGCATTACTTTAAATGTTATGACAACGGATCTCTAAATGAACTGTTCGCGAATAAAAGAAAGAGAAAGATATGCTGTACAATATACTTCTTATATTGTATATACAGTATAGTACACAAAAGGCTGATTCGTGTTTGGTTTATTGAGGGTTCATGTAATGTATTTCAGTTTTTTTTTTTTTTATATATGTTACAGAAGTCGTATGCTGATGTAAAGTTATTTTATTACTAGAAGCTTTCCTGAGATTTTAATCTCACATTATTTAATATTACGCCTTTAACTTGAAGCAATACTACACAGTTATTTAACTGAATACCGCTACCGGTTTCATATTTTGATATCCATAAGTGTGAACCAGTTTTTCATGATGCCATAGTATTTTCTTGATACACTTGAAAGTTTTTAATTAAGGCGTGCTTTTAACTTTACTGCTTTGCGCTAATGCTCTCCAGTAGAGCCTAATCTACAGGAGTGATTTGCCAAATTCAAATGCGTTTGTAAGGAAGAGTTTACGCATATAATTACCATCGCAACGGTGCCTTCTCCTTTCAAATTGTTTTCTATCTTTAGTGATGTGCATTTCAGTGTGAGAAGAATAACTATAGCCTTCAGTCGATCATTAGTATATAGGAGGAATGACTATGGCATGGCGCACTTGAAACTTATGTGCAATAGTTGCTCATTGTTAAATTTAGTTCAAATGTAAACCGAGATTTTGATGATTCATTGATAATTTAATTGGTCAAATAATACCACATTCTTTTTTGCAGATATAATATTTTTACCTGAAATCCGTGTACATTGTTATTTTTCTTTTTTATCGTTTCAGGTAAGCACATGGATGACATATATTCGATTTTAATCATAGCCGAGAGTAACGCCTTCCTGGGCAAGATGGCTTTCATCTTTCTGATTATTTAAAGTGAGGTAATAGATTTTTCAAACATGTGGATCAAACGTAAAGTGTTAGATATGTACAGTTTGTACAGTTTGATAATGTGGACGAGTTTTTCCATTTGTTGCAGTTAATGGATAACAACAGAAATAGCAACAGCAAAGACTTTTTGAAAGATCTGGAGTAACCCTGTTAGGAAATACGTTTAAACAGTGTAAATACCACTTAGATTCAGTTATGAATTTTTAAATATAGATTTATGTATTGTATACGACTGCTATTTGTGTCTACGACATTAGTGGAGTTATAAATTGGTTTTAAAACTTTTAATTTTTGATTAGCTGAGACAAAGTTTTTTGCTCCATTTATACGTCATTGTCTGTCTTGGAGATCGCTCTTTCTTTCTCCATCTACCGCGTGTCCCCAGATTTCTAAATCATATGGTGACAGAATAAAACACTGGAACCTCTAATAACCAAAATTTTATCTTCTTTATATCGCTGTGACTTTTAAGCTTTTTAAAATGGATCTAATTCTCGTGTCGAATAGTTCGCTCCATGTGTTTAAGTTAGAGGAAAACTAAGAAAGGAAATAAATCTTTCTTCCGCTGCTCGACTGACTAAATACTTGAGTTGATACAAAGACATGAGTTGAACTAACATAAGTAATGATTACCGAATAAATTTCTCATGGCTTATTACTTTTTTTTTTTTCTGAGGGTTTTCGTCACAAGGAGATTACTTCGTTAAATAAGGATAAACACTACATAAAACACGAGGTTCTGACTTCAGTAATGGTAGGACTTTCCCTTATTGGAGGGGAGGGGGGGTTACGGTACACGATCAGCTGACACACACACACGCGCGCGCACACACACAGTCAGAGACAAAGAAACGAGAGCGACCAAAATGTTCTAGCAGTGTAGCCGACACCGCTACTACCACGATTCCACTCCCAGTGTGCGGCCGGTAATGAAGAATAGGAGGAATTAGCAGAGGGCCAAGAAGCCTGCCAATTTCACGCTTCGGAGGACAGGGCTTTCATTTTTGCCCGCGTTCGGACTTTAGTCGCTAGGGAACCGGGAGCTGTGTTTAGTCTTTTGGTTGCTAGGGCAACGGAAACTATCCTGTAGGAACACGCTGCCGTATAAAGGAACGTTGCATGGTGTGCGTTTGTCTGTCTGTCTTCGAGAGAGAGAGAGAGAGAGAGAGAGAGAGAGAGAGAGAGAGAGAGAGAGAGAGAGAACTCCGGGGAAAACAAGCAGAGAAGGAAAAAAAATGGTTGGATGATGCGATTTGAGGGAACTTTTCGGAGCTTTCCGTTTGGTAAAAATTAAATGAAGCCCGTAAAAAAATAAGGCGTAAGGCACTGATAATCTTTATTCTCTGGCTGTGTGCTTTCCTTCTCGTGATATTTGCACAAAACAATCCCAAAATCCTCTGCTTAAAAATACCTAGTGTATGTATGTGTGTGTGTGCGTGTGTGGTGTTGCTGGCCTGGTTCAAATCGCTACCATCGACCCCAACATTATGATTATATACCAAATCTCCATGCGGTAATTTTGGAGCCTACGTGCGAGAAATATTCATTTGGGAAAACTAATTGATTCATTATTATTTCATCCGACACGGTATCACAAGAATAGTTCTTCAAGAGTATCGTTCTAATTTATCCGGTGAACGTATCCGTGATATTAAAATATATCACAAATCGCAGTTGTTTTACATTATAGGATCGCCTTTACTGATTGTGCTGAGATCAGTTGGAAAATGCTTCAAAAAAAGTGCCGATTGTGTTCTTTTGCCATTTTAAATTAGATCTGTGGCGTTTAAAGACTGTTCCATTTTGATGCTAATCTGAAAAATGTACACGAACCTAGGAGTTAGGATACTTCTGGGTAGTATGGGATTTAAGATTGTCTTCGTGCCATCAGGGAAATTACGTTCCGCGAACTGATGTTTTATATCAACATATTTGAAACCTGTAAAGCATCTTTATGGTTGAGGGCAGCTTCTTGTCTTTTTGTGCATTGAATTGCACACTAAATTTATTCGGTATAAACACATAAGAAACTTCACTAGCCTTAAATACTTTAATCTGGTTGCAATTTGTTGGTAATTTATGATGGCATTCCTGTAATATTCTTTCAAGATTCACGATCACTTGCAAGATCCTTTCCATTTCCAGCGAAGTTTTCTTTAGGCGAGTTTTGCTAACTAGTTCAACTAATTGATTCGAGATATAGAAAATATTTTGATAGGATGGCGCCTTTTCAAATCGGCTGTCTTTTTCTCTACATACATTTGAAGTTTTTTTAATTATGATACAGCTATTCCCTTTGCTTTCGCTGCGAAATCTTTGAGGCTGTTAGCTGCTAGAGTTTCGTATGATATTTTTGTTCTTGTTTGCCAACCTGGGGGCATGTATACAAACTGTTCAGCAACACCGTTCCATCTCATTGGTAGCGAATCTTTGAAAATGAAATTACTCAGACACTTATCAGATTTAAGCCCTTAGGCTTTCTGTAATTTGCACTTCAAGACACTTTAGCTGCAGAACATTATCTCTCCATCCGGATGTAACGGTTCACATGAATCTTGTGATGAATGTGCTACGTTTTCCTACAAGAATACGTAAAGCGTTCTCTTCGCTTTAGAAGAATTCTTGCCGGCAACTCTAGTCGCCTGGTTGACTAATCGATTTACATAGTAGTTTTGATTTTCCTTGGAGACAATCTTAGTTTACGACAAACCCTTACACGTGTCCATGTTTATTAAATTTTCCTCCCCAACACGGGGCTGGCGAGTGAAGACACCATTAACACGTCACGTTGAGTAATCAGGACTGCCAGAAAGTTTGTGCCAAACTTGTTTCCGCACCAACTTATGACATCCTAATGTTTCAAGTACAGCTCTGTTTCCCCAGCCGCAGATTCACGCGTCTGTTAACTCATTTACGGCAGGGCTGCCAAACGTTAAAAAAGGACCACGCCGTTGCTCCGAGAACTGCCGTTAAAATTGGACACTTAAAAAGCCCTTCACTCGGTAGGTCAGAGGTCAGGTGGTACTGCATCTATCACTGTCGGAGGCAGGCGTTAGTTGCGACAGCAGTACTATGTTTGGCGGCTAATCACCAGTACAGCTACCTCACTGGCTGTCTTGTTGCTGGCTACCTTGGTAACCCGCGTGCTGCTTCCCGCCAACATGCTAATTTGTCAGGTGATAACCCGCATCCTTTGAATCGCTCGTCTCACCCCCTTCTCTCCCCTTCCTTCTTTCACTTTACAATAATGATAAGACAGAGAATGTTACGGGCTGTTCTAGGCAATGACTGCGTCTCTAAAGAGGTTATTGCGTGAGGCGGTTTTCGCGTTCTAACAGAAAGTAACTACAGGGACAGCTTCTTGTTTATGAACAAAAACTGTATTCACGTTATTATTTTGTATGTACCATATGGACGCAACACCCAAAAGTTGAAAAATGTCTTTTGTTGGATTGATGGAGGCCACATCATTTCTGTTCATTGTTTTTCATTTATTTTTCTGACGATTCGCATCTTTCCATTGAAATGTAGACACTCGCTCCATGTTGATTTGAAATCATAAGAACGATTTGTATATAATTGCTGTATTTAAAATTACATGTTTCTTTACTCAAAAACAGTTTGGACATTCTTCCTAACTTTTCTAGGGAGCAACACGTAGATTTTTATTCCTGTTCAGGTGTGACCGACCACAAGAGTTATTTGTAACAATACTTCAAGACCTTTGGCTTAAAAATAAGTGGACCTTAAGAAAAAGGTTCGCTTCTTGGTTTTACTTTAAAAAGTATGGATTTTTTGTCGTGCAGGTTCAGAGCCATCATGTGAAGATTTAAGCCATTTGGCCATAACCCCACTCTTAGAATAGGTTACTGTCCTAAAATCCTTGATGGATACTTCATAGGACACTGGCTCTTTGGTATCTTTCTCACGGCGAAGCTGTCTTTGTTCTGGTTCATGATCATGGGAATCAGGAAGTGAATCCAATTTTTCCAGTTAATATTTTCGCCATCAAACAACTAAACATATACCGGACCATATAATTATGTGTTGTTATTACATTCCGGCAGGAATTTCCAGCCCTCGAGGGTAGCACAGTTGGTATAATCGCCATCCTCCCCACACTTGATGGAAAAGACCTGAGTTCGAGTCCCGTCAATAATCACAACGTCGCTGAATTAGTCTGTCTCAGGCGGGGGTGGTATACTTTTTTCTCCCGGAAACTCGGGTTTTTTGTCCAGCAAACATCAAATCGACCACACGCAATTTGCAGACATATATACAGCGCAATATGGTCTACGTTTCTGATGCGCCTAAAACCTTGCAACAATCAACAAACCAGCCAATAAGGAATTTCCATGTTAGGGTGAAATTGATAAGAAATGAAGTACAAGGACCATCCAAGAAATAACTTATATCTCATGTGTATTATATCCGCAAATTCCGTGTGTTCTCTGTCCTCGGTTTGCCTGTTTTGCTAGACGAAAATCTAGAGTTTCTGGGGGAGGTTACCTTTGCTATCCACGCCTGAGATCGACTAACTCACCCATGGAGTGAAAAAGTCCATAAAAGTTTCTTGCGTCATTGATGGGATTCTAGCCCGGGTTTTTTCCACCTGTTGTGGGAATTATAACCGCTCTGCTACCGCAGGTAATAATTTTGCACACTGTACATCTTTTATTATTATTATTGAATTCGTCAGTACCTTAGTTATTTAACTTTCATAAATAACAGACTGGTAATAGGCAGCCGTACGATTAGACTTTGAAATACTGTACGTTTTTACACTTGAATTTTAAAATTCAAAATTTGGTTTTATTTAGATTGTCAAATCCTCGATTACTGTTTAAATTCTGTAAATATTTTACCAGATTTATTTCGTTAATATTAGATACTGATATTTTTGTCTAAAGTGAGTAGTTCCCTGGTCAAGCTCCTCCCCTATTCTCATCAGGGTATCCTAACAAGCACACGAACACAAATACGATTTCATTAGTCTTTTGAAAGTAAGCAAAGACGTTAATATTCTTGGGTTTTAGACCTTTTTGGATTCAACGGGAAAAAATAGCAGTAATCAAAAGAACAATGCGTTTCAGAACAATTCGTGAGTGCTTAGTAAAAAAAAGGAACGTTTAGTCACGCTGATAATATGGAAGATGAGACAGACTTGTCACTTATCTTTCCGCATTATCAACTTTCACATCAAAAGTTCGTTGTTTGTTGCGGAACAGTTTTGTGTATGTGTGTGTGTGCGTGAGCTCTCCCGCCAGTTTTGGGATCTATTCTACAAGAAGAAAAGTTTGACAGTAATCGGCGTCAAGTGAAGACGAAAGTACTGCGAAAGATACAAATGACCTCGCCACGGAACAAATGACAATTTATGCTAATGCACCTCTGCTAGCTTATCGATTTATTTTAATTTTGCATCTTTTTGTTTTGAAAGTATTATTATTATTTTTTTTTTCATTGTCGGGGTTCTTCTGAACATTATTTTTATAAACTGCTTTTTTTAAATTTCAAGTTTGACGATTTGTTGCGCTGTTCCTCGTTGGATAACAACACAGAATTACGGGAGGGGATATCCACTTTGATTAATCAAATGTTTATTTATTTGTTTAATAAATTTCGATTATGCCACCTTCATCATAATAATCTTATCACAGACGGTGCAGTGATTCACATTTTACTTCAACGTTCTTATAAAACTACATACACAAAGGTGGGAATAGATCGTCGTAGCTCTCACAATAGTATTACCTTGACTTGACACCGCTAACAATTCGCGAATATTCCCGAAGGCTGACTTGTTACGGCGGAAACGGCAATAGGAAACAGAACAAATTGCAATTATCAAATCGTCTTAATGATGTGACATTATTCAGTTACTGACTGCCTTGAAGATTGCTCAAAGCGGAGAGCTGAATTGGTTTTATTAAAAAAAAAAAAGTGAATAAAGAAATTTAAGTGTATCGTAGTTTAATGTACAACTGTTAATTCGTTTATGTGGTTATTTAATAATGAAAATTCATTCTTAAGGAATCATTATTATAGAACTTAAGGAACTGTTGGCATCCGAAAAACAATGAGCAGTGAACTGCAGTCCCGATTCAAAGACATCTGAAGATGCAGTTCCTGAATTAATTTAATTCAAATTAAATATAGATTTATTTTGGAAAGATTTGAATACATTTTCAATAGGTTTGAACTTATTATTCTTGATATATGGTGTGAGCATCCTAAAGGGATTTCGTCTTTGGCAGTTTTCCTTTGACCTTGATTCTTCATTGGAATATTCCTTTGTTACACGCGCTTTTATACTAGAAATAAACAAGCGCAGTTTCTCTCTCTATTTTAATCAGTTGAGCTCTTCTAGTACCTCCACGCGTTTCTTCTTCTTTGCGATGTTGGTAAAACTTTCTTTGTTGTTATCGGCAACGCAGTTTTTCGGGGTAAGCGGGAAAGCAGGCATGTCAAGGATACAGAATCATAAAGCAGAAATCACTCTTTCCCAGTCTGCCTGAAGTTTACGGTTTCTGTTGATATGTCTCTGCACACGACACTCTACTCTCGATGTCTTCTAAAGTTGCGTTTTATTGACAAGAATTCGTTTCCTCTTCACTTTATTGCAACTTTAGTGTCCGAGTATGGCTCTTTTAAAAAATCGGCCTGTCTCTACCAGCGTCCATCTGTTTCGGTGTGCTCGTTGAATGACTGTAACAGACGGCACGAGTTGAGCGGCGATCCTGTACTCCGTGCTTTAATGCAGACTGACATTCTCAGTGGACGAGAAATTTTATGTAGAATTTGGAAATGTTCAACCCGCACTGGAGTTGGTGATTTTATTGTTGCGCGATGCCTAGGAAATCAGAGTAAACACCCTTTCCCCTCTTCACTCCCTAGGATGTAGATTCCAAATCTGTCTTTCAAACACATAGAGTTGGGAAGTTTAAAAAATGGACGAATTAGTTGTTCCGAACGAGCCTTGGCACCTAAGGCCATGAGGAAAGCATCGTACTATATCTGTAAATTGCTTGTATTCTGGGATCGGTCAAGTAGTTAAAAAAAAAAATGCTCACCGGAGACTACTAACTCCGCCACTGTTTTAAAAGTCCATTAGATATTTCCACTGGCGTCGAACGGCTTCGCATGACTGGAATAGAACGCAAACAGATGTGTGGAGTAATTCATTGGTGTGGTTAGTTTGAGTAGATTAATTTCGCCGTCTGACTTTCCGATTTATGATAGGAGGCATCCTAAGATGTGAGACGACCTCACTTCAAGTAGATTAGTGCTAGTTAATAATATTGTATTTATTTTTTTATTTATATAGAAATTGAATCCTTAGAATTGGGTCAGTGTATATGGTGCCGCAAGGCACGCAGTCGTACTGAAGAAAAACTTGGGTGGTGTGTTGTTCTTCTGTAAGTTGGACAATATATATATTTTTACTGTTCTGCCTGCTGGATTCCTCGCTGAGATCTCTGTACACTCCGTAGAAAGAACAGTCTTGATATTTCCATTCTTAATGTAAGAAAGTAAGTTAACTTGCTTCTCGTAGATTGTTATAACTTCGATGATGATAGTATCATTCGGCCCATATGCCAAACAAGGTTTTCACAACTCAGTTCATTAATCTGAATCAGTTTCTCAGTACCTTTGATGGGATAGTCTGGATATACCCTGCGAAACGAGGAAAATTTCCCCTCAAAAGGAAAATGGTCACATAATTTTGTTGTATGAAATCGAGAACCTGTGTGTGTGTGTGTGTGTGTGTGTGTGTGTGTGTGTGTGTGTGTGTGTGTGTGTGTGTGTGTGTGTGTGTGTGTGTGTGGTCTCCGTGTTCATTGCTGGGGAAGTGTCATTACAAGGCCCGTCTTCATTTGCATGGGAATGAGAAATTAATGAAGTGTATGATGGAATTTTCAGAAACAACGACGAACGGAATCATTAGGCACCGGCTGCAATTTGGAAGCAGCGCCGTGTAAAATTTAAACGGCGATCGCTCGCTCAGTCCCCTTCCCAGCGGTGACTTGTTAAGTTCGTCAAAAAGGTTCGATACTACCAGCGAGGGCCTAAGACTTGCGTTTTATGTTTAGTGGTCTACTGAGTGTATTTTGTCTGATCTGGAAACCGAGCTGCATAGAAAATTTTCCCCCTTAAGTAGCAATTGGCATCGTTGTGCGTCCAACGTTAAAAGTAACCACACTGGATTCCTCGAACAACCCATTCACACTGTTCTGGTGCGATGTTACTTTAATTAACTAGCATACATGCATATGTTTCCCTCAACATCCATATGTAGGCTTAGTAAAGTAGATGGTGCAGAGAACTCTTTTGTACCAAGATGTGAGTCTTTCTTGTCATTTGGTTTTCCTGTATCCATTGAATAAAAAGTAATTTTAGTGACACATTCTACGAAATACAAATTAGACGCGGTTTGACTTATCGTACCTTTTTCTAAGTTATCTTTTTTTTTTTATGAAATGCTACTAACAAGCCCAGGAACATATTCACTGACTAGTCTACGGCATGTTGAACTGTGCGCATTCAAGTGACCCTTAACTTTAACAAGTCTGTACAACCCCTTTCTTCGTGCAAGATGGTGATCCATCTTATATCACCAAATCGTCAAAAACTTGCTAAGATACGGTAACGGTTCATGTCATAAGTTGAAACTATCTCAACTCTTGGCTCATCATTCACTTGGTCTATACTCCAATGACTTTTGGTTTTTCCCGTTATTGAAAGAGCGTATCTGGCCTAGGAGCAAAGAAACCTTTTTCAAACTTGTCTACAGAAGTACTTTAGGGGTCTAATAAGTTTTAAAATTTTTTTTTAAAAGATTTCCTTAATTTATAATGTAAAATTTATAAATTAAGGCTAACTTTATTATTGCAAAAAAATAAATTTCAGACATTAACATACCTCCGCTAATAATGGTAGATGAAATAGCAACCCAAATAAACAGTGAAAATTAATTACAAAACCGAACATCATCGTGTGCACTTCATTTTTGTTTTTCAAACGATGAAAGAGATTATTAAGCCTGGAGTACGCGGATCTATAGAATCTGTAGAATCTATAGTTGAACCCTTCGATTTTTGTTTACCAGTGTTGCACCACGTGGTTGTGAGCTTTGGAACTAATTTTTTTGAATAATTCTATTCCCCCTCCTCCCCAGTCCCCACGACCACTCTCTCCATATATGACTACTGGCAGAGCGAGTTCTTGGAGGTTTGGAGATAAAGAAGGGCCGCAGCCCATCTTTCAAGGGATCACACACATGCTTTGTAGGATTGAAATCAGTAGGCAAAACTCGTGGTAATGGTACAGCATTTGAGAGATTACTGACAAACTTGATGAAAACAGTACGGTGATTGTACTGTGATGGTTCTCCGTCGCAAAGAGCTCTTTCCCATTGGTACCATAGACGTTCATTTGGGTTGAGATTCCGAGACTGAGTAGGCCCACGAAGTCGTCATATGTTCCCAGACTTATTCTCGAATGACCGATTCCTTGTTACAAAGCGTATTATCGGGCTGAAAGTAATCGTAACTAGATGGATAAACTGTGAGTATGAAAGGATGCACCTGATTAACAGCAATGTTGGAAGTTCATCATTCATTCATATATTCATCCACCAGTATTGGAGAATTCAAGAGGTGCGAAGAAAACACTCTCACGCCATTACACTTTCACCATACACACCATTGTGCTACACAATACAAATCAATTTAAAACAATTAAAAATCAAATTAACGCAATTAAAAGAATCAAACGAAAAGGAAAGAAAAATCGTTTTGAATATTTTCGTTTGATTCTTTTAATTGCGTTAATTTGATTTTTAATTGTTTTAAATTGATTTGTATTGTGTTAAATTGATTATTTAATTATTTATTTTTTACTCTAATGTACCGGTAAGTTTGCCGATTTTTTCGTTTTTTCCGTTTTAATTTCTGGAGGGTATCATACGGAAGGGTTCTACGCACTATATTGAGGAATACTCCTCTTATTATTTTACTAATGGATATAATATGCACACGGGATTATAAGTTCGGTTTCAGGTGGCCTTAATATGACAGATTTTTTTTTTTTTTTTTTTACCCGCTATAATTCTTTACGGACAAGTGAGTTTGTTCTCTTCAGCGCATCGTCAATTATTTGGATGACACGGTATGCCTAATGAACTAGCCGCCTCTGTTAATTTGTCTTATAGTTTGTCTTAAGGCATATACAAATATATATACACAGTTATATATACACTATATGCAAATTGCAGAACTGGTGGGTGGGACTCCACTTGAAATGTTTAAACCGAGGAGAAGAACAAATAAAACGCCCATGTACCTACCTGATTGCATCAGCTTAAAGAAACCAGAAAAGCATATTTACCTTCTGTTCAATGAAGAATGATAATCTTCACACATGAATGTAATGATTGGTTATCTGCACTTATCAGTCTTTGTCAGGTATTTGAATGTGGTGTTTTGGGTAATCTGATCGAGCGCTGTTCCTTCAATGAGAATGACTTTATTTTTCTATTATTTATTATGATAAATTCTTGATAACCTTTTCGCGATTTATTCACAAATCGGGTATTGAACTCGACGTCGCAATGACTGTGGCCGGTTGATAAAGTCTTTGCGGTTTGTGATCCATCATGGGCGCTTCTGTCATTTGCCCAACCACTGCTAATGAGAAACATCTGCGCCCGTAAGCAAGGTGGCTTACTGCTAGCTAATTATAATAGTTCCGAGTTTTAATTCAGTTGCAGATATGTGATTTGCAAGCACTTGATTTTCATATATTCGTAACTAGAAATCATACTTCTAATTATATCCAGAAGAGGAACCAATCTTGAATGGAAGCTTAACCGAATACTTTGTTATAGTAAGTGATCATAACCCTTGGTCGTATAGAAAACAACACATTGTAATTGTAAAGACCCGTTAAAAGATTTGTTTTGTTTTCGTGATGAATATATCGAGTTCGGCCTATCAAATAGCCGTATCGATCATGTCTCTGTCAGACATGGCAATGAGATCAATAGACAACAACCTTCCCCCACCTCCCCCTTTCTTTGTGCTCATATTAAACCGACGAGGAATTCGCCTTACACTTGACCTAAGGCTAATGCAAGCTCGGTATTACAAATACCAAGAGGATCAACAACCGATAGGATCGGCGATGCAATTTGATCCTATCGGTTATCGATCCAAACTTCTGCCAGGTGACCCTGTGATTATCCCGTCAATCGCTCAGATGAATCGGACCGCCATTGAACTAAACATGTACATTATCACTTTCACGAATTAAATAAATTACTAAAACCAGTCATTTTCTTGAAAAACCAGTTTTTTTTTTAAAAAGCAAAAAAAAAAAAAAAAAAAAAGCTATGAATAGTGAACACGATAATAAAGGAAGCAATAAAAAATTCACCTTCAGACGAAGGTACTTCCTAGTAGGGTTTTTTTTTTTTTTTTTTTTTTTTTGATTTTAGTAATAAAAGGGATTCAATGCCATTCTCATTACGTGAACAGACTACCTGCTAACGAAAATCGTTATCAGTGGATTGCTGTTTCTGTATAAAATACAAATTATACAAATGAAGAATCCTCTGAGAGGTCAGCAGTGAGATACATAAATACATTCTTGCAAACATCGACTGACTATATATGAGAATGGAATTGAATATACAACAGCATTACAGGAAGGCAATACAGTGGTGTTACAAAGTGCAAATGTGACTTTTTTCACAACGAAGTAATTTGTCTTTTTCATTTTAATATTCACTTCCAGCTGACTTCAATTTTCTAGTTACGCAAACTCGGCTGGTTCATACCGAGTTAATATTAATGGTCTTCTCGGTACCTCAGACGTTCTAGGTACCAATGATGAGACCGTCACAATTAGACGACGGTCCCTTATCCAATGGAGTCTCTCTTCCATGGTTATTCTCAGTATTGTGTCGTTTGGCAGTACAAGAATTCAAAATGGGATGATCTGTGTGATTTCTATTCCTCTTTTCCTTGGTTGGATTACTGTTTTAAATCTTCCGATCGTAATGTTTACTCAGACCATGTCATTGAAATTATTCTTGTAGGGACAAAATCCTTTATTTTTCATTCCACCATAAAATCTTGTCTTTTAACTAAACCTTGTTTTCCGCAAAATGTCCTAAGGCTATTCAAGATAAGAATGTAGCATGCCGCAATTGGCTGTATCCATATCGTACTATGCTTACATTAAACTTCGCAACAATCATAATCAATCCGAACAAGATTTTGAAGAGGTTTAGAGTGAAAAACGTGCTTCTAGTCTAGCCTTCTGGTCTTTGACCGAAGCTGTTGACAGCAACTACTGTCCATCTGTCGCAAACGCACTTCACTCAATGCTTCCCGGTGAGATTTCGACAGACGGATATTTAGAATAATTCTGAAAATTCTTTATGCCAAGAAAGCTTCTGGTCCTGTTACATTTCTTCGCTTGGTCTCAAATCCCCTACTCCCGAGTTTGTTCCTGTTTTATGCTGCCTTTTTACAGTTTCTTATTCCGCTGGCGTTTTTCCTTCTGTATGGAAATTTGCTCACATCCAACCAGTTCCAAAATATGTGAAAAATCATTCCCCTTCCAATTATCGTTCCAGTCACGTATATTTGCTCTTTCCGAAGTAATTAAGACACCCGTCAACCACCAGTTCTTAATCTATTTCGAAACCTACCGTCTGATCAATGATCGCCAATATGGATTCTGTCAATATAGGTCCATTGTGATATATTAGCTTATATTACTCATTAGAAAAATTCAGTGGAAAAGTTTGTGAAACTCGTATCAAGAGAAATGCTATTGATACGAGTTTCAAACTTTTTACATAGAATTTTTCCAAAGATGAGTAACATAAGTTAATGTATCACAAGTGGATATTTCCAAGGTTTGGTGTAGAGATCTTCTAAACAAGTCCCCATTTCAAGAAATCCACGAAATGAGAGCTTTCCATCTGTTCTGATGTTTTTCCACCGTTCAGTTTTCTCTTATCATTTAATGATTTTCTTCCACCGACTTAAAATTCTATCCATAGTTTTGCTGATGACACATTCCACCATGCAGTTTTTTGACCTGCAGAAATAGCTTCAACTTGTCGAATATCCACCACGGTTTATTACATGCCTGGCTCTACGTTATTTTCTCATGGGCGAAAAAAACTTAGTTAACTTCAATCCTGCTAAGACTCGGTCCTGTCGTCTTATTTATCGCCAAAAAGGGTCTAGTATCCCCCATGCTCGTCTTCGATTACACACAGATCTTAGACAGGATCACATATCTCTACTGGAGATTACCCCAACTTGTAATTTCTCTTGCGCATCATGAATATTTCTTTCTCTGTATTAAAAAAAACTAAGTTTCCTTTTTCTCTGCATTGATTTCCTTCTAAACAATTACTGATTCCAAATCTCAAATTGAATATCCTTGACTCCATTCAAAAGAAGGCATTCAAATTAATTAATTACCGTATTTTGCAAAGTTTTTCCACTCTATGTCTGCTGCATATCTTTTCTGAATTGGCATTTTTAATTCCACCGCTGTCTTCCAAACCAGCCCGAATTGGTTGGAACATATTCACTGCCAAAATCCAAGCCCACTGAACCTTTTTTTTTTTTTTTTTTTCTTCTTTCTTTCTTGTTCATCATCCTTGTCCCTTCTGCTTCTGTTTTCTGGAACAACCTTCTTTCACGTGTATTTCCGAAAATTACAGTCTACAGAAATTCAAGTTTGATGTCAACAAATATCTTCTGTTTTCTCAATCTTCAACCCATGCATGGTACCAAGTACTATAGGTCCTAATACCTTTCGTATTTGGGGTTTTCATAAAAAAAATAAGTTATATGTCAAGTTCGAATAGATTATTCATAGATTATTCAATTCAATAGAACAATTCATTCTAATGAATTGCTGTCTTCATTTACAAGGAGCGGTTACCATCACAACCACCTTTCTGTGATCTGACGTTTAGGCCATAAAAATTAAAGAAAATCATTCGCAAATGCAGCGATGTGTCATTCTTTCGAGCATTTGCACTCTAGAACTCAAAGTTTATCTACTCCTTCGGCATACAACTTTTCCACAATTATGTTTGCAACAAACCTGACACAAATCTTCAAGAACCAGCGCACGGGTCCCGGATCAAACAACCTCATTGTTTTGGCCCATTTTTCCCATTGGGGGACCTGGAATGGAGTGGACCCAAGACAGCTGACTTTTCCCACTGAGAACCTCCTAGTGACGTGTCGGTATTTCCGTCCACTGCTAGCCATACAAATTGTCAGCTATACCATCATTGAGTTATAAATCAAACTTACGTAACTTTTGCCTAGGGTAGGTTCGTTAGGAATTGTTTAATTAACACATTTCTCCAAGAATGAAAGAAAAGGTGAGTTCTGTAGTTTATTTATAATTTGTTTCCATCGGTATATTGCTTATTAAAACTCGGACATACTTAGAGAAAACACGTAATCATTTGTCTCCTGGCGCCTCCGTAGCCAGGTGGGAAGGAGCAGCAGTGTGTAGCACACGCTTCTTGATTAGACCGGGGTTCGAGCCTGTCACCACTAAATACGGAGGATGCGGAAAGGTCAGGGAATGACTACCGCATATCCCGGAGCAATATGGCCTTAGTTGCTAATGCTCCTAAAAACCAAATAACAAACAAACATTTGTCTCCTCTGTTAGCAAAGTTTAAAAAATATGCTCAGTTGGGTATTTTTCGAAAATCCTCTCTCTTTCTCTTGTTCCAAGATATGAGCGATTATTGTGAAAACTCTGAATATTGTAAGATTTGATCTTAAATAGGCGTTGGGCGTCTATGGATATCCAGATCCTACGCGTTTTCTTATATCGGCAAGTGGTGCATTCGCAGTTATGGTTATTACAAAAATCTATAAATCATAGAGAAATTCTGTACATTTAATAAACGCTTGCAGTGCAGTACGCTTGCAAAATTAATTTACAGCTATATTGTTGCTGTTGTCTGGATGCTGGCACGTTCTCCTTCTTGACTGCAATAATTTTTGGAGGCAGAGAAGTGATAGCAAGGTTAACACGGATGACAGTTATGTATGGCTCTGATAAGCCTCTGAATGTCTGAAGTTTTTATTTATTTTTAATATACGTACCTCGTAATGTTTATGCCTCTCTGAGTGCTTTATGGGGCTATTTTACACATTTGTGGTCGTAAGAGTGCTCTGAGGCTGTCGTTAAGAGCGCAGGTTTCGCATGTCTCCTCGTAGACCATAATCATCGACTCTAGTTCTTCTGGATGGTCAGCGACATGATCGACTATGGCAAGGAAAGAATTAGACTTGCTTTACGAGAAAAAAATATATTGTCATGGTCATCTAGAACTGGTTGGGGGAGGACAATCCTTAGGCTCTTAGTTACTAATACCTGCAACTTTTCAAATTTCTCTAAAAGAAGGAAGGAAGTATTAACTGCCGATTGCGGGAAAATTTATTAAACTGGCAATTTAATTTTACATTATAGTCTTCGTCGTATAACGTATAAGAAAATGAAACTATCCCTAATCGAAATCCTCTTAAATACAGGGATATTCGGGACAGATGTCGGTAAAGGCTTCACTTGAACATTTGCCAAATCAATTTCAAGCACAAATTTGAGTCAACTGCGGCTGAACGCAGCCAAAGTTCTTCGTACTTCAGAATATAATTGAGTTATATAGTTGTCTCCTATTTAATGCACATTGTTCCTCATTGAAATTGTCTGCTTCCAAAAGGATGAATCCCTTTATAAAGTTATATAAACGTTGTTTCATTTAAGTATTTAAACGATTAGATTTCCAAAACAGTCAGTGCAGTAACAACAGAGCCATGCGCCGGTTATCTCGACTTGGTAATATGTGTTCGTACTTATTACAGATGGTGAGCAGTATGTGCAAGAAAGATGAAAATGTTAGTCACCAAGAAAACTTAAAATGTCTGGTATGTGTTTGGAAATTACATACATCTAAGCGAATTTGAGTGGAGTTAGATTTGTCTTATCGTCTTAAATCCCCAGTTAGCACCTGGGGATTTGGTGGTAATTGAAGCTTTGTTCATTAAGATCAATTACTTTATATTACTTCTCAGTCCAATAACTTATCTCTGCTTGCTTAATCATACCAACATAAGCACAGCATAAGAGAACACTAAAGTTGTACTTTTGGACTCTCACAGATATCCGGCCAAATAATGTATGTAGAACCCTCAAATTCAAATCTGCAGCCAGTGATACTTTAACTGTTCTTGGACTCATTTTAGTCTTGATTATCATCATGGGATCCATGACTCTTTTGTCCTCTGTTTTATTTATTTTTTCGTTATTGATTTTATGTTATTTTATTTTTCTTGGGATGTGGGAGAATTTTCTTGGGAATATTTGCATTGCCGCCAGCTTGGGCTCTGGTGACAAACAGTTTGTTTTTTTGGGCGGGGGAATCTCCTTAGAGTTATTAGCATTGTTGCTGCCTCCTAGGTAAAAGCGGTATGTCAAGTTTTTATTTTAATATTCTACTTTACAATCGGTAAGTGACATTATTTATTATTTTTTCTCTTTTTTGGCTATTTGATTGCCTTAGTTAGTTGTCAAAAATGATTAAAAAGAGAACGATGTGAAGATAATTTTGGCGGTTGTTAAGAAAATTGCCTGCTTCTTCCTGGTTGAAAAGTGGCCAGTCGAACAACATCTCGCCTAACCCACACTCACTTCACAAATACACTGACTGGCGTTAGTAATAGTGTTCTCAACTCACAGTTACAAGATAAAGATGGACTTACGTTCATGAACCGGTCTACATTAAGGATTTACAGATATGACATGCCATGACATGTTTTAAGTTAGTTACTCATATGGCAATCGTTGCTCATATGGACATTTTTTTAAGAACTCATGATGCCCGACGACCTGTATTAACGAGAACCATTCACTGTGTTGGTTGGTTGGTTGGTTTTTAGGAGCATCATCAACTTAGATAATGTGTTCCATTGCGTACAGTGTCTATACAGTTCAGTATGTTCGCTGGCGGAAAAACCCGAAATAACTCACGGGAAAACCCTGTTCCCTCCACCTGAAATCGGATAACTACAGCCTCGTTTGAAGAGGATTTTAGAAATTCCTCCATTCGTAGACAGGAATGGAACCCACACCTCTCCAAACGAGTGACAAGTGGCGAAACCATTATACTGCCACGGCAGCCACCCAAACTGAAAGAAATTGCGGGTCACGCTATTGCAGTGCACTTCTTCATGCGGCTCTCTCCTGGGCGTGATGGACGCTTTTGCATACTGGTAATCTGCAGTGACGAGTCTCGATTATGTTCGGAAGCTAGTGACGGCACATTCACAGTGGGAGAACACTTGGTCACCTTGCATTAGAGAATGCCAGTGACGGAAAGCATGGTGTTGGGAGGCATTGCCCACTACCGCTACTAAACTGTAGTCATTATTGAATGACACTTTGACACCCAATGTTTTCTTAATACCCTCATGACATTCTTGTTTGTGCCATCCGTACATTCCGTTTAAGACACCATATTCCAGCAAGATGGCCACATACTGCAGAAATATTCCGATGATGCCCTCTTGATATTGACGTGCTACCCTGGACTGCAGTCACTGATCTCTCTTTCTATCTCTAATGGAGCACATCCTTGGCATCTGAGACATTTACTTACCTCGTGCCCTTCCCATCTCAAACTGTTAGATAGTAGAGCACAAGCACGGACCACGAGGATATGAAGAAAGAGAGAGAGAGAAAGCTAACAGGATGGCATTCGCTACGATTCTGTTTTCAACCCAGACTTTTGGCTATGTACCACTTTTATCCATGTGAGTCTATATGGACCCGTGAGGGTAATAAAGCAGCACTGATGTTGCTGGTATTTAAAAGTAAATGACTTGCAAAGTAATTTCTTATTTATGAGAACGCCTGTTCTGTGCATGATTTAAGCTAAATACGTGTAAACGCCTTCCAGATATATCCGTTTCATTCAGCAATTTGCTTAGCAGTTTGCATATTTAGATTTAAATAGATGTAAGTTATTGCATTCAAAAATGGGCTTTCATAACAGCTTAATATAACGTTGTTTTGAAAAGCATTTTGAATTGAGTTGGATTGTGTCTGTTTATATTGTCTATTTGTAGTGCTTCCGAATTCTACTTGCTGTACCAGTTTTCATGTCCTTTGAGCTAATTATTCATCTTTTTTAGTACTTCTTTGGACTGACGACCTCCTTTTTCTATTTAATTACTAAGAATGAGAATTTAAAAAATAATAATAAATTTTAAAATTAATTATTTTCGTTTACGATGAACTATGTCAGTGATTCGGTGTGTTTTAAGGCCAGTTTACTTATTTGTGGACTAAAGAAACAAAGGATATCCTTATATTTCCGGCTAAATTCCCCTACCCCCCTTCCAGAAAAGTCTGAATAAGTTCTTCCTTCTCGTCATCGATGGTAATCCTAATCGGGGTCTTTCTAAACGGGTGGCAAACGATAAATCCATTCGACCACGAAAGCAATGGTGCATAAATTGGAATTTGTGTGTCTTAAAAATGGCCGTGTTATTTGATTTTGCCTTTGAACTGTCAATTTTCATTGTGCCATGCAAGTTCTAAATGACAGGATATATGCAGTTAGGGTTAAAAAAGAAAAGTTTCTTTACGCTTCTTTTCTCTGTTAGTTCAAAATCTTTCGTTTTATTTAATATCTAATGTAAAATTTAAAGCAGTCTATTAGGTGATTATGATATTGTGTGAATTATCAATTTAGCAAACGATGAACGTTGCGTATATTTCTATTGTACATTATGCAGCAGCAGCAGTGCAATCTATGGAAGAATTAGCTTCTCTAAGAGGTTAAGGCACTTATTCAAGATTTGTTAGTGGTATAAGCTGATTCGATCGGGATTTTAACAGAATTAAACTGTTTTTTTATCCCCTCAGCATTTCCAAACTTACCGATTTCGGCAGTTATTTCGTATCGCACTTCAGTTTTAGAATTAATTTTCGTTATTCCAATTTTTAATTTTCAATTTTCATTAAGAGAGTTTTTGGGAATAGATTTAGCTTCCAGTGAAACAAACTTGCCGTTTACTTTGAAGAGAAGACAGTTTCTTAGCTTTCATTACAATCAACAAATCCCAGGGTCAGACTTTCAACAAAGTTGCCTTTTTTGCTATTGGACAACTTTACGTAGCAGTTTCCAGGTCCAGATAAGTTTTGTGCAATAATTGTAATATTATATTGTGGTAACGATATAATTATACATGAAAAAAAATGATCAAGTTGCATTTTACCGAGTCCTCCCCACTAACATCTTAGCCAGCAGCGAAGGGAGCTGAGAGACAGGTTTTTGTAATTACGATTGTATTAACCTTTACTTCTCAGAAACAGTTTTGGTGAAATGTTCGACCCGTTGGCTTTTGTATATTTGATGCCAAACCCATCCGGATGCATGGATGCGTTTGGCGTTCCTCCCACCTTTTAAAACAATTTTAGGAGTATTCCTTCTGTGGCGAGACCCGTTGCTTCGCATCTACTTCACCATACAACCCCCACCTTTTTGCATAGCTGTGAGGATTGTAGAAAAAGGAAGTCTTTTGTGGTACTCTTTTGTCTCTGAACCTTATAAGAAAAATATACTTTCCTGTAATGGTTAATGTAAAACGTTTATTAATATACGGTTAAGGTACAACAATATCACAATTTGGTTACGACTACTCGTGCACGCACACCAAATTGGGAAATCGTTGTTACCTTCTTCCCACCATTCTCTAGTTACTGAATGCGAATAGAATCACCAGGGATAAACAATGGTTGCTGGGGGAAGAGGAACGGGGAGGAATAGTGGAAAGAAACTCAGGGTTGTCAGGGCTGAATCAGCAGGCTTAGGATCATGGCGACACATGGCTATGGTTGCCAAGAGTAACAGAGTCCGTTGATGCTAAGCCGCTGCCAGTCACTCGGCAGTGGCGAGTTGTGCCTAATGAGCCTTGCCCTGGACGTAGGCTTCGGCTGTAGTCCCGGCACACGAGAGTCAAGTCGAGCCTAATGCGGCGGCGGTAGACCAGGGATGTGGTAACGGAAAAGGTCGACCTTTGCTAGACTCCCGTCTGCGGCCACTTTCTCTTCATTTCTCCATCGTTACGCAACAATGACCACATCACGCAGACTTACTGATCTTCTCTCTCTCTCTCTCTCTCTCTCTCTCTCTCTCTCTCTCTCTAACCTTCTTTCAGATGGACATAACTTTTTTTCCATCGCAAGTGATTGTTGACTCTGCAGTCAGTACGACCTTTGAGAAACCTGGTTCCATTTGAAAGATTTTTTGGCTTCTCTCTCTCTCTCTTGCTCTTTCCGGACGGAAGTAACGAAAGTCATTTTCTTTTTCTTTTATTTATTATTATTTTTTTTTATTTTTCCATTTCAGAAATGTCCAGCCCTACAAAATTTTAAATGGACTTTCTTGAAATATTTCTCAGCGAATCGTATCTTTATTTATTTTCCCTCTTTTGTTCGCTTACTTCATCCCATAGCATTAATTCACCCCTATTCTGTTATTCCACCACAAAAAAAAAAAAAAAAAAAAAAAGTTATTTAATGCAGTTCCCCATAATTCACATATAACCTGCGTAGTCTGCTCTCGCTTTTTCACATACGAATATACTGTTACCTTTGCCACTGTCTTGTGGTGGTGGATATCACAGTAGCTTGGGTTCGAATCCCGCCTCGACGCTAGGGCTCTTTTATTGTATTTTTGCACCGTGGTTGAGTTATTCGATCTTGGACTAGGGTTAAATGGTTGTTTTCCTTCCCGAAAATTCAGGTTTTTCATCCAGCAAAACATTCACGCCCACCGAGGAATGCATGCAGTTTAGATACACAGTGAGGGATGCCTAATGTCCTCAGTTGCCTCGGCGCAATTAGAACAACCAACCTTTGTCACTAAGTACACTATCCAGGAATTTTAAATATTACTGTCAGTTTAAAATATTTATTTTATTCTGGAAACAAAGATGCAGAGTTTTACTGATGGTAAATTGTACTGATTATAAATTATTTCTTCGAAGCTGATACAAATAGAGAACTTTGCTATGCAAATTTGCAATCATTGCATAATAATTCACAAGTTTTCAAGGAATAGGGTCTGTGTATTCCTTGTAAACGATATTTGTTGTGATTTTTATTTAGAAATGCGTTTCTTGAAGTTTAAAGTAACAGCAATCTGATGTGTACACCTAAATGGATTATCTGGAAACTCAGGTTTTTGCAGGCTTCGAAGTTGTAGTTTTTATATAATATGCAAGTGCATTTAGTAGCACGTCATGAAGGAGAGAGGGGGAGAGAGAGCGCGCAATCCCACGAAAATTTACCCGGTGAAAGTATGCACATAATAAGAAACTGTAAAGAGCTGTTTCGAAATGTGTTGGAAAACAGATACTTGGAAATATATTGAAAAACTTCGTTGTAACGAAAGATGTAAATCTGTTTATTATTTATTTATTTATTTTTATTTTCCGGAAACATGATTGATCGAATAGAATGAGAGCGAGAGAGAGAGAGAGAGTGTGTAGCATGCTAATTCGGAAGGATATTGTACATCTATAAATCTACACTTGCCTGCAGCCAATAAAAATGCATTATTTTCTTTCCATGCATAAACGATTTAATGTAAATTGGTTTCGTATGGAGGGAATGCTTTCACAAGGAGAAAGACTTCCTTTTTACTTTCCGCCCCTTACCACATTTATTATAATAAATATGGTAAGCTGTTTATTTAAAGGTGTACTTGAATGCTGTTTTTCGGCATGTGTATGAGATTGGAAATTCCCGCATGTTGTCTATTCATTACATATTAATCGCTTCCAGATAATTGCAAACACCGACAGATGTTTGCAATTACTTCAAGACCACTGTAAGCGTGGCTCTGGAGCTAGACTCTGCCTTAAAGTTAAATCTTATTTTTTTGTTTTCCTTGTCTTTAGTCTGTGTATGGTTTTGTGTGTGTTTGTCCGCACGTCGAGACGAAATGGCATGATGACCAAGCGAAAACCATGGTGATTTCTGTCGTCGGCGATAGCGACAGGGATGGTCCATTTAGAACGTTGCCATAGCGACCACGGCATCAAAGGCTAAAGAGATGCGACTCCTATACACGGCACTATGCTCCCAGAGGTTGTTAGCGAGGCGTGACCTGGCGACCAGAGCTGGCTGCTCGGTGTAGCACGCGTGAGGCGGGAAAGAGGGGGGCATTTCAACGCAAAAGTTAAAATGGAAGGGAAGCTTTCTTCGAACCTGATGTATAACAATTTACTGAGGTATTAATATAAGACTCGAATGCTCTATTGAGTCTTTGTGGGACATTACATATCCATAACTTGGTGCTAAACACAGCATATCTAAAAAATTCAGGGCAGCGCCATCTTTCTATCGTATCATAATTGTTCAAACATTTTTTTTTTTTTTTTTTCATAAACGTCTTTTAACTGAGCTTCAAGTGGCACTTATTTTTCGTTCAAAGATGCTACGGTGTGATCCTAAATGTCTCGATTTATTATTATTATTTTCTTTTAACGTAGTAATACTTTACTGAATAATGGGTTCATTTTATTGCTTCTTAAAATATTTCAGATAGATCATTAACCTCATCATTGGTTCGGCCATTTTGTAGATCTGGACTAGTAAATCCTAGGTCTGACCTCACCAAATACCATAAAGAATGCATGAATGTTGACAGTGCATTACGTATTAATCTTTAATTATAATTGATAATCTTAATGAATAAACCATTAATTATTATTGCATCCCTTCGTATAGTACAGTTATTCCTTGGGTATGGCTAATGTGGTCACATTAGCGTTTAACTATAGATTTATTGATGTGCAGTACATTCATCTCTGAAATAAATTGTGTTTGATAGTAACGGCAGTATCACCATTGCGTCTTCAAATCAAGGACACTGATGGTCCATCAAAGTAGTTTCGGGTGTGCGTTTCCTCACCCTGTAACTATTCACTAATCACTTATAAGCATGTATTTAGCACATTTCAATAAACGAAAATAGAAAACATTCAGATGGTAAAAACGAATAAGAAGAAACTCGAACCTGGTGACTCTCGGATGCTTTATTTTCATTTCCTGTATTTAATGCATAATTTGAATTAAAATCATTCATTACTGTTGTAACTAACCACCTCACTGATATGCCCAAGAAAATCTTCTTCGATTTGTATACAGTTTTTTTTTTTTGTTTTTATATTCTCAAAATTTCATTATAAATTTTTGAATTGCTACGTTGTTTAGTCAATGCCAACATTGATATTTATCGGGGTTTATGGTGGTGATGTTCTTCGTTGCTTGAACTGAAGTTAATAAGGTATACATGTTGACTTTCTCAAACTGGGTTTAAGACTTCTTAATACTTAAGGCATTCTAATTGGATTGTAATGCGTAAGGGATCTTTGAAGGACCCTGACCACCTGAAGGCTATCTCGTCCTCTCCACCGCTAGCTGCCACACAGAATGTCTAAAAAGTTTAGCTTGTCTAGAAAATACTCGAGATTGCATTCATTTTACTTTTCGCTTGCACTCTCCAAGTTGTCAATTTTCTTCAGTTCTTTGACACTACTTACGCAATACTACGTCTTCGACTACGATTGAGTTTTATGTCATTATATTGCCAAGAAACAATCAGTAGACATATATGACAGGACACTCATTCTCAGTGCCTGAAATCTCTACCAATCACATATATTGGCAGTGTTCTTGAATTTCCAAAGGTGTAAATTTAGTGTACGAGATCTTATAATCTGAACGTGGCCTTAATATACTCAAATCATATACTCAGTTTTTTTTGTTTTTTTTTCCATTTATCATGACAGATTTCGCTGTTTCAGCGAAATCTGTCATGATAAATGGAAATAATCTGAACGTGGCCTTAATATACTCAAATCATATACTCAGTTTTTTTTGTTTTTTTTTTCCATTTATCATGACAGATTTCGCTGTTTCATAGAAATTCTTACATATCGAGATTTAACTGTTTCTTGTATTTCACTCTAAAGAGTATTATTTATTCAGAAAGCATGGCTTATTTGTGAAAGGTTGTGTCAGTAATGAAAAATGCATCCATTAGTATAATGAGAAACCAATTTAAACAAAAAAAGGGTCGTACGTAAAAGCCTCCTTTTTCTAGTCATTATTAAGGACTTCCTGAGCAGTACTCTGTAGAATCTAATAATTACTTCAATTATATTCAGTACTTCTCGGTTACAGAAGTGGCGAAAGAACAATTTTAAATCCGCTCTCGAGTTATCGGCAGTGTGACCTATCCAGGGAATGAGTTAAAAAAATTTCACGTCATTAGAGAATGGGGGAACTGCTAGCATTCGTATGAGTTTAAATAATTAAGTAGCGTCTTGATATTAATAATTAACAGAATTATTAAAAGGCTGGAGATTACTTTAATTTTTAAAGCCTGTCATAAAGTTTCTTTTGAGTGAGGTTGCCCTACATGTTAAAAGAAAGGCGCCAATCCAGTTATGTCGCCAGAAAACTTTTTCAAATCGCCGACTAAAGAAATTAGTCTTAGGAATGAGCGCCTGTGGTTGGGGATTATAAAATTCATTTACTGACACGTGCGTGTTCATATAAGGTGTTTCGGATGTGTCGAAATTGGTCAATCATATCAGAAAAGAAAATGTTCAATCTGCAGCCGATCTTTGCTCACGGTGTCATATCTAACCCAAGATTAGATAAGTCCTTTTCGGCCGTCAGTTCATTGTACCGACACTCTCAGTTCTCGTCGTACTTTCCCTTCTCAAATATTTCTCCCCCACGTACACTTCCCCTACCTTTTGCTACTCCCAACTCAGTCGTACCCTGTCATATCCATCTGGCTCGTGCGATAGCGCCACCCTGATTGTGTCGTTGCTACCGGCACGTCTCCTGGCTATAGCTCTCCGCTGTTCGTGGTTGTTGTACCGAGGAAAAACTTTCAGGCCAAGGCGATGATTGAAGATTTTTTAAGGAGGGAAGAAACGAAGGAAAGCCTATATCTAGAATAAGCCGGAATTCCAGTGTAGCGCTCTCTCTCTCTCTCTCTCTCTCTCTCTCACGTCCGTGTTTTGGACTTTGAGCAAAAAGTGGTGGATTTGTTAAACTCCTGAAATTGTATATAAAGAATTTATTTTATTTTTTATTCATTTCAATCACGCAACCACAGTAATAGTTAGAAACGTGATATAATAATTAACCAGGCAATTTTGTGCGCTTTGAGCGGCATTTAGCATCATATCTATGGAACTTCAAGATTTTATGGTAGTTTTCAGGAGTATCTGGCGCTCTTGATAATTCGATATGAATGATTTCTTCATGAAATGGGTTTATGTCTGACTAGTGTTAAACAGAGTATGGGAATTTAATATTTTGCAATTTCAGCTTCTTCAGTCACTTGGAAAGCTGGCCATAACTGAAATACAGAGTTTTCACATAAGGATTAAAAAGTCGGAAATATAGATGATGAAGGTAGCAGATTTGTGCCAGGCATTGTACGTATACGCATGTTCGAGATGTAGTCGAGGGTGAAATAATTGTGGAAGTTGAGATGAAGTTAATTGATTATAGCCCTTGACATTTATATGAAGAAGCTTTTATATTGCTTGTATTCTCGTGGATTTCATCTGATGGAGGCGGGAAGTCCTGACAGTTAACTCTAGTGAGTGGGTCATCTTCTCTACCGTGCCTTCAAACATTTAAAAATTATTTTAATTAAGTTCTTTCGGCACTTCTGTCACATTTGTATGTATATCTCCAGTAAATTCAAATTGAGATCTTCCAATGTGTTTTTCAGTTTTGGGAACATGAAAAAGACGTATTTGGCAAAAAGCAGGTGAATGCAACTGATGAAGAAGTATGAATATCTTTTTTTGTTGAAAATTATCTCCATTTTTTTTAAATAAACAAAGCACGATTTCAACAAAAACGCTAGCCACTACAACATAAGAAACTAAATCCTAACAACTCGTATTGCAAAGCGTTGCAGAATCATGCGGTCCTATAATCCAACAAGCGCCACCTCGCCAGTCTAACCAGATAACATACACGCACACACACACTAAATAAATAAATTGAATAAATAATAATAATAAAATTAAATTAAAATAAAAATTAGGATATTATTAGTCAGGCTGCTTTATTATGAGATATCGTATTTTTAATTTGTCGGTTAGAATCCTTAAAAGATTTCTTTGACTCAAAATATTCGCCCAAGGAACCAGACAAGGATTATGGAATAGTTCATGAATATAATTTGCACACACACTCCAAAGTTGTTGTTTATTTTATTTGTGAATACGTTATTTTATGTGCATTTAAATATAGTAAATAGTCAGTGAAGTATATTTTTTTACTGGATTCTACGGGTTTTGTTTCTTTTTTTAAAATTTTGTTTGGCTAAACATTAATGCCATAGGAACCTCTCGTTGCTCAGAATCTATGTTTTCTTACAGCGGTTCTTATCTTTCTTATTGCTTGTAAAATATTCGGCAGTTTATTGCTCTTCTGTTTTTTATTTCTCTCACAGGATGCAGCATAATCTACGTCATTTATTTTTCCTTTTTTTCCCTGTTGAATTTTTTTTCCCGGCTTTTTTTTTCTTTTTCGAATAATGTAATCGGCATGTAGCAGTTGTCTATATTAATGCTATGTATTTATTCCGAATTTTTCCTCTTTAGTAGGTAAAACGAGTATTTGATTTAATTTCCTTATTTCTTTACCCTTTTAATCTAGTTATATTGAAATATTTCTCTCCCCAACCCTAATATATATATATAATCCCTCACTAAGCGTGAGATGGAAAACCATTGCAGTATTTGAATATATATTATTTGTTAGTGAAGCAGGTTATTTTTATTTGATTTTTTTCTTTTACCTTCTGAATCTATCAAATATCTGTTTTTTTTATTTATGAAATTATTCTCAATATATTTAGTATACCGATAACCAACCTTGTACGCTCAGCCTTACCGTGTAATTTCTGTTAACTACAGTATATTCTAAAATAAATCCCTAAAATGTTTTTTATCTAAGAAAAGCTTGCTTTTGGAGTTATATCAAGCATATTTCCGAGTCCTTTATTGTTTTTTTTTTAAACTCTCAGTACTTATTAGCGGCTTCTCCTCTTGTTGGTTTGCTAGCTTTTATACTCTTTCCTCCAACAGGTAGAAACAAACTTAAACCTTCAACAGTTCACAAATGGATGACAGTTTCATTTCTGTTATTGCTGTTCCAGTGGGTAATAAATTGTAATTTAAGAAACGGAAGTGTATTCAACTGAATTAATATTGTCTTTAATTTGAACTCGCATTTGCTGAATGACCACTACTCCAATTTTATGATTATTTTTATTGATTTAAATCACAGTCAGATTTAAATCAAAACTTTTATTGATATAAATCTGATTATAATCGGATTTAATAATTAATTAAATTAGTCGAATTTAAATTATCCAAAAAGATTTTAATTTTAACCCATTTCAGAGATCATGAAGACAGTTGAAAAAATTTTTTTTTTTCTCCATTAGAGAAAACATTCACATCATTTTAAATATATATGGATAATTAAATTAAATTTTATGTCGTACAAAATGCTTCTAATTACGAAAAACGAGGAGACAACACAAATAACGTAATGATGAATTAGAATTACATATTCCGAAGGATATAGCTGAAAACTGAAACCGAAATGGTTGACAAAGGATTTATGAAATTGATAGAGGACAAAAAAAGGTTACTTGGGCTATTTTCAGAATATCGAAAGATCCTCTTTACTATACGGATATGAAGTAGTTTATAATCAAATAGCTCAGGGAGTAAGACAGGCTAGGACAGATTGTGAAAAGCATTTGGCAAAGTGATTCGAGAAAGATTGTAAAGAGTTTTTATATATGTAACACCACTACGGCATCCAGGTATCATCGTAAGTCTATCTAAACAAAAACACTCAAAAACCTGATCGTAAGGTTTTGAGTGTTTTGTTTAGATAGACTTGGGAACACTTATACGCATGGTTAGGGGGGCATATGTCTTAGCCCACCCCTGAATACGCCCCTGTGTAACACTACAAAAAAAAAAGGAATGAGCCGTTTGACCAAGTAGAGGGGGACTATCGGAATCAGTATGGACGACCCAAAGCAGGTAGCTGATGAGGTGAACAAGGTTTTTGCATTGATATTCGCGCGCGCGCGCACACACACACACACGGTTTAAGGGGATACTATTGTAAATTAAATTGCAATTAGTAAAAGTATTGAAGGAGAGAAATTATTAAGTTTAAAAGTGAGGAACGCTCAAGGAGCTGATGGTATCTACACGGCGAAAATGGAAATCACTAAAGCCTTGTCCGTAATAATGAAGGCATGCTTGGATTTGGGTCAAGTTTCTGAAAATTGTAAATATGTAAATATCTCTCTCATACAAAGGAGGTTCCATGGGTGATTGCCAGCAACAGACCTGTAAATCCGATCTCTGTAACACTAAAAATTTAGGGACTTTGTGATTAAGGATGCAGTTCAGAATCACCTCAATAGTTTTGCTATTAATAGAGTATCAAGAACGTCATGTCGTCATTTTTGTTAAAGAAAATTCTTTTCTGACCAATCTGGGAAGGTGTTGTGAGGTAGCCATAAAGGAAATAGATACATGGAATAACTTTGAACGTCTTGTGCATAAACTGGGGAAGTATTGCACACTTGGGGAAAGATGATTCAGTGGATAAATGGATGGCTAACTGTTAGAGACAAAGAGTGATTATAAATGGACATTGCTCCTAATGGACTACTGTTATAATGGTGTCACTCAGACTTCTATGGTAGGACGTCGTTGTTTTTAATTTTCATGAATGATAATTGATAATGGTGTTACAAGTGTCATCAAAATTTATTGATAATAAGGTGGACCGAGTGTTTAACAACGAATACGAAGGGATGATGCTTCATCAAACATATTACGAAATTGGTCTGAAAATAGCAGTTAAGCTTTAATGTTAGTTGCCACAAGGTACTGCACCTGACTCACAGTAATCCGAGATTAACTTATCCCATTGCATTTTGATATGGTTATGACATTCTTTCTCCATTTAACTGCATACACATGTGTAGCTACATAGTTTTTTGGCAGATAGAGAAAGCATCAAACAGTCTATAAAAATGACGAATCAAAACCTTTAACACTAACTCAAGGATCCCTCCAGATTCCTGCCCTGCTGTGTACGGCGTTCTGTTTACTCGGGACATATTCAAAGGTGGTTAGCGTGGTTATCTTAGGTTAATTCAGTGTGATACTTTTTCGACTGGAAAATTTTGTAGCCCTAGTTAATTCTGGATAATATTAACTTCCATAAATTGCGAACTC
This sequence comes from Mastigoproctus giganteus, assembly GCF_048544385.1. Classification (NCBI taxonomy): domain Eukaryota; kingdom Metazoa; phylum Arthropoda; class Arachnida; order Uropygi; family Thelyphonidae; genus Mastigoproctus; species Mastigoproctus giganteus. Next base: position 151,449,321 of record NC_143578.1, on the reverse strand, counting down.
AAAAAAAAAAAAAAAAAACCGGAATCGTCGCTAAAGCTGTTAAACCTATTCGGATGGGTTACTGCTATTTTTTATATTTTAAAAATATGTAAAAAAATTAATTTGCATTCCTGAAAACTCTAGGAAGTGTGATTTTTCAAGTCCTAGTAGCCTAATCTGTGACTCCTATGCTAAAAAGAAAAAGAAAAAAAAAATATATATATATATATATGCAACAAATTATATTTCATATTTGGTTTGAATTGTGCATATGTTCATTGCTAGTTACGTCATTCCTTTGGTTATTGACTAGGACCGCCTTTGAATTTCTCTTTGTCATTAAGAATTCGAAAAAGAATTTTGCCAAATTTAACCTTTTAAGTAACAGTTTTTGATTAAGTTCTCTTTGTATTACACAGGTTTTTATTAATTATATCAGTTTTTTTTTAATTCTTCAGTTAAAACTATTACCTATTAATAAATCAAACGAATTTACTGTAATAAGGATTTTTTTTTTGCTCCACACCCGTACTTGGTTTTAAAAAAAACAGCTGATCATTGTCTTCGTTCTGTGTTTTTTTATTGATATATCAGGGACATTTTTTTAGTCCTTTTATTCTCACTTTAAATTTTATTCCTGCTAAACTGAAATGATGTGCTTTGAGGTACAATTTCTAAAGAAACTTATATGAAACTCTCCTTTATTGGATTTTATTAACTTGGCTCTGAAAATACCGATTAGTCTATTATTCGGCGTCCTATCCAACGGTGCATTTGACTCCATTGCTAAAAAGAGGGTTTGAATTAACTGCACGCGTTTACTGTCGTGAATCGATACTGGGGGAGGGAAAGAGGTATGAGTGATTGTTCTGTCCTTCTCCTCGCTTCTTTCGTTTCTTTCTTTCTTTCCAGCACCTCTACGACTGTGCAGATATAATTTTAGAAAATAACTGTTCAATATTCACTTAGTTTTTCTTCTTTTTTTTTGCTTTCTGTAGAGACCTTTCTAAGATATTCTTCAAGGCCAGCGTTCAAATTTTCATGTAGAAAAAAAAATTATATATCCAAAAGTTTAAAGCATTCCAATCTTGGTTTTTACAGCCAATTAATTTTTATTGTTAATATTAATTAATTTAATTCATAACGTTGCTAGTTATGTATCTAAGAAAGTATGATAACTGAAATCGACATTTGTTTTGAAACAATTTGCAATTATTAAGGACCTGACAAAAATCGGCCACTTACTAATTAGAACACCAGAAAGCTCTAACCACTCGTCTCTATCCTTTCCCCTCACCAACGACCGCAGTTAATGTTGGCTTTGCTGTTGGTACCTCAGATCGTAACTTGAATTTTTTTCCCCATGTAGTTTCTTTTTTAAATATTATAATAATGACAGATTGGATGATCGACATGATTAAATCGTCTGATCCTAATATCTCGTCAGATCACTGAAATCATTCTTGAAAAATAAAATTTTTTTTGTTTCTCATTCTACTTCGAATGGCCTTCTTTTATCTAAACCTTGGTTTTTCAGATGTGCAGTCTTTCGAGATAAGAAAAAGGATGTATCAGCTGACTTGCATCAAGATCTCCACTTTTTTCTTTTGCTTGTATTAAATAATAGCCTGTAAACAATTTATTAATATATTTAAATTAGTTTTTCTAATTCCAAATGTTACCTTTTGCTCAACAAGTAACACTTAGATACTAAACAAGATGGCTGGCTTGTTCTAATTTCAGCCGACTTCTGATTCTCTTGCTAAAGTGGTTGGTTGCAAACTTCTGTCTACTTTCTTTCCATGCTCCTGCATTAAGAACTTTGGTAAGTCGTCCGGTCCACATTGCAATAGTTGTTTTTAAATTTGCGCTCTAAAGTCAACCCCCACAATTATTTTTTACACTTTTATTCGGCCGACGTTGTTTGATTTATACCTGAAATTGCTATCAAAAGTGGGAAGAAAAACCACTGCCATTCAACAATCATAAGCCTCATCATCAACCTTAAGATAAGCCTGATATCGCCATTTGGCTTTTATTTCAATGCTTTTTAAATTAATGAAGAAATCCACTGTAGTTATTTTTTTTTACATTACTTATAAACCTTATATTTTTTGGGAATCATTCAGATGGATTTTATCCATCTGAATAAATTTTTTCCAAAGGCATTTGATCGGATTCGTTTTACTTACCGCCGCCTCTGATTATGACCTGATACGTCAATAGGTTTCATCCACAGCGTATCTCTTCTAGAAATGCTCTATGAATGAAGGAATCCAAAATTTAAATTTTGAGAGGAATCAAAAATTTAAATTTTATTTATTTTAACGGCGCCCGAGCTTATTGCTCATACCCGTGTAAATGTATTTTGCCTATAGAAGTGGGTGTTCAGGGAAGACCGATTTTCATTTTAGGAGAGCTGAGAATTTGGAATAAATCATTGGGGGAACGCTACTTCCTCCGCCTTAGATCAGCTGTCTACAGCTACGATTGAAGAGAACTTTAGAAATTCCTCCAGTCTTTCACGGAATCGAACTGCGACTTCTCCAAACGAGTGGCAGATGAGGATGTATCGTGCCGACTAAGCTGAACTAAGGACATTTTTTGGAAGGACTTAGATTGGTCAGGTTATCTATTCCCCCTCTCCCATCTCCCCTCCACACTCCTACTACTCTTAGAAATAATTGGTGTTGGTTGGTGAGCGTGTGTTAAGCACCAAAGCAACTGAACCTATGAGGTGTTAGTATAGTGAGTCTGCAATAGAGTGTATTCTTCGGCCCTTTCGCTTGTTTGTTGGACGAATAGACAAAAAGATAAAAGAAACCCGGTGACCGAGGGTCGCATTTGATTTATTTCCCGGAAACTCCAGTTTCCAGGAGATAAAGTTAGAATTTTGGGGCCCATATGCAAAGAGCGCCCTCTCTCTATTTTTATAGACATAAAAAGCCAGTGGCTTACTCACTCTTAAAAATGCTATTTTTGATGTATATTTTAATTAATATTCTACAAATTTGAACTATAAAAAAAACTGGTTAAAAAAATAGCATACATCAAAATAAACAATTTAATAATACATAACGTTATAATTATGTTAATTTGTAAATTTGATTGTTATTATCGATATGATAATTCTTATTTAAAAATTCATCTTCCTTACCTGGATCTGCTTTTTTATTGTTCTTTTTTTTTTCGGTTTCTATTCCGTCCTGTTCGAAGTATAAATCTTTAAGCTGGTGTTCAAAGGTACTTCATCTTGACATTCTCAAAGGCAGAAACCAATTTCCTTACGAGAAAACGACGACGATTTTATATTTTGTTAATAACAATATTGCCTAGTACCAAGTGTTTGCAAAATCACTAATTGGTTCTTTAAGGTCCATTCTGGCTGCTTTTTTTTTTTTTTTTTTTGTTTATGTTCAATAGCTAGTATGGCATTTAATCTTATATGCCCTATAGAATTTCTTCTTTTTTTTTTTTGTCTTTATTATTTTTAATTTACTAAAAAATCTTTCAACAATTTTTAGGGAGGGCTCCGTTAAACTATTGGATTGATCATATTTATCTACAAATAAGAAAATTTAAAAAAATGGGAAAAAAATAGCATGGCTTTTTTAAACTTTTTAAAAATATTTTCATCTTTAGGCTTCAAATCACTGACATCAAGAACTTGCTTTTAACTTCCTATTTAATATATCGCACGCACGTTTTCAACTATAGGGTTGCGACCGTAAACAGAGTTTGGAGAGTTTATTTGGTCGTTAGTTTTTGCTAATTCTAGTTGTTAATTTTGGTGGCTCTTTACTATTACATAAAAGTAATTATTTAGCGTAGCTTTCGTTTTATGATATTTATAAAATTTTTATCGGAACAGACCTGTGGGCCCCCGGCTGCATAGGCCCTTACTCTTTGGTAATTCTTAAACCGTGTACCTACGCCTCTGGATGCCAGATATTATTTTAATGCTACGGTAGTAAACATTTTTCGTACTGAATATTTATTCTAGTTAGATTAGCTAAATCGTTTGATATTTTACGGCGCACTGTTGTTAGGTTGGTTGTTTCATATAAGCCCCGATGCAACTAAGACCATGAGGCTTTGGTCAAGTTGCTCTTAAATTGCGCGTATGATGAAAAAAAGAATCGAACTGCGGAAGAAAATCTGCACTTCTCAAGACCGACTAACTCGTCCAAATCCCTTAGAAGTTTCCCCCTTTGCCATTGGGAATTGATCATTCCAGTCTCACTGAGGAAATTGAACCCAGACCTTTCCAGCTGGAATATAAGTGGCGTAGCAGTGCCACAGTCAATGCTCTCTAACCAGAGCATTTTGCCTTAATGGTACCTGAATCATAGTATATATATATTCTCATTTTGTCGTCATTTACACTAGTGTAGCGCCACTCCTAGAGTTAGGCTGTGTGCAACCGCCTTATGGATAATTGAAAATAAACGCTTTTAAATCTGTATTTTACTGGTAGGGGTTTACGTTAAAATTCACAATCGAAAATTGCGCATGTTTCAATACTGTTGTATTGCGATTAAAGAATTTAGGTATTTTTGCGAGAAGTGATAGTGTGCGCGTGCTTGACATTTCTCATAGTGCTCACACAGTCGTTCTTCATCTTAACTCTGCTTTTTTATTGTTCCTTTTTTCGGTTTTTATTCCGTCCTGTCCGAAGTATAAATCTTTACGCTGGTATTCAAAGGTACTTCATCTTGACATTCTCAAAGGCAGAAACCAATTTCCTTACGAGAAAACGACGAAGATTTGTATTTTGTTAATAAAAATATTGCCTAGTGCCATCTACTGACGACAGGAGGAAGTATTCCATGCGTTTGAAATGGAGAAATCTTTTCTAATAGCCGGGAGAGCGAAAGAGAGAGAGAGGTATGAAACTGGATCGCTTATCATTCCGGTCGAGAGACAGATTGGTGAAGAGTGCTATAATTCGAAAAGCTTATTGGCAAGCAAATTCAGCAGGCGAGTGGCGGGAGGAATAATAAAAATCAATAGCGCCATCTATTCGCTCTTTAGCTAGGCCTAACTGGATCGTACAGAGAGCTTTTATTCCGTTCGTCGACACTGAGCGGCGAGTAAATCATTCGAAACGGCCGAGGTATTTGTGCACGAAGACTCAGTCGCCGTCGGAGAGACGGTCGGAAGCACTTGAGAGGAGCGCCACTTTCGGAAAACTGTAAAAACGACCGTTTTACAACTGACGAAGGTGGTAGAACAGCCTCTCCATCCCTCCTCCTCCTCCTCTTCTGCCCAAAATTCAAACTTTGAAGCGCACAGTAGGTTAAAATCTGGGCTCTGCTTTTACTCGATATTCAGATTAAATCAGAAGTGAATAAAGTTGAAGCGGTGTGCTGTTAATAACGTGTGCGTGTGTATGATCCGAACATATGAGAAAATCAATTAAGGTCACTCTTAGAAAAGTTTTACATTTAACTGTTCTATATAACTGAAAATTTTAAAATAAAAATGTATCACATATCAAATATACAACAAAAAATACTCAGTTTCACTCTTGTTTCGTCAGACTTGAAAAGAATTTGCGAAATACTAGACCTAAATAATCAGTTATCGCATCCGAATAATTAATAACATTCCAACAATTGCAGCCTAATCCTTAGCGAAACAACATGATTGTAAAACAGTGAAACAACATGATTGTAAAACAGTGAAACAACATGATTGTAAAACAGTGAAACAACGTGATTGTAAAACAATGAAATGTTATATTCATTTGTTGCCTGTTCAAGTTTCATTTATTGTTTAAAGCGTGTCTTTTGCTTGCTGCATTCAATCAAATTTTGTCTTCGATTCTGGCCATGTCGCTGTTGTTAAGTTTTACGAAGAATTTTATCTGCATAAAATATGATAAATATCAACAAATAGCACACATTCCATTTGAGTGCTCTTGACTGCTAGTAGTACTGCTAATAAAATATTAGAACTAATATTTGATGGCAGCCGAGGGAACCTTTTTTGCTTACTATTGACAGAATCCGGAAACGACACATAAAACCCTCTCTATCGTCCTTTCAGTTTGCCGCGGGGCACTCGTGCCAGGTGATACTTAATTGGCCCGCAAATTACTTCCACAGGTAATCCCGATAGTCCTTTGCCACGCATTAAAAGCTTGGAAGACTTTCTGATTATGGCCCATTTTAAATGGGTTAGTAATTACTCCTTTTAGTTATGGAGTTGGACGAACAAAATGGAATTAGGAGAACACTGGATAAATGTCTCTTTCTTGCAGAATTTTGTCAGGTAGTGAGAAAAGGGTTATTAAAACGAACCTGTCTGCCATCAGGATTTCTGATGCAGAAAGGAGGAGGAAATAATTGATGATAATGTGGTTGAGAATTAACGGTACTATGGAAAAATCTAGCGGATCATCTTTTTACCACACTAGGTGGTGGTGCTTAAAGAAAATTTACATTTATTAAAATTTTAGATTGGAGCATGAAAACATTCACAAATCAGGAATTTTAAAACTTAAAAAACAAAAAATAAAAAATAAAGCGTGTGTACTCACGAAAGATATTTTATGTGAAAACATCCTTGGATTGAAAGAGCTTAGCGAAATCCAAGCCAAGGAATGTAACGGAAATGCAAATGTTGTGGTCAAATATTTCTATTGTTGCATCATAGGTATTATTGTGATGTCACAACCATACTGCTTTATGATTGTGCCGATGTAGTCTTGATGTCACGATCATACTAATCTAAAAACATACTTCCTTAGTATAATTGCAACAATACAAATATCTGACCGCAACATTTGCATTTCCGTTACATTTCCGCTACACTTCCGTTACATTCCATTGTTAGGTGACGCTAGAGATGTTTTCACATTAAAAAAAAAAGCCTTTTTTCGCATAAATATTGCGTTCTTTTTCTTTATGTTTAAACTGAATTCGTTTTGGATGCTTGCTCTTACTACCTAATTTTTTGTTCCCTCTTAATGACTATATTTTCTAGGTGCTGTGTACTAAATTGTGTTCGTTTGATCCCTGTGTCCTCGTTTAAGAGAGTATCTAAAAAGAAAATTAATACAGTACAATACTATATATACTTACTTTTCTTTTGCCTTTACCGTAATGTTCCTACTTTCTGTTTTTGTTATTCTTATTTCCAGTATTATCGCTAGAGGCGAAGATTGACTGTGTACTAAACTTTTTACTAACGTTGTACTAAAACTTAGGATATTTAGGATTTTTAGTTTTTATCCGAAAGAAAAAAATAATAAAGTTTGTATAAAAAGTTTATATATGAAGAAAATAGTAAAAGAAATATATTATTAGAATACAGCGCAGTGTGATTCTTGCTATTTCTTATAGCAAATTGCGTATCCTCCCGCTGGAATACTCTCTTTCCCTTCTCTTTTATATATAAAGACATAAACTCTGTATTTCTTCCCATATTTATTTGGATATGTGTGTGTGTGTTCTCAATATTAACCGTCCCAACATCTGTGTTGGATTGGTCTCCACAGAACGCTGTTGTTATTTTCCCGCGCAACTCCCCTTCTCCGTGTGTATGTAACCGTTTTCAATCAGCATGTTTTTCCGTCTTCCACTTTGCACAGCTTCTGGGTTGCGATAAAGACCTCTTAAATATTTATCCATTTCTCTAAACGTTTCTCGCTTTCCGATGATAGTGGATGCAAAGTTAAGGCCGCTACACAAATAACCGTGTTTAATATACGGCACATAGGCCATTCATGAGGATCGACGCTGGGATGTTTTGCAAATGGTGTAGTGGAGCTGCAGATTTCGTAGTTCATCCGGGTTCTCGTAAAATGCCTTATTACTACGTAATGATAAAGATACATAATCAATTCCACATTTGCGGGGGTTTTGTTTCTATTTTAGCAGCCTGTGTGTGCCGTCGTATGCACGAGCAACACGAATGCACGCAAATGCCCGTTGCAGCTGAATAATATCCTCCCTACTTTCTTTGGTGTTTGTTTTGAACCATTTTTTTTGAAAAACTTCTTTTTTTTTTTGTTACGGCCTAGTTTACAATTTATATAGAAAACGCACTGGTGGGTTGTTTTTTTTTGGCGTGAGTTGTTTTCTTAAACAGCTGTCTTTAGTGTTCTTACACGTGGGCTGTTTAAAGGGTAATTATTCGGCAATAAGAAACTGAATTTTCTTCAGTGGATGTTTCAAGATGTTGGGTCCTGGCGCCTAAATTGCATAAAATATGGTCGAATAACAAAACTGTATTGTAATTCAGCGGCTTCTCGCCCGGTTGATGGAGAAGAAATAGTCTTTAATAGAAGTAAATAATTCGGGTTTTTAAATGGTTTAGGTGATACTGGATTATTAAAGATATTTATGCGCTTTTGGACAGATTGATTTAAGACACTTTATTTTGAATACTGCTACATGTCTCTAGAGTTGTGCAGAAAGTTGTAGAAAGCCACGGTGTGGTTTTCAACTTTCTCTGTTTTTATTTTCTTTATATCATCCACTTTTTTTCCCTTCTTTTCATTTCGTTTTTATTTCTGCTACCCTTCGGCTGCTTATATTTGAAAGATGACCTAATAAAACGTTTTAAGGAGCATCAGTCACGCCACTTCCAGTTATAGTTCCCACATTTGACCGGAAGTACGTGAAACATGTGGTATGCTTCCAATCAGTGCCCCGACTGCCAACCCTCACGGTAAACGAAAGATCCCAATCAGAATCTGTGTTGTAGCCGGAAGGCAGAGTATCACATGACGTGCCAGAAGGAAAAGAAAATGTTTTGCACGCTAGCTTGTAGAAGGTATATCGATCTTGATTGATAAGTTGAATATGAACAAAGAAAAGCAAAGACTTATTAGCGAAGTACTCCCTGACAGCATTACCTGAAGCTGTTCGCCATCTTTTTGCATACGTTCTGATAGTTGAGTTCACGCGATTTTTTCATCACATTCAAGCGAAATTTCTTTCCCCACACATAAAATGGTTTCGCTTTCCGTTTCGATTTCTTCATTAATGGCACGTTGCACGAGTTTATGGCCACCCCATTATGTTCATTAAACCTAAGAGTATTCAGTGAATCTTGCTGTGTTTCCGTACAATTGTTTTTACTGCAAAACTCTTTTGACTCTGTATTTGCCAGTGCTGCTATGAGCAGAGACAAAGAGAAATCAAAAGATGATTTTCAGAAAGAAACCGGCCTCGTCATGCACTAGAAAACACCAAGAAAATCTTACAGAGCTCTAACGAGCGTATATAATGTTGTAGGAGAGTTGAAGGTAGAAGACCAAAGAATACTATTAGCCAATATGGGCCATATAAGCAAGTCAGATTGCTGTAAGCGAAAGGGGAAAAAAATAAGAAATGATGGTTAAAAGAAAATAAATCCGAACTAAATGATAACCATGGGATCCGGATGTTGGAGAACAAAAGGACGATAAATAAGGCAGAATGGCAAGGAAAAGGAGATGCGATGTTTGTATATAAGAAAAACGCCTGGTAATACGTTACCCAAATGAACGGAAAGAAATAGTGGTCGAGAAGCAGTCTGCTTTCACGGTTTTGAAAACAGGCTGTAGAAAGATAGCAGGGTGTGTGATCTTTTGTGGAGATGATGTGTGGCGGATGGGAGATGAATGCATATTCTCTAAAAAAAACCGCGTGTGTACCTTGTAAGCAAGAAAGATGTTTTATTTTATGTGAAAACATCCTTGGCTTGGACGAGGTTAGCGAAATCCAAGCCAATAGCCCAATTAGCCATTTCTTGAATAGTATGATTGCAACAATACAAATATTTGTCTACAATTTCTTTTTTCGTCTCGCATTTTCGTTACATTCCATTGTTAGGTGCCGATTGTAATCCGAATAGTGTGTGTGTGTGTGTGTTTCAACTTTAACCTTTTTTTTTAATATGCAGTGGGGTTCTTTGGTCAGGGTTCAAATTTTCACATCATTGGCTAATTACTATACTTATGCGGCCTATTGGCATCCTCTTACCGCAGCCTGCTTCCGTACCTCCAGGAACGTCGAGAACCATTACATGAGCGAGCTCACAGCTGGCGACTGTTATGAACACATTAACACGCTAACGATTTTCTTTGGCACCAAACTAAATATCGGACATCAAGGCTCTTAGCATTAATCATACTGCCTAAGCTTTCTTGGTTCACTTAAAGAAGGGATTATGTTTTTAGTTCCTTACTCCAATTCTTGTCTTCCCCCTCTTCTCCCCCGTTTCTGCTCCCTCTCCAATGTTTATGCTTTTCTAATGGCTACCATTGTGCCGAGACATTCATATTTATTGCTTCGTTTTTTGCTTTGGTTTTTGCTTTAAAATCGGTTTCTTAAAAATTTTACGACGGTAATTACAATCGGTGGTCGTTTTGGTGAGGAGAAAAAGTTGCGTTATTACTCGCGCGTCTTCAAGTTGAAAAGATAAACTGCGTTGGAGGCAGTTTGTAATTGTCGAATGTTTGAACAATATAATAATGGCTTTTATTATTCATTTTCGGATAGAAGAAAGTAGTTTTCTTTCTAACCTTTGTACTCATATAATGTCCCCGCTCCTTTTGTCAGACCTGAAGAAAGAATCGACTCTGATAGCCGGTTTGTATTATTGTCGCGAAACGCACACTATTGCTTCAATTTATTTCACTGTCAAATAAAGAATTGGCAGAGATACTGTTTTCGTTTGTTTGCTTGTCTTTTTTATCTAGAATTTTAATTAATTTATTTATATTTTTGGTATAAAACCCACGATACTCGTCGTTCTTGATTTTGTTTTCTTTGAATTCTGTTTTGATGCCAAGAATAAAAATCATTATGTAGTTATTTGCAAGCTGTTCGGTATCTCATAATCGTTGAAGTACGTGTTAAATAAGAACATCGGATTGTTCTGTGTGTGCGTTATTTCTCTACATTGGTGTTCATGAGGTGACTTACATGCTTTGTGGTAAACTGTAACTATAAGTCATATTAATATGTCGCCCATTAATTCTTAGGTTACAAGATCGGTCTGTCTACTTGTATAGTAAAAAAAACACGAGTAAAATCTTGCGAAAAACCTTGCGCCTCTAAATGACATTAGCTAACTCTTCCTTGATTGAAAGGGCCTTGGTGATTTCCAACCTATTCTAACCCTGGCTTTTCCAAAAATAATAAAAAAAGATATCTAGTAACAAACCCACTATTCTATCATCACGAATTGTGCGCGTATATACGGATAATTCAAAAGAACATTTCTTTTGTTCTATTCAAAAGAACAAAAGAAAGAAGAAGGTATTCAGGCAGAAGTACAAGGTTATTATCCGCGTGTTTAAATCCATTTAATACCTCTGTAATTTAGCACTGTTCTTGTATTCTCTTCCTGTAAATTTCTCTGGAATTATGTAGCATTTCCAAAGTATAAACAGAAACTTATTTATTTTTTTCTTTACTTTAGATTGTAACCTATCTTGTAACCTATGATCCAAGGAACAAAAAAGTCTAAAAATACTGAACTAATATACGCGCGGTTTCATCAGACAAATATTGGCTGCTGTTGGGTAAATGGAGCAATTCTGGCTGAGGGAAATTGCATGTAGGTTATGTATTAAGGATATGCATGAATTATGTGGCCGAAGTGTCCTACTCACCCGCAGGATGGATTCTTCTGCGAAAAACTGTAAAAACTCATTAACCCAGAAACTGTTGACCTCTGGAAGTTTGTTCAGTCCTGCAGACAGTGAGTATGAAGGGCACGATATTTTTGACTCTTACGAAACTGGGTTATATTATAATTTAGCGTTGGACAAAACACACAGTGGTAGTGACGATTGTCATGGGGATTAGAGAAGCAAGGAACAGCTCATAGTGGCGCGCTGTGCAGTCGAGATAACCGGCAAGTTCCAAACACCGTCTGGCAAAGACGTAAATGTACTGCAAATGTTGATGCATGGATGACCCCAAAAGTATTCCGATTGTTATCCGGGAACACTGGAAGCGAGGATAAGGACACAGGGAAGCAACATTCTGCATGTTTCTCTACTGTCTGGCTTCGTTCTCAATTCATTCCGTTCTGGAAAATTGCTCAAAATCTTTTCCTTTCTCCTTAACTTTTTAAAGTTTATTAATGTAACCTAAATATTCCAATGCGTCCTCTTTATACTGGATAAAAATTAAATTATGAGCCTTTATTGAGATTTTCTGAAGGTCCAGAAAATGTGAATAATACAGGCCTGCATTTATCAGTCTTAATATGTCGAAAGGTGGGCCAATAAATTGTTAATAATGAAGAGATACCATTTGCAATAGATAAGTGATATACAATTTCATTCATTGTAAGATAATTTTATTTATATAATTGTATACGTATAATTCAAACACAAGACACTGATTGCTGCTACGCCATATTTTTAAAATAAAAATACGTAATAAAAAACTGAATTGTTTTTATATATTACAGTTTCGTGCTTTTATTTTTATATTCCACTAGATTAGTCATGTGCAACACGTGCTTCCAAGAGTAGCATTGTATTATGTATGTTAATATATGCACGACCTGCCAGCCTGACTTCGATACCTCCCAGCTAGTGTGTGTCATGAAAAGGATGAGTTTTTGTTCGTGAAGAGACTTACCCAACTACTGGGGCCTCGCGATCTTTTGATCGTACTTCTGCCTCGGGCTGTGTCGTCAGTAGGATAACCCATCGACATAGCTAAGATATTTTCCAGTTCTGATGCCCCTCCTCTGAAGCTAACCTCCTCACAGCTAACCTCCTCGCAGCATTTCTTCTACAATGGAATTTTTCTTGTCAGAAATAAAACAAACAGGACGCCAGTAATTTTCTTGCGCTTTTATTTAATGTATTTCGAATTGCACATCTCATTTAACGTTTTAAAATATATTGTTATTATTGTTACTGGGAAATTAGGGATGGATGTATTGATACTGTACCTTTTAATAGTAATTAGAAATTGAAAATTTCTAGATGCTACAAGCGAAAAATGTGTGTTGTTGAACTTTTTTTTTTTTTTTAGAATAACCTTAATATTTATAAAAATAAGTGGTAAATTTTAAATGTTGATATAAAACATGTATTAATGTAAATATTAGTAAATATCGAATTATTCTAATATAAAAATGCATATCGTTCGAAACTTATCCAAATAATCACAGACAGAAAATCGATTAAATCAATTATTGGAATTTGCTGTTTATGGTTTTCCATTCCTTCTTCAGCATGCAATTTAATTTATGTTTATGTGGTGCAAATGTATAATTTCTATGAAGCAATTTGGTATTGCTTCATAGAAATGAAGGAATGGAAAGCTTTGAAAATGCCATCTAGGTAATGTACGCATTCCAAATAAATAGCAGCATACATTGCCACGCCCCTAAAAAAGTATTCGTGCTTCATCGCGTTTAAAAAATCACTAGTTTTAATGAGCAGTTCAATGATGTGTAGGCCAACCTTTTACTCTGATGATAAATCAGAATCGATCTGTTGTGGAATACTTTGGACCAGTTCAGTTGTAGAAGAGGCGTATTGGCCACATCCTGATCTGGCGTTCCAATTCGGAACCCTGGGCCAGCCAAGTGAGTTGTTTTCAAACTATGTTTTCACACCTCTCGCTGTATGGGATTGAGCATTATCATGCTGGAACATGGGAGTGCAATTACATAGAACTACCAGAGTATGCACACCAGATTTGTTCAAGATATCAGTGTATGATTCGGCATTGATGGGTCTTGGCATTACAGATAATGGTCCGAGTCGAATGACAAGAATACCCATACCATGACTCAGCCTCACCTGAACGTCACTGTGGGCACAGTACACTATGATGGATGACGTTCCCACTAATTCCTCACACCCACACCTGACCGTTTGATCTGTGTAGTGCGACCAGGAGCCTTAATTCGGCAATTAAGGTACTTTTAAATCTTGTAAACTCCTTAAACTCCGTTCTGTCTGTTGGTATCTACTATTTTTTCTGCACTCTTTTACACCTGTTCCTATTTTTTTACGAATCTCGTTTACCATTCCTTTCAGTACGCCGGGAAGATTGTCCGAATTCTTTTGGTAGGGTATTCAACCTCTCTTTAAAAAGATATGCTGTTTTGAGTGTAAGGCTGGGGCAATTCGTTTTGATATACTTATGCTTTTGTAACATTTTAATGTGTTTTAATGTTTTTGTAACAAACTTAGTGTGCTTTATAGCTACATACAAAAATTATGCATTTCCATTATGTGCACGGAAATGTTATGTATCTTATCTCCCTGAAGCGAATTAACTTCCAAATTAATAACGGAACGGAACATGCAGTTATGTATATCAGTAACCCTGTTAAACTGTGGAATTTATGATTTCAGTTATCATATTTATATTAATGTTTAGATAAACATAATTTTCATTTGTATTTTTGGTATAGTTTTAATTTAGCATATCAGAATACCGGTACTCCGAGGATGTTATGTTTTATATATGCATTTATGTCATTAAACAATTCATTTAACACAATTAACAAAAATGTTATATTTTCCCTCGCAATCCTAAAAAATAAAGAAGGAACATTTTGCGGATGTTTATACCTCATCACATAACGAAAGCAGCAGTTTTGTTCTGTAAGACGACACTTGTTACTTATATAGGAATTGTGCGTAGACGTTCCTTATACAAGTACTTAAACAGTTTATTCCCGTTAAAGTTACAGCATATCTTAACAACTAATCAGTCGCACTCAATTACTTTTACCCTTGTTTAATCAGCAGTTTTGCTAAGAATAGTTTTTGTTATTAAAGTTTTTTTGCGCTATTGTGTGACAAACCTCTTGTTCAAAGACGCGTAGCTAAAAAAACAAACGAAAGATAACACTAGCTTTCTTCAGCAAACACCTTGTCTTCGCTTATCGTTTTCATTCATAATTAGCGTTTAAATAATTGTGAGTCGTTTTTCGCTTCACTAATAGAAAATTGAAATCTGTGCGCCGCGAGATATTTCAACGAAAGAAATATTCTCGAAAAAATAAGAAGTTCGGGTAAGATAATAGAAAAGGTTTTTGGTCGGCATCTAATTTGAAACATTTTTCATCCTCTACTGCAGCATTTCATATTATTTTACTTCCTTTTTTTTTTTGCTATAAACTTAAAAACCTGTAATTCCTTATCCTAAAATGTAAGGTACTTGTAGTTCCCTATCAGCCTAAATTTTATAGTACCAAGTGGCGCTCGAAGCCTGTGTTTTATAATCGTAGAAGTAACTACCCTCGCATCTAGCGAGTTTCAATCACTGTAGTTTAGCTTCTGTTCGAGGTAGATTTTATCTGTTTTTCTGCCGTCACTCACCCTTGTAGCCTACCATCGAAATAGATTAACTGCCACTTTATCGTACTGCGGCTACAAAATGAAAAGATTCTCATGTGGGAAGTTTGTGTGCAGCCGGAAGATAGTATATACAGATATTTCACTGTACCCTTCTGTTTGAAGTTGTGCCACTTTCTTCCGCCTCTCACTTCTCGTGCTTTTTTTTTTTTTTTTCCTATTTTAGATTCTCTTGTCTTTCACTTTTCTCCTTTTTTTTTTTTTTTTACTCGATATTTACTGGTATGTCTTGGGTTTCATTTTTTGTTTACTGGCTTCCCCTTTTCTCTCTTTCATCGTTATACTTTTTTTTTTTCAGTTTCTTCGCATTTTTATTTTATTTTTCATTTAATGCTTTTTTCCCTTCCCGAACTTATTTTTATCTTTATTTCATATAGAGCCTATATAAAATACATTACTTTTTTCCCTCCCTCCTTCCCCTCCATTTTTGTGTGTTCTGCGCATGTGTGAGGGAATGGGATTTTTCTGTCTTGACGGACTTCATTTGTCACTCTGTGTTGACTTATTTCATCGTAAACCTCGCAAAGTTTTCTTACTTACCTTTGGAAAGTGGAACATTGGAAGTTATGCAAATTTGAAATCCCCGCGAGCTAAAAATACATTTTAAAATCCGCGGGAATACTGCCAATTTATTTATGGAGAGTAGCTGGAACTATTTATAAATATGATTCAGTTGTAAAAGAGTCTGAAGGTCCAGATGACTTAAAATATGTCATGGGATGTCAAGGCTATCACACAAAGAATTTTTTATTGTCTGATACTGTGTTCAAAACTGATGATAGTCCTTTAACCTCTCTTAGTGTAAGCAAGAGGTTTGTTCTGGTTGGAGAGATAGTTCCACATCATGAAGACAGAATTTTCATGTGACTTAAACATAAGAAGTTGGTTACCACCCACAAGACGAGCTTACACTCAAGCAAGCGACGAATACATCTAGAATTTTTCACAAAGCCCTTGCTTGTAGAACAGTGGAGAGCGTCACTGTTCTCACATCATCTGGATAACGACCGGTTTCGATTTCTGTTATCGAGAAATACTTCCTATCAAGATGAGAGGAACTTTTATGAGCTTATTATTTTTTATTATTATTTATTTATTTATTTATTTATTTTTTTTTGTGACACACTGTGGCTGTCTTGGGGAAGGGGTTGCATGGATTTCTTCCGGAAACTCGAGTTTAACTTCTTCAAGACTTTTTAAAGGCCTCTTTAATCGGACTGTCGTCATCGGATCTTTCCAATAAGTTATTCTGGATTTTTCAACCTGCATAACATATCTTAAGCGCATACTTGTACAAACATGATGCGTGATGAGTTACATTAACTGGACATTATGATTGAAGTAGTTGATGTAGTATGGAATCCTCAAGCCAACAACAACTGGCTGGGTGGGAAATTTATCACGATCAACAGTAGCCAATTTCCAAGTGAAACAGCAAAGACCACCAAGAAGGAATATAATATTTTACCACTTTTATGTTAGGAATTATAATGTGAAAAATAGTAAATAGCTCATTTGTAATGTTCACCTGAACTTACCTCTTTGGAAGGCGCTTTTAGTAAGTAGAAACAGTAAATGCCTAGAGCATCAAATTATATATATATAAAAAGTGTGGTATTCATTATTCATTTCTGAATTGGTCGCTTTCATTTTATGGGAAAACTCCCTGGATTAGCGTATTTCTTTGTAATCTAAACTGTTGAGGAGGATTTACCAAAAAGGAAAGTATAGCGATGCTCAATTAGCTCGCTAGTATTTTGAACTTGTTATAATGTGTCTTCAAAAAGCATTTTCAAAATTGAATTAAGGAACCAAAATAAGGATATAAATGAGAGAGAACAGTGAAGGTTGTGGTGTGGTGTGCGAATGACAACTGATGGTATGTTCACTTCCGATTTTTCGTTGCCTTTTAAATTCGCTCAACGACTACGGGGACCAGACGATGAATGATAATATGCCGTTGTGTTGCCCACGTGCTATTACCTGCTCCAGTGGGGGAAAAGTAGTAGAGTTGACACTCTTCTTGCTTGTTCTAACCGCGGTTGGAGGCGTCGGCCTGTCACCCAACATTAGTGCCACTTTGAGAGTATCTTGATAACCAAGTAAATCTTTGTGAGGCAGCGGCACAGCACTCTGACGAAGCTGCCGTTAAGTTGTCACGTTCCAGCTGACATCTATAGTCGCTTTGTTATATAGCCTATGGGATCTTCGAGCCTTGAAAACGCGCCTGTCGAACTGTAACCTGGTTTATTTTCATTTGATTGTATGCGCATAATATTCGGCTGTTTACATCATTTTGAACAGCTCGCATTTTCAGCATGTGTGTACAAATGTCCAATTTTTTTTTTTTTTTTCGTTCTTTTAAGTTCATTATCGTAACGATATCGTTTTCTTCAACGCGTAGTCCCACCGACTGAAAATCTTACCATTGTTGCATCGGATCGAAGTTGAAAACCCTGCCTAAGCAAGGTAAAAGGCAAATGTAGCTCGTGCAAGACCCGTTTTGGTTATGGCAGATTGGGCAAAAAAGAAAACTCGTTCAAGAAATTCGCTTCATGTCATAAGCGGTTGAAACTGATGGAGCCACAGACGAGCGTCTTAAATGAACCGTTACGACAAATTGCAGTTTATTACGTGGTGTTAGTATAAAGAATCGATATTGGCTCCTTCTGCAGTCCAACTTGCTGTTTCACTTTCTTCTTAGTTCTTCGGAATAGATTGTAGTCGCTTTTACCTGAGCGTAGGATTCTCTTATTACCAGCTCTTCCTACAGATGGCAGTGTGCACAAGATGTCATTTTTTCTGCATGATAAATATGTGTTTTTATTATACATAGTTTCAATTACAATCCTATAATACTGTTCAACTTATTTCTTTCTAATTATTTATTATACATAACTTAGTTATGTTGATTTTTATCATTTATCATATGTAATATGTCTGTGTATATCTATATTTTTGCTTGAATATTTCCTGTTTTCATTCAGTCTTAAGGTTCTATCGAGAGATAAAAATGGCGCCTTTATACAGTATTATTATTATTTATTATTTTTTTTCATGAATACATAGATGAAGCTCTAGATGTGTAAGTTGGTCCTTTGGTACGTAAACCACGGTGGTTTCAAGAAGCGTAGATCCGCAAAGTAGCTAGATAAGTCAATTTACGTGATTTACATTTAAGATAGAAGAAGATATCTCGGATGGCTTCATACGCAAAGTTCTTCAAAGGAAGATGATGCGGAACATTTTTTGAGGTCTACTGGTGACTAGCACGGTGCTAGTGAACAATAAATGTTCGTTGATACCATTCCAGTTCGTGTGTGCGGTTAAAATTTCTTCAGAGAAGCGAGATGGTCCACGACTTCGTGATAATTATCAACATTCTAAAGAAATCTTTCTTTCGACTGCACCACCAGACATATCTATCTGTAGCATACAAAAGTAATTTGGATATTCATCACTTCCATCCCCCCCACCTCGTCCTCGCTCTCATACCTCTAATGCTAGGGTCAAGAGATGGAACTTGTGTGGTGTTATTACTGCCCACTTGTATATAATTACGTGTGTTGCATAGTTTTACCCCCGTCCCCCATCCCGATCAATCATTTGTGGAGCCCAAACCCGACGCCAGCACTGACATCAGGAGGTACCTTCCCAAAACCCGGATCTGAAAACTAGCGATAATAGCAGCATTTTCCTCTAATTTTACCTCCATTTTAATACACAATACTAGTGGCATCCAAGTTGTTTTTTTTTCTCTCTCTCTCTCTTTGTTGGAAGTCAGACTTTGAATTTCCGACAATGCTCTGAGAACCGGCAGGTTAGGCACAAATGTTCTGTCTCATTCTACGGCCACAAGTATAATACAAGCTATTTACCAATCCCTTGGTCGCAACTGTGGTATAACAGGTTGTCTATC
This sequence comes from Mastigoproctus giganteus, assembly GCF_048544385.1. Taxonomy (NCBI): domain Eukaryota; kingdom Metazoa; phylum Arthropoda; class Arachnida; order Uropygi; family Thelyphonidae; genus Mastigoproctus; species Mastigoproctus giganteus. The sequence goes on along the minus strand of NC_143578.1, from coordinate 151,430,080 downwards.
CAACGATACAAGCTCTCATGTAAAACACACGATATTGCTGATTGTGATACTTATTTTATCCTTATATAGCAAGAATTTATTCTTTGCTCTTTTAATCCTACAATTCGAAATCTTGCCGAATTAACCTAACCCACGTCATTCTAAGAATTATCCTTTTTTTGACATAATAACCGTCATTGTTCTAGGTTTAGTTGCTGTCTCTTTAATTGGACGAGCCCCCCTTTTTTAACTTAATGAAAAGCTTAATATTTCAAAAAAATCAGAGTATCGTTTTTTAACATATATTAAATCAGTTTAATCTACGAAGATAACTGAATATTCAGAGTTTATTTATTGATTTTTTTAGCTTTTAGCGTTATAACTAATTATACTTCGATATATCATCTCCTTCCATGTTTCAATCATTAATATTAGGACCAACTAGCTCTTTTATTCATTTTTCGGAATCTTTGTTGTTTTCCTGTTATACAGACTTAAGAAGTCAGACTTAGGATACTCAGCATCGATACTGAAGCATTTTCCGAGTCAATAATATAGCAGGTTTTTTTTTTTTTTTTCCCTAAACTGTCATCAACGTCTTAAGAAGTAATTTGAGAAATGTTTTGGTTTGCTTATGGTTACCACTTCATTTATACAAATATTCCATCAACACCCTCACTCTTAACATTTGATTGCTGCTGGTGTAATTGGGTTAATGATAAGTGGTGATTTATTTCTGAAGTGTGCTTTAATTTTTTTTATTAATCCCATTAAGAAGATTGTTCGCAGAATCTTAGGTCGTGCTAGAAGGGTAGACTGAAATCGGAATCCATTTCCGTGTAATTGAATGAAAGATTATCCCCCTGTTTCCCCACGCTTGGAACTGTCCTTTTAATTTTTGCTTGTATAACATCATTGCATGTACTTTGTCGTGTTGGGAAAACTTTTAAGATTTGGCACCGAGGAGGATTGGTTACGATAGAGATTTCCTGAGTAATCGGTATTTCATAGACTAAAATGTATTCATTCATTTTCGAATTCCGCTTATTTTTATGCCAAAGCTGATCGTTTCTCTTCGAATGCGAATAGCAATTACTTCTGTTTCTTATCTCTCCTAGTAGACTGGAATGAATTAACAAAATTACATTATTCAAATAACATTAGACGTTAAGGTTTTGATGTTAAGCTTAAGTGTTAAACAATAAAAAAGTCACGCATCTCTACTCTTAAAAATCTATTTAAAACAACGAAGAATGACTTCACAAAATAGTTTTTTTTTATTGTTTTCTGTCTCTCTCTTTGTAGTTGATCGGAATTAATTGTTAAAGGCTATCAACATTTTCTGCATTCGAAGCATTCCTGCTTCGAACTACCACGTAATCTTCGAACTTCGGTCAGAACACTTGGCCGAGAATAATCAGTCAGATTGTTTCCCTAGGCGAAAAAATATATATTCGATCCCATTCTTCTTCTCCTGTCCCTTTCTCTGCTCTGTGTGCGTGTTCTCCCCCTCCCCTCGTTCCCCATCACTTCTCCCTCCTTCATGCCGTACATATCTCACTGTGTCTGTCACTGACCGCTGCCGTGGCGGAGTTCAGAGAGTAAGACAACAAAAGAGGAGATAGCCGCCATAGATTGGCGGTACAAAAGACGGAGCCGGCCAGAATGGGTTTTCGTCTTTTGTCAAGAGGAAATCAGGCCCTGCACTGACCTCTCTTCGCTGTATAGCGATGAATAGCGGCGGGCTTGGACGTCGCATTAACGGGACTATGTTTTACCGTAATGGTCTTGTTCGTTTCTTCGTCCGCTGTCGGGTTGTGATGTACGTCTTTGACCTCCGCGATCAGCACAGAGGCGGAAGTGCTAGGTGGACGTTGGAGTGTGCTCCGGAGTTTCGTAAAGTATCAGATTTTTCCTGTCGTCCAGACGCCACGGGGTAGGGGATTGTTTATTCACCGAACACGGAGGAATTTGTATTTGTATAGAATGTTTCGTCTTTCTCTAATTTAACTCGACTTTTCTGTTATTTACTCTATGCGCTTGACTTGTATGCTCGAAACAAGGGAGACTACAGTCTGTGTAGCTTTGAAAATCAGGCAAGCATTACAGCCAGAGCCGTAAGCAAGATGCAGCGAGCAGCATTATATACGATGGCAGCTCCGAAGAGTTGATTCAGTGTTATTTTGTCATTCACCAAACAGCGTGAATGGCAACTTGGGCGTAGTTGCTATTCGATTATCATAGCTGCTGCTGCTATTACAAAAGGACGGTCCCTCATTGTTGCTACATATTCGGCAGCAGTATGGATGTCCATAGTCAGTTATTGACCAAACTTGTCACCATGGTAACAATATCTATAGTATAATTCCTGGTTAAGGGAATAGTAATGAAAAAAAAGTGTCCTCTTTGCGTATAATATGGGAGATTTTTGCCATAATCAATTAGATATTTCATTTTTGTATGTATTTCATCAGGTGTTCTCTGGGTGTGCAGTAGATCGACTTCATTTCGCCTCAAACAACGCAAATTACAATCTGTTTGGTACCTGTACACGATCTAATTGTTAACATGCGAATGATGTACAGATTACTCTTCTCAACAGAATGCATGCGCTAAAATCTTTATCGAAGTGCCTTCTGAAGAAAATTGGATCCACGTTTTGTAATTGCCCTTTGATCATCTAAATTAAATTTATGCTTCCAGCTAGTTTGTCTTTTCCCGAAACAACACCTGGATGTGCAAATATGAGAATTCTTGGACCGTGTCGTGCATTACAATTATTGGAATTAAATGTATAATAGGTTTTTTATTTCGTTTTCGTTACTTAAAGGAGCCTTCACATGCTAGAAGTAATTACTTAGCCCACAGGATTAACATGAGATATGGCGAGGAGGTGCCATTCATTCCACTATCGATTCGTGTTTGCGCGCGGTATTTAATTTCTAATTAAAAAGATATTGGATGCCTTTTTAAAGTTCACAACAAGCCTTTCTATTAGTTAGCCTCCATTCATTTAGTAAATTTATATTGCCATTGATTACTTTAATTACACCTCCAGTAGAGAAGAGGTTAAAATACTTTAAAAGTGCGAAATTTAAAATGCACTTAGGACACTTTAAAAATGTTATTGATGCGTTAGCTCACTGCCTATTAGAAACTGCTATTTTACCTGTTTACAACACATAGCCAAGGATACTAGCTGAAAGCTCCATAATAAGTTTTGGATTTTTAAAACAGTTTTGATTTCCTCCCACCGCCGCTGTTTTTTTTTTTTATTTTTTATTTTTCATTGAATCAAACATTATCTAAAATTTTAAATTTAAAAAAAGCTTGCGCTGTCAGTTTTGTATAAGAATATAAAGGAAACTGTTGAGTAGCCTAAAGTGCCGTTATGTATAATACTTGTAAGCGTGCGGATAATCTTTTAAAACACAGAAATGTAACATTGAGGAAAAGAAAGCAATCGAAGTTGTTTTAAGACCTGGGGAGGCCTATAAACACGTTGATTCAGAAAATTTTTAAGAAAGGCGTAAGAAAATGTTGACAGTGAAGCTGAAAAATGAGAAAGTAAGATACGATCGTGATGGAGGAAGCAGCTGAACCGCCGCTGCTAAAACATGTGATACAGTGCGTCACTAAGTGTCTTTTGCTTTGTTAGAGTGGAAACAGGGTCTTGACAGCGATTTACCTTTGGCTTTTTTCAACGTCACTGCTCAGAAAATATGCACACATTTTTTAAGGTTCACTGAAGTAGAAATATCGGAGTGAAACTGTAAAATAATTTCTTCGAAGATTTTGCTACAACGATATATTTCACTTTCTTTTTATCCCACCGGTACGGCGAAAGGAACTAACAGATTTCAAGCTTTCACAAAGTCAAAATGTAGATAAACTGCCACTTGCTCTGCGACGAACATTTACCGATTCTCTAATTCAACCTCTGTGGCACTTGTCGGTCGTCTTGTGGTCATAGCTCTACCATGAATTGCTATTACAGCGATTGTCAACCACTCGGTTGTTTTCCAATTTTCAAATTGGGCTTTCCTTGAAACGACAACAAAAGGCAACTTGCATTTGCCATTGCTTGTAGTTAAATATGAATTAATAATGTTTTCCTGTATTTCTGCAGATTTTGATGATATCGTTTTTACCAATATTGAAATTCTGAGTACTGTATTTAGAGTTCATTTCTTCCTCGTTTTGTGATGTATTTTAAAATCAATTCGCTCATAAACCGCCTCTTTAAGTAATCAAAAATTGCAACACCGCCCGTGGAAATTGTTTCCAAGAAAATTGGGAAAGATCTAAATTTTTCATTGCATGCTAAACTGTGTGCGAGATTGCTGTCTTTAGGAAAGCGCTTCGTGTAAGCGACCCTGCTTCGTTGTAGTAACAATCTCTTTAAAATTGTGGATCTGTTTACGGAGCCGCCAAGCTGATGATTTTGTACGTACAGGGGGATTGTTTTAACAGTTATGTTTCTTGTGGAAGACTGGGAGCAATTGGATGGAGTGGAGGCAGGCATATCGTGAGTGTGTTTGGGACAATTTATCTTCTAAGCGCAGATATATGATTTTTCTTATGCACTCTATATTATAAGCGTGTACAATATTCACTTCGTAGAGAAATACATTGGGTCTTTAAATTATAATTTACCTTACACACGTGTAGCAGTTTATCAGTAAAGTTCATGTTATGACAGATTTAGAAATTTCAGAGCAGATTATGCGGGGAGCAGGACTTTGAAAGTTTGGAAAAAAATATAATAATAATAAATAAAATGCTTCTGGACATTTTTATCAGCCTAAGTGTAGACCTAATGTATAGGGTATCGATAAAATGTACATTCGGTTTAATAAATCCAAAGTTTAAGCTATAATAAGTCAGAAGACAGAGACAATGTTTAGTATTACCAGAGAACCCTCAAATTAAAATATCATTTGGTTCTCAGTAATCAAACAATATGATCAAAAAATCCCTTGCGCGTAAAAACGCGCAAGGGATTTTAAAAATGAAATTAAAAAAAAAAAAAAAAAACCTGTATGCCTCTACACATTCCGTTCGATGCTCGTTTATATCTTGGCTTCCAGGTATGCTGCAGTAGTAAAAATTACCTCTCAGTATAAGGGTGATGAGTAAGCTTTTATCTTTTTTTCCCTTTGTAACACATTCGTGGCACAAAATAATGAGCAGAAAGTCCTCCTTCTCGTGGACCCCCAAGGGATTTGTCCGCGGACTTCATGGAAGCCGCGGAGACCGCAGTTTGCGTGCCATGGTACTGGTGTAATGGAGTGATCACACATTTTATGAGCAACTGTTACCCATGTGGCAGTTCTTAACTCAAAGTAACTTAAGTTAATTTGAAGCAGTACTGACAATCTGAGAATGTCTAACATGCAAAAAAAGTAGTCAACAGAATTCGAAACTCGGCCCCCAACATGAAGCAGTGTCGTGAATTCGTAATGTTTGAGGTGATATAATTCGAACATGCATAGTACATTATGAAACTTCATACATCAGTAAGAGAACAGTGCTACTGTTCTGAGTAACGCAGAAGGCAATGTGTACACCAGAAATTTGAAATTATCAAGTTTGATATGTGTGTTATTAGTGACGATCAGCCCAATCGTCGAATTGAATTCAGTGAATTGTTTGTTCGTAAGGGAGTATGATTAAGCTACAATTCGTAATATGCTTAATAATATAGTATTATTATAATATATGATTATTATAGCGCGCCCGTGTGTGGGTATATATATATATTATAAGGTGTATAGAAGTATATAATGGAGTTAAATATTAATTTAACTCCATTATAAGGATGTTGTCACAGAACTTACAGAACCGGCCTCTCTTCAGGTGTTAACGGCCATTATTGTAAGCAAAATAGTAACATTTGTCTTCATTATTGATGGAAACACAAGCAAAGGCTAAAAATACTACTTCCCCATTTTTCTGTTTCATTTATTCCATTTTCTGCTTTCTTGTTTTCACTTTCTTGTTATTCTATTCAATATTTATAACATACAATCCGTACATACCACCAAAAATCAGAGCACCCAACAAATTCGCACATTTTGTATGTAAAAAAAATCGTTCTTAAACCACATATACGTAAGCAAAAAAAAATTTAGCAATCGTTCAGACAAAAAAAAAAAAAAAAAAAAAAGACAAGACTGAGCATTACGAAAGGTAACTGGAAGTTCTAAAATTATGAATAAATGTTTTCATCAAATTTCCGGTGGAGAAACATTCACATATATGCATTACCAATCATGTTTTCTTCCTCATCCCTTTCTTGAAAGTTTTTTTAAACCCTGAGGGTTTAAAAAACCTTAGTAACGATTATTATTGATTAGCGATTAAAATGTTATGTGATATAACAAAGGACTTGTGTTTTTCTTATTCTCATCACCTCAAGTTTCAGAAGTACCAATACTTGTTCTCTGTTGCTAGGATGCATATCTTCGAGGCGAGACAGCATTCGGGTCATGTCGTTTATCGCAATAAGAAAAAGAAGTAAAATATAAGAAAAAAAGTGGAAGCAACTTTGTGTGTATCTTGTTTGTCGGGTTCCAGTTAATAGGATTGTGTTATAGTGAAACAATCAGTAAAAAGCACAGTAGTCTGTCTCTCAGTCAGGGACAGCAACTGGGGGATGATGTGGGGAGGGAGATGAGAAAACTCCATCAGACCAGCTGATGTTCTTTAATAGATAACCGTTTCCTAAACCGTCAATGCTCCGACATCTGGTAGTATCGATTAGGGCCCGCGACGGTTCAATTTGGCTGATGCTCTCCACCATAGTTCCGACACTCCTAGTAGCATGTAAAGTTGGGAGATGATGAAATCTTTAGTAGAGTAACTGACTTTAGTTTTCCCCGCACAGCTCTGTGGACAAAAACTATACATTCAAATCCCTACATCATTTCGTTCTTACAAGCAACATCCTAGTTTAATCACCTAGCAGACTCTTAATAGAGACCTTCGTAACTCGAATTTCCATTCCCAGTTCATTGATCTTTGCTTGTTCCGCAGTACCAGTTATCATTTGTTAAAGAGGGTGATGCTTGTTTTAACTTAACTGTTGTAAAATTCTGGGTAAATTTTATAAAATTCGCGTGCTGAGAAAAGTTTGTTAAACTTGAACTCTTTGAAGTCGTTACTTATAAAATTCGTTCTTTCGTTAAGAAATTAGCGCTGAATACGTTTAATAAATACCATTCTCCAAGTGCTGACCATATTTGATCGCATGATCTAAACCAGTGGTTCCCAGTCTTTTTCGAGCCTCTCCGCCCTTACCAAGTATTATTTTTAAAACCTCCTTCATAGAAATTAAAATAATTTCTAAAAACTAATCAAAGAAATGTTAGCGTGTATGCAAATTTACGAGTATTATGATACGGTATTCATGAATTTCTAAGGGTTTTTGTCAAAATAAAACATACAACTATGTTAACCTAAGAATTGTTCAATATTCTGACATATGTCATAACTAGAATACAGTAGTTGAATGCTAGAAATCATTGGTAGCTAAAGAAATACAGCATAAAATTTATATTTCTGATTTAATATGTGTTTATAATATAAATATACATAAATGAAATAAAGTTTATACAAAGTAATATCAGTATCTTTATTTTAAAAAGCAATTCTAATGAGATCTCTAGGTTTGTGTGCCTCAGATAATTTACAAATACTGGGTTCTGCGATATACATATTTAGGTATATGCGTTATGCCTATTTGGGTTGTCACATGGTGTGGCAAACCAAACGCTCTCTTAAATTTATAAAACGCTGCGTAGAGGACAGCGATGCCCTCTATAGGAACCACTGGTGTAAATAAAGCCATGCATTTAGGAGACTATCAAAAATCGAACATGGTTAATTCCGTAGCAGCAGATCATCGAAGTTTAATCGGTCCAGAATATCTGCAGAATTCGTATTTTTCTCCATGATAGAAACTTTGAATATCGTTTGTGTTTATTGAATGTATATAAAGATCATTAAGGATATTTTGAAGGTTGTACTCAACATTTCCATATCTTTCATGCGTAAACTTGATGTTCATTTAAGACTTGGTGTTAATTACATATCGCCCAAATCTAGATTTGTAAGTAATATCACAATTGGGTTAAAGCTCGACGAGATGACGAAAAGTACCGAGACAGCCGTCTCAGAGTAGGGGTACTTATTAGTAGTGCAATCCGAGGCAACTCTGAATGATAGCTTCACATTATGAGAGGTTAGTACCTTAATATTAAGACTTTTGACATTGTGTGACGAAGTGCTTATGAGTGTGATTCCACTCCCTCCCTCCAAAAAGAAACAGTGATTCTGTACATGAAAGAGAGCGCCGTGAATTTTGTGTTACGTAGTAAACACCCCCTACACACCCCCGACTATCCATATTGATTTCTTGGGGCAGTATCGACAGTGCTTCTAAATTTGTCCCCTATGGCATTATCGTTAACTTCATTGAACATTAAATTGTCGTTAAAAAATAGTAATAGCCTCAGGGTTGGTATGTTTCTTTAGAATGTCTTAACAATTGAAAACCAGCGTTCAGGAATTAATTTAAAGTTTAGAGAAACTCAGAATCATGACCACCTGTTCGTGATCCATGGATAAAAAAGCCTTGCAATATGTGTTATTATGCAAATAATATTAAATTTATAAGCACAGTATTAATCTTTAGCATTTGTATGTCTGAATGCATTCAATGTTTCAGAAATATTTTATTACAAAATTAAAAATAAGAGTAATTATTATTGATCAACAAAAGAACATTAACAGTTAATAAATATATTATTAATTGCAACATCTTTGGATATAATGACTGCATTTTAATTCAGTTTGATTATTAGCTATAATAATTCAGTTTGATTATTAGCTATAATAATTCACGAAATTATCCGTCTAGATAATGGCAACCATTGAGAGTAAATACAATATGACTTCTCTGTATAGGGAAGTGATATTTATTCGAAGGTTAAGAGTGAGGTAACTCGTTATGATTTGCTTCACAATATGAGATCCATCACGTTATCGCTACGTACAGAATGGTGCATTTGTACTACTTGTACAATACTTATATATTTCTGCAGCTTGAAACGTTACACCTCTAAACTCGCACAGAAAAAATTATTTTTTTTTAAATCTATTCATTTCATATTATAACGAATATTTTTTTTCAATTAACTATTCAGTTTTGTTTATTTATTTCAGTTTAAGCAGTTACCAGGAACTCCCTCGATAACTTAGGCTATCAGGCGGAATTTGCAAAAATAAACGTACGAATAAAATACAAGCCTATATACACTATTCTGCCAAAAGTATCGGACAACATCTCCCAATGACTAAACGGCACGAACGAAATATATGCAAAGCAGAATAGGTTTAAAGGTGTGGTGTGCAGGAAATAGCAGAAATATCACAATAATGGGCCTCCGAAAGGTACTTGCGCTGTTTCAATGAGGATTAATTGTCAGATGTCATATCAGAATTTGCCACTGCGTGCGACACGTTTTGATCTACACTTTTTAATCCTTTGTAGTCAAATTCTGGCTACGTGCTATAATAACTGTTTGAAAGATCTGTGTTGTCAATGGGGCCAAAAGAGGGTCTATAACTTATTAATTTATAGTGTACATACTACAGGGCTATATATATTTCTCTACCAATAGTATTAATTAAAATTCGTATTTTTCCCCCGAACATGTTAGTTTTTAACTCCCTTTTTTGTAGAGTAGTATATATAAATAAATTTTCTGTTTATACTCCGGGACGAACAAACGGTCAGAGGAGTTCACAAGATAGACAGAATACAAGAAACAGCACCGTATTCACGGGCTTGAACCCCGGTTACTCAAGGCACGTGTACTTATGCACCCGCGCGCCTGACCATTAGGTTACAGCGGCCTTATAAAGTTACTTGTAAGTTCATTTGTAAATTTTGCGTATTTAGGCATAAAGTGGGTTGTCTCCCAAAAGCCTGTGTCCAAATAAATCTTTAAAATGTACACGGGAGAGGGGTCCTGAAATTATGCTACAACGATATTCTATTTACTTTCTTATGTAAAGGCTGATATGGAGGCGTAGTTTGTTTAATATGAGACGTTAAAGCTACCTAAATGCTTAAGGTCTATGTATGAGTTGGTTTTCTATACGATTTGTGTTCATTGATAGTTACAGAGTTGATTACTTCTGGCGTATTGTTTAAGTACATTTGGTTGACATATGCCAGATTCGGCAGTTCAGTCAAGGTGGGTGGATTTCTCTGATACTTATTTCCGATGTGTGGCGAATATTTGGAGATTAATTCATCTTGTAATGAGCTGGTCACAATTTTTACCTCCATGCTGACATGTAAAGTTGTATGCATTATGGATCTGGTTATTGTATGGAAAGCTTGCTGAACCACTGAGCCTATTGAACCATGATTGAAGAATTGAGGAATTTTTTATTCCTGCTGAATGGCTCACATGGCGGTATTTCAAGTTGGGCTAGGAAAGTTAAATCTTTATCCCAGGATGATCTCAAGGTTACGGTTAATGGTCAAACATGCTTCCTCCCACCGTCTACCGAAACAGGATAGTGGTTTCGCTACGTGCCACTTGTTTGGAGAAGTCTGGGCTCGATTCCCTTCGATGACTGGAGGAATTTCTGAAGTCTCCTCTAGTTAGCCGATCTCAGGCGGAGAAAGTAAGGTTCCCCTTGAGTTATCCGAGTTTTTCAGCCCATGCAAATCAGCCCATGAAAACACTTTTACAGACAGAGTATACTTATACAAATGTAACTTACGCTTGGGAACCGGAATAATAATAATATCATTAATATTAATGGAACCATAATAATAATATTAATGATAATTATTATTATTATTCCTTCCACCATCTGCTAATTTGATATTGATGATTTTTAGTTTTTCTTCTGGGAAATGAGATTTGTGTTGATTTATTGGGATTTATTTTGGGATGAGACCTCACAGATGATGATGATGATGTCCAGGATCTTCTTTTTTTTAATAACCACGAAATATTTTATTTATTGGTAGGTAATTATTGCGCATGTCTTTAATTTGCTCCAATTATTACCTACCAATGAAATATTTTTTGCAATTTTTTTCTGTATTTAAAGGTATTTAGGAATATGTATTGACAAAGGGAAAGCAAATTTCATATAGTTTCTGAGGAATGTCGGTTTCGTTCTGTTATCGACTTGTCTATGATGCTGGAATCCAAGTAGATCACAGAAAATATGACATTCGGTTGAGAAGGCTGGATATAAGACAGCAAGCAGTAACTGAAACAAACAATTATATAGCAATTTTGCATAAATTATTTACGTAAATAATTTATTAGATTAAAATTTAAGATTACATTTTAATGCTTAATGTCTATTCCCGTTCATGAGCTTTCTCGTTTATATCAACTTTTTCATAAAAAGAATCAAAAATGGTGGTTAAGAAACTCAATGTGTACACTAGGATTTGATACTAAGAAATGCATTGCATGAACTCATTATCCACCAGAATGCATTACGTTACTTGTTGCTAACTTATTTAGCTTATAATAACTTTATTGAGATCTGTCACGCCACAGGTGAGCGGCTGAAATGAGCAACTTGGCAACGAAAGCAATTATTCAATTAAGTGATTTCATAATTAAAAGTTAATCTATTTAATTCTGGTTAATAATCTCGATTCTTCGTCAAAATCTTTCCTGTGATGTATGATATGTCTCTGAAGATTCACAATTCGAGAGCAAGAGCGAGGGCAAATGTATATTCAGGAACGATTTCGATGTTTTATGATAGATTGTTTTATTTATCTTTCATGTTAGAACAAGAAATTATTAACAGAATTTGAAGTCTACTTTCACTTCTTGTAACATGATTAATAAAAGAGACTATTTCAGTCTAGAATACCAATTCAAAATTAAAATAACGTCCTGAAAATAGGGGTCACTCACATACACTGAATTTCGTCTCAAGACGAAAGTATTGAAGCGGATTTCATAATTCTTGTGGCGGCCATCTTGTTTCAAGATGGCTGATCGAAGTATAAACGGTTCCATCAAGTTGCCTTCGCACCTCCCCTAAAAATTTGTAGGTAAAATAAAAATGAATTTTCTGTTTATACTACCGGGCGGTCACATAGGATAGATTTTCCGCTGCGAATTTATTTTGGATCGACGTGTAGACACAAAAAACGGCTTTCCTTATTCTTGGAACAGGCACCCAAAAAAAAAATGGTAATCAAAAATAAATAGTAATAAAATTTTTGCTTATACTCAGGACGATCATATCAGGTCAGAGCAGTTCACAAGATAGAGAGAACATAACATTACCGTATTTAGTGGTCACATGCACTTAAATCACGGTATCTCAAGTACGTGTACTTCTGTACCCAAGTGATAAACCACTCAGCTACGGCGGCCTAGTACTTGGTGTGGCAGCTATGGCAGGTGCATGTCACGTTGACTTCTCAGAGATCAAATTTTTAAAATAAGAAAGGAGAATCCATTTCAAGTGCCAAGGACTAGTTAGCCAATTGTCGCTTTGCACATCCTCCTTCCTCATCACATGCCTGCAGAAATGTTTTTGCATATAACCTTTTGTTTGATCCAGAGCTGGGGGGGGGGGTCGGAAGCATGTATAACGAATTTCATGAATAAAAGCACAAACTTATGTTTATTTTGTGATGTCATGAATCCGAATCTTCTTGAAAAATGCGGGCGCCTCCGTAGCCAGGTGGGAAGGAGCAGCCGTGCGTAGCACACGCTTCTTGATTAGACTCGGGGTTCGAGCCCATTACCACCAAATACGGAGGATGCGGAAAGGTCAGGGAATGACCACCGCATATCCCGGAGCAGTATGGCCTTCGTTGCTAATGCTCCTAAAAACCAAATAACAAACAAACAATCTTGAAAAATGCATTTATTCGCTTGATGGAAATGATTCCTTATAATCGGAACTACTCGACACTCCAAAACCTGGCATTTCATATCAGGTGGTAGAACTCCGCTCCCAGTAAAAGTTAATCACGATGAAATCGTTCATATTTTTGACACCTGACATATTGGGCATACTTCCCGAACCATGGAGACTTAAGTCTGTTTCAACTGAGAATATTCACGTGCTCTTTGTCAGAAGAGAATTTTTCCTAGGGTGATAAGTTTTCAATCCCATTGCAATCAATCGTTGGCGAACGGTTCAAGGACTTGCAGCAATACTGCGATTCACTTCCGAACTGAATTTGCTTGACGGCTTGAATTCATGAGAAAGCAAATAAAATAACGAACTTGATGGGGAGTGCTAGTCCACTATGTCGAAAGTGGGTCCCGTCGGGGGCCCAACGGCTAAATGGCCAGATGAACAACAGAACATAACACTACACATCCAGTATCCATACACTTTTAAATCTCTGGCCTCGACAGGGTACTTACTGACCCACAATGAAAGCAACGCGGAGATGGGGGAACCCCTTGTGCCCGTTAGACACTAAATACACTTTACACTTTTTTATGTCGGAATTTTTTGTTCCCTACTGTGTGTCTAAGAAGAATTTGCTTTATCGTTTTCTAAACTGATCTTAAATGAATTGAGAGAAAAAAAATATGGTGTCTAATTTAGAAGTTGGAAAACCAGATCTCACGAGGACATTCTCATTTAAGTATGAATGTTGGTCCATTCCAAGATGACATTGGCGATATTTTGTAAAATCTTTCCGATATTTCCTAATTGGCTAGCTACTTAGCTATTTACGAATGGCCGATAACATGACCACAAATAATAATAATAATACAGTAATAAATAATAACGAGTTGATTATACACTTCTTTGTATAAAGATAGAAAATACACCTCGTTCAAGGTGCATATTTCACCTTGAACGACGTGTCAGTGTGCTTAGACCTGTTTAATCTGCTTATGTCAATGTTATCTTGGCGTGGAATCATAAAACGGAAATGTTAAACGAAATACTTTTTTTCCTGATTTCTGGAAGCCATATTGACCAGTAATGTAAAGTTATTTGTTCGTGGGGAGATTTGACTGTGGGCGTGTCCTCTTAAGAGATCGCGATAAGAGAATTTAGAGGTTCAGTTTCAAGTCAGTGGTCTGGAATTACCAGTCAGTATCTTTATTAGACAATCAGTATTCATTCGGTTCTTTTTCGCAATTCCTTGTCTGATGAACACGAGATACATGCACAGCCATGCGACAAAAACACCACGTGGAATGTTAATATTACGCAGTTTCCTCATTCCGCGTCATGACATTGCTTTCGAAGACTAATTGTTTATCCTTCAACATCCGGAATAGAAATCATGCACCATTCTCCCTACTTTTTTCAGCTGTGACGTCTCGAACTGCACGACCCTACATCGTTGTAGCAAAACCCATATTATTCAGCACGGTTGTCACCGCTCTCTTTCAAAGTATTGTTAGATGATTCGTGGTACGCTTTGCGTCTGTTACGATAAAGTTAAGGCTAATGACACTTGAAAAAAGTCATCCGTTACGGTTGGAAATTTTCCTTGCTATCTGCCGGGCAAACAGACTTTCATTCCTAACAATAACAGATGGCATTACATCTCTCAATGTTTATGCCACTTCAGTCACATTGTGTTCCTGTTTACAGGGTCCGACTTCACCACTCGATAAGCTGTGCTCAACTGTGAATTGGTTTGCTCACAGAATCGAGGCCGGTTTCGAAATTAAAATGTTTTAGCATCTGATGAAACTGTTCGGTTATGCTTTCCAGGTATAAAATCTCTCTGGTCACTTCGCTAAAAACTAGCTTTTAAATGAAATGCCTTAAACCATAGACAGACGTGGTTGCTGCTACGGCTTCGTAGCTACTTCATCCACCCCAAATAACGGCAGGGGCTAAACAAGGCTACGCTCCTGTCCCATTTACCTCTAGAATTCCCCAGGGCGTCGTTTGGCCCTCCCCGGCTGCCTGCAGGAGTGTTTGGGCCACAAGTGTAATTAGAGTTGAGATTGTACAAGGGTGTGCCGGGCCGCTTCCATCAGCCAGTTAGGCCTAGTTACCGTAGGCCTCAGGCCCATCCCTTGATGACGCTCTGTCTCTGATGGTTCCACCGGGATTGGCTGGAACTTTAACGTCATTCTCGAGATTGACTTCTCCGCTGTACACAGCATGCTTTCCGAGAGAGAAAGAGAGAGAGAGAGCGAAAAAGAAAAAAAAAAAAAAAAAGCAGAAAAGAAAATAGAAGAGGGCGGAGGATGGTTCAAAACAGCTATTCGATATTTATCCACTTCGTAGCAACGAATAAAAGGAAATATAAGGTGACGGTCGAACTGATCAATATCTTTCTTAGCAGTAGTGTACTCTGATCATTCTTTTTTTTCTTTTTTTTTTCCATCTTAGAAACATGAACTTTCTCACTGACTAACTGGAAAGATAAAAAAAGACTTCGAAATGATTTGTTTACACCGAGGTTTATTAGAAATGAAGTAGGAATTAAACTGTATTTTACATAACAAATACCGTATATATACGTTTTAGCTTCACGTGCATTTCACTTCATGACTTTAAAGCAATCTTTTTATACCTTGTCACTCTCCATAACGCAGTCCTCTTGAACTAACCAATCACCCAGGATTCTACAGATAACTCCATCAATAGGGACAAATATTTTTCATGCATTTAAAATTAAAAATAATAATAATAATAAAAACTTATGACAGTAATAAATAGAAAAATAAATCTGTGTTCAAATACCTTCTAACACTGGAGGAATTCTTAAAGGCCTCTTCAATCGGGGCTGTAGTTAGCGATCTCAGGATGATGGAGAAGAGTTTCCTCCCATGAATTATTCGAGATTGTCCAGCTTGCACTTCGTGAAAATCGGCTCTTGTACACGCCTTTTAACAGACCTGCGCATTATGAATAATATTAAAAAATTGAAATGTTTTTAGGGTTTCTTCAGTTTCTTGTTAAAAAAAATATTAATGATGAACTTTTTCTTAAATTGAAAACGGCTTGTAAGAAGAGAGCCGCTTCTTCCTCGCGTCTCGTTTGCTGGATGTGCCGCACACCACAGCATAAGCCTGTTAGTGACAACAGACAGAGATCGAGATGGGTAGGAACGCAGGGAATTCCCATAGCTGGTTTAGTGTCTTTGTCTTGCACGTGATAAATTAGCTTTCTACGTGACATTTTGCCACCTAACCGGAATGCTTCTTCAGTCCATGCCAAAACGCCACAAATAATTTAAATAGCGCGTAATGGAATTTCTAATCCTACCTGAAAATGGACACGGCTATGGGAGTGTATCATTATGAATATCCGCATTGTGACCCACGCATTCTTACTTTTATTACGATTAGGTATCGCGTGTCCATACCGAGACTGTGCAGTGTATAGCTTTACGCACGGTCACTTTTGGAAAATGAAGAGTTAACCGGTAATTGTTTACCTTTAAAGTGGAAAACTGTTTGCGCATGCTCTTCTGAAGATTGTGTGAAGAACTAATCGCCGCGTATATTACTGGAGGCAAAAGGATACCAAAAGAGAACACTGTGTACTTGGTCCTAAGTACACGGCTTGTTTCACCCTGGTGACTGTTAGTCATCCGTTATTCTTTGTGCGCGGCATGCGAATGCGTAAGGTCATTGTTTCTAGATCCGGTCTGTCGTTACGACTGGTGAAATACAGAGGCCAGTGCAGCTAGACGAAGATTAGCGGAACCTAAGGGGGAGGAAATAACTAATAATTTAAGATAACTGCCATTATATTGTTACGTTTTTCACGTATGCTGTTTATTTTTGGCATTCAGCGGCTTATGTATTGTTTACTATTTCTTATTTTTATTTTTCTGCAATTGTAACTTTCATATGGAGGGTTGTTTCTCCCCACATACTGCCTTTGCTGATGTCTTGGATGAAAAAGTCACATCGTCCGCATGCTAGCGATTTTCTCCTATCTTGATTCCACGCTTAGCTTTTCATTCGACGCAGAAGGAGGTGCATCTGTTTATTTTTAATTTCAGGAACAGTCTTCCTCGTGCCATAAATTGTTAATAAACATCTTACGCGAGTTGTTATTCATTAGGCTGAAAACGTGAGTTCTGTGTGCTGGGAAGAAGTGGGCCCATTCTACATGTGAACCAACAAAGAAACGGACGAGTTCGTTACTAGGGCTTTGTTACACATTTCACGCTGCCTCCCAGGTTGGCGGATGATTCACTCGTGACAATTCGCTCGCGGTACGTTATTGCGTAACGAAGCTTTCAAAACTGACTCAACAATAGAGGTTTCTTGCTTCAGCCTGAGTGCCTTTTTGCCACTTTTTCTGCGCACCGCGAGCTGCAGCCCTGTAGGTCTGTCGTGGCGCGAAAGCGCTCGTGCGGAAGAAAAGTACGCCATGCATTCATAAGCTTCAGAAGTGGTTCACTCATTGTTTCCCATCTCTCTGTCTCCTTGCTCTGTAACATAGTACACACACACACACACACACACACACACACAAAACTTACATTCCGACGCGTTTATTTTCAGCAGAACAAAATTTAGTTGGACGCCACCGTAGATGCAGACGGTTTTGAAAAAAGGCTGTCCGCGGTTGTCTGTGCGTGCAGAGTTGTCTTGTCTTTGCTTCTTTCGGGGGATCATTCTTATGAAAGCCTCCGTTAGTTCCAAAATATGCATTATTTAGGCAACTGTTTTCAAATATTCTATTTGCGATACACGTTGAATGAAGAACGCGCTTTCTTTTAGATAAGTGATCACCGCCATCATGGGAAGGATTGCTGACGCTAGCTTTTGATTCAACCATTATTATTATTGAGATGTTGGAATTCCTGTTATATAATTTTACCTTTTTTTTCATGACCATAACACAATATGGTTGTCAGGTTTTTTTTTACTTAGATCATTCTCGAGTTCAACGTACAGCTAAGTGACCAGAATATATAAATTTTGTGGATATGTCAATAAATCTTACTGGTCAAAAAGTGCAAAAACGATAGCGTTTCTGCTTGTGGGAACCATAAGTTGAATAGATAAGAATGATACCTGAGATCGTATAGCTTTCCACGTCTGTTGGGCTGTTGTTCCTTTCCGAAGACCTTTGACATAGAGGCCCATACATAATTCCGTAAGTAAACAATAGTCTGCTGCTCGGTGTTCTGAATTTAGGAAACACTGGAATAAATAGATTCTAATGTTGAGAATGTTGGCATTCTTCCCAACCAGCGATAATAGAGAGGGGGAAAAACCTTCATAAACAATCAAGCTGCAACTCTGGTCAGACGAAATCCCAGCACAACTCCACGAGTAGGACTGAAAGAAAAGTTGACCTTAGTGCGGAAGGGGTCTTCGTGAGAAACATTAGATAAACAGAGAGGTCCAGGAGAGTGAAGTGAGTTGTTTACCCTCTTGTGTGTACCTTCTTATAGCTTGTACAAACACAATCCCGAGGAGGCGTTGTGAAATGGTACATTACTACTTTCATTCTCTCTTTCTGTTTTATTATTCATTTTTGTTCACCCCAGTGATTACATGTTCATCCATTTGCTTGCACGAGCATGGAGGCGATAAATGCATTCCCTTCCACCCCTCGACACACAGACACACAATATTTATTTCCTACAGAGCGAATAAGACAGTTTTGTTGTCTCTGTTCATAATTACTAACAACCGAATATTTCATTTCATGGCTGGAGTTTTTTTTTTTTTTTAGTAACTGCCCATTTCCGTATAGTTAAACTGCTGGTTTCATGTCAAAGAAAGTATATCTGTTCCTATTCATCTCCTTGTTTTCTTTATTGGCGATTTCGATTGACATTGCTGAGAACCTGTACCAACAAGCACGCGAGGAGTAAATATATTTCTTCCTTTGAGTTAAAGCTATCTTTGATAGGTTAGCGGCGTTTAAGAAACAGACGTTTTGTATTCATCATGGTTGAATATTTGCTTTGATTGATACATACAAACAATATAGGTTTTTTGATGTGAAAACATCTATAGCCTCATCTAACAATGGAATGTAACGAAAATGCGAGACGAAAAAATAAATTGTTGACAAATATTTGAGTTGTTGCAGTCATATGACAAATATTTGAATTGTTGCAATTATATTATTCAACAAATGGCTACAATCATACTTCCTAATTAAGCTATTGGCTTGGATTTCGCTAACCTCTTCCAAGCCAATGATGTTTTCACATAAAACATCTTTCGTGCGTACAGGGTACACGCGGTTTTTTTTTTTTTTTTTTTTATTTGAAAACCCCGAACACAAAAGGTGTTAGAACCTATAGCACTCAGTACTGTGCATGGGATGATGGTTGGATAGATAAAAGAAGGTACTTTTATTGACATGATTTGAATTTGATTTGAATTTCTGTAGATTTTCGAGAAATGTTAAATATATAGGTGGGTCTTAATTTGAGATTATTGGAAGAAAAATTAAAGGGGGGATACGTTATTATCTGATGTTTTTACATCTCAGATAAAGTGATCGAATATTAAGAGAGGCCTAAGTAGAGACCACTGAGGGGGAAGAGAATGGTCCGAAATATCAACTCATCCAAAACTTAAACTTTGGTGATTTCAGTTCAGAAAATATTACCTGGTGTATATTGAAGTAGCTTCTCTATTTATAAGGAATTTGGTACTCTTTTAGGGCACTCGTCCGTTTCTCTAAAAAGTCAATCCATTATTTTGGGCTCAAAATATCGTTTGGTGAAACGGCAGCCTTTACTTTTTCTGATGTGGGGGAGGGGTGGAATATATTCGTTCTTTGGTAGTTGTGTATTGATACTGCACAGAATGACAGTGGTATATTTACTGAGTAATCACATCAAGATACACAATTTATACACACGATTATGTAAGCTGAGCACACAAGTGGAGGAGGGAAAGTGCCCCGAGTCAAATCAGGGATGTTTTCGTTGTGACGCCAGCATTACAAAAAAAGGCAAAATATCATTCAGGCTTCACCGTGCAAGCACTGCACAAAATCCTGCAGTACACCAGACAGTTGACAAACAAAGCAAACACATATTCCTTACGTCGTTTCTTAAGCATAACACAAACAGCGAGGCCTGGTTTCATCTCATTATTGACGGCCACTAATACACAAACAGCCTGCTTTTCCTCGCCATCAAACAAATACTTCCCCGGCATTGGTAGCTTCAACCGTGGATGTCAAGTGTGACAGGTCTCTGTTCTTTTCGTTCCCCTGCGTCAACCCCCTTCCAGTTCCCGAAGCGAGACTAATCACTTAATGCAAGTCGTCGTCGAACAGAGAGCGACGCCCAGCTCACAAACAACTGCATGTATACAGACGGAGCAGTTTTTTGCTTCCTTCGAAAACTTTATGCTGTCGATCGGTGCCGCTAGTGCATCTTGTTGTCCCCTAATTCTAGTCTAAATGTCTTTTTGTTATGTTGTTGTTTTCCGATTTTTTCCCCTTTTTTTTTTATTTGACGGCAGATAGATACTTGAAGGAATGGCAAAGAACATCGCCTGCTAACTTAAGACTGAATGACACTACTATAAAGAATACTTGTATTAATACAGTTACTGAAAATTGGTTCCGCTTTAAACGAATTACTACAGATCTCCTACCGCTTGTCGTCTTCGATCCTGAACTTACAAATTAGATTTTTCTTGCCTTTGGATTCTCTCTCCCTGTTTGTACGTGCTTTTTTTTTTTTTTTTTTGCTTTGTTTTTGTTTGGTATGTTCATATGCACATGTTAAAAAAAAAGAAGTGTGCAGATAAATCCTAAGTTTGATTAAACTGCGTTAGCCTCTGTGTAGTTGATATATGTTTCTTCAAATATTCAAAAGTATAACGCGACCTGTCGGTGGAATGTGATGCTCACAATGTTCTCGCTTGCGTATGCTTTTAGTACTGGCTGCTTTCAGCGTAAAATGTCTTCTGTTTTAGTTGCTTACCAATTGCAGGGGTGATTCTATTTTTGTATTCCGCAAAGCAGGAGGCTGGAGTATGTGTTTTTGTTGCTGGACTCTTTTGAACCAAGTACGTTGACATGAAACGTTCATTTTAAATGTAAACCAAAAACATTTTGAAAAACTAATCATCCCAGTGCAAATGTGTTTATACAGTACATTCCTTTTATACAGTTTATGTTGTTCCCATAAAACCGCATTAATACATCCTTCAAAAGGATTCCACGCTACCTGTATACGTCCATGTATATTAGAACAAAAACAAAGCTTTTTGGGTCCATTATCTGGCAGAAGTATACGTTTATTCCCGTGCACGTATTATTTCCCATCGCAATGATCAAAATTCCTTCAAAGGCTTTGTTAAGCAAGTTTGTTTGTTTGCCATTTAAACCTTAAAAACGCCAGATTTCAAACTGTGTAACCGCTTCGGTTTGTCACACTCCATGCCTTTCTCACCTGCGCGTGGAGCGTTTTCTAATATTTTTTAAGCAAATGCATTTTCAGTCGTCACTGGCACAGCTGCTTATGTTCCACCAACATATTACGATCCTGTTAATTTTCCTTTGTTCTGTAATCAACTTGCTACACGAGAACTCCTGCTACCTTCACCATCTTGATAATGCCATGCCAAAACTTCTGGTTTCCCTACCACCTGTCGTTGTGACAGGTCACCTTGCGCTATATCTTTTGATGCAATGAATCCTGTGGTTGTCATCAGACCTATATGGAGGTGGCGTTACGTCACAAATCATGAAGCACTTGCTCGCCATTACAGGTGATCCACGAAACGTTTGCACATCTGTATTTATTATATACAGGGTTTTTCAGAAATACGTGCAAAAAATATCTGAGACCTACAGTACGTTCTAAGGTCCAAAATAAGAAAAAATACTAATGTCCAATTCTCTTACATATAAGTTTAACCAGTGCCGTTCCCAGATAGGAGTCAAAAAGGGCTATCCCCTCCATTATGATCAAAATAAGGTGGATTTCTTTTTACTGCTACATGATGATTAAAACTTAATGATTCTCCGGACACTGCTTTAGCCTCCCTCTCGTCCCTTAGAATATCCTGGAACCGCCACTGGGTTTAACCTTAAAACTGGAAATGTTTTGGGTCAGCTAACGTGGCGAGTCAGCTTTGTCGCTGCTTCACTTCACTCCACGGATGGATCATTTCTTTATATCTCATTACTCCATAGTTGCCACAGTAGGATATGTAACAGGGCACGTGATATGCCTCATCCACTATGTTCAGAGCAATATTATATATCCGGAAAAATTAAATTGTATCATAGGAATACAGAATGATCTGTTAGATATTTCAGATGAAATATTTACATACGAGTAAATGCAAGAGTCATGTAGAGTTCTGATATTTAGATGTAGTACAATTCTCTCTACGTTTCTACAACTCTCTATAGGTCTATATGAAAGAAGGTATTTAGGGATTGTTTAGAATTGCTCCTAGAAAAATAAGACCATTGAGCACCAGTTTATCGTGTTTATAGATTGCATGTTCTGCGGTAGTTTTTTCTGGGATGAAAAACCTGTTTTTTCGGGAGCTAAAAGCATTCAGTTTTCTCTCGAGACCGACTAACTCGATCAATAAAAACATTTAAGATTAATTAATTCGCAACTTGCGCGCCAGAGCTAAATAAATCAGGTGTTAATAAACATTTAAGTGGATGTAAATAAAGTACCATTAAAAACAGTAGCCAAAATTTTCAGAAGCCTGAAACCGGAATATCTTTAAAAATATATTGTTATTTTTTCTAATTTATTAAAAATCTTAGCAGATTATGATGATCCCTACCTTGTATGCTGTTCCTTCATGTTCACACTTTCTTTGTGGAACATGAAGTTATGTTGCTTAAGTATCATGACAAGTGTTGGATGGAAGCTGTCGAGTGAGGACGAATTAAGAATGCGGCATTTGAGAATATTTAATAAATTTGGATGGAAATTGATCTCCTATAGTGGAATTAACAACTGAATGGTTTGTTGTCAAAGCAAAAAAAAAATATCACGAAGATATAACGTTTCCAAGTCCTCGTCTGAACAATTATTAATTATATATCGGAGGTACTCAATAATCGACATGTTTAGTGCTGACGAGTTGATGGTGCCACGTGTTGTTTCTACTCAAGAAAAGTGCTTCTTTATAGATAAGAACGTTCACGTCTATAACGCAATTATAGACGTGAACACTACCGTTGAGGCATCCTGCAATTATAATGCAATTAGTTTGGATGCCCTTTCTGTAGAAACACCTCTGGTGTGCATAAATCGTAGCTGTTGAAGTGAAAATGTTTCCTGCATGACGTCATCTTTTATTTTACCATCGTGCTGTTGTATTATGAGGTACACC
Organism: Mastigoproctus giganteus; assembly: GCF_048544385.1. Classification (NCBI taxonomy): domain Eukaryota; kingdom Metazoa; phylum Arthropoda; class Arachnida; order Uropygi; family Thelyphonidae; genus Mastigoproctus; species Mastigoproctus giganteus. The sequence goes on along the minus strand of NC_143578.1, from coordinate 151,406,780 downwards.
TCGATAATTAAGAATATTAAGTGACATATAAGGAAGCTGTTTATTCTTTAGCGTTTTAAGTTATTTTTCCTGTCCCTCCTCGTCTTCGCATTGCGTATTGAAGTGTCAAGGTTATGAGGGCTATTCACTGCTGTGTTTTCCTTGTTCATAATTATGTATGTGTAGTGGATGTTGGTAAGACTAGCGGTTTCCAACATATGGTACCTATACCACTAACAGTACGTATATTGTTTCTCAGCGCTATAGGGGAAAAAAAAAATAAGTAACACATTTATTCTCAATAATTGATATCATGGTTAAAAGGTTCGGACTGCCTATTATAGGTGCTTTTCTCAACATGTGACGAAACCCTACTTGAAACATGGACAAATGATATTCTTGCAGTTATCCAATTTCTGCATATCAAAGGGATTAATTCAGCAGAAATTATTAAAATTCTGAACTGCGATCCAGTAGTCACGTCCAAGAAACAAGTGTGTGTTTAGTGCATCATTTCAAACAAGGCCACGCCATCTTCACATGGCAACTTTACGGATGGGAGATGCTTGCCCATCCCTCACCACATTCCGATCTTGTTCTTTTTGATTTCATCTGTTTTGGTTGCCGATTTATTAATGATTGAGTAGATTTATTAATGACGATGAAGTTAAACGGTGTGTTTAAACCTGTTTGGATTGGAATGTCCTTGAATTTTGCGATAAAGATACGACCGCACTCGTAACACGGTGGGATAAGTGCTTGAATATGGTGGGTGACTGTGTCGAAAAGTAATGCACTGATGTGACTTCATCTATATACCGTTTCGTTGTTCTGCGATTGGATATCTTTTCACAGAAACATCTGTTACCTTGCTTTTCAAACAGCCTTCGCGTATGAGAAAACTTCGCCTGTTGCAATGGCCCTATAAAAGGACCATGGATTTCTTTTACCATTCTTCAGTTATCAGGGAAAACAATAGCGTAAGATCATAAATTTACTATCCTGTCGAGGTCACAGTAAATACCTCGGTTATAACTTTATAAAGACATTATAAAGTACTGTCACATGCTTACTGTTATTGGAATGGGGAGCTGAACACGATTTTTTTGTTGTTGTTGGACAGAGATAAAGACATCATGAAAATCTTGTTTTCCTTAGAAATTTCAAAATGAGATAAAATAGGAAAACAGAAATTATCAGCGCAGTTTTAATAATTATTATTTACAGCTTTTCTTTAGATAGCTATGATGTAGGCTTACTTCAAAAAAGAAACTGGCGCCGTTTTCTGCTTATTGCTTGCTGATAGATTTTGAAAAACTGTTCAATTTATCGCCTTCCTTATTTTAAACGATATGTTGAATTACCAAATATTGAAATTAGTTAATTCCCGCGTTTATTTTTTGTCTACACTTCGACAACGTAAACAGAAAAGAAAAAACTAAAAATTAAAAGAAAATTTCTCTTCATTTTCTTTTTTTAAACTCCCCATCTTTATCTGTTCATGAGCAGCGTTATTACCGTCTGGTATTTTTGTACGTGTTGAAGGGATAATGGTGTAGATTCACGAGCATTATGTGCCATTTTTATAATAGGAAACTCAGCTTACCAGTGGTTGATTTTTGTTTGCGACTCACTCATAATAGAATGCCCAGGTTGGGTGAAACGTGGCGCTTCGTGATAAATGAAATCTGGCTCTCGTATCAACAAGTTGATGGTGGCGTTCATTAATTAACTACCCCCTTATGTTACGGAGGTCTTTCAAGGTTGTAAAAGCGAGTGGAGAGACAACAACCACCACGACGTCTTTGTCTGATGGTCCGGAGTGCAAACAGGAAGAAAATGACTTATGGAATATGTATGTACAAGACAAGCAACGGGCAGAATGAGGAGCCGCATCTATATGCAAATGAGCACCAAAGCATCTCTGGTGTTTCTCAGTATTACATGCTAATTTTGACCTTAATGGCTGCCCATCGTCTCTCGCTCGTTTTCAATCTCATTGTTGGCTCACGTGCTTTTGATGTACGCGCACGCTGGGCACGCGCTAATGACGTCACCGCCACCCCTTCCCGCAGCATCCGAGAAATCGAGTGAGAGGAGCCGCCAAATAATTGTTAAATATTATCTTTAGTTCTCTTGGTAATGAGGCCCTCTGGGGGTCTGCAGGCGAATACTTTAGGGAACCCTCCGTATTTAAATTTGTATACAGTATTTTTGCCGCTAACGATGGGACGTGGTCAAGTGTTACTTTTCTCCCAGCAACAGTTTGATTTATTGCTGGATTACCCTGCAAATCAGGCCTTGTGGGTTATTTCGAAAAGGAAGCTTTTTTCCCGGACGGAGAAGAAGAAGAAAGGGTTTTTTGTGTATCATCAATAAATTAATAACCCCCTAACGTAACTTTGACGAAAGGGTTTATTGAACTGTACTTGCTCTTACTGGATCAGCGCCCGGTGAGTGAACAAGAATGAATTGTGAAGGATGTTTGTGGTTCTGTTTCTCACTGTACTGTGGAGTGCAGCATTGCAAAGCCACCATCTCCATTGTGTATACCGTTTGAGGCGAATTTTAAGCTACTTTTATCATAGTGTTCAATTTAGTTAAGATTGCAGCGATAATGTAAATCAATGTTAATAATTGCGTCGTTATTTATATGTTTGAATGCGGTGCAGTTCCAGGCAGATTTAGTACTGTATTCTTTAGGACAAGGTCAATGCTCTTTACCGATATTTGCTATGCTTTAAATCGCATAGTTTTTCTTTTATGTCTCATTACAGGTCTGTTTAAAAGAAGAGTCTGTGTTTGTGTTTATGGTATAGAGGTAATCGTTTTTATAAATTAAATTATAGAAAATGAATCGCTCGTGTTGGATCGACTTGTATTGGGCATACGGGCTCGGTAGTTCGGAATATCTTCTACGATATGAAGTGTCCTGTTGTTTTTTTTAGTCACGTTCTGTACATGCTTACAACGACCACATGGCCAACTGTGTCGCAGAACTGTAGCTGAGTCTGTGGAAAGAAATACCACATTCGTATCGCTTTCAACTGTTTTCAGGAGAGAAAGAAAGAACTTGCGCTGATGTTTTTGGAGGCCTTCATTCTTCGAGCAGCAGAGAGTGCCTACGGCTGAAGAACTACCAACTGCGGTTCTCACCCACCTCCCGTTCTCCCAAGACGCAGTTAGACTGAGCCTACCGAAATGACAGTAATTTATAACCGGAATCACGTGTTTTCCCCAAGCTCCAGCCTTTGGGAAGAGAGTCAACAAACTTAGGCAAACCACATGTTATTATTGAAGGGTAAGTCATCCAAAGGGTAGTTGTTTCTTGGTGGGTTGTTCCAGTTCCAGCTAGAAATAACACCTTAAGACCTACCGTAGGCCCCTGACCCCGTCGTGGATAGAATCTACGTATTGCAGGTATGTTTTCAGCTGCCTTAATAATAGGGACTATTTCATGGAGAGAATAATCTAAGTGTGTGATTGGCTTCGTTCTACCTAAGAACCCATAGAAATTTGTTGAAAATAGCGCTCGAAGTTTAAAAGGAAAAAAATCGCTGCAGTTTTTATACGCGGCAAGAGGGCGCCACAGTTTGAGAGCGTTTACACCACAGGTTATCAAGTAATGAATAAAGCGGTGCGTAAATTCGGTGTGTAGTTTTTCGTTATCCATTTTGGGTCGAGTTTTTCTTACGGCCTTCGATTTGCACGTTGTTGGGCGCGTTTCTACTAACAATCACAAACGCACATATAAATTTACGAAACATATATAAGATGACATACATAAAAATAAAATCAATAACGGAAACCGAATTCTTTTCCCTCGTATCCCATCGTGTTCCAGCGCATAGGAATGGGTGCATTCCATGCTCCCGTTTCTGCTTTGTGCCTCTATATAGCTTTAAAATTCAGCTTCCTGAGAGCATTTCTTACTGTGGCCATTATTTACGGCAGCTTTTTATAACACCGATAACACTGTGTCCTTTTGCTTTTCCCAACTCTTTCCACGCTGTTCACAACATCGTCTACTGTAATTTTAGACGTTCGCCGCTGGACGTTGTGCCGTGTAAAAGGATCGCCTGTTTTACGGACTGACCTTTTAGTTGCCCGGCCACGTGTGCGTGAACATTGTTATCGTTACCGCCTCGCGATCCGAGCACGTGCACTGGCTGGAAGCAGTCACTTTCGGAAATCTTAAGCTCACGCGCTCGCCCATAAAACGCTCGAAATTTGCGTCGTTTCCATAGCAGACAGCATCCGTTACCATGGAAGAGTCATTGTTGGCCTCTAACCTTCCACTTTACATAGCTGCCGATATGGCATTCAGCGAGGTGGAACACCCATTGCCATGCGATTTGACTTCTTGTTTCCTGCGTTCCGCAAAACATTTTTGGAGAGCGTTGCAGAGGGGACAAGGTTGAAAGAGAAGAAGGGGGGAGGGGGGACCAACACAAGGGTCACCCTAAGACGATCAAGTGAAGTGGTTTTGTAGCCGTCAGCATAAAAGACACAACGCTTAGGATTTGTTTGGGCACAGCAGATGCTTTTTATGTAATTTCTCCCAACCGGATTTATTTTTGTTTTATGTTTATTGCCGCGTACGCCTTTCATAAAATTTTAAGAATTGATTGCGAGCAGAATTATTAGTTAGAAAATTATATTTAAAAAAACAAAGTAATTGCGCAACATGCTCCGATGATGTGTTAAGTGTTCAGTGCATTTGTAACGATATAAATTGTAATATGAGTCTACCGAATAATATGCATTAATAATAATAAGTCGTTTTATCCTGATACAGCCTTGGAGTAGTCAGAGGAGGGTACAGCTTCATTGTAACTGCTTTGGGAGCCAGTAGACTAATGCTACAATGCCAATATCAATGGGTTGTGCACTTTTTGTGGAAGAATACGAGTCCCATCTCGCCCTATGGAAATTCGAGTCCTCTTACCCCAGGACATAACAAAAACTTACTAGTATTTTATAGATATGCACAAAAATAGTAAAAAAAAAACTAGAAATTACAGCTAGAATTATTTGTGGTCAACTGCATTTTAATCTGTATGTTTTAGATGAAGCGTGGTAGAACAGAGCGAGTTGTCCTCCTTTAATTGCCATTTGAGTATTTTGCCCCCTTTATTGTGTGAAATACAGTTGATATGATAATAATTGAAGTCTATTCAATCCAGCCTGCTCTGCTACTACTTTTAATACACTAATCGTATGTTTAATTTGATGAATTGTTGGAAGGTGAGACACGTTGCTTGTGGTGTCATAAATAATAAATAAATGCTGCAGAGGGCACTTCATACATTATATTTATTTGTTCTCGGCAGGAGATCTGAATTTTAAATGTCTACAGTGTCTGTTCTCAATGCCTCCTTTCGTCCGAATATGAAACAAGTTAGTTAATGAACGCAGTGAGTTACATTTCAGGCGCGTTCGATTTTTTTCTTAAATTAATTGATTTTTGTTTTCTGTGATTAATGGAAGTGAAAAGTAAATATATAGTTATCTCGTTATCAATTAATTACTAAGATTATAACCCTATTGAACACCTAATAACACTATAGTATTACGTTCTCTAAACTTAGCCGTTCAATTTAATTACAACTGATACTATTTATTACTCTTCTCCCTTATACATTTTTTTAAGTGTCTTCTTCTTCTTCGCTCCCTCTTTCTATATGTCTTCACAAAGCGGCACCACGTTCACGAGTCTTCCATAACCATATACAGTACGCGAAGCGTGCGCGGACTGTGTAAAATTAGCAATACTGCATTAAAAACCAGGTACGAATTGGATGGCTCGACAAATCTTTCTGAAAGAACTAAATACTTTATAAAATGTCATGAAAATTCGTCCACTGGAGTCGAATTGTTATATGCGGACGGACGGACGGACAGACAGATGGATATGGTGAAGACAAATAGTGTGATTGTCTTCTAGTTTTTTTTTTTTTTTTCTTTTATGACTGTCTGTGAGTGCTTACTTTCTAACAGGAATAAATATACTGAATTTCATCGGGTATGTAACTTTATTTCCAAAAATGAGATGCGCTATTTCTTGTTTCTGCGCTTGTATCTGTACATTGAAGACTTTAAAAAAAAAAAAATCTCGCTTCGGCAGTTAGATCAGCGATGTCCACATGTTAAAATGAATACATTAATTAAAATAGTTGAAAAAATCGAAAGCATTTCGGCAGAACGTGAAATACTGGTGTTTGCCTAACAGAATTGCATCGGAACCAGATTAGGCTTAAAGACCACCATTTGGTTATCGCTGAGTTAGATTTATCATTTCGGTACAAAGAAATTGCCTCTCTAATTTTCGAAATTCCCTTTTTGTTTTTTTATTTGCTGCTGTTCGGATACATTCTTCATTTTTTGTTTTGCCTTGTTCGAACATATGTGATACCCTTTAGAATCTTGGCTGTACCGGCAGGTTCATTTAGATGCAGATATCTCTTTATTGAGGGTTGTTATTAGGTGTTTGAATGACAGGCACTGTTGACAGCAAGTTGTTGCCAAGGTTTTTCACTTTGGGCTGCTTTTAATACTCGCTTATGTCATTAGGTATTTCGTTTCAGATATTAATCTAGAACATCGGGATATGTGGACTGCAAACACGTATGGGTGGAGTAATTTGGCATTTGATGTTTTCATTTACATAGCACCTTGCCGGTGTATACAATTCATTTTCTTCTTGTGTGTTCCTAGAAGCAGTTCCTCATCGGTAGCTACAACTCTTTAACATAACTACTGTAGATTTTTATGAAAGTAGAGATGGCATGGAATGCGGTTTTGAATTCTGAGTTTTTTTTTATCGTGAAAAATTGATTATTATTGTGTACTTAGCTGGAAAAATTTGGCCTGGTCTGTTTACAAATACATATAACAATTTACTCTTTACAACCGCTCTTTTTGAAAACTAAGACACCTGAAGATATTTCTAAAAACGGTTTCGCTACTTATTTGCACGTACTACCAGTTGACAGACTTGTTGACAGCGGGTTATCATTTAATTATCTAAATGACAGTCTTAAAGTATCTCAGTTTCCAGTTACTGTTCTAGTTACCTAATCGTTATCACAGCTTCCTTCAACAGATTTCAGTCTGTAAGCCGACCTGTGTTCCATAACCGTATTTTCTTTCTTTTCTGTTTTCATTAAGTGGTTATCTGTTCTTATTTATCATAAACAGGAAAGTAACTAACCTTGTACAAGAGCTTAATGGTAAAATCGTGTTCTAAACACGTTGGCACTTCTCTTCTACTTATGTTTGCTATGAAATAATTCTTAAAAAGCGAGGGAAAAAATTAAATCAAGTGTACTTTTTTTTTATTTCATCGCAAAGTGTAACGCGAATTTTCAAGGTCTACTTTTAAATAAGTTTCACCGGAAGAATTAAGGTATATGCAGAAAATGGCAAGCAAGACACGGAAGTTTATTACTTTGATTATCTGGTCCTGACTGGAAACCAATGACCGCTTATTAGTTCAATGAACATGGAAGTGAAAAGTAAATCACAGAACATTGTCGCAAAGTCCTTTTTTGTTTGTTTTTAATAATTCAGTTTACCGTTCAGTACTGATAAATTTTAAAACCTATTAGCATTCAATTAATGCGGACTAAAAGTAATGGTAAAAACTTAAAGTTGCAGCTGGAACTGAATTAGCTTAAAATTTAGGAACCAAAAATATCGTCTTAATTATTCAGACCTTAATTTCAGCCTATTCCTGTGGCTTCGGTATTCTGTCAGAAATACATTACATGTTACCTTATGAGGGTTAGGAATGAAGTGTATCATCAACATAGTGTGCATTCGAAAGAATGGAGTGCTCGCTTGTGACCCATCAGTTGTTCGTAGTCGTAGTCACAATATGGTGTCCTTACAAGTAGTTTGTGCAGCTTTAATACAGTTCAGTTTTATTTTTCGTAAAATAAACCATTCCATTACATTTCATTTAACTGTAAAATAATAAAAAAAAAGAAAAGAATTATCGATAATGTTTCTCTTCAAAGAGTAATGTTCGACTCAAAGTCAGAACTAGTCGTCCAGATTAGCGCACGTGGTGATACGTAATATCCTTGGATATTTGTTAAAAAGTAAAAAGTGTATAACTTGAGGATAGACCCCGCCACGAACTGAATATTTTGTGATGCGTTAGTTTTAAACTTGGTTGTTGTTGTTGTGGCACAAGGCTACTTAAAGCCAAGATGTACCCATTTAAAGTCGGAGGTTATTTACATCCATTCTTATTTTGCGGACCCTCTGGCGTGTAGGCCGCTGACCCCAAAATGTGAAGAAATGGCTCCCGATTTGGATATGTCTGACCTGTACTTCAAAATTGATTATGTGGCTCGATCAAAGAATCTTACACAATGCTTTGCATCGATAATATACAAACTAGCGTCATCTACCTCTCCCCATTCCTTGTTGTTTTTGTTATTTGGTTTTTATGAGCATTATCAACTAAGGCCATATTGCTTCGGGAATATGCGGTGGTCATTCCCTGACCTTTCCGCATCCTCCGTATTTGGTGGTGACGAACTCTAACCCCGGTCTAATCAAGAAGCGTGTGCTACGCACTGCTGCTCCTTCCCACCTGGCTACGGAGGCGCGCCCCATTCCTTAAACACATTTCTAGTATGTATTGTATCTTGACCCAATATATTCTGCATACGTGAAATATAGTTCAGTTTTATAGAAACTGCGCGGTTTACTGGTTTATTTTTGCCCAATTTAGGTGCGGATCATGTTGTCAGGTTTGACAGATTTTATAACTTTGTATGGATGTGAATTGTCTGTAAGATTTCTGTGGCGTCACGAGTGTGTAACTAAAGAAAAGATTCCATTCACTCATCTGTGTAACTTGATACAGTGCTGAGGGGAAACTAGGAATTCTGACCCTCTCACGAGATGCTTGAACGCCGACCCCCACTTCTCCCAATGCTCTTTCACAATTATACTGAACCAGCCATAGGGAGGGTCCCCCTGTGCTATGGCTGGAAATTCACCTAAAATCGCTCCATTGGGGGAGCATGATAGACTTCTTGTCAGTGGTAGGTTTAACTTATCTTACCTAAAGTAAGAATACGGTGATCACACTCGTTGAATTCCGTGATACTCTTGTGTATTTTTATGTTTACAATGCCTGATTTCGCTTTAAAGATCATTACTGAAAGTTTTTGTTCGGCTTGTCTTAAGTGAAAAATAATTAATTTGGAAAATGATGCGGCGAGTAATGTATTAAATAAAAAAAATATATATATTAAGAAGCTATAAGTTATAAAAACCACCCTTAACTACTTTCACAATAGCATAGCTTGTAGTTCTGGTCGTGAGAGACTTAATCAGTACAGTCAGATGTCCCAGTAAGAAAATTCACTTTATTAAGACTGATTAGAAGGCTAAACACTGATTCATCGTCTATTAACACTTTCTGCAGACCGAAAAAACAAAAAACAAAAGCATTTTATTGAATGATGAGATAATTGATTGATGGATATTTAAGACAGCTTGACTAATCGATCATGTTTCTTTTCAGTTCTCAGTTTACGAAATACCCAAGAAGAAGAACCGCCAGATCCACAGTTGATGAGGTTAGACAACATGCTCATAGCAGAAGGGGTAGCAGGTCCTGAGAAAGGAGGCGGCGCTGTTTCGGCAGCGAACGCTTCAGCAGCGGCCTCTGGTGGCCCTGGGCAACCGGAAAATGCCATTGAACATTCGGACTATAGGGCGAAACTTGCTCAGATCAGGCAAATATACCACCAAGAATTAGAAAAATACGAACAGGTAAGTTAATTAAACTAATAATTATTAGTTAATTTGCTTTCGGCAGCTACAGGAAGAAACATTAGGGTCTGAAATTTATTTACAAATATTATGTGATTGTTCGAATATTTTGGAACGTAGATCATTCCAATTTCTTGGAATATTCAGCCTAAGGTTCTTGAAAGACTTACCTGCTTTTGCAAGATTACAGTGATCATTTTTTTTTTTTTTTTTTGGTTGGTCGCCATGATAATCAGTGCGGTTGAAATAGGCTTATATTTTTGGAACTAATGATGAAAACCTGACTGAAAATAGTAGTAGACTACTTTCCCTTAAGTATGCTGTGCAGTATGAGTGGATAAAGATCAAAGTATCTGCTGTATTCCAATAGCCGAATGATGCAAATAAGTTTGGATTTTGTTGCAAAAAAAAAAAAATCCTCTTTCAATCATGTTCTTCTCAGCACCACAAATTTCCCGTCAGTTCTTCCTTAAAGTTTCCCAAGTTCTCAACTTCAACAATTTTGGCAGGTAATTTGTTCTAGTGGTCAACCGTTCCTTGGGTAAAGGTAATCATCCTGGACCCAACTGTTGTTTCCTTTCGTGCTCCATACTAGTCTAGTGGCCCATCTCTGGATCTGTTAAAGAAGCTCGTTGTATTTTTCCAGATCTGAATACAGTACCGAAGAGCGGTCTCACAGTGGTTTTATTTATTGTATTAAGCGATCCTGCCAGTCATGCCGTGTCGGTACAAAATCATTCAAATAAAAGCGAGTTAAAATATATATAGTTTCTGATTAGGAATATATTACCAGATGATACAGTCTAAATAAGGTCCGAGCAGCTCGTCGAACTGTTTCTTAGATATAGTCACTATTGTAGCTCAAGGAGCTACCGTGAGGTTTACTCACTGTCATACAACAAAATACATACAAAATTGTGGCATACAGAGCTATGAACACAGTTTTCAACATGAACTGGTATGGACGTGTACCCTCCCTTTTCTTTGCATTTAAAGGCCCTCTAAGTCATTGATAAGATACCATGTGTCTTGTTAGCCGCCTATTGGCGTTGCTAGAAGAATGTTATGTTTGTTGGGTCATCACACACTCTCTTCTCCAGTCTTTCTTCCCCACTGACTGCTTGTAACCGCTTTTCTATCCCTAATCCAAAAGTTAATCCTGGGATTTTATTCCCATACAGGCCCTTACATATAGCAGCATTAAACCGATTTGGATTTTATCCATTAAAACAATACCTATTAATAAAAAAACCAAAATTAAAACGATTTTAGTAAGCGTATTATAAAATAGGCTTATCCAGGAATCATATCAACAAAATATTATCGCTGCATCTACTGATTAAAATATAAAATAAACTATAAAAATTAAGAATAACAAAATATTTAATATTTATTAACTATCAATTCGATATCAATTTCGGGGGGAAAATGTTTTAATTTTCTCCATTGACTGTTTAAAAAATGCTGAATAGCGAAACTTGAGAAAATGTAGAAATTCGCCGAAAAGACACACAGGTACTTCGACTTAATGCTACTCCGAGGGAATAAGACATTAGACCCTGAACGATGGAGTTTTCCTGATCGCTCGAGATCTGTGTTCTTGAATTTGGAACCAGTGAACGACAGTCAATCCCGTGATCGGCATTCCCGGGATTAGCTGACTTCCGCTGCGGTAGAACGGAACGGGAAGCCAAGTGTGCCACCTTGAGGTGCCTGTTTTTTTTTTTTTTCGTTTTCTTTTGTTTCTCTTTCTCTCTACTTTAGTTATAATGGCGGCCGTTGTGGAATTAAATTCGTTTTCTCTGCTTATCGAAAATGGATGATGTAATCGCTGTTTATGGACGAGATTTACCATAGATTTAATGAAACAGCTTTCCAAGTGTCTGCTGTTTGCCCTCAGCTGTTATAAAGGGATGTAAAACTGGTCATTTGACTCACACAAGCACTGTATGCCCAGACATATAGCTGTAATTTGCAAGAGCAGTTCGCACTAAGTTACGAAATTTACTGAATAATCGATAGCACTAAACGAGGGGAATGTCACCCTTTTTTTGCAATGATTCTTAAAACAAATGCTCATTGATGCGGCTGCCTGATTGCTTTCTTAATTTTGAATTGTAAAATGATATATGTTTTTATATATATATGATATATTTATAAAAATTCTCGATTTTCCATTTTCATGTGCCTTTATTTTTTTTGGAAAAATCACAGTTTTTGTTCGTAATGTTAAATTAAAGGAAAATGTGCAACAGTTATCCAAGAAATAGATAAGTGGCTACTCCCTTAAGATCTTAAAATTACACTTTTCAGGGTCCATAACACTTTAAATCTTGCACCATCTAAAACTTGTTCAATTTTTGAGAAGTACTTTCATGAAGAGATGAAGTTATTACTGCAGTCCCTATTGGTAGTGGGGAGATGACTTCCCTGGTAAAGCAGTGGGCACTGTGCAACCCTTAAAGTTTAATAACAAAAGGCGGGCGGAAGGAAAAGTGATTCTACATATCGCCATACAATGTGCCATTCTTTGCCATAATGAATAAAACATCCCTTCAAAAACAGATATATGCAGACAGTTCTTTAAGTTAAAATTTTTCTTTTATCGATATTGAATCAAATCTGAAGAACGTGTTGAGGCCTGTGTAAGATTCCTAGGACGCCATCACTATATAGGTTTTACTGCGAACATATCAACAGTTCTTGAGGTATAAAATGTGCCACAGTAGTGTATATTAATCTTTGCTGGGACTTGCCATTTTACTGTTTTAAAATAGTGCGTGCGTAATTTCAAGATTTTATTTAAATAATTATTTGAACCAACACACTGCTATTTGAGTATCAAGGAGTATGTTGGCAAACAGCAGGAGCTGGACATGCTATACCTCAATTGTATGCGGGGATGGATTGAACACATGTTCATTGATATGGCTTATCATATTTTACCTCATCTATCCCCGAAAAGTGGGCAGGAGAACCACATGCAAATAATTGCGAAAATTTAAATTATTATTGCTAGACATGCAAAATGGCCGTATTTGTTATATTGCTAACCAAATGAGTATTTTTTAAGACAGCAAGAAATGGAGGGCGTGGTTCGGCTTGAGACCGTAGACGGCCATTCAGTCACACGCACAGGAAAAACACTACCACAGGCCCGCCCTGTTGGATCACGTGTGTAATTTGCTACACAACGAGTGGTAGAACTGCATTGGCAACTTTCAGGAACTTTGCTTCGTGCTACGGTTGTGCGTGTTTCTCTCTTTGTCGTCATAGGTCTGTTTCCTTAACAACAGCTACGAACTCAAAACATTTACCTGCAGTGGCTGCTTGGGCTAGATGGGAACCCATTGGAGTTTGTCAGAATGACTGTTTGCTCATTCACATGCTATTTCATTCTCTTTTATTCGCTTCCCTTCGTGCTGTATCAGCTGCACAACCCTGCAGGTGTGGTCAGGTAACACGCGCGCCTGCCAGTTCCTGTCACGCCTTCCTTATTTATTTTTTTTTTTCTACGTGTGTATTTTAGAGGTCTTGGTTACTGGGATTATTGCCCAGCTTATCTTTGTTGACTTGATAAACATATCGGTTTTTGTGAGGTACATTCCTAAATGTTAGACAATCCACTCAACCCTCTCTCCGTCAACTGTGACAGCAGTACACGCTGTCCCACCGCACTCCGATGTTAGGTCACACATGTTCTGATTGTTCCGATTACCTCATCCGTCTTGTACCTGCCTTTACATTAGTGCTGAGTCCCTTGGTGTTGTATCGTTGGCAATAATAAAGCCAGCGTAATTACTTTGGCGGCAATTTTACAGTGAATTCTGAGTGCTATTTTGTAATTTTATTATAAGTTTCTCTTTCTCAAGAAAAACTCTGTTACCAAACCAGATAAACTGCCATTTTTCTCTCCACCCTATTTATTTTGTGGCAGCGTGCTTTTCATGGTTTCTTCGGTGCTCTGCCCCTTCCCTTCCCTTCCCTTCCATAGCCGTCGGCCACACTCTACCCTTAGCAAGCAAAAAATCTACAAGGACAGAGATAAGCGTTTCCCACTCTTAGCCCTACCATCTGATTTATAATCATTCTTCCTGCTGTAGATCCAGGAATATCTGCATTGTACTGATATCTGATAAAAGCACACAGAGGAGAAAAACAAGATTAAGAAAGAAACTTGATAAATAACAATAACAGAATAAAATAATCCAGAACTTCCACGAATGTTTCTCATAATCTTGTTTATGTGTTCTTGAGACATGCTGTTCCTTGTCACAGTTTCAAACTCTGTTGATGTTTTTGGATAGACCTGAAGCACCGATAGCATTTATCTGATTACTGCAGTAATTGATTAATAGCTACAGCGTAATCTATACGCTGTGTATGAGATTACCGATGCGTATGAAGAGCCGGAACAGCGTTCCGGTGCTTTCCTATCCATTCTGAGCCTTGCTTTAGAATGCATCCAAACATAAGTTAGATTTTTTTTTTATTTGATAATTTTTCGTTCTGCATAATTAACAGCATACTCATATTAATTAATTTGCGTAATTTCTAGCTTGAGACTCCTGAGTAGCTTTTCATTTTATTGAATGCTGTCATTACCCCTTCAGAAGACCGAGAAGCCATTCCCCACTTTCCATAGTCGGTGCTTTTGCTTGCTGTGTTTGTATACCTGTTGCATCTAATTCACAGGAATGCATTTCTTAATAACTGTTATTGTGATATTCGAATAATTATTAATTTAAAGTAGTGTGTGGGGTGACCGAGTATTGTTCTAACAGATTTTTCAATTTTGTGCCTCTCCACCGAAGATTAGTTTTATTTTTAACAGTTGCAATTGTTTAAGAAACATTTATGCTTCTATTTTCTGTATTCCTATATTTTACTACCAAATAATTTTCGAGAAATGTTGCAGCCAATCCCAATTCAGGAAACAGTTGATCGATTGATTGTAACGAGGGCTTTAGTTGCCACATATCGTAATATTGTGGGAGTGGCATCCAAATTGAGGAGATCTCCTGGAGTGCGAGCAAAAAAGAAAATACAGTATAAGGTTGTGATCCCAGCAGCGTTTGAACCGGTGCGGTTCAAACGCTGATGAAAACGTTAATCGAAACAAAAAAAAAATTCTATTGCTGGTTCACTAGACACGATACCCCAGCTAAGAGGCAGCTTCTCAGTTCAAATTATAAATTTCTCAATGTCAGACAGCCTAAAATATAACAAGTAAACATAAAAGTAAAAATCCTGTCAAAAATAAAATGAACTCCAATGATACGACGTGACAGCGACCGAAATGCTAATGACCTGGCGGTCCACGTATGTTGTGTAATTATTACACTTGCTTTCTAAACGCATGTGTTTGATACACAAAACGCACATGATGTCACTGATCGCATTTCACTCAGTCAAAATGTAATTTACAAATTAAGATCGAATTGTTATGTTTCAACCGCACCGTTTCAAACGCTGATGGGCTCCCCAAGCATTACCCCTTTGTGTGCGGACGGTCCCGAGCCAGACTGTGCCAGCCTCGCTTTACAACCCAGCTAAGCTGATCAGTGTAGATCTATTTATAAAAATTATTAGTAGTCGTGTTAGTATTAGCCATAGTACTATTGAAACGTAAGGGTTTTGCTACACCAGCAAAAAAAAAAAAAAAAAAGCCTGAAGCCAGCACGAAGCTGCTGGATATCAGAGTAAATTTTATTTTGTTTCTCTGTCTTGACCATATTTAGCGGTCACGAGGACTTGAACCACAATAACTCTAAGCGGATGTACTGTACTCCTGTATTTCCACACCGGAGGGGAATAGAGCGATGTCTTCTGTTAAGAGGAGGGCAAAGATTTTGTCCGTGACCATTTTAAAGTTAAGTTGATTGCCATTTGCATGGTGCACAATGTCTGAGGTTGTGCTTGTACAGAACCCACCTCAGAAGATGTTACTTATCGATTTCGTTGCAGTTGCATTGCAGTTAGTTCTTGAATCCTGAATATATATTCACGCGTTTCTTTACTTCAGTACAAGAAAAAAATAATGAGAAGATAGCAAAATTTTTGGAGACGCTCAGCAGGAACTTCTAGAAGAGACAGAAAACGGAATGAAGACATAAAGGAAAAAATTGGAAGCGAAGAAGACTATTATTGACACATCAAAGAAAAGCGTCTAACATGGTATGGACATGTAAAACGGATGCAAGAAAACAGATATCCAAAGGCTATCCTGGAATGGATACCTCCTGGAAGAAGGAGAAGAGGAAGACCTAGGAGGACATGGATGGATGGAGTACGGGAGTGCATGACAGCCCGAGGCTTAACCGACCAAGACACCCTGAACCGCACTTTATGGCGGGAACAAATTCCTAACAAGAAGTAACTTGTAGGCTGAGGAAACCCATTGTAAATGGAAACACTCCTCTTGAAGAAGAAGAAGAAGAAGATAGCAAAATTATAGCTGTAGTTTGTAGGTGAAAATTTTAAAAGTTGCATTGCAATTTCCTAACGAGACCTGAGGTTCCAGAAATGAAACCAAGTTGCCATAGTTCTACAAGCAAATAATGGATAGATAGATTGGTATTGGCATTGTTATTCCTGGTGCATTCTGGTTCAAGGACTACTTAGCCCATATTGCGCCAATCAACGGGGTGGAGCTTACATATGGTGACTGCAAGAACAGTCAGAAACGATCATATAGTTGTATATGTTTTGGAAAGCAGAAAAATTCTAGGAGATATGCATCATTACCTATGGTATGGCGAAGGTCCAAAGGTTTTTCAAGATGTAGAAAACTGAATACTTTAAGGCTTTTTGGGGAAGGGTGTATAACATACATTCAACAAGAATATGCTTAATTGTGAGCAGAGAGTTGCAGTGCGGACACTGCGGAGGATCATTTCCTGTAAGAAGAAAAGATATGCGAGCTGACTGTGACCGATTCTTACCCTGGCTAGGATGGCTTCTTCCTTTCTGTTTGTGGTTTTGGTGTTATTTGAAGGAGCTTGTTGTGCATTTCAGCTTGCCATAGAAGTTATTTGCTTTGTTGGATGAATGTTTGGCTGCATAATCAGCGCTTTCATTCCCTGATGTACCAGCGTGGCCTGCGATCCAGCAAAAGATGACTATTTGCTGGTGTTCCTAGATATGCGTCAGCTTAGTTTTTATGGTTTTTATTAAAAGGTGAGTTGGTGAAGAGGAATTTTGTAAAACTAAAAGTGCACTCTGCGAGTCTGTATATATTACCTTTTTTTGGATGGACAGATGGAGAATATTTTCTATGGCAAACTTGATGGCGCATAATTCAGCTGTATAACTGCTGCATTCAGTGGGGCAAGACGGCTTGAACACCGACTCCACGCTCAGACTTTGATCCATCAAAGTATATTTTTGTAAATTTTTTGTGTGTACAGTATGGAGTTGTATGTTGATATTTGCAAGAGAATGTTTTCTACAGTTTAGGAAATAACTGTCGCAGGATGGTTTAATAGAAGACCATGAAGGATCTGAACTGTTTGGATCTTGGTGGACGTTGTCAAGATGCATATTCTAAATGTCTGATAATGCCTTCAATCCGATGCCAGTAGGCTGAGCTGCCATGGATTTATTTCTATAGTACATTGTGAACTGTGAATCCTTAAGTGTCAGTCTAATCGGAAGTGTAGGTAGTCTTCGAATTTTGGCTGCGTAGTTCAGAAATCGCATCTTTGTCCTGAGGCTGAGGGGACGTTCATGGACTTCATATAAAGTCTTTGTACTAACAACGTTCCATAAGTGCCTTTAGCAATCCTGAGGGCAGAATGTTGAATAGGAGCAAGCCGTGCTACCACGCTTTCCCTTGCAGAATCATATACCGAGGCAACGTAATCAAGGTGAGATCTGACTAGAGCCCAATACAAGTGCAGTAAGGTGTAACGATCTGCAAATAAGTTGATTATTTTCCTGTAGAATAATACGTAGTCTTACAGAACGGCCGTTTAACCTTTAATAAATTTTAAGCTAATAGAATTTTAAATTTGGTAAATGTTTTTACTAAGCTTAATATGCTTGCTTTTTTTTAAAGTCAAAGTTAAGGTCTCGTCTTTAAAGTCTCGCCTATTTAAACTGAAATTTATTTTCAGCTGCTAAACACTGTTAAACGTATTAATGCCATCAGAAAAACAGAAGGAATTTTGGTAGTGAACTATAATAAACCGAGTTTGTATAGTTTACTTTCCATTTTGAGCCTTAGAAAATACCAATGAAGCGTATAAA
Organism: Mastigoproctus giganteus; assembly: GCF_048544385.1. Taxonomy (NCBI): domain Eukaryota; kingdom Metazoa; phylum Arthropoda; class Arachnida; order Uropygi; family Thelyphonidae; genus Mastigoproctus; species Mastigoproctus giganteus. Next base: position 151,388,753 of record NC_143578.1, on the reverse strand, counting down.
ATAAGATAGTACACGTAGTTTGTTAGAGCCGTATCAAAATTCATGTCGTTGCAAGACAATTAACCCTAACGATTATTTTTATGAATTAGTAGTAGTAGTAGTAGTGGCACTTGATGCAAGAAAGCAGTGTAGGAGCTTATGCAGCATCAGCCAAAAAAAAAAAAAAAAAAAATCACACCATACCCTCCAATTGCCTGTCCAGTTCCTCCTTAAATTTATTTAACCTATCAACTTCCACAACGACAGATGGAAGTTTGTTCCAGCAATTAACCACCCGCTGGCTAAAGGCAAATTTCCGCACATCTATTCTACATCTATCCTTTCTTAATTTGAACTTATGTCCCCGTAGGTTCGTATTCTGAACAAGTGGGAGGATCCCATCAGAATTCAGCGTGCTCAACCCATTCAAGGCCTTATAGACCTCAATCAGATCACCGCGCAGGTGCCTAGTCTCCAGCCACTGCAATTTGCAGAACTTAAGCCTCTCTTGGTAAGAGGATCCCTTCATTCCCCTCACCAATCGTGTTGCTCTTCTCTGTACACGCTCAAGCAAATCTACATCCTTCCTAAAATGAGGCCTCCAGACCTGTACGCAGTACTCAAGGCGTGGCCTGACCATTGCCTTATACAGAGGGACAATCACCTCCTTTTCCCTGCTAGCAAAATTCCTATATATCATTGACAAAACCCCATGACCTGCCCTAGCAGCCTGTCTACATTGCTCAGAAAACTTCATATCTGACTGCACAATTACTCCCAGGTCTTTTTCATTTTCTACCACCTTAAGTGTAGTACCACACAGTTGGTACGTTTCTCTGGGGTTACTTCTACCCATATGCAGTACTTTGCATTTGTCAAGGTTAAACTTCAGTTGCCACTTCTTAGCCCATCTGCCCAAATTATCTAGATCCTGTTGCAGTAGCACACTGCCATTACTGTCATTAACAACCCTGCCAACCTTCGTGTCATCTGCAAACTTCGACATTAAGCTTGATATACCTTCATCAATATCATTGATAAATATACAAAACAACAGTGGCCCCAACACCGAACCCTGTGGGACTCCACTAATAACATTAGTCCACGAAGAGCAGCACCCATTGATTACCACCCTCTGTCTTCTCCCACTTAACCATCCTTTTATCCATTGTAGCAACTTACCCTTAATACCATTCTGCTCCAATTTGTACAGTAGTCTTCCATGCGCAACAGTGTCAAAAGCTTTCCTGAAATCCAAGTATATGATATCAAAATTATTTTTTGCATCCAGTTCCTTTGTGACCACATCATAATAACCAATCAAATTTGTCAGACAAGACTTTCCCTTAACAAACCCATGCTGTGTCTGAATTATTGCTGCAGTCTTGTCTAGATGATCCTGCAATGCATCTTTAACCAGTGACTCCATTATTTTACCCGGAACAGAAGTTAAACTAACTGGTCTGTAATTATTCGTGTCACCCTTCGAACCTCCTTTGTGAATTGGGGATACATTTGCACATCTCCAGTCCGTGGGAACCTCCCCTGAATCCAAGGATGCTCTCATAATTATGGCTAAGGGTTTGCTTAGTTGCTTTGCCGCCTCCTTTAATATAACTGGATAGATCCCATCCGCCCCAGGTGCCTTTCTTATGTTTAACTTCAACAATTTCTCCTCCACTTTGCTCTCAGTTATTACAAAATCATTAAGCACACTGCTACAATTTGATAACCTTCTTCCATTTTCAAACTGTAATGATTCCTCACGTGTGAATGTAGATGCAAAATACTCATTCAGTTTGTTTGCTATCTGAGCAGGATCATCAACAGTCGAACCATCGATGTCAAGTGGACCAATCATATTCAGCCCCTTCCTTTTAGAGTTTATATAAGTAAAGAAATCCTTGCTGTTTTTCTTAGCATCTTTTGCCAAAGATTTCTCGTAATCCGCCTTTGCCTGCCGAACCTCCTTTGTGACCTGATTACAGACTAGCTTATATCTGCTACAGGCTTCTGCGTCGCCTGATAATTTATATGCATCCCATGCATTTTTCTTCTCTGTCACGAGTCTCATTAGTTCAGAATTGTCATTGTCAGAATTTGTGCACTTCTTACTCGCAGCTCATTAAAATAAAAAATTCCTTACTACTCAGCTAAAGACAATAGATTTAAACAACGAAATAGCAAAATGGATTATACTGCTATCTGTACACATTATAAAATCTGGTGCATCTTTCCTAGACAGAATGTACGTTTTCAGTAATTATTCACTTCATATGGAATACTTCACTGATTCACACTGGTATGCGGATTACATGGGCTTTTAAAATTCTTATATCTCCCTAATATCTGTGAATGTATTTTCAATTTATGGTTCAATATCGAAGGTAGTTATGTTCAAAATTGTTTGATTCTTTGACAACCGAGGAGATGAAGGAACCATTTAGATATGTTTATTGGGGAAAGGAATAATGCTAGCTTTATTGTACGGAAATTAGTAGCTAAACTGATTAACTTTGAAACAGTAGACCATATCACCCCCCCCCCCCTTGAAATTTGTCAAATGGTCAAACACTACACAAATTGAGAAGACCTTATTAAGACAGAAGGGATTGTTGCAGACGGTATTATCAGGCCTCTCCTTTCTTATATGGGTTCTGCAGATTTGGTGAAATCCCCTCATAACCTTTTATATTTAGAAATTTAAATATTCTAATTGCTTTACTTGCTGTTAAGATCCAGATAGGTAAGATTATTATTAATAAAATGCATTCTAAGGACTTTCTTTTCCGGGATAAATCGACTCTTTCTTATCAGACGTCACCTTTCAAGAAATGCCCGCCATCAGGAATACAAATGGCGCATTGGTGTCACATTCTGTTTCAGATATGTCAAAAACGACGACTATGTGCAAGAGGACGTGGAGGCCCTTTCCTTCGACTGAGAAGTAAGAGGTTTCGGATTGTTGTGATAAGTGAATCGTTGAATCTTAATTTCTCATTTCAACAGTAGCCTTATTGTCATCAGAACGCAAATGTTCTTATCACCATCTGGTGTCAATTTATCACTTTTCCCGCCTCTTGTCATCGGGGATTACGAAGTACTTTGAATTTTCTGTGATCGAGACAGGTCACAACTATTCTTTTATATTTAGTACCGTTGCTTTCATTACTTACTGACACCCATTTCTCTAAGTTGTTTTTAGAAGTCTGTGTTATTCCTTAAAGCCTGTTTTTTTTTTTTTTCTTCTTCTTCTTCTTATATATATATATATATATATATATATATATATATATAACACGTGCAGAATTAGAAAATAAACTGTTTAAAATGCGTGGTTAGTTTCATGGAGGCGTGGATGACTCCACCTTCTGGGACGGGTAGCAAGTTCTCTTGTCATTTTGTATGGCTCTGTATTTTGTATTTAGTTTCTGTTTCGCATGTGTGTGTGAAATAGAGGAAGAATGTTGCTCGTAATTATATTACAGTTTTCCTATTCATGGGGAAAAAAGCGCGTGTGTACCCTGTGCACACGAAAGATGTTTTATGTGAAAACATCTTTGGCAGCACCTACTAAATTTTGGTCCGACGGTCATTGTTCGGCCGGTTTGCGAAAATGTGAAACGAAAATGAAGCAAATCACGCCACTTCCTAAATAACGCTAATGCAGTCACTAACGTTGATTCCGTAGAGTAAGTAGCGGGGGTAAGGATAAAACGTTACGTCGTTATTTCGGACTGAAGTAAAACCTATTGGTAACAAAAATGCGAGACGGAAATGAGGTCTCAGGGGAAAAAAATAACTGTAAATACGAACATAGATAGCAGAATTTAAATTCTATTTCGAAAAATGCATAAATTAGTTGTAAAGGTGGTAAAGTCTTGCGGCCCACAACTTTCAGCATTTTATCTGTTTTGGTCCCTAACCAAAAAAGGCTAGACCCCCTCCCCCCCTGCCATAGTCTGCTACGCGGGCTGTTCAATAAAGAATTATCATACTTTTTTCACACCATATCTTTATTAATCATCCATATTTTGATTGTCGTTTTCAAAGTAGTCTCCATTTGGTGAAATTCAATTACTCTAACGTTTCTACCATTCTTCAAACACATCGTGGAAGCTACATTTTGACGTGCGTTCGAGAGTCGTTTCTGATGTCTTTACAACTTCTTCTGACAACTGGAAATAAAAAAAAAATCGCAGGGTGAAAGGTCAGGACTGTATGGCAGATGAGGAACACATTTGACATTAATGCTGGCTAAGTACTCGATGACAGTTTGAGCAACGTGAGGTCTCGCATTGTCTTGATGCAGCCCACCTGCGTGCAGTTGTGGTCGTTTGCTACGAATGAGATCCACAAAGTGGGCAGTACAGTTCTGTAGTAAGGTCCCGTAACAGTCACATGACGAGGCACAACACGTTAGTAAACCATTCCTTGAATGTCAAAAAAGTGATGACCATAACCTTTTCTGCAGGAGCCACAACTTTTGCTTCTTGTGTGTGTGTGTGTGTGTGTGTGTGTGTGTGTGTGTGTGTGTGTGTGTGTGTGTGTGTGTGTGTGTGTGTGTTGGAATGACGTAAACTTCCAAACAGAGCTTTGTTGCTTACTCTCTGGGTCGAAATGATGAAGCTATGTCTCATCCTCCGTTATTGCCTTGTGCAGAACCTCACCATCTGTTGCAACTCCTGACAAACCTTCATGCGAACTTGCTCTTCCTCAAGCGTGAGTAGTCTTGGAACTCAGCGTGCTCAAACACGATGGGTTCCAAGCATGTTTATGTACGGTTGGAACCCAGAGCATACCGTGCGTACTTCCTACTGATATTCTCAACATCTCTGTCAGTCGCCTTACTGCTATATGACGATCTTCTCTCACGAGTAAACAAGCAGTATTTATGGTTTCTGTGGTTACAGCAGTGACTAGAGCTCCAGGACAACCGATTTTTGTGATTGAATCACGTCCTTTAAACATTCTAAACCATCTACGAGCTGTGCTATATGGAAGCATAGATTCACCCTAAGCCTCTTTAAACATTTCATACGCTTAAGCTGATGTTTTGCTTGAGAGGGAAACAAAATTTGAAAGTAGCATAGCGTTCCTCGCAAATCACGTCCATTGTTACGTAGGCAAAACTGAACAGGCATAAACTTGATTGACCGCCAAGATGACATCTTGCGCACAACTCAACTGCGCAGTTGCTTATGATGCAGCGTGGTTTAGTCTTAAATTCCGCAGCTCAGCTAGAAATAGTAAGCAGTACGGTTGTTCATGAAAAATTATGATCATGCTTTATTGAACAGCCCTCATACATTCCTATTATTAGCACGGCGGCAAAGAATTTGTAATGCTCTCGTTTAGTTAAAGTTAATCAAAAAAATTCACGTGGTTATATATATAAAAACATTTACTGAAATTTTGTCGCAATTTAATGCAATATTTTGGCAACGTTTCAGAATTCTATTGAAACAAATCTTCGTGCCTAATAATGTTGTTGTAATATGGTTTTAAGAGCATCAGTGGCTTGGGCCATATTGCTCCTTATATACTATCTGTAAATTGTATGTATTCTGTGGTCGATTTTCTGTTTGCTGGACAAAAAACTCTAGTTTCCAGGAGAAAAAGAAAAAGCCATGCTATCCGCACCTGAAACCGACTAACTCAGCTACGTCATGAAAACATGCCCATAAAAATTTCTCATGTCATCGACGGGATTCGAACTCAGGTCTTTTCCACCGACTATGGGGAGAACGCGATTCTACCAACTGTGTTACCCACGACGGTGCATAAGAAAGAAATGCCCTTGCAGGTAATTTTTAATGGGCGTTTTACACAAAGTCTCTCTCTCTCTCTCTCTCTCTCTCTCTCTCTCTCTCTCTCTCTCTCTCTCTCTCTCTCTCTCTCTCTCTCTCTCTTGGCGCCTCCGTAGCCAGGTGGGAAGGAGCAGCAATGCGTAGCACACGCTTCTTGATTAGACCGGGGTTCGAGCCCGTCACTACCAAATACGGAGGATGCGGAAAGGTCAGGGAATGACCACCGCATATCCCGGGGCAATATGGCCTTAGTTGCTAATGCTCCTAAAAACTAAATAACAACAACAACCTCTCTCTCTTTCCCCACAGCTTTCTGTCGAGATCTCTTGCATACGTCACACACACCACATGATTTCGTTCACTTGTCAAGATACGCTTCTTACAAGTCACTAAAGTGATCCAAGCGGGTGTAATAGACTAATACACTTAAATAGTTACGAATCTTTAATGTAAAATGAATAATCAGTTATTAGAGATATTATTAAGCAAGCAGAATTTGCTTGTATGCTGCACTACCAAATACTCGATAACGGCAGTCTTGCGTGATATGGATTCGAATGTGTAGCAGTGTTTTTGGTGATGTTATTCCATTCCTGTTCTATAACGATCTTTGAATCCGTCAGATTCGTTGCTGAGGCTTGTCTGAGATGCATCATTCCGGATGAATGGCGCGACTCCCGCTCGGGACCATGGGCCATGAACAATGGAGGATATCCTTCTGATTGGCAAAGTCAGCTGTCATTTTTATGCTAGTGGTTCCGAGAGTGAGGTGTAGTTTGGCAATGGCCCTCTTCCCCTGGCAAATACTCTGCAACCTCAGAGGCAGATTGGACCACTAGAGACGCCGGGAAATTTCCTTGCGAATGCCCTTGCTCATAGGCACAAGATCAAGATCTGTTGAATATATATTATCGCAATTTTTTTTTAAAACTTTGTCTCGTACGTTATTCTTAAATTTATGGAAAAAATACTGATAAAAAATATAACTTTTTACAGTTCTTTTATTTCGTTAATTTTTGGTTCGCAGTAGTTCGCACGGTTTATCGTGTTAGTATGTCTACATGCCGATTTTCTCGATAAAGAACTATAGAAATTAAGCAGCTTCCAGTCGCACAATTCATGAAGCCGATTTCAAATCTCCTCCTCTTGAATGAATCTCCAATTGTGTCTGCTTCCTCTTGTCTAGCTCTTCCATCAAATCACCTCTGTTGTGTCTTAGAATGACAAGCGTCGCATATAATATTTTTTAGATTACTGGTAAGTTAAACACTTGCATATTTTTATAGGTATAAATTACATTACTAATTTTTCCTATTTCCTATTGTTTAAAAATTGTTTCTGTATTTTCAAACTCGCCTTGAACATCCTTTACTTCATGTATTTGGCGTTCTCAGTTTTGCCGATCGCGAGGTTTTCTGGTTTCTAACCTCCGCGATCGAGGAGTGATAAATGTAGTTTGCATTTTTCGTACCCCTGGTAACTACCAATATTTTGATGGTAAAGGGAATTCTTGAGGCTCAAATTTCAGAGCTGAGAGAATTAGAATTGAGGTATAAATCGAATCGACTAAGGTTCTTGGGAGTGTGGAAGGATCCCAAACATGGTGCAGTTGCTCCTTGGCGGCCGACCTGAGTCTACAGACCGCTTTTTTAGCATATCAATGTGACCATTGAATAGCATTTTGGCATCAAGACCACACCCAGATCTGTGTAGGTTTGGACTTTTGGTGTGTTGTCGCTACAACTGGTTAAACTGGTTGATTTGTAGGTTAAAGTAGGACAGATATGTTCCAAGTCCTTGAGAATTGCATTTAAGACATTAGCGACGTGTAATGGATTGTCTTCAAGGAGTAACCTCTGTTAAGAGCTTGGAGTTCTCAGCGTATTGAAGATACCAGGATAAATTAGAAATCAAGGTCTCCAGTGTTGCAATATAAAAAGGGGATGTGATACAGGTGTCCAGTTAGATGATTGGATGATATGCTTATTGTCTTAAAAGATAATAGTCATCACCTTTCCCGCTAATGGAACTGTTTCATATTTTTTGAACGTATGCTTACATATCCTTAATATTCGCTTTGTTTGGAGGTAAAGTAATGTATTTATGTTCGCCCAAAGTCGGTTGCACATTGTTGCAGATTGTTCAAAGATTTTTCCATTCGTTGCCGCTGCTGTTCATTTTTTTTATGGATTCATCTTGCTGTCGCTTTCCTGTACCGTAACTTCTTGTGAACGGTATCATAGTCCGGCCCATACGAGTTGTCAAATTGTGAGGGAATGTCATCCGCCTGCCGCCTTTAATTATTGCATCAACAGCTTCAATATTCATGTCACTAACAGATGCTTGGGGATTATCATCGGTGACTGATGTTCACACATTTGACATTATACCACTGCCTTTTCGTGGTAAAATCTATCACTTGGATGAATTTCAATAGATTTGACATTTTTACCTAAAGAAATCGAACACACGTACTTCTCTCCTCGTGCAAACACTGTTAGTTGAAAATTTCAACCACCTGCCAAATACGCAATCGGAATTTGATCAGCGCCTAACGATATAACGCATACACATGACTACTTTTCACAAGTATACTAGTGCTAAAAGGTTATGGAGAGTAAACACAAAAACGGGAATATATTTTAAATACAAACAAAAAGAGAACCGAATATTCTTCATTTATTGAACAAAACAGTCTCTGATTCCTTGAAATCTATTACAAAATGCTAATCCAGGTTGTCGAATAAAACCAGCCTGTTATCGGAACCTCGATATTTCGTGTTTATTGTCAATCACACTAACCCTTAATCCTTATGGTGACCATACAGGAGCAATTTCTGGTACACTTAATGGACGATGATGCGTGTCTTCATTGGGTCCTCCTCGTAAGTCAGCTGCTATTTTAAGAAGGAGAGTATAACCCATATGTAATGGGCAGCCAAGATCCCCAAACGTCAGTCCAATGGAGAATACCTGAGGTGCTCTAAGCTGGAGGTTACCAGTCGCAGCCCACCGTCCAGAAATCTTATTGGCCTTGGATCAGCTATACAAGAATAAGAATCAGTACATCCATTTCTAATGAATTGTCTTATTCACAACTTGGGGAAGCCATGTATCGCGGTCCTCGGATATCATACGCCATTGAGGATGTTTCCATGGAATATTAGCACATCATTTTTAGCCGCTCTGCCTGACTGTTATTTCCAGCCTGGAATTCATCTAGTCCATTACTTTACATTAAATTTCAAATTTCTCTCTTACGTTTTGTCATAGTCTAATAAAAGGGGTTTGATTTATTTAAATTTTTTTGCTTGTCCGTTACTGCTTTTTTTTTTTTTTAATCCCTCTAGCACGAATGCAGTTCTTTCGACTAGCATCTAAAATTTTTGGTCTCATAATCGTGTATAATTATCGATATTTATCCATCTATCTCTAAAGCTTAATTATGTACATTATTTGTGAACAGTGCAAATGCAAACAGTGTGTAGTATAAGTATTCATTGATAATTCAACTGAATCGCAGTAATTATATGTTATTGAGATGGAACTTAGGAAGACCATCTTAAAAAGCTGGACTTATTAATTACTTACCGTATATTCTGGCGTATGCGTCTCACGACTTATACGCCGAAATATACGGTAATTTTCATGGCAAAATAAAAAATTTGCTTTAAAAATTCTTGCTTAATCACTTATTCGTCGCATAAGTCGACCCTTTCTGACAGTCATATTTTTTTTTTGCGCATTTCGCATAGTGGTGTATTCCAGTAAAATCTACCTCAAGAACCAAGTGCTACCCTTAAAAGTTTACATAGTGGCAGTTTATTACTGCATAAATTGTAACGGTAAAGGCATACAATTCTCCGTTATGGAGTAGATCCCAAAACGAAAATCTAAGCATATGGCGATGTAACATTGCACTTATTGATATTATCTGTATATATTGGAGTCTGATTATTTGCCGAACCATTCCTTGGTGCTTTTTTTAGTACCAAGCTAACTTTTAGCTACTGCTAATTGTTTTCGTCTTATGAAGAAGAACAAATTCTTTAATTTTAAAAGATGAGCGACAACGTATATTTCGCGTAAAAATATATATATAATAAATTGCAAATATATTGGTATTAATTCGTGTCTTACAAATAAGTCCTTGCCTTTAATTCAAGCTTAGGATTTTATGCCCGCGGATAAGTAGTTGACTTTAAAATTTTAGACGATTTCTTGGTGCTTCAACGGTCGACACACACACACTCCCCAAACCTATGCCTTACGTACATACCCGTTGTGTTAAGATATAGGGTTCAAATCCGGTCAGCCGCTAGAGAAACTGTTTCTAGTTTTATTATTGCTGTTTTGTTTTGTTTGAGAAAGACCGAGAGGAGCAGGAGGGGAAGACTGCACTTGGATATTCGCAGCTCATTAATTCACTTAATTGCAAAGTGCATGTTTGTTTAACGTTTACCTTTTATATAGTCTTTCCTCTTTTCTGTGCCCTCATGGATAGCACAGTTGGTACAATCACCGTACTCCCCACACGGGAAAAACCTATGTGCGAATCTCATCAATGACGCGAAGAATTTTTATGGCTCCTTTCACAACGTGGCTGAGTTAGTTGGTCTCAGGCGAGATAGCATGGTTTTTTATCCTGGGACCTCAGGTTTTTCGTCCAGCAAATAACAAATCAACTACACAACACACACAATTTACAGCCATGTTATATTCGGCGCAATATAGCCTAAGTTGTGATGCGTCTAAAAACCCAACAACAAGAACAACAACCCTCTCTCTTTTTTACTCACTTTTATGAATACCAGCTGACAGCCAGTTTGCACATTTTCTGTGATACTCTTATTAAAAGGCCTCGTGCGTAGCACAGTTGGTAGAATCGCCGTCCTCCCCACATCGGGTGGAAAAGACCTGGGTTCCAATCCCGTTGGTGGCGAGAGGAATTTTTATGGGCCCTTTTCACAATGTGGCTGAGTTAGTCGGTCTCAGGAGAGGGCAGCCTGGTTTTTTTCTCCCTGAAACTTTGGTTTTTCTTCCAGCAAACAGAATATCGCTCATAGAACACGCGCAATTTACAGACAGTATACACTGAGCAATATGGCCTTAGTCGCTCATGCTCCTAAAACCCAATAGCAACAACTTTTATTTAAATGACCTTATCGCAGAAGTAATTAAGAAAAGCGATATTTTATAGTTGCAAAATTTTCCTAAATATTTATTTAATCATATATCTGCGCACCTATTCTCTGACTAGTTAGGAATTAGATTGATCCAGATGGGGAGTGCCCCTGCCTACATCTTAATGTAATCCCTACTTGTACTCACTCTTGTAATCCCTACCTGCATTCCCAGTGCTTGTCTCTCTCCCTTATATATATATATTATGCTTTTCCTATACAAACCTGCAATAAAGCTCATTACTGTGTAATAATTTTTTTGACAGATACTAACAGAATTTCACTACTGAAAAGAAAATAATTCAACTTGCAGTTGCGGCGTTTTTTTTCAATGCAGCTAGAACGCAATACCTTAATACCTTAATGAATTAAAAACTTCCTGTTGCTGTTTTTTAATATTATTCTTGGCATGCCCATCGTCTTCATCGAACCAAACCCGGCATTGTTGTATCTCTGAACAATTCGAAATAATGCATAAAATATTTCGGAAGCGAAGTAACATCCATATAGAGATTTGTGTGATTTAATAACGGTCTAGAACCGAACTTGTAATAGCAGATCTTTGGTAAGAGAGTTGCCCATGTACTTGCGTTAGCTAGATTATAAGGAGATGCACGTGCGCGCACTGTGCCTGTAGCTATATGCAGGTGACATGTTCCATTAAAATGGTTTTGGCTAAGATATATTTAGGGGTCACCATCCGTTAATACTTCTCTGCAAAAGTATAGGAAGACAACATCAAGCGGATTTTAAATCATGAAACTAACTTTTCGTGGAGAGGTCTAGTAGTAGCTGCTATTCGTGGGAGGATTTGGTCATTTTTATGGTGGGTGCATCGAAAGAAGGGAAAACCAATATCTCCTCGATGGATTGGCATATTACATTACCGCTTGAAATTATTGAAGGAAGTATGAATGCAACACGTTATCAGGTGGATTGTGGCGAAGTTTGTCCCACGACTACTGACACCAGATCACATACATCACAGGAAGAAATTTGCTTTGACTTGCTGGCAATTACGTTAGGCAGACGGGAAAACCTTCCTGTCAGTAATTGCCATTGTGATGAAACGTGGTTTCACTTTCAGCCAGAACCAGAAAGGCAGCCTCATGGAGTAGTCACCTCCAAATTCTGAGGCGTATATGCCTTAAACTCAAGAGCCATTTACAAAAAAGCAAACCAGAAAAAGACATTAGATATCCTTCTCATCTGTGACAATGCAAGACCGCACCTCAGTTTTCAAACAAGGGAAACCATCATAAAACTGTGTGGGACTAGATTTTGCTCTTCGGAAGTGAAGGAACCCATTCGTGGACGAAGGTTTAAGAATGAACATCAAGTCGTTGCTGAAGTGGAAAAGTGGTCCCAAGAGACTGAAGTAAACTTCTACGTACAAAAAATACTAGTTCTTATGACATAAATTTTTCCTGAAAAAAAATTGTGGGGCAACATTTTATTCGTTATCATTAAGTTTAAAAAATATATTACTAAGTATGGCAACCGTTGAAACTTCCGCGAGACTGACAATTCTAGTTAAACTGCTTCTAGTGCAGTGCCAGCCACCACAAGGTCCATCGTGTTAACCATGTACGTCCATCAACACAGTCCTCTCCAAAGACGAGTCTAAATCAAAGTTTGCGGCTGAGGCCTGCTAGTCTCTACTATTCACTGAATGGAGAATAAATCTGTGGATCTGAGTGGAAAATAAACCAGTGGGGAATAAATCTAGTTTTTGCAGGTACTTGTGGTAATGCCGTAAATCTGTAGTCTGCCGATAAAAAACGATGCAATGGCAGATTTCTTGCAGCTCAAACTACAGACTTATGGCTGTCAGATAAATTTGCTCGTGTGCAGGATTCTTGAGAGTATGGTGTGATAGACTGACAAAGAAGTTAAAATTGTCCGAGGTGCTTATAAAATAAGTATGAAGCAGGTTTTAAGGCGATGAGCCTCTTTAATCTTAAAGAGGCTTTTATTTTCATGTACGCTTTATACGCTTTTATTCTCTTCTTTTTATATTGATAGTTTATCTTTTGTTATTTTTCGTATATTTATTGGCTGTATATAATTTCAGTTTTAAATTGTATATAGTGTGTTTGTTTAATTTTTATATTTTATTTCATCTATCAGCGTCCGTGTATATTTTAATAAATTTTATTTATTTTGATTGTCTCGTTGGTAGAAGCAATATTTATTTCATTTTGATAATCGCTATACCTTTCAATAATAAAAAGACGTCGCTTCCTTAAAACGTGTTGCTTCTAAACGCCTTCTTAGTGTTCGTTTTCACCACTGTGGAAGGGTGGACATGCGTAAACAAACAAAAAAAAATAAATAAATAAATAATAATAATAATAATTTAATACACGAACCCTTTCAGATCAAAGATCATCAGATTACAGGAGACAATTTCCGCTTTGGTACCTCCAGATATTTAGCTCTTTGAAACTATGTACAAACATTTTCATAATTATTCAAATTAAAAACTAAAATTTTGTAGCAAATTGCGTTGGGTTTCAATCACTTGTGGAGCGTAAAATGAATGTAAAATTTCCATTTACGCTTATAACTAAAGTTTGTGTCCTAAAATTGGCCCATCTTTGCACTCCACAAGATTTCAGGATATTTTTCAACGTAGTAGATGTAATCAAATAAAATTAGTACACCATAGTGCTTTCACAACGTGGCTTAGTTAGTCGATCTCAGCCGAGGGTAGCATGGAAACTTTTTTTTTTTGTCCAGAACAAGAAAATCGACACCAGATCAAAATTGAATAAATTACAGCGTACAAATTTTATTTAAATTCAACTACTAAGTTGAAATATATACTCCCGCAGTCCTGTATTATAATTTCCACCTCCCTCTCTCTCTCTCTCTCTCTCTCTCTCTCTCTCTCTCTCTCTCTCTCTCTCTCTCTCTTCGTTATCATCCTAAAATTACCAATGGTATTTGGAGAATAAATGGTAGCCGATTTGAAGGAAGTAATTTAATTTTAATTAAATTTAGAATCACTAAATTCATTATTTTTATGCACTCTTTTAACTTTAATTTGGTTTAAATTAACGTCAACAATTTCAGTGTGATTCTTAAAAGATCGCTGAAGAAATAGGACTTCAATGAAGTTATATAATTGGCCTGGTCATTCTCAGTGTAAAATGACAATGAAACTTTAAAACCAACTTTTACAAACTTTAACATTTATCCTAAAGATTTTTATTTGAGATTTTACCTTGTTATCTTTATTTTCCTGTTTTGTGATAAACGTTGTAACAAAAATCATAAAATGATTTTTATGATTGGCATGTTACCATAGCAATCAGAATTATATTCGCGCAAAGAAAATTTCAACTAAACACAACTTACACGAATAAATTCTCCTCCCTAAATTTGCAACAAATATTGATGAGTGTAGATTCTATCGTTTGATGCCACTTCCATCTGAATTACAAAAATGCCCCTTTGATAGCTCATAGAGAGAGAATCAGAGACCGTATATATTTAGTTTTAAGAGGAATCTTGAGAGCAGTAAAGTCAGGTAGTTTTTATTTTGTTTTCTCATTAACTGTGAGAGAACATTGAGAGACTCGGAATGTCGCATGTAATCTCTGTCTGTTCCTTGCAAGTTGTCTTATTCTACTGTTTTCTTACACTGCTTACCTTTTCTCTCGCATGTTTACCGTCCGCCTACCTTAGGCCCATTAGTATTACACACTTGCGTTAATTACATGACAGATTAACATTTAACTGTGATGTTGACGCTACTTTGTTGTCTAAGCAAGTCTGTCATGTTGTTCTATGTATGCTTTAGGATAATATTTTTGCACAATGTTTGCGTTCTGCCTCATCTTTTATTCCAACGCACTCGTCCCGTCCATCAACTCTTTCTTGTTTTTCTTTTCACTCGCTTGTAGCATTTTCTTCTTTCTCTCCTTGCTCATTTTATTTCCGAAAGCGCCTTGGAATCGCTTCTTTGTAGGTGTGCACGATACTTTCGGGTAAGATCTGATAAACATTTTTTTAAATTTTTTTTATTTAGTTTTATTTTTTAATTTATTTTTTACTAGACGGACTTTCAGGGCGAGACGACTTGTATTCAATGCCGACAAATCTCATTAATTCCCAGGAACTTAAAGAAATTATTCTTCATGTCAAGGAGCGAAACTTTTTTTATATGGCATATAGCATCTCTTTTGTCTAGATTATATCTCTACTTATCCAGGAATATATAGGATTATTTCTGTACTTATTTAAAAAATTAATATTTGGCTGAATATGGTAATGTTTTCATTTTACCATTGCCTGCTAAATTCAAAATCTGACTGAAAAGAGGTCGTAGCAGACACTGTGTTAAGACTATGTAGAATATATCTCTAAGATCACTGGTTATTCACTTTCAACATTTGTCATCGTATCAGTGATCACAAATTCCTGTTGTGAGAATACTTCGATTCAAATACACTTCGTTATTCACGCCCTTAGGTGTAATGTGATTCAATATTTCTTATGACAAAATAATGATTTACTGTGTCCTTTTTTAAGGCTCTTCAGTAATTTCATTGTAAGGAGACGGTCTCATGCAACCCACTGCTTGCACATCCACATTCTCGTGGTTAAAATGAACTTTTAAAATTCACAAAGTTGATTTCAGTACATCAATACTTGCATTAGCACTTAGTCACACATCCATCAGTCGGTGATATTATTATGGAGGTGACGAATCCCTCTTAGGCTGTCGTTGTCGGAGGTATTTGCTTCTCAGCCATTTGCGATCATTCTTCGTAATGCATTTCAGCACGTTCTGTGATATAACTGTTTCTGTATGAATGGAGTAATTTAGTTGTTAAAAATTCAGTTTCAAAGTATGATTTATCATTATTAGGAAAATGTCATTCTGGAGTCGCTAGATAAATGATACAGACATGCTGATATGACCAGATTTGTAACAAATTCTCCTAATTATTATGGGTTTATGTATGGCGTTACTTTGCAGACTTGCAACTGTAACCATTCAATTATATCTGGCTTCTAACAGTATACCGAAGATGTCTTCACCGTAGCTACCCCTGACATTTATTCCTGTTTGCTCGCATGTTCATAACTTTAAATTGCAGAATCAGCCTGCAATTTAAAGTTATGAACAAAAATATCGAAATGGATAACTTTTTCTAAATTAATTGACCTTTGTCCATTATTACATTGATTCACTTGATTTTATGAAATCTGCTATGTTTCTCGCGTATTATAAAAATCTTAGCTTGTTTTCAAGCTATTGAAATACATTTCACTTCTTTTCGCAGTGCTTGGATTCTAGAATGACCATCGAACTGTGTCCAGTATTTTAGGTTGCTTTATCACTCATTTGATCCATATTTCGAAAGAGACTAGGAAACTTTGATCAATAGTTTTTTTAAATGATTGAAAAACAAAAAAAAGTTTTTTGTTTTGTTTTGAATTACTGAATAGTTTAAACTGATTAACTAATTACTTCCAAGTAATTCCATTAAGAAACGCGTTTTTTCTCTGTATACCAAGAGAATGTTTAAGTCAAACGAGCAAAAATCATTACAGATCACGAGCAAGTTGTTGATAAAATCAGAAGATGAGATAAAGCGAAATGGATTATATACGAAAATATCACATATATTGATATTGATACTTGAACTCTCTCTCTCCTGAGAAAAATGTCTGAGATATTTAAAAAAAGTAAATAAATAATTTATTTTACATCTTAAGTGTTTGATCATGTTCTGTTATGAAAAGAAACCTGAACTGCTGATGTGTGCCGTATTAAAAACTTCATCAAATTTTATGCCTGGCTGTTTAAAAAGTATTTTCTATGATGTTTTACAGTTTTTATTTAATAAAAAATAGCTATGGACTTTATAACCATTCTGTATTTTAATGAATGTCCAAAGATACTTTAATAAAGATACTTTGGAACTTTAATTCCATTTTTAATGAATGTCCAAAGATACTTTAATTCCATTTGGAACGAATATTTCATAAAACCGAATATTTTAATAAAACCTGTGAAAAGTTGGTTTTCACAAAACCAAAAACCAATTCCAAAATTTAAAATACCCAAAAGATCGCTATCTATAAGCTGTAATTCTTTTGAAAAGGTCTGAAAACCCGATTTACAGCGCAATTCCATTACACTGCTTTGGTCTCACACCACCGCACTTGCTCTCTGTCCCTTTGAAGTCAACGACAATGAATCTTCTTGACATTCTTTAGGATTCACCATTCAACACGTTTTCAACTTCAAAGGAACTTGTTGTTTTCTCGGACATTAAATCAACTTTTGAAATGATAATTATTCCTAGTACACATCTTTGGACAACATTTTAATGTTAAAAGCAACTTACTTGCCATCCTACTAAAAGAATTAATTCAAAGAAACACGCTATAGTGACCCATAAACAGTATAAAGCGTCTTTACTGTTTCCAGACGTGTTTCACAGAGGTGGGATTCTTTCTGCACTTTTGCCGTGTTGGCAGTTGCTTCGATTCCTCACGCTTTAAAAACTTTTTTTTTTTATTCTTATGCAGATGACACAAAGTTCTTCATGAGGTCAGACAACCGAAACCAGGTCCAAGCAACCACCATTGAAACGTGCCTCACTGTATTGATCTCAAGTTAAATCAACAAAAAGTAAAGCGCATATCACTTTTGCCAACAAAAAATGCAAAATTCTGTCAGCATCTGGACCCATGGAAACAGCTGAAAAGGCTAACCTGGGATAATAGCTTGTCTTTCACCAACCACTTCAAGACCACTAAAGCAAAAGCTCTTGCCGCCCATCTTCCGTGACAGTACAGTGGGTTCACTCTTGTGATTCGTTTGGAGAGGTTTGGGTTCAAATTCCGTCAGAGATTGGAGGAATTCCTCAATCGGCGCTGTAGTTAGTCGATCTCAGGTAGAAGAAGTAGGGTTCCCTACCCCCGATCACTAGGTTTTTCACCCATCAGAGTCTGCAAATCGGCTTGGGAGCACACTTGTACTAATATAACGCACGGTAAAGATCTGATGAACTATGACCAAATTTATCGATGACCAAAAAAATACAAGAAAAATAAAATAAATAAATTCCCTTTATCGGGAATTTATTTTATTTATCGTACAACAGTATCGCCAGCACTTTCAGCGTTTGTGATTTTTGTTATTTGATCACTGATTCCAAAGTTAGACTTCAATCGTTTCAGCTTGTTATTTTGTGATTTTGCTCCGTAGCAACTAAGGCCACGACGGCCAGCGTAATCTATTTGGTGTATCCTATGGTTGGTTTTTCTGTTTACTGGATGAAAACTCTTAGTTTCCGAGACGGGGGGGGGGATGCAACACGCCCGCGCGAGACCGGCTAACCCAGCCATAATGTGAAAAAAATAAAAAAAAGCCTCAAACGACGGGACTCAAACCTTTTGCCCACAGTATGTGGAAAGATGTCGATTGCAATCACTGCGATAGCCGCGAGGGGCTCCACTTTTTTGCTTTGGTCTGAAGTACTGGATATTCAGATGATTAAATAGAGTACCTAGACTGCCTTTTGTCATTCAAAGTCTGTTCTGTTCGCAAACCTTTATATATGTATATGTATATATATAAAAGATAGTTGAACAAAGACGGAAGAGAGGTAATGAGTTAAGAATTTAGCAACCAAACCTATTTCACAATCACTTTCTGAAAGATGACAGATGCGAAACAATAGTGATAGGGTGTTTCCCAAGAAATTATTGAATGAAGAGTGGAAAATGTGCAGAGGCATTGTCATCTGAAGTCCAATTTTATGGCCGATTTCTCCAAGCATCGTGCAATCAGCGTAAAACTGTTTTGTAACATTTCTGGTTCTTGTTTGACGGTACAACAAATTCATAATGAACCACGCTCCGTGAATCAGAAATATACGGTAAGCGTGATCTTCACATTTTATCGAGATTGTTTTGTTTTTTGGGCCTTGGAGAAGATGGAATCTTCCATTGAGAGATTCGGGCTTTCGATTCCGGGTAAGCCATAAATATAAATAAAATTACACCCACGATTCGTCACCGGTAATGCTGGATGAAACAAAGTGTGGGCAAAGTTCATAACGCTAAACGACAGAACTCGCGCTCTGTGATCATCAGTGAGGATGCGAAGCACAAAGATAGCTGAAACGTGTCTCATTCCCAAATCCTGCTTTAAAATTGATTGACATGTTCCATAAGAAATACCAATTTTATCAATATTCGTGGATAATTAAATGTCGATCAATCCTGATCAGATCACGAACGCGAGCGTTGAATCATTCGTTTTTTGAAATTGAAGGGCGGCCATAGCAAGGGTCGTCTTTTACTGACAAGCGGCTATTTTAAATTATGTAACCTGCTGAAAAGTCTTCAAACGACACACACAGCATATTTTCCCAACTTCTTTTTAATATTTCGTGGTTTTATTTTTCGTAATTCGAAACAAAATTTGATGCAAATTCGGTGCAGTAAAATCATGGATTTTTAAATACAGCAAAGCACGTAAAACGCTTTCAATGTGCTTATTTAAGCTAAGTGCAAATGGTTCAGGCATTGCTGCGTCTAGATGAGTCGCAGAACATGTTACTACAAGTTTTATCTCGCTACGTCGCTGTAATTTCGAGATAGTCAGTCCCGAACTTTTTGATCACACCTCATATTTTGGTGAGATAATTTCTTATAGTAATATTGTTTACAACTGATGTTTAAAAATGTATAATAACTACATTTAGTAGACTATAAGTATATAATATAATCAGGCTGCGTTCTCTCACTTTCTAAACGAACGCAGCGGTTCTTCAATGGGGGATGAACATTAAGGTCCATGAAGCATGGTGTTAAGAGGATTTGCGTTTGTCGGTGCGAATGAGAGCTGTTTTATGACAAAATGACGGGTAATGATAACGGTCAACTAGGGATGTGCCAGCAAGTAAAGTGCATACGTTGCAGATATTTAAATTCATGTGTATGGGGAAAATAAAGTTCCATTGGAATCTCTGCTTTAAAATAATAATAATAATAATTAATTCATATCTCTGATATTTAAGACTCAGGGACAGGAAAAGAGCGAGGTTATCTTTGTTACTTTTTGGTTATTTTTCCTTATCGGTTTCATAGTCTGAATAGCCTATCCCATGATAAGAATACACATTTGCCTTGGTTTTAGGAGATCCAAAGGCATTTTTTTTTTATCTACTTGATGAAGAAAATAAATTTTCCATTTGTATTCCGGGATAGCCACACTTTTCAAGATCTCTTTCTCTTGTAATTACAAAGATATTAGCGTTTTGCAGGAAGCAATTTTAGAGGAACACAATTTCCTACAGAATACGGACGGATTCTGGCGAGTCCGTCTAAAGTAGATTCCGGGGGCTCTCGAAGTATAGTAATATTATTTCTGTTATGAAACAATTTTCATTTTTATGATGAAACAGAAATATCGGTTCGTGTAGCCACAAGGCTAGAATCGAATTAGAAAGAATTTATTTGAGTGAAGTTGTGTGGATAATCACTAAGGCAGCTAAGATTATGAAGATACAAAACCAAGTAACTCGCATCATCATTGCCGACCGGGCTAGCCGAGTGGGTAAAGTACCTGCCCGGCAACCCAAAGGTCGCGGGTTCGATTCTCGCCTCGGGCTTGGATCACTGTACTGCAAAAACCTTTGGAGGTGCAATATGGCCACAGAAGCCGATGCGCCAACAACTACCAAATCAAAAAAAAAAAAAAAAAAAAAAAGTAACTCGCATCAGTAAATTATGCATATTCTACAGTCAGTTTCCAGTTTTACTGATGAAAAGATACAGTTTTTCGGGAAGGTAACTTTTCACCTCCTGCTCCTCCTCCTGAAACCAACTCACTACTTCTTGAAAAGCCCTTTCGAAGTTGTGCGTTAGGAAATGGGATCAAATGACTCCTGTCTGTCGAGGTAGGGAACTCAAATCTTTCGAAATGGCGAGTTGAGGACGTATTTTTGGTATAGCTATGGTAGATTAAACAAGGGTTCAGATCTCTTTTCTTCTGCTTGTTTTCTGATGGCCATTTCTTAGATAGCTGTTCATGTTGCAGCGATTACTGCTGTTCTTTCTCTTTACTTGCAGATTATTCAACCTAATTTCAAAATGGCCAGTGGGGATAAACACGACACACTTTCTTTCACTATTTCTTCACACGTTCGTGCCACATTTGTTTATTCCTTTGTTTAGTCGAGACGAATCTGCTCTAATTTTCAATTCAAATTAATTTAATTTTGTTACTGAAAACAGTGCACTGGTCTCTAGCCTTTGGCTACCTTCATTCATTTATATAATACACCGTGTTGGGACATCTGACAAAATATGTATTTTTTTGCTATATAGCTCGCGATTCGACTTTAATTACTGTAATGAAAGAGTCACTGACCTGATTATATATAAACACTTTAAACAAGCCAGAATTGAAACCATGCATAAATTGTTGACTGGAGAATTTGTTGAGGGTTTTGAGACTACTGCCAAAAAAAAAAAAAAAAACAAGAAAGAAAAATAAAAGTATATATATACTGTATACAGTCAGTCAGCTGTTTGGGATGCTTAGTATTTTTAAATTGTTTGTTTTTATTGCAAGTTCCAGTTTCGATTCTGACTATAATGAGCTACCCGAATCAAAGTTCTGACATTGTTTTTTTATATATAAATACATGTTTTTTTTTTTTTTTTGTTTTGTTTTGTTTTGTTTATCGATTTTATTAGGTCGTTAACAATTTTCTTTGGCAGTAAACCTTCCAACAAAGCATAAGAGGCAGTTTTCCACCGGATCTGAAGAAATAACAGGTGAAGGCCGAGGCAACTGTTTCTGCATGCATCAAAGTGCAAAACTTTTCATATCTTCCTGCCAATCAGGTCATTGGACAGGAAGGTAATAGTAAGGTTCGGGTCGTACCCATAACTCGCCAATCTTATCACGCCAACAGTTAGAAACCCATTGTTGGCTCGAAGCAATCGGAGTCCCATCAATCACAATTACAACCGAACCCAACTCTGTTCCTTCGAGTGGAAGAGCTCTTAACCCTTCAGGCCCAGCGAACTAATATTACCTCCTTCGCCTGCCTTGCGGCTGTACCTTTGTGACGGGCCAGCGGCGACAAGCGGTGCGGTTATTGGCGGCTGAAGTAATGAGCAGAGTTGCTGACCACCGCTAGGCGTAGCTTAATTAGCAGTTTGTCCTGTCTGGCTTTTTCTGTCTCGTCACGGTACGGTAGACCGGGGGATAGCTGGGCAGAGAAGTAATTTCTATGGTAATTTTTAGTGTTTAGTAAGCAATCCGAACCGGTACCTTTCCTCTTCCTGGGCTGCTCCCCACCCAGTTTATAAGATCTACTGTTGCTTGAGGACAATCAGAGTGGTGGAGTCATCCATCACAGACTCTCATGACTACATCCAGTTCATTGCGACTGTTTGTCGTGTAATTCGAAGGATCGCCTCTCTTTTACGTAGCTACGAATGATCCCTTCTGCCGATGAGTTTGTTTGGCCTGTTGTATTAAGTTGTGGGTTTTGACCCGATCTTGTCAATAAACGATTGTCCGAAGTGAGTGAAACAAATGGATTTGTCATTCGATCGATCCTTGTTGACCGTCTGGTTTCGGCATTAGGCCTATACTATATATCTAGGGATTACTAATAGAGTCGTCATTCTGGGAACATTAATATTATTTCCCTGACTTCCAGTTCCCTTAGTTTCACCTTAAGTTAATCGTTCAAGTTAACGTTCTCGTGTTCAGAATTGTGTATTTGGTCACACTTCTCCAATCTGCTACGATGGTGTTCTTTATTTATTCTTTTTTTTTTTTTTTTAATTCCTTCTGTCTTTTTTTTTTTTTTTTACAAAGGGCGATCAAAATAAAAAAAAAAAAAGATTAAGAAAAATTAAATTTTAAAAATATTTCAAATTGTTGTTTAATTTCGCTTCTGGTGGTTATTTCTTTTCGATATTTTCTTTCCCCCATCTAGTTTAATGCACTTGTCCTATCTTATCCTATCTATAACACTTTGGAGAAGTCATTGTTTTAGCAAATGTTACTTTTCTAAATAAGTATACAGAAAAATGGCCTTTACACAAATTACATCATCGCTAAACAATTTTTTTTTTCATATGACTCGGACCGCTGCGTTTGTGGGGCTCCAGAGGTTTGGAAGCGTCTGCTATATAATTGCCCGATTTATGGAGATTTGAGACAACTGGATTCTGTCACACAAATATTTGATACAGGTCAGGAGCAGAAATTCATTGAGGATCCTACAGTATTTTCAAGATTTCTTTTCGACGGAAGTCACTCCTGGAAGTCACTATAGCTTGGCTATAAGTAACTTTCCTTTAACGTTGTGTTTCTCTTATATGTACTGTATTAATATGTTTTTAACTATTATTTTTATTTTCCTGTTATTGTAATTCTTATTTTGCTTATTTTCTTGTTTTCTTTTTTTTTTTCTCTTCTTCTTCTTCTTCTTCTGGTGCCTTTCTGTGGATGTGGGATCTTCGGTTTAGTATTTTTGGACTGGTCAGTACATGCACAGTTGCGGCCCGCTTCCTCGTGGTATGAACGGGCACTAGAAAGCAGCTCGTGATTGCTGCTTCTTGGTAGAAAAGTTTCCAGAAACAGGTGAACAACACAACCCACACAAACTCTTAACATTACACTCATTTCTGGCCATTTTACAGAGTTCTATGTTCATCACAAAGTGGTGGATTCGAGCTAGCATTCAGAAGCTGCCCTAAAAGAAAACATATAGCTGACAAGATTAGAAGTATTGTACTGTACAGAACTGTACTCCATCTGTAACATGCAACGACGCACTATACGTTCTGAGTTCTGTTGTACCACCCTGCTCTGAGTTCTGCTGTGAGATCTTACACTACATTTGACAGATTGTGGCTTATCTATTAGATGGGTCAGACCTTTCTATTCACCCTCCGTCCCCTCTAAATTCAATATGCTGTCTCCATGTTCTGCCTTTTGTACCTTCTCGGTACATGCTTCTTTGCTAGGGTGGCTGCACACCAGCAAAGCGGCAATGTCCATGATATTTGCCCCGGCATGCCTGGAGTCGACCATCAAACTGCACTCAAAGTCACTTGCGTCGTCCTATTGAACCAACTTTCTGCTGGATTACACAGACACCTTCTTTATGCACGCACATACACATTAACTTCTTTAGGCAGACACCTGTCTATTGGAGTAACTGATTCCTAGGATTATGGAGATGTGACTAATAAACTGCCCACTTAGTTTATATATACAAAAATGAGCACGCATAAATAGGGCCTTTATCATGTTTTATGTATACATAATATGCTGTATAAACTAGTTGCCTTATACTGCCTGGATGCTGTTAAACTTCATGCTGAAGTTGTTTCAGTCGTTGTGAGATCTTACATAAATCTTACATTGCAGTAGTTTTTCGATAACTTTCATTTCCTGTTTTTATACCGTCTTGTTCGATGATGAATAGATGAACATCATATGCATCTAAAGAGAATTATAGATGTCCGCACTTGGTGGCACTTCTTTCTTACTGATTATTCTCGTTGAAGTCTCGTTTCGTTTAAGCTAGCGAAAACCCATCAGACTTTCACAGAGGAATGTTTACTTCAGATAATATTGTTTGTTTCCGAAAGTACTTTACTATATTATATTTCGTTATTTTATCAACAGTAAAATAAAAAATTAAAATATATATATAGTATGCCCGGATCTAGGGAATGAAATTTATACCTGTTATGAAACCTCAACTCATATAAAAAGATGTGCCTACATATGGCCCACATGGGAAACATCCGCGTACACATCCAACTTCTCACCATGTCTTTCATAAAGCTAAAATACGAAATGCCCACATAGTGTGATACTGTTTTTATTTTTTATATATATTTTTTTATAAATAAGAAAAAGTTTTGATTAGCTTGTGATTAGCTATTTGATACTGCGTCTGGTGCTAAAAAAATTCTGTTCGCCTTTTTTCATTCGCAACAGATTGAAATCATCTGCATCAAGTGAAAACAATCCTCGTGGGATTGAAACAATCAATCAAACTGAATTGAAACAAACTGTTGGAGCACTGGTGTTCCAACAGCCTCACTTTCTAACAGTTGTTTCCAACAACTCACTTTCAACTTTTAAGACTGTTGGATGTTCCACCAGTTGACACTGCTTTCGACTGCTGGTGTTCAACAGTCGAAAGACTTGGAACACCGGCAGTCTAAACTTGTGGTGTTCCAACAGTTTTTCGTGTGGTGTTGGAAACACCATAGTCTTCTCACCAGCAGTCGAACTGTGGTGTTGGAACTCACTTTCGAAAGTTCGAATTCACTAGTGTTCACTGGTTGGAAGACTTTTAAGACTGTTGGAACACCAGATTCGAACTTTCGAAAGTGAGTTCCAACAGTTCCACGTTCCGCTTTCGAACACAAGTATTCGAAAGTGGAACACAAGTGTTCCAAAGTGGAACACAAGTCGGAACACGAATCGGAAGTGGTTTCGTACCTTTTCAGAAGTCGAACCTTTTCGAACAGTTCGAACAGAAAATGAACGCAAGTGATTTCCGTTCATTTTTCGTTCGAAAGTGAAACGGAAGCTGAAGTATCCGATGACTGAGGATTTCCAGCACAATCACCACAATAATCATCCTCCAATCATCCGATCTTTTTATGTGTTGAACGGAGAACTGTTCGATAACGGCACTGGATCACATGATCGAACATGTGCCGGCATTATACACCGACAGCAACTTCTCGACACGAGGAATTTTATTGGCCTTTTCACTGGGTGCAGACGAGTGTAACATGGTTTTTCTCCAAGGAACTTTCAGCTACCTATTTAATTATTATACAATATGTGTATTATTATTATTTATTATTACCTATTCATTTATATTATACTAATTATATATTATAGTAATTACTACCTAATTACTATAACCTATAGTACTTAATACTACCTATTATTATGTATTAATTTATATTAGTTTATAATACCTATTAATATATATAATACCTATTCAATTATTATATAATATTGTGGCATTTGATAACATTAAATGCCTGACAGCAGAGTTATATTAGTGTAACTGCTAAATACGGTTAAGAAAAAAAAATACTTAAAAACCAATCTTTTTTATAATTATTTAATTATTAAGTATAATTTATTTTTTATTTTTAATTTTTATTTTAACAATCTTATTTCAGTGCAGTAGAATTTAGGTCCGATGGTCGCCTATTGGTCCAATCCTGGACGAAGCGTGCCTATAGGATATAAGTAAAAGATAAGTTCATATTATGTATGGACTATCATATTAAGGATATATCATATTATGGATATAAGTAAAAGATAAGTTCATATTATGTTTGTACAAGAGAGTGCTGATGAGCCAGTTTGGCTAAAAACCCTGATTAACCTACATCTCGGCCTCAAATGGACGTATTGAAGGAGTCTTTAAGAATTAATCCAGTCTCGGACGGGATTTGAATCAAGCGACTGGTTTGTCTGGTGAAACTATTCTACTAAATGGCACAATGGATCAAGTTGCTTGTTTTTGTTCCAAAGCAGTTAAGGCTATGAGGAGTTAGTATAATGTCTCTATATTGCGTGTATTTTATGGTCGGTTTGCTTGCTTTGGTAGATGGGGGAAAAACAACGAAAAAACCGAATATTGGGTGATTAAAGTCATTGAGGACTCACGTAATTTGAGTCTTTTCCATACGGTGTGCAAGTATAAGTTGACCACTGTGCTCTCCGCGAGAGTCGCAATGAATAAGGCAGTCCTCGATATATTTTTCTGTCTGGTTCTGTAGGATATCAAATAGCAACTGTTGAAATTAGGTTCACCACTGAATTCAGTAGTTTGGAGAAGTTCCAGTTCGAATCCCATCCATGACTGGTTTTTAATTTGTTGTTACATTATTTTAAGTTTTTTTTTTATATTTTTTAATTTCTATACCTGTGTCCATTTTTAAAGTTCTTTTTTACTATTTTTTTAATCGCAGTAACAACAACAGTTTTCCTCTCAACTTCTAAATATTCTATGATACCGAAGTGTGCGTTGTTTTCCTGTTTCTATTCTCTTGTATATACTTCGAATATTTCTTGGTAAAGTTTCTAACTGATTTCCAAGGATAATTTTATCATCCTCGGTGCCTTTCTTCTTTTCACTTTTTTCCCTTATATCATCTGCTGGCCTCATCTTGAGGCTATCTAAAAGAAGTTGTAAAATTCCTGTGTGACAAACTGCGAACGATAAAACTATCGACATTATTTTGATGTTCGTCACTATTTTCAATGCAATTGCATTGAACCTTCATGTATTTTCATGTTCTAAGAGAGCAATTTTTGCGTAATTTGAATTAATGTTAATTATAGATAGTATTTTATCAAATTTTCTATTATTTTAATATAGTGTCAGCGCTTTAGTTGCGAAACTCACTAACTTTCTACACTACAAGTTAGGTTTAGGTTTTTATTGAAAACCAAGGTGGTAGACGCTGTTTATTGGAGCACATCAAAAGGTATACGGAGATATACGCCGCATACCTTGCATTGCAGTCCTGAGTGTAATTAGAGGGTGCGCAGGACCGTTGTTAGTGTGCACTTCGGCTTATTGTATTATTTAATGTTTAAGCTTTTCTTGGAAGAACTAACACCTTTAATTCCAGGCCATTACTCATCGGTACTTTGGAATATTCTCTGTACATAATCTTTTAAATAACTGAAATGCGAAAGGATGTAAGAAGAATGCTAGAAAAGGGTAAGAGCTAGAACCGCAGGAAAACGATTTCTTTTATTTTCCGGAACAATAGGAGGTCTCGCCTTAAAACACTAGTGCCGCTGGTCATTGTCTGTTAGGAGCGTCTATGTATAGACAGTCGGGGCTACTCTTAAAGAGGGGAAAAAAAAGAAAAAAAAAACGAACAATAACAATGACAGTAGCTTGGAAAATAAATCTAGCCGGCTTTGGCGTCTATTTATCACAATAGGCCGGACAAGACTCTCTTCTCGTGCGTCCGCTAGACCCCTAGTGTGTATTGGATAAAGAGACGGAGCTGCCGTATATATTTGAGGTCTGGTTTGCGGTCCGCAGATAAAGATGGGTGTGACAAGTTGTCAGGATGTGATCCGGGCATTTTCTGGTCGGTATTAGTATGGCGCTACCGCTCGACCGTCGCCAGCTGTGTCTCCGTAGCTAGTGCAGAATACGGAGAGGACGGGGGAAAGTAAATGGGGGTTCAGCGGAGATTTAAAACGAGGCACGTTGATCTGTTTAAATTTTTCATTGCTGCCCAAACTGCCTTGGAATTGCCGTCTTCAACCTGCGTCCCTGCTGGCCACTTGGACCATTTACCACGGTAGCCCATCAGCAGCAGTCAGCGGACGGACATTGGTGGTCCTGTCATGGAAGGGAGAACTGAGAAATCACCTCTGACTCATCACTGACAATGAAGATCTGGAATTATTTTTTCTCTGCCACCAGATGTTATTCGAGGAAACGAAAGCCCAAGAAGAGAAGTAATAATACGCAGCAGTTTTTCATCTCCTAGGATGTCACCGCCGTTCAATCATGTTCGTGAGCGACATCCATGATATGCGAAGGACAGGCATATCCGAGGGAAGGATGTTCTCCTGCTGAGATATAAACGTCTTGCATTCTCAGTCTTGGATGCTTAGTGCGGCTTGAAAACAGTCAACATTTGCCTCCTTTAGGTACGCTGCTGTAACATTGAATATCCCGGAAGACGTTTGAATATCAACCCTAACTCTCTCTCTCTCTCTCTCTCTCTCTCTGTTATTTTATTTATTTATTTTTTTTTTTTTTTTTGTGTCGAGTATAATCGAATTAGTTCCAGGTAATCGCATGAAAACTTTCTGTTTTGTATATAAGCTCCTGTTTGATAATGCTCATGGTCCAGGACTGCGTTTACTCCCGTGATCACGCGGCAATGAGCATAACATAAGGATGCATAAATGCTGTCCAAAGAAGCGAAATCCTATCTACACTCCCCCCCCCCTCTCCTTCAGTATTCTACGTGAAACGAGTCGTTGCTGTTGTGGTTGAGGACTTTCTGCTACTTCATTAACATCCGATGACAGCAGTTCATTATGACTTGTGTGTACTTCTAGAAGTACTTCCAGGACTTCTGAATTATGTAGCAACGATTTAACTATTTTATTAATATCTCATGCGTTACTACATTACATTTTAACCGCTGTAACATTCACTCCCTGCATTACACTTTAGCACTGCAACAAACGATTTTGAGGGCAGTCATTTCGATTGATTTTTTGTGGTCCTTAAGGACAGCCCATACAGACAGCCAAACAAAGCGGTTACTGGAACGTAGAGTCAATGTAGTTAGACTAAATTGTAATACCAGGAAGTCGTCATTATACATGTATAATGACGACTTCCTGGTGTTGTATTTAAACACTTCCTGTTATTACTGCCCGTAATACCAATTAAAATTGGAATAGCATGCAGTAACTGTAGCCTCGAACTAGAGACAAAAAAAAAAAAAAAAAAAACACCTCTTTTTGTGAAAAGGTAAAGTTCTTGGAATCCCCATCGTTCTTTCTTCTACTCCTCAATGATCGCCTGTTCTTCTTCATTCCAGGTTGATTTTTTTTTCTTCTTCTTCTTTTTCTCTTATTAAAGACAACGACTTATCATAAAGGCTTTGGCACTTGGCCAAGACTTTTTTTATGATACGAGTTTCTGTAAAAATTAAAACAATACTTAAGCCATACAGCGATGCAGTAAATAAAAGCATTTATTTGAAATAAACGCAACTATAATTTCCATGTAACCGAGAGCTTTCAAAACTACTTTCTTTGCGTGTGGGAAAATCATGAGAGTGAATTTTGAATATATATGAATATTTTTATCGACTATTGCTTTGAACTAAAACCAAGATGGTTGAAGACAAGCCATCCGGGTGAACTCACGAAACTAACACATAAAAAAAAAAACAAAAAAAAAACACTTAATAAAATCTCACGTGATTAATAAATACGGTAATGTTCTTGTATTCTCTCTTTCTGTCTTGCGAATCCTCTGATCTTATGTTTTCATTCCTGAGTATCCATAGAAAATTTATTTATTTTGCAAGTTTCTCTGGATATAATCACAAGGTCTACTGTAATCTGACTAATAATCTGAAATTCTGCATCACTAGCACCAGTGCTACCATAGAGTCAGCACTACAAGTAGGACTGGATGAACTCTGGACACCTGCAGATCCTTGCGATGTACAGAATTAGTCTTATTTTCAAGATTTACTGCTCTTCATTTTATTATCTTATAATACTGCGTCTTTTATCCTTTTATTCCTTATATTTTTATACAATCGCGTATACTGCACCTTCTAGTCGAAGGCTGGAGGAGTGGAGTACAGGGATGGAGCCAGCATTGGTTCAAACTTGTTAGAACATAAGTAAATAAAATATTTTATTGTATTCTGTAGATATAGGGTGATGGCCTTCTACAAACTGTTGTCTGCATTTATCCGATTATTTTTAAGGCACACCAATGTACTTTGAAGAGCATTCTGGGAAGCTTTTGTTTAATTACATAGACGAATTGTTCGTCTCTGTACTCTGTATTATGATGAACAGCAGCTTTCTATTCTGAAACAAGAGGCCCAGTCTAATCAGGTGCTTTATGTGTATGACGACGTCCGACCTCTTGCCAACACATTGCTTCTCGTGGTGTGGTTTGAGTACCCACTTAGACGCAGAAGCGGAAATGGCCCTTTTTCCTGCCTTCTTTTTATTATGTGAAAAGGCAGTGGTAAGGCATTTCTATGGACATATCGAATGGAACATTAATGCGTTGAGTACGCGATGATAGTCTCGAAACATGAAGACTTTACTAAACACACACACGTTTTTAGGAATTGTGTAATACCAAATTGAATGAAATAATAGTATATCCTACGACGCCATGCAGTGAAATCACTATGTTCTTGATAACAAAATAGCCCCATTGGCCACGTGTTGTTCCGGTATTTAAGTTAAAGATTCATAACTTAATATACCGTATTTTGGTGAAAGGATAAATCATTTTGCCTTTGTTGTGCTCTGCACTTTTCTCCCAACGATGTAATGCACGCACTTTAGGTTACAACTCGCTACATAACCTTTCACAGAATATATCAGTGTGGTGAAAAATGAAAATACGTTTTAGGGAATTGCCAGCAGAACTTTTACAGGCGATATTCCCGAAAACGTACTGTGTGGTTATTGAAATGACGTTAGGTCGAGGTTTAAATATCACAGCCGGACAGACACACACACGCTTCAACCCTCCTTCGCTCCGTAACAAAGGCGTTCAGCCGGGCACCGTATCATTAAGCTGGTGCACAAGACGTCTGTCTGCCGGACTTAATGGTGATGAAGGATAGGTCGCCCGAGCACAGTGCCCAATTAGTCCTTGTAAACTGATGACATCTCCGCGGCGGAGGCCCATATTTCTGCTGTCGCACTGTGTGCGCGTGCGTGTGTGTGTGATCCCCCGCCCGTGTATCTTCCCCCTCTGTAACTTCTCTTGACTGATAGTTTCCAACACCGTGCAGGAGTCATCGCTGTCAAACCTATCTTTAATGCCATTCGTTGAAGTTGATTCCTTCTTGTCTTATCCCTTCTCTGCCTAGCTTTTCCTCCCTCTTTATCCCCCCACTCCTTTCCTTTCTATATCCTCCTTTTCAGGTAATTTTCCCTAACTAGCGTCTCTCAAGCAAGTCTGCGACGCCAGGCCTAATCATGTTCTTGTTTTACATCTTTATAACATCATCATTCGTTCTATGCCTTCGGCTGGCTAATTCATTAAAAATGATGTCAAGATGGAGTTGCCGAGGTAATCATACCCCTCCACTACTTTCTCTCTATTTGATGCCATCAATCTTAAGCTGACTTAATGTCATTAGGCGCAGGCGGCTACTTAGTGGAAAAAGGTTTGAATATTTCATAGCAGACTCCACTGAACTTGGGGAACCATTCAAACGGCATTAAGCCGTGAGCGTGCACATACAGACACACAGACATTACCGTTGTCTGCCCACGTGTGATTTACCCGTCATGTCTTACTTCGAAGCAGTATACAGGGAAACAAAGTGATAAACTAAGCCCCCCTCTCCATTTGTCTGTTTCTTTGTTCTTCTTTGAGACTATGAAGGTAGATATAATTGATTCCAAGAGTTTTCTCCGGAACCATCAATGTTCCATTTCCAGCACTTCACAGATCAGATAAATTGAACACCGAATTGTAGAAGCGGGTTACGTTCATTGTTTTTCATACTGCAATACCTGCAGAAAATATAGAAAAACTGAGAGACCAGATTCTTCACACTCTACGTTTTTGTGAGATGCATCGTGGAGTCAAGAGTACGTATAAGTAGCGCTGTTATCTTCACGTTGAAACACAGCTTGTGTGTGATTTTGATATCCAATCGAACTTCCTTTTTCCTTATTAATGTTGTTTATAGGAATGGGGAGGGAAATAGATGCCGCTTTCCAGTCTTATCTGTGCGAAAAGTATTTACCGATTTTTATACATCAGTTAAAAAAAAAAGTCTTTAATTTGTTAAAAACAGGGTTTTTTATGTATTTAGAAATTTTACAAAATGGAAAGCGGATTTCTTGAGAGTAGCATGTTCGTGCGTCTTTTCCGTCTTCCTCCCGTAGCGTCTGATATATACTGAAACAGGATTGCATTAGGCTACATTATTAGTTACAAAAAATAAGTATATAAAGAATTTTCTGTTTATACTCCGGGATAGCCGCATAGGGTTAGAGGAGTTCACGCTAGAGAGAGAGAGAGAGAGAGAGAGAGAATACAAGAACACCATCGTATTTATCAATCATCACTTGAGCTTGAACTAAGATCAATTCAAACACGTAGCTACTATAATTTCGGATTAGATTACTCGGCTACAGTGCTCGTATTAGGCCCTGGTGTTGCCAGTAATAAATTAAAATTGTATATATATGAAAAAAAATACTCTTATTTTACAAAAAAAGAAAAGAAAAAAAGTACATAGAAGTAAATAAATGTTAAAATACATTTAGGATACTTCTCTTTAAAATTAAATCAAAACACGGGCAACCTGTGTGTTGTAACGGTGCCTTAATGGGATAATTAAATGAAATTATTCCATGTGTCACTTTGGCACGAAAACTATTAGGTACTGATCCCTAGCATAGAGTTTGTGATCAAAACGACGTTCTCTGCAACGTCGTTTTGATCAAGGTTGAGTAAAATTTATTTTTGTTTAGTAGAACATTTATTCATTATTCTCCAACTGCTTATCAAGTCTTAAACAGTTCTTAGAGATTTTTAAGAGATTGCTTTTTATACATACTTTCACTTTCATCATCCGATGCCTACACGAGTTTTACACATTTTCACTATGTCTGTTCAGCAATTTATATTAAGTTTGCTTATTTAAAAGAAAAGTTTTAGCCTGTACTCGATGACTCGACATGATTATCATACAACCGCAGCTGTGGATAGGGAAGCAATTTCGCTTCCTTTCGTAATCATCTTCCACCTCACCCTCCCATCCCATATTGGATGACTAATCCGAATGCGGGCCACGTATCTTTTGTCTTTGGAAGTATGTTCAGATGGGTGGAATGTTTAGTGCGCGGAACAAGCTTGCTCCCTCTGCCTGAGATCGGCTAACTACAGCCCTGATTGAAGAGGACTAAAGAATTCCTCCAGTTGCAGACAGAAATTGAATCCAACTTGAAACGAGTGGCAGACGTCTACCTTATCGTTCTGATTTAGCTGTCATGGAAGACAATGCATTTTATCTCAGAAACACACATTGAACTTTCCCTTCTTTTCATGATTGCAACTCCCGTTGAGGGTGTATTAATCGCCTCTGAGAAGTAGGAAACCAAAAGCCCTCTATAAAGTAGAATGAACACGTTTATTATTATTTTTATTTGTATGGGCAGTTTCTCTTTATTTTTTATATTTCTATTTCTCTCGTATATTAAATTCTATCCTACCCTTGTACAGGATTGTTACTTCTTTCACTTTCTCGTAACATAGGTGAATCTTTTATTCCCCATGTCATCCTGCAACGACCCTTTCCTTCTTCTAAAACATTGATTGTCCCACTTGATCACTTTTTTTTTCGTCGGCTAGCGGTTCAACGTATAGATGATCGATGGCCGTATTCCGACACATTACTCAACAGATTCAGAACACCTGCTCTCCAGATAGTTAAATAACAAATTGTAGCATGGTTACAGATTGCAGTTTGTTCTTACACTACAACTCTATCAAATTAATCATGTTTGAAAATCGCCGATACAAAAACAAAAGAAAAACGAAAAAACCCATGTCACTGAAGCCTCTTCAGGCTTTCATATACGAAAATCGCGGAAGCATTGAAAAGAACGGCTTCATTATTTTAATATATATCAAAATACATTAATTATAGTAAAATAAGTTAAAATTAAAGGCTGTGAGAAAAACGGTCAATTACGATTAATATAATAGTTAAATGGTTGGCATAGTCTAATGGATAATTGTTACCGATACTTTTACAAAATATTTTTTCTTCTTTACTCCAACTAGTAGGATAAGTGTAACCAGGAATGTACTGCCAGGGACTAGGAGCCCACGAGTCTGCTTTAAGACAATTAATTATATGTGATGAACATTTGGTCTCAGCTAGCGAATCTATTGTTCATTAATAGCACACCACTAACTATTACAATTTATTCAATCGTGTCAATAAATCAGTTTAAGTTTTTATTTTAATTACTCTTTTTAATGGCATTTTCATTTAAAACGAAAGCAATAAACGCCAGATTTCTGATGTTGAAATGTTATCTTTCTTATTCCTCATGGATGTTTAATTTTTCACTTAAATGTTATTGATAATCACCAAGGCCCAACTTATATGTATAAAGTCTGGGCGTCCGTCTGCATGTAATAGCTCGACTCCCAGTAAATTGATTTTTATTTAATTTTATTATTATTATTATTTTATTATTTTTTATTTTTTTGGCTCTTTTGGAGCCATCCCAAATTTCATTAAAATCAGACCACTAGAAATCCGGCCTTTCATGCATATCAGATATGCTATTTACACTCAAATATCACTGAATTGTGACCACTCCATTCGGTAATCGACTATGCCGCATAGTTCGCAGTATAAAAATCTAAACAGCCTTGTGCGCTAGAGTAATTTGCATCTGGCCGTGCAAGTCAAAATGATAAAGTAACAGTTATGGGACGTAGTAAAAATATCACGAAATTTCAAAAGGGCATGATTGTGGGAGGTCGTGCGTCGGGTGTTACGGCACGTCTTGTCGGTTGTTCAGGGCCACTGTGGTTAAGGTGTATAAAGAATGGTGTCGAACGAGTCAAACCACATCCCGCTGACAGAACTGTAAAGGATTAAGCAAGGTGGATGTTCGTGGTGAGCGAAGGATGCAGCGCTTTCTACGGGCTCAACAGCAGGTCACTGTGCGACAGCTGACATCGCAATACAATATGGGGAATGCAAGAACAATATCCCAAATGACGATGCGCCGCACACTCAGCTGTATGGTTCCACAGCAGACGACCCAGGAGACACACTCTCCTCACCACTGATCACCGTTGACTGCGAATGCTGTGGTGTCAGGAACACGCTGGTTGAACACTGGTGGAGTGGAAACGAGTGTGCTTGTGGGATGTCCAAATACCTGGTGCATGCCGATGGATGCCTTCGTGTGTGTGGTGCATGAAACACGAGTCCATGGATCCATCGTTAATGGTGCTCACTATATCCAGGCAGGTTGGTGGTTGTTTAATATGTGACATGTTTTACTGGCAAGAACTAGAACTCCAGATGAGTGTTAACTAACGTTTCACTATCGAGGGCTCTACCGGCAGTTCTTAGGAGACCATGTGCACCAGGCCATGTTGTATTTTTTCCAGGACAGAAATGGGATCTTCCAAGACGATAATGTGCCGTGTATTCGGGCCGGACGGTGCACTAGTGATTCGTGGAACACTGTGAAGATATCATCCAACTTTATTTAGTTTTCAAATTCGCCTGACCTCAATCCAATTGAACACCTGTGAGATGTGAGGCGTATGAACACGCAAACGTCTCTATTTCTACACTGTGGGCTGGCAAAACGTCTGCAGACCTCTACGGACGTCTTCAGACATATGGTAGAGTTAATGCCTAGGCGAATAGCGGCTGTTATCCGTGCGAATGATGGCTCAACACGGTTTTAGGTAGGTTGTCACAATTCAGTGGTCATTGAGTGTATTGTAGCTGAAACATTATACGGTATATTGTAGATGAAACCCTGTACATTATGTTTGCTGCCATGAGCTGGTTGGAGGAATGAATGGGCAATGTGGCGGATACGCTGAAACGAAACGCTCATAAAAGTTATTCCTTTTTTTTATTCGGTTTTTTTTTGGTCAGTTTACTAAATACATACATCACGAATTATTACTATTTGCTTATTATACGATGAGCATAAATGTTAAATATATGTTATATTTCAATTTTTGTTAAAATCCAGGAAGAAAAAAGTAAAAATTACGGAAGCGTTGTCAGTATACTACGATTATTTAATTTAGTAAAATCCAGAGCCTGAAACACGTGTTGCTTTTAAGTGCTTGATTATTAAAGTACAGTACAGTATTACAAAATGTTGGGTGAAAAATACGCTGGGACAATTTTTTATATATTATTAGTTAATCAATAAGTGATTAATCGTTAACAAAATAATCAGTTATTTACTTTTCGCTTCTGTTAATCACAGAGAAAGAAAATTAATTATTTTAATAATTAATTCATTCAATTAATTTAAGAAGTAAAAATCTAACGCTCCGAAATGTAACACACGACTAACTTTGGTAACTTGAGTCTCGTAATCATCGTTTAAATCTATTGAAAAGATGAGTTTTTTGTGGATTCAGGGAGAAAATATAATGGGATGTCTTTACACTCCATGTATCTGGCTAGCATCTAATGATGCGTTTACATTTACTTTAATGCTAAAGATGTACGCAGAAATTTTTGTTATTCGCACAATTTTTTTTATCGATTTCACATATTTAAGGAATATACCGGGAAATATGTAAACTATATCAACTAATAATGTATATAATAGAAATATATACTTCTCATCACATTGTGATTGTGGTAAAAAAAAAAAAAGTCTGGATGACTTTAGAGTGGCAATCGTATTGATGGATGAACCAAGAAGTGCCTTTAAATATAATTTCAGTTCAAATAAGGCCTCGTGATTTGTGAAGCTTGATGACATCTACCTTTCTAGTTCTGTCTGTTCAGCTGTAGATTACAATACTTTTCGTGTTTGTGGCCACTAGAGATGTTGAAATCCCTTGATGGATGGTAGCTGCTATTCAATGACTGTTTCCAAATAATAAAACTTAATCGCGAAAAGGAAAATAAACATTTCCTATTTTTTTTTTAAATTTTCATCTATTTACTTACAGGTCAGTTAATAATAGTTTGTTCCAAGATTAGACAATTAACGCCGTTTTTTTTTTTTTTTTTTTCCCGTTGGTTTCCTTCGCTCCTGCACTGATCTAAATGTTCCAGACACGTTGTATACAGTTACAAGCCTGCCAATTTCCTGAGTCACACTTGAAGACGGTGTCATGTCTGCAGTGGGTGGAGGATACAAGAGGACTTACTGAAGGACGTCATAAAACGACAAGGGTGTCGCACGCTGTACGATACTGGAACATGAGCTTTGTCATGGTGACATGTGAAACGTGTTTCGGCCATCCGTTGTAACACGTACGCTCCGAGCTGGCCAGTGATTTGTGTTCAGAATCGCTCCCCCTCCCCCGCTCAGAATAAGTCAGGCAATACAGAGTTGAACACAGAGGCCATTAGCAAGATCTGGCGGATCTTTCCCCCACATCGTCACGTCATATAAAGTGGCAGTTGATTTTAGAATGTCTCCTCCGTATTTGCCACGTGACTTCCGGTCCTTCTGGGAGTGGTCTCGCTAGGAGAATAGTTGATTTTAATAATTACTCCGACTAATTTAGCATTATCTCCTTTGCATAAGCCACACGTCACTGCGACACAAATTGATTCCTCTCCAGATAATACGTACTGTACACACGGTAGGATATTTGATCTGGATTTTACACATTGGATGTTTCCTGCGTGTTTTGATGGAAACTTTTTACGATTCCATTTAATAGTAAGAACTGTAATCTCATTCACGATTCTCTGCTTTCTGCGCTCTTGTTTATTGTCAAAATAATATGCCCTAATTAAAATCGGATTATTCTTGATTAAAAAGTGTAAAGCAGTGGAAAGTGTATAATCATTATGAAAAACAACCACCCTTGATTTTGTCTTCTAAGTAACCCCATGGAGTTGCAGTGAGATAATATGATTAACCAAGAAATAACCCACGTTTCAGAAGAGCACACAGATTAAACAGAAGTTTCGTATACAATTATAACAACTGCACCGTTAATATCTGCCCGAAATAATCGATTTCCGGTTCTCTGGATTTATTTTCATCCTCTAGGCCTTCGCCGGTGCACGTAATTCCCCTCCCTGTGCTCCT
The DNA here is from genome assembly GCF_048544385.1 of Mastigoproctus giganteus. Classification (NCBI taxonomy): domain Eukaryota; kingdom Metazoa; phylum Arthropoda; class Arachnida; order Uropygi; family Thelyphonidae; genus Mastigoproctus; species Mastigoproctus giganteus. The sequence continues at coordinate 151,350,168 of NC_143578.1, read as the reverse complement.
AGACTCTTCCTATGATAAATGTTAAATATTTAGCACCGTGATGAATTTCCGCGATACAAAAAAAAAAAAAATCTGGTCTTGACATTTCTCCTTAATCCTGGGTATGTCGTCTATTCCTTCGGATTTTTAGCTTGTCTGAAGAAGCTATTGTAAACGTCTTGTATGTCTGCCCATCTCTCTGTCCGTTTGTCGACACAATATCTCAAACGTCAAAGGTCCCAGGTCATCCCTGACAGCATCCTTCGCATTTGATTTTGGATTGATTCATTTAACTCTTGCTAGGGGGAGGGGGGACGAAACCGAGCGTAGAAGATTCCGAAAGAGTGCTTTGCCGTATATCTAACACTTCAGGCAACTTTTTCATTATTGGAGACACATGAAAAATATTGCGCGTCCCAACTTCTGAAAACTAATACCACTGTTTCATGTTATAGTGAAAAGATTTTAACATGTAGGATGCATGTCAAAGCACTTTTACTCTGGCGGAATTCGTTTGAGTATTGGAACCAATTAATTCCACAGAAGGGGAACTCAATTTAGAAATGGCTTGTTATGAATAGCTGGAATTGGAATTATTAATATTCCATTATCTACAGTATATATTGGGCGCCTCCATAGCCAGGTGGGTAAGAGCAGCAGTGCGTAGCACGCGCTTCTTGATTAGACCGGGGTTCGAGCCCGTGACCACCAAATACGGAGGATGCGGAAAGGTCAGGGAATGACCACCGCATATCCAACTTTTCCACACCCATGTCCTCAAACCACTCTGTTACAACCCGAGCAGTATGGCATGGCGACTTGTCTTGCTGATACAGGTATGGGCCTTCTCCGAAGTATTGCCATAATGTTGGAAGTGCATAATTGTCCAGGATGATCTGGTATTGCACAGCATGCATGGTTTTGTCGATAACGACTAATGGACCCAAGCCAAACCATGAAAGGGGCCCCATGCCATGACACTGCTTCCACCGAACTTTATTGTTGGGAGGATACAATCAGGAAGGAACTGTTCCCCTGACATTCGCCACACCCAGGAACGGCCATCAGACTGGTAGGGTGCAGACCTCGACTCGTCTGTCCATAGGACTGTTTTCCACTGCTCTACAATCCAGGTTTCGCGCTCCTTACACCATGTTAATCGGCGTCTAGCATTTGTTGAACTGTTAAGGTAATTCTGGTGAACGTGTCATCTTGCATGCCCATTTTTGCAATTGTCTGTTCGAAGCCCAGTGTGCATATTTATAGCAGGTTGCATGTGACGTGTTGCATGCATAGGATCTGTTTCCCGATCCATGCATGGGTGTCCGGATATTAATGGTAGGGCAGTGTGTATATATATATATATATATATATATATATATAAAAAATGCCCGTTTTAAGATCGCCATGCTCTGTAACGGTTTAATGATTTGCCACTCGTCAACGTTTGGAGGAAAGTGTGAGTCACGGCTTTCCAACCATTTTTCACATGCAACTAAATCAAATTCACGCCATTTGTGACTCCCTCTTTTTCACTAAGAATAAAAGTGGAAAAGGCGCTGTCCAAATTAAGACACAATCCCTCACCGATGAACAGAGCTTCACTTTTAATTGTTTTGGAAGAGTTTTATCTCCCAAAATTGCCTAGCCTATTAAGATATCAGGATAGTTGTACAAAGAATCTTATTAATATCATGAATGCATATGACCTAACAGAAGAAGTAAAATTTCCCCAACTATAAAAGATAACATTATATTCGATCGTGAAAAAAACATTATGGGAATCCTATAGTCTCGAAACTTTATTAGACATGTTGGACAGACAACTTATGTAGTCGAGACATTTGTCCGATTTTACGAAAATTAGCGGGTCTCGACTACACAAGTTGTCTGTCCAACCTATATTCGATCTTCAAGAATTTAGGATATACGCTCACTTGAATTCATTCCATAGCAGTGATATTTATGCAAAGAACTGAAATACTACAGAGCTAACTGGGTCTTAATAAAAAAAAAAAAAAAAAAAAATAATTAGCTCTTTAAATTGGGAATCGTATTTTATTTTTTACAGAATTTGTATGTATTACATGAGTTTCTAACCTGTGATATACAAGAGTCAGTAGTATTCTTTTAATTTATTATTTTTTTTGCACTTTGCTATTGCTACTAAACTTATAAGCGTTCTTCATACTCGATCTGCTACTTTTGTGACTAGCATATAGTGCCGAAACAGGCGAAGCATAACATCGTTGATAGAACCAAGTTTTTCAGTGCCTATGAAGCCTGTTTTGAAATGTTTATGGATGATCGTGACAAGTTGTCAGCCGTTATTTAACTTGCGAGTTGCAAGTTAATATTAGAGAGATTGTTTCGTGGTAGTTGTAAGTGTATGCCTTTTGCTATATCTGTAACACGAAGAGAGAACCCGAAAAACCGACAAGCGATTTTCTTCCACAGGAGTGCCGTTGAGAGGATGTTTTCTGTTCGTTGCGTCATCATTACATCTGCTTTTTGTATGGTGGATATATCAAAGTTTAAAAAAGTCGGCGGATCAAAAAGCTGTAGTGTATCGTAACATACCATCCCCTATTGCTCCGGTACCACGCAGAAAAGACCTGCCAATTTCCAATACACCATTCTTCATTGCATGATGAATTTAGTGAACATGATAATTGAGATTACACCTCAGATGCCTGATCAAGTAAAGGGATTGTTCATTACGTGAATATGCCCTTTTTTTCTTGGAACCACCCTTTGCTTCCACCACTCCATATCAAGCTGGGACTGGTAAAACAATTTGTTAAAGCATTAAATCCTGAAGGTGGCACCTTTTAAGTACACTGTGTTGCCACTTTATTAGGTACACCTATCTAATAGCGTGTTGAGCCTCCTGAATTCGTCTAGGCATGGATTGAACAAGATGCTGAAAACGTTGTGCAGGAATAGAGTACCATGCAGACATGAGTGTGTCACGCAGTTCCTTGATATTCGACGGAGGTGTAGGCCTGCAGCGAACAGCCCTTTCCAGCTCATCCCAAAGATGTTCAATAGGATTGAGATCCACAGACTGAGCTGGCCACTGCAACAAAGAAAAGTCATTGTCATGTTCCTGGAACCATTCCATAGTGATTCGGGCTTTGTGCACCGTTCATGTTGACATAAAATGTTAACATGAACGGATGCACTTGGTCAGCAACGATATTTAGGTACGATGTGGAATTCAGACGTGAATCTATGGGTATCAATGGACCCAACGTGTACCAAGAAAACATTCCCCACACCATAACATTGCCCCCCACCACCTTGCACAGTAGTGTTCAGCCATGGCGGGTCCATGGATTCGTGTTGTTTTCATCAAATTCTGAGCCTTCCATCAACATGCTGCACCAGGAACTTCGACTCGTCAGACCAAGCAACTGTTTTCCAATCCCCGATTGTTCAGTGCTGATGTTGCTGTGCTCTCTTGTTCTTCATTGTTAACAAAGGTACGCGATGTGACCGTCGGCTGTTGTAGCCCATTCGCGACAAAGTGCGACTAATGGTTCGTTGCGATATTTTGTTCTGCGCACCAAGGTTGTATTCAGACGTGATGTGCGACATTGCGGCCCGCCTGTTTGCTTGCACAATTCTAGCCATCCCCCTCTGACCTCTCTCATCAACAAGCGATTTTCTTCCACAGGAGTACCGTTGAAAAGATGTTTTCTGTTCGTTGCACCATTCTCGATACACCCTTGAAGCTGTGGTGCGTGAAAAGTTCAGAGGAACTGCCGTTTCAGAGATGCTTTGTCCAGCACGTCTTGCAACTACTACCATGCCATGTGCGAAATCCGTTAGACCACTCCTTTTCCCCATTCTTGCTGCGGTTTGTACGCTTAACTGATACTAGAAAGGTTCTGCTTCATTTATATCCACAACTGTGGTCATATGACTTGCAACGTTGTGGGACAAACCAATTTGTGTGCACAGCAGGGGTGTGCCTAATAAAGTGGCAGCACAGTGTGTATATACAATCTGTTTCCAAAATTGTCTGATGCAAAAGTGAAAGGTGGCACATTTATTGTTCTACAAGTTAATCAGATTTTAGCTTCACAAAAACTGGAGACAAAAGCGAAATGCCTGCAGTGGTTTCGCCTTGTAGTGAATGGCTTTCTTGGTAAAATTAAGAATGAAAATTACGAAGAACTATCGAAAATAATGGGGGGAAAAAGGGAATGCAGAATGGCAATAAAGCTCCATTACTTGCATTCTCACCTGGATTTTTAAGTATCGGATTATTTAACACTACCCTTCGCTTTGTTCGTCGATGTGGATTAGTGTATCATTTAAATCTATTTTAAAAAAATGGCGTACGATGAAAAACTCAGTGCCATGACTTGGACTGTAATATCGCGATATTGATGCTTGGAAAGTTAAAAATAAACACACCTGAAGAAAAGTGCATTTCATTGAAATTATATAGTTATAGTTCAAGGTTAGTATAATGTCATTTTATTACTAGTCTCTCTATCTCTCAGAGAGTACTGTGATTACAAACTGTTGTGGTGTACAAAATTCAAAATATGCACTCCCCTCTTATTTCGTGGAAAATCTGCCTACTGTGCCATCCAGCTGAATACACATTGCTTTACCTGGTAGAAGACAAGTTTATCCATTGTCCAAACCTTATATTGTTACAGATGAGTGAGAAAACAGCACTTTGTGAGAGAAGTTTCAAGTATTTACTGCGTTCACTAAAAATTCGGATATTTGTAAATTTTATTTGCCCATTTCTGTTCCTTACTTCTCTCGTATATTGCCCTCGTGGATAGCGCAGTTTGTATAATCACCGTTCTCCCTATACCGTTTGAAAAAGACCCAAGTTAATCCCATCACCGACGGGAGGAATTCTTATGGGCCATTTTTCACAACGTGGCTGAGTTAGTCGGTCTCGGGCGAAGGTAGATGGTATTTTTTCCCAGAAACTCGGGTATTTCGTCAAGCAAAATAGAAAATTGACGACAGAACACACACAATTCAGAAATATATTCTATACAGCGCAATATGGCCTAAGTTGCTTAGGTGCCTGAAACCCTACAACAACTAATCTGGTTATATTTGACATCATTATTGTGGCATGTATAGTAGTAGCAGTTATGTTAGGCAAAAATGTGCTAACTTTAATTATGTAAATTGTGACCTTTTCAAGGTCACAATTTACACCAGGTATAGTGCCATTTTATGCCACCAGGTATTTCTGGTTATGTAAGCAAGAACGAAGCTGAATGCGGTTACTGAACGTAGTTGGCACCAATAAGAATGCAACGTTGTGAATTAGTACAGCGTTATTATATACTGAGTGGACAGTTCACCTTCTCCGTCATCCTCTGTTCATGCACAACAGTGCCTAGAGAGTAGGCCTGACGTAGCCCAGTGGTCAGGAGCGAGAGTGCATAGCACACGTTCCTTGAGTGGGCCTGGGTTCAAGCCCGTGACTACTAAATACGAATAATAATAATATTGACGATTTATTGTAAACTCTACTGACTTGGTTGTCGTGCCGGAGTATAAACAGAAAATTTATTTTTTTTTATACCGAGAATGGTCCGAAAAACAGAAAACATCCAATGCGAAACAGCTTACTGATTGTGAGAAGATGTAAAAAAGAATCGCGCAGCTTAAAAGACAGACCAGATCAGTTAAATAACAGTGGTGGTGTGAAGGGTATATTGGAACGCACAATGCATTGGGGGTTCTGTCATGGATGGAGCACAGACCCTCACTTGGCTACGTGTACAGCAGTCACAGGAACTCCGACATCGAACATTTGAGGAATCGAAAAGAGTCTCCTGGTCTGGTTCTTTTCCAGTTTTTTTATGCTGAAGGCAAAATCATGGGATGGAAACAGTATCATGAATCAGTGGGCCCATTATGCCAGGTATCAGGAGCACTGCAGGCTAGTGATAACATGATTTGCATAGGAAGTTTTTTCGTGACACGTTAGGTTCACCGCTGCCAGTGGATCAACGAATGAATACCACAGCCTACTTGAACATTTTTGCGGACCAGATGTATCCATTCATGCTCAGAGTTTTCTAAAAGTACCTGTCTAGTTATAGTTACTTCTAATAGGATAATTTTCCACCCCATCATTTCGGAATGGTTCTAAGAACATGATAGTGACTGTGCCATACTTCATTGGCCTACTCTGGATACCTTGTGAATATGCATGATAATAGCAGAAGGATGTGGAACTTTACCAATCAGATATGTTATATTAACTCTCTAACTGAACAGGTAACCTTTATATAGGATTGCGCTTCCTCTACAGCAGGTTGCGTATGAAAATTGCCATGGTTTTAAAGATATTTGAAGTCATCGATATATCCACTTTACATCCTCTGCTGGATCTGAAGCAGGCTCATTTTAAAGGTGGCCAGTCTCACTCATGAGATGTAGACAGCTGCTGCTTTGTCTGTAATCAGCTGTATTATTGCATTATAGATTTTGGCATATTGGATCTGTGCAGTAGTGAACATCAATCACTTATGTACAGACACAATTCTGATAAGAGTTCTGGTGTACACATCTGGTGGCACAAGACGCAACTACACCTTAATGCAAATTTTGGCCTCGAAAGTCTTGAGATTATGTTCAACAGAAAGTCAATGCAAATTTTCAACCCTCTACAAGTAGTTCGGGGAGGTCATTGAGGAAGAGGAGAGAGAGAGAGAGAGAGAGAGAGAGAGAGAGAGAGAGAGAGAGAGAGAGAGAGAGAGAGAGAGATGAATTCTGAAACGAGTTTCGCACCGTGTTACTGCCTTTTCTGGTTTCCTCTAGTCGTGCTGTCATTAATTTTCTAAAACTTTTTCTAGGCTTGAAGTGTATCCATTAGGAATCGATCTACTACCTTACAGAGCCGCACATTATGCAAATCATTCTTGTTTATAAACACGGGTTGCGACCACATCACTTCATTCCCGTTTTTTTTTTTTTTTTTTTTTTTGGCTTGCTCAGTGAAATAGTCACATTTCCAGTACTCGGCTGACAATTCATCGCTGTTTAGATGATTCTTTGAGATGGTGAGCCATTGGACGACTTGAAGTCGGACGGTCGCTGGCATAGGCTGCATGTTAACTTAATGTATCACGTAGTAACGAATAGGCACCATGAAAGTGGTTAGTTTCAGGAGACAGAAACCATTACAAGAAGAGCTGACCAAGGTCGCCCGAGGGCTGTGTCAACCAGAACAGACCACTATTTGGCTCTAATAACAAGACGGAACCCTACGAAGTCCTATTTTCAACTGTCTCTTGAGGTTTCTGCGGCCACAGGTGAAAACATTTCCACCGGACTGTGTTAAGAAGACTCAATTCCAGTGAACTCTATGCAAGGAAGCCAGTGTTTGTATCCCATTAGCCTTAAACCACCACCACAGAGTAGTCGAAACTGGTGCCATAAATATGTGATTTGGAACTCTGACAAATGGGGTACAGTTCTCTTATGAGTCTCGTTTTAGCCTACAAACAGATTATAGACGTTATTTCATCTGGTGACAACGAGGAATACAGTACAATCCCTCCAGCATCAGAGAAAAGGACGCTTACGATGGAGGCGGTGTTCTTGTGTTGGTACCGAGAACAGAACCTCGAACCCTATATACGACTTTTTAGGGGTGCATTTGGCCCAGATTTTCTTCTCATGGACGACAACGCCACTGCACATTAGAGCTGAAGTGGTTGAGGAATATCTTGAAGCTGAAGACATCCAACAACGACTGCCGTGGCCAGTACGATTACAGATTTAAATCTGATCGAATGTGTGTGGGACGCCCTTGGGCATTACTTTGCACCCCGAGCCAACTCCTCAACCACTTGGTTATCTAAGATCTGCAATGGTGGAAGAATAGGATTTGTTGCAACAGAATCTTGTAGACACCCTTATATTGAGCATGGTTCACTCCTGTCAGGCCTGTTTAGCCGCTGCAGGGGATCATACGCTGTACTGATGCCATGTGAACATATTTTGGAGCATCCTGTATCGACTTCTGTAGTAGTGTGACCTTTTAGGTAATTCCTATACAACTTATATAAATATCCTTTATACCTGTCCGAAGTTTCTCCTGTCTCTTCATTTCATCATTATTCTATGGTACACCACCATACCAAATTTGGCTCCAGCTTCATCGCAAACTGCACGAGTTATACCACGTTTTCTACATGTTTTGTGTAATTTTTTTCGAGCAGTATAGTATCTGTTTTAGCATCCGATTACCACATAAGCAGTTTAGTACCACCGCCCGCGAAAATATTTGGGTGGGCGATTGCCTAAAGCTACCAAGCCTCTTATTTTTCCTTAATGACCGTAACAGAATTGACCACACACGTGCTTGAATAATTTCTCTTGTTTAGTCAGTTTGGCGTGTTCGTTGCTTGGTGATAAACATGTCTGTTAAGTATTTCGCTTTTTATGTTCTTTTGTTTTACTCTTTTATTATAGGGAGAGTATGCCTTTAATGTACAGAATATAAAGTTCAGTTTTAAAAATTGGATTTACTGAAGACAAGTGAATTCCAAATAGGTTTCCTTCGTATGCTTGTACCAGAAAAGGTTTTACGAACTGTTGACTGATACTGCCAATTGGTCATTAGTAATATAATATAATACTATGGAATTTATTTCTTCATTACTGTACTTTGACTCTGCAAATTGGTGTGTTTTTAGAGAAAGAATCCCTTAGCACAGTGTTTACGATCGCTGTCCTTCTACATCGTATTTAAATCAGTTAAGACAGAAGTCTTTATAGGCTCTTGCACAGTGTTAATTGTCTGACGGCAACAGGGATTTTCCCCATTTCCGCTAGGCTCTTGAACAAAGTGTGTTAGTTGTCTGACGGCACCAGGGGTTTCCCCCATCTCCACTCTTTCACACTGTGACCGGGTTCGTCGGTCCAGGGCGAAGAGCACACGTTTTCCTTCCTGGAAACTCGGATTTTTCATCCTGCAAAACAAGCAAACCGACAGTAAAGCACACGCAATTTAGAGACTGACGCCTTAGTTGGTTTGGAACAAAAACAGACAATAACTGCAGTGGATGACTGTTTGTCACAATGAGATTGCGAATCGGTTTGAAATTTTAAGAACTGAGTGGATTTTCGTTCATGTAAATTAATCTAGACATCGATATTAGCACTCATCAGGAAGCTAGAGATGATGCAACAACTTATGGTACATGTCGGATGATATGAAGAGAATTATGTCTTCTGTGAATATTCTCATTTATCCATATATTTTATATTCGTATTTTGAACATCCCAAGCCCGGTAGGGTTGTGGTAAGTTTACCTTATATCATATCGGCAGTAAGCAGTTATTTATCTCTTAAGGAGGCTCTGTTCAGTTGCTTCCCTCCTTGGTCAGAGATTTTTTAAATTCTTATCTTTAGTTGATCGAATGGTATTCAGTAAATTCCAAATAAAATCAAGTTTTTGTATTCATAATTAAGGATTCGTGTTTTTTCATTACGAATTTTCTTTCTAACTTTGAACTTCGGAACAGGTACAAACAGTTGCCCTGCAACTCCTGTTTTTTTAATGCTTCCTGTTTTATGTATCTTTATTAACGAGACTTACAACTATTTTTTATTTTTGCTTTATAAATTCCGCTTAAAGACTTTGTTTTAAAGTGTAGCCGCCGCCATATATTAAATGTTTACATTTTAATTGAGTGTGCATCTCTTTGTGTTGGTGTTCGATTTTTTCTTTTCTTTTTTTCTCCTTATTCAGGAAATGTTATTGTAATCGTTTCTCCATGTACTCCGTAACTGCCAGAGGGCATTTCGACTGATGGAGTGGTCTGCGACTATCAAGCGACGCTCTGAATAACTAATATAGAAAATAGGAACCGACAAAATGCCCTCTAGTCTGTGGCAAAATTCTTGGCTTCCAATTCCCAGCAGAATAAAATATGCAACTTGGTAGATATTGAAGTGTTAAATTTAACTGCTGTTTACGGCAGTCTATTTCTCCTAAGGAAAATTAGTTTTTAGAATACTTACGATCTTGAGCGCAGTTAAGAAGTATATACGTGCGATAATTGCATTTTATGTATCGCTTTATTCCCAACTCGGTTATTAATGAATACTACAGTATTACACTTTAGAGCAGTTTTATCATATTGAAATACTTTGTAACTTCTCCGACCAAATAAAAGCCGTCTGTCTTATGCATATGTATATTATCATTATCATCATGCTATATATAAATCTCTGTTGTCTCCCTGCGTCAAGATAAATACCATCATGCACTGCAGTGGGAGGTGGGTGGGTTGGTAGATGGTTTGTTTGTTTGTTTGTTATTTGGTTTTTAGGAGCATTAGCAACTAAGGCCATATTGCTCCGGGATATGCGGTGGTAATTTCCTGACCTTTCCGCATCCTCCGTATTTGGTGGTGACGGGCTCGAACCCCGGTCTAATCAAGAAGCGTGTGCTACGCACTGCTGCTCCTTCCCACCTGGCTACGGAGGCGGCGGTAGATGGAAATCATTTTGGATTGTCAATAATATTTAGATCATATTGCTGATTCCTTTGATACTTTCTTGGATTTTTTTTTGTCTTACTTATTATGTTTATGTGTGTTTACAAGCCATTTTGCTTGTTATGCGGGCTGAAAAACCCAAAATAACTCACAAGGAAAATCTCTCCCTCCACCTGATCTCAGATGACTGTACCTCAAATTGAATGCATTGGACTAACAATAACTGTTATGTTATATTTATTTTTTACTTAAAATGTGTTAAAAAAATTGAAAGGCCTTGTCCTCTCCTTAAAGTTTTGGATATCGAACTGATTCAGAATAGAGTAACAGCTGAATCTCAAAGGAAACTGTGAAAAGAGCCTTCTATATTGGCTGTAACTGACATCAAAAAATCGTTTATAATCCATCTGCGAGTTAACCATTTTCCTACTCCGTCATGCGATAATGAAATTCATTGTTTATTATTAATTTTTAAGGTATAAACGTCAGACTTTTAATGTGATTTGTTTTCTTATTAGAATAATTCGTGTGCAGCGTAAAGCAGACTGAAACGTGTGTGTGTAGGAAACTTAACTGGGGACCGATCAGATCAACTGAGAACTGCCCCATCCATTAGAACAAATCGATTTTTCACTGTATTAACCTGTAATTTGCGATATGAAATTATCAAAGAGCAACTAGAATCTATCTAAGGGGCATCTGATCGTAGTCATGTGCATTTTTGCATTTTTGTCTGCTCTCGCTAGAGTTGAAGGAAGGAAAATAAATTCAACGATTATTACATTCATCCTTATGAAAATGTAAACACTGCCTTTTTGCCGTTTTTCTTAGTTGGGGAGAGGCTAGAATACTGTTTTATATTTGCTTTTACAGCTGTATCTTTCTTACAAACACAGAAAATTATTACTTTAGGAATTTCTGTTTGTATAACTCGCCCTTTGTCAAGGCACTGCTCTAAGCCATTCCCAGTTTGCCGTCAATGTGGGTCAGTCGTTCTAGACTTTTAGGGTGGTTAGCAGTCATTCATCCTTACGTTTTATTTTAACATCCCATAAATTAGGTGTAATGGAAATTAAAAAGCCCGTGTTGACCCGATGAGAGGCCCATTTGTAAATGTTGGCTCACAGCCATTACAAGAATGAAAGAAAAAGTCACAACTGTGAGAAAGTCTCGTGAAAGATGATCACCCGTCCGCAGATATATAATCAACATCTACAGCTCAGACTAATCAGATGTAATCGAAAACATTACGTGTTACCCTGAAACGTCAAATTGCCTTCCGTACACAGTTCTGTAATTATTAGGTTGAAGCGCATAAATTTTCCACCGGGGGAGTGTCAGCAGTCATCAAGCAGATAGACGTTGAGGAAAATTGCTACAACTAACAAATGGAGAGAGAGAGAGAGAGAGAGAGAGAGAGAGAGAGAGAGACGTATAATCATTTGCATCCTCTAAATATTTTAAATATGTAATTGTTTTTTTTTTCCTCTTAAATACTGCTTCTTTACAGAAATTTCTTCTTAATTACTAACTTCCATGTTTAAGTATGAAACCTATGCAAGAAATAATAGTCGTTGAAGATCGTTCCTTTTCTGATATCCTTTTTCCGTATATAATGCCTAAAATCAACAGAAAACACGAAAGGATATCGCATAAAATTAATTAAATGTGATGAGCTGTTTGCTCTTCTCTAAAAGCTGATCATCGATGGAATAACTGTTAGTTTTATTGCCATATGAAATTTTTTTCTGAATAATTTAAGCTTTTTGGGTGATTGCAGGGTGTTGTGTTAGTACAGCAAAAATGGCTATTGTTCTGTTCCTTGAGGATAAAGTTCCCCCTTAAAAATGAGGTTGTTGGTTTATTTAGAGTCAAATTATGATTGCAATTAAAACTAAATTATTTTAATAATGATTGATCGACTTATAGTGCCCCAAGTGTTTTCCTCGTCATATTATTAACTTAAATGAAAACTAACTCCAAATTAGCAAAATCTTCCCGACCAATAACGCAGATACCAGTACTGCTAAATTGCAGTTTTGGTATAATTTAGACTCTTGGTATTACCCAATAATGCTTTGGCAGAGATCGCTGTGTTTTATAAGCAATGATGGTTATCGAGGACTAGAAATGCGATAATAAACTTTTGTTGTCCACATATAAGCAAAGTTTCATTGTAAAGCTTAATAAAATGTTTTAGTACACAGAAGAGAAATTATTAATATCGTCCTCCCGAGATCAAGTGGAACAGCAAAAACCATTACGATTTTAATAGTTAAGTGTAATGTGAGTATTTTAGGTTGGTCAAAAAGCTGTAGTTAGATATTTGGAAATGAATAACTGTATCTTGTATTTATTTGGACGAGAACAGATCTGCAGCTGTTCGATTCTCATACTTAAAAAAAAATAATAATAAAAAAAAACTCCGAAAAAAACAAGGAAAAAAGTTTGGTCAAACCCTCTTCAAATTTAATGACCATCACAATTGAATTGCCGATTTTAAAGGAATTCAAATTATCGTTGATCTTTCCTAACCTATTTCACATCTAAATGGCGTTCTACGTGCAACCGTGTTGTGCTTGTATGATTCCCTTTAAGTAGACGGAGGGGAACATCACCCCCTTAAATCTGATTTCTTTGGCTTCTCTGACCAGACAATTCGTTGTTAGTAATTGTACTACAAATGTGCCTTCAATGGGCGACCATTTGGCCGGGTCATTATCACAACCATATAATCATGTAATCTACAACATGGAGAACGCAGGCTACTCTAATGGCGAACACTCTCCGTGCATACTAAGTAGCCCTCCGCGATGTTATCACCGATGGGGGGAGGTAAGTCTAAACTACACCACCGCTCTTTGTTCCTGCGCTACACTTATGAGGTGGCGGAACTAGTTGTTTCTTGGAAGACGTGGGGGGGATGAAGCGGTCCTTGTACACAGAAGTTTACTGTAAACGATCAATGTAGTTTCTCTAAACTAGTTAAGTTGCGTATTTTCAAAATTGATATTAGTATTAAATTAGTTTCGTTAACATTTAATTTTAATTAACTTAAACAGAGGGAGGAACCAGAATTAAGCGCATCCCCTTTTATAAATTATGGTCGAAAATGCAGTTTTTAGTCGTCTTGCTGTTTGTAAGACGATTAACATATAGTATCTTCACGTAGTATGCAGCAAGTTTTCCAGAAGTAAAGGTAACTTTGTGGGGGAAGGGGACACTATTCCCTACCATTTGGTAATAACTACCTAGCATTTTTTTTTGTCAGTCATAACTTGGATGAACTCTCTGTGCAACCTTAGATGTTCCATTGACAAACACAGCTTTTGGCCTGTTTCTTTGATAATCTAATCATATATTGTAAATTAAAAGCAAAAAACTTGAATTTGATGGAAATAGAATCAAAGGTACGTAGGAATTAACACTTCATCATATCTTGTCATTATCCGCTTTATTAACCTTTGGTTGTAATTTATTGTTAGATTTCTCATTTTAATTAAGTTTTGGACATCTTTACCCCTTCTGTGTTTTCAATAAATTACTTTCAGCTTCGAAATAATAGTTACATCCTGCCCCTCGTGGTGCTGGTTTTTTTTAAATTTAAAAATTAAAAGTTCTTTTTTCCCCCTCCGTTACATTGACCATAGTAATTCAGCCGACCATGACTTTTGGCCCACACTGTATTTAGTATTTAGTTCTCAGTAGGCTAAGTATCATCCCTCCATTCCTTCCCTCTCCTCCCACAGAAACACACACACCTCCAGTGTTAAGTGACTAGTGTCTCATTTTTCATCCTGTCCATCCACTCTCTTTTCACATCTCTTCGTTGGCGTTTCAGATAGCACTTACTGGCTGCTGACTGTCTTCCTACACCCTTTTTCGCCTGAAAAGAAGTAGCTTATGGTCGCGGAATGTAGATGTCCAAATAGGAAACGTAATGGTATTAATTATTTGTACTAAAGACCATCTCGGGAACTTCTCGCTGTAATTGTGATTGTCTTCAGGCGTTTACTAACAATTCACTGTCTGTCCTCGTGCCTCGAAGTAACAAATCCACTTCATTTGTAATTCTGTCGAACTTGTTCAAACCCTGCAATTTGGTCTGAAGCTTCCTTATTCAGACCTTTCAAATGTCACTCAGTGGTATTGTTAGCTCTTTCGCCCGCTGCCACTTTAGCGTTCTCATTAGTATTTTGTTGCCATGGGATGATATTAGGTTAGCCTGTGCCTGTTGTAGTCTGTTGTATTTCAGAAGCAGCGGCTGGGCTGTAGTGTGATCAATCCTTTATCGGCTTTCATCTGGAAATTGTTGCTGAACTTCAAGATCTGAGTATATTGTACTTTTAGTTGATCCATCTGTTTGGTATCCTCAATGCCCTGTCGGATTCCATGTGATGTTCAAGTGTGTTGATATGGAATCGTTAACCTCAGTGGATTTTACCGCAATTTTGGTTGTAAAGGTGTAGTTCCCACGTTGCCATGATTTATGAGGGTGGCTCAAATGAAAATATTTGTTTTTCTGTAACATATATTATTGCTTTATAATACCAGCATTTTTTTTTTTTTTTTTTTTACATTATTTGTCAACGCAGCTTTCCTGCCCTTATAGCAATTCCAATGTTGTCTAGATGTCATCATTAATGATGTTTCTGGTGTGTCGCTGAAGAAACTTTGCATCCCTCATATCGACCTTATGTCGTGGTCAGTATGAAAACATGTTGTGCTGATTTCCGCGTTCAGGTGTTCAACCGGGTAATAATCGAGTGATGCATGGTCTGATAATTATGGAAGGGGAATGACTTCCATGGACAGGTCCTTGATCATTGATACCATTGTACATGGGCGTAAGATGGCTTATTGTCATGCTGCATTCTGACCCCATGCAACACTGATGCCTTGAGCAGCAATTCGCACTATTTTTGTCTATGGCCGGCTTCAGGTTATTCTTTAGAAACTTGCAGTATCTCTCGTTCTCCACGATGGACCTATTCGAAATTAAATCTCTCGCTATTGTGCTGTTCCTTGTTTCAACATGACTCTTCCGGATGTGTTCCAAGTATTTTTGAACTTCAGTTCCAATCAAATGATGAGAAATAAAAACAGCAGTCTGTCTGCAACCCAGTAAATGCATCGGAGAGCCACAGGGATGGACAAAATTCATTTCTAGTTCATTTGGCTTCAAACTGGATGTGATGCCATGACTTGTCGCCTGTCACGCCGCATATAAGAAAGTTGTTGCCTTTTGCTTCATAGATCAGTATGCCGCGAAGCAACACGCATGCACTCTATTGAATTGCAGCTTCTTACGAATCAGGTTATGCACAAAACAAACACTGCTGTACAATGTGACAGCGAGGTAATCCTCAGTTGTCCCTGATTTTCTCGAATCAGGCTTTCTAAAAATAGCACGCGCCTGGACTTGCCATAGAACATTAACTAAATCTTGTAATTCATCCTTAAGCCTCTGCATCCTCTAACTAACGTCATCTTCAGACAAGTACATGTCACTTTTGATGACCCTCATTGTATAGTGGATGTTCACTGGTCACTTTCAACTGCTAAAAAGCTTATTACGCCTCTCCTCACTACCATGGTGTATGGGTCCCACCAGCACCTGTCTTCTGTCTCATGCGTTGTGAAAAGCCAATTTTTACCAACGCGATAGCAAAAAATTAATTCTGGTTTGAACGCGAGTTATAAGAAAATAGTTGCGTTCATTAAATTCATCCTCATATTATTATCCATTCCGTTTTTCTTGGTTACTTTTGCCTTTTGAGGTTATCTGGTGGCCGATAATTGCCTAGAGTAGTAATTCATTTTTTTTTTTTTTCACCTCATGACCCCCTCCCCCCATCCAGGCCCCTTTTCCCACCACCGAGGTCAAAAAATGGATTTTTTTACCTCGGTGGTGGGAGGAGACGGGGGATCGAAGACAGGGAAAGACCCTTCATTCTGTTTTTTTTTACTAGATGATCTTTTGCTTACTCCCTGTGGTTTCAATGGACAAACTAGGCCTATGTCTTTACCATTTCTTAAATGGAATCAAAGTAAACGAGTCAGTGTTGGTTCGTATTTAGTAAACACAAAATTCAGCAAGTAATATCCTTCTTGGTATACAACTTAGTTGGAATGAATTCTTGTTACATTATAACTTTGTTTAAAACAATTGTTGAATGCTTAAGGATTTGTATTTCTTTTAAGAGTTATTCAGAAATTCTGAGTGATTGACTGGTTTTTATTTTTGCTTGAGATTGAAAGTCCGAATACCACTTAGGACCAATATAGTTGAGAATCTTTCTTTAGACTTCTTCAACAACTATTATCAAAATTAACCTCTGTTTTTTCTAGCGAAACTTGATTATGCACTTGATCTGAGAAGTGCAATAGCAATAATATTTGTCTAATGCTCATTCGGGTTTCATTACGGTGTGGACAATATGTAGTTTTTCTCTCCTAGACGTCTATATTTCTGATGTCTGTGTGTTGCGCCCTCAGCACATGAACTGACCCTAAGTTGGCATTATATTTCACATTCCTGTTAAATCTGGCGGTATCACTTTTGTTACATAACTTTTTTCGTGTTAGTACATATATATGTATAGTTTATATAATTTATAAATATGTTTGTGTTATTTTAGGTAATTCTATGAATGGAATGTATTATTTATTTATTTTTATTTTTATTAATCACGTATTCAAACACCTTTTGTTATTCTAAATAACATCTAATTATATACGAACAACCAGGAAAAACTATGTAATCAAACACTTCTCCTAGTTGTCAGGACATAGTTGTCCTGAATATATAATTACTGCTTTCGATTGCCACGTGTTCTTGTAACTTTTCGTGTATTTTGTTCAAAATTTATCCATTGACTGAATGAGAATCCTTTTCCAAACTAAAGGCAAACTGAAGTTTACATATTGTTGGCACTACGAAAACAAGCGATCGATCTTCGTAAAGCAATATGCGACAACTTGTAGTAGAATCAAAATTACAATGGTATAAGAAAGTCAGTCAAGGACTTCAGTAGGGAAAACTGGCACGCCTTTAGCTCAAAAGGGCAAAAGATTTCCAGGAAGGCGTAGGCTTTTTTGTAGCAAAAATAATTTCCAGCTTCCGAATTCGATGGACGCCAACTTGGTTAAGGGATATTTCTAAATTCAGAGTACCTCCGCTAGTTAATAATATTTAAAAGTATTCGGAACTCCTTTTGTATGCGTATTGAGACACTCGGCAAAAAGGAAAACTGTACTGAGGTCTGCGTATCCCCGATAAATCGAGATCTTTATTTACAACACTCTAATCTCTTAGAGAGAACGGCTCTTGTTCTTGTTCGATGCATTAGCGACGGGCTGCGTATAATATCAACTGTATTTCCCTGGCGGTTTCCATTGTAATGTTTTCCTGCTTGCTGTGATGTTTGGCTGGTTAGGGCTTTTTAAGTGGATAGGCGAACCTTTGTCCGTACTGCCAGCAGGAACATGAAAAGGCCATAGGATTCATTCATTCTCTCACTAAACACGCGGGCTTTAGTGTACACTGTTGGCTCTTCTAAAAGCCCTGTGAAAAGCTCACGAAACGCCTTAATAGCTACCACGTACTGCCAGCCGTTTTCTTTCCCTTCTCTTTAATGGTGCAACGGCGATAGTGGAGCGAACAAAAGCCTCAATTTTCTCAGAATGACAACGGTTTTCAACTCCTAATGTCATCATCATCATCGTTATGCCAAAGGGAAAGAAGCCCGTCTATGCACCATAAGCTCAATAAATGGACAAGTGCTCCTTGCCACCGTTTAGTGTGTAATGAAATTTTTCCCACTCTACAAGTGGTGCTGCTCGTGTAAGTAGTAACCCGAAGCCACCGACCGGGGCAGGAAAGGCCGAACCGGAGTCTCTAGTTGGAGTTGCGAAATGATAGAGGATTACCTGTGTCATTGCCAAGTGGGCGCATTCAATGATCGTAAATCAAAAAGCTCACTGCGTCTTGCCATATTAATCACTACAGGCCAGGGGCTAATGGTGTTCCGTAGCGGCCCGCGCAGACTCAGCACAACTGACACACAAAATGATCAGTGTCATTGTGTAGTGCCATTAAAAACAAATAAGGCGTGTTTTCCCCCTTTGTAATTCGGAATGAAAAATGGTGTCTTTCCACCCCACTGATGGAATCTGGGGAGGATATCTTACCTAGGTAGCACTAGCACTGGCTGTGGGTTGATTACGATTGTGTGGTCCCCTTGCGGCAGACTCGCTTCCAACCCAGTTGTTTAAATCTATCAGCGGACTACAAATCACCTCAATCAGAGTTGCCATCTAACAACTAATAGACGCACAATGACTATACGAAATTGTTGTGACTGTAGACGAGTCCTTTCCTTTTCATTGTACCTTGCACGTGAGGCCACACGAGCGTGAACAGCCAGTTACTTGTTATAGTCTTCACGTGCCACAGTAATTGTTAGCGAGGAGTGTACCGCGTGCAATGACTGTTTTTATGTGGGATGATAATTAACATTAGTGGCCTTTTAACAGTTCTCATTTTCAATATGATAGTTATTTGTTATCGGCACTCTTGTTCCGCAAAGAGCCACATAAACGACGTAATCAGATGTTTAATGCACTTAAACAGTAGTTTTAGAATTGGCAGTAGCAGACATTTAAAAAAGAATAATGCCTTTAGTTCTTCTTTCGGTTGGAGTTGGGGGATTGGGCTGCCTGGATAATTTAACCTGAGAAATAATCTCGGTGGACGGCCACCTAGATAGACTACACCTGTTTGGTGACTGAAAAGGAAAATATGCCTCTGGATCAAACTGAGTTCCTAACGAAGTGGCTTACTTTAACTATCCGTCAGTAGCCCGAAAAATATTATTATTTTTAAATATAATTTTTAATGAGTAAGGAGAAGAAATAAGAATTTTCGCTAATGGGCTTCTCTTCGGATGGGGAATTTATTATTGTAATTTTTTTTTTTTTTTTTTTTTTTTGCATGATCAAACGTTTCTCATATACTGTACTTCATTTTACTACTATGTACTCGTGTTATTGCTTACAAGCGAATTGGTGATGTTTAAGATTAGTGCTCTATTCAGTGGTAAAACGATACGAACGCTGAAATATATGAGCATTCGAAATTTACGTAGAGGTCGCACAAACGTGTATAATATATATGCGAGTGCCCCCTCTTGACACTTTGAGAATTTCTCGGACTGTTCAAGATCATCAGTACCGTCCAAAACGTCATCTTCAAGCGCCATTTCTTAATTTGCCTGTTCTCCGAATGACAGTTAAGACCGATCCCACAAGCCCGAAGTAATAATTCCGTGTAATAATCAGATCGCATTAAGCCTGTATCTGTCATGCAAACTCATTTATCGCCAGTGGACACAGTACAAGTGTATCAGAGCACCCCGAGCATATTCGCAGACTCCGTTGGATGTGACGGAGGGAGGCGGTGTCATCGAAAGAGTTCCAGAAGTCAATGGTTGTCATTGTATCGGGAGTGATTGATAGTAGCGGCGCCGGAGGTTGGAGGTAATAATTAGAATCCCGGCGCTGTCAGCTCGTGCCATCCGTCTACTATGCCTCGTTAAGAGGGGAGCATCCGATCTCTCGCGGTACTCATTAATTACTGACATCGGGAATAAAACCGAAGCGCCACGCCAACAGCTATAATTTGCGCACCCCCCACTTGAACTTGCACTCCTCCTTTGACACCGGCGAGTACCCTTATCGCTTTGGTCGTGGAACCTCCGACACAAGATGCAGCACTTGTCATTCTCATTCCGTCAGGACTTCTCTCGGTCCACTCCTACCGGTTTCGGACACAGGTCAGCTGGAAGATAACGTCCGATCACACCTTTTGATGCGGTAATTGTTTCCTGTGGTTGTGGAGAAATTAATAGCTGGCGTTGGTGCACTCCAGCTCCACCCCCAAATTTTCAGCGCGATATTCTTCGTGTTAAAGACGTCACTGAAGGCTGCCACGCAAAGAAGAGTTTAGTGAAATGTTGACACGGATGGACCGCGATAACATGCCAGGGTGGCGTTTACAGATTTCCAGAGCAAACGTTGTGGAAAATTGACATTTTGGTCTAGTGTTCACGAATTAAGTTTGCAGTGTGACGCAAGGCATCGAAGTACTGTACCACACCAAAATGTGGCGACGATCTTTCACTGTATCACTTGGCCGTGACCCTTATTGGATGATGTAACGTGACATACTCATCTGATAAATTAAAAGCTTGCAGGTTTAGGACTTGATTTTCATCTCAGATAATTCTTGTACTCGTATAAAAATAAATTTGTTCACGCCGCGTTGTGTACATTAATAGTTGTCAGATGGGGCTACATGTACCGGTAGATGTACAGTATTTAAGGTTTTAAAATTATAAACCTCGTATTTAATTTTATCTGATAAATGTACATTATTGATTATTTTTCTTATATGTCTTTTTTATATTATAATATATCACATAAATTCGTCGTGTAATTGCCTTCTAAAAAGCTCCTGCATGTACGAAACTCCGCCTTAGAATGAAAACGCATTGTTTCAATAGATTTGACCCTTTTTTGGGACAGTAAATCAAATCCACAGATCTGGAGTGGTTTCAACTTTGCTCAAAAATCGAGACTCTCTTACTTATCAGAGAAACTGTTAAAAAAAAAAAAAAAAATCAGCTTCGCTTTTAAGACCCTGGTTCTTGATATAAATAGAAAGATGCTTCCAGTGGACGCGAAGGCAGCCGGCGAACGCCACGCGCAGAAGAAATAAAGAAATACCATTTATTTCTGACAGTAGAAGGGGAAATTCTTTAGCTCCCTAAGCCTTAATCACTACGAACGGTTAATTAGTCTTGTGCAGGAACTAGGTGGTGACACTTTAATAACACCACTGCTGCCAGTAGTCAATAGTTATGGGTCACTCGATAAACGGCTTTCAACTTTGATTTAAAAATCAATTGGAACTTTAATTTAGGCATGTGTAACAAAATTTTACGATCTTGTAAAAGACAAGACCGCAATTTTTTTACTGTATAATAAAGTTTTTATTATACTTGAAATAAAAAGTCGTTGGACTGTGCCTATCGTCAACCACTTGTTTATCGTACTCAACGGTGCCTTTGAGACGTCACTGTTTTGTTTGATAGAGCATAAGGCCATTTCCAGAGTAGATATTTTATTTTTCAACGAACGAAATACATATATCCATCCAAAGACTCACTGAAGCTTTTCTAATTAAGAGCCTAAGCTTATTCTTTAGGATTTTGCGGTGGAACAGTAGCTGGTTCCGTAATGTAGGGTGCGTACGAATTGTATGATGGCCATTTTTTAAAGCTTGCCATACGCCCTCACGAAGAGGGGTAACTGAAGTAAACAAGTGATTAGAAAATTACTTTCGATAATGTAAGGAAGTCACATTATATTTTTAAGCAATAACAAGTACATTATTGACATTACTAATGTTCTGGAGGACTCACTGCCCGTAATCAGTGTTCCACCGTCTCGTGTTATCAATAGTCCTTAATGCGATTGGCAGATTAGCCTGGGAAATTATATTGTTTGATGTGTACTTTAGAGATTATGTAATCGTAGTTTTTGCCGAAGAACTGCAGTGAACCTATATCCATTAATGCAAATCCCGCATCCGCATTTGAAGAAACATATTCGTTTAGTTGAGTAGCGATATTCAAATATAAAGTGGTAGTGGTGCATGGTCCTAAGAGGAAGCAGTTGCAAAGCTTCACTCTTTGCAGGCTTTGGGTTTACACCGCAGTTAAACAATCCACTTGCATTTCCAAGAGAGTAAACATTAGAACTGTAAATAAATTCAGGCTTGTACAGTATTCAGTGTAAAAGGCATAAATTTCAGCAATTCGTCTGAAATAATTGGCACCATCAAATTTATTCAGAAAAATTTTTATGAGACCACAAATATAAACCCGTATTTTAGGGCGATCATTTCAGATTGAGCTCATCTTTCTTGCTAATAATGTCCCTTACTCGATGCCCTCCCTAGCAGTAGAGACCCACTCCACTTGCATCTTTTTTTGGAAAATTCAGTTAGATTTCGCTGGCCAGTTCGAGAGATTTATTTGATGCTTCGTAGAATTAGAAGTTTTCATGGCAGGAATTTCTAATTTTAAAAAGCTTTTTCCGCTTATAGAGTTTTCATCACGCACAACAGACAAACCGCCCAATTTCAAATCTAGCCTGCAAATTTTACTGAAAAAAGTTCCTTATTTGAATTGTTGAAGGTGGTTAGCAGCACTTCCTCTTGAAAACGTCCTAATAATCATGTACAGCTTACTGTTCGATCGATGTTTTATTTCAGTGCACTTTGTACAATGTGTATAACGCTAATTCGAAATTCGTTCATCTCACCTGCTTGTAGGGAAAGGAGGAAGCAACGACCCAAGAAAGGTCTTTAAATTCTTAATATAAGGAAACAATAATGGCCTCTCAGTATATTATTTCTGTCTTTTTTTTTTTCTTTGCTATTGTTAAAACAGATTCCTCTTATGGGCATCTTAATCGAGGTCTTCCGCTGACGGTTCTGTGGTGGTCCTGATAAGCTGATTACAGGAGTCTCCCAGGAGAGCTTAGAGGAAAGAGAGGCGTTTATGATATGTGTATTTATCACTGGCATAGATTATCAACAAAGAAAATGGTAGCTGCTGGCTCCAACCGAATAATAAATATATTGCCCAAAAACAGGAAGTATGGCGTCAGCAGCTGATAGGAGTGCGGTTAGCTTATTGTGTTCTTAAGCCTAACATTAGGCTTAGGTTGTCTTTAAATCTTGCGATTAAGTTCTGGGCTTGCTCGCAGCCTGAACACTGAGCATTATGTCCATAAATCTGCCAGCCGATGCTTTTATAGCCGACAAGCTCGAGAGATTGACAAATAGAACAGTAGGCCCCACACAGTCATCGTGTTGTTCTACAGAGAGCAGTAAAGGCATAAAATTGACTTCAACCTTCCTTTATGAAGCTTTAATAGTCCCACTGACAGTGCTTACATATGTCTGGGCCTACTCCACTCTTGTGACACACCGTCTATGGTTATGTTTTCTTCCACACATTTTAGTTTACCTATGGAGATGATACGCGATGGTCGGGGGATGGGGAGAAAAAGAGTGGAGAGTTTTAGTGAGGGCAGGGTCGTACGCATTGTTGATTGTGTCGTAACAGCTGCCTCTGATTTATGGCTGCTTTCCTGTCGTGTGCGTTATTATGAACCGAATAAGACGAACTAAAGAGTTTTAGAGTAAGATTAGAATGGGTATGAAGTTATGTGAGAAGGTAACAGGATACAGGTGCGCTCGAAGATAAGGGACCAGTCTTTAATAAATAAAAAAAAGCATCCCGCGAAATGAAACATTGTGAAACTTCTTGTTTGTGTGGCTCACTGACTTTAAAAGACATTCACCGCATAGGGATGGGTGTAATTGTAATAAAAAATATATCAGTTAGAAAGGCTGTTGGAAGTTCATATTTATGTAGCGGAGCATCCTCTCTCAACAGAAATTTATTTAAAGAAGAGAAAGATTTAAAAGGGAAAGAACCAGGTTACTCTAGAGTTATGGTTTAAAACTATGGGCTGGATGATTATCACAAAATAAAATTAAAAATAAATTTAAAGATTAAGCATAACAAAAATGTGCTATAAAATTAAGTTTCTTGATGGAGAAAGGGTTGGTTGATGGTTCCGGAAGTAAGGGGCTTAAAGATCATGGACGAAAGTATTCATTCCGTTTACTCCTAAAGGATCACGACTCTGAATTCAGTCAGATTATTGTCTGATATAATTTAAATTGAAGACAAAGTATTTTGCGAGTAAACCGTTCTGATATTTGATTGCTTGCTGTGAATGTGGTTCAGAGGGGAACCGCTATCCTTCTGGAACTTTTTGCAGATCGAGCACAATTGTTGAATAAAGAATGAATGAAGAGTGCTTTTGTCCAGGATGCTTATGGTAGGGTGACTTCGTAATTGAAAGCGCATTCCAACTTGATCCAACTTTGGTACATTCAGTAAACTGATTTATATACGTATAGACCTAATAAATTATTAGGCCTGTATGTATAGAAATATATGTTCTTTTTAATTAGTAATGCATTGCACTCCAAAAACAAAGCATTTTTTTTTTTTTTTTTTTTACTCGCAGCAATAATTGGGCTTTTCTTCAAAATTATGCAGTTACTTAAAGACAGTGGTAGTGCAGTAGTTAGAGGATGATAATCAAAACTGGTTAAAATATTCGCTTTGTCAGAAACCTCACACTTTTATTACTTGTGCTGAAGACTGCTTGCTAGATCCGGGTATTTGGGAGCCTTTATGTCTGTAATTATACGAAAGAAGTAGCAGAACGCTTGAATAATATAGTAATACACCGTTCCTATTTGCCTGAATATAAGTGCTGTGCTTCTTTCTGTTATTTTTGCTCTTCTTTTCCTAACTTGTTTCAATGTATCCAACAAATTTTTCTTCCGCCCGAAGAGCACGAGTTTGATCTTTGACCTTTTTCTCTTTGGCAGGCGTGCAACGAGTTCACGACGCACGTGATGAACCTCTTGAGGGAGCAGAGTAGGACGCGGCCCATCACGCCGAAAGAGATTGAGAGGATGGTCCAGATCATCCACAAGAAGTTCAACTCCATCCAGGTCCAGCTAAAGCAGAGCACGTGCGAGGCCGTCATGATTCTGCGGTCCAGGTTTTTGGACGCCAGGTGGGTGGTAGCTCTGATTCTCAAGTACTGACTGTTCGATTTGTATAAATACATTGCTACTTCTTGTTTTTTTTTTTTTTTGTTTTTTTTTTTTTTAATCTGGCATACTTAATGAATTCAACCTTCACCAGCATTTTATTAGCAATACAAAAATAACACATTTGCTTATACAACAGTATCGCCTTTCTGATAGGTATTCATTCCACTGTCAAGCAGTCATGTAGGTATTAATACATGTTCTATCCTCATTACATAAGGCTGGCAGTGTTAACTTTACAATACTTATATATTCGTATACACAACACCAAATGAGTTGCTTGTTCTTTGGATATGAGATATTTAGTTTTTAATGTGCAGTATATGATGGAATGTACTTCTATATACGTTGTTTTATATACTTTTGTTACAGCCAAGGATTTACTTGAATCTTAATGTGGACTTTACTACATGTATTTCTTCTAGATTCTATAAGATGTTCATAACGTTCATTTCCATATCCTGATAATCTGTGTTTTATTAGTATTTATATATGCTTTTTTTTTAATAAATCAAACAAATGTGAGCTTCGGGTAATTTTCAGCTGTTGCCATACTTATTTGTTTGGTACTGCGCGGCTAGAGGGATAGTAAGAAGAATGGAGGAAAACGTAGAAGAAGACCAGTTTGGTTTGAAGAGGCGGGGTACAAAGAATGCAATAGGCGTGATAAGAATGTTGACAGAAATGCATCTGCAAGTGAACAAAAGTGTATGTATTAGTTTTATAGATTTGGAGAAAGCGTTTGATTAGATAGAACGGGTTAAATTATTGAATATATTGGAAAAGATAGGAGCGGATTGGAATGACAGGAGACTGGTTAGTAGATTAACAAAAAGCAATAGTTAGGGTAGGACAAGGTGACTGAAAGTGTAGCCCTGTCTCGTCATACAAAGAGGTATGATGAGACAGGGGTGTTGTCTGCCCTCAACTTTATTAAATATACGAGTATATGTAAAAAAAAAAATGGTTTAAAGAGGCATTTTATGAAGGGAATGTGGATGACGAAAAACTGTATGGAGTGAAGATTGGGAGAAAGTTATTGAGAGTGTTAGATTTGCAGATGACATGGCACTGGCAGATTCTGAGGAAGGATTGCAGAAATTGGTTAAAGAAAAGATGTGATAAATTTTAGATGATAATTGGGAAGAGAAGGGCGTGAGTTAAATATTGAAATAAGAAGAGAGAGAATAAACCAGGTGAGCGAGTATAGCTATTTGGGAACATAATGGTAGAAGAAGCAAAGAGCAAGAGAGGAATAAGAACGAGAGTAGCAGTTGAGAAGAAAGAAGAATATTATGTGGGAGATTAGAAATTGATTTAAGGAAAAGATTGGTACGATGGCTAGTCAGCAGTGCGATACTTTACCGAGCAGAGACATGGACATTGAGAATGGAAGATATTAGAAGATAGGAAAGTTTTGAGATGTGGGCGTGGAGGAGAATGGAAAAGATAAGATGGGTTGATAAAATGAGAAATGGGGAGGTTTTCAGAGGGGTGGTTGAAAAGAGATGTTTGGCTGAAATAATTAGAAGGCAGAAGAGAATTAGTTGGACAAGCGTTGCTAGATGAGGGATTGATTAAGGATGTGGTGGATAAAAAAGTTGAGGCGAAAAGACCCAGAGGGGAAATTGAGAAAACCTGTGATAGATTAATTGAGAGGGGAAGTGATAGATATGAAGAGACGAAGAGAAGGGCTGAGGATAGGGAGATATGGAGAAGTAGAGCGCATGCGTGGACCTGCCCTTAGCAGAACACCGATAATAGTAATAAATAGATACTATACTTATTTAATATTTTGTCAAACGCAATAAGACAGTTTCTAAGCAGTAAGCCAACAAATATAGCCCCATAACATAATTAGTCCTATTTTTCAATTTTAATTGATATTGTAGGATTATAAGGTTTCGCATGTAGCTCTCTTTCATAGTAATAAATTTCCACGCCATCCCTTTATCAGCACTTGGATTCTTTGAGCTTACTGCCATGCCAGTGTTATAAAATAAATAAATTTTCTTTTTATATTCTGGGACGACCACACGGTCAGAAGAGTTTACAAAATAGAGAATACATGAAACTGCACCGTATTTAGCAATCACAGGCTTGACCGGAGTTCAGGTCACGCAAGGCAAGGTACCGTACTTATGTATCCTCGCGCATGACTGCTCGACTACGTCACACATTGAAATTTTGTTTTGGAAGGGACTCGTATATTCCGGATTGGTAGTTTTACAAGCGTCAACACAGGACAGTACAATTATATAAATTAAAAAAAAAAAAAAAAAGGGAAAAAAAAGGTGAACTTGTGGTAATTTTTCATTCAAATAACTTTAGCGCTATACATTTGGTTGAAGTAAAAGAAAAATATATGGCGATGGAATGCGGTTGACAATTAGAAACTGTTTTTGGAGATTAGATATGTAAATATTATCTCATGGGACTACACGATACTTGTTTCTTCGGCTTCATTATTTCTTTTCAAGATGTAAAATTAGCATATCTTACTGTTCGGAAAAGGACAAATACGACGTAAAATTTAATGGTCAGGCTAAGTATAATTTGATCGGGTGCTTATTTTCTTCCTTTTATATGCAAAAATCGCTGAGCAACTGAATTTGAATTCAATTCAGAGAGAGAGAAAATGTCTTCTGATGAGATGGCAATGCCAGTCGAAAGGAAGTGTTTCACTTTGCCGACCGGGCTAGCCGGGTGGGTAAAGTGCTTGCATGCCAACCCAAAGGTCGCGGGTTCGAATCCCGCCTCGGGCTTGGATCAGAGTAGTGTAAAAAAACCTTGGGAGGTGCATTATGGCCACAGAAGCCGATGCGCCAACAACTAACAAAAAAAGTGTTTCATTTTCCCTTTGAAAGATGGTTTCAAACAGTCATTTGACTGAATTTTTTTTTTTTTTTTTTTGTCTTTAACTTGGGGAAAAAAAAGCAGGCTTCTCAGTGAACATAGCGGTATTTAGATTTAAATTCCACTTGATTGTATCAACTCACCTACCTGAATGGCTTCCTCATAGTGTAAACCAAAATTGAAAATGGATATGTAATGCGAACTTTTACTGTTTATTCCAGTAGCTCTAATTGTAAGCATCATCTCCGAAGCTAATTTATTAACATTTTCCTGTATCCACAGTTACAGTTTCGTGATTAAAACTCTAAAAGTGACTTTTTATATAATTGTCAGATTGAGTCAATTTTTCACAAACGCATGCTCACAACGAAGGAATCATACAGAATGACCACTGAAAGTCAAAAGTGTAAAAAAATACATAGACTGTTATGTGGAATGGAATGAGTAGATTATAGTAGGAAAGATGAAGGTACAACTTGTAAACCTACAACAGCAACATCAGATCTTATAACCCTGACTTCCACGGAGAAAGAATAAATGTCAGTATTCATTTTCGCACCTCAGCAGCTCTGTCAAAGCTAAGCATCGCGCTTTATCATTATCAACAGTGAGCTTTCACATTGCTTCAAATCTCTGTTTACAAATTAGCGTCAAAACACCGAAATCAGATTTATTCTTTTCAGAGATTTTCATTGACCTTTAGTAACTCGCTGTGGGAATTATTTACGATCAGTAATACTGAGATGCGCTGTACAGGCAGTAATCCTATTTCGAACTGATGTTCATTGCTTATTAAATTGTGCACGCATTTTTATGTTCATAATCATAGCTTTGTCACTAATACGGCAATTCCAAAAGTCGTATTTATTTTCTCTTTCTAATAAAATTTGCTCCATAAAATTTGTTCCTCTTGTTGAGAAAGTTTCTATAACTTTCATCAGGCTTCTCTAGATGTTAGGTCACCTTGAAAGCCAGGCGGCCCTTTAGCATCAGAAACTGGAAATGGATCACTTACAATGTTGCGCAATCATTCTAATAGGTTTTTATTTATTTTATTTTATTTATTTTTTTTGCGACTCTGAGGCTGTTACATGTCCTGATGCTCAGGTTTCCTCACGGATAAAATAATCGTCAATAATATCAACAGAATGCAACCGTTAATACTCCTTTTTCTGTTTTAAAAGTTGAAACTAATATTGTGGTGAAAAGAGAATTATTATCCCGTTTTTCAGTTCGAAAAGGTATTACATCACATAGAGTGATATTTTTTTTTGCCGGTTCGCAAATCCACCAACTGTTTGCTTTTTTATATTTTTATATTACTGTCGGACTATGGTTAAGTAAAGAAAGATGGTTCTTGCTTAATTTAAAGAACTGACCATTGCGTTTCCATAATAAATGCTATTTCTTTAAATGTATTTTAATATAATTTTCTGGCTTTTTCTTGTATCAAAAGATGGGAAGTGCAGTCCACGGGTTTGGACATCTATGGTGAACAGACTGGAGGTTTCTCTATAGTAATATATATATATATATATAGGTATATATTAAGAAAATGTACACATGCGCACTCAGAATAATGATTGATAATTAGATTAAGGATATTGTTTTATGATTATTGGATAATATTCTGTTATTCCAATTTTGAATATTGCTAATTTTTAACTGTTGCATTACTATTAAAACAAAATAACAAGAAAAACATTTTCTATATTCAGTAAACAGAACAAACTGGTAAGCTCTGGTAGTCAAGATCAAGTTATCGTGACTTTAACACGATAAATAATTCATCTGTTCATGCCGTGAAGAAAACCATGCTACTTAGCATCGCCAAGTGATCTGATATGTAAAGTTACAGAGTTGGTGGGTCGATGTTTTCTTCCATATTAGAAAAGTTGTATGAAATATTGCTCCCTGGGATGCCTTCATGTTTAGTGGAAGGAACAGAATTTACTTAGACAATTTTAAATAATTGTCTCAATAACTTCTGTAATTCATCTTTCGGAAGCGCAAAAAAAAAAAGAGAAAAAGAAAAATTATACAGAATGAAGAATTTCTCTTAGATGCTTAGTTATTCCAACTTGATATAATATATTGAATTTTGAGGTCGCTGCAGCTTCCTTGATTGAATCATCGGCGTTTATTCAGGAACGCAGATTCTTTATTCCGATAACTTCAACAGCATTATCTTTCTTCAGTCTGCTTGAGCATGTGAGATAACCTGGTGATGTACTAATTGGTATTTCTGTCTAATACATGCTGCTGGTAAACCTAGTAAGATTCCTCCACTTCGGGGAGCAGAGAAGAATCAAACACCAAGGTTACATTCTTCTCTCTTTTGCAGCATAAAGACGTTAACCATTTAATACTTCTGTATAACTGTATGCAATGAAGGTCGACTCTTTTTTACAAATGTTCCTTTTATTAATCATTCAGCACAAAGTCCATTGACATAAGTAATGGATATGCGATTATTACGAAGAAATCTCTATGATTAAAGGAATAATGCAGTCGCATCGCAAGCATTCAAACCAGCGCTAAATTATCCCAGAAGAGTGTATTCATTAAATATTCTCCATGTCAATGAAATGAGAAACTACTGAGGGAAAGAAAACGCATTATAGCGGCTTTTAAAGAAATATAAAATAAATCGACATTAAATTTCCCCCTTTCTTCTGGCCAAATTTTTCCCCGATATCCCGAAGTACTAACTAGATTTGTCATTTTCCTTTAAATCTAATTGGGCTCACATAAAGATGTATAAGTTAAGCTTCGATAACGCTGGCGCTGTTGAAGGCGTCCCTGATCATAAACCACAATAAAACGCGGAGATAAAAAGAAAAGCGATAAAGTGAAGAGCGCACAAAACATCATGATACATGGCCCTTAGCTGGAATCAGAAACGCAAAATAAGATTCAATTTGCAGGCGTCATTAAATATTCATGAAGTTATTATTCACTTTTTATGGAATCGATATGCATTTTTTTCGCCCCCTTCTCTTTCACTTTTTTTTCTTTCTCCCTTCTCATTATCCTCTTCAGTAACAACTGGGAAACGGGGTGCTAAAATGTTTTAAACATGGCGCGGTTTTTTAAAGTTTTTTTTTATTATTATTATTCAAATCGTCCAAACGCAATGGTTGCAGTTGGGGGAAAAAAGTTTTTAAGTGGCTGTCACCTCTCACGTTATTAAATGCTTAGTTAACATTTATGTAGGAGCACTTCGCTTTTATGAGCTGCAGAAATGGGCGTTTTTATTGGCTACTAGGAGCGAGCAAAGCACTACCACAGCTACGCGAAATGAGAACTGTCGAATTATGCAATAATTTGGTTCTCTGGTTGGCTTAGATCGATAGAATTGAATTTTGAATATTTTTTTGCTTTCCTCCGATTCGCATCTGAGACTAGAAAGTCGCGGACGAACTTACCTTTTTTTTCTTTTCTCTCTCTCTATCCATATTCGATTGCTTTACGGTTTCCCTCATCATATTTTTAAGGTCTGTCCTTTTTTGTGACTAATTAATTACGTAGTTTTCTTTCAGCTGTAATGGAAATAAGGCGTATTGTCTTCTGAAAAAAAAAATGAAATTCGAAATCTTATATTTGAACTAATATGTGATATCAGAAGAAAAAATTAATTGGACGAATGATAGGCAAATTCAGCCAGTTCAGTTGTGGTTTTTTTTTGTTTTTTTTTGTTCTTAAGCCAGAGTGTTTCTCTAGCTCGGATATCTGAGGAGGTCTTTCAGGGATTCAAAAATATTTGTCAGTGGCACGTGCATGCATTGGACCTGCAATTAAAATTCTTTTCAGTAATAATGTTCTTTTAATGATTTGCTGGTCTAATTAATCAGATCATCAAAGTTGTTAGGTTTAGCATTGAGGTTCTCGATTTCATTATATTGAATGCAATTAAACGATTGCTGGTCCGGATATATCCATCATTTGGAATATGCCTGGACGCTATTTTATCTTATTGTATTCGATGGTTGTCCTTGAATATCTCTACAATCTCTTGAATATTTCTGTCCTTGAATATCTCTACGGACCATGCGGATCCTTGCAGTGGAGATTTCGCGTCTTGGTAGAAAACGAGGTATTCACAAGGATATTCGCAGTATCCCCTCCCTGTTGCGATTTAGGGAAGTGTTCGTGTACATATGAAATTGTCGCTGATCATCCCTAAATCACACACAATAAAGGAAATTCTTTAGGAAATATCAAAGCATGGCTCTTGAAAGCACAACAAAACACCTTTACAAAGTTGGGGAAGAAGGGAACTTGCGTACACCTCTTCGGTAGTAAATCATTTATTCTTTGTGTTGTTTTTTTATGTCGGGTCAGAGGTGAGAGATTCAACTTCAGTTTTCCTCATTACATTCACCTCCCTTTCTCAGTGTACAGGTTCATAACCCAGCGATGTTTGTTAAATGTTTTTAAGCAGACACAATGTCGAGATGTTTCTAACGTTTCACTTTTACAGTCTTCAGTATTGTGGAGTGTTGCAACCTTTTCGTAATTGCAAAATGTTGAAAAATCTGGTTAATAATAACATAAATAGGCTTACTAGTGTTGAAACTGAATCCTTCATCTATGGAAATGCATTGCTATTGACGGTAGGTTAATTTTACTAGTATTCATTTCTTTCATTTATGTTGTGGGCGTGTTGGTTTGCCTTTCTGTATTTCAAATGGATTTCGGTATTTTGACTGCGAATTGCACATTGGAACTCCTGTGCTTGCAGTTTTAATCGATTTAATTCCCTCCATTCAAAATTTTCATTTTCCAAATGTCATAAATGATGGGGATGAGAGTGTGGTAGAGTGCTCTAATAAATCCTGTAGAGTCGGGATATCTTGCTCTAATAATAATGAATTGTCTTAGAGAACATTTTTACTGGAATAACGAAAAGAAAAGAATATTTGATTATTTTAAGACATATAATTCAGTTAAAAATTATTGTTTGCATTCAGAGTACAGTCTAGATTTCTAGAAAATTAACTTTAAAAAACATTTCTGGAAAATGTTCCATTGTGCTAGTTTATTGTGTGCTTTTGATGCTGTAATACGCGACGGTGATGGGCGCGCTTAAATTCGCCACTGCCATTGATATTCAATAAAAGCGAATAATACCAAGAATACTAATCCACGAAAAATTTGAAAATGAAATGATACAAACGTGAGAGTGTCCTCCGTTGCTTAGTTTTGAATTTTGTAACATTAAATGCATCAGTTCCTTCGAAAGTTCTCAGAATTGCAAAGTCCCCAAATTGATATAACGACTGAATGGAGGAAGTTCTTGACGTAAGTACTCTCAGATTATAACTGGAAATGCCTTAAAGAAATGACAGTGGAAGATAACTGTGCATTAATAAAGTGTTACAAGGAATGGAAGAAGAGAGCAAGCAAGAATAAGAAAGAAAATTCTATCATCCGTTTTGGGATTAAGGAAAATGAATGTTCGAAGTTCGTGTGCGCTGTATTTCTACGATTGTCTAGTAGAAATAAACTGTATTTCTACTAGACAATCGTAGTCGGGTTTGCTTATTATATAAACCGTCCCTAGTGTTTATTTGCAGCTGACATTCAACATGGGCACAAATATGTCGGAAGTGCGTGCCCCACAAGTAGTCATCTCTGTTGCGAAAGAATCCCTGTCCATTCCCTGTGGTATTATGTGATTGTGGTGTGTGCGCTCGCTATGTTAACTACTATTGTTTTTAAGCTAAAGAACGGCCAGACTGGGCAGACCAGGAGTTGTGCCTAGATATTGCTCTTAAACACTGTCATCTCCTCTCATTACAGGGAATTATGGGTAGGTTATTTTTGCGGAGTATCGGAATAGAGGGAGTTATTTGAGAAACTGCATTGCGTCTGCAGGTTCCGTCAGCTTCCTTTGACAGCTGAGAGGGCAGGAGAGACAGAACGGGGGTGAGAAATTGGGGAGACGCGTTTAGAAGTTGAGGAGGTGGGGTGTTGAGGCGAAAGTGTTGCCCGTTCTGTGGCTCAAATGTTGGCTGTGCATAAATCACGTCAAATCTTGTCGCTTTCCCGTAGTGTACAGTACCCGAGCTGCCACGTCGGAGACAAACGAGGCGCATCTTCTGCGCTAAAATAATTTCACCGCCTTTTATAACAGACTTATGGTTATGTCCGCAATTGCTTCGGCACCCAATCTTCGAGAGCTGGGAGGCAACCAGAGCTACACTCGCCCGTTCTCTCTCTCTCTCTCTCTCTCTCTCTCTCTCTCTCTCTCTCTCTCTCTCGCTCTCTCTCTCTCTCCCTCTCCGCTGACTTGGTGCCTCTCTGTAATAACAGTGGCGACAGAAGAGCCTCGGGGTTGCTTAGGGTTCTCGTATTTCTGTTCTGCCGTCATCTCTGTTTCCTCCTAAATAACGCGCCCGCCTCTCTCTCTGCTCCCCCCGCCCTTCCCGTTACCGGTGCCTGTATATATCTCTCGAGCAACTCTTTCCCAGAGCTGTTCAGGAATTCTTGAAGTTATTGTCTGTGATGTTCCATTCGTTAGTCCCGGAGCCTAATGTTCCATCCCTCTCTGCGTACAGAATTTGTTCGTATATTTCATAATTTTAGTTACAAAGTTTTCAGCCAACTCGGAATACAGTAAAATAAAACCAAACAAAACTCCTGAAGAGTAACGGAAAAGTTTCTGCTAAGCAAAAGATATTCTTACTACGATGGTGAAGTTAGAAGTCAAGAAGAAATAAGCAGCGAGAAAGGGTCTCTCTCTCTTTCCCCGCGACTCTTTCTACCGAATGATACATCATAGGTTCCTCAATGCAATCTCAGAGAACGCGGGGGGAGATTCACGTAACGTATTAAACACAACCCGGAGCACATAGCTCTAATTGATGTGCATTACTAGCGAGCGAATTAAGGCTACCCTTAAAGCTCCGTTCGCCCGTCAGTAATGGCTTCGGAGGGATGTGATCCGTAGAGTACGCGTCGTCTTCGCATCCCTCCGCAAGCACTTCTCTTAGTCCTCGTCGTCTGTTGATGTTTTCATTTGATCAAGAGAGGGAGAGAGAGAGAGAGATGGGGAAGTGGATGGGGGAGGTTCGGTTGAGGGGAGAAGAGAAAGGACCAAATCTGGGCGAAGGCAGAGAACGGGTTTACTGCTAAGCTGGCCCGGTTAAATGAGCCTTGATACATTTGGCCGTAATTACACCTCACTGTCTCAATAGCCCGAGCTTGGATATTGCTTCAGGTAGAGAACTAAGTTCCTTTAACTGTAGCAACCTGATGGGCTGAATCCGCTCCTAACGATGGACGTAGGGCGAACTGAACGAATAGAGCAGGGGAGGGGGCAGAAATCGGGGCCGAAGAACTCTCACGACCACTACTTTAAGCAAACAAAACTTCTCACGACCACATTTCTCTTTGACATTTGTGCACCCTAATCCCATTAACTTTTATGGCGGTATTAACACCGGGCGATGTAATTACGCTGCCTTACATTCGCAAGAGTGCTATTTCACAAATGCTTAGAGTGGTGAAAATTATTCGTACAGCTGTAGAAGAAATCTCCGGAGGGAAATATTGCAGCCGCTATAAGGGTATGGCCTATAAATGACATTTCTATGGTTTACACAAAACAGCACTGCGCACATTTCTAAACTTCTCAAGGTTTCACACACGAGTGATTTTAGAGGTGTTTTGGAGGAATACGTATTTCTTTCCACTCCAATCTTACGTGTGCGGAGGGGGGGAGGAGGAGAAGGGGGAGGATAAACGAGGCATGATGTTTCTCTGCCGATGTACACAAATTCTGCTACCTGATTTTCCTCTTTTTTGCTGTCTTGGGCGTAGTTTACATCCCGAAATCGCTCCAAGAGCTTACGGATGAGTATATGCGAGCAATTTTGTGGTTTTATCATATCCTCGCGCTTTATACGGTTGATAAAAAAACGCTTCTTTTTTTTTTTTTTTTTTTGATTGCACTTATTCGCATCAGATATTGTATACAGATATTGTCTTTTTCTTTTACTCAGCTATGTTTCTGCGTTATTTAAACAGGTACGGAAAGACCAGTTTAAAAACCCATAAAGAGAGGGGGAAAGGGACTATAAATCAAACAATCCTAAGGCAGATATCGGCAAAGCTTATCCATTATATCCAGAAATAATTAGATGCTATTATCAAATGAAGATCTTCATCTTTTGTCCTAAATAGATAGAAATTCTTGTGGTAAATTTGGGAATAAATCAAAAAGAAAATATCACCTAGGTTAATTGAAGATTCAAATAGAAATTAAGGCGTTGAAATGTCTGTTTATGCTACTATAGGTACTGTATTTCTGTAATATTATTCAGAAATACAGTACCTTAACGTTGACTTAATGTACAGTATTTCATCAAATTGTGCTGATGGCACCGTTTCAATCATATCTTTGGGCCTGCCACACTCAGATGCATTCATCTGATACATGGAAAGAGTGAGGTGGTGTCTGGTGGAAAAACAGGATTATCTCTCGTTTTATTTATATTTATTTATTTATTTCTATCCTGAAAAATGGTCGTTAGAACTTTATAGGCCCGATATGTACTGATCTCTGACGATTAGAGTTACCTTGGTGCGAACCTTAAATTGTAGTTGGGTAGACGAGCGTTTAACTCTGAGAAATGTTTACTGACGTAACTATTTGAGCGAAGCTTATTACGTTATTTTGGATTTGGGTATTTCTTATAAAGGAAGTTGTATTCTCTCTGAGCACTATTATAAATTTCATGTTTGTAAGCGGTTGCACTTGTAGCCTAAATTTCACCCTTTCTATTGTTTTTTTATTACCTACTTGAAACAAATCCAGAAGTCGTGATAGTTTTTGTTTATACCAGTTTATTTGATATTTCATTACTTATTGAGAGACATAAACGATATAAATCTATAAATTTTTATTCTAATTTCAACTATATTGCCGTTCAACATAATTTGAATTCCATTTTAGGGATTCAAATTATGTTTTTGAGTTTCGGGACGACTGAGCAAGG
Organism: Mastigoproctus giganteus; assembly: GCF_048544385.1. Lineage (NCBI taxonomy): Eukaryota > Metazoa > Arthropoda > Arachnida > Uropygi > Thelyphonidae > Mastigoproctus > Mastigoproctus giganteus. Next base: position 151,313,046 of record NC_143578.1, on the reverse strand, counting down.
AATGACAATTAAAAAAAAAAAAAAAAAAGTGCACACTGATAACGTATTATATTAACATGGGGCTGTCTTACCGAAATACTACGTCCGAGGTTTTAGCCAGGCAAAGTAGGTTTTCCACCATATTATCCTCTAGCCACTGCGTTATTGATCGAAGTGTATGACGTGGGAAATTAACATGTTGATGCAGATAGGGTATAATTGTCTAGAATTTCACAATAGGCATCACCATTCACGGTTCTCTGCTTATCAACCAAAGAGCCTATGCGGAACCATGACAAAAGGCTCAAACCCTTAACGCTAACCACCAAACGCCACTATGGATACATTGCACTCTGCATGAAACTGATATTTGGGCATATGCCGCATCCAGATGCATTCCTCTGATACATGGATTGCGTAATGCAATTCCTTACTCCACATTACCCTCTGCCACTGCTGGTAGGTCTGTTGCTTCCACTCAATGTACCATGACAGACATTGGCTAGAGTCTTGTGTGACAAACTGAATAGCTGTATGTGGGAATGGTGTTCAGTCCTCTGTAGATTTCAAACCTTTTCTTGCTCAAGGAACTCTGTGAAGAACGTATAATATTTTTTGGAACGCCAGTCTTGTCCATCCATTCTTTCTTATACGGAGGAACCCTGCTTGGAGACCACTGCTATATATTTTTCTTTTTGATGATGGCCTGTCCCTCTTATGAGCTCGGCAATATACTCGTATTACCATTTTTTGTTATTCTCTTCTGCACGTTTCCAACAGTTCACACTGAATAATCCATTTCCGGGCGCATGCATAAAACTAATAGATTCGTAGAAATACGGATCTTGACGTCACGACTTATAAGTGCCTGTAAGTTGCGATATTTTCATATTTATGAACGCGGAGAACTAGTTTCGTTTTTGTACGTCATCTTCAGACGCTGCTTTCATTATCCTCTCTGATGCGCGCAAATTTACATCAGTAAGGAGAACGTTTTGATTATAGCATTGACCAATAGCAAAAATTTTGCTTCAGAACTCAGTGAATTCAAAACAGTGCACTGTAAATTGTCCCAATAACATTGAGAAACTTGTAGCTTTCGAAAAATATGACCTTGATCTGCAATGTCAAATTGTTTCCTTGAGAAATTTTACGTACTTTGACGCTAATCCAAATAAACTTTTTGCCACTTGAATTATTTGGTGGTGATCATCATTTCTCAGATGGATTTAAATGTAATGAGCGAGACTAAATCCTGTTAATGTGGGATTATTGAACGTTTGAAAATAAATAAACTACAAACGTATTTCCAAAGATATTTTTAAAAATAAATAATTCATTTTCATTATATGATAAAGAGGTTCATGCAAAGGCAAACTGCATTGTATTTCGTTACTTGGTTATTTCTCTCTCTCTCAACGCTGTCTACGAAAATTACTTCTAATTTTGCTGAACATATTTTCCTAAAATATGTGCAGCAAGCAGTATTACATTCTTAGACATAAGGAACATTGTACAAAGAATGCGAAAAGTTTGCTGTAAGCGTAAATTACGTGGATTCAAGTGTACACATTGTTGATAGTGAACCCATACTCTGCTACAAAATGTGCACTGCCCATTTTTCACTATTGTGCTAGTTAGTTTCGGCTGTAATATATAAAACAGTTACGACGATGAAGTTATGTACTACTCCCTTGGGTTGCAATAGAATTTAAATGGAAATTTATACATTTATTTTGAATGTAAAGACGAAACAATCTCAATTCTGACAGATGCGCAGTTCTTGAACCGAGAACTTTCCTTTTCTGTGTATCTGCCATAATATCCAATAACCAAGTAGCAAAATGTGCACATAAACTATTGCACTGCCAGAGTTAAATACAAATTCACTATAATTAACAGTTTTATGTGAGAGTTGAAAGTTTTTATGCAAACTGGACCGCTCTCACATGACATCAGTTATTGATCTTACGAACCTAACGGCTCTTGTTCTGCTATCTGGCGAATGGACATGCGGGTAATGCGATATTCTACTATAATGATAGTGCCTTTTCCAAAGGGATATGAGTTTTCTCTTTGTCCCATGCTGCTGTTCTCTTTTACACTTTCTCCCGAAAACTGCTGCTGCCGTTTACCCGTCAAATGACCTCTGGACCGGGCCATCATTTCTTTTGTATTTGATGTGTTCCAATACATGTTGAATGACAGTGTGCATTTGATATCCAATTCAGAAATTCTGATTTTTGAAGGTTATGCTAAGTTTTTGTAATACATTTCCAGATTTAACGTATTTCTCCTGTTAAGTTCTTAGCTTTGTACTAGCTGTTTCTCAGAAGTTTAGTACACACTTATTTTATCCTGATAGGATCTCTCACACTGTACGCTTGTTGCTGATTTGTTTCATTATACATTTTGAAGTTCCTTGCACTGAGAGAAGTCTGTACTGGTTTCTTCCTCATACTACGTAATGAAATGTGTTATATGCTATTAAAACTAAATATTTATAACGGCACGAACTGCCTCCGATTTTTTGCATCACCATGTATATTCAGTGTGTGAGTAAGAGAGAGAGAGAGGGACTGAAATGCTGCTTCGTGTAGGCTCTTTCTTAGATGGCGCTACAACTGAGAATCACACTGAATGATTCCTTGTCACGTCAGCGTCCAGGTAACTGGTTGATTCGCCCGTCCTTAAACCTTGTTTTTTTTTAGTTATAATAATAATAAAAAAAAGGTTTAAGGACTTTTATAATAATAATAAAGATCAGGAAGTAGAAAAATCTTTTTTGTTCTAAAGAATTATTTAAAAATCAAAACGGCGGCGGTATTTTCATCCAATTTAGGCACGAAGTCCTATGAACGAGATAAAGCAGATAGTCATCATTGCATCCGCAAAGGTGTTTCATAACACCGAGATAAAGCAGACAAGCTTCACATCATTGCAAACATTTTTTCAAATACCCCTTTAACTGCGGATATCGTCTTTTGAAATGAAGTTCTGCAGCTATAAAACATCTCAACTATCTGTTGTCCTTGCTTTGGCACTTTTTATGCCAAACACAATTCAATAGATATTCAACAAACACTCCACAGAGACACCATTGAATAGTAACTGCCGAATTCCATGAACATATGAAAACCTCGTTTCACGAACTTGGGAGATAAATGCTCACCCTACGCACCTTCTCCCCTATCTACTGTAAACATAGATATTGATTTATCGAGTGGTGATTCACCCTTTGGTCTGAGCAAGCACTGATCCCCATCCTGTGCATCCGTATTATCGATAAGAATTTATGGCGATTGTGGCGAGACATTACATTCACACGAACGAAAATTTGCATCCCCCCGTTTGGAAAACTGTGTTGAAAATTCTCGGAGATGCGAAACCTCTACTTTGAGAGGTGTTTGTTATGGTACATTACCTCAATGATGTTTGCGCTTTCCCTTTTCCAAACGTTATACACCTTCGAAACGAGAGCTCGAGATCTGCCCGACAGTTTACACGTTTCTGCAATTGTCGCCCCAGCCAGCCGAGCCCTTACATCGGGTCTCTTTCAAATTAAGTTCGTTGCGCAACCCATGTACTAGTTTTCGTATTGTGACAATACCTTAAAGAGTAGTTCAGCTCCGATCCCCCGAACTCTTCTCGATGCGAAGTCCTCTCTCTCCCATGCCATCTGACTCGTGCACGCCAGGAAATTGAGTTGCATATACACAGTGTAAAGTTTATGTGTGCCTTGGTTATTAAATCTTTCTGTATCAAAATGACTCGGAGGTTTATTTTAAAAATTTCACAATTAACTTTAAAAACAATCTTCGAGTTAGCAGTCAGCGTATTACATCAACTGTATTGAGTAGCACCTACTCTGTAGATTTTTAGGAGTGTGAAATGTCTATTCTGTTTTCGCGTAATCATATTACACGATCACTACCAACTAAAGATTATTTCAACAATCAGCAGTCCAACTGATAAAGCATTCTGTTCTGAATGTTTATGAATTGTTTCAAAATGTGTATAAAAGTAAAGCCTGAATTATGGATGAAACAAGCTCTGATAGTTAATCAAAATTATGACCATTTCTTCGCCCCCCACACCCGCCTCATCGAACTTATTCTGTATGTTAATATACGCCACTTTACGCATTTTTTAGGCAAGCTTTTAAGCAATGCTACAGGTGTTGTCCACTACGTAAAGTTAAGGCAGGAGTTTAGCGGGGTATATAATCATAATTGCTATTTTTGTCCCGAAAATCAAAATTTGTTATATCTCTTACCTTTCTATGTATTTATTTTTATATCAGGTCTTTTTTAAAATTACGTTTGGATAAATAATCTAAATAACAATTACAAGTTATGCATTTTTTTATGATAAAATTAACAAAAAACCCAATTAAAATAAAGAAAATGGGATAATATTAATGCAAAAGATGCAGATTCACCAAATTTCTTGCAATAAATTCTACAAATATTTGTAGATCTTTTGATCTCATGAACGTTTTGTTGCTTTTCTTTGTGTTTTACACTAGACGTCTCCCTTTTCGAAGATCGACAATAATTCAACATCCATGTTGATTTTCCATTTCTGTATAACTTTCTGGAATTGCTTACTGAACCAAGATGTTCTGGAAAAAAAAGTATGTGCATGAAATGGACCTTAAAACTCATCTGGCATCCCCTAATTTTTGAAATTTATCGAGCTTATTTTCAATGATAATTTCATAAGTTGTGTCTTTTTTAAATTGTTAACATTGTTCAATTCAGTTCATAATCTCTTTTTCCAAGTGGTCATCATTCCTTCATATTGCTAATCTGAAGTTAATTTATCTTATCTGTGCCGTTCTTTTAGTTTCCCATCAAATGTACTTGTACCTTTACAAATTAAACCTAATTTGACATGAAATGGAGGTAATAGATCGTTTGTTGAATTCACCATATTTTCACACGCTCAACGCTTCTTGAACCCGATGTAAGATTGGATGTGAAGAAGTAGTACTGACTTCCTGCTCTGCTAGTGTAGTTTGATTGCTGATCGAACAACACAAATATTGAACCTTAGAGTCTCCACAGAGTAGCTAGTTATGTTCTTCATAATTAACTTCATTAAAAAGAGCGAGGTTTCAATATGCTTCTCTTAAGTTCAATTGCTTCGAATTGAACAAGAGTAAACCGAGGAGGGAACTGAATGTGCTTCGAAATGGAACAGAAGCAAAAATGTGCCTTATGAATCAGAATCGATTCCTCAAAAATTAGCTAGTCTCAAATACTAGTTTTGGAGGAATCGATGAACAGCCCCCACTCATTTATTTGATACACTGTCCTGTGCTCTAAGACGGGTATTAATCTGGAAAAACTGCTCAAGCAGAGCTTCTTGATAAAAGTATGGGATTCCTTCTTGTTGTACCTGTGAAAGAAAATGAACATTTTTTTGGAGAAGGTGAAGGTTGAGCTTGGAGTTTTGATCTCAAAATCTCTGCAGAAAATTTTGGAGAATTCAAATCTTTCCACCAAACCAAACCACCAAATATTTCAAAACCATTTCACTTATATTACCATCTTGAGAACGTTCACTGTCGCCGTATACGTTATGTTTAGATTCTGATGATAAAATTTTATTGAGAGTTTCTGGTGGCAATGATATAGGTAGATCAAGTCCTTGCATGGTGGGTCTTGTAGTAATTGGTAGATTTGGATACGAAATAGCTTTTTATTTTTTACTTTTAGTACTATAACGTTGCATTACAAAATATTTACTCCAGATCATGGAAGTAGCAAAAGGCAAAGTTTTTCTTACCTGGGCTTCCTTTCTTCAAGTGTTCAACACAAGTGTGAAGTATATGGTTTATCTTTGTTGCCATGTTTTATTCCGAAATATGCACAAATTTTTTTTTTTAAATACAGCTACCATGAATGTAGCAAAATAGATACGTACCTGCGGTTTTATACTAAATGGCATTTTACTTGGATTGTTTTGTGCAAACTTAACCTAAGCATAACTTATCCGCATAAGTTTATTATTTTAGTAGAGTATACAAAAGAAATGTGCTTTCTTTTGTATACTCAACGGCTGTAAAACCCGGAATAACTCACGGAGGGAACCCTACTCCACCTGCGATCGGCTAGCGATAGCCTCGATTGAAGATGACTTTAGAAATTCCTCCAGTCTTCAACCTGCTTACTAACGCCATCTTCCACTATGTGTTCTCAACGGTTGAGCCTTTGGTCGCTAGCCATGCTCTGTGCTCGCACGCGACCTCTCATGTATGGTCTGGCTTACTTCACTACAAAGTCTTTTAAAGTGACATTGGAACGTGAAGTCCTAGTCACAGAGCCATACAGAAAGATTGGATTCAAAGAAAGCTCCAAGTAATTCAACAACGGTCAAAAAAAGTTTCTTTAAGAAAAGTTTATTTATACTGCCTATGATAATAAATTTTAATAGTACGGTTGAGTCGCAAAAGTCCTAGTCTGGTGCAGCCACTCAGTAACATATGAAATTTACAGCTCCATTTTAAATTGCTTTGAAAGTAGCCGATATAAGAGTTCTCATTTAATCACATACTAGAATTTTCAGCCTCATCCCCCAAGGTTTGTATAGTGGCTATTTTTCTTCCAAAATGTGAGGAAGAGTTCGGTTCCCCTTTATTCCTGCTGAAATCTAGGAATACTTCCTCTTAAGATGAGAGGAATTTTTTGTTTTTTTCACACTGTGACCGAGTTATTCGATCTTGGGAAAGCGTGTTCGTAATAATAAGGCCAAATGATGCAAGATAGCTTTGGCATCTGCCAAAAAAATAAATAGAAAAATTATAAAATAAAATGAAACGTGATACTGTACTCATTCCGACATAGTAACCATCCAATTCTGTTTTGAATTTAGCCAGACGCTGCCTCTGCCACATTTTGAGACAGATTATTAGTGTTCAGCAACCCTTTGCAGTCCTCTGTTTATTTCCTGAGATTTATATTTATGCCCCTGGCTCTTGTCTCACCTACGAGGGAGAACAGATGGAACGAGGGAGTGTATAGTTTTTTCTGCCGGAAACTTAGGGTTTTTCCATCACGTGAATAGGTACATCAGCCATAGAAACAGCAATTTACAGACACAATACGCTGAAGCCTCACTGCCATGAGGCCTGAGGCCTTTATTCTTAAAAAAAAAAAAAAAAAAACCACCTGCAAACAGGCAATCGTCCACACAATATTAGTACCATCGTAACGCACGAAAATTGAGTTGAGTTGAATTGGAATATTTAACGTAAGCGCCCAGGAAGCTAAAGACATGAGGTTCTAGAGTATTCTATTGCATTTATTTCAATCCAGATTGTACTGTGCGCAGGAGAAAGAGAGCATTGCACTTCGGGAGGTGGGCTCCATTGTAGTTGGTACTCAATACTCTCAGCGATGCAACAGGCCATTGAAGTATCATATCATTCATCGGGGAGTGCATCGTAAATATTATTATTTAAATAAAACTAATATATGAAATATACGAGTATATTGCCCGTTAATAAAGTTTAAACCTGTGTTTAACTGAATAGGAAATTAATGAAGAAATGTTATAATGTGGAAGACGCTAATAAGGTATAGATTTATGTACATGTGGACAATATAATCGGAAAATCCGCGCCTAGCGAGAAAATGAAATGCATCTCTACGTGCTCATATCACGTGTTTATGTTGGTGACAGCAGGAGTCTCACCAGCAGTGGTTTACGGTGTATTTTCGACTGCAAAATAGCGAAGCGATATGGTCTAACCGATTTTGAATGCTGAAGTGAGTACAAATGCCGATATTGTCGTATCAGCAGCGATGGTAGCGCCATTCGAATCAGCAGCAAGGGTATAACAGCAATGGCTCATCGCGAGAGCAAGCAGTCGACACGAAACGTGTGGCCGGAATGGTGATTCCTGATGGCACCAAAGGTTGGTTAGAATTGTAAGGGTGCAAACAGGGCCACGCTGCCCAAATAGAATCTCGCTATGACTGCGGATTGCAGCGACAGCTAGCTTTTCCAACGCGCGATACATAAGATGTTATCCTCGACAAAACCTCGGGGGTTAGGAATAAAATCCATAACAATACACAAGTTCTCACAAAATATTAGAAGTCGGTATTGAGATTGCGTGCAAAACTGTTTACAGAAAATTTAATCATAAAATTCATAATATTAAATATTTTATTTTTATATTAGATATATAACAATAAAATAGATAATAAAAGCAATAAGATTAAGCGATTGAAATCTCACTGCCAAAGGCGACCGACCGCTTTCTTTATTAAAAACAGTTCTTACCAGCGACACAGTGACAATAAATACTAGATATTTAGGAGTATGGCATATGGTCCACTGTCACAGGATTACCTTGAGGGAGGGGGGCCAAAATCGGTGTGCTGATGGATTATTTGTACCAGCATGACCTGTCTGTCCACCCTTGCAATCACATGGATCTTCCCATGGTCCTTCAGGCTGTGGAACATGCTTTATGGATCTGTATCTTTATTAGTCCTGTATCTGCCGTTGATGAAGAATGCAGTCGTCTTTGACAGTTACAACTGTGAGCTTTAATCGTTTGATTTCGTTGCTTTTATAAAACTGGAAGTCGGGAATGGGTTCCCTTTCGATTTACATTATGTAGCTGCTACGCTGTTGATGGAGAAAACAGCAAAAAGCTTGGGGGCATTGCAGTTAGGTGCAGGCAGTGTTATGGTGAGAAGTATGGTTTGTTGGAGGACGCTGAAACTCCTGACAACAATAGACAATGTCTGGATGCTAGAATCTTATTTAAACATCGTGCGGACTAGATAACATTTCTAACAATCCCATCCTACCATGAAATTTCTAACCATCTCTACTTTTGTGGTAACTCCGTCTTCAGCAGGAGCATGCTACTCAGAATGTTTCCTAGATTTGTATTCTCTATGAAGGTATGGTTGATGCACCACTCGTTAGCCTCTCTCTCTCTCTCTGGTTTACGAAGTTTTAATTATTCTTTCTGGGAACTTAGTTTTTTAAGTCCATATGCATGCAAACCAGCCTGGAATGTGCATAATTTTTTTCAATACACGATGGATTGGTTTTATGGTCGTGGTTTCCTCTAAACTTAGATTTCTTAGTTTCATGTCAGGCCTCTTTGGATTTATTCTAATCGTCAGTATTTCATTAAAAAAATTTAATGAAAAAATTCAATGAGTCATATCAAGGAAATGCGATGGATGCTCGAGTGTTTCTAAGTTCTATCATGTCAAAAGGGTTTGTCCAACCTCCGAATCATATATTTTCATACAAGATAATGGATGAATTCTCCAACAAATGTCTTCGCTTTCGACCCTGTTAAATCTGAAGGCACGAGCTCGGCACAGCATGAGATTCTTCATCATGTTGTGCCTAGCCTGGACTGAAAACCGTCCTGGATTGAAAAATGGTATCCTTGCAATCATCGGTAGCGGTCAACATCACCTTCACCTTTGCTCAGTTCTTTACGGCGCTTTTTTGATCGCGAAGAGTCCCTGCGACTTCCATCTGTTCTCCGGAAATAAAAGAACGTTTCGGGGCTGTTGTTTTAAAAACAGGACATCTGACCTACCATACGCCGGTCTCTTGCAGATATCGACAAAACCACTCTGTAGATATAATTTGCGGGTATGAGAAAATGCCATACAAACTGGCAGTGGAAGAAGTATAATTGAAGTATACTTGAAGTATCATCAAGTATAATTGAAGAAGTATAATCAATAGCTACATTATATTTATTTATTTTATTATTATTTTTTTTTTCCAGTTGATTGTAAGATACAATCGCCCCTTGTACGGCGTACAAGCCATATTGTCATTATGTGGTTGTTTCCACTACTTCTTCGCTGCCTTCGTATATGAATCCAGCCTGTAAATATCTAAATGTATGAAGAGGTAAACTGAATTAAAATTCTCTGAAGTTAAAAGATTTTTTAATGAAGTTCTGTCAACCAGTTAAACGACTATAGTTTTAATATTGAAGGGAGAACCGTCCTGAAGTGGAGACGAGAGCAGCGTCCCCCCCCTCCCGCGCATTGACATTACTATATGTAAAATACTTATTCACATTGAAATGGAAAGGAAGCTGAATTGGCTACCTTCCTGGTCCTCGCATTGCTCTAGGTACATTTCCGACTCGGGGTTCTTTTCATGCTTATCTTTCCCTTCTTTAATTCTGTATGATATGATATCTGTATAATATCAATCGGCGCGTCACTCGCTATTCCATGATGCATTCGTGCTGCATTCTACCCCTTCTCATCAACAAAGTTAATTGTACTGCTTGCATATAGCGTCGCTACCAAAGTTATGCAGGTGAAAGGTATACGGAATGAGAGAAAGGAGTGTAGCTAACAAATCAAATGACCTTCAACGGCCAATAAAATTTATCTCTACTATACTGCAATATTAGTAAAATAATAAGAGGAGTTTGCCTCAATATAGTGCGTAGAACACTTCCGTATGATACCCTCCATAAATTAAAACGGAAAAAACGAAAAAATCGACAACTTACCGGTACATTAGAGTAAAATATAAATAATTAAATAATCAATTTAACACAATTCAAATCAATTTAAAACAATTAAAAATCAAATTAACGCAATTAAAAGAATCTAACGAAAATATTCAAAACGATTTTTAATAAATTGATTATTTAATTATTTATTTTTTACTCTAATGTACCGGTAAGTTGTCGATTTTTTCGTTTTTTCCGTTTTAATTTCTGGAGGGTATCATACGGAAGTGTTCTACGCACTATATTGAGGTAAACTCCTCTTATTATTTTACTAATATTATTATCAACGTAGAACATATTGAGTAGTACAGCTCTGATTCATACTAACTATACTGCAATATACCGAAATAGCAATGCAATTAGCAGTTATAGAAATGATTTTAGGTTATGTTTCTTTCACTGAATATACCCGATGTTGAGTATACGTCAGTCACGTGTCATTATAGTGTACGTATATTTATGAAAGCTAAACTACAGTTTATGGCATTTGAAGGAAAAGTTTATCTTTCACATTATGAAATTTTATTATAGCCCTACTTTGTTATTATTGTAACACAACTCAGCTATACTTAAAACTGCTACACGATACGCTATGTTTTTGTTTGAATGCTAGTACGTACCAATCATATGCAATTTCTGAAATTCTGGTTTTATTTTTTCCAAGTTCAAATAGCGAATTTGCCTGTAGAATAGGTAACTTTGGCTGTTTGTTTAATTCCGTTTCCTTGGTGATCACTGTTCCATTCTGATCAGTATAATGATTATTATTGGTCGTGGTTACAGTGATTTGCACACATCATTTTCCGGTAAATATATTAGAGATTGTGCCAAAATGAATTTGCACTACCGACAGGCAATAGCAGATGTCAATATTGACAGTTATTTGATCTTCATTGTACGTTATGATAGAATTTACTGTGTACAAATGACACTGGGAAAAGCTGGTACGAATTTATTCTACCTATATTCTGACAGGAATATATCCAAGTCCAAGAACGGGGCAAGAAAGTTGCATGGTTGACTCACAGCTAAGTCTGCACACCAAGACCTAAGTTATGTAGTCTGCTCATTAATCGTAATAGTGGTCCCTAAGAAGAAGAATGTGAGATTTCATTACTCTTCGTTGTAAAAGATCCTTTAAACAATCAAATAATTTAATGCCCAGTTAATTTTACTTCCTGTGCAGATGATAAAATATCTCTGGCTCTCAGTTTCCGTTATTTTTTGAAAGCATTCTCTCAGAATGACCGCTTTGTCCATCGTCTATGTCTTCATGTCAGATGGCCATAAAGATGTTTGAAATTCATTTCTGCGATTGCTGGGAGATGACAGCCACTCAAGGAGCAGGCTTGCTGGAATCATTCAAGTGTACTTCGTGCGTAGGCGAACGTTCAATAATGTTAAGGGAGAATGGCTATTCATAAAACACTTCCGCTGTCCGACTTAAATGTAATCAAGGACTGTGGGGTATTGGCAGCATTTCATTATTCTCATTTTTAAAAGAAATTTATCTTTAATGTATTTGTTGAGAATTTCCCACTTAATTGAACAAAGTAATTGAAAGATTAATTTGTGTTAATACATCCTGTACACTTGGATAAAATATCACGGCGATTTAAGTTTATGAATTTAAACGGGTGTGATATTTTATCCTTTAAAATAAAAGAAATTGGTGTTTTTTTTTATTCCTAAATATTTTATTTTAATATTTAATATTTAATATCCCACAACGCGTATTTCGTGTTCAATATCCACTCCTATTCAGCTTTTCTTTTGAGATGATAACAACATCGAAACAGCTAGCTGTACGAGGAAATGTTGTTACGTATCAAAAGAAGTGATACTTCTTGTATGGGAAGTAAGTGCTTTATTTATTTTTAGCAATATCAGAGCAACTCATAATGACGGTGCTGTGGGAAAAGTTACATTGCGGAGGAACTTCTCTTTATTATTAATATATGAATTTCTTCTTTTAAATTTGATTTCATTGATTATAATTAATATGTTTTGTACTGTGATAGGTATGTTCATACATTTGTATACCATGTGATTATTGTTGTGTTATAAAATAACCAAATTAATATAACGTGAGTGTCTTCTCCATTGACAAGAAATTCTAAATGTTCATTGAGTGTGTGCATTTCTGTTATGTTTATAAATATTATGTAACGTTCATTAATTTATTTACGGGATATTTGTATAGTTATTGATAATATTGTGATCTGTATTCCATGTTAGAAATCTATTTGTATACAATGTTTCCTACCACTGATGGCTTTTATCGCTGTGTTTACAGAAACTTATGGATCAAGTGTCTCACTACAGAGGACTCGTGAGTGCAATATATATCTCCACCCTACCTGTTAGTAGCGTTACAGTACTGGTAACACACGAAGGTCACCATATGTTACATGTCTGGCTAGTTACTTTCGATAGGTTTGCTCTTCCGTTCTCTTTCCACGGTTGGCAGCCAAAACTGCAGAATAAGAAACTGATTCATTATAGATTACAAATAGAAGAAGCCGTTATTCTCCTTATAGGATATCTCCATGAGGCAAAATTCATATTTAGGTATACTGTTTTTTTTTTTTTTTTACTTCGGACTGCGCTGTTATTTTAGAAACCAGATGGTGATTTATCGTCATCTCTTGTAGCTATACACTTTCTGTGCTTGTAAGTGCATGTCATTTTGTCAAAAAGTTGACAACATTGTATTAAAAAAACCCTTATACGATCCAAATTCAGCATTATAGTACTTTCTGTAATCTTCTTAAACATTAGGCTTAAAAAACATAAAACTTATCTTTTTAAATACACTAGCAGGAAAGCGAAAAATTCAAATTACGTAAATAGCGGTTTAAAATTTCAGTAAACAAGTTCAAGAAACAAAAAAATGAAGGAGCTATTTTTAATGCACGTTGATATATGTTTGTAACACAACGCATCATTCCTAGACAACCGAATTGGCCATATCTTTCCACATGTCGTTACTGACTCCGAAACATTTTTTTGTAAATACGTGATTCATGTGTGAGGGCATCGTGTTTGAGCTCGTGTACATTTGCCCACCACTTGGTCAACGCCTGAACGACCTCCGCTCTTCAAATAGGCAGTTGCAAATAGTCAGCGCAAGAAAGGGGATGAAAGAAGAAAACCGGTATTAGCAGATTTTTTTTTTTTTTTCATTTTTCCTTGCTACTAGATGCCCGTATTGAGTGTACTTATGGCTTTTTCTTTAGTGACATGTATACTCTGCAGCTGGCTGCCATCTGCTGCCCATAAGTGTATTATGCATCTAAATGCACGCACACCGGATGAACACATTGTTTCATAGATGCGCCTGCGTTTGTTTATTTGCTGAAACAAAAGCAGTGATTGGTGCCCTTTGTTGTTACCTGTACTGTGTAATATGCTTGAAGCTGTTTTAACAAGACCCTCAGTTTGGATGAAGAAACAGAGCTTTTCTGTGGTTTGCCGAATTAATTAAGAAGTCCTTGGAATTGAAAATTGACAGTTTTCTACATCAGACTAATGGCTGAGCTAAATAAGAAGCTTCCACTCTTAGAAACATTTGTCAAGAACACTTTGTAAACCTAATTTAAAAAATGTATAGAAACAAATTTGCCTTTCTTTCATTTCATGTGTTTCAGCTGGTAGCATAGTTTCCTTAGCTCACTTAGATAATTGAACAGTTTGGTAATTTAATTTCAATAGAAAGGATGAAATTCCTTTTCCATGCTTGTCGTAAAAAATGTTTACTCTCTTTTTTATTATTGTTTGTTATATTTTAATAGTTTGGTGGTAGGCCGAACTTCTAAAAAATATTCATATGACGAAACATTTTATATCAGCAATCTCCAGCTGTCTTGTAACTCTTTCTGGACTGCAGTAAGCAGGTGCTGTTACAGTAAGATAAAGGGGAATCACGTACGTTGATTCACTGCTTGATGTCATATCAACCCAGGTGCGAAAGCTTTCCTTTGTGATGTAAGTTGTTATTACCCGAATGCTACTTTCAGTTATGTTAATAACAGTAAAAATGGTAAGCCATCAGATTCATCACCTTTTCACGGTTCCATATGGAAATGATGTTGAGTGACTTTCTGCTGGCACGCTGGTCTTCACAGGTGCGATCAGATATGAGCATCGTGCACACTCCCTCAAGGCGTAATTGATTGAAGTGATGATCCGACTGGAGAATTTGTGGCTTCGCAATTTTCGCATGAAGGATCCTTCCTACCTGCCGTATGAATATTTTTCAATGTTGTTTAGTACAGTACTTTACCAGTAAGCTACGACTATTTATAGTCGAAGCTTACCGGCTATGTTTCAGCTGGTAGCATAGTTTCCTTTCCTTCTTTTAATTAGCCATCACCAGAATATGCCATAACCAAGCTTACGATTTTTGTATTTAGCTCAGCCCTAGTCCGATCCACTGCCATAAAGTTACACGTACGAGCTCCTCTTTAGTGAGTGCTTCATGATTTTTTCTGGTATAATGAAGAAATTAGAAGCCGTTTGACCCGCAGATCATTTAACCCCCTTTTCTAAACACGGTTGCAAAATTGCAAGTGAGCACATCATGTGATATATTATTGCTTTATGTTCCTTATTTCCAAGGCACCGTTTCTGTGGCTAGCTGGGGGTATTTTTAAAACGGCTTCTAATGTTTTGTATTCTGTGAATCATCTGTTTGTTATAGTTAAGGTGGACAGGGAACCAGGAGGTTTGCTCTGCTGCCGGGCTTTGTATTGATTACTGGCAGTACCTAAAATATTACCTTGCGCATCCAACGGTGGGTGTAGGCGATTATATCTCCCTAAGTGTCTAATAATATCACAGCTGAGTGCAAAAAAATTTCGGGAAACAAAACTCCGAAAAAACGTTGGTGGAAGATAAAATATTTTGGCTGATATGCAGTTAAAGATGGATGTCAGACTACCATCTGGAGTTATTTTGAAGATTGAACCGCTACCGCAAACCTGACGGAATTTGGCAGATTTATACACATTTCAAAACAATTTTCTCTGAGTATCTTTAAATGTGCGCTTTAAAATCATAGTAATTCAATATATCCGTGACAGTTGTTCCGATATTAAACATATTGGTCCATTGCGCGTTTACCGCAAATGGCAAAGCTTTTAGAAACTAAGCAATACTCTCTTAGGTCCAGTTATCGTATCTCGTTTGATAATCGCTTCCGAACTTGTAGGCAGGAGATGGAACTATTCTAAAGAGCAGACTCTTAATTATATCACTCCAGTAATGTTAATAGAAAATAAATGTTTTTATTAATGGCTTAAATTTTAATAACGTCAAGCTAATTTTTTTAAATACGGTCGGGTTTGAAAACTTATGAGAATGCATCTCAAAGTTTTATAGATGTTGATGTCCACGAAGGCCAACCGCATACCACTTGGAGTGAACAAACTCAAAATACAGCAGTCAGTATTTGAATTTGTTCAATTTAGGATCTGGTTAAAATCTGCTCTATTCTCTTGACTTTCCCTAAGGCACCGTTTAGCCATTGGCATGGCCATTGTTTTAATTAGGTTGGGCATTAGATGTCCATATTTATTTTGTATTGAATAAGTCGTATTTTTATAGATTTGTTTTAAAAACTTTTCTTTCTCTCTCTCTTTGAATGCCATAGCATTTAATTACGAACGTGCGTTCAGACTAGTTATTGGCAGGCAAAAATTATTTATTTTTAAAATAAAAACATCAAAAGGAACAACTGAGTTAGGGAACATATTGCGATGAATGTATTGAATAACCATGCTTTTAATTAATATTTTAAAGTGTGAATAGTTGGGTAATTCGTGTGTTATATGAATCTAAGGCTGTTTGGAATAAATCTAATGTTCTGTAAATCTAATGCTGTTGTTTTGGAATGCAGTCATGAGTTGATTTATTTCGGAACTCAACCTCCTTGTACCTTAATTTGCCTATAATTTTGAAGCTCACAGACAAAATGCTATGACAATACCATAGCATTTTGTTTGCGAAATAATTAACTTCTTTGTGGAAAATTAGTTGATGTGATGAACAAACAGTACCGTCTACATAAACAGCTACATCATTACTGTCAAACTCCATTAAATCAGGTGATAGTTATTCTCGTTGTTTCAATACTTCCTTCGATCTTTCCCTTATTCTGTTTCTTAAATACCAGAACAAGAGTATAGAGCAACACGAATATAATTTCTCAAAGTTCATTCCTAAAGATAAGAAAGAAGTTGTTTTCCTTTAATTTGGTATTATAATAATTATTCAGCAACTGGCTTAACTTTCCGATTATGTTAGATTTTTAAAGCTCCATCAAGGCCCTCTTCTCCTTCCTTCAGTTACACATACACTTCCTGCACGTCCAAAGAGCGACAATATAATTTGCCCGACAGCTAAATCTTGTGGATAATCTTTGACACATCGTAAGAAAGTTGAGGGGAAGAGCGAAAACTAAAAGTTGCTAATCCATGTTTGGAATTAAACTGCATTACAGACGTCAGTTGATAATGCCAATTTGAGAACGATACAGAATGGTTAAAAAATAGCGAATTGAAATATTAACAGCATAGCAATATTAGCGTCTTTTAACTCTAGTACTGCATTCTTTACAAAAATTTGCGGTGATCTTTATTTTTTCCGAACTATCCATATTGTACTGTCTCTATTATTAACACACTGAAACTGTTTCTAAATTTTGTTTATATTAAAGGTTTCGGAATGCGCATGAATGTGTTTGAAACACACCATTTTTCGTTGTGAAATCAGTGTGATATATGTATAATTGTTACACAAGTAGTAAATTCTGAATGCTCTGCATAAATAGGCATTTTTATGGGGAAAGTCTCCAAGTAACAATTCGTTTGTTTAAGAAATGTCGCTTCTATGGACTTTGCCACCTTTCAATCCTTGATCTGCTACACTCTTCTTATTTACATTAACGAAGAATCTGTAGTAATACTAACTGTAGTAAAATTTTCAAAATTTCGTATTTTAATCCCAAAATTTTACAAATTTTGGGATTAAAATACGAAACTCAGCTTAAAATAGAAATAAGTCAAAACTGGAGAAAACAGATGAAATAATGAAACTGTTGAGCAGTGATAATTTTGCCTTTGCCTATCATTAATTGTCACACCTGAGGTCACGAACACCTTGGTACCGCATCGAAATTAACGCTCGTTGTTATTTCCCCGAGGACGTCATTAAATGCGCTCTGTTCTCACTAATAACAGTTTTGCTTGAAGAATAAATACCAAAATTTCAGTTTTATTTTATTTTCGACGGTTTAAGTCGTCAGCCCTTGCGTATAGTTGTTTAAAATGAGGGAGAAATTTTTTCGCATCGCTTCTTGGGGATAACGTGTCTAAAATCTGTTGACGTCAGTTCGCCATCTGTCACCTGACATACATCCCAAACTTGCATTTTATGACGTCATAAAAATCTCGTACGTTCTGTGATACTTGCAGATATCGGTTGTTCAGTACCTTAACACATAAAACTTGTGTGAAGTGCACGATGTTTTGTCCAGTTAATTGTCACACCTGAGGTCACGAACAGCGCTGTAAACACCTTGGTACCGCATCGAAATTAACGCTCGTTGTTACTTGGAGCTATCCGCAAGTGACTTCATTAAATGCGCTCTATTACAAAAAAAAAAAAAAAAAAAAAAATCAAATCAGAATATAAGGAGGTTCTACGCGATCATTAAACGTATTTGGTAACTGACTTCACTTTTAAGTAATTTATTTTTTTCATTTAGAAAATAAAGAGGGATTCTTTATCATTTTAAAATTGGCCAAAAGTCCTGTAGTTATCAGGAATTAATTAATGAAATCAGGCCATCACCAGCAAGCCAGTTTTCATTTTTGCAGTCCTATTCTCATAATTTCTGAATTAAATCGCATTATTTTCAGGTCCTCTTCACCCTACAAAAGTTAAAAAAAACAAAACAAAAAGGAGTTAAAAGAACTAGTAAAATGGGATTGGAACAAACAAAATCACTCAAAAATATTTGACAAAAGTAAAGAATGGGTTAATAATGCATGTTGAGTTGGGCATTTCGAAAATTAAAATTAATTTTGTCGTATATCCACACGCACACACACACACATTGATAACTATATTGATTTTTGCTAAAAACAGAAAATTAAATTAGCCATTATACACACAGCATTATACACATAGCATAGTTCACTATTGAAAAAGCATATTATTGTGTTTTGAAGAGTGAATCTTTTTTACCTGTTTTATGTGTAACCGTCTTGATTTACCTTCTTTAGGAGGAAAAGGCGTAACTTCAGTAAGCAGGCAACCGAAATCCTGAATGAATATTTTTACTCACACCTGTCCAACCCTTACCCCAGTGAAGAAGCGAAAGAAGAGTTGGCCAGAAAATGTGGAATCACAGTATCGCAAGTATGTGAGCTCCAAATCGAGAAGAACTTGATCGATCATTATTTTTATTAAAAGTTTTAATAATTTAATGTGGTTTTTATGTTTTTATTAATGTTTTAATACTAATTTATTAATTAAATACTTATTTATGAATACCTTAAGATGTAAAAGTTTCTGCTTATTCGGTTTCCAGTATAGAGCCGAAATTTTAATTTTTTTGCTATAAAGATAAAAGACAAAATAAATTTTATTTTATTTCGAATTAAGGGGCAGCCGTAACTCTCTTAGCTTGTCTCCTCCATATCAAACATGCATATGTCTCGCTTTAGCCGTCCTGGGTTGCACAGTTGGTAGGACCGCTGTCCTCTCCAAACCGGCTGAAAAAGACATGTATATTGCATGTGTTCGTCCTTAGAACACATGCAATATACACGGATCAATATGGCCTTAGTCATCGATGCTCCTAAAACCCTACAATAACAACGGTCTCGCTTTAGCCACTCAGTCTTAGAAGTTTTGTTTTTATTCCACCAAAAAAGTGCTGTTTTGTTTTTAAACTAGTAAACCGGCTTACGAATTTTGCGCACAAACAGCCTCACAGTACTCTTTGCTTCATGTTCATAACTGCTTTTGTTATGAACAAACAATTTCATCTCGCAACACAGCTTCATCCCTAAACTTCATAATAATTAAAGTAAAAACATAAACATTGATAAACATTAAAGTCATCTTATGCGAGGTATAACCTGAGGGTAATGAACTGTTATTTTTTAATAAATATGCCTGAGCTTATACATCCAAATAAGTGTCATCCTTTTAAAATTTATCCTTAAATGTTGCCATTGCTCAAGCCATTTTTGGAACTCCTCTCTTAGAAGTGACTTTGGTGTTCATCACGTTCTTTTCTTTGCGATATCTTTAATGGTGGAAAATCTTGGAGGGAGGGGATTTGATTTTTGAAAAATCAAATAATAGCTATTCGGAGCCAAATCTAACAAATAAGAAAGAGATCATTTCCTGTGCGTTGTAACGGAGGAGTCAGCCATTGGCAACAGATCAGAGGTAGAGAAGATGCGTTCCACAAAATTTATATATGACGAAAAACAGACTGTTCGACCTTGTTGGATGAATTTAGTATGAATAATGCCATTGGTGTCAAAGAAGCAAATCAACACTGTCTTCAAGTATGATTTTGACATGTACACTGCACTTGGACTTTGGAGATCGCGGAGATTTCCCATTCAGGTTTTGACGCTTCAGGGATATGATGTTTCGTCACTGTCTACTATTTTCCTTAAAAGATCAGAACAAATATCAATTTTCTCCGAAACTTGTTATTTGTTCTGAATATATTCGTCGGCAGAATTTTCAGAGAAACTTTCCTAATTTATCAAGTTTTATTTCAGAATGGGAGTATCAAAATTAAGTGGATACACTCCTTCGGCTATCATTGTCACAACTAATTGTCTCTCTAAACAAACTAAATCTCTGACTTTACATATTCGTCTGTGCTATGAATGATTAGACGACCGTTTAATGCGTCATCACGATCATCTTCCCTACCGTGTTTAAACCTTCTGTATCTAATAAACCCTTTCTCTTTGCATCACTTTCTTCCCATAATCTTTTAGTACGTCAGTAGCTTCTAGACTTTTGACTTATAGACTTTTGTAGCTTCACATAAAAACTGATATTTAATTTTTTTCTCTAAATCGAATACTTGTAACACCAAAAACAGTTAGTATTTATCTTACTATGGCATTCTCTTGTTAATCTTAGAAAATGTATTTTCTTGATCTTAAAATATACAAAACATAATGCATCATTCACACGAGACTGACCAGACGAAATTGGAAATAATGCTATAAGTAGAAAACAGTTCACGATTAGACCCCTATGATCTTTTACAGCCAATCCAAATTGCTCGGGTCCCTAACCTTCAGGAGCCTCTGCTGGTGGCGAGCAGGCGGTATGGTAGTTTTGCCACCGTCCGCCTTCTCCTTTAATTCCACAAACTACGCATGAAATTCAACTCATTACGCCATAGTCATCTCATATAATAAACAATTTACTACTAATATTTCGTTCATACTGATATTCTGTTTCGTTACTTGAACTTCATTTATGCACGTAAAGTGTATTCTTCCAAACAGTTGTTATTATTCAGTTTCACGTGATAAATGCTGCGCTTTAACAAGAACGGCGTTTGTTATGTAAAACTGAACAATAAGAACAGCACTCTCTTTGGAAGAATGCGCTTTACGTGCTAAAACATGTATTCTATAACACGATTTAAATTAATTAAATGCAGGAAATCTGCAACGTATAAACATCTGTGTTTTTCTGTGATACTTGAATAAATATTGCTGCAATTTGTAAAGGCGACAGGACCAAACTGACTTTACATTTATATTTGACTTAATTCAGATTGTGAATGTGACAACAATAATTTAAATTGAATTTTATTCACCGTTGTTTTGTATTCTTGTTATGCATTTGCTAATTAAGCTTTCCCGAGCATGTTTCCCTAAAATATGACATTTTTAAACTGCAAGAGCGCCTTTCTTTTGAACTACAACACCTTTAAATTGAACCTTAATGAATATAATTAGCTCATTTTATATGCACCTTGCGGAAATCTAAAAATTTCTAAGTAAATCTCTGAAGTTATCGGAAAAACACTGTTTACTAGCGTCACCAACGATGTTTTATTAAAAATGTATGATTTTTGCAAAAATTTCAGACTTTAGCGGGGGAAAAAAGCTGTTTAGCAATTTACTTATTTGAAATCTGAGTAATGATGGGGAAAAATTGTAAATGCAGAGACAGGGTAAAAAAAAAAAAAAAAAAAAAAAAATGGTGCGTGTAAGTTATCTTTATATCTTCGTGCAGTCGCTTGTAATCATATTGTGACCGGAGGCATTGGATGATAGAATCTTATTAATTATTTTAACTTCTCCAAGAATTAGACAATTTCTATTCGAATTGCACGTGAAGTATTATTGCCTTTTCGAAGACTCCTATTTTTCAGACAAATACATGAATGTTTTTAATTTCTATAAAAATTTTGAAGTTTTATTGCATTTTATAATCATTCGGTGCAGATGCCTAATTTCATAATCTTTACGAACTTATGAATCAGAATTTTTGACCTCAAAATTCGATCTCACAATCTTTATCAACTCCACAAGACATGATATTTTGAAAATAAATGAATGAGAATGAAATATTATTTTCAATATTTATGAATATGGAGCATAGCTGTACTGTGCATAACTTTTTATTACGGATAACGTAATACTTTTTTTCGTAAAACTTCAGTATTTAACGTATAATGCACACATACAGTAAAGTACAGCACTTATCTCCCCCCCCCCATATTCCTTTTCTTGTTTTTAATAAAATTAATATTGCTGCTAACTATGGTATTTGAACTTTCCTTGAATTATTCATCGCAAAGTATAGTACAGTAAATAGTTTTATCACAACCAGCAAATCCGTATAAGGTATACAATCCTTTCTATATTTTACCTTTATATGTATACATACTATTTAAAAAAAACGTAATTTTATTTTTTATATTTTGCCACGAATCCTATCATTTATCATTATCGTATATCTACGGAAAAGCACTCTCGATTTACGAACGGTCCTGGAGTATGCACAGTGTTTATAAATCGGGAGTGATGTCCCGATTTACAAACGCCATGCAGCTAAAGGTTCAGTGGATCTCAGTCGAGAGAAGAGTCAAACTCTGTAGGTAGTGGAATTTTAGGTGCAACATTACACACAATATAATAAATATAACAAACTATGTCGGATGTAACATTGGATGTCTGCATACACGATGAACACATTAAAAAGTTTATTTTAAAATAAAAAATAATGTATGAAAAAAGACGGACGGTTACAAGGATTTTACAGTAAAAATCCATATTTATCAAGAAAGAACACCTGTAAAAAAGCTTTTTTTTTTTGTTAGATAGTTAAATAATCTGTATCAAGAATCAGTTAACCTTTTTCCTTGTGAATGCCGTTTTTCTTCATTTCACTATAAAAAATCTCACTGCTTTCCGCTGGCCAAGTATATCCAAAATATAATATATGAAAAATTTAGAAAATGTCACCGGCGTTCCACCTGGTAGTGAGCTTACATAGGACCGATGTGTGATCTATATAAAGTTTGGTAACTCTTCAGTTATTTGCCGTATTGTTATATAGTCTACAGCAAAGGGAAGTGTGACTCCTAGAAGAGCGGAGATCCGTCATCGGTGCTCTGTTACTCCAAGGTAATTCAAACCTAAAACTATACATGAGGAATAGGTGCAGTGCGGGCAAACTTGCCCTCCTATACGCCCTATGTTGTTGTATAGTTATGGGCAGTTCAAATGGGAAATTGCTAGTGCTCATGTTGCGACAATTCCAAAACTTTAAACAGTTGCTGACACGGAGAAGAATATGAAAAAAAGTGGAGGGATTTCTCATAGAAGACCGCCTTGTAGCAATCCGTGGATTGACTGATGAGAGCCGCCTAAATATTGGCTCTATAGAAACCCCGAACGAGTTGTACATTAATTAGGTTTCTTCCCGATGATTCCTTCTACTATTTTCCAGAAGATGCAAATTCAAAACTGTGTAAAGCTTTCAATTTGCACTTGCACATTTTTCGGTGTGCAGCAATGGCCAGAATGACTTCTTTTCCTGAATAGTCACTATGAATGAGATCTGGATTCACAATTTTGACCCTGCAACCAAAGATAATCGATAAGTTATCTTCAAAAGGTACCCACCATTATTGGATATATTATTTCTACCTGTCTAATTTTCCTACCTCTGTCTAGGAAAAACGGTAAGGAAAGCTGACATGGATGGCAGTCCAGCCTGGCTTCGAAATTTTGTTGCATTCGCCATGCCTCACCTTTTCAGATTTCTTCTTCTTTCTATTCCTGAATTACTTTTAGCGTGGCAAGCATTTTCTTGATGATGATGCAGTCATTTCTGAGACTGAATCATGGTTTCAACTGTAAGTATTCTACAAAAGTGATCTTCGGAAATATCTTGGCAGAAACGTCTCTCCCTGGCTGATGGTCATGTGGAAAAGAATTGATAAATATGCTCGATGTCACCCATCTCTCAATAGATATGTATTTCATTATTGAAATACAATGAAAACTTCTCTATTCACCATGGCTTTATGGTGAAAAGAGAAGTTTATACTGCTGATATAAATTCTGTTACTTGCATTGTTCTGTACAGTCATGATTATCGGTGGTTGGTTGAGAATTAAATTATTATTTTTTTCTTTTTTTCCCCTATTGTGGTCGTTGATTCATTCGCTTTTGTACGAGTTTTCTCTCTTTCTTTTTTTCTTAATTTTTTTAATAAAAATCGTCTCTGAAAAGTAAATATAGAAGGATAAAAGAAGGCTATATTATATAAATGCTGAAATCTACAATATTTTTTACTGTAAAGAAGATTCACAGCCCATCCCAGTCACCCTTCCGTTGGTTAGACAACGCTTTTGAGGCCATTTCGGAACTACTAAGGGTGTGTTCATCATATCGTGCAATATTAAGAGCTAGTGTCATTGGTGCATGATACTGAATGATATGTTCCACGACTGAATATATTTGTCAAGGATAAAGTTATTCTTAGAACTGCAACGTTGATTAATAAACCTTTCCAAAGATCATCGAGGATGTGAATTTGAAATTGTAAATCGAAAGAAAAACATCTTTCTTTCATGGTTGCAGAAGTTTTCTTATTATCGCTATGCTTATAATTATAATTGCTGACAATTATGTAAGGAACACACCCCGCGGGACTTCTTTTCACAACAGGGTAGGGTTTTCACAAGTTTTTTGGCCGCGAAACCCTCTGATAGATCTTTGGTAAGTCTTCCTTGGAATGGAACCCTTTTGCAAATCTAAATGTTCAGCGAGACCCTGATATCTTAAAACAGCAATAATAACAATAAATTTAACAGTAATTAATGCAAATGTACAAATTAAATAAAAAACTGGTGATGAAAATTAACATTTGCAAATTCCCAAGGTTTCGCAGAACACACTTTGAACGCCACTGTTATGGACAGTTTTGAATATTGGCTATTTCCTAATCTATATTAAAGTATTGTCAATATTTTTCAAAAACCTTTATCCCAGACCTTTTTCTAAGTTATTTGTCTCTCTTTCTTAAAAAAAAACATAATAAATAAATAGAGATAATAACAAAGATAATAAAATCACTTCTTCTGTCTCGTTAAAAATCTCATGATACTCCAGCAGTCTCTTTCGAAACCCAATTTTTGATCAAGAGGATTATAAATTCCAGTATCTCACATCTGATCATACATATCACATCACAATGCGATATGATATGTATAAGTACTATGTGTTCAAATGATTCACTTCGATTGTAATAAATCCGTATAAATATGCATTTAAAGGAACTGTTTTGGATTAAAATTAGCACTGTAGCAGAGTTATTAAGTAAATATTGTTTGCCATATTAAATATGGAATTTTTTGACATTATACAAAATTTTCCAAATTTTTATTATATTAAGATGTCGTATTATTTTCTTCTAAAGGTTTCCAATTGGTTCGGAAACAAAAGAATAAGGTACAAGAAAAACATTGGAAAGGCACAAGAAGAAGCGAATCTGTATGCTGCTAAGAAAGCCGGTAAGTAAGAAGTTTACTGCCTGTGCTTCTCAATTTGCTCTCTCTCTCTCTCTCTCTCTCTCTCTCTCTCTCTCTCTCTCTCTCTCTCTCTCTCTCTCTCTCTCTCTCTCTTCTTTTTCTCACACACACACACACACACTGTGCTAATTGAACACCAGACCGGACAGAACGATGTGCTCACACCATTGTGGTATAGAAGGTTCTCTCACCCTACGAAAATAACAAAAAAAAATCAGTAAAATCATACGTATATTTATTCTTCTAAAGAATAAGAAATACAAAAAGTATTCGCTCATATACTTCTTTTGAAACTTGAGAAATACCGCTGCAGTTTGTTTTTGCCTTTAATTGGGATTAAAGTAGTAAAAGTGTTTAACTTCCTTATATCTAGAAAATTTAATGAAGCATAGAGCACAACTCATATTTGATTCCTTAAATTGAACCCCTACCACAGTCGCACTTTTCGCATTATCTGTATTGCCATACAAGTTTATGAAACTTGATTGTTAAAAATAAGTTATTTTTTTTTTAATTTGCGTTCTGTTTCGTAAAATTTTAATCCTAGATACAATAAAATTGAATTCGTATCCGAATTTTAGAATTTAACCTCCACTTCTTTATATTTGTTATATTTTTTATGCGTTAACGATCTTAATTAAAATTTATCACAAACTTCAAGTTACATATAATCATACAAGTATTGAATTAAAACTAGATTGTTATATATGCATAAGAAAAATCACAGAAAAAAAGGTTAAAGCTGTTGCAAAAAAACAGTTTGAACATGGGGAAATCGTGGCTGAAACTACAGTATACGAGAGTAATAACATCATAGTCACGTTTTTATGCGTGAGATGAGGTGGAAGAGCAGTGTGATTTGCATCTGTATTTCATGCCATGGATTTCTTTTATTTATTTTTGTCCATTTCAACCCGTCTTCCACCTGTCTGCCCTATACGAAGAAACTATTTTTAACTTTATTACGTCCTAAATGGTTTTAGTACTTATTAGAAATCTTCATATAAAACAGGTGTTAACAGATAAACGGACCAGAAAGAATATTCAGGGCATAGTACAGTACGTATTCAGTGCACATTATTCGTGAAACATCACTGTATTAAGAAAGAAAGAAATTGCGTAATTAGTGGGTGTAACTTACACTTTTTTTTTGAGACGGTCTGTTGGCTGTTTGGCGGAATAAGTTCTGGGAAAATTAAAAAATAATAATAATAATAAAAAAACACGTGCGTTCAGGTTTCATTTCACTTTTGTCTGTAACCTGTTTCCAAATGAAGTGGAATACGCCGATTGAATCCTTAATTAGAATGTTCGCATCAAATGAATCGTGCTTATACTAATAACGACAACCTCGCAGCCTACCACCAACTTCCAAATCTTCTCCACATAATAGAAAAAAGTACAGCAAAGTGCAATTTGAGGAAGTTCACTTTGTGCTCGGTGCTATTTGACGAGCTGTGCATGTCACAAAAAGCCAAGCAGTGTCTCCTAATCTATGGACATACAACGAGGAACATTTCCAAACTTCTGTGCCGTAAATGCCGTTATCAAAATGTTCTGTAGGAATGGTCACAGTGTGCCATAACGGCACGTGCTCAAGAGAGCCTCCCTGTAGCTAATCGTTGAAAATAAATGTATTCATGACAAGCTGACATCGTCCGTTGCTGGCTCTCCCTACTCCACCCTGCACCAAGTCCTTCATCATGGTAATGGGTCGGCTCGATAGGAGAGGGTGACAGCGATACAGAATTCTCCCCCCCCCCCTCCATCCTTCCTATGTGGGACTGATTGACTGCAGCAGCCCATCTCTGACTAGCAGGCGTAGCCCTCATGTAGATCTGGATGTAGTGAGGGGTTTAATGATAGACCCCCGGGGTGGTGTGACATTGCTTCTCCGTAAAGTAGTTGATAGTGATTGCTTTCTTCTTCGTTCTTCGTTCTTTTCTTCGTACTCTCGCTTGAAATTACGTACCTAACGAGATCATATCGATGTGATTGGCTCTCAAGTTCGTGTTATTACTTCGAAGATAGTTCTCCCTCTGGCGGTCAGTATGTGTTTTGAATGGGAATAATGATGCTTGTTCCTTCTCTTTCCCCCTCCCTTCCCCCATCCTTCCAATCCCAATCTCGTTTCGAAATTGCTACCCTGAACAGTGAAATTACGACTGCTCTATATCTTTACTTATTAAACTTGCCGTAAGTATGTGTGCCGTAGACGAGATTGTCTTAGAAGACAATTTCTTCTTCTTCGTTTCCTCACTAGGAAACCACTCGGTTATTAGTAAGTTGTAGCGAACGTAATTGCACTTCATTCTCAAAATATTTACTGCTTCAAATTATTGTTGCTACATGGTCGGCTTTCTTTCTTGTACAAGCAATTTCTCTTCGAGGTATCTTGGGTGGTTCTCGTAAATGTCAAGTTAATTCTGCATTGTGTCGGATCTGCATTTCTCACCATATTTGATCCTTGTTTTTCTTCGTCCAGAAATAAAACTGATATATTCTGCTCAAGTAGCCGAATGCCATATAATAAATTAATGGCGCTATTTTGAAACAAAAGTAGGTTTGTGAAAATCAGTTAAACTCAGAAAAGGACGTAATGTGAATTTCTTGACCACTTTTAGGAATTCTTTTTTTGCAACTTAAAATTCTGGTACGGGATAGTTTCTATTCTCTGGTAGTTGACGCGATACGAAATTTTGCTATATTTAGTTGCAGTAAAAAGGTAAAGTGCAGCCATTACAAACCCACTGCAGGATGGAAGCCTCCTCAACAATTCATGCTGAGGGAAATGGACCATAATCTGCCACGCTGGTCCAGTGCGGGTTGGCAGATCGACCGTATTCAGCAGTCGGGGGCTTGAACCCCGGTCTACTCAAAGAGCGCGTGCTACTGCACTCCCGCTCCTGACCACTCGGCTACGGAGGCAGGAACAGTTGAAAAACATTGCTGTGAAATACAACATCGTTTACGTTATCCGGCAGCGAAATTCCAACACTGAAAATCTCATTTTTCATTAAACATTACTGTAAATTCTGTTTTTTTTTTTTTTTTTTTTTTTTAACTATAACGGTTTTAGTTTCAAAATAGATTGTTCTTACAGTCACAACTTTTCTAAAAGCATATAAGCTTATTAATCAAATTCACCCTGTTTTTAAAATTTACATACACCTTTTTTACAACGTAGAGGGACCTTATAATGTTATTAATTTCAAAACTCTTTTCAGCAACTTTGCGAACAATGAATCTTGTTCATTCTGTGTTCTAGAACTTTGAACGAAATAGGATTTAATCAATATATGGCTTCATTTTATGATATGAATTCCATTTTACAGTTATTCTAACCTCCAAGTTTAAATTATAGTGTTTTTATTAATCCCTTAAAGGTCTGGGTTCGATTCCTCTAGCAGACCGGATGGTTTCTATTAAAACTGAATTTTAGTGGCCATCATAACAGTGGCTATGTACGTTTGGGCGTTGTTGCTGTGAAAATAAAATTCAATAAACACGCCATAAAATTCAATGTATGTTTCCTTTTCTCCCTTTCTCTCTTTTCAGTACACCTTTATTAACTTTTGTTAGATTGCCATCGTGGTCTTTTCTTATGTGTTAATCCCGTGCAGTAAATAACGACCCAAGACACTTTGACTTTACTCCAAAAGAATTTCTTCCTTCCCTTTGCCGGAAAGGTGTTGTGCTCTTATTTTGTCCATAATTTTTATTTTGGTTCTTTTTATTTTAGCCGAATGCGTGTGTGTATACACTGGATTCATTCTCACCAGTAGGGTCAGTGATGATTATTTCTTCAAAATTTATTCAAAAAGAAAAAAGAAAAAAAAAAAGTGGAACTGAGAATGTTTATCTCCCTCCGTGGATCAAATTGAGGATGCCATTTATTTAATATTTAGATTAAATATTTAATTTTAGAATAAGTGAAATAAAATCACACAGTAATAATATATAAATAATAACGTCTAAAACAGTATCTAGGATGGGATGGCTTTCTCTATATTCATACAGTATTCATTTTATTCATTGGAGTATACAGATCTATAGTGTTTGAGTATGACTAAATGCCTATGACTATTATCATAAAAACCCTTTCTCCTTTATGGGATTATTATTATTAAGGCAATGAAACAACTATTTATGATTTGTTTTCAAATCGTCCATTTCCTTTTCTCTCGAAGTTTTGGGACAGTTCTGTGAGAAATACCCCGTTTAGCACTATTGCCCCTGAATAAAGAAGTTTTTAAATTAACTTCTTTTCGCTAAAGAATTTGTAAGGCTATAGTATGTTTTTTTTAAATACTGTATGAATAAATTAAACTCATATTAATTCAATTATCTGCCGAAAATTTGCTTAAATTGCTCGATTTTGAAACAAAAGTAGCTACAAAAATTGACTTAGAATGCGGGCAGCTCAGGGAGGGGGAGGGAACCTCTTCGAGGACATTTTCTGTGACTGCTTTAATCATTTCCATGAAGTTTTACTGCCTTTTATTGTTCGGGTAATGTGTGGTGACTAATATTACGAGGTAAAATGCGTGCAGTCCTGTGTTGGACTGTAAAAGTGCGTACGTTTTGCTGTCTGTCAGTAAGAAGAGGCGTATCTGTTACTCGTTAAGGGCGAAAGTTGCTACAAAAATAGGTTTCCCCCACTCTGAATCTTTCCATTTATAGAAAAGTTACGCTTTCTCGAATCTGTTTCAGTCGAGTTGCCGTACACGCCTAGCAAGGCACTGCCTGCCACGGTCAGACGTGGTCACTCCCCTCTGTACCCGAGGACATACACATTCACCCAAAGGTCATCTGTCCTTTTCGTTAGGGCCGGAAATACTCTTGTTACCATAACAACCATTGTCATGGCAACAGCGAGGCTTGTGAGTTAACGCGACACCGGACCATTTTTGCCTTCGCAAAATTGGCTGCACATACACACGCACACATCGTCGGGAACAGTGGTACAGCTGAGACCAGGCAGTGGCATGCTAGGAATTTAATATTCCTAGCTGGTTAGGTGGGTGGCAGTCGAAGGCCCGGGCAAGAAGTGGCATTCCACGTTTTATTGGCTTCTGAAGAGATTGTACACTTCAACAGCTACAACACTTTCTCTCTTTCTATATGGCATTCCACGGACGTGTTTGGTGCTGGTGTCGCTGACTACGTCTCTCTCCCGACTCTTCTTAACTGTACGTTCTTTGTTAGTCTCCTTTAATTGCTCTAATCACACGTAATGGCACATACCAACGGCTGGAATTCGTTGCATTCTTTCATTATCTTCTGTTTTACTCCACCTAAGTAACTATTGCCGTTATTTTTTATGCTTATTCGTAGAAACCAGAACCGCAAGTACAGATAGATTGCGCGGAAATTGTTCGCGAATTATGAGCATTTTATTTCGTGTGAAATTGCTCTTCTGTCAAAGTGTGCATTAAGCATTCGCTGCATTACAATTTTAGACAGTGTGAAATGACATTTTTACATCCACTCGAGCTCCACGTGAGAATGAGGCTCGAGGAGAAGATCCATTATGGCGAGTGATATGTAACACACTGTAGCATGGTGGCAGTTAGAAAGTACTATTCAAATTACCACATATATTGCGAGGAACATAAGCTGCTCCTGTCACTTTACTGCGAATATTACCGCTACTAAATTTAGATATTTTATTGGAAAATAAATTAGTAACTGACCAAAATATGTTATTTTCTTATTCTGCCTTCTCTCTTCTTTAAATCATTCAAATGGAAATTGCAAATAAAAGCGGTTACCTTGAGATTTCCAGCTACTGGCCTCTCTGCAGAATGACTCGAACAAGGTAGTTGCACGAATTCGAAGACTTTCGTAATCGATTTTTAAGGAGTTTCCTTTAGCAAATATATTTTGCAAATTTTTCGGAAAAACTGAATATATTCCTTATGCATATTATTATAACAAATAAGTAATAAAGCTGCACTTTCTCATGATCAGAGGAGGGTCGATCCTGCATAATCTTATTTCGACTAAACAGCTTCACGAGACCATTTTCAGTAAATAACCTTCCCCTTCAAAGAAGGACTCCTTGGAACCGTTTTTTTTTTTTTTTGTCTTTTGCTCCGGTTAGTCTTTCTAGCTTTGTCTAAATTTTTATTGGCTTAACTGGCTCTTTACAGTTATTTCTTAAGATCCACGAGAGAATTTCGTGAATCTGAATCCGAACTACGTGTGTTCGAAAGGTGGTATGTTTCCTGAATGAAAAACCGGAGTTTCCGGAGAAATCTTTACTAGTCACGACCTGAGATTAGCCCGCCGTTAACGAGTGGAAGATTTCCTGTAAATGTCTCATTGAGAGGATAATGTGCTTTCCGTTCAGAAAGCAGCCATTTGCTGAGTAGAAAATTAGTGCTCTCTTTTATAATTTTTAAAATGTTCTAGGGATGTGTTAGTGAACTTTCTTTGTGAACTTGATTTGCCAGTCTAAAGTTTGTTTTCCTTATTTTAAAACCGTTAAACTCTTCTTCTTTCTGTCTCCAGAACACAAATTGGCACTTATTAGATTACTAATATTTTTGCAAACGTCTTAAATTACTGTTTCCTTCGAGAGATCTAAAGGGCAGCTCGAAACTTGATAGTTTCCCATGTTGTTATGCTGAGCACGTTTGTATTTAACTTTTTTGCTCTCTATTTTTTTTTAAATCGTCTGTTTCTTTAGTTCGTAATTGGTGTTTCAACTGTTTCTCTATCTTGCCGGTCTCTTTGTTGCGATCACTATTACTTATTGAATGTCCCCTGTTTTCTTCTCGACCCCTCGTACTGTTTTTTGTCCCTGTCGGCTAGCAACCCGCTCTACTCCATGATTGGATTTGGTGCAAAGCTCTCTTAGATGCCCGAAGATGTCCTTTCCCCTTCCGTCCCCCCTTCCATCCCTTCCTTGTTTTCCTCCGTTCAGGGTGATGGATGTACCGTCATTGGTGGACGAGTGGAGGAACAATCTGTGTGATTGAAAAGACAATGACATTTGTTTGGGTTTCAAACAAGCTTTGCCTTAAGAAGTTTTGGGAACTTGGAAGATTTCTGCCCCATTCTGACTACTCAGTTTTATTTTCCCCTACCATTCTCACCCTCTCCCACCCCTTGATTTTGTGCTTTGAACTATGCTCTCATTCCTCTTTAGCGCTGATATCTAAGGAGTAATGACTTTTGTCTTCTGGAGGTGCTAAGTTGTGAAGAGACGTCTGGCGGCAATTCATTTACAACTAGTTGGATATTTTCCACTGTCTTGCATTGGTCCTCTATCGGTTTGTCCTCTGATCTTCATATTTGTGCCGAGTAAAGTGCAAAAGATATTAACTTATTATAAGTGAATGCGATAGCAGAATTACTTTATTTATATTCAATTTTTAACTGTTTTCTTTCTTTCTTTTTTTTTTTTTTTTTTTTTTCAGTTCATAAATTTTGATAACAGTGTCACAATGTCCACATTTTCTCCTCTGGTAGGGACCTCCAATTTGGAGATTTGTTGACATGTCAGCTCAATGTGAACCGATATTGCAAATGTCCCCACAAGAAAAATATCGTTCAAAATAATAAACTAAAAGTTGTTTTCATATTTTTATCTGTTATTACTAAAGAAATAGCCAAACAGCCACTGGGACGCAATCAGATACGGTGTTATGCGATACACAAAAATATGTTTTCACTATTCGCTCGCTAGATCAGTAATTTAAAAATTCCTTGACAAATCACCTTGCTTAAGTTAATCAGTAGAGGCATCTGTTTGGAATTTGAGCGCTTGTACTATATAGGACTTATTTCCTGAAAACGTGAGGGGTTTTTATCACCCATACCCGATTTGAAATGTTCAGGTCCGGAAAAAATTTTGAATTTCTTTGATGAGGAACTTATCGCGACTTTATTTAAGGAGGATGGAGATATTGTGATTTTTTTTTTTTTTTATTAATTTTACCTCCGGGGAATATTAATAAAAACTTATCTCGAAAAACAATTAGTTATAGAAGAAAAATTAGTTACAGACACGATACACGATAATCTTTTTTTTGGGGGGGAAAAATAAAAATGTTAGTTTAACCGGTCAATTTCGTTTCATACTATCTTGGCGTAATGGATATGGAAAAGTAGCCAGTTTCCTACTCACTTGGCAGCCTTAAATTAGTCCAATTAGGTGAATAAAACGACATTCAGCGAATTCTTGCTCGGAGAAAGTTCTGACTAACCAGAATTCTATTTATAAAATATTAAAGAAAAAGATTCATAAAAAGTCCATACACGTGTCATTCCGCTTCTATTAATCAAAAGAATCTCGATTTATTCGCTACTGAAAAGCTTGTTAATCACGTGGACTGTTGTTTTTCTTAATTCGGTCTCGTTTTACTAATAACTGAAGAAATACCTGCTTTCTTATTTAAGAACCTTTAAAGAAGCTAGATTTTTTTTTTTTTTCCATTAAACGAATACGGCTGCTCATATGTACGGCACCTGTAGTGATGTGTTAACTACCCACTAACGCCTTCCCACACAATATACTGGTCTGAGTGAATTGTTCTGTAATCTGTCTGAAATGTGTTTTTTTTTTTTTTTTTATTATGCCAAGTTATTTGAGAACCTGCTGAAAAGAAGTTTATTGACTTTGAAAAGAGATGATGTCTGTCATTACACTTGACGCATTTGTGTAGTTGATTTAATGAGATGTCTTTAAATTTCGCTCTCGTCTCTTAGACGACTTTCTTATAACGTGGCAGAACATTAATACCACTGTTACAAACATTTTTTTCTTTATTGCTGGGAACTATTTTTTTTACTTTCCAGAAAGTTTTTCTGCCTGAGTTTTTATGCATGTAATTTTTCAGCTCAATATGTAAACACGTTTTGAGTTTCACTTCTTATATCTGTATTTATTTTCTTTATTGCACGTTTCTGTTTAATTGATTATTCCTTTCATTACGTCAGATTACGTCACTGACTGCTATTCACCTCCAGCAGCTGCGGGGTCGTCTCCGTATAACATGGTGCCAACATCACAGAGTCAACCCCCTGGTCAGATGATCAGTCCACCCCCTCCACCTGGCGCTGCACCACCTCAGGATGGCATGTACAGCATGGCCATAAATGGTGGGGACACCTATCAGCCAGTATCTTCGATGGGAGCTAACGTACAATCGCAGGTAATTCTGTCCATTAGAATTTAGCTGTGACGTCACACTGTTTGATGTTCTTTAATTCATTTAGCTTGTAGCCTTGAATTGCATTATATTTCGATGGCACAAAATAAGTTTATTGTATTATTGTTATTATTATGTAATTTGCTATTGCATTATTAAAAATGATAAATTCACGATTAATATATGAAATTAAACTTCCTTTTAAATGGTTTTAAAATGTTTAAAATAATTTCAGCCAATTAAAAATGATTGACTGAAAAGGTGTAGCATAATTGGGGAATCCGTTGAATCTAAATTCACTCTGAAGATTCACTTCCTGTGAAATGTGGCGTGAATGTTGTCCGTTTATGTTTATTAATACCCAGATACCGCCAGTTTATATTCTGGTAAACTTAATTTTAAAAACAAAACTCGGTGCTTAGAATCTTCTTATTCATATAAACTTACGAGAAAATTAAGTTTATTTTCGAAAATTCTGATTTCCAGCTTCATTACCCGACGTGAAACGCAAACCTGTATTTTATCCACCCAATCGATGCCTTTCTGCCCCCGAGGTATAGAATTGGTTTTCATCTCTATTCCATAAGCAGCTATAGATTTAATATTCACTGCACCATTAGGAGAAATTTTTATCAGCGTACCACTTGACGATGATTGACAGCAGGGAAGTGGGCCTGCATTTTACCTACCGAAGCACTGTGATGTTAACGCAGTTGGCAGACGCAGATGTTTCGAATACCGAGTCTCGTGATATTTCTGTACATTCGCAAGCAAGGAGGGAGAAACTGGACCGCACTCAGTAAGAACATGGAAGGTGGAGATGTGAGTAAACATGCAAACCTCCTCTCCATCATGGAAAGGTGTCAAATTGAAAGAAGGTAACGGTGGGCCAACGAAACTGAACGCGTTCATTATGTGTAGCGTTTACTTCCGACCCCTTCCGCGCCCATATGTAATTTGGTAATTATTAAATCCCGCAGACACTTGATGTGAAGTCGCTGGTGATTTAGAATTACCCAGAACAAGATTTCTGTCTAATTTCGTCACAACTTGATTATAAAGTGTGGAAAATGATAATAATTATAAACAATACTTGTCTAAACTTGCAGTCTAGCTCACTTTACGCTTCGAAGATAATTTTGAGCAAGTCGAATTGTGCAAATAACACATCGGGGCGGGGGAGAAAGAGGGAGAGATTATAACCGCTTAAAGTTACAACTTGTTAGAAGTTAGGACGTGGGGAATGGGGCTGGGAGAAAGGAAATACATCTTTGGAGATTTTCTGCTCTCGGGTCGAGGTCGTGAGGGGGGGGGGTTCCTCCAAGGAAGTTCGCTGTTAGCCTCATAACCAGAATGGACCCTATACGCATGCACGCAAATCCTTACATATGTAACAAAGAATACAATGTTCCGGAAAAGCTGTCCTGAATGGAGAATGACTGGAATTAAAAGAGAATCCAGGTAATACCAACCCTCGTGATGGGATAAACAGAGCTAAGAATCATGGAAATGTACGAATTACCTTAAAAGTTTCTTAAGATCTGAATCACTTAAGCTGCTTACGAATCTCCTGAGGGATTGGCGTGTGAGTAGATTTTCTTCGTGTTGGTTCTCCAAAACGTTATTTCTGTATACGGGAGAGTATTCCTTTACTTTAATACCAGACAATCCCATTTTCACCCTGACTCATGTAACACCAACACCTGGTTATATAACACCAACATTTCCAAATGTTTTACCTATATTCCGTTTGTAAGTATAGTATGTTACGCTTCAGAGAGAGCTATTGTTACTTAATATAAAGTAACATATTAATAAAAAATACTCTACCAATATAACGATTTAAGTCGGAGTGTTTACCAAAATTTCGCCGCTTGATGGATAGTCATAAGGCAAAAGGTTCTTTAAGAAACTTCACGACTTCAGTTCCGGATTTATAGCAACATTTCTGTATGGGGGAACGAGCGAAGCCATGGAATCGGAATTGGACATAAAACCTCCACATAGATCAACGCAACACGTACGTGGAAAATTCTGTGTCTTCCGACTTTGCATCTGAAACATATTTCAATTTATAAATACTGCATAGATTACTCGATATTTTATAGAAAAAATAAATAAACAATTACCGAATTTCTATTAATTTTAATTAAATTTAGGGTGGCTCGACTCTTTCTAAAAATATCCAAATATGAAATTTCATTTAAATCTGTCTAGTGGGAGTTGAGTGCATACGGGCATGGTAAG
Source organism: Mastigoproctus giganteus (assembly GCF_048544385.1). Lineage (NCBI taxonomy): Eukaryota > Metazoa > Arthropoda > Arachnida > Uropygi > Thelyphonidae > Mastigoproctus > Mastigoproctus giganteus. The sequence continues at coordinate 151,276,022 of NC_143578.1, read as the reverse complement.
GAACCTTTCAAATTGGCAGAATGTTTCGAGAAAACGTTGATTTATTATTTCTCGATAAATCATTTAATTGATTAGTTTAATTTAAAAAAACTATTTACAGTAGCTGTGCAAAATAATCCAATCGCATGAGTAGTTTCAATGGTCATGATGCATTTGCGCTAACTTGTAAGCATGTTAACTCACTACGCAACTTTAGGCTTTTGCCCTAAAATGCGGCCCAATTCAAATTGCTACACGCCATCAGCCATCTCTCATATTGTAGAGTTATACTTCGCAACTGCCTTGCTATCATTGCAACACCAGAGTGCCTGCCCACCTACCCACCGATGACGAGCTAATCAACTCCGACACGGTGCCGTCTGGGTGGTGGCATCCCCTAGTAATAATTGTCTTCTCCCATGGTGAAGAGGTAGTGCAATATCATGGCAACTCGTTGTGAAGGTATTCACAATATGTTATATACATAATGATGCCAGTCTTATAACTATTTAGTGGTTAGTTGCTGCAGATCTGATGCATTTGCACTAACTTGTAAGCATGTTAACTCACTACGCAACTTGAGGCTTTTGCCCTAAAATGCAATTTAGTCCTAAAGTGCAATATCAATTTAGTGAAGTTTTATAACCTCTGTTATAAATAATCTTCATGATAACAATTGCTAGTAGTTTGATAATCAAATACAGAAATATAGATATTATTGGGTTACAACAAATCTGGGTGGGTGGAAGACCAATTATGTGCTGATGTCACATATATGTGAAAAAATTCCATTGTAAGAGAATTTCTTAATAAAAATTTCCCAACTGATTTTATGTATTGAGGCACAAGAACACAAGTTTGGTTACCATTTTGATCTTATTTTTGTTTGTTTAATCAATGACATACATACCATTCATCCTTCCTCTTGAAATATTGGAACATTGTTAAATGACATCACTCGCTCTGCAAATTGTGCCCGTTTCATTTCATGTTGCAGTTTATATAGGTGTCTTGTACTTATTTCACATTTCTTTTTAAGATTTTATGAAGACTTCCCCCCTGTGAATTGTATTATTTATTGTCTTACGACCCAGTGAGTCGTAAGTTAATTAATTCAAGTGCAACTCATCTGCATCGTTTCTTCTGGGACCCGTTCTTTTTAATATTCACCACTGAACTCTCCATATGGATTTCATTTTTTTCGCTGAATGATTTCCTTGTGTTGAACACACTCGTACGCATGTGCACCTTACTAAGCACACGGGTGCTTCTTGTTCAAGCACCTCTACCTTAAGTGGCTGGCTCTGTCCTCATTAGCGGAACTTAATCCGATTTTCTAAGCGTGTCGCCAGTACCAATTGTCCGTCCGAGGAACACAGCTGACCAGCTGAATGGGCAGAAAATTGCCAGTTTTTCCTACAATGTGAGTTTGGTCATTGAATTAGTGTTGTTAGGGCTCAAGACTTAACTTGTCTTACTCTTTTTGTCGTGGGTGGAGAGGAACTAACAAAAGAAAAGAGGCTGATGGAGACTAGCTCTGTCGTCTTCATTTAGAGACTTAGTCTTTCCTGATTAGCACTGTTTATTGGTAACATGACACGATGACCCCGACTTTAACAAGCTATACCGATGCCTTTTGTCTTGTCTCCACCTGATTTCAACGTGTTCTCTTATTTCGTATATATTTTTTTCTTTTGTATTATTCTCTTTTCACTTTCCCATTTCCTTTTTCTCCCATACGTGTCCCGAACCATCTAATTTCAAAGCAGTTATTATGATAACCTTTATATGGTTTCACAATGGTAAGGTGTATGCGAACAGTTTTAAGACTACGTTTCTTTTCCACTTGATCCCCTACTTGTTGCTACTGATTTGTAATTAGTAAATTGAAATTTGGTCATACCAGAAAATAACCATTTGTTTAAGGCTGTTGCGCTGAATCGCCTTCCAGTTTATTATTTATTATTATTAGCAGTAATAGTGCCCAAAAACATTGTTCCATTTCAATAAAAATCGTAATATATTTATCGATCATTAATGTTTATATTTGTAGGCAAGTGCTTTGAGGCACGTCATCGCACAGACTGCAGGTTATTCTGATGGACTCCCGCCGCAGTCATCAGCGGGGATGTACGACCCCATGCACCAGGTAAGAAATATACTTCTTGATATGCAACTTATTTTCTGTATTGTCTACCACAAAGAATGCAAGAATCGAAATATGGGCACAGTTTCTTCTTTTTGTTTTCAAATATTGTAGGGGTCTTCGCTTTTTAAGGTCGATGGCGCTTTATTTGTAAGCTTTAACTTATTTCCTTTTATATATATATTTGTTTCACAGAGTGAAACAAAATGTAAAATGTAATGTAAAACGTTGTATAAGCTAATTCGAGGACGCCCAACCTCCAAAACTAGAACAAACAATATGTATTTAGTTTTAAAATTAAAACTTTCCTGTGGAGAGGATGAAGAAGTCACCATGATTGAGGAAGTCTTTTTAACCAAGGATTATTGCCATCTTGAGCTGCAAGCCCGCTTTGAATAGTCGGACTGCATTTCACATCTCCTTGCACCAGCTCCAGCTCTAAGCTCTCAAAGTTTTTACCATCCAATTTGCGTATGGAATATCCTCTATCGGCTTCAGAACATCGATTTATATTACCGTTCACACATTTTTCATGTTGATTGTGTGAACCGTCCAGTACCATTCCTCTCAAATTGGAAAAACCGAGAGGCAAAACCTATCAATAAGGTCCATGTGTTCAACAAACCATTATAAGTATAACTGCTCAGCTACCATTCAGCACTATTCAAGAAAACCATCATATATCGTGCAATGTACTCAATACTATACTCAGCAGAAGATCTAAATCTTTAGAGTCCAGCCATGGACTCTAAAGTGCCTTCACCATGCATTATCAACCTGGAGAGCACTGTGGTTACGCATCTTCTTTTCCTCCTCTAAAATATGTCCATAGCCAATGTTCATAGAATGCAGCGAATGTAAAACTGTAACAAAATCCAGCTTAATACTATTAGTTCTAAGATGTTTAGTTTTAACCCTGTTGTCCATTCCTTCCAACCCTAATTCTTCCTCCGTATCACAAGAATCACCACAGTGAGGAGAAGGCTCAGCTAGAAAACCCTCGTCCCCTTCAGGCTGAAGAGTACTTCTGTCAGGAAATACATCAATCTGCTTCGGTAGATCCCTAATAGACTTCAGTCAATTAGATCCAGTCACAATACTCTGTAACCAAGAGTATAATCCTCAGCAAGGAAAAAAATGAACTGTAGGTTTGTTTATTTAGTGGCTTAAACATTGTATACCTTGATGCAGTATGACTTTCAGCCAATGAAAGCTCCTTTGTCAGTTGACATGCAGATATTTTTCTGCTGAGTTTGTCGGTTAAGCAAGATATTGGTTGTCTTTCGATGTTGTTGTTGTTGCTGCCGTGGACAACTTCACATTTCCTAGGATTATATATTTCTGTTTCCGATGAAGATATCACTATCGGAGATACATTGAAGAAGCTTACCACCTCACGTGTCGTCGGTTCATTTCTGTTCTTCGAACATCTCTCCATCGCTGACAGTCATCTGGATGGTATTTCTTGTCATGTTGTACAGCCCAGCAAAGGAAACCTAACAGATACGTTCTATTGGCTTGCAGGAATAAATATGAAAATGCCGTTCAAGCCTATTTTTAAAGGAAATATGAAATTTGCATAGTGTGAGCCTTTTTATGTGAATTCTATGTACATTTCCTGAAAGGGCACGCAAAATTTTATACATTGCTCACATTTCTCTAGTTTTGGACATATTGCGCTTCGAACAATGGAAAATGCGCAACTTTTTTTAGTTTTTGCATATGAGTACTTATAAAAACTTAAATGGATAATTAAAAATTTATGGAACCGTTATTCTTCATTCCTGCCTTCTAAACAGCCTTGGATTTTCAGTGGAAGACAATTTGAGATCTAATAAACAACTCTCGTGCACCAAAATCCCAGTTTATATACCGCCTTCGCTAAAGCTCAGAAATATCCCTTTCGGGTTGCACAGTGGATATAATCATCGTCCTCCCCCACACCGGATCAAGTTCGACCTTTTCCACTTGAACGACCCAAGGAATTTTTATGAATTTTTTTTCGTCCAACAAACAGGCAAATCGACAACAGAATACATGCAATTTGCAGACACAGGTACGAATGCTTCTTAGCCTTTGGCACTTAGCGCGCACACACACACATACTTTGCAAAGTTCAGAAATAAATTATTAATAGATTCAGTATTGATTTTGAAAAGTTGGAAATTCATATCTAAATAGCAATCACCTTTGTAGACCCTTGCTGGGGACAATGGAAGTTGAGAAATACTTCCTGTTGGGACGAGAAGAACCCTTAATTTTTTTTTTTTTTTTTTATATCATGGTCAGGTTAATTCGTCTCAATATAGTTGCATGGATATTTTCGCCAAACTTGAATTTTTTATCTTGCAGAACTGGAAAACCGGCCATAAATATACTGATGCGTTATGGCTCTAGTTGCTTCTCTGCATCAGTTCAAAACTGTAACTCAACCCAAATAAAGTACATAAATCTTAACATCCGCATATCATCTTATTGCCCTAATGGCGAATCTTTCTCAAGTGATGAAAAAATGTATTAACAGGCCTCTTAAACCACCTTGAAACTTCTCATAATTAATGATCCTTAGTACGGATTCCGTCTCTCTCGATCTACTGGGGATTTTCTTGTTTATGTCATCCATATTTTGGACAAATGCCATGGAAAAATTTAGAAATAACTCACGCAGTTGCGCTTGATATTTCAAAGGCTTTTGACCGAGTGACATAAAGGATTTCTTAGTAATCTTGCTTTCATCTTGTGGTTTCTCTTCTTTTTGCACTTGGGTCGTCCGTTTCCTTTATGCCCATTCATTGCGTGTAGTGGCGGATACCACTTTGTTTTTTTTAATTCAACTAATGGGAGGCGCTGTTCTTTCTCCTGCTGTTTTATATAAGTATCAGTGATTTTCGCTATTTGATTTTATTCTTTATTTTGTATATTCGCACAGCCACAGCTCGTATCCGTTATCCTCTAAATTTTGATCTCCATCTGCTATATTCTGATGGAAATCTGATAACTGTTTATTGGAGTACTGGCACAGCTAAATCTTCTTTCTCTCAAGAAAGAACCATTTGCACTTAATCACACAATCTTGCTACTCTAGCTCTAGACAAGATTAGATGAAATTGACGTCAGGTAATTGTAGCTGTGCTGTGTACACTGAGTGGACAGAAATCATGGGATACCTACCTAGTAACGGGTAGGCCCACCTTTCGCCCAGATAAGGGGTAGTCACACGGCGAAGCATTGAGTCCACTAGTTCACGAAAGCATTTCACAGCTATTTCCATCCATGCTTGCTCCATCAATGTCCATAATTCCGTCGCATTCCTGGGTGGAGGATCCAAAGCTCTAACGGACCTTTCCACAACATCCCAAAGATGCTCCATAGGGTTCGTGCCCGATGAACGGGAAGGCCATTCCATGGTGGTAAAATCTGTGGAATGCGCTTCGAACCATGTTCTAGTCACCTTGGTTCTGTGGGGAGGTGCACTGTCCTGTTAGAAGAGTCCATTGCCCCGTGGGTGCACGATACCATGAAGGGATACAGATGGTCTGCAAGAATGGACACAACCTGTACCATTCAGAGCTGCATCTAGACGTACCAGAGATCCCAACGTGTGCCAGTTGAACACATCCCAGACCATTACCAACCGTCCACCTGCTTGAACAGTCCTTGTTAACATGACGTGTGCATATCTTCGTGCAGTTTCTGCCAGATACGCACCCTCCCGTCCGCTCGAAATAACTGGGAACAGGTCTCATCGGACCAGGAGACCCATCTCCAATCATCTATGGTCCAGTGTCGATGTTCTTTCGCCCAGTTGAGGTGTAGAGTCCTGTGTCGTGGTGTTAGCAATGGGACTCTGGTGGGTCAGCCGCTCCCATAATCTATTGTGGCAAATGATCGCTTGATGGTCTTGGTGGAGACGTTTCTGGCATCTCCCTCGTTGAAGTCGGCGGTGATTTGTGCCACTCGCTCTCCGGTTGCCTGACACAATGCGAGACAGACGTCTACGGCCACGTAAACGCGGAGCTCGGAGAACCCCCTGGTGCCGCATGACATCAATATACTTTACACCCACAGCGCTGTCCATGATGAGATGTTATTCCGGAAATGGCACATTCCCGATACACCCTTGATTCTGTCCAATGGGAATACAGCACTGCAATTTCTGTACCACCTCCGCGATAGAGTGACCCATGCATCGAGCACCCACTATCATCCCTCTTTCAAAGTCGGTTAACTCACGACGTTTATCCATACTGACACCAACCGGCGGGTTCGTCCATTAACGAGAGGGGTGACAGCGTCGCGTTGCCCAGGAACCAGATATCCCATAAATTCTGTCCTTTCAGTGTAGTTGTCATACGTTTCGGGACATAGCATAAATCAACTTTATAGATAAGTTAGCATGTATGTATAATGCACCCGTTGTCTTCACCATGTCCGTCTGTCTGAATTCTGTGGAAGGAACAACTGAATTCTGTGGATGGATTTTCATGAAATTTTTTATTTGAAATTTTATTCGAGGCATCCCATTTTCATTAAAATCGGACCAATAGAAATCCGGCAATTATTATTTCTTTATAGAAGCACTGGATATCAATGGCGCCTCCGTAGCCAGGTGGGAAGGAGCAGCAGTGCATTTCTTTATAGAAGCACTGGATATCAATGGCGCCTCCGTAGCCAGGTGGGAAGGAGCAGCAGTGCGTAGCACACGCTTCTTGATTTAGACCGGGTTCGAGCTCGTCACCACCAAATACGGAGGATGCGGAAAGGTCAGCGAATGACCACCGCATATCCCCGGAGCAATATGGCTTTAGTTGCTAATGCTCCTAAAAACCAAATAACAAACAAACAAAACTGGATATCAGAAACCAAAGATGCGCAAAAACTAAATTTCTATTTGCCCATAAAAGTCGTGCTTTTTTTGCCCTTTTTTTTTATTATTATTAAAAAGCAATTATTACTAGTTGCTAGCGCGCCTGAAATGTAACGCACATGTACATTAACTTTTAATCACTAACAGATAGCGAATTATTTAATCAGAATTAAATTATTCGCTGATAATATTACTAGCTTAGTTTTTGTTATCTCTCTTTCTTACAGATATTATCCAGGAATTGTATCATCTATAACTACTCCGTCTTCTTCTAAATTTATTAGAATGTTTATGGCAGCCGTCCAACTTACTTTCTGCTATAGAACTTGAGATTAGACTTTACGTCTTTTACTTCATTCAGTTTACTTCTTCTGCCCTCTATCTCTTTCTGTTAACCTTAATATGCATACTAGAATATTATGTTTAAAAAATTTTAGCGAGGAAGAATACAGAGAATAGGATCAGAATAAATTGGAATGGAGATGGAATTATGTCTAAACGTTAGCTCCGGTGTAAGCAGATTATAGAATTGCAATATCAGCGTTTGCTTTTGCGGTCAGTTTGCCTGCTCTGCTGGATGATAAACTCCAGTTTCCTGGAAAAATCATGAAATTCTCGCTAGGGGAATACTAACTCGGTCGCGGTGCCAAGAAAAGTCCATAAAAATTCCTCTCGTCTTCGGAATTCTTGCCCATACTTTTTCGACACGGTATGTGGACAGTCATCGTAACTGCGGTGCCACCTGTAAGGACTGCAATTCACGTATTACAGAGTTAATCCGTTTAAAAGCAATACGAAATTAAGGTCAAGAAAATTGCCCTGCGTTCTAAGGTTCGCCATACCTGCATCAGGACAACCAGTATTTGTACTGTCATAACCCGAGGTGGCAATACAACTTGGTCTTGAACAACCATTGAAAGGATGACTTCAATTCAACTTAACAGCACAGATTCCAAAAGTGATACTCGAAAACTCCTCCCGAATGGTACCACAAAACGACTTCATTCGGCTTGCATAACAATGCTACACAGCATTGTTATGCAAGCCGAATTAATGTCACGAATATAATAACAAAAATAGAAAACAATAGTAAAAATTAAATTGTGTAAAATCATCATACTCCTTATGCTGTGGAATTTTTATTCGCCATCGAAGCAACATATTCAGTTACGAGTTCTACTTTGTCATATAGTATATCCTTAGAATTCATTTTGATAATGTATTTGACTGGAGGTAAAATTTCAGAAATGGCGTTGTCTGCATTCAAGTAAACACTTCGGCCTATTAACAAAAAATGTTCGAAAAGCCCTTCCTTAAAGCATACCTGGAATTACCCTGGTAAGACATTCCAGTTGCTATCCCCACTTGTCGGGGCTCTCCCCCCCTTAACCTAGGATCATTCTTTTTCGGGAGTGTTGATGTTGTTAGGAAAGATGTCGCTAGGCGTGATTTCTTAAGGCGGGGTCACGCTGTCCATTTATACCATTCTACAGTTTTGGTTTTTATTTTGTTATTCTTGATCACGTGCACACTTGTAAATAAATTAAGGTGTTCTGCACATTTTGTTAGCCCTCGGATCCCTTCAGTGACACGAGGGATTTGTATTCCACAACGTGACTGAGTTAGTCGGTCTCAGGCGAGGGTTACATAAATTTTCTGTTTATACTCCGGCACGACAACCAAGTCAGTAGAGTTTACAATAAATCGTCAATACAAATATTTATCGTATTTTAGTAGTCACGGGCTTGAACCCCGGTCCACTCAAGGAACGCGTGCTATGCACTCTCGCTCCTGACCACTGGGCTACGTCAGGCCTTAGTTTTTTCGTTCCGGAAACCACACATGTTGAGGCATGCAGTAATAAGTGTATACAGTATTTTATTTATTTATTTATTTATTATTTTCTTTTTATCAGTACAAGTGAAAATTCATCTTATTATTTGACACACATCTTTGTGTTTATGGAATTATGAATTTAAGGTAGTGTGCAGCCATTTTATTTATCATAGTACGGGTATCATCATATTAAGGAAACTGGAATTGAAATTTTAGACAAATGCTTAAAGTCCTCAAAAATAAACCAGAAGATACAATAATTCTTATCTCTAATTAATTTTTTCTGCTTACTTGAAATATATAGTAACAGGTGAAATGCGATCATCCCCCTACCCCCAATTTAAATGAGTGAACCCTGCATAATAAAAGGCAAATTGAATCAAGATGCTTCTCATTGATGGCAGGGCTGTAGGCCTATGGTCAGGGCACAAGCTGGAAAACAAAAAAATGTATACAAGGGGAGGGAGAGAGAGGAAAGAACTTTTGTCTTAGATCAATTGGCTAATTTATAGTGAAGACTCACTTCAGACTACGACGTTGAATAGACCAAGCCCATTTTCTACAGGACAATGCGATGTGGGTACCCCACCCCAGCAACCTCACATCATCAATTGCAACGGTTAGTGCTGGTAACGTCGTAAATTAAGTGTCGATGACTGGAAAGGAGATGAACCACACTTCCTGTGGATCACATTTCCTTTTGCACTATGCCCATGGTAAATCCCGCGTGTAGCGCAAACAGCATCAAGAAATGGAGCCGACATGACAGTGCATGCCACTGGTGACAGTTTCATAGTTTGAGAGTCTGTTGGGTGTACCAAACAGGCGCAACAACGTCTGTAGGCTGTTTAGATGCACCAGCGACGTTGACCACATTACACCGTATGTATTATGCTTGTAAATTGCGTGTCGTGTGTTTTGTGATTTGCCTGTTTGCTGGACGAAAGACCCGAATTCCCAGGAGAGAAACCATGCAACCCTTGCCTGAGTTTGACGAACTGGGCCACGTTTTAAAAAAAAAAGTCCGAAAATTACTCGCATCATTAACGGGATTCAAATCCGGGCCTGTCGGCTGTACACTATCCGAACATTGTTGTGGATCAAATATACTAGGCGACTTAATTAGGTATCTTTGCCAATGGGGAAGGTCCGAAGAGATGCTCTTCATACGAGGCTGCACTTGGGAAGGCAATCCCACTAAGTTCCGCTACTGAGTGCAACGGTGGCATTCTTCAACACAACGACTCGTCATACTACCCCACCAGACGTGTAAAGACATGTTTTGCAGAACATTTGGGACTTCACCCTCCTCCATTGGCCTGGATACTCATTAGATATCAACTCTGTTGAGTATTATGGATGCGGAAGAACTGATTGCACTTCGCGTGGATTCTTCTCTGGCCAACGCAGTATAGTTGTTAGATACTTTGCAATAAACATGGCGGTGCCATAACTTCCGACATGCTTCATAATCTCGTGAAGTCCATGCCACTGTGTATTCAAGTAGTTATTGATATCCAGCACGTTATTAGGCGAAGTACTCATCTTTCCATGACCATTGACTGAAGCTTGAAAAAGGAAGTGTCTACAAAAGGGGTAGAATTATAATGAGATTGCATATATTGCGGATTCAGTTGTGCTTTTCTTGGTTTTCGTTAATTGTGCCAATTGATGTATGTTACTGTCTGTTTGTCTTCATTTCTTACTCGTCTCTTCATTTAGAATTATTTATATATTATTTTTTCTCTGCATGTCGGCCGGTGTAGATACTGTTGGTCTGTTGTTTAAATTGTTCTTTTAACTACGATCCACTCGCGATATACTTCCCATCGCACTGTGCGATGCTTTTTTTATTTGTCTTTCTATTCTTAGGCGTTCCAGCCCTTATGGATCCTCAGACTTTTTTTTTTTTTTTTTGTAATTATCAATTCTTATACAAGAATCTAAAAAGGACATTCGGGTCACATGTGCAGGGAAGCAGTCAGAGAGCTGTCTGAAGTAAAGCATACATGGTAGCTACGTGTATTTGTGGAGAAACAGTCCATTACTGTCACACTAGCTTCGTGGTGAACGCGTCCCTATAGCCACGCATATAGTTTAATTTTAGAGTATTATTTTCCCTGGGCAGTGCCTTGCTAAATATAAATAACATTTATACTGCTAAATTACTTTGGATTAATTGAACTCTTTTACGTTAATGGTCAGTAATTACAGTAATTTTTCGCCATTGAGAATTAGTTTGGGTTCTCTGTGGAAAGAAAACTAAAGTCGTCACGATTTATGTCGCCTATTATGTTTGGCTTTCGTCTACAGTGATGAAAGGAGAGCACAGGAATGCTGACGCCTGAACGTAAATCAATCTCTCTTTTCTGTGATACAGAGCGTGTAGCCAATTGGCCGCAGTGTTGGTTCGCCAGAGACACCTACAGGCAAGACTTACTCGCATGCACACCCACACATACAGTGATGTTTATAACTGTGAAATAAGTTTTTTGACAGACCTTGGAAAAATTAAGTGACCAAGTAGTACATCGACAAAGTCACTTTGAATCTGTTGTCAGTACGCATGTGCAGATTATCGTACCATACTGGATTGTGTTTTTTATTACACCAAAATGAAAACAATCTTGGCGGGTGATTCGTAACGTTTAGACCTTGAATATAACGAACTTGACTGTTGTAGGTAAATCGGCTCTTAACCTAATCCTTATTTCTAGCACTACGTTCGAAACAGAGTAGAGTTTGTAATTGAACAGTATTTTTGTTTTCTGTTGCTTTTGGGGACTTCTTTGTGTAGCCAACTAGACCACCCGGGAAAACAATGTTCATTTTCATATTGACTATGAAACAGGTCTCAAGTGAGGGTTGCATGGTTCTTTTTTTAGCAAAACAGCAAACCGACCAAAGAACACACGCAATTACAATATACTTACTTCTCGTAGCCTTAGTTGCTTTGGCATTTAACGCACACCTAACAAATACTGAATGATGTCTTCAAATATGCTTCGTTGTACAGTAATTAAAAAAATAATAATAAATTTGAATCTGTTAACGGAACTGTCAGTATGACGCTGTAATTACATTTTACCACTGATTCAAAATTATGAATAGTTAATAATCGTTTTCAAAAAAATCAGATATTTTTTGACAAGGGGTGCTTTCCATTCAATTTATGTCGAATAGAATCAAAGCAAATAGATTTTTCTTCTGCATTTAACTGATTGTTAGAGTGTAGTTTGAGTTCTCTATAACAAGACAGGTATTATTAAGAATTCTATTTCTCTTTATATTGTGAATGAACTGTAAGCTTTCGGTTGAGTTAAATTATATATTTTTTTATTTTTCAGCCTACAGAACTCCATCCCTAGTATTGCTGACAGCCAGCCAGTAAAGAATTCAGAGAAAGATTCAACATCCAATCAGGACTGAACTATGGAACTTCACTCATACCTTTCCGACCTTCAAGAGCACTTTTATTTCATTTTCCACCATTGTTCTTGCACAACATCAGGGTTACAGTGTTTAGTGGTTACCAGGCGGCGCCACGTGCATCGGGCCCGACCATTAATTTCCACAGAAGTCGGAAGAGTCACCGTCGTTACCATTTTTCAGGTTGTGCCTGCAGCCCATCTACTCGGTACGGATACCGGTTGACCTATTATTTGTGGGAGTAGAAGACGAGACCGATCCCGCCTGTCTCCCACAAACCCAGCAGTCTCCTCCCCCGTATACATTGCACCCTTGCTGCCTCTTGGATGCAAACAAATAACGGACTTTTGCTTTCTCCAGAACATGGTGGTGGCCAGTGTATTTACACATCGCCCTTCGGGGGTGAGACCTTGCTGTGATGGAAGAATTGAACTCTTGACACCAGTGTCCACTTATAAAAGATCTCCATATTCTCGTCCGAATGGTTCTTCTGTTTTTTTGTTTTGTTTTGTTTTCCAGCAAAGGGACATTTTCATCCGGGCATCTTCATCCGGGGACATCAGGAACCATCATGGACTATGTATAGTGTTATTATAACCAAGTATTTGCTCTTGGTTCTTTCAAAAGATATTCTATTAACAAAGCAGGCAAACGGTCTTCTTTTTTTATCTTCCTGGCGTTGACGGGAAGATGCAGCGCTACCTGTTTATTATACCACCCGAGGATAAAAGGTGTATGTGTGTGAGAGCGATGGAGGGATGGGGTGTTACACTTTCGGATATTGCTCAACGAGAACGAATACGGTTTTTTTTTATTATTATATTTTTTTAATTTTATTTTTTGTCAGTGTTCATCCAAGTGAAACAGAAGGTAGGTTAGAGTTTGTTTACAGCACCATACCTAGTCCGCTGTAAGCAATGGTGGATTCAAAATCTGGAAACACTAATCAATACGGATGGTTCGTATTGTTGATGGGATATTCAATCAAAGAGCGGGTGCGTATTTAGCCTCTTAGTAGACTTTCAATTACGATCGGTGGGAGACAACTATTGTACATTTCAGAAAGCAAAAAAACAAAGAAAAAAGGTTGAATATACTTCTTGAGTTGAACACTTAAAGTGCTTTCATGCAACACCCAACTTCTTTCTTTTATTATAAGGGTAATAAACAAGACTGCCATATCTGTACGTGTACAACTGTTTTGCGTAGCTAGTGGACACCAATCTTTGCGTGACCGTTTATTATATCTTTGATTTTTTCCAAAAACTAGTCCATATTTAAATCACTTGCCTTAGCACACCTCTTGTACAGAAAACACCGCAAGAAACCTAACCATTGGATGAAATTTGGGTGAGTGATGTGTGGCAGCACTCGGGTGGTTAGTGAAATAGGTGGCGCTGTGATATATGTACACCTGTTGTAGTATGGTACGTAGTTTCTGCGAGTGATTATGGCGTTTGTTATGTTGACCATTTGGTGAACCAAAGTTGAGGACAGTGATGGTGTGTTGGCGTACTGTGTGGTTGTTACTCTTGGAATTCCCAACATGCAATTAGAAACAAAAGAAACAATTGGCAGTATTTTCTCTAATGTTATTATTTAAAAAAAAAAAAAGAAATGGAAAAAAAATCGAGCTTCAATGTGAACCTCAAAATCTGTGCTTTGAAGAAATGTGGACCAAGAGTAACTTCAGAATTTATGTAGTTTTAGGTAAATGTAAATATGGAAAGGTTAACAGACTTTGGGCTTTCTCTTTGGACAATTTTTGCAGAGCCGTTTACAGGTGGAGTCAGAACTACCACAAGAAGATTAAATAAGTTTGCAGTAAAGCTGTTGTTTATAATTCTTTATACTTGTTTAAGTTATGGAATTAAGTTCTCATATTAATGTATTTACAAATGTCTTTATTACGTTTTGTACATTAATGTTTTTAGGAACCACAACAACAACACAGGGATTTACACTACTAAAAGTTATTGAACAATGTAGGTAGTTTTACTATAAAGAGCTTCTGATAAATACATAGAATTAAGGTGAGTTTGATGCCTTGTGTATAAATGCGAATAAAAACTGTATAAATAAAATCTGGGGAAAGTTAGGAGTAGCATACGAGTTCGCCATCGGGTCTTGTTACAAACGCCCACTCCAGAAGCGGTTTTAATTTGTAAATTACTGGTTTGATAGGAGTCACTGGATGGTACTCTAGCTCTCAGGGGACTTACCCTCGGAGCCTTTGTACAGACCGTTTCTTGTGTGTCTTGTTCTCTGTTGTTGCCACTCTCTGTAGACTAGATGTCGCTGCTGTCGCAACGATAGCTCTGGTTCTGGAAGTAGTGGAGGATTGTGTGAGCCAGCAGCACAATAAATAGTTTGTCTTTTCATCTGCGTTTTTCGTGTTCATTCATTTAATACACGTTTATTTATTTATATAAATTGGCTTTATAGGACATCAAAATTAAGACTCCTTCACGCTCTCAACATCACGTATTCATGGCACTATTGTGAACATTTGGAAATCGATAATGAACGTAGCGTGCACTTCTCAACCTGCAGTGTAGGCTCAGCTTTCCGGCGTGCAGGTGGAATTTTTATTTCTACGATTAAAAAATAAAAATAAACACAAACTACTGGAAAACAGTTCTTAACCTCCATTAATAAGAAAGACATTCGAAGAGACTTTACAAAATAACATCAAGATAATCAAGCCTGGATTCAATTATGTTGTTATAAACCTTAACAGCGACTCAAAATCTCGACCAGCTTGTCTTTTCCTGGATTATCATTTGAATTTTATGATTTTTAACGTGTACAGAAAGTTAGAATTATTCATTATGTCCAACATTATAAATGTTTGGAAGTTTTGCTGTTTTAAAGTCGAGTAATCTCTCATCCTCATATCATATACTTTAGTGCCGGCAAAAGTAAATGAAGGTTGACATCCTGCTGTATCCAGGTTTAACTCTCTTCCCTGAGTATTTATCTTTATGTTGTTACGGGCAGTATTACCGACTTTGTGTTTCCGGGAGGAGAATTAAATTTTAGAAATGTTCGTCGTTAACGTAACACATTTAAAGTCAAGCTGATTTTGCAACAAATAAGGGGCTCACATAACAAATACTATAAACTTAAGCGGCGTATAACAGCCCAAAACCTGACCAACACATGTAAGATTTTGCAAAAATAGTCATCCATTCTAAGATATATACTCTTGGCCTGTTGATAGTCTATAAACGACAACCTTTGAATTTAAACAAATGTTTCGAATGTGTGTTATTGATCTCTTCTAAGAATCGAATCGCCATAAAAAGCCGTATTCTTCGTTGAAATAATACGACAGAACAAACTAGACAGCTGCAAAACACCCTCCAAATTCTGAGAAGCACTTACTGTTTAAATTGTATTCTGCTTAGCACAGGCCAAAGAAACTCACGTTATGTAGGAGAACTGCTTCACTTTTCCATAATTCTTAAAAAAAAAAAAGAATTACGGTAAAGGGAAGCAGCTCTCCTACATAATGTGAGTTAAGTTTCTTTGGCCTGTGTTATGAAATTATTAATAGTATAAACATTGGTCGTTAAAAATACTCAATACCATCTGAAGTCCAGGTAATCCAAATATCTTATTACCCTCAATGAATTAAAAAAAAAAAAAAAACAGAATTGAAAGAACTATCAGAATTAAAAGAAATGTAAGTAAGGTGAAAGACGAGTAATTGATTATTACATTAGATTTCAGATTCAAATTATTATTTTAACAGTATCGTAGCTTGTTGTCTATTTTGTTCTATTTTGTGTATTATTATTATTCAGTTTATTAAGTTTGCTTTCACCCCCTGTACAGCTGGTTGCCTAGAAGGGTGTACATCGAATTTTAAAAACATATTTAGATATATAAAAACATAATTAGATAAACATATACATTAAAAGAACGATTTACACTGCACTTGACTGGAGTTGGTATAGTTTAAGTATATATATATTAACATGAAGGAAATAACTTAGGTTTGAATATTTATACACAGGAAAATTAAGTTTGCAATATGAATTCAGTTGCACTCTGTAGTTATTTAGTCTGTAGAAGTGTGTTCACGAACCGATTTGCACGTGTTGCGGGTTGAAAAACCCGGAATAACTCACTGGGGGGGGGACCCTACTCCCTCCGCCTGAGAATGCCAAACTACCTCGATTGAAGAAGACTTTAGAAACCTCTCCAGTTGTCGATAGGAACTGAACAGAAGGCCCTCCAAAGGATTTGTCCACGGCTATGTATCGTTCCTAGGCCGCCGTAGCCTAGTGGTCAGGCGCGCGGGTGCATAAGTACACGTGCCTTGAGTGGCCGGGGTTCAAGCCCGTGACTACTGAATACGGTGCTGTTTCTTGTATTCTGTCTATCTTGTGAACTCCTCTGACCGTTTGGTCGTCCCGGAGTATAAACAGAAAATTTATTTATTTATTTATTACTAAGCTGCCAGGACTCCTCACAGATACAGTGTGCTGATCATATGTTCAAAACGGCAATTTGAACACCTTCATGCTCTTTGCAGGATAATCCAATGCTGTCCTGTGAACTATTTTACGCAATATGGTATTATATTTGTACCCTTTGTTCTGGTTTCACCTCTCAACTCAAATATACCTTCTTTATTTATTCTGCTTATTTCTTTAAGGGCCTTAAACACTTCTATCGGGTCTCCCCTGAAGCGCCTAGTCACTGGGCTCTGTAGTCTACATCCAAGATGCTCCTCATTGGGACAACCCTTAGTTTCTTTGGGCCCCCTCTCTAGAAGTTCTGTGTCCTTGTTCAGGTGAAGCCTCTAGACCTGAATACAGTATTCCAAGTGAGATCTCATAGATCAATTAGTACAAATCCTAATCCTTTTTGGCCACCTTCTAATACTGCTAGGTAAAAGCCATATCTGCTTCTATCATAACCCTTATCTTTACCAACCTGGAACCACCTTTAATTCCGTGTATGTATGCTACCCACGGATTTACAGTATTTCCCCAAATGGAAAATCTTACATTTAACAGGATTAAACCTCATTTGTAACCGATCTAAGACTATTCTAAAGTAACATAGTCGGGCCCTGATTGCTAGCCATCCAAACTGCTTATAAATCATCAGCAAGCTGTGAAAACTTTCTCTTACACTATCATCATGAGGAAAATCAAAAAACAAAAGCGTCCCAACAATGAACCCTGAGGGACTCCACCCGCCACATCAGTCCACTCTGAAGAATGCCATTTAATTACCACCCTCAAAAACCTTTCATTTAACCGACCCCTAATCCACTTGAGGATCTTCCTAGTAATCCCAATATCCTCCGGCATCTTAATAGTTTATGACGCCATTAATAGTAATTAATCAAGTTTGTCAGGCTTGATTAATTAAAGACTTTTCTTTCACAAAACCATAATGTGATCCATTCAGGACTTCTTTCTTATCAAGTGTTTCAGTGTTGCGTTATTAATCACGGATTCCATTATCTTACCCACTATAGAAGTCAAACTTGCCGGTGTATAGTTACTCATTTCCAACTTGGCCCTTTTCAGTGGGTGAGACGTTTGCACTTCTCCAGTCCAAAAATATCACTCCAAAGCCTAGTAATGATCTTAACAGCAATCTTAATGGCAGGGTGCAATCTCTTACTGCCTTCTTTAATAAAACTTGATACGCCCTATGTATCCGTAGAGCTTTATCATCTTTCAATCTCTATAAGGGCGAATCCTGTTCTGGGAGAAGCGTTAAAATCATAGGAATACGAGGGCGCAGTCTTGGGAGTTGGGAATTTGAAAATACATAATAAAATGTTCTTTTTACAGATAATACAAAATTATAGATAATACAAAATCATGTGAAGAGATAGTTTCAAGAAAAGATGCCCACACCATGAAGTCCGATAGGTTATGTTAATCCAATTCCTCATCGTTATGAAGATGAAGAATTGGAAGAACGTAACCTGCCAGACGTCATGATAAAAACATAACCTCACGTTTTCCTCAAATATAAATATTTTTGTTTTGTGCAAGTCGATAAATAACGCGTTTGTTGGAAAATAAAATTTTACCGCATTTTACCAGCTATACTAATCCTAGTAAATATATCTCCCCATTGAACGCATTCGAAGGTCTCATGGGATTTCTCATTATCGTTTCTTAAACACTCAGTTCTTATAATTATGAATTTTTATTTTTTTCGGATTGGGCTTTTTGGCGACCATTCAACGAAGCAGTGAATTCAACACACATTGTATTTGTTGGTTTGAAAAATTTCCCGGCTTTGTCAACACTCCCCGAGGAAACAGTCCACTTTCCATCGTAGTATTATTATTGATGGCCTTTGTTGAATCTTTTATGGAAATTCTTTTGCACAAAATGAGCTCTGTACATGTCTTGGATTCCTCATACGGAAAGAATTAAAACTTAATTTGAAAATACACGTCGGGCCCATGGAAATTTGACATTTAAAAATTCTCTCCGCTAGAGCGGATTTTCCTCCATTCACAACCCATCTAGTTTTCTGACTCGAGGATCGTTTTTCCTCTAGTTGCTTGGTTTGTGTTAAGGTTATTCCATGTTCTAAAACGGAAGCAAATTCTAATCTATTTGGAGTATTAAAGAAATCGTTCCGTGGTTTCAGTTTGTAAACCGAATGCCGGTGAAATCAAATATGGCTTCATATTATCGAAAACCATTAACAGGACAGAGGAGGTTGAATATAAAGCATGGTTTTGTTACTGTCTCTTGAAACACGCTACTGTTTATTTATTTTTATTATTTTTTTTCTCTTTGCGCATCAGAAAAAAATATATAACTTTTTGATTACGTTTATGGAATCGCTGTACTTTTGGTATACATCTTATGATAACAACCGCTGAACACGTATGTATATGAATTTCCATTTTCTATCTTAAAGGCAGATATAATTCGCTTAAGCGAGGAATTCGTGACAATCAAAATTTCGCTTATAAAAATTGTTTATTCTTTTGGAATTAAATCCCAAACAATAAACAACAGCCGGCAAATGATAATACAATCAGTAGAATTTCATTAAATTTATTACGAATGATGATGGTTGTAATCATTTGTATCTCTTTCCACGCGCATTTCAGTCATCAAGAATTTGAACTACGAAAATTCAATATTAATTATCCTGTTTCCATGACAACACTGACTGTATACGGTTATTCAGAAATTTCCAAGTGTGTGTGTTGGTAAAGTTTTCACTGAGCAAGTTCCGTTGTGTTAATCACGCACCCTACGGGGATAATTGCCCCAGGAGACAAGCAGTGCCTCAACACTAATGGATGAATAAAATCTGATACCTATGAAAATATCGATGATTTATCTTCGGCTGTCTTTAATGGTTAAAGAAATATATCAAGTGGATGAACTTCGGTGTACACTCTAAAAATTAGTCTCATGAGTGAGCAGTGCACCTACGGCAATTAAGTAAACTTCCTTCTACGGAATTTATCAGATTCCAGGATATTTTGGTGCCATACTCTTCAAGCATGAAACAACTTCAGTAAAATTACTTTTTGTCCAGGATCACTTCCGAAGTGAAGTGATTAATGGAAAATATTTTGTCCTTTGCATATTCCTAATATTTTCTTAATTAACATATTGGCATCGTAATCTTTACAAAAATACCAAACAATGTTTTGTTATCAGCTCAAGTACCAGAAAACTCCCCTTCGCAACTAGCACAGTTGGTACGCGCTCTGTCACCCCCCCCCCTTCCATGCTAGTCAGAATTCAAATTCCATGAACAAGAGAAACGAAGTTAGGTGGTCCCAGGCGAGCGATTGTTTACATCGGCTTTTCATCCAGAAAAATCCAACCATAGACTCCATTGAATTCACAGACGCACATTGGCGCCTTATATCCTTAGTTGCTTTTACGCAAAATACAAGAACCAAAAAACACAAGAACCAAAAAACACATCAAGGAAATCCATACACGTCCATCCTTTTATTTCCCCCTCTCAAAAAAACATACTTTATTTCTGTTTTGTTAGTCCACATAAGTTATACCGCATACCAACCAGATATAAAACATGACGCCGTGATTCAAGTGGTACTCACACCGCATATTAAGTTAGGGGTTAATGGTACTCAAGTGCCTTTAGGTCTTTAGGTAGTTGGCTGTCCCTTGCATTAATAATTAAAAGGTTGTTTTGGAAGTCGTCCTTTTACTCGTATAATGAAAAAAAGAAGAGGTTCTATTATGACATATATAACTATAAAAGGTATTGGTGTTTAAGGGCACAAGGGCAATTGAGGCCAAAATGTGCCAACTAGAAAAAGTAGAAACGACAATTCTCGTGGGAAGTGTGATATGACAGAAAAATTGCTATTTTTAATCTTTAACGTGTTTTAAATAAATTTGATCATTAGGATATTGTGATGGCCAACTGGTGGTTCGCAATCCCAATATGATCCTTGAGCAATTCTGACAGACCTGCTGGGCATTATTTTATGCCCATCATGCGAAAATGCTTTCGGTTCGCTTCAATCAGATTCAATAAGTTATGGAGGGGGGTGGGGAGGGTTCTTAGCCAAGAAACATGTAAGATCAAAAAGCAGAGGCGATTAACGAACAAAACGTCTGATATTATTATAAATAGCACGCATATTCGGAGTGACTCCAAAATTCAGACTGAAAAATAGAATATTTGTAATTTTTAAATATTTTTGTTGTACAAAAGAGTGCATTTTTTAGGTACCTGATATTTTCTTTTAAATATCTTCTAAATATTTTTAAAAAATTTCAGTTCTGTAAATCGGTATCATCAAATTCTAAACAGATGGTAAAAAGGTAAACTGCAGCCATTACCCACTCACTGCAGGATAAAAGCCTGCTCAACAATTCATGCTGAGAGACATGGACCATAATCTACCACGCTGGTCCAGTGCGGGTTGGCAGATCGACCGTATTGAGAAGTCAGGGGTTTGAACCCCAGTCTACTCAAAGAGCGGGTACTACTGCACTCCCGCTCCTGACCACTCGGCTACGGAGGCCTGGTATTGAAACAGATGGTATTGATCATTATATTTAAATATTTTATTTGTTTAGTGACATCATTTTAATATGAAAGTCCAACCCCATCCGTCAAATTGAAAAGAAAAGCGGGCCCCTAAGCAAACATAAGATGCCCATTAATCGTACGAGTAATTTTTCTATCATACTGTTAAAAGTGTATTCAGACCCCTCCCCCCTCGGAAAGATTTTTTGTGCTCGTAGGATAACTTCCCCTTCTTATACTCGGATCATCCAGACTATTTGTTTGTTCCCAAATTCACTAGATAATAACATTGGCAAGCTTTACCGCTTCATTGGTAGAACATTAACACTCACAATGAATATAAACTCACAGATGCAGCATTCATCAAGTTGTAATAGTCGTACGTCACGATTACTAACCGCTTGCTTCTCCATATGAGCGAATTTATGTAGGGGAAGTTAGGTGTGGATTAGAGTTATGGGTCTGCGTCATGACTCCAAACAGACTACTCGCAAGGCTGGTCCAATCTTTACGAGTTTGTTTGGAGTAACATCATAGAAAAATGGTTCTGTTTACAGATAACACAAAAACAGAAAGTGCATCTGTTATAATGATCTTTCGAACTACCTCTGTTTTCTTGGGGAACTTTTCAGGATCCTTGCTGGCTGGTACCAGGTGAAAATCCTCAAGTTTTCTATTCCAGCAGTTCCAAACTGCTTTTTTTACACTTCCCATTAAAAAAACACAATGAACCACTGTCATGTGCATGACAAACTACGTACCACAGTCCATCGAACATGAAATGGCATTGTCTATGAACTTATTTCGGATTTTCGACGACCCACACCCGCTGAGAATTGCTGTTCTAGTCATCGGTGGATTCGTATACCGCATATTTCCACTCGGCATTAATGATTAAACCGGGGAAGCTTACTTTCAGCGTTATTCGTTATATCGGAATTGAGATGGTACATAAAGAGAAAGACCTGATGTAGCGCTTCATGAAAATTTCATTTCATTTATAAGTAGGAAGGGATCTTTGATTGTCACCACTCTTTCCAGGTTAGTATTACGTAAACATCCGTTGTTTGTCTTAATTTGTAGTGTGTGCTTTTAGTATTAGTTTAATGAAAAGCTGTATTTATCGTCTTGGAAGAACTTATGGTGCAGAATCCAGAAAATGAATCCGGTATCGACGAATTTACGACTGTTTTTCAGTGTTTGTGGAATAAACCTCTATAACAGGGGTTGTGAAACTTAGTATACCATAACCCCCTAAATTAATAAATGAATTTTTGCGGTTCCCACCCATGAAAACAAAAGTAATATTTTCATTTGAGCAAGGAAAAAAAAAAAATTGAAACTTGAGGCAAAGTCCAGCTTGTACTTTGCCTCAATTTCTAAAGGCTTCTTCAATCAAGACTGTAGCTAGCCAATCTCAGGTGGAGGGGATATGGTTCCTCTTAGTTATTTCCGGTTTTTTGTGCAGATCGGCTCTTGAACGCACACTTGTACAGACGTGGTACATTATGACGCAATATGGTCTAAGTCCCTCTGATTTTGCTTGCGATCCACCCAGGAGGGTGGCAATGGCGTACAATTTGAGAATCCTTGCTCTATAATATTAATCCGTTCATATTGAATTTTCCTCGCATGATCCTGTTATAAAATAGTAATGGACTGAAATATGAGTCATAGTAAATGAGATAAATCCTTCGGCTTAACTTGAACTTAATATTTGATTCATGGAAGAGAAAGCAGTGACTGACCTATCAACCAAACGGTTCTCGAACTATTTATAATAGCCTCCTAGAGAAAAAAATAATTATGGATTATTTTCTTTTAAACGTATATCATAGATAAGATGGCTAACTATGTCACATTACACCACAATTACATCCCCTTCCCGTTCGTAACTAAAAGTGATGGCATAAATAACTTGCAACCGTTACGTTATCACTGAATATCACAAAGCCAAGGGTACATTGAAGCTTGTAGGAAGTCGCTAAACACCAGCCATCTAGTGCAGTTCCTGTACACCGAAAAGCCTCACGAATTGGTCAGTTGTTCTGCAGTAGGTGAACCGTATCCCATGATGATGTGCTATCATTCGTTGCCTGTGGTGTTAGCGTTTGAGGTTGTGTGTACTGTAATAGCTCTGTTGTTATGAAACTCCAAATGCCCTCTTAGCAATCCTAAAGGACTATCCTCTCTCTGTTCCGCTTGTAAAGCATTGAGAAATACTGCGCAGTTTTATTTTAAAAGAACTCTCCATAAACGCATCCGATCTGAAACGCGTACAGATCGGATGTTTGCGCAATGGTTTTGGAGGAGGTTCCACGTGAAAAGTAGGCGGAAACATCCTGGCGGTGAAAAAAGCTTCTGCGTTTCATTAATGAGTTGTAAATCGTCTCAGTTGAAAAGGCTGATTTCCCTACTTATAGTTGTGCACGGACTGATTGCGTGCTGTTTCTAAAGTAACAGAAATTGAACTTAATAAATGCGTCGTAATTTTATTTTTTCGTTTCTGTTGGGTACCTAATAATCATAATGACTTCGCCTCAAACCCCGTTGAATTCCAAAGAACCTTAAAATATTAACACCGATTATATTTTATCAAACAAAAAATCGCAAACTCCACCATCTAATCTATTCCTAGCCCACGAAATGAAGACTAGACGCACGTTTAGTTGTAGCCACATCGCATACGCAGAAGTGACACGAAATTTTACAAGGCCAGAGGCAAAACACATTTCGAGAGGCCAAAATCACAGAAATATTGCAATATGGAGCGCAAAGCAGTGGGCTTGTCAAGTGTTATGAAAAGTGGGGGCTAAAATGTGTAATCCCACTTAAACCTGCATAATTGTAAATAGATCAATAAGAATATTTTATATAAAATAAGGCTGTTCGTTAGGATTAAGCTAAACAGTGGATAGATACCAAACGCTCTCTGTAGAGAAATACGTGAATTTTATTTTCACTAAGCAGGCTGTATACACCAAATGTTTCTAGAGTGACTGCACGTTGCTTTGTTATAGGGATGAGTCACTCTTCCTTGTCGTGAGTTGTCTGGTGGTGGTGCCATTTGGTGATGTGGCTCTTAATCTATAGTCTGTGGTGCTCTTGTTGATACCTAACGTCTCCTGGTATACCTTGAACTCGCGACGAAACTTAACTTGTCAACGATATTTCTTCTCAGAATATTTTTGTAGTAGAGTTAGATATCTGGATACCACGTGGAATACTTTTTTCAAAAAACAGAAACGAACCAGATTAAACTACACTGACAATAAATATAAGTATACATTGAAGCCCAGAAAAAAAAATTGCTTCATCTGAAAGGAATTAATGAAGCATTCTGAAAATTTGCACGCCAGTACCTAATACAAATCCATGGTAGGACGGATTTGAGATTTCTACAGAGTCAGCAGGTGTTTAGAGCAAAAATAACGCCGAGAGCGAGAAAGGAAACAGGTTTTTATTTTTTGATGCAGAGGAAGCAATATTTGTGGTGTGCTTGTGCCAAGAGAGATCAGAAGTCAGGGTGACTTCCATTAAAGAGATGCGATCTTGTCTGGAATCTTAAATGTTGTTGAAGTCACCATGGTGGCAGCAAATTCTGTTTTTGCTAGAAATAAGATAGGACTCACTCAGTGGAGAATTGCCTAGAGATCATTGTTTAAAGAAATTGTAATGGATATTTAAGAAGCTGTGCTTATTCGTGCAGAGTTGGATCTGTCGAACTGGAAAGTGGAATGGAGTCAGTGTCGGGTTTAGGTAGTCTGGGCTGCTGGTACGCATAATTTGAGAGGCCACATAAGGTCATTGGATCCTGGATCAACAGGATCCATTTTTTGGCTCCTCGCCTGGGGTTCTACAGCAACTGTGCTACTGCATCTCGATAAATCCGGACTTTTGGGAACTGCTTGAGTTCCTCCCAAATTTTCCATAGAATTTGTACAAAGATGAGAAACAGAAGTCAAAATATTCAATGGTAGATCAGTTAGTATTGATGAAATCTATATTAGTGTCCATTAAGGAGATGGAGTTTTCAAAGTAGTGTTAGAATTCGCGGTTGATAGATTTCTGAATTGCTTGGAGAGGATTGAGATAAGTGTAATAAGACGATGATTATAAGGGAAAGATTTATCACTCTTTTTTAGGAATTGGCTGGATATATATTTCATACAGAAGGGAAAATGCTAGTTGAATAAAAGTGCAAGAAGTGTAACAAAAAACAGGAATTTACTCTGGGTTATTTTTCGAATTGGGAAAACGGAAAAATAAACAGCAGATTCCTCATTATGCATTTCCTGACAAGGAATGTCAGAACGAAGATTATATAGACACCCTTGCTTTCATGGTCTGTTGGATCTTCCCGGATAAATGAGTGCCTCAGACCGGTATATGAGCCCTAAAAGTCGTGGCACGTAGAGCCAAGCTGACTGATTTTGAGAGGGATGTTATTGTTAGATGTCAGATTGGTCGATTCGTGCAGTTGTTGACAACCTACACCATTCATAGTCGACCATTAATGACGTTATCATGATATGGAAGTATGACAGCAACACTCCTTTGTCTTCTATCGACGCACAAGAAGACCAAGAAAGCTTACTCCACGAGACCAGAGGGTACTAAGAAGGCATATTGGCATAGTGTTTGGGGTACGGGGCCACCGGTGATCTCTCACATTAGTATTTTTGTGAATTATACAGGACTCTGAATTCGGAAGTGTGTGTCGCGTGTTCTATGCGTTTAGAATTGTGTTGGGTTTTGTTGTTTCTCTGGCTACTTGGCCGCAGGGTCCCAAGGGGAACCCTACATTGCCCACCACCATCTGGTAAGCCAGGCTGCCCATTATTCTCTGGCTAGACTCCGAAGGGGTAGTACGAATTTTAGTCAGAAATCCTGCAAAACGTCAGTCCTCTGTTTCTATGGGAGAGCATAACGAGCGCCGTTTATGAGGTTATGGTGTAGCACTGTTTATAGTCTAGGACCTTTGGTGATTGTGCGGGGAACCGTGAACGCTGACGTCTACTTCAACATTTTGGGCAATTCCATTCTCTCTACGATATGACAGTTCTTTCTTTGTGCACGCTTATGTTTGTTTCAATAATGTCCCATGCCATGCAACTGGTGCTGCTCGAAAATGGTTCATGAACACGGATGTACTATAGTTAGAATGGCCAGCTTAGAGTTTCGATTTTAACCCTATGGAATGGGATGAATTACATCGGGTGAGGGCCGGACCAAGGCGTCTCACATTGTTTGATCAACTAAACAAGTTTTGGAGCAGGAATGGAGTACAGTACCAGATACAATCAATCGTTCTTTGGTGGAAGCCTACGTACCCAGGAAGGTGAAATATGTCGCAGTGTCCAAAGGCGAGTCCGATATGCTATTTAAATGAGTGGCGGTGACGTCAGTATGAAACCGACGTGTGTCCGGATACTTTCTTGGAAGATAATGTAAGTACAAGCACCACCTTTAAGTGAAAGAAATTAGGGAGCGAAAAGGAGGACAAATGAGAAATGGAGATTGACGAAACCAATAATAGAGATTTTCTAAAAGAATAGATGGAAATTAATTTATCATTGAGATAATTTCGAATGATAAAACAGGTTACAAGATGGAAGATAAAATAAGCAGAACACAAAGCCATTGAAGGGCAAATTGATGCATGTTATTTAGTTGCAAAAGAAGACTGAGTATTGGTGGATTATTTTCTCAGAAATACATTATATGCTGGCGCCTCTGTTTAAGCAGCGTGTGTTGAAAGAATGTGCAGATTTCAGGCTGTCATGTCTACCTGGCAAATTGCTGTTCACGTTGGACAACATACGGCACTAGGTTATCTAGCACCACCAGATAGCAGAACACATGCGCAGCAGTAGTGATGAAGTAACGGTTCTCCTTCTCCCCTACCCGAAACGCTGTGAGGCATCAATTTTTCATACACTGATGCCTCACAGCCTTAATTGCTTTGGCGGAAAAAAGAAACAACAACAGTAGTAAATCTAGCGGTACAGAGATAATGGGACGAATGGAGAATTGTGATGGAAGAGTCAAGAGGTTCTGTTTAAGGAATGATGACAGAAGGATCCGTATATGTTGGCTTCCTGTGAAAGATGCTTCTGATTGCACGTAAACAGATGCAAGTCAAGGATCAAGATACGGGATGCCACCTCTTAGTACAGCCACTGACTATTGGTTGTTCTTTAAAGTAATCTCAACTTGAAATTGTACTTTTGACTTACCCGTTTGCCATTTCTGCATCAGTTGCATAACCCTTTATTCCAACAGAACAATGCCTGGCCGTTTGCTGCTAGAGAGCTTCTTTACAGTACCGTATAATTTTCTGGCTTGCTGGGTCCCCTAATTTGTCTCCTGTTGATCATTTATAGGACGTATTGGTTGAAAAACTTAATCTACACTCTCAGGGTGATGCAGTTTGTCTGATAATACTGAGTATATAAAGTCCTTCAGTAACTTCGCTAGGGCAGGTGTTCTTAAATTTCCTCAGGTGATAAAAGTTATAATCTATCGTGAAATACTGGCTTACGTGGTGAAAAGGCTCAACTTAGAGATTTGTAGCCATTTTACATAAAGGCACTCTGTGGTTGGAAATCATGACTTAAAGGAAAACTTCATGTGATACCAACCGAAATAACACCTGCAATCTGCACAGTCTTTGAGAAATTGTGTTAGACACAGCCGAGTGGTCAGCGGGGATACAGTAGTACACGCGTTTGAGCTGGCCGGTAGTGTTTTCTGTCTTTAAATGCCTCTGAAATTTTCATTAATATTCGAAAGCTTCGTGCGCATATAAGTTGTTTCAATTGCAGTGACAGAAATTTTCTTTTAGAGACACTTATAAACATGTTCCAATTCCAGACACTTATAAACATGTTAAAATTCCAATAAACATGTAAAAAAGAGCCAGGATTCCCTGTATGCACAGGCAGCCAAGGCTACGAGGCTTTATATTTATTATTTTTGAGGTATGAAAGACTCTACAGTCTTATCTGAGAATTATTCAATTCCATAAGGTCTTTTTCATAAAGGCTGTATTCCAAGTTTATGCTATTAAGATAGAAAGTATATTTCGGCCCGATAACAGGATTCGAACCGCATTAGTGACAAGTAAATAAACGCTTAGCTCTCAGAGAGAAATAAGAGGAGTTTAGAAAATAATATAAATTATAGATCCTTCCAAGCGAAAAGAAAATCTCTGCTAATTTTTATTTAAAACTTAATCCTCACATTATTCTTTGGTTGTAAGCCCACAGGCTTCCCAGACGTCTTATTGTTCGCGAAAGATGGCATTGAGACCCGAGTGTAGCATGATCAACCTCTATAGCTCTATTCATATTACAACTTCATAGATGTTGATGAAGGAGGACCAGAATTACTGTTGAAGAGAAAATGGAACAAGAAATTTTCAGTGGGGAACCCCGTTCCAATAAATATGTGAATCTCCTGGATTTCTCCAAAGCTAAGCTTTCTTCACTTTTGAAGAAAAATGTTATTGTCGGACTCAACACAGAAACCCCCTTTTTCATCCCTGTTTATTGAGATTCATTTCAACATCAGATGACAAATTCCTGACAAACTAGTAATCAAGAGTTAACCTTTAAAAGTATGTGTTGTTTCAAACGTTTTTTGTTGTTTCAAAGGTTTTAGAAATACGGATCCATATATTAGACATCCAATGACCTCTGCAATAACGGTCCCAGAGTCTAGCGTCCTATCAGCCTGTAATGACAGCACTTAATATAGGAAACTTCTTCCATAAAATAGTGAAGATAAACAGTAACCATAACATAATTGAAACTAACTTATTTCAGGACGTAGCTCAGTGCAATGCACCTTGCAATCAAACATAAAATAAGAAAAAGTGGTTTATCACTTTCTCCTTAACGAGACCCCTGTTTGGCAAAAAGTTGGCCCACTAACAGCGAGCTTCAAGGAGTAAATAAAGCTGCATACATTTGAGAAAATTAGCAGGGACCCATTTCTTAAATCAGGACCAATTAACTCTATCATAGAACTAAAAAGGCTCGGTGATACAATTTAACAGTCGACCACCCCCTGCAAAGAACCCAGTCCTTTATGGGCCAATAATGGACTTAGCTCTTGTCAAAGTGAACATCATTAGTGATTACCAAGGTTTCAAGTCACAGTGGGCGAAACTACCATGCCGCTGCTGCGCAGGAACCTGACGGCTGGTTTGGTGTGGTTGTGAAAGATCACGTGGGGAAGGGGTTGGAATGTCAACTGTTTCAATCCATACCAGTTTTCATTGATGTAAAAATCTTTTCAGTATGGGCAAAAAGCAAAACTTCTTAAGTGAAATTAGTATTAAGGTTACTGATGATGTCATCACCATCGGTTATTCTCAACCAGAAGGAAATAACTCATTTTGCTGACCAAAGACATCCTCACATCAGTAACAGTGACAATAACGGTAGCAACTAAGGATCTCGCTTTTGAGTTCCGAACTTTAAAAGCGTGTACAGTTTGAACCTCCGAGTTGATGCAATTTGTTGTCCAACGAAACCCATTTTCAAGCATCTCCAGGAAAATGGGCGACGTCGGAAAACCACCAAAAATCGGCAACTTTATTTCTCGAGGTTGGCTTTTATTGCTCCTTACAGTATCAAGAACTTTATTAGAAGGCAATGAGATTCTCCACTTCTATTTGGAAACACGATTTGTGACTTATTGGAAGCAGCGACGGATTGATCAGTTTAAGGGTTTCGCAATTGGTACTTGAAGGTTATTCTGACGACAGACGTTGTCGTCTTAAAAGGACGCCATCGCTTACTGATTAAAACTGGTTGAACCTCGTAGTCAATGGAGAATGGATCATCTTGTGACCAATTTAGTCTCATTTACACCAGATCATAATCAACCCTTTAATTTCCATGGCTAATCGTTATTGATTAAATTTCTCGCTTCGCAGTGTACATCGGGGTAGAAACCGCCCCTTTAGGTTTAAAAATACGCAGTTGATACGCAGTAACCGATCTCTGAAAGCGTGTTGTAGTTAAACCCTCGATATTTAAACGTGGTGTTTCGTCTTACGAGTGCGTGTTGGGCACTGTAAAGCGGTCAGCAGGGGCCATGTGGTAGCATGTGTGTGTTTAAAGTTGTGTCCAAATAACGACGTGTTGTTATTTGGATGCTTTTCCTCGTCATTTCCTTTTATTCTTCAAAAACAGGAAAACTTCCTGTCCCCATCAGTTGCCCTTCGAGGTCCCTCTATAACCGGCTGGAGAGTGCGATCGGACATAGTTCTGTGTGACAAGCCGGCAAAGGTACAGACAACGCAACTCACTAATTACATACGTTGCCTTGTACAGTAGGGCAACGTGTAACCTCGCTGTATACACAAGCGGCGACACTGAAGTTGCTCAGTATTCAGTGCTGCTCGTGTATTTAGCATATTCAGCATTGCGCTGCTGCTGGCAAGGGTACATTGTATCGAGTTAGAGGACCCGAACACGAACTTTTGGTAGCGGAGAATATGCTGACGTTTCATTGTTAAAAAATAAATTTTCTGTTTATAATCCGGGACGACCAAACGATCGGAGGAGTTCACAAGATAGAATACAAGAAACAGCGCCGTATTTAGCAGTCACGGGCTTGAACCCCGGTCACTCGAGGCAAGTGTACTTATGCACAAGCGCGTGCTGACCACTCGGCTACCGGCTGCCAAATTTTGCACGCGGTAGCGACTAAATGTAATATTATTCATCGCGGGAGATGTTTAAATCAACAAAATCTCTTTAATTTGAATTAGACCGAAGTCGAATATTTCCAATTAACGTAATTTAAGTACCTTGGATTAATTTCTAAAATGGCGTATTATATAATACAAACAAATTAATCTCAAAAATAGTACATATTTTTGTCTGCTGCTGGTCCAGATACGTAATTATTCTCTAAACAGCGTTGATATCAAGGGATAATCCTATTTTTTCTCTGACGCATCGGTTCCAGGATAAAAGTGAAATCTATTTATCAAAAAAAAAAAAAAAAAAAGCAAAAAAAAAAAAAGAATGGGAAAGGAAAAGAAAAAAAAAAAGGAGAAGAAATTTTTCTGGCTGTACACTTCGTTTCACTTCAGGCGGTCACGTGCTAGCTATTCTGTTTCCAAGAGCTTTGTATTCCTTCTCACAGTACAAAATGAACTTTTCGAGAGGGGAGTCAGTTAGTCTTGACCTTGGTTTAAACACTTGTAGTTCCACCGCATTGTTTGCCTGCGTTGCTAAGGCTGTTGCTATGGGAGTCGTCGTCTGCGCCCTTTTCGACTCCGTACGTCTCCGCCACAGGTTGACGACACCGTCCGGCCCACGGAGGCCCCCCGCAGAGACGTGCATTTGCCACCTAACTAACTAAGGGTCCAGTTCTGCCCCCCACTTATCGGGCGAGCTTTTGATTGGCTAAGCCTACAGTAATTATGAGGCTGGAGCATTTGTGAACTTACCTGCGCGGGGCAAGGGTCAGAAGAGAAGGGGAGGAGCTCAAGTCTGCGTGCAGGTGTGCAGGGGACTGGAAAACGGCATACCCCCTCTTTCTCCTAACCTATGTGGTGCCGAATGTATGCACGTATGCCCGCGTTACGAGTGTACTAGAGAGGCCCTCGTTTTGTATAAATTGGAAAACAAAACGATGGGATTTAAGTGTGGAAAGTGGTTGCCAATGGCTGAATCCGTTACAAAATAAAACAGCTCTAAACGTATAACCGATGCTACCAAATGGGTCCACTGTTCGTCTGCAAGGTGCAGTAGGAAATATTCCAAATTGACTTTTACGTTTATAGTCACGCTCTTGTACCTAAAAGTGAATGCACGAAATTTGTCCTTTGAAAGATGGCACAATTAAAAATGGGGAAAGAATGCGAGCAACAACCCATATTTGCAGTCAGTAAAGGGCAGCGAAAGTTGCAACATTCGTTAATACATTTTATTGGGATATTTCCCCCGACTGGTTGCTTCGGAACAAAAGTACTGCGTAGCCTTCATTGTAGCTAAAATGCAGTATAAATAATGCTAACTTCCCTACGACTGCTTGCATTTTTCTCCTCACTTTCCTTGCCATTTTTATCTCTTTTCCTTCTTCCCTTTGCCCGATGGGGGACGTTACAGCAGTACTTTATTCGATGGGATGTTTTTTTTGTACGGATTAAGTCACTGGACTATTCACAAGACACGTGCATGTACGCGGTGTTGGGAATCGTGTTATTCGTATATTTTGCAGCGAGTTGAGATGTTCTTCATAAGTAATAATGTGCGGTTATTAAAAATGAGTCGCGATTGCAATATTGACTGTTGTTAAAAGTTTTTGACAGCGTAACTTCAAGGAAAAAATATACAGTAAAACGTAATACAGAAAAATGTTAAGCAGTGCGAACGAAAATGTTTATGTAAACCTATTCTGATATAAGAGAAAATAAAAACTTCACAAATAACTCAAATGTAGTATTTATAAAGAAATCTAACGCATTTTAAAGTATTAAAGAAATTGATTTTTCCTCTAAGTTAACACATCTTCTCTGGCCACACCATTTTGCGAAATTAGTGCCTTTATTATTAAAGAACTAGTATAGGAGCAAATTACTGGCGTGTATTGAACAAGGTACTACGTTGATAGTTTCCTACATATGTATTATTCCACCGAAACAACTAACCCAGTAGAAGTATTTTTATTCTAAGAAATATTCTGAATTATATTCAGATTGGCAAAAATCATTGGTTTAACCTGCTAATTCAATAGCATCGACTGATAAATGCAACAGTGAAATAAATCATCCTCTAACATGATTACTCGCTCTCAAAAAAGAACTATTTGCCTTACTTGGGTCATCCCACCTTTTCGCTCAATTGGCGAAACAGGAATTTGTTTTCTACATTCATCTTTAATCCAATATTGAATGACACTTATGCGAGTCATTCAATATCACTATTAACTGTAGCTGAAAAATAAATTATTTCTTTTCGTGTTTTCCTCATTTATTCTTCCATAGACTAATTTTTTCTTGTGTTTTTCCCAGTTCTCTTGGCTACTCTCGGTTATCTCCTTATAATTTTTCTTCCTTGTGCAATGCCCCCAGCAAAATTTCTCGTCAGTCTAGAGGAGTTCATACGCTCTCCCTTTTTTTGAATTGCCATTAATGGTTCTTCGACATGTTAGCCTCCTTACCCTGTGTGATCACCTCATCATTTTTCCTGCGACTTGCGTTGTTACAATCAGCCCCTGTTACCTCTCTAGCGATAGAACAGTGGTTTTAATCACACTCCTTCCCCACAGGCTGAAAAAGACCCGAATTCGAATTCCATCAATGACGCGAGAGGAATTTAATTTTTTTTTTTTTTTTTTTTTTTCACAATTTGGCTGAGTTCGTGGGTCTCGGTGAGGACTCCATAGTGTTTTCTACCGAAAATTAAGTTTTCCATCCGGCAAACAGCAAACTGACTGAAGGATACACGCACATACGGATGCATTATACTAACCCTTCGTAGCCTTTGTTGCTTTTAATTGACGAAACTACCATACCTCAGATCAGCCATCTTGGAGGGTGAGGTAATGTTGATTGGGCATGGTTGTAAAAGACTACAAGTAATTTCTTTTCGTGTTTTAACAAACCCTTGACGTTCATGAACCCCAAGGGTTTGTTAAAACACGCAGCCCTTCGCAAATCTCATGGGGGGGGGGATCTGTATTCTGGCCACTTGCTTTGGCACATAAGTTAGTGGGTGTACGTGTATGCACCCACTAACCTAACGTGATCATCTTAACCATATACAGTAATGCAGGACCCGCGCAACAGTCTGATCGATCCGTGAATGGACACTTGTAAAGACAAAGATTACAAGTGGATCTTATGAATTCGAAGCACTGTGATAGTAGTTGATGCGCCAAGGAATTCTCACAATAGCAGATCACTCAGCATAAACCTCGGCCTTCTGGGGTCTCAAGCTCTTTTTACACAGCTATTTTTTTATATTTTAGCACATGGGTTTAAAACTCTAAAGACTTCGTTGGGTTGGGTTTAGTCTTATTATTCAAAGAATTAAGATCACCTTACATAGGGTGGTTATAGAGTTATTTCCCACTTTTAAGAATGAATTCGAAATCTATAAGTTGTATCGGAATATACTTTTTATATTGTAGTAATAGTAGTAATGACAAATGATGCAAGAAAGCAAGCTTATGTAGCATCAGCCAAAAAAAAAAAAAAAAAACTTACATAGTTCACCTATCCGTACTCTCTAAGAATATGTCCTTGAATTTATTCAGCCCATCCATTTCCACAACAACAGATGAAAGCCTGTTCCAACAATGAACCACCCGCTGCCTGAAGGCAAACTTCCGCACATCTATCGTGCAACCATCCTTCTTCAACTTGAATTTACATCCCCTCATGTGTGTAGTCTCAGCAAGTGGAAGAATGCCATCAACATTCGGCTTACTCAATCCATTCAAGGCTTTAAACACCTCCATTAGATCTCCCTGTAGGTGCCAGGTCTCCAGACGCTGCAATTTGCAGAACTGAGGCCTTTCTAGGTAAGAGCACCCTTTCGTTCCCTTCACCAGTCTGGTTGCCCTTATCCGCACCCGTTCCAGCAGATCTACAAGCTTCCTAAAGTGAGGTCTCCAGACTTATGTACAGTACTCAAGGGTTGGCCTAACCATGGCCTTATACAAAGGGATAATCACCTCCTTATCTCTGTTAGCAAAGTTTCTGTATGTCATTGACAAAACCCCATGAGCTGTCTTGGCAGCATGTCTGCACTGCTCACAGAATTTCATGTCTGACTGCACGATTACCCCCAGGTCTTTTTCATTCTCCACTACTCTGACTGTAGTACCACACAGTTGATAAGCTACTCTGATGATACTGCTACCCATGTGCAGTACCTTGCATTTGTCAATGTTAAACTTCAGTTGCCATTTCTGAGCCCATCGACCCAATTTTCCTAGATCTTGTTGCAGTAGCTCAATCTGATTGACTCTCGTTAACCACCCTGCCAACCTTTGTATCATCTGCAAACTGGGATATTAAACCTGATATACTTTCATCAATATCATTGTTAAATATTGAAAACAACAATGGCCCAGCACTGAAATCTGAGGGACTCCACTAATAACGTAAGTGTAACAGTATATGTATGAAGTTTCTTTTTTTAACAATAAAAAAATGTTGGAAATTTAACAGCTTAGCGATTTATTCACTTCAAACAAATTGGTGTTTTCGTTCGTCGCTGGCATCAGGGAATTCGAGTGTTTGCTCGTTGGAGTCTTATTATTGGTCAAGATAAAAGGCTTGAAGTTCTAGCCATTACTTAAGTAATAAATCCGGTCAAGTTCGTTTTAAAGTATTGCCAAAAGATAAAGCACTTTTAAATAAACTATGTCAAGAATGACGATGGTGTTATTGCAGCCCTTAGAGCGTATTAAAACAGAAACATGCCTCAAGGCATCCTTTTTCGAGAGGAACCGTATTAAATATTTTATTTTCCACCCGGTGTTTCTGGAAACTGTGCTACCCACGAGTGCTCAGGTGACGATAGCAAGATTTTCGCTCCACTATAAAAAAAATCGGGATTTTTGCTCAGATAAACAGGCAAAACCGACTAGAGAACCTACACCCAATTTATGGACATGCTACACATGAGTGGATGAGATTGTTGTCAGGGAACCCTAATGTGATAGCGGTAAAAAAAAATAAACTGCAGCCATTATCAACCCACTGCAGGATGGAAGCCTCCTCAACAATTCATATTGAGGGAAATGGACCGTAATGTGCCACGCTGGTCCAGTGCTGGTTTGCAGATAGACGTATTTAGCAGTCAGGGGCTTGAAACCCGGTCTACTCAAGGAGCGTGGGCTACTGCACTCCCGCTCCTGACCACTGGGCTATGGAGGCCACCTAATTCCCAATAAAACACCTTTTAGAAGAACTAAATCTAACCTTAGACAATGTAGCACATACACTCCCATTCTCTCTTGCTCCTTGGAGCATCACTCCACCTTCATGCAACTTATTCCTTCATGAATGGAATAAGTCTACATTAGATAGAGACAATTTCTTGCAACTATATCATGCAGTAGTGGGCCAGTTCGATGCCCACATTGGAATCGCCACAGCTTTTCCAAACATCACGTTAGCCTATATATTGTCATGTGAGTTCAGTAAATTCTCTACCGAACTATTAGCAATTCAGGTTGCACTGAATTACATTGAGTCCTCTGATATTAAAAACAGCATAATTTTCTCAGATTCTTTAAGTGCACTTCAAGCACTAAAAAACACCGTGGACATCACCCACCCAGTTGTAAAAGAAATAATCATCTCTTTGCATACCTTATCAGAACTTGGGAGAAACAAATACTTCTGTTGGGTCCCAGGACATATGGCAATTCCTGGAAACGAACTAGCGGACAATGCTGCCAAATCAGCTAATCTACCACCCGACAACAAGTGGAAAGTACCTCATCGAGACTATAAACCAATAATCCAGGAAAAATGCATGTGGCAGTTATCATGGCAAAATAAACCTAACAATAAGCTTCGAAGTATCAAGCCAAACCTTGAGCGATGGAATTCCAGCTTCAGTTCAATCCAACAAGAGGAGGTAATATTGGCTCGTCTGCGAATAGGTCACACAAATATCATTCATTGTTATCTTTTAAGATGGGAAATCCCTCCTCAATGTTATTACAGTAACATTGTACTTTCAGTGAAACAAATCCTTGTCGAATGCACAAAATATGCAAGGCAACGCCAGAATCTCTTCACTCCAACTACACCAGAAGGCCCTTTTGTACTTAGCTAGTTAAACATCTAATACCTTAGCTTCACTTAGCTAGTTAAACATCTAATATCTAATAAATCTAAAATAACTAATAAATCCTCACACAAACAAACCTAATTCCTAAGGCTTGAAATAGTCGTCCGTCAGTGTCACAAGAAGTGATTCAAAGAACCGATGCATGCAACAACTGTAGGCTTTGGAGGACGTGACGTCAGAGACCTTCGCAATAGCACAGTTGAAACAAGCAGCGTTTCCACAATGCCTGGGAGACCTGGGTTCGAATGCAGTCAATGACGCGAGGAATTTTTATGGGACCTTTTTCACAAGGTGGCGGAGTTAGTCGGTCTCAAGCGAGGTTAGCATGGTTTTTCGTCAAGCAAACAGCAAATCGACCACAAGAACACACACGCAATTTACAGCAGACATAGTATATGGTGCAATATGGGCTAAGGGACTGATGCGCCCAAAAAAAAAAACAGAACTTCTTGGTAGGTGGTTAGCATTCCATCAGAAATTTTGAAGGCAGCTGTGGAGAACACAATGAGTGC
This sequence comes from Mastigoproctus giganteus, assembly GCF_048544385.1. Taxonomy (NCBI): domain Eukaryota; kingdom Metazoa; phylum Arthropoda; class Arachnida; order Uropygi; family Thelyphonidae; genus Mastigoproctus; species Mastigoproctus giganteus. The sequence goes on along the minus strand of NC_143578.1, from coordinate 151,238,384 downwards.
TTATTACAAAACAGTGATGGTAGACTCGTTGAGAAACATTCCTTTATGTTATTTTTATAAATTAACCACTTTACGCGTCCCTTTGCGATCACATTTCGAACAATAATTTTTAATTGCTTAAAAAACTCCAACGTATATTGATTACAATGCAAAAACCCCGCTTTTTGATACGACCTATAATTTTTGAGTTATTAATTTTTAAAAGTGAAAAAGGAATTTTTATTCAACTAGGTGTTTATAAAGTCTCTTTTTCTTCACTGTATTTGGTGATAACTACTGGCATTTCTGATCAACTGTCCTTGTTAACGGTTCTAAATTGTGAAAGATAAATTAAGGATACCTGGACCTTCAGGATCAATGCCTAGCAGCATAACTGAGGTTGACAACTCCATCAATTTGTCGAAATTTTTGGCTTCAGATGTGTAAATGACCTTTGATTAAAAAAAAAAAGCGTGTGTACTCTGTACGCACGAAAGAAGTTTTACGTGTAAACATCTTTGACGACACCTATTAAATTTCGAACAGCTAGAACCGAAATCATGAACGATGTAATTTATGCTCACTCCCGCTGCTTACTCTTCCGAATCAACGTTTGGAAATAGCCTAATTACCCATTTGATTGTAGCCATTTGTTGAATAGTATGATTGCAACAATACAAGTTGCAATAAACGTATTGTTACATTCATACTATCATGTTGGATCATGTTACTCTGACATGCTTTGTCGCAAATTGCAAATGCAGCGCTACGAGATCTGCAAGAAACGACAGCATCCACGCATAACACACTATCGAAACTATGACTTGGCTCAGGATCTCAACAAGTAGAAGCGCGAGATGGTAACGCTGCACATTCCATTTCGCAATGAGGAAACAGAGATACTGTCAGCGATGAAATATGTCAAGATCTACGACGACAAAAAAGAGGATATGAATCGGAATTGAACATTCGGAAAACGATTGAAATATGTAAGACGATGTGTCAAGACAACGATAATGGTGACCCTGAACGAAGCATGCGGTAATGACCTGCTTAGCCTTGTAACGCGACTGCGAGGAAGACCCCTTTCGAAACTTTTACAATCATCCAAACAGCGAGATGAACGAGGATCTAAAGCTGGCCACGCTCAACCGACCATCGCAACTGCAAAGAAACGCAAAAACCTGATGACCAACGAGGAGTTCTGCAACTTAATTAAAATGACCAATGACAAACAAAAGATTCTACTCATACATGTAATTTGGAGTCTGTTATCTCCCAATCGCAAACTGATTCAAATATTCTTGACCGGCCCAGCTGGCTGCGGAAAAACATTTATGATTCAACTTTTGATGGAAATACAACCACTTTAGTAATACAGACGGGTACTGTAACGCGTACATTACATGCGCTTCAACTGGTATGATCTTGGATGTGTTCAGAGCTGGTTTATGCCAGCTCTGAGCACATCCAAGATCACTGCCCTCAAGATATACATTTCTTTGTTTACCAAAAGGTTTCTCCCACGGGTGGTAATGGTTAGCCCTAAGTGGTATGCCCGAATCATAAGCGTTTTTCCGCAACCAGCTTGGATGTGCTCTGAGCACATTCATGATCCTTTGCGCGATCTCTTCTCCCAACTCCATTTTTCTTTGTTATGAAATGGAAATGACGTCAAAGACCTCAGTAATTACTGAATTATGACCATCTGCAATGGGCCCATGACCCGATATAAAAAGCCAAACAGCTTCGTATGGTAGAGCAGTGGTAATTTGCATCTAGTCGTGCAAGCCAAAGTGATAAAGTAGTTATGGGACGTAGTAAAGATACCACGGAGTTTCAAAAGGGCATGATTTGTGGGAGCTTGTGCGTCGGGTGCTTCCATATCGGAAACGGCACGTCCTGTCGGTTATTCACAGCCCACTGTGGTTAAGGTGTACAAAGTATGGTGGATGTCGAACGGATCGAACCACCTCCCGCCGATAGAACTATAAAGGCTTACGCAAAGGTGGATTTTCATGGTGAGCAAAGGATGCAACGCATTGTACGGTCTGAACGGCAAGTGACTGTGAGACAGTCGACATCTGAATACAATATGGGAATACATGAACAATATTCCAAATAACGATGTGCCATACACTCATACGTATGGAGTTCCATAGGAGACGACCCAAGAGACACCCTGTCCTCACCACTGATCATCGTTGACGGTGAATGCTGTGGTGCCAGCAACACTCTGGTTGGACACTGGAGGACTGGAAACGAGTGTGCTAGTCGGATAAGTCCAAATACCTTGTGCAACATGCCTATGGACGGCTTCATGTGTGGCGCAAGCAACACGAGTCCATGGACCATCGTGCATAGTACCCATTATCAAGGCAGGTGGTGGTGGTGGTGCTTAATATTGGGCATGTTTTGCTGGCAAGAATTAGGACCTCTGGTGCGTATGGACCAACGTTTCACTGGTGAGGTCTACCAGTAGTTCTCATGAGACCATGTGCACCCTGACATGTTGCATATTTTCTGGAGAGAAACAGGATCTTCCAAGACGATAATGTGCCGTGTCATCGGGCCCTCACCCGTTCACGAGTGAGGGCCCGATGACACGGCACAATGAAGATATTAACCATCTTCATCGGCCTCCAAATTCGGCTGACTTCAATCCAAATGAACACCTGTGGGATGTTTTGGAACGGGAAGTGAGGCGAATGGACACGTAACAGTCATTTATTGCAGGCAAGATTCCTACGGATCCTTATGAATGTCTTCAGACATCTAGTGGAGGTACTGCCTTGGCGAATAGCGGCTGTTATCCTTGCGAACAGCGGCCCAACACGGTATTAGACAGGCGGTCATAATTCAATGATCACTCAGCGTATAATGACAGTATTACAAGCTCTATGGAAGCAGAACTCAGTGAAGGTGTAGAAAAACTCTGAGTTTTTTTCAAAAAATCAGAATGTTGAAAGCTTCTGAAAAAAAAAAACCTATGTAGTTTTGTAAAGAGATGAGATGTTATTTACTTATTTTACGCATTCAATCGTTTATAATGAGAAATAAACATGAAGATTAAAATAATATTAACTGCTGATCTTTTCTGGATTGAAAACTTTTTGTGATTTATTGGTTTATATATCCACAGCAACTTATAGTTTAAATTAATAAAATAAATTTCCTGTCTATCAGTATTAGTACGTTCAGTGGTGGCAATTGATGTAAGAAAAAAAGTTTACACAGTATCAGCCAAAAAAAAAAAAAAAAATATCACTTGTCCATCCCCTCCTATAATTTGTCTAGCCCTTCGCCCTCGTGGGTAACACAGTTAGTACAATCACCGTCCTCCCACACCGAGTGGAAAAGAGCTGAGTTCGACTCCCCTCAATGCCGCGAGCAATTTTTATGAATCTTTTTCTCAACTTGACACTTTGTTAGTCGGTCTCAGGCCCGGGTCCAGTAAACAGCAAATCGACCACAGACATATAATACATGGCGCAATATGGCTAAATTTTCTATTTTGCTTAAAACCCTATAATAAGCCTGGCTCCTCCTTAAATACCTAAGTCAGATCATCTCGCCAGGTCTGGTCTCCAGATCCTTCAAGTTGCAGAATTCAGCCTTTCCTGGTAAAGGCATCAGGAAAGTGTTCCTCTCAGTAATCATTTGTCAATATCATTGACAAATAAATAAAACAACAATGGGCCCAGAACTGAACCCCCAGGAAGAGTGCGCTCTTTGTGGACACTCCATGATATGGAGTGTCCACAAAGAACAATGTCCAGGATACCTAGGTTAGGCTGGCATGGTCAGAGGAAATTGCAGGATATAGAAAATACAAGAACAACACCGTATTTAGCATTCATGAGGCTAGAACAAAGGCTAACTCAGTTGACACGGCCACTTCTCGGGAATCTGCGCTGACAATAAGTATGGAATTGTTAATTGGGAGGTCAATAGACAATTTGGTGAAATCTAACAGATTTATTTGTTGTTTTTCTCCAAAATTTGCAAAATGTTGTCACCAAAATTTTCGCTGCATACCCTTTCATAAAATAAAAACTAAAAACTGTGTGTTCAGAAATATCTACGTTACTTTTAAATTTTTTTTTTAGTCGTGCCACATTGTCTCCTGTTTTGGGATATGGCGGTCATGACCTACAGGCTTTTACTGGTTACAATTTTCTTCTATTCTTTGTAATCGAGAAGGTAAAGCGTCACTATCTGTTGAAACAAATTCCTGAAACCTGCAAGGGAAACTTAGTATGTCCTTCACTAAAGAGATCTTTTCGGCTATTGGAACCTAGAACTCCTGTAGACGAAAACTAGAAATCCCATCTTTGATAGCAGTTGGCAAACATGCTTGGATTGATGGTTTCTCATAATACAGAAAGGAAGGCATCTAATATAGACAATATTTATAATTTTGGTTGTGAGTTCAATTCGTTCAGCACAAAAATACTCGTATATGTCAAACCATCTTCAAGACGACTCTTTGTCCCCCGTTTTTGAGTCGAGGATCCGAACAGAGCTTTGAAGGAAGCTCCAGTTTACTCATATTGACTTGCAAGCTTGAAGCATGGTTCGGACGTTCCTGATTTCTGTAATTTTACAACGAGATGATGAGGTAGTTTTTCAAGCCGTCCACATTCCTTCCCCTTCCCCCCTCTAGTAATAAGATGTTCCTTTTTTCGGCATTGAAAATCTCTGTTACTGGTGTGATGTTAGTATTTTGTAGTTAAGTTAAGAAATATGATCATCGCTCATGTTTATCCTTAATGCCATTTGGTCCCCTTGCTAGTCTTGAGAGCAAAGTGCTTCTCAAGCATTCAGTGCCACTTTCCCCTCATTAAAACGTACTTTTTTTTTGTTCATAAAACAGTTATATCGAAGTGCTCCCACGCATTCCTCTTCGTACTCCCAGGGATATGCGTGCGTAGATTATTAACCACAATTGCAGACTAAATAATTTCAGTTCTTTAACTGCTCCAACCAGCTCTTCAATTATGCTCTGACTTCGTTTGTCTTAGACGAAGTCAGAGTATCTAAGGCAAAAGAAGTCAGAGTCCCTTCCCCTAGTACTGACCAACTGAATGGAATGAAATATGTTGCACAGATTTTACCGAAATCCTACGATGAGGGAACCTTTAACATAAAAGGAAAAAATCTGCGCATTGTCAACAATATAACAGAACCAAAAAATAATTAGTTTTAAGCCAAAAGCGTATGGAGTTTTGTCGAATTGAGTTGTGGATGCCACGTGAGTATGCAATTAGAGGAAGCTGTTTTTATACCAGCAGAGAGCTGTCTGGTCTTGCAACACTTCGTTTATAGCAGCCAGGAGGGTTTTACTTAAGTAATTCGCCCAGTCCCTTGAGCACGGCTGGAAAAACTGTTAGGTTCTTGTCTACTGGGGTCGGCGAGCAGAGGCAATAAAGAGACCAGCAAGGAAGCCGGTCTCAGTGGAACAGACGCATTCCTTTCCATGGCAGGCAATCACAACGAGTGAGAATGTGTGGTTTCCGCGTATCTCTTCGTCGCCGACGTGAATTCAAATCAAACATCGTATGGAAACATTTTGGGAGATCTCAATTCAATACGAAAGATTTTAAAAGTATTGCAAGGGCGAATTCTTCATTTCCAAAACGCACGTATCAAGAGCCAAACTTCATATTAAAAATATTCATTTATATACATATTGTCATATGTAAATGAGCTTTTTTTTTTTTTTTTTTTAGCATGAGTGTTGGCGATGTTTCACTATACAGGTTGTTTGAAAGAACCCGTCAAATTTTGAGAGCAATTCTATCCAACATAGGGATGAAAAACACGGATATGGATATAGGTCTGGAAAGCTTTCCCCTTCTGAGTTATAGCCCATTTTACGTATTTATTATTTTGTTATTGTAGGATTTTAGGCGTATCAGCGACTTAAGCCTTATTTGTGCCATATACACTGCCCTACCATTAATATCCGGACACCTGCCTTTAGATAAAAAAAAAAAAGAGCTTTTATTGTGTCTTTTAACATTTTATGCTGAAACCTTTTTCTTTTATGATGGCCTTCAATCTTCGCGGCTTACTCTCAACCAGCTTTTTATAAATGTCAGGTTCCTCCACTCGGCCTTTAACGCAGCCACCAGTTCGACATTGTTCTTTGGGCGATCTCGACGTGCACGTAACCGACAATCCAATACACCCCAAGGATGTTCGATAGGGTTCGAATCAGGACTCTGGGCTAGCCAATCCAACTTTTCCACCCATGTGCTCATACCACTCTGTTACGATTCGAGCAGTATGGCATGGCATGTTTTTCTGATACAGGTATGGACCTTCCCCGAAGTATTGCCATAATGTTGGAAGTGCATAATTATCCAGGATGTCCTGGTATTTCACAGCAGTCATGCTTTTGTCGATAACAACTAATGGGCCCAAGCCAAATCATGAAAAGCAGCCCCATACCATGACACTGCCTGCACCAAACTTCATTGTTGGCAGGATGCAATCAGGAAGAAACTGTTCCCCTGGCATTCGCCACACCCACAAACTTCATCAGGCCATCAGACTGGTAGAGGGCGAACCTCATACCATGTTAATCGGCGTCTTGCATTTGTTGAGGCGATCATCGGCTTGTGAACAGCTGCACGACCATTGTAACCCATATCATGGAGTGTCCTTCGTATTGTGCTAGTGCTGACATTAGTCCCAATACTCTCACAGAGGGTTTGTGTGACTTGAGACAATGACAAATTACGATTTGCGCGCACAGTTCTTCGCAGAATTCTCTTGGTCCATTCTGTTAGACCGGGCCGATTTTTGACAGATTGAGTCCCATTCCTCTTCATTTGCATAGGCCGCCGTAGCCGAGTGGGCAGGCGCGCGGGTGCATAAGTACATGTGCCTTGAGTGACACGGGTTAAAGCCCGTGACTGCTGAATACGGTGCTGTTTCTTGTATTCTCTCTAACTTATGAACTCCTCTAACCTTGTGGTCATCTCGGAGTATAAACAGAAAATTTATTTATTTATTTATAACGTCACTAACCGTTGACCTAGGGATCCCCAGAGTGATTGCGATATCTCGTACAGAACGCTTGCTTATGTGGCATCCTACTATCATTCCACGTTGGAAGTCTGCTAATTCTGTTGAACATGTCATCTTGCATGCCCACTTTTGCAATTGTCTGCTCGAAGCGCAGTGTGCATATTTATAGCAGGTTCTGTGACGTGTTGCATGCATAGGACGTGTTTCCCCATCCATGGAAGGGTGTCCGGATATTAATGGTGGAGCTCTATGTTATGTCTATAAATTGTGTATTCTGTGGTCGATTTGCGTGATTTCTGTACGAAAAACCAGAGTTTCCGGAAGGAGAGGGATCACGCTATTCTTGTCTGAGTCCGACTAACTCAGTCACGTTGTGAAAAAGACTTGCTGATCTTGTTTGCAAGATCATCAAGTTCCTGCCTTGCTGATCTAGTTTTTGGTTGACTTTACTACTGCTGTTTGACTGAAGACCTTTTCTCTCCGTGGACTACTTTGGGCAACACTGGATAAAGAAATTTTTTTTTTTTTTTTTGACTTTATGCTATTTTCTTCTTTATTTCTTCGTCTTCTGCCGTCCTGTCTGCTGGGAACGATTGTTGTGTGTGTGTGTGTGTGTGTGTGTGTGTGTGTGCGCGCGCGCGCGCGCTGTTGCCGGCTAGTTGGCCATGGTACATGCATAGTTGTGGCCTACGTCCCCGTGGTGTAGATGGACACTGAGCAGGCTTTCCAGGTGATCGTCTGCCTGATGACAAAACGACCAAAAAAAAACTAAACAACAACAACACACACGCAGCACAAACATAACATTACACACATTTCTGGCCTTTTACAGAGCTCTGTATTTATCTCAGTGTACAAAGGCAGAGTTGAAATTTCGTTTAGGTCCTAGATAAGATACTATACATGTCTACAAGTTATACGCGCCCAAATTTTTGAACGAATCCGTCTATTTCTGGATAAGGAAACTGTTCTTAAAGTGAATCGTTAGTTGGTCTATTTATCAATTGTCCTGAAGTTACTTGTAAGTGAATTAGCGTCTACTGTCACTTTTAACCCATGTCCAGCTCGACTATGAATAACAGGCATTTTTTTGCTGAAATGGCAGACGTTCATTTCAAAACGTGGCTGAGTTAATCGGAATTGGGCAAAGGGTTTGCTTGATTTTTTTCTCTCCCGGGAATTCGTCTGGCAAACAACAAATTGACCGAAGAATACACCCACTTTACCTAATGCATCGGCGTCTTTGAGGAATCAGGGTACTTTTCTCCCATTACTGCTGAATGGTGAGGAACCAGATCTGCCCGAACCTACTTTAGAAGAACAGCTGGCGAACATGATCGAGGAGAATCCTGGAACTGGTGTTTAAATAAACGGATAATAATAAGTCATCCGGAGACAGTTCCAGAGTTTCTTACTCAAGGAATCACATATCTGAAGGCCAAGATACAAGAAACCTGGCGAAATACTCCTAACCAGCTGCATAACCAAAAAGATATCAGACCACTTGGACAGCTAGAACATCATGGCCGAACAATGAAAGGATGCAAGGGGCAATTAAACATCAACAACATGTACACGGCCTGCATCAATTGCCGCAAGGCCTTCGACTCCGTTCCTCATAGCTGGCTAGTAGAGACGCTGAAGATCTACAAAGTCAATCCGCAGTGAAAAAACCTCCTAGAAGCAGCCATGGTGAAATTGAGTAATAACCAAGAAGTAACACCAGCAGTTACTCCGGATCACCAAAGAATTCAGCAATGATATCATGATGGAATTTGGTCTAGACAAATGCGAGATCCACGGATTGATCAGGGGAAATTAGTAGGCCGAAACTACCAGCTACAGACTGGTAAAGTGATCGAAGCCATACAAATTCCTGGGGAAGATGTAGGTTCAGCAGTTAGAGCATAAGGAGATCAAGGCCTGCCTGATCGAAAAATGCCATCAGAGACTCAGCAGCCTGCTCAAAGCAAAGTTAAACGGAGGGAATAAAGTTAAAGCCAAAAACACCTATGCAGTCCCAGTGCTAACATACTCCTTCGGGATAGTATATTGGACTAACACCGAGATGAAGGATATGATGAGAAAGATAAGGACAACGATGAACAAGAGCCGTCAACACCACCAGAAGTCAGCCGTGGAGAGACTGACAATATCTCGGAAAGAAAGAAGGGGGGGTCTGATAGACCTCATCGAGCAAGGCAGCGACGGCGCCTCCGTAGCCAGGTGGGCAGGAGCAGCAGTGCGTAGCACACGCTTCTTGATTAGACCGGGGTTCGAGCCAGTGACCACCAAATACGCCGGAGCAATATGGCCTTAGTTGCCAATGCTCCTAAAAACCAAATAACAACAACAATAACAACAAGGCAGCGATAGTTAACCTAAAGAATTACCTCCAGAAAAACACAGCGGCACTCTACTAGACCATAAGAAAGTTACACAACTGGCATTCCCCACTCAGTCTAAATGAGGGGGGGGGGTCCCTCTCGCCCAGACGGAGCAAACGAAGCTACAAAGATGGACAAAGAAATCATTCCATGGTAGACATTACAATGACCTCCATCAAGACCTACAACGATAAAATGGCTTGCAATGCATGGTTCACAAACGGGATGCTCGTCCCCGAGACTGAAAGATTCATCCTCACCATCCAAGACCAGGTAAGAAACACCAGGAACTATAGAAAATACGTCGCAAAGGAGCTCGAAGTGTCAGATGACACATGTCGATGATGCTACTTGGCCTCAGAAACGCTCCAACACATCACCGCAGGATGCAAGGTGATCACCCAGACAGAGTACACTTGTAAACTCGACCAGGTAGTCAGAATAATACATCAGAAGCTAGCGAGCAAATACCAGTTGATGAAAGAAAGTGTACCGTATTACAAGTATTCCTGAATGGGGAGGAAATACTAGAGACCAGGCCGTACTAACCACCCCAACCCACAAGTGTACTGGGACCATGACATAATATAACGGACAAGACAATCCCGCACAACAGACCGGACATAACCCTTTTCGACAAGAAGGGAAAGGCGACTTATCTGATTGACATAGCGGTGCCCAACGCTGGCATCCTCCAGAAAACCCAAGAGGAAAATATCAGAAAGTACAAAGTACACGAACCTAAGACAGGAGATCAAAGAGATGTGGCATATGCAACAAGTAACGACCATTCCGATCATCGTGTCTACTACCGGTATGGTGCCAAAGACCCCACATAGCAGCCTAGCAGCAATACTTCCCCCCAGACAACACCTAAAAGGAACTCCAGAAAGTCGCAATCCTGAACACTTGTAGGGCAGTCAGAGAGTTCCTCGACCATCAGTAACACCAGACATAACACCACTCTGTCTACTTGGTACCAATGCCCGTCACGGGGTGGTAGCCCCATCAGGAAGAAATAATAAGAATATAATAATAATAATATTTTAATACACATTAACCATTTCGCGATGAACTCCACTGAGTTTCACCTGTTCGCGTTCAAAAATCATATAATTATTCTCATCTGCATCTTGGCAAACCTTCACACACGACGCATTTTGAATTGGGCAATTGAAAAATACACACTGATAAACAGATTAAAATTTGGGGTAATTAGGGATGCATAGTTGCAAATAATGATCGACCTTGGCTGATTTAAATCTCCCCAACTGCGCGCACACACATAAATTTAGTTTTGTGGTTCCCGTCTAAAGGAATGTTTTTGAATATTACATTTGTCGTTAGGAGTTGCAATTCTAGATTTGTGGGAATTAAGTTTTCTAAGTCTTGTGTTTTGTGAAGTTGAGGATTTGCTTTGGGATTATTATTATTATAAGTAGTAGTAGTAATGGCATATGATGCAAGAAAGCAAGCTTAAAAAGCATCAGCCAAAAAAAAAGAAAAAAAACTTCCCTTATCACCGTCCATCAAATCCAATAAGTTGTGTAGTAGTTCTTCCTTGAATTTATTCAAAATACCCACGTCCATAACAACAGATGGAAGTTTGTTCCAACAATCTTCCACCCGCTGGCTGAAGGAAAACTTTCCAACATATAACCTGCAATCCTTTTTCTTTAATTTGAAATTATTTCCCTCACATATGATGCCTGAGCAAGAGAAAAATGCCACCAATGTTGAGCTTGCTCAAACCAATCAAGGCCTTAAACACCTCAATCAGATTTCCTCGCAGGTGCCTAGTCTCCAGACGCTGAAATCTGCAGAACTGAAGCCTTTCTTGGTAAGGCTATCCTTTAGTTCCCTTCTCGTTGCTCTACTTTGTACCTTTTCCAACAGCTCTACATACGGACTCAAGATACAGCCTAACCATTGCCTTATACAATAGGACAATCACTTTCTTTTCCCTTGTAGCAAAGTTCCTTTATATCATAGGCAAAACCCCATGCGCTGCCAGAGCAGCTTATCTGCATTGCTCAGAGAACTTCATATCTGGCTGCACATTTATCTCCAGGTCTTTTCCATTTCCCACTAATTTGATTGTAGCAGTACCACACAGTTGGGGAGTTAATCTCGGATTACTGTTACCTATACGGAGTACCTTGCATATACCTTTGCAAGGTACTCCGTATAGGTAATTGAATGCGTGTCCAATTTCTGCAGGTATTCAGTATTTAGCTTTGTGACAAGAACGATTTCCTATCACTGAGAGAGACCCGAGATCTCGTTCGTTTAGAAACTGAGTTTTTTTTGATGGAATTTGCGAAGACCTGATCACGGGACTGTTTTACTATTTATCCTTCCCCCTCTCATTCCAGAACGTGTGTTAAAGTTGATAATGGTGTGTTCTCTTAGAGGTGATGCTTTCTATCTTTCTTTTCGTCATGGAACGGGCTATAATCCCCATGGTAACGCAGATGAACTTTTTGCATTGAAATCTGCTTTATGGATAAACATTGTTAAGCGAAAGTGGGTTTCCCTTTGCAAACATCTTTAAAACTACAGATACACAGTATTTCCAATGAGGATGCGCAGGTTCCTTCAGTCTCCCCACACTTCAACGTACACGCAAATCCCGGTTCCATCGTCTGAAGTCCGGAGCCGAGTAATGCTTTGATAACTGGCGCTACGGCTTGTAGCGGTAAGTAGAAGTCGACTGTCCTCAGTGACGGGGGCCATCTGTTTCCCCTAAATAAATGTTGTAGCTTATTGTAGGTCTACTGTTCGGTCACAGAAATGGTAGTCCAGGAGTGGATGACAGATAGCCAACATCACTCACTGCCAGGTCCCCATGCGATAGTTACGTACCGTGAGACAAAAGAATCCAGCTGAGAACGCAACACACCGAGGAAATTAAAACTAATTTGTTATTTTATGACCGAAGTTATCATTTATGATGGAGAGGGTAGCCCGATGTAATAATAAATGGGCGTGGTTACAGGTCTTTTCTGCTCTCTCCTTTTATTTGTCTTTTTCTAGGCATAAGTGATGTCTTTACGGAAATATGTGTTGAAGCATCACAATGTCAGCGAAAAAATTTAACTTCCTTTTGTAGAACAAATGCGAAATCGTCCCTTGTAGGATGCTGATGTTGTGCCATGCTCATGTTTCATATTTTTCAGATTTGTATTGTCGCTCTAATGATTTTCTGGTATTTTTTTTATCGATTACTGTTTCTTGACGAGTTCATATTGTTATTTTAAGTGTTTAAAGAATAATTTCGGTTCAAAATTGCGTGTTATGAATATTCCACTGAATTTACAATGACAGTGAATAACTCAAGAATCGTACAAGAAGCCAGAAAAGCCATGACATTTTAAAAGCCATAATTATTTACAATAGAGACACGGACATATCGAATATATTTCATTTTTACACGAAGTGCTGAATTTCCTACTGGCCATTTGTCTAGGGTAAGTCCATGCGACTTGTGGGTTTCATCGCAATTCTTTGTGGGCGCAGAACTTCTCGTGTTTGTCCCAGATTGCGTACATTGTAGAGTTTAACTTGAATTGAGCTTGAATGCCCTTACGATCTTAATTAGTAGAGTTTAGCTATTATCAGACGGCAAATACATCTTTTCTGAGAAGTCACAGGCCGGTTCAATGAACATCAAAGATCTTCACATACCACCTATAATCTAAAATAAACGTTTCCCAATGGATTTACAGGATATTGTTAGCCATTATGACCTTCAATCACGTCATAGCAGCTGCTCACGTCCTTTGGAGAGTATTTGAGTCTAATATCAGTCTGAAAGATCACATTGTGTTTGACCAAATCAAACTGAACTCAATATACTTCCAGTCTGTCACAGAATGGTATTCATATTCTTGTACTGCTCCATGGAATGGGCTATTTTACATGATGAAACTGTATTAAATGTTGAATGATTGAGGACGAGGCTTTTCTTGAATAGTGGGGAGGGGAGTATGTTACTTTTCGTGTTCTTACTTTGTGCGCAGTTTCTTTTCTAATTACCTACTCGGATTAATTACTCAAAGTATCGCAAACAGTTTCAGCATTTTTACAAATCTGTGTTCTGTGTACCACACGTAGAAATCATATGATTTATTTGCATCGCACCAGGTACCTTCCAAGTGTCTCTGCAGCAACAGGTATGTAACTATTTGAAACGCGCTTTTTAAATTTTTATTTAAAAACCATCGCGTTACTTTGAATAATATCTGCATTTTATTCTATATATTTTATCATTGTTTGATTGTTGAACTTCACAAAACTGCTAGGTATATTCTGAGCCTTATTTTGACAGCAGCTTTCACCTCAATACTTTATTAAATTCTCATTGTTCCTGTCTCTTACATTCATTTTGATTTAATACGAAAATAATTCTTCCTAAGCATTTTATTCAGAGAATAATACTTAGGAAGCCTGACAATTAAACCAACTTCGCGACAAATGTGGGCTGAATAGGGCGCATGCGTGGATAGATCTTTCAAAAATCGACCGGAATAATAGCGGGTAATACTTTTCGGACAATCTCGGAAATCTGGAAGATAACTTAAGTAGAAATTTATTATTTTTATTGGTATTTAATGTCCAATGAAAAGTCAGTTGTGTCGTATTATGTGCGTGCGTCCTATCTCTCGCATTTCGGCAAACACTTCCGTCCAGACTCGCGACGAGGAAAGTCTTATTTGTGGCGATATATTTCATAAGGTCATCGCCATCCGCTTTTGAATATTTTATTTTCCTCGGCCTGTCTTCCTGATGCCGTGCAAAGATGAGATGGGGAGAGCAGAAGAGTTTAGTCCTAAATTTATAGTTTTGCAAACATCATTATCTGGAATTAAGTTCGCAACTAAAGGGTAATACATCAGTTTTATCGCCTCACGCACGTGGTCACGATGTTTACATGGCAAACCCCCAGCAACTGTGTACCGAAGCAGAGTTGCACAAATTCTACTCAAACTCCACGTCTTCCGTTATCCATTGAAAACGCTGAATATTTGAGCGGCAGACACGTACTGAGAGACCAAACGCGGTAATACATCGTACGCTACCATACGATACACGGAGGTCTGGCCGGATCTTGATAAGATAGCCGCTAAAAATTTAATTTTCCTATTTGTTGCTGACCATTTCGTGATAGACGGGTGGATGCTGGAGTTAATCTCGACAAGGGATTGTTGCTGTAGATTATTGTTATCAGGGGAGCATGACGATGTTGACAACGCTTTCGCTGCATGTGTTTGCGTGTGAGGACGCTATACGGGTAACGGCGGACGCCTGATTTATTATTTATTTACCTGTTAACGAATACAAGATAGTCTGTATGGGGAGGAACAACGAGCTTCGTCCGGGCCTTTAATCTTGCTTGTGGTGACGTAATCATGTGTAAAGGGAAAATAGTAGCGCTTTTCGGAGCACGTGCTGCCATAGAAAATAATTACGATCGTAGACAACGCGGATGGTATTGATCCTGTCTTTGAATCCGTAAGCTGCGAATTTGGTGACAAAATGATAACTTTTGTATCTGGGGTTTCTCGGCGTTGCGCGTGAGATTAATACAGACGCGCATTCTTTGTATTAAGAGAAGGCAGTTTCGAAAGGGGATATTTGGGCGTATTTGACTGTTAGCGATGCACTTGACGGGTAAATAATTTGGAGTTTACAGGCAATTACCGCTAACCCTAATCAGCAATGTAAAATATGATGACCACGCAAGAGAACCGATTATTCCAGCAGCGACTCGTTTCGAAATACAGCAAACGTTAGAGGAGCCATCAGACAGCTGTGATGGTAGCGTTTTGACCATCTTTGATATACAGGGTGTCTCAAAAATATTGGTACAAACGTTTAGGGGAGGTAGGTAACATCTAAAGGAATGTGAATCGCATAGGAACCCATAACTGGACATTTCACGGGAAAGTAGTAGCAGAGGCACAAGAAGCAGAAATGACACAAGACAGTAATTAGTGGCAAACATTTATTTGACTTAATATTAACAATGTAGTACGAGATGGATGCATTTCATGATGTTACAACAGATGCCTGAAGGTTCCACCATGAAACGCGATGCATGCGTCATACCGACGCAGCATGGATTGGCGGACATGGTCGAACACACCTGGAGTTTCTTTGACAGTTGCAGCAGCCCAGACGAGTCTCACCACGAGATCCATTTCCGTCTCCACAGGCGATTCATACACGATAGATTTGAGGGCCCCCCACAGAAAGAAATCAAGGCTCGATAAATCAGGTGAGCGTGGGGGCCAGGCAACGGGTCCAACCACGGCCAATCCATCGACGCCCAAACCCCTGTTCAAATGGTCACGAACATCCCTTCCATAATGGCCAGGCGCCCCGTCATGTTGAAACCAAATGTGGCGTCTCACATTTGCTGGAACATCGTCAAGTTCTAACCCTGGTAGAAATTGTTCAAGAAAGATCCGATATTTAGCGGAGTTCATCCGGGATGGTAACAGGTATGGGCCGACTAAGCAGTCACCGACCATACCTGCCCACACATTTATTGCGAAGCGATGTTGTGCCACATGGGGGCGCACACCGTGTGGGTTGTCGTGAGCCCACACATGAGCATTGTGCTGATTGAATAAGCCTTCCCGAGTGAAATAAGCCTCATCCGTTAACAAAACATGAGCTGGAAAATTCGTCTTGAACACTTTCTTGTAGAAACCACTGCGCAAAAGCCACACGTGCAGGATGATCTTGGGGGAGCAATAACTGAACCCTTTGGAGACGAAAGGGGTGTAAGGAATCGTTCTGCCAGACACGCTGTACACTGCAACGAGACACTCCTAAGGCAGAGGCAACGGCACACGTGCCGTTGCAGATAGTAGGATTATTCTGGTAGTGTAATTATTCTGGACGGCATTCAACACACTTTCTTCCATGGCGGGAGTTCGCGTCGAACGTAGTCTGCCTGCACTACTCCTGTTACCTCTAAATGACACATAATTGCACAAATTTTGATGCACACGCGCAAACAAACGGTTGTTCGGTACATGTCTGTCTGGGAAGCGTTCTCCATAAATTCGTTGAGCGGCTCGTCCATTGGCCTCTGCTAATCCATACACTAGGTGCATGTCTACCAGCTCACAGTTCGTATATCAATGCATGCTCTTCGTGCGGCGACTACCGCGCCGTTTACCGATTTACGGTGACGTTTCCGGTTATGGGTTCCTATGCGATTCACATTCCTTTAGATGTTACCTACCTCCCCTAAACGTTTGTACCAATATTTTTGAGACACCCTGTATATATAACTTTCAGCAAATACTTTATTTTATTATTCCTTTGTAAATGTTTTTAAACCTAAAATAAATTGACTCCAACCTGAATTAACTGATACTTCGGATTCGGAAAGAATTTTCCACATATCCGAATGATTATGCCACCCCTGAGGTATTAACGGTAAGGTGTACCAACAAATTTCACAAATAGTAAATAAATAAAATAAAACAATTGGAATTTTATAGAAGTTAAAAACGTGCTCAAAAGAGGCCTTTTTTAATGCAGCAAGCGATGATTCTTTTGAAGAAATTTTCAGCCAGATTTATTAAGAATAAAATTTCGATACAACGAAGAAGAAGAAATCTTTATTGCACAGTAAAGATGCAATAATGTGCCCGCCACAGCCAGGAGCTTGACAAGGTTATAGGGTAATATAAAAACATGTACAGTATAACAAAAGATAACATAACATGAAATTAACATAAAAACGTGGTATTAAACCATGCTATAGATATGAGTATATACATAGTTCTGAGGCAGACAGTACTCCAAAGTATATACACGTTCATATGTACAAAGCACATACAGTATGTTTATAAGTCACAATATTTCACAGGCGTGCATTAATTGTTCAGTATACGGTTTCACATTTTCTTGTGAAACAGTTTGCAGATAACTGATTGTAGTTCTTGCATCTGTGTTACGAAGAAGATGTTGAGGGGCAATCCAGCGCATTCGGCTGACCATGCGTAGAACACATTCGATGTGACAGTTGAACCTAAGGTTTGGATCGAAGGTTACACCGAGATCTTTGTGTTTAGTTACACTTGGAATAATTGCGCCCTCCAGTGAGGGTTGTATGAGTGTGGGACACTTCTTGAGAGAAAAAACCATAATAACGGATTTTTGGTGGTTCAGTTTAAGACCGAAATGGCTGAGATGGTTAGAGAGAGCATGATCTTATTACAGATTTCCGATGTGATTTCAGAGGAACGTTATATCGTCGGCGTAGGCAATAACATCATCTCTGTTACGCACAAACGGAATAAGGAGGGCGGTAAAAAGTAGTCCCGATAAAACGCCACCTTGCGGCACACCTGCATTGATGGATCTGGTATAGGAGAGGTTGCGATGAGTGAGGTACACTGTTCTATTCCAGAGGAGTGAGTGCAGAAAAGTAAAAACGTTGCCTTTTATACGGAAGAAATTGGTTAGGAGATTCAGAAGGGCTGAGATGTTGAGGCTATCAAAAGCAGCTTCGATATTGGCATAAAAAACCGGCATTTCTGATCTTCCCCGGCGCCTCCGTAGCCAGATGGGAAGGAGCAGCAGCACGCTTCTGGATTAGACCGGGGTTCGAGACCGTCATCACCAAATACGGAGGATGCGGAAAGGTCAGGGAATGACCACCGCATATTCCCGGAGCAATATGGCCATAGTTGCTAATGCTCCTAAAAACAAAATAACAAACAACAACTGATCTGGCCTCAAATGCATTTAAAATTGCCGTTTGTACTGCCAGAAGGTTTTTACTGACAGTTGATCTATTAGGGAGAACATAATGGAGTTGCTTTGGTGGTTGTGGAAGGAGATGGCGTGTTATATGCGGAAGAAGGACTTTTTCCAGTAGCTTTAGGAGAGTGGATGCAGTGGATATCGGTCTATAGTGCTTCGGTTGGCTTGGTAGTTGAATTTTAGGTAGTGGGGCGAGAGCGTATTTGCTCCAGGATGCAGGAAACACTCTATGAGAGAGGATGGAGTTGAACAAGTAGAGCAGAGGATCAAGAATATATGGACTGAGGCACTTTACGATGAAATGCTGGACTTTATTCACGCCAGCAGTGCATGACGGACGCAGCGAGGTTTGGAGGATTTGTTGGCGATCGATTTGAATTGAAAACAGCTCATCATCTGGACCAGAAATGGAGTCTGGTTGGTAGTCATATAGTTGTGTGGTGTTGCCTTGAAATATGGCTATATAGTTGATCCATTCAACTGGATTGAAGTTGGAATCTGGTTCAGAGTTAGGGGTAGAATATGGAACTTTCCATTTGGGTAAGGTCTTGTCAGTATATTTTTTAATGGCTTGAGACTTCAGTCTGTTAAACAGTTCTCTAGCTTTGGAGTACTGAATTCGGTCATATGCTGTACCAGACTGTTTCCATTGTTTATGGAGGGACTGCTTGCACTTGAAACTGTAATTTAGCTCCGAAGACTACCAAGCATTAGTTCTAGCAGAGATAGCGACCTGTTTAGCTGCTGAGAACATGGTCATAGTGTGCAACCACTAGTTAATATGTCCAGGGCCAGTTCCGGGTCTCTTGTTTCAAGAATTCCCCAGGGAATTAATCTTGCTGCATCTAGGCATCTGTTCGGTTGTAGGAAGGTGGGAGAGATGATGATCTTCCTTTTCACGTTGTTGGAGACATTAAAGTTGGACGTTGGGAGCTGCAATAGGACTACGATGGGTTCATGATCGGATTCAAAGTGAGTTTCAGGTGTAATGTCGACGTTACAGGAACCAGACGATAATGAGGTCGAGGCGATGAAGACCTCTATTTGGGCCTTCATTTATAATCCTGAGGCCACTAGGTGCAATCTTAGCCATAAGTGACTCATGAAAATTTTGGAGACTTGGCGGTAAATTGAAATCTCCGCAGATGAGGTGGATGGCAGATGTGTGGAGTGTATTTATAAGCCAGGACGCAATATCATTGATTGTCTGAGCATCGGGTGTTGGGGGTATATATATTGCACCGAGATCTAATAAGCAGGAGTTGATCTTGACTGTTACAATCGAACAGATTGGATTTGCTAGAGACTACATGTAAGAACTCAAGTCTGCTGGCATTTATGAAAACGGCCACACCCCCACCACAGGTTTGAGATCGGAGGTGAAGAAAGATTTGTAACCGGCAGCTTGGGCGGAGGCAATTGATTCTTGTTGTGGTTCCAGCCAGGTTTCAGACATGCAGATGACATCAGCCATTTGGGACAGGAGTATCTGTTCAAAGTGTCTCAAGCTTATTCCGAATACTGCGAACATTTTGATAAAAAATCTTGAGTGTAAGGTGACACGAAACCTTCAGGAGTGCTGATTCGAAGACAGCTGAGGGTGGATTTCATTGGAGCTGTGGTATTGCAGAGATTGATCACAGGTTTTCTCATCAGGGAATGTATAGGGCTCATCATCATGTGACCCTGGTTCCTGGATTTGGGACTTCTGAGAATAGGAAAGTCTATCATGGAGTCACGCATGGGAATTGTCTTGGTGAGAAAGCTGATTAACCATGGCTGGACCTGGGGTGATATTGGATTTAGGTTCGTAGTATGGCCTGAGTAGCGATCCAGACGGCCAAAGAGCAGTCGTTGATATGGAACTGAAATGCTGTGCATCGCACTCAACTTTGAACGATGTATGGAGGGGTGCTTTCTTAAGAAGTGTGACAGACATGTTAAGGTGCAGCTCATGCATTATGTATAATTCGATATCATCTGGAGTTGCATTTGAGGCCAGTTGGGAAACGAATAGACTTCGTCGAAGACGGGCAGTTGGCTGTGCATCGCCTGCAGCTTGGAGGTAGCCGATGTGCCCATTTTAAATGAATTGGTTCCAGTACATCCGAGAAGTTCATTGTAACGGGATTTTGGTATATAGTGAAGTCAGTGGGCTAATAACGAAAGACTGAGTTGAAAAATTAATGAAACTTTAATTATTATTAATGATGAAAGATTTATTAATATAAAGCTGTTTATTTAATATGTAAATAAAATATTAAAATTCTGTGTTCTTTCTGTTCCCGAAGAATTTTTTCTACCTTATGTTATTTACAAATGTGTCGGCATCATTTTTATTTTTTTTTTCACTGAACTAGAAAAGGATCGCCAGCCAATCATTACACTTGCTATGATTGCACAGTAAACGTGCTGCATTATCAACAGATAAAAGTTCTGTTAAATAGCTAAAGGCATAGTTTCTCTGCAAATTTGTAATAAAATGTAATAAAATTTGAATTTTTTTGATTGTTACAAATTTGTGCAAATTCGGCAGCCAGTATCACTTCAGAGGTCATTGTGAAACGATTTTATTTCTGGTATATTGCCAAAGTTATTGGCCGCCACATTTTGCCCATTTTTACTTGTTTGACGGATCTATTGCCATTTCAGTTAAAAATAAAGCCAGCCTGCTATCATCCTACTTTTCTTCTAACTCTTGTATTGATGACCTTGGTATACTCCGCTCAATACCTCCTGTAGTTTTCTGTCAAAAGGATGTCAGAAGAATTTTGTACAATTCTGATAACAAGAAAGCTCCGGGTCCTGATGGCATTTCTCCGCTTGTTCTCAAAACCTGTGCTCCTGAGCTTGCTTCTGTTCCACGTCGCTTTTTGACCTTTTTTTATCCACTGATTAAACAGAGTGCAAAACTTTTTTTTATCCAGTTCATTGGTGTTTTTCGTTTTGTTAGAAAATTTCTTCATATCCCACCAGTTCCTAAAAAAGGTGATAAATTCCTTCCATCCATTTATCATCCCATTGCATTTATCACAACTTTTTCCAAAGTAATAGAAAAATCCATTAATCGCCAACTCCTAAACTATCTTGAAATCTTCCATCTGATCAAATCTCCAGTATGGAGTCCATCAATGTCGATCCACTGGTTGTATTTTGGTTTATAGTACCATCTATGCACAAATTCAATGGAAAAGTTTGGTGAAACTCAATCAGTTGCTCTTGACATTTGAAAGGCTTTTTTTTTATCGTGCTTGGCACAATAGTCTTCTAAATAAGCTTCCATCTTATGGATTGCCAACTGTTTTTTTGTAATTGGATAACCAGATCTCACGGACCGCTCACTGGGGGTGATGGTAAACGGCTCTCTGTCTTCTAACTTCACCAATGCTGGTGTTCCCCAAGAGTCAGTTCTTTCTCCTACTCTTTTCCTCCTGTGTATTAATGGCCTTCTTCCATTGACTGAAATTTTATCCATAGTTTTTCTAATAATACCTCATTGCATTCCGCCTTCCAGTTTGAGAAACATTGCAAATATCCACTACCAATTCCTTAAATGCTGATCTCCAGGTAATTCACCAGTTGTGCAAAAACAACTTAGTTAATTTCAGTCCTAACTCAATACTCCTCTCTTACATCTTGCAAAGAGGATTCTTCTGCTCTTATGCTTATCTTCGATGACACTCAGATTTCTGGAAAAGATCCTGTATGTCTATTAGAAATAACCCTGACTTCTAATCTCTCTTGGCATAACAAATCACAAATATTGCTTTCTCTTCATCTAAAAAACTTCTTTTTCTGTTTCGCTTTCCAAGCTACTTTTCTTCTAAACAATTACTTATTCAGTACAAATCTCAAATCCACCCTACTATGGAATATTGTTCTACATCTGGGGGGTGGGTGCGCCCCCAAAACCTCTCTCAGGCTTCTAGACTTTATTCAAAAGAGGGCAGTTAGGTTAATTAATAACCCATCTCTTACAGTCTCTCTCTCCACTCTGCCTCTTAGGCTCATTTGTGCTGCATGCTTTTTTCTATAGATACTTCCATGGGCGCTGTTCTTCCGAATTGGCTTCTATAATTCCTCCTCCTCTCTCTCTCTCTCATCCAAAGTAGTCCGAATACGTGTTGCTACCAGCGAACGTCCATTTACTGTCTTACTTCAAATTCAGATAACTAACTTTTCTTCTTCATTTATTCCTTTAACTATCGTTTTCTGGAACAACCTCCCTTCACACGTATTTCCTGAAAATTACAATTTGCAGACATTCAAGTCTAATGAACCTTCCAAACCTTCAACCCACGCACGGTACTAAGTACAATAAGTTCTAATACCTCTCGTGCTTGGGGTTTTCATAAAATAAAAAAAAAAAAGTCAGAGGAGTTCAGAGATACAGAATACAAGAAACTCTCGTATTTAGCAGTCATGCGAGCTTGAACAGCGGTCACTCAAACCGCGTGTACTTATGTACCCTCATGCCTTACCACTCGGCTACGGCGGTGGTTGGAGTCAGAGATTTCAAGGTATTGTTATGTGTTCCGCTTGGACTTTAGAGGGGGACTAACCAGCAGAATCAAAGATTCTGCTGGTTAGCCCCCCTCTAAAGTTTGTTCCCGGTATTTAACTTACATGCACTGGTTCTATATTCTACGCTGTAGAATGTAGAACCAGTACATGTAAGTTAAATACCGGAACAAACTTTATCTTTTATCAACAGGATCTATTCTGAGTTTGTAACAGAATGGATCCTGTTCATCTATTCTGTCACAAACCCAGTGTACCCAGTATGTTGGTTGGAAAATATCTTTTTAGGCTGCAAAATAGGATGTAAGCTCATAATTCCGCGCATGCACCTGGAACCTTCGATAATATCTTTGTTATTGGGTGGACCGGTGATTAATTGCACGAGCACCTTTAAGTTTTACATCACGACGAGATGAATCCATGGAGATAATTCTAAATTTTCGACCTGACGGCCTTTGAAATAGTAAATCGCAAAACCCACCGCCATGTTGACCAACGAAGAATCAACCCGTACGAGATATTTGTCACTGTAGGTGCGAGAAGCAGCAGACCAGATTATAGAGGCGTAATGGACTGTGTGTAGCCAATACTGCAGAATAGATTTTTGTATTCATTTTCCCACGTCAGTCCTAGATTTGTTTGTATGATATAACTCTCTTAATAAGCCTTTATAACTTTATAACTCGATCCCCATTAATTAATTTTCCTGTTTGGTGGGATTTATTCCAAGCCCTGTTCCTTTCAGATATGTTGCCATTTCTTGGATTAGCCAGTGAACTAATTTTTTGGGCATGCTCATAAACGTCAGAGGTTATAAACATTTTATGTCATCTGTATTCGCTTTAAAAATTCTTGTTGTGTCAGAAAGGGCTCCAAGGCAGCTGCGAAAAGCAGCGAGGAAAGCACTCCTCCTCCTCGTGGTACTACCCTAGAGATGGTGAAGTGTGCTTAATAATTCTGATGTTGGATACTTATCGTTCTATTGTGCAATACAGTTTTTAGTATTTGAAAAAAAATATTAATATGAGATCCGGTTGAAATTCCTTTTGGTTTCCTAAAGCTGCATCCTTTATTTCCGTTAAATATAAATTAGATTAACGTGTTATTTATTTTTTAAACGTTTAATATGTAATGTTTATCTTTCAGTTCATCCTCAGTGTACTTATTTTATACACTTAACAAGAGTCATCACCTCATCAAAGAGCAAAACCAAAGGTGGTATGCAGTCGGGTTTTTACTTTGTTCAAACTGCTTGTTATCCATTATTCAGCCGCTTCCATATTTTTAATTTGGTTTGAGGGGAACCAAGGGGTTGTAAACCCCTTGGTTCCCCTCAAACCAAAAAGGTTGGTTGTAAAAAAACCAAACCAAAAAGATTGGTTGTAAAGTATATAATTACTAGCGGATTTTGAAATGCCTGTGACTTCTTGATTGCCCATCAGGCATTATACATGTCCTTAAGGACCTTCTTCTGGTCCTTGGCATTTCATTAAAAATCATCTACGAAAAATTGCTGCAAGCCTTTAGCATGAAAATTGGTAACAGGTCTGGACCAGCAGTCAATTGGTTCTGGAGGCTGTCAATCGCTTTTATAAGGCTGTCTTTGCAAAATGCTAGGTTATTCTAATCGTTGTGCATTCCGATAACTGATTTGGATTATTTAACCTTCTGAAGATCTTAATAAAATCATCTTGGTTCTGGAACGAGAATCAAGCACTGGTAATTATGCCTGAGTCTTGCTCATTTTCTTGAGTGAACTGCCCAAGTCTTGAAGCATGCTTCATACATTTTAACTTTGCTGCTATTCTTTTGACTAATGATTTTTGGTCGTCTTAGTTTTGTAATGACCATTTCTCTGCAGTAGCGTTTCTTCTGTTTCAAAACAATGATTGTTTTCTCTTCTAATGGATGATGTCTTCTTGGGTCACGTCCTTTATATATTTCTTAAATTATCTTTATTATTACTTTTATTTTTAAACATAAAAATTAGTTTTTTCCTGTTTGTTAATAAAGGTTAATTTTATCATGAT
Organism: Mastigoproctus giganteus; assembly: GCF_048544385.1. Taxonomy (NCBI): domain Eukaryota; kingdom Metazoa; phylum Arthropoda; class Arachnida; order Uropygi; family Thelyphonidae; genus Mastigoproctus; species Mastigoproctus giganteus. The sequence goes on along the minus strand of NC_143578.1, from coordinate 151,213,639 downwards.
TATACAGAACAACATTAAAAATAATGCGTATTAAAAAAAAAAAAACGCTGCCTTCCCTCCACTTCCCCGTTCTCTTGGAAGGAGTCTGGATTCAGCGCTACATCAATGTCTGGAATTCATTCGCTGCCAGCAATCCAATATCTTCTTTAAAATCGTCCTTCTCAGTTCCCTCGATTTGGCGAGCATTTTTACATTATTATCCCCCGTCTCCTGTAGCAGTTTCCCCCTTGGTGGAGGAAATGTAGAAGGAATCTTTCGAGTGCCCTGCGGAGCACTTACTGACGTTCAAAGAAAAGATCTTCATCGTTTTCCAAATGCTGTAATCCGAAAATTAAAAAAAAAAAAAAAAAATGGTCACTCCAGATAAATTGAAGACCACGCTTAGTTCTAATCAATCATGGCTTCCCTACTTGAATTAGATCTGACTTAAGAGATCGATGTTTTCACTCCAATTCCCGTCGGTTGCAACCCAGAAGCGAAATGGGTAATTTCTATAACGATTGCATTAAATGGTATTGCCGACTGAACATATTTTTTTTTATTATTATTCGAAGTATTTTTTCCCTTTTACAACTGTATAGTTTAATAAAGTGTAGATGCTTTTTCTCTTCGGTATATCGATGCTTTTCAAACGCGTACGTGTGGGGCAGAGTTTCTGATAGCTTTCTGGACACAATAAGGAAGCAACGCTGAACGAAGGTCTGTATTCATATCAAACAAGAAATTAGTTTATTGCGTGACCAAAATGTTCTTTAAATTATTCGTGGAATCAATTTCCTAAAATTTTTTGATAATTAAGTATTAATTTTTGCACAACTAAATCAAGAGATTCATGCTCCAGTATTGGTCATATGTGCGATATTTGTAAAAATCGCGTATTCAAACCATCGGTCTCGACTAGTGGCATAACTAGCGTGAGGCAGGTGCCCTGGGCCCCAGATTTGTAGAATGTATAGTATCTTATGTAGGATGGCACCTGAACGAAAGTTCAACTCCGCCTTTGTAAACTGTGATGATTATAGAGCACTGTAAAAGGCCAGAAATATGTGTAATATTATGCTCCTGCGGTGTATGCGTGTTGTTTAATTGTTTCTGGCCGTTTTGTCACCAGGCAGGCGATCACCTGGAAAGCCTACCCAGTGTCCGTCTACACCACAGGACGGTAAGCCACAACTACGTATGTGCCATGGCCAACCTCAATACCACGCACTGAATGTCCAAAGCCAGTTGGAACCATTCAAAAGGACTCCGTGCCAGCAAGCCAGCAACAGTGCGCACACACACACACAGTCATTCCCAGAAAACAGGCCAGCAGAAGAAGAAATAAAGAAGAAAATAGCATAAAGTAAAAAAAAAAAAAAGTCTTTATCCATGTCTTTGCCCACGTCTTTAACCAGTGTTGCCCAAAGTAGTCCACAAAGAGTACAGTCAAACAGAAGTAGTAATGTCATCCAAAAACAAGATCAGCAAGGCAGGAATAAGTTCTTTCTAGATATAATTCTGTTAATCTGGAGTGGTATCAGAAGTCACTGGTTGATACCGGTATCACTTTGCAGAGGAACGATTGAGTTGTGGAGAGTCTTGATAAAGGACGAACCAGAAAAATGCAGCATCTGTTAAAACCTTCGCCTGTTCTTTAAAAGCAGCATAATTTTGTACATGACGTCATCAGAACGACAGACGAGGCAACAGGTTGTATTATGATTTATGATGTGTTTTCAATTTGGTTGCTTGCATTAACAATGAGGTTGAAAGTCTTCCTGCGATTAAAAGCAACATTGCAGAAGGTTCGAAGGGCCTGGAAATTATTGATAGATATGAGTATCTTCTCACATCCAGAAGACAAGTTTGTAACTGTTGCCTTAAGAGCCAATCTTAGGTCCTCGTAAATGGAGCATTCAAAAAGGACGTGAGAAGAGTCTTCCGGCAGGTAGCCCACATCGACTGGAGACCGTATTAGCAAGTCTGAATTGGTAGAGTTTTGCGTTAAGCGAACCATGTCCAGTTAGTATGTAGGAGGTAAACAGTGAGGGTGAAAACAATTTTCTGGTGGATGGGCCCCAGATTTAGGGGACGCCATTTTATGGTTAAAAAATGCAAAAATTCCAAAAGGGCAATTTTCAAGGGGCGCCATTTTTTTATTTGCCCTGGGTGCCATCAATCCTAGTTACACCACTAGTCTCGACATTTACTAGATCAAAAAGTGGAATGAAGCAGAAGGTATACTTAATGTATACCTTAATGTATACTTCCATACCACTTTGCGCTGACTTTTGAAGCTGTTTATAGCAATTCTCACCCCACATAGTGAGAATCAAAATTCCCTACTAAATTAGCAATTAATTGAAATAAAACAGTTTTCCTTGTCCGGTGGACTTGCCGATAAAACAGAGCTCATTTTTGATAGACAACAATCCCATTAACAGTAATGAGAAATACACGTATACGTATACCTGGTTATTGTTATATAGTTCTTTATTTCAGTGTTTTCCACCTCAAGTATAAAAGTGGTCCGTATCTGAAAAAAGGTTGGGGACCATACTATATGAGAATTGATGTGGAAACATCTCAGTCTACGCTTAATACTTGATGGGCATAATCGAATGATTAGTAATCGAGAGATTTCAATCGAAATAATAGAATGGTTAGTAGTTACTAACCACTGATCATTTGATTAAAATACCATGATCATATCTGGTCTGGATCATATCATATCTATCATCTAATATCACAAGGAAACTAAAAGTTAGACCGTTATTTTCTTGAAAGCTGAGAAGAGAATCTTCAGAGAGGACAACACCAAGAAGGAAACTTTTTGAGATTAAATAGTGGGCTATGAAATTAAAATCTAAGAAAACAGTTGTTAAGAATATTCTATTCATTACTGATGCCCTTAAACACTGAATGTAATAATAATAATAATAATAATAATAAACTATTTTCCTTAAAGGTTCTTCTAGAATAGGAAAAGTTCACTGAAAGGATCAATAGGTGTTGTAGGGTTTTAGGCGCATCAGCTACTTCACCATATTACGCGGGCCATACATTTTATGTTTGTAAATTGATGTGTTCTGTGGTCTATTTGCTGTTTGGATGAAAAACCAGCGGTTCCAGGAGAAAAAAAAAACATTCTAACTTCGCCTTAGCCGAATAATTTCAGATAGGTTGTGAAAAATGCCCAATAAAAATTTTTCGCGTCATTGACGGGATTCTCTGGTCTTGTCTAGTCGGTGTGGGGAGAACGGTGATCATACCATCATGCGTGGGTACAAATGGGAATTTGATAACTCATTGGTGCCCATGAGGGCACCAGTGGGTTGTCAAATTCCCATGAACCCCTTCAAACAAGGGCGTGAGTTGAAGTTTTTGATTTAATCCTGCCATACATGGTATCCTTCTTATGTTCATCAATTCTTTGATTTAATCTACTACTGGATTCTCATACGAAGGTGGAATTACACCAGCATTGAATATAGTATATTGGGACTTCTGGGTTGGATAGGGGTTGCTTGATTTTAGATAGATGTTATTTTAAAGAAAGTGATCCTGTGTAGATAGTGTAAATATTGTGAGATTGGGTTGCTTTTCTAATCGTAGCATTATCCTCAGATGTAAAGTTTGATTAGCGTGTTAACTTGACTCTCGGACTCAACTTTATTTTATTTTCTTTATTTACTTTACTGCTAATAATTACATACCATATATTGTCCCATTCGAAATATTTTTTCTATCAATAGTGTGCTCTACGTAGATCTCGAACTATTTTCTGAATTCTTACCATGGATGTATGAAACATGCGCACACAAAGTTCTAGTTTACGAGAACTTTGTGTGTTCACTTAACGAATTTACACGTTAAGGCCTTTGAAATATTAGTACTCCATTTCTGGTTGATTTTCGCTACAACGAAAACACGCTGAGGAAAAGTTATTGTATTCCCAATACACAGTTCGTTGACAGCTCTGCTTATAGCAGATACTCTGAAGCCTCGCAAACTGTAGTCCTCGGGGGTCCTCAGATCTCAGGGACCACTTTCAATTAATTGTCGTCCCTTAATCAATTTAATAACTTGACCTTTGTCCTTGATCAATTAAATAACTTGTCCTTAGTTGAATTTAATTAATACAGGAACAAACTTGGGTCAACAGACCACAGTTTTCGTTCTGGATTCCTTAACTCTTTTAAGTAAATTTTAGAGAAGATGACTGGAATGTGGAACGCAGACTTCAGCAGAACAGTTGAAGACTCCCTTCATTGCTGTTGGGTGTTATTATATAAAATGAAGAAAAACAACAAGCCAAATAGACGTCACGTGATGCTTTTTTACTGTTATGTATAACAGTAAAGGAAATGTGCTGTCTGTGGTCACCATATCCTTAATTACGACCTTTAAATTAATGGAAAATGTATTTCCGTTTAACCTGTTTTCGCTTAACGAACGAATTTAAAGAAACACATCGCTTTTGAAAAACGCGGATCAAATCTTTTAAAATAGAGAGAGTTGAGTCGCGCAGGTCATGAAAAAGAGCGTACCACAAACTGAAAATTATTAATAAGAATTACAAAATACGTCACATCAAGAAAATTGATGTATAACAACAAGATTTAATTCTCTTACGTAGTGAAGGTGAGATTACTGTAGCTGTTTACTTCTAAATAGCGTCTTGATACGTGTTTCTTCAGTAATGCGAAGGATAGTCACATGCCATGCTGTATTTAAGAGGGCAATACACTGGACTTCGCCCGTGGTCTCTGCGCTTTGTACTATACAATTTTCGTTGGTACTGCTGGCACGTAAACGGTTACAGTAAAGATGTTTTGTAACCAAGGCAACGTTATAATAGAGTTCAAACTTATCATCGCAGAAATCTCTTTTCGAATTCAGAAAATCTGAGGCATCCACACCTCGTTCCTTCACGAATTACTGGAAATTGTGTTCCATAACCAGAAGGATAAAAGATACTTGTTGGCAATCGCTGATGTCACCGACCGGAGATTTTGTCTTCTCCGAACGTGATTTATCTTTTGATCATCCTGCCTATACGTCACATACACCTGCACATAGCTGTGGAAAGGGATCGGTGTCATCTTATTACTCACCGTAGTGTGGGAAATGCGACCGGTGCCTAGATGAGTTCGCAATAGACAACAAAAGGAGAATACTGTAGAGTTGTTTGCTCCATTTACAGGTTACAGTAAAGATGTTTTGTAACCAAAGAAACGCTATAATCGAGTTCAAACTTATCATTGAAGAAATGATAAGGGACACAAAATCACCCAGCCACGGTATGACTCCAGTCTAGTTATCATCATAAATAAATTAAATTAAATTTCAGTTTCTACTTCGGGACAACCACATAGGACCAGAGTAGTTCAGAAGTACAATAACATCACCGTATTTAGTTGTCACTCGAGTTTGAATCACGGTCACTCAAACGCGTGTATTTCTGTATTCTCGTGCTTAACTGCTGAATAACGGCAGCTGCAACGAACCATTTGCTGCTTTAGCATTAATTGGCAGTGTAACCATTTTGCATATTTCTTCCCAAATATCTTCGAATAAAGTTGATATCAGGGTTCCGTTAAGCAACAACGATCGGTGTTCGTGCCGTACACCATATCACTGATAACAATGTGTTTAGCTTGTTCCTAATGGTCGGTTTTAATAGATCCCCTGTCAGTAGATCTTCCAACATTCCAAGACAGGTTGCACAAGGCACAAAATTATCTTTGATCTATCAAAGTCTATTGCTGCATCTGTTCCTCCTTTAGTGCAATTGCTAGTTCAGCTTTGTTCAATTGCCAAAAGACATTCCATCGGATTCAGTTTTAGACGCCGGGAAGTCATGCGAATTGTTCAATTTAATTTCCTTCCAACCAGGTTTGTAACTGCTCGCTGTATAAGATGGAGCATTATTGTGCTGGAATATGGAGGTCTCATTTCGTTAGGAACTTCCTGAGTGTAGGCACTTTTTATTTATTTTTTGTACTAGGTAGTCCCAGCCAACTTTCCTTGCACCCCCACCACATATTTACAGAGTTGTACATTTACAACCACTGAACAACTTGACGTATAATTATCTTAGATTCTTTCGTTCTCAATGTAATATCCATATCACAATGCAAAACCATGAAGGTACTTGAAACTATAAAAGTCTCAACATAAGGTTGTGATGACCTCCAAGGATCCAAGTGACACTTGTAAGTCCACCACGAAGACTCAAAATCCTTAGTAGAAGTCCAGTCCAGTCTAAACCAGGAATTGTGGTCACACTGAAGAAGTCAACTTTGTTCTCTAAACTAAGGAATTCACTAGTCGTCGGAGACCTACTAACCAGACCAGGATCTGAAAAATATCCATAAACGTTCCCCACCTAGATGGGCTCGGACCCAGCATATATATATATATTTTCCCCCCCCCCCATTCCGCAGTGACTCTGCAGATCCTTTCGCTAGGCCACTGGCCCAAATATTGTTCATGCCCTAGTTTCACTTTCTCAGCTAATCTGAAACTTTGTGCAAATGGAATTGCTTGTATAATTACATGTACTTGTATACCCATTTTTTTTTTTTTTTTATGAAAACCCCAAACACGAAAGGTATCAAAACCTATAGTACTTAGTACCGTATATGGGTTGAAGGAGAAGTATGGGGGGAGGGGGGATGCCGGAAACTTTGCTCTAGAGACTAAACATGGATTTCACCACTTCAAGCCTCCAATAAGCAAAGTGGTGGTATTTCACCGGTTGATGAAAGTCATCTACCACCTATAAATGTACGCATATGCTCTCTTTATGAAAAAGTTTTAGAGGTATTTCTTGAAATCTATGTAATTGATATCCTACTTAACTTTGTCTCAATTGAAATGGACTTCCATCTCACTTTTCCATCTTAGGGGGGCTTAATTGTTCACGATATTTTGCCTACAAACAGGTCACCATCGCAGTAACTGTACTTCGTTATTGTTCTTGACCTACTTACAAAAGGCAATTGTGTTGATTATGATACGATCTGTATTTATGGCAGTGTGGTCAGTATAATATGAAAAGGTACAATCGTCAAAAATACGTGCCTGCTAGATTTAGATTCTAGGAAAGGTTAGGTTCATGTTCAATCGCCACTATCGTGATGAAATCCACCTCCCGAGCAGAGTTAGTTTGTCTTAAAACTCGTGTGGTGACTTTTCTCTGTAGGATATTTCTTTAAAATAAACGTTGATGAATCAGCTTTCTCCATTCTTGCTCCATAATAATAACCTCTCTAATAATACATCAAAACTGAAAAATAATAAACATTAAGCTCACTTGTTGCAACTATTTTTCGAACCGTGTTTGTAAGAAGAGACATAAATAAAATGTAGTGAAAGTGGGATACTTTGATAAGTGCACAATGGCTTGTCTACCAGCAAGCAGCCAACTGGGAAGTTAAATAACATTTAAGGAACAAAATTCCTTTTCCTGTAGTAGAATTAAGAAGAAATGTAGGACTCTGCCCATGATCTCAGTGGCTGGCTCAATTGATCACACTATTGGAAATGCGGATATATATAATCAGTGGAAGAAGGAAAGTGGAGATTTCGATTTAAGATATCGCATGTCTTCATCCCGTTGAAGCTGTACAGTTCTGACTACGTTTTAGGAATTTCCTCAAAGGAATTCATTCATTCAGAGCAGATATCCTTGAAACAGCAGCATATGGCAGGCGCCCCTGATTTCCATCTCACTGCTAATAAAATTAGGCTAGTATCTAGTTTCAACTGCAGATTTGATGACATAATTTGTTGTTACATTATATATGCATAATGGACTTTGATATGGATCTAATGTATAAAAAGCGAAGTCTTGGTGGAACCAAACTTATGCATATCGATTGCGTCCATAAACAAAAACTTAGGGGAGTTCACTGTAAGTCAGGGTTTCTCAACCTTTTTTTAATTATCGCCCTCAAAGGGTTTTTTTAGACTTTTTTTCCCTAATCGTCCCCCTCCCCCATGAAATTTTAAAAAAGAAAGCACTTTATACTTACTCTTTTTATTCAACGAAATCCCTGATCCTGATGCTTCTTAGCTAAAAATTCAATGTTCGGTATGATGTTATTAAGTTTAATTCTAATGTCTCCTCTTGAACATATATCAATTCTGTTTGTTTCCCTTGTTAATATTTTATGTACTGAACTAAAACCACTTTCAACCCTATAAGCCGTTGGAAACAAAAAAGTACTTTGGCCATTTCAGACCATGTTATGGAAGTTGATAGCTTAAATAAATTCAAGGCAGAACGAGACAAACATTTGGAATGAATGGATCAGTGAAATAGAAACTAATGCTGTGTGCCGACCGGGCTAGCCGAGTGGGTAAAGTACCTACCCGGCAACCCAAAGGTCGCGGGTTCGATTCCCGCCTCGGGCTTGGATCAAAGTACTGCAAAAACCTTGGGAGGTGCAATATGGCCACAGAAGCCGATGCGCCAACAACTATCAAATCAAATCAACTAATGCTGTATAAGCTTGCTTTCTTGCATCATGTGCCTCTACTAATTCTAATGCTATTATTGGATAAAGAAGTTTAGTTGTTTTTGATCTCCACAACTCAGCCATTCCACCTTTTTAGAATTTATATTTGCATTCTTCGTTACATTTTAATTCAATGAGTTCTTGAATTTCTGCACTAGCAGACCCGACATCGCATCCAGTTGGATCTAACATCCATGGCTTCACTTCAAAAGAAAATAAATCTGAAAATCTACTTTTCATTTCACCTTTTAAAGAACACAAATGATCTGAATAATTCTTAAGACCATTCTCGCTGAGAAATTCATTGTTGTTGTTGCTATGAAATTTAAAGACACAGGCTGCTAGGGCAATATTGTGTCTTTCTAATGATTAATAGGAAATACTAATTATATTGTAATATCTGTTATATTTTATGGTGAGATTCATTGATTTCAGCTAACCATACCATGAAATTGTTTTATCGTTAAATTGCTTTCAAATATTTCCAGTTTTCCAATGAAGGCTTTTAACACGTGTTTGCAGTCTATCACTGTAATTAATTTCCCTGAAAGTTGAATTCATGATACTTATTACGTTTTCGAAAAATTGAGATTGATATAGAACTGGACTAATGTTTTTTACAACCAGATGATGTGGGTGCACAATGCAGTGTACTGCAAGAGCTGCGGGACATACTGCCTTTAGGTGGGCTATAAAACCTTTGTGTTCCAACCATCGAGGTAGCACCATCCGCGCTACCTCGATGGTCGGAACACAAAGAACTATTTTCTAGTTTCATCGAACTATCTTCCTTTTACTAAATTTCTCACTCACTCCTAAGATAATATACATATTCGTTAAAAATCAGTTGTCTCATGGGAAAAGAAAACCAAATGAGAGAAATTAAATATTAAGAAATAAGATGTCGTTGATTAGGGTTGAACTTTGAAGGGCCACAAACCATTGTAATACCCATGATTTTTTTTCGCCCCCAAAAACCAGTTTTCGTCCCCTTCGGGGCCATATAGTCCCTGTTGAAAATCCCTGCTGTAAGTGAAGGCAACACCGACTCTAAAATACAAGAATAGGAATAGGTGTGTGCAACTTAGGGTGAGCCCGCAACCAATATTTAGCACCTTATAAAGAGTTATCAGAAATTCCTTATTGGGTGGAAGAGAACAAAACCGAATTTTAATTTTACTGTTATCAGTGTTCTTGGATTGTAAATGGACGCCCTTGCTAAAACGATGCTACTCAAGTCCATCCGAGTTCAGTCGTCGTTTTGGGTGGGCCATCGAGACGTGTCCTGCATGGAAGCTGGCAGTTTCCAAAAGGCGTCATATCAAATAATCGAAGTATCTAAAACACCTTAGAAGGAGAAAAAGTGTGCAAAGTCTCCACGTCTCTCTTTTCTTTTCCGTTTTATTCTCGCCCTTCACCTACACTAGTGTCGTTTCACCAGAAGCTGACTGTGCATTCAAATACGTTAACGTGTGGGGAGGGAAAACAGCTAATTCGCATTTGTAGAACATTTTTAAACGAACACAAAGAATGTAATTTTCAATGGCATGCATACTCAGTTATTATTGTAGACACTGGTAATCAAAAGTTGATCAACCGAATTTCCTCATACACAAAATCTTAAAAATTGGAACCATTAATTCTTTTAAATTCTAAAATTTTTCCATAGTTTAGAGAATAAAAGGATGTAATTTCTTCTCCAAAAGGATTTTTAATAATTTAAGAAAGTTTTGATTTTATTTAACAGGTCTCTGTGCACCCCTTGACGACTTGCTGATATTCTAAATGTACTATTTCAAGAGCAGTGAATATGGGTGTGTGGTCATATACGCCAAACATTTTATTTTTGAATAAATAATCTTTATTATAGATTTAGCCAGGAGAATCACATAAAAGGCTCGATGTAGAACAAGGTGAATTCTATTTAAAAAAAAATAAATAAAAACATAAAATGGGACTACCTTAAAAAAAAAACAAACAAAAAATAATCATAAAGTTCTCCATAGAGTTTAGACAAAGAAAAAGACGGCCCATTGTGTCCTATCAATTATTTATAATTGATAGGACACAATTCTGCGGTCTTCTACGGTGGTCATAATCCTACAGTAGAAGACCGCACTTGGAATATTGTGTCAAAGCATAGAGACAGCACTTAAAAGAGACACTGAGCCTTTCAAAAAGGTCTCTGACGAAAGAAATTAATTGGAAAAGCAAATGACAAGACTTCGATTATGTGGACTACAGAGCTTCGTAATCTTATAAAGGTCCTCATTGATATCTTTAAAGCTCTGAGGGGAGATTGAAAAATGAATAAAGATGAAATTTTCATGCATTATTAATGATACTGGAACTAGAGAACATAAATTCAAATTAGGGAAAAGAGGTTTACTCCAGATTGTAGGAAGTTTTCTTTTATGTGGTTGACAACTTCTGGGATACTTCGATATTCCGCAAATTGGGATTAAAAGTTTGTAAATAACAACGATCTAAATTTTTTATCTTCGGGTTAAGCATACACATTGCTCCAGGTAACTCTGGACTCCATGTAACCCAGCGTTATTTCATTAACTGTGTGTTATGTAAGTTAACTCCAAATGCACGAAGTGTTTCGTGATTTTCCCCCGTCTCCAAATATGTCGATTCACGAATAGAACTATGGACAAAACGTGAATTTCCGCTGAGACTTTATACGGGAACTGTTGCTTCCATCTAGAATTAAAATACACCATCATACCAAAATAAAACAACCACAACAACGTGTTAAAATTGGGGCTGCAGGCAGGCATTTTGATTTCTTTCGGCGCAAATTTCGCTCATGTTGCTAAGACTGCAACACACGCCATTGTTCACCTGTTTAGTTCGGATATACAAATGCAGGTGACACACGGCGATGGTCGGGATTCAACTCATTATATGGCAGTTATGGGGTGGTTTTAAATTAAGACCAGAGGATTACGTCAAGTAATTTAATTAAAGTGGAATTAGGTGGGAAAACGCTTTCTCGCGCTTCTATTTATCCCAGCCCATCACATGGATCTTAACTATCTGCGCTGCTGACTTCGGCCTTCTTAAGGCGTGGATAATTCGCAGGGCCCCACTAGAAATTCAGTAGAGACTTATTTCGTAGACTTCCACGCTTTTGCACGGGATCATTTGACACCGTGTTATGAATTTTTGAGCACATAACCATCAGCAATGATTACTGCTGGATATGTTATGTGGATAGCGTGGCCTGGTTCACTAATTAGATCTGGTTATTCGTCACAACTTTTGTTAAGTTTTTGCAGGCGAATTTACCCACAGATGCTCTATATTTTCCAGTGAAGTGGTGTTGACGTTTTTAGAGTTTTTCCTCTTTATTGCTCTCATCCTTTCCATCTGCACATCACTCAATGTGATGGGTTGCGAGGTGTGAAAAATATATTCGGAAAGAAACTCTTCTCGCGATCAGCTGAAACAGACAGAAACTCTGAGTCCATTTCGTCAAATATTTCCTTTGTTTATTAGCTGCATTTCTGTGGGCATCTTCATACACAGTTCACAGTAAGAGTTGTTTAAAAAGTAGAGTAACAGATGTGGTTGGAAATATTGCCATGAATAAAGGCACATGTACACATGTATAGTATCTTATGTACGGCTCTAGAACTTGAGTTCTACTGCACCATGGAACACTGTGACGATACAGAACTCTGTAAACGGCTAGAAAGGTGTGTGTAATGTTGTTTGTGCAGTGTGTGTGTTTGTTGTTTCTAACTACTTTGTCACCAGGAAGAAGATCACCTGGAAAGCCTGCTCAGTACCCGTCTACTTCATGGAAAAGGAGACCACAACTAACCTAACCACCAGATGGGCAACTTCTGTCATCTGACGTCCTATAGCAGGACAGAATCCCGTGCCCAGGAGGGAGTGCAATACCAGTGGGTGATGAAAAGGCACAAATAGTTTCTGAGAATTTTTATTTTCCTATGAAAAGAAACTGCTGTTAAAAGTATATTTCTGTACGAATAAGAGTCAGAAACAGTGCGCCAATTTTCTTGAAAAACGCGAATTATTAAAATCATTGGATATGTAGTTGCTGCTTGAAAGTTTTTCTTTTATTAATTTATTTATTTTATTTAAATCCAAGCGTTGAATTTTCGTGGGCATATTTTTCTGGCAGCTGCAGTTCTAGTGTTAGAAAGCTGCGGTTTCATCACGGTTAAAATTATTATTATTATTATTATTACTGTCGGTTTATTTGGGCAAATATTTGCTTCCACCACTTTTATGCATCAGACCAGCTAAAAAAGATGTACAAAAAAAAAAAAAAAAGAAGTAAAATTCAGTTATTTACATGTTATTTTCCTATCCTACCGTTACAACCTTTTTGGTAAGGTTCCTCTCACCTCTTCGTCGGAGTAGAGAGGTCACAGCCGGCAAAACAATTTTTCACGATGGAAGAATGTATTCGTAGCTGAAGAAGCGTGGTTCACTGGGCTGGTTTCCTTTTTTGTTTATTTTGCAAGGGTAAAAGGGAAACCGGTGCCACCGAGCTCAGTCTGAGATCAGTCTCTGGTGGAGGCCATGGATGATGTAATCACTTCCATGACACATGATTTCGTGACCAATCAGAATTACTCCGTTGAAGTTTTTGTAGGTGCCCGCAAGGATGTTTCACATCAATAAAAATAAAAATCAACAATAATAATAAGGCAACCTTATAAGACTAAGAAGGCAACCTTTTAAGACCAATAAACAACCAATAAGAAGGAACCTTATAAGACCAATAAGAAAGAACCTTATAAGACCAATAAGAAAGAACCTTATAAGACCAATAAGAAAGAACCTTATGAGACCAATAAGACAACCAATAAGAAAGAACCTTATAAGACCAATAAGAAGGAACCTTATAAGACCAATAAGACAACCAAAAGAGGGCAACCATAAACACCTAGTTCGCCTATACTGATGGGTTGCTCGTTCTCCTGCTTGCACAAAAACTAGCCACTTGATTCATCTTCATAGTTTATAATATCAGTGAGGCAGCTTTACTTTCTGCATGGTTGCTCTTGTCTTTGTTGAGTTTATTGTCTGTCAGACATCTCAGGAATCCAACTTTGATCACACCTTCTCTACTTTAATCTATCTGTGCATCTCCTTTCCTGAAGTGAGCTTTAAAAAAATAAGACAAACAAACTCGAAAGCCAAATCGAATATTTCGCTTTCCACAAAAAAAAGTACGAATCTCGCCAAACTTCTGAATGTCTGTGCATTTTCGCGATCCTTAATTAATTACTACCCCTTCTTTGACATCGCCCTTCCATCTAAATATAAATCTGAATTTTTCCGAAAAAAAAATGTTTCCCTTTCTATGTATCCACATATTTTTTTAATAAAGAATTACTGTCAAGACACTTATAATTTGTATTTTATTCTTGCTGTCATTTGATATCGCATCTGCCAGAAGCAGTTAGAAAAACTGCTTCTGGTCAGACACATGCACAGACATCTCTCACAGAAAGTCTTTTAGTTTTCTTTTAAATCTGTCTTCTGCTTGTCCTTCAGTTACTCTTCCTATGGAATGAACTATTTTTTTTCCAACTTTAAAATTTAGACCTGTTATTTGTGACGACGCAGTGTCGATAACCTGGTGTCGACAAAGCTAAAGCCAAAAGATATCTTATTGATGTGAAACATCCTTGGGCGCACCTCAACCGAGTAAATCCGATTGGTCGTGAAAAGTGCAAGGAAGTGACGTCATCTGCAGCTTCCGATTATCGTAACTTGTATTGTTGCGATCATACTTTCTGCGGCTATCATTTTGCCCTAGATGCTGCCATTTGATTGTAGCCATTCAAATGTCTATAATCAAATTGGTAATTACGCTATTGGCTTGGATTTCGCTAACCTCTTCCAATCCAAGGATGTTTCACATAAAACCATCTACCGCGCATGCTCGGCACACGCGCCATTTTTTTTTTTCTAATTTAAAGAAGACTGTTTTTAAAGACATTTATAATCAAGCTGATCATCACTTTGTATATAACAGTCCTGAGAATTAATTATTTGCAAATATAAAATGTACTCTTTGGCATTTCAAGGAAAACATCATATTCAGTTCATTTAGGATAATTCTAAATGAGAGGCAATTTCATCCATCTGATTGCGTTGCTTTTATCCATTATTTATTTTTATTTATTTTTTTTTTGGTCATGGTTCGTGCAGAGCGTTGATTTACAAAACAGACAAACCGATCTTTAGAACACTCACAACTTACAAACAGAATAAACGGCACATCACGTTGCTCTCGTCCTAATCTAACCTACAGACAGTGGAGGAAAATCTATTCTTCCGGTTTAATGAGCGTATGATCTTACGTGTTTGTCAATAACAAATTCCCCTCCCCTTATGGCCCTCCGTTGACAAATGTACTAAGTGAAATTTAGCTGGAGGATTAAAAGAAAAAAAAAAAAAAAGGTTATTCTTCTCTAGTAGGTGGAGCGCAGGTGGTTTTAAAATATATTTCACAAGGGTGGAATAGCAGAATACATTTTAGGGAGGGGAGAAAAGAAGTTGGGGTGGGGGGGAGGAGGAAGTGTAACGGAAAAATAGTTCCGTCAAGAAGGCGAAAGGACAGAAACGGAAGGAGGGAATGTCAGAGAAAGAAATGAGATAATGTAAAAGTTAAATTTCGGTCATAATACATTCCGTGTCACGTGACAAATCGAGGAAATGTACGATGTTGATAAGATGTGCTCACCTTCCTGCGAGCGATGATTAAAAAATATATATACGGAGAGCAAGATCAATGGCGAAATGACGTTATTGGGGGTAATATGACGGACATACACGTGGCCCGAGGGCGGAGAAGCAGTGGGTGGAAACCGAGGGGAGAAGAAATTGAAGAAGCCATCGTACAAGACAGATGACTGAATGATGGAACTTTCACATTTGGCCGTAGGGAATTTTTCGGTGGGAAATATCCGGTGAAAACAATTCGGCAGTCGGGCTCCATTTGTCACTGGTTCCATCCATCGGGCTCTGTTGTGGTCCGTTAGGCCTAAATAGGCTCTGGCCAACGTGGACATAAATCTTCGCGGTGGAGCACTCAGTTACAATCATTGCGGTTGTCCCGTGTTGCCGAACAAGATTGGCAGGCTAACGCCGAAGAAAAAATCTTGGAAATGTGTTCAAGATGTCGAATGGAGGACGGGCGGTTTTTTTTTTTTTTTTCCCTCCGCGGGTTATACCATTCGTTAACGCGGCAACCACGTGTAAAATTAAGTTGTCAAAAATATAAATTACTTGGCCCTGATGATCAATTCTTCCAGCTGCTCTTTCTCTCTCACTCTCTCTCTCTTCTTCCCTCCCCCACTCCCTCTATGTGCTACAGAGAGAGAGAGAGAGATCACGACAGACGCCTGAACCACGTTGTCAAATGGTGACGCATTAATTAAATAAAATCAATAGCGTTCTACGGGTTTCGTAGTTCGCAACAGTTGCGTTTGATGGATTTTGATGTGTTGGTTGTTCCCAGCCGCCTCTACTTTGTAACGACATTGTTTCTCGATGATGGAGGGCTGTCAGAGGATTTTTATTTCCCTACCAGCATTCCTGATGAGTTGTCGAACGGGTCGGTCACTGTTAGCGCTATAGTTCTATAATATTTCTTCCCGCTCGGTTTTCGGAATTGCGAGTGGAGCGAGAGAAGAAAAAAATAATAAAAAGATCCAGCCGGTTGTTGAAAACCACTTGAAGTAGTCCACGTCTGTTCCATCGTCTTCGTCATAGAATTAAAAAATATAGGTACCGGTTGACACTTTTATTCTTCTATATATCTTCTGCCGTATTTTGGTGGGGAATCCATGCTGCACTTGGGCCGGAAACGCCAGGATTTTTATTGTTAAGTGGTCAGAGATAATACACCTTCGGTACATAACACCACAAACGTGTTTTATTTCTAGTGTTAACAACGTAATGCTCTTCGGATAGCACGAGTAACCATAAATCGTTGCGCCCTCTAGTGTCACAGACAGAGTAAGCATGAGTACACCATTCATCACCTTGGAAGTAAAAACTGTCGTTCCGGCCTAAATCGACCAGTAAAAATAAAAGGATAGAGAGGAATCAAGCCATCGGGACGAAATCTTCTTTTGAATGTTTTATTGCGGGCTACTGCACTTCCTGCAAGCTTGTACGCAGCATTCTTGTCGCATTTCGCCACTCTTGAGTTTTCTTTTCTTTTTTCCCAAGGTCTATACGACCTTCCACACAGCCCGTGCCAATAGGATTGTAAGTTTATAATTGCATTCTTAGCCGGTCCTTTTATTTGTGTGTTCCAGTTGATAATGGTAAGCTGTATACCAAATTCGGGCTTACCCATTGTGCAGCGTATCTTGTTATGGCCAAAAGTGGATCGGGGCAGTCTGTCTTCGATCCACTTTTGGTCAGCTGGATGTTTTATGAGGGAGGGGTTGTGTATTCAGCGAGTTTCAGTGCAGTGTTGTAAGGAGTGACTGGCTCACGTATGTACTGACGTATTATCAGCATGCATTTCAGAAAGTGTAGCTCCAAAAAGTTCTTTATAGGAGAGATCTTTGTGGTATAGTCTTTGCGAGATCTACAGGTGGATATTCATGTGTTGTTGTGGCGGACCCAGGTTTCCCCCATTAGCATTGTTGTACTTCTTGGGTTGAAGCTGATTTACGCGTTCTAAGATTCAAGTATTGAGTGGAAAGTTTCACCAAGTTATTGATGGATTTCCAACTGCAGATCTTCCAACTGTAGATCTTCCAACATACACTGACCCATGACAGCGTAGGATATCTTACCCTTAAGCTCAGACCATGGGCTCCTGTTTACTTTTTTCGAATCAGTTGATATTTCAATTGAATCTTTCTTTCTTTCCGTTTGCTTAACAGCAGGTTTTCAATTTTGCTGTTTGCAAATACATTTTAGAAAGCTACAGGAAAAAAAGTGAAAAGTGCTATAATTTGTAAAGTAAAATACAATATGAGGCGGATATTTAATAGTAGCTATACGTAAGGTAGTAAATAATAATAATAAGGATTTGTTTTGTCTTACGAGGGTGTTTGGAAAAGTGATGCCTACTGCATTGTGAGACCAGCTGGTTTACGTTGACTGAAGCGTTTCATGGTGGTTAGACATCTACTGAGCAAGTTCTACAGTTTCTGCAATCGGGTGAGCTATGAAATTGGGAAATGGAGGAAGAAAATCTGAGGACTTCGATAACGCGTGAGGTCCTGAGAAACTTTCCACTCGAGTGACTGAGACATTCCAATAAAAATTGCCGCCTAAAGCTAGCCATTCTTGTAAAGATCTTAGTAATTTCTCATCGATAGCTGAAATACTTAGACAGAGAAATTTTCTCTCTGGACGAGGAAATAGTTCACAAGGAAAAGTTCTTTAGAAATATTTCTTGGAATTTATTCTCTTTCCTTCAGCTGCGTCGCTGAATTATCTGCGTAGATTATAACTGTATCGAAATCTTATCTGGTGTAAGACGAGCATATCCTTTTATGCTGTGTTGCGTTATTCTTAAGACCAAAAAGTGAATTTTGAATTATTTTCTCTCTCTTTGATATAGCGGTCTTAGGACTCGTTTGGTAGACTTCAAATGAAATGCTTCGCTTGCTGATCTGATTGATGTTGGTTCCGTTCCCCCACCCCCCAACAGAATTACTTTGGTACTCGAACCACATCCAGTTACGCGATCGATCATAATAAATCTAGTTTAGTCAGATCGGTGAGTTTTCACTAATGGATCGGTGTTAGAAAAACCAAAGCTGCATGTCTGTGACAAGTCTGTTTGATTTTATTTGATTTAGAAAAACTAGAATGCTCTCCTCTTACTTGAGGTTGTTCGCTTGCGAGTGCGCATTGTATTTTGCCCGAGGCCGTTCGTGGGCGGGGTTCGTGGACTGTGATTTGCCCCGCAGGTCAGCAATTAAAGTATTCTCGCATTTCGAAAGTTTTGGGGAAAAGTATGATCGAAGAGACCGTGAGATGGCGCTATATGAAAAAGTAAGGACTGCGTGGTCTCGAGCAGTGCTTAACTTTAGTGACATAGGACCCCCTTTTAGTTTGAAGAACTTTTCGCTGACCCCTCTTCTCGTGATTGAAATTCTTTTTATGTTCTAAATTTTATCAGTTTTTAAATATTGAAAACAAATTTCGGTGGACATTATTCGCGGATGACAATTTGAGAAACGCTGGTCTAAAGTCTAGATAGGGTTTCTGGATAATTGAAGGAACACACAATCTACAGTAGTCCTGGAAATTCGGTTTTAGGTAGCAGGCCAGATTTCTATATTTCTCTGTATTGTTTTTCATAAATTAGTGTCTTTAATTTACCTGTTGAGCATATTTTCGTAATAACAAATTATAAACATTACATGTTATTTCTTTCATTGTATTGTTCGTATTGCATGTGCAAGAGCTACTAAGCTTGGGCTTGGCAAGAGCTTTTCGTTGCATTTTAAAAGTACCATTGTTTGGAATTTACCAAGTTGAGTAGATCGAGAACTTAACACTTGTTTACTCGTCTATCAAATGGAAACCAATTTTCCCCTTTTCTCTCTCTCTCTGTATTGTGATAATATGATGTGATTTTGCAAATTATGTACTTTGACACGTAATCAGATAAAAGGTCTTTATATGCTGTGAGAAGCCATTGGCAACAGGATTTTGTTCTATTTTTAAGTGGTATCTAAACACACCTGTTGACCCTTACCAGATAAGCGGTTGCGAACGGTAGCTCACTGGTGTATATATTTTTTATTTACGGTTCCGCTGATTTTAATTTCATGGCACGTTGGAATGGAAGTCACTCCGAAAAATAGACAGATCTGAAAAACAACCATTCATTTTCCACAAGGAACACAAACGGGGATGAAGGTTCGAAGAACAAGATGCCTACCCATGAAAACTGTGGTAGATAAATCAAGCAATAAGGGAGGCCTGCATCTCCTCGCGTTTATCACAACGCGATGCGAACCAGTCTGATGAAGGCCTATTAAAGCCTTAACACGTGGCCAGTGTGACCGTGAATGATGTAACCTAATGGCAGAATTTATGACCCCCCCTCTTGAGCTGCTGCTTTTGATACATCGACTTATAGGGGTAACTAATAAAATGCAAATTAGCTCACGTTCAGTCATCGTGCTTCATTGGATTTGACACGCTTTTGAAAACATGATGTCCAACAACTTTTCCGAAGAAAGTTGAGTCAGGTGTTTCGCCATTCTTCACGTGGTATTAATTACAAGAACGCTAGGCGTAAAATGAACATAAGGAAGTTTGAGGGGTTCTCCTTTCTTTTCTGCTTTCCCATCTTTCATTAGGAGCACACATAGAAGGAGAAATAATGGCACCCGGGCAGCAGTACCCTGCCATTTGACTTTTCAACCGCTACTCGCCAAAGATGCTGAATAAAAAAAATAAAAGAAAGACAGTGAGTGAGTGGCGTAATGTAATGGCACGTGCTAGTTTAGTGTACTTCGCTATGGCTACGTGGAGCATATATTAGCGTAATGAGAGGCCCAACACATTTGTATACAGCTGTTTCTCCCCTCTGATCCACGCCCTAAATACGAACTCGCCCTTTCTAAAGTCTTTGATTATCATCTTTAAGAAAAGCCACCTCGTGGAGCTTCCAGGAGATCTCAGCAAATTATTTGTTGAGATCTTCAGCATAATATGATGATACTCATATTATTTTACCCAATTTGTGGTGTGAAAGAATTCAAGATCTACCAGAACCATAAATTATTTATGGTTCTGGTTGTCCTTCGGTCTCCTGTTGAGCATGTCTCTGGTGGACTGTTAATACTGTATATGTTGCAGGAGGCTCTGAAGATGTAACATTTGCAAATAAAGTTTAAATTGCCACTTATCGTAATTCTTAGTATATTTTAGAGACTATTAAACCCTTTCTGAAGTTTGGAACAGAGTGAAATCGATAGTCGAATTAGAAAATGGTTAAAAACGCAGTTTCGCATTTCCTGCAATGTAGATAAAGTTAGCGACGATTGATAAATGCTACTAAAGCGCCACATTGAGGTTTTATGAGGGTTTTATAATGCTACTGAAGCGAAGTGTTGCTTTTGTTTGGGGGGGGGGATCAGTGTCATAAAATAACTTCAGAATTAAAGCTCTTCATCGCGTAAATAGGCCTAATACCCGAAACCACAAATCCATTAGCAGTCCGGTTGTGAGTTCCTATCAAGACACTGAACTGTGGATAGCTTCATTTCTTTTATTATCGCTCTTTCTCACGTACTTCCCGTAAATATCGCTCCTCTCGGACTTCACCAGGATTGACTGGCAGGTCAAATACGTGCTAGCTTTCATACCTCGGTCCGCTTGGAAGTAACGGGAGTAGACTGGTGGCGCTGTGGTTCTTTTCTCGGTGGACTTTCACCATTGCTGGGTTTCTCTAGAGTACGACAATCGTCGCTGTGGCCAGCGACATCGTTCGCAGTTGCCCCCACCTGATGAACCGAGATTCCACACCCTGTAACGAACGTTAGTTTTAGCAGGTTGACAAACAGGTCTTGATAGCCTTCGTCGATCTGACCGTGTCATAAAGCTGAGTGATGCCAGTTGCAGCTGAGTTAGGAGCTTTAAAATTTACGAGTGGCCAGTTGAGAGAGCACGGGAGGCGGTCTTACGGCTTTCAATCGCGCATTCCCTTCGTACATTAAATTAAACAAAAAGATACCCTTTTCTACGCTGCAGCCATTGAACAGTGAAAAAGACAGAGGGCCAAAAACTTCCCCTTCTTTGCTTCTTCCACCGTAAGTGTAGGCCGCAGAATATGTTACAAGGTTTACTGGTTTTATGCTCTATAAGCTTTAGGGCTCATAAAGTTTTAATGGCGCAATCAGTGGTTGGAAATGGTTTCAATAGGCGGCAGCTACGGCACGCGGCAATGAGAATTTCACCGCTCTACGGGCCCTACTGTTACAAGAGCTAGTAAAACAAATCGAGCTCTCGTGCAAGGAGGCTATACCTGCGCCTCTTTATCTGCTGCTGCCATGTGTGGACACGAATTCGTTCCTTGTTGTAAGCTCCATTTCGGGGGCCGCTACGAGCAGCCAGATAAGCGAAAATCTCTGTACCGTAACCTTGTGCCGTTTTTATCGGAGCCCTGCAGGCGACGGAGGCCGTATAAGGTCGGGAGTTAGTGGCACAAACGACGCGACACTGTATATTGAGGGAGCTGGAAAAGAACGCAGCAAAGGTGAACTTATGACATTTTTTTAATGCCACACAGTCGCTACTGGCGGACAGCCTTCTCCGAGTAGTGGATGAACGCCCATTCTTATCCGCTACCACGTTCATCACGTATGCACGATGTCCTACCGAAGTGCTTTAATGCAAGGATGCAGTCATAACGCTTCGTTACGTAGTTGTGGTCTCTGGTAACGCAGAAACTGGGACACGAGGATGGCTGTTAATGTCTGAAGGAGGTGACATGCAAGTAAATCACGCTCACCTTCTTAATTGTACTGGATCGCTATTTTCCTCGTTAATAAAACAGTTGTCTTCAGTGTCCTCGTGCTTTCATAGAATCTCTTCAACGAACCTAACCTAAATACCCGCGATTAAAGCAGTTTCCCAATGAATAAACATTTTAATCAATACCGCATATTCGACACACTTCTTGAGGATGCGAAAGCTGAAGCAAGGCGTTATTAATTTAGAGGAACCTTAGAACCGCAGTTAGTGTGATGGAGGATGCAAAAGATGCGCTAATCCACCCTCTTCGGAGAGAGAGAGAGACTTAAATATTTAAGAAATAACTTGAAAATCTGAAAAGGAAAATCTCCAATAATTTGAATCGCCTATGGTTTATTAAAACGTAACATTTACTATCATTAATATTAACAAAATTCGGTTGTAATGTCTTTGAGGTTGTACAGTGGTTATAACCGCCATGTTCGAGTCCCATCTATGAGACGAAGAACTATTATGGGCTCTTTTTCCATTCGGTGGGCTAGTTAAGCCACAAAATGGAACGGAATGGATTTAGGTGAGACCGATTGCATGATTTTTCCTCCCGGAAACTCGAGTTTTTCGCGGCGCAAAACAGCAAACCCCCGGCGAACAAAGCAATTATAGACAAAATACAAATGGGTAGACGAGGTTGTTCTCGGCTAACCCTAATATGACGATTTTTTAATCGATATTTGATAAATAATAGGCACAATATTAAAATGGTTGAAGCCTAATAACCTGCACATGAAGATTTAGCATCGTCTATTTAATTCAGTCTGGCTCGATGGGATGGATCCATGAGGAAATCTGACCAAGTGAGCAATGTCATTACGATTCAGCTGTTGATTTCTTACATGTACTCATTGAATATTAATATCTGTAACCAGCAGTACTCTGCTTAAAGGCTAGCATGCAAATACAGAGTTCGTATTCGAATTTGCATCGAGTAGTATCTAGTCAGTCTGTTTTAAACAATTATTCTCGTGAACATCTTTTTCTCTCATTGGCTGTCCCAGAGTATAAATGAAAATTAAAAAGTTTAAAGGTTAGAAAATTTGTGTAAATGAATTGCAAACACGAGTCTCATTTATTTGTGTCTGTCCAGCTTCGATTCTTTGTCCAGTATGATGTTGTCCCAATTATTATTGGTGTCTGTCATCGCAGACAACGAAATGTATCTGCGGGCAGGGATATGAAGTTGACGATAATTTAGTGGAGCTATACCTACACTCATGGCATTTATCAGTGCACAATAGCAAGAGTTTTCACCTGTATTGGGTGTTGTAGACATCTCCGTGCAAACTGTTTGGAGGTCCTTAATAAAGCCATAGCATGCATTCAGAATTAATTGACTCATAACTTACATTAAGCCCATGATAATCAATCCACTCTCCTGAATGAGTCCACTGCATTGATACACTGTTCATGGCATGCAGCAATACTTGAGAGATATAAATCGACAGAATTCTGGAACGAGCAAAGAAGACACCTGCATCCAGAAATACAATGCCATCATTATGTAAGATTATTATCTTCTTGCGTGCTCCAGCAAAATCATAGACATTAATTGGACTAAGAGATTAATCGGCTCATCAGTGGAGCAGCCTCTATATATTTTCTGTTTCATCTTCGGAGGACTGGACCATTTCTCAATGCATACTCGGTTAAGGAAAGGGCGAAAATTTTCCCTTCCCTTTCTCCTTGAATAGCAAAATAGCAAATGTATTTGTGGATCCGTGAAGTCAGGCTTGAAAGATATCCAAGTTGTCGAGTGACCGATGAAACTATGCTAGGTGTTCCTCATACGAATCAGATAGATAGCATCGATCGAAGAAAGGCCATCCAGACTGTCGCAATATGGTAACCGGCTATAACCAAGTAATCAGACACCATGGTGCATAAGTACACGCTGTGAGTGGCCGTGGTTCAAGCCCGTGTATTGTTGTTGTAGGGTTTTAGGAGCATCAGCGAATAAGAATCATACATACTGTCTGTATATTGCATGTGTTCTATGGTCGATTTTCTGTTTTCTGGACAAAAACTCGAGTTTCCGGGAGAAAAACCATGCTACCCACGCCTGAGATCAACTAACTCAGCCACATTGTAAAAAAAGCCCTTAAAAATTCTTGACGCCATTGATAGGATTCGAACTCGGGTCTTTTCCATCCGGCGTGGAAACAAGAGCGATTCTACCAACTGTGCTGCCCACGAGGGTAAGCCCGTGTGACAACTGAATGGTCATTCTGGGGATATAAACAGAAAAATTTATTTATATTTTGTTGTGCCAATTACGCTGCAAATAAATGGCGAAATTTTCACTTTTTAAAACGATTTTTTCGGAATTAATTAATTACTCTTAAATCAATTTATGTAACCAATAAATTCTTTACAGATAATCTACACCTTTGTATTAAAATCCTTGAGTGATGTGAGGGCTAAAAGTTGCCTAGGTACGCGCCCATGCATTCCTTTGTCATGGTCGGTTAACTTGGCTAAGGAATGAGAAACAGCATAAAAGTTGAAACAAGATTCAAACTCATTTATTTGTCTGTCCAGTGTGAAAAAAAAAAAAAAAAAAACGGTGATTTGTCAGTGCTAGCCAATTGAGCTAACCACAGATAAGTACATTGAAAGGTAGTTTGAAATCCTCTTTGGATAAATCGCAGTTGCAATTCAGAACCTCTAAAGAAGGTTCAGAAATAAATGGCAAGTTAATTTTGTTGTGTTATAACCGACGATAAATTCAAAGGTTTAACCGAGGAGTTACAAGCTGTTATTTCCCTCACAATTCCTCCATTACAATCCAAGTCCTCTTAACATTTGTTGTTGCTATGCTGATAAAGTTTCCACAACTCCTGGACAACTGGCGGCGCATTAATTTTTCCTACCTTTCCGTAATAAATGGAAAAATGTAAGAATTCAACAAGGGAAGTGTCGGATTCTTCGTGAGTGCATTATGCACATTAGATTATTGACCAAACTTCTTTATCTCGGTTTCATTTCATCCTCCATTATCATCACTTTACTCCACCTTCAAGATTCGCTGAAGTGCTTTGTTGCTTCTGTCGCCATTAGTCAGTCGGCCGAGCGGCACTTCAAGTGATCAAATCTCTCATCAGACCAAACTTTCCCGGCTCCTTGTATCTTTCGGAAGTCTGCACGAAGGCGATTTATCACCACTAAGAATGTCCAACTTGGTACAAATCCGTGGACAGATTTGCATTTAGTGTATCTCTGCATGGGCGGGGTGGCAAATGTCACGCTGAAGTTCCCTAAATCACCCTTACGGACCATTGCTGTTGTTTGTCACTTTCATCCGGACTCTTCCATCGCGGATCAGTCGCTGTGCTTCGTTAAATTCAAAAGGGGTCATTAAAGATGCTTCGCGTTCATTTTGACAATATCATCTTCTCTCCTGAAAAATAGCGAAACTTAATTTTTAAGAAAATTCACGGTTGTCTTTACAGGTGGAAAAAAAAATCAGATTTTGCTTTAATACGTCTTGCAAAAAGTTCTGTCATTTTAATAATTTGTTTACGAAGATCACTGTCCATATTGGTTTTTTTTCTTGAAGTAATTACCTTTCAGGTCGGTCATTTTCTTTAGCAAAGTGCAGCCGAGGTTTAATTTTAGATTACAAAATAAGCGTTTATTGGCGACCTGCTTTCGAAAAAAAAAAAGTGAATTGCATCGATCTGTTATTCATAAATGATCATCACTCATTTTGTGTGTATGTGTGCGTGCTTAAATCCCAAATACAAATTTCTGTTGTTCACCTTTTGGAATGACATTTAATTTTTCGCGATCTTTGTTTCTGAATATTGGCGACTTTTGATGTATACGGATGGAGCATGAATCTTTTTCTGAAAAAAAGATAAAAAGGGACATAATTCGGAGCTTCTAAGCTTGTTTTTTATTTATAATCACATCCCACCCCTCACCAATCCCTCAGAAAAAGGTTATGTCGATTTTCAGTCCGGTGCCAAAATGTACAAATACATTTTAATGTATTTCTAGATATTTGTAAAAAAATATATTTTTTTATTAAAACTTTAATATCTCAGTGAACATCAATAATTACCAAGTTCCGGTGAATATTCTAGATCAAGGTTTTTCAGCCTTTTTCCAAACTATTTCTTCCACAAAAGTGCAGAGCGCTCCCCTGTGGAAGTGATTTTTTATGGGGAGGGGCGTGACGTTTGTATAACGAAATATGGTTGTAACGAAGTATATATCAATTTATAAAAGTACTGTACGTATATTCACAGCTAAAGTTTATTTAAAATCTCTTTAGAGGACATGAAATGTTTAAAGTCCTCAGCTCTCACTTCAAATGTTTCAGTGTTCTACAGTTTGAGAATTACTAAGCAAAACGATGGGCCTTTCTGATATCTAAGTTGTAGAGGGCGTATCAGTCTGGATGCTGTATCATTGGGTCGCCGATGATCCAGATAACTACCATGGTAGATTGTCTTATACCATCCTGTACCATATCAGAGCATCTCTGAAAAGTTGTGATTCGATCTATGATCTGGGTTCTCCAGTAACTATTGACACCATTCGTTTAAGAAGGCAAGCTCCACGACTAAGGGAGAAGAAACTGTATTGATATATTCTAAGACTGTGAAATACTAAGGAGATTGGTTGATGAAAGGTTTGACGAAACACTTGCGAGAAAAAGTCG
Organism: Mastigoproctus giganteus; assembly: GCF_048544385.1. Taxonomy (NCBI): domain Eukaryota; kingdom Metazoa; phylum Arthropoda; class Arachnida; order Uropygi; family Thelyphonidae; genus Mastigoproctus; species Mastigoproctus giganteus. The sequence continues at coordinate 151,186,945 of NC_143578.1, read as the reverse complement.
AGAAATTTTACATGAAATTACAAAGAGTTGTGTGTAAATTGGGAATAGAAAGGAAGCATTTAAATGAATGTTTATCCTCCCCCCCCCCAAATATAATTTATCGTCAAGAACATAGAGAGCCAGAGCTGATAAAGTAGAAATAAGAAGGTTGTTAGTTGCACAAAGGCCAGTTCTGTTCGTTATAACTAAAGCGAATAGCATCATATCGAATGATGTCATATCCGGAAAGATATCATCCAATTTGTTAGCGGTTAAAAGAATCCTGAATATGCTTTTTGTGAGGGAAAGAATTGTGACATAGAGGAGAACCGGTGTATTCAGCCTAGTAAGATATTTGGCCAATAATTGCGCAATAAATTGTGACAATACCTGAAAACAGATTTCAGTTGGAACGAGGCATGTTTTCCCTTTGGGTTGTTATTCGGATTTTTTAGTGCACGCCACATCTGAATCGGCCCGGGTTCACGGATATGAGTGATAAGCTCCGTTTCCGTTAAAATGATAATTTGAATCTGTTTGCGGCTTCTAATAAAACATGCCAAAGAAATTCAATTCTGACTCATATTGGATGTTTGGTCTTCCAAAACAAAGCGCACTCTACTTTTGTATTCTTGTGTTTAATTGTGTACTGGAAAATATAAACTGGGACTCTGTGCATACACGTGTATACACCTAGTAAATGCTGTGTATATGCACCGTAACGTGATGTGAGATGAACATTTTGAGATGAGTACTCTTGTTGCGGCGTGCTTTTTTTTATATATATATAAAAACTCTTTTGGAAACCACAAGAGGTGCGTTGAAGGGCTGACTGACTGTCATTTCGTTGAGTTGACCTCGAGTTACCTGTACGAATTGTCTGGTGATGTTTGGTTGCTCATTGGAAAGCCAACTGTAAAAGGCGACACGTCCCAATAAATCCATCAGAGAGAGGACGCTGTCAGATGGCTCAGCTCCGCCATTTTATGATTTCTGTCACAGTTGGTTGATTGATTAATCAAGTTTGCTTCGGGATATCTAAAGTACGAAAAAACGACCACGCCGTAAGGTAGGGTGGGAAAGCAAAACGGTTTTTGTACACTCCCGAGGGGAATTGATTAATAGTCACGTTGACGGAGCTTGTTTTTCTTAGGAACTCTCTTAAGAAAGAGGTATATGCAGATTTAACGGAATGGATCGTGCGATTCGTGCATTTTCAAAAGATCCATGACTTCTAGATCAGGCGTCTTTGCTTTTATTGCAACGACTGACGTGTTTATTTGATGATAATATACTTGTAAAATGCTATTTTATCGTGATGCTGGTATTCTGCAAACACCCAAACTTTGCCACGATTAACCTTATCAACAATTCGCATAATGTAGAAGCTACGAATCTAGAAGGATTATAACGTGAACATTAGCCAATCATGTTCCATGACTGAGTAATATTAACTTACCTTTCTGATTTGTTATTTAACCAGTAGAACCCATTGACTGTCAGAGGAGAATATTCATTTCTTGATAATTTGAATCTTTTTGATACACGCCTTTTATATCCCGAAGAGATACACAAGAGCTCAGTTGAAAATATTCGAAATGGCCCATAGAGGTTGGGTGGATAGGGTGTCTAATTGTGGTTCCAAGCTGAAATGTGAAGTCGCCTTCAGGAAAAGTTGACAAAGTAAGAAAACCAACTGTTTAACTTATATATGAACCCCACATGTATAGACAAGGTCTATACATGTGGGGTTCATATATAAGTTGTCTTGTCTATACATTGGGGTTCATATATGACGAGGATTGACTGCAACTCTTCAATGATGAAGAGTGGTAGTACGTGGCTTGACCGGAACTTTTTACAAGGGTGTAGGGAAAGGTTGGTACACACAAGGCACGACGGGAACATTCACTAGACCAGAACTCTGCGAAACCTTTGGAGGGGGACTGCCACTCATATGTGTGTGAGGATCACTTTGAGCACCTCCACAGACCTTCGTAGTAATGTCAAAATATTTGAATAATACACCACTGTGGATAAGTCGCATCGTTTTCCCAAATATTAAAAAGTTTATAGTAATCGAACTCTGCATTCATTTTTGAAACTATCCACTGCCTCACCAAACAGACTTCATGTTTATCCTTATACGAAACCCTTCCGTGATCTCAGTCGCTATACACGTATTTTCTGTGTGGCTCTTAATCCACTGCATTAATGTAAGTTTACATCTGGTTGTGCATCAGAACTTGTATGAGATACACTTGTCTAATTGACGAGTCGCGATGTATTGGTTCGTACAAGTTGTAATAGATGCCTCTCGCGTTGAAATCTTTGTATATGGCGATTTTACCAATTTCTGTACATGAAAGTCGTAGAACTGGCGCATGCGCAGTTTCTAAATTTAACGGGTCTTTTTTCTTGTTTTTTTTTTTAGAACAGAACATAAACACAATCGCCGTTCGAAAGTGATATATAAATAATATAGCTTTTTATGAGTAGAGTATAGCTAAAAAGAATACATGTCGTATTTATACTTGTGGAAAACATTTATTAAAGCTCTTTCAATTTCAAAAAAATTCTCCATCAGAGAGATGGATTCTCATCAAAAGAAGCCATCTCTCTGGTGCCGAGCACAGGTTACCTAATACAGATAACCAACCTTTTTGAATTAAAGGTGAGCTGTCAAGTGAGGTTTTTCATAATTATGGCACCTTTTTGTCCGACTATGAAGGTTAATATTGAGAATGCATTTCTATCCATGCATTTATATCCATACATTTCCAAACAGCAATGTCAAGAAAGTGTTTCAAAACGTAGAGATATATCATCTTCACTGTGTTCCATCTAGTGGCTCAGCACGGCCCTGATTATCAGGGCCGTACCGAGCAATTTTAGTACCTGAGGCAAGAATGAAAAACTTGCGCCCTACTCTTAATGATGGCAACGTTGGAAATTATTTAATCTTTCCTTTTGGCGCCCCTTTCAGCTTTTAACCTGAGGCAAGAGTTGATTCGTCGATTTTCATCCTAGACCGAACAAACTCAGTTATATTATAACGAATTTCATTTATTACAGACGGCTTGATAGTTCACTGGAGATTAGAAAATTAAAAGTTGTACAGCTTTTTTTTGTTTCTTTGTTTTATCCTATAAAGCAGCACATTTACTACTTAAAATTACTTATTAAAATATATAAAAAAATGAGGTAATTAAACCAGACCTAAAAGAGGTAGCATTTTCCGTTCAAATTATAATATAAATCATAATTTAAAATAAGGAGTTTAGGTATAGCATTTACAAAACAAAAATTTTTATATTTATTTATACAATATACCGGTTATATGCGAATACATATAACAGCGAATTATATGGGATCCTTCTAGTGGTACAAGAACGTTTCATGGTACTTCATGGACCACTTCTTCAACGATTATTAATACTATTCTTAAAAGAATAGTATTAGTAATAGTGCAAGGAAGCCACAATTTTTTTTCCTACTAGAAGCACAGAGTGGAAGTACAGTAGTATTATTCATATGCAGGTGTCACCCTCTTTATCAGACCTTGTTTGGATGGTTACGGTCTCGTTAGGGGCAAAAACCCTCGAAGTACAACAAGATAATAACAGTTGAATCTGGAAACTTCTTGAGAAAAGTTCGGTTTTATAAGCCCATTATAAAACAGAACGAGGGATTGATGTTTTAATTTCATTGAAAAAAGGCAAAAGATGGCAGTAACATTGCTTCCTTTTCCTTGTCAACCTCTCAAAAATTCAGCAACACACGCTAGTTAGTTCTTAGCCAGGGGTCAAGGGAATCATCCAAGGATAAAGGTCAGCATGAAGACAAAGCCACCGTAGAGGATTCCATAAGTAGACTGCAACTGGCCATCGTCCTGACTACCTGTGAAGATAAAATATATTAAATCTTGTAAAATGACATATATGGTTTAATGAAATACATTAACTGCAAAATATAGCTCGATGAAAGCAAACTAATATTTGAAATTGCTTCATACTCGTTTTTTCATTACAAATATGCATAATTTATTTGTATATGCCGTATAATGAATGTGTAATTATTATTTAACTAACTATTCTAAAATTATTACAGTATGGGAGGAAAAGATTTACATTTAATTTTCCAATTCTCATCTTTTGTACTTTTGCATTTCTATACGAAGAAAATGTGAAAAATTTAGAAGTTAACCATCAGTCCCCTCGACATAGTGTTCGTAATATTCTCCTTCTTGTACGTCACATTGTGGGGATGATTGTAAAACACCTGTATTCCTACGAAAGCTGGACAAGTTGGATGTTGTTGCAACACTATCCAATGAAAAACAATTTTGGGTCTCTTTCCTCCATTGAATAACAAATTACAGTTCTCTACTTCCACCCTTCCCCCACTTCCCATTGAATTATCATATGCTGTAGGCGTAATTGTTGATTGAAAGATGCTCACCAATTTCTGCAATAACTAGGCGATTATATATAATAAATAGGTCTTTCATAAAGTTATTACAGCCATAAATATATCATTGATATGCCATACTAAATTGGTGCGTCTGACACAAAAATGTCTGCAGTTATCGGCTGAATATAACGAACTGATAGCGCACAGTGGAAAACAAAAATGGCCGACCGGGCTAGCCGAGTGGGTAAAGTACCTGCCCGGCAACCCAAAGGTCGCGGGTTCGATTCCCGCCTCGGGCTTGGATCAAAGTACTGCAAAAACCTTGGGAGGTGCAATGTGGCCACAGAAGCCGATGCGCCAACAACTACCAAATCAAAAAAAAAAAAAAAAATGTCTTCCAATTCCCCCATTATTGGAGAACTGGAAGACATCTGTAGTACGTATATGCAAATCGCAAAAATAAGGTGTGAAAATATATGAAATATTGAAATTATATCAGCAAATGATTCTTTTATGGTAATGACAGTGGTCAACACAAAAACTAGCAGAAATGAATAATTTAAATACGATGTATAGTACGAAATCGAACAAAGAATTCTGCACTTTCGGATTATATTCTGTCCATGCCTCGAACAGTGCTTTGGATGTTTGCTGCCAATCTTATAAAATACCATTTAGGGCGATAAGAACTGCTGAACATAAAAATCGAGTAATTCAAGCAATATTCAGAGGAAAAAAATTAATGGTTTGATGTTTCATGTTATAAAACAAGGATAGGAACAGCCAAATGAAAACATGCCACGATGATTCATTCATTCATTCATACCATGCGTTTATCAAAAATAGGAACCGACCGATAAAAACTTTAAACATTGAATGAATTACAGGAAATTTTTATTATAGCGAGGTGTGTAAGAAGCGCCAAAGCAACTAAAACACCATGAAAATTCGGAAACAAAAACCATGCAACCCTCGCTTTAGACCGACTAACTCAGCCACCTGAAAAGAGGCCATGAAAATTCCTCTTGTCATTGATTGGATTCTAACCCAAGATTTTTCTATCCGGTGTGGAGAGGATGGTGATCATATCCACTGTGCTACCGCGAGGGTCATTATACCTCAAAATATAAACAGAAAAGGATAGAGAAAGAAATTTAAAAAAGCCAGGATGATGGATAGAGCGAGGTGTAGTATTTAAATGCTAATGCCTCTAATGATTAATTCTGGATAAAAAATCGTTGATGCATTCAGATCAGATTGAACCCCCGAGTCACAGCGGGATTTCGAAGCCCCCCCCACTACAAAAAATTGTGTATTTAAAATTTATCATTTTGTTTATTTTAATGGAATTTTTATTAGGGACTTTGTAAGATTGCGTGGAGAGGGCGTGACTGATTGACATTTTAATGGAATTATAATTATTGCAAATAATGTGACACGTTATAATATATTAATTTATTTCTGCTTTTTATTACTTTTTATTAGAGTAAAAATTTTTTTCAGTTTTAGGGTCCCCAAATATTGGGGCATAAGGCCTATGCATAAACGTGCCACTTGACAAAAATGTTTGCGTATTATACAGGTCAGAAGAAGTCCTGAAATTTTCATAAAAATACGACTAAAAAAGATTAGTCAAAACGTGTCCGGTTTAAGAGGAAAGCTTTCCACTGTGTGGTGACTTGTAATTTCGTTGGCGTCTCTGCAGCTGCAGGTTCCTCGGGGTAGGATGGGTCGGCCCTGCCTGCAAAGCTCTACTTATAATTAAATTCAGTAATAGAGTGCTCTGGCACACTGTGCTCACAAAGAACAGTTGAGTTTTTTTAATCCTTTGTAAAGGAGATTAAAAACAACAATATATCTAATTTTTTAATATTCTAGCTCTTCTGTTAGAAATTATAAGAACATTAAAAATAAAACGACCCTTGTGATTTTAAGAATTATTAAACCGAAGTTATTCTAATAGACATCGGCATTCACAGGAAGTAGCTTAGAACCGGATAACGAAGGATAACGCAAAAAATCGGTTCTTTTGTTTAATTGAAGTAATGGAATCAGAAATTTTGATCTCTCGCTTCTTGCGATGATTCACAGAAAGCGAGAGAATTCCCAGTTCTCAAGGACTACAAGCTGGACAGTTGAAGAATTTATATTTTTGAGGGGAAATGATTTTTTATCTCTTCTGTTTTAAGTCTTATCGAAGATTCGATTTGTATAACGACCTCGAGGATCAAAATATATGTAAAATAAAACTGCGCTTTGTTTATAAAAAGTTTGAGTTTGCCTCTTACCTCTCTTCAGATCGATGTAACCGGTTTTTAATATTTAAGTGATATTAATTAATTATTTGTTTATACTCCTGGACTACCACATAAGGTCAAAGGCATTCATAAGACAAGAACACTACCTTATTTAGTGGACGTGGGCTTTAAGCACAGTTGCTTAAATGTGTGTACTGGCCATTGACCACTCGGCTTTGTGTAATTCTTTAATATCATTGCAAAGTTTTCTGAATTTTCCGCTCAAAAGGTCTCAGTTCAGCTCAATTTGCTGAGTGGTGCAGTTATATAACAACAAGGGAGCTACGAGTCCCATTTCTAATCAGAATGAGCACAAATTGAGAAAATCTTGTTGAAACAAGATTTTTCCCTCATTATCTGCCTTGTTATGTTCTCCGCTTTCCCCATAGTGATTGATTTATGTAATTATCTCTCTCTCTCTTTCTCTCCTCCCCAATCCAGAATGGATCGATTTTCTGTATCCCTTACCTAAGTGAATTTTATAGCCAAGTCCGAGAAAGACACACCACTCCTTTAAAGATCAGTCACCATTTTGATTGGACATGGATAAGAAAAATTAATCCAGCTACATGCCTAGAAACAAACATCTAACTGAAGGAATTTATTTATGCATGGATATCTTCCATCTATCTATCTAACTTCTTAATTAATATTTTTAATAATTAAAATTTATGCCATCATGGAACATACTCCAGATTTTTTTTTAGTATAGTCGAGGTAAGGTTTCTGAGCTTCAAGGAAACCTCATGTGAAAGAAACAGTTACAAAATGTTAAGGTTGACAACAAGGTAGGAAGGTCTTTTTTCCACACTGTAATTGCTGATGAGGCTCCAAATAGAGCCGAAAGAAGTTTTAGTGGTGGGATGGCCGAAAATAAGCGAAAACCTCACTTTCCAGTGAGTAGCCTAGCATTTTTCTTGGAGTAGGTGATGATGCCGGAAGAAGCCCACAAGGTTTCTGTTGAAGTCTTTTAAATGTTCACTTTACAATCCGATTTAGTTACAGGACTGTATTAATTCTAAATGAATGAGACGCCATGGAGTTTCATCCTGTTACGATTTACAGTGTTGAATCCTCAGGCAGGTTTGACTCTCTGCGGGGAAGAAACTCTGGATCAATGTCTGAAAGACCGACAAAATTTAATCCCCGTGAAAACGAAGGGTCAAGAGCCTGCTTCCCAACCCGTGGGTGGTGACAGTTATTGAATCTAAGTTGTAGAAGTGATAATTCTAAGGTTTTGACCAACTCTAACGAAGAAATTAGCAGTATGAAATTATTTTCCATTATATTTTGCCTCCATTTTTGTTAGTAAGGCATTGCTAAAAAAAAACTATGAATATAATGAATTTTTTCCTCCTTTTTTAAACCGAAAATGAAACTCGTGGAATTCTTTTTTTATATTCTGCTGTGACTGTAATTCGGCAATTTAAGCTCTTCTAAAGAATCAAAGCTTTGTTTATACGCTGCGCTATTGCTAAAAGTCACAAATTGGAATCAAAAGGCTACAACATTCAAAACTTAAAATGCGATTTTATTTGAAATCTAAGTTACTTCTTTTACAGGTCGTTTGAGAAAGAACATGGGATTTGTGGGAAGGGGGAGATGAAGTAATTTCCTCGGCCATTTAGCATTTAAGAGTCGTGGTGTTGGTGCTAACTAATGGATGGAAAGAGCTGTGTCATGGGTAATTTTCTTGCAGAACTTTATCAAAGCGAATACTCAATCTCCGCTTAGCAGATAACCTTGACGAGTGTCCAAATATATCTTTCATCATTCCGTTCCACATCTTTAGCCACTTGCCGCACTAGAAGAGACATATTACGGCTGATTAGAGATCTTTCTTTGCCCTCCCATTTGATAGAACGTAAGGTTGATTCGTTTCTCTAATTTCTGCGGAATGCAAAGGGTCGGATCATTTGTACAATGGTTCGTTGCGTTTGTTCGTATAAATTACGGATAATTTTATCTGAGTAATGGCGTAAAGGCGGGCAATAAATCATTATTACAATAATCAGAGGAAAGCAAATGAAACGGATACACAGGTAAATTTATATATCCTTGCCGGCCGGCCGGGCGGGCGGGGAGGGAGGGAGGGAGGGCGGACGGGAGGGACCAACTTATCTGGTCACCGAGTTTCTCGCATGACCGTGAAGGATTTTTTCTCAGTGATAAGGGGTGCTGTTCACGGTGGGGTTGTCAAAAGTTGAAAAAGTGGCCAACATGTTTATGTATGTGTCTGAACTGCAGAAGAAATAGTAAGAGGTTAAGGGGGTCTTTAACAGATTGCTCAAGAAAGCCTTTTCGTGCCTGCCCTCAGCAGTGTACGGCGAGTGAGTTATGGCTGTGCTCGCGGCGCGGGTGCACGCGCGCCCAGGCGCAGACGTAACCGTTTGTCTTCTATGCCTGAGCGCAGCTAGCCAATAAGGACTTGGTTCATAGAAGAGTTTTTGCCCTGAAAAATTATAGGCTGTTTAATGGGTTTCCCTGTTAGATGGCCGGTATTCCTGTGTTATTGAACGCTGCCGCCTGGAGGCAGCAGAGCTCGACTGAGAGAAATAGTTGCGGAGTAATTTCCTTTGGATGAGCGTTGTGTTTAAAACGTTACCAGTCTTGCAAATAGCAACAGTCGGCCAGGGACTGATAATCGTGGCACAGCTGATAAATTAAATGTTTGGCAATTTCAGCGCAGCCCCTCCGTCTTTTGAAGGTGTCCTGACTCGAACACCGGAGATATCGCACCTAATAAATCTTTCGCCGCGCGCAGCGTCTCGAAATGAACGTCGAGGAGCATTCGTTCGTCACTGAAGCCTAAAGCATCGCTTTCCCGCCAAAAGCAAGCCAGCAGACGATAACTTACACGCACATCATTCACGACCACGAGACATACTTGTCGACAGTCACCAAGGAAACACGCGCATTAACGGCAGCGAATGAATAAACGGGGGAAAAAATGAAGAGAAACAAGAAATGTTAAATTTATAATTTTAGTTTTGTCTTTTGGTGTTTGATTCTCGTGCAGAAGAACTGCGCAGTTGTTGAGAATGAAATATCGTAGGTCCCAGCGTAATTAAAAAGTTTGTTTTCATGCAGTCATGCTCCAAATAGCCATTGGGGATTCCCTGTAACTGCTGCCGCTGCAAGCAGTACTAAGATGCTACAAATAGCAAGTTTTTCACTCCGTCTTATATCGTCTTAATTTGTTGACCCGAACAAAGGTGAAGAATGACTTATGATCAAGGAAAACAACCCGGTTAGTCTATTTTTTTCCGTTCATACTGCGCTCTGTTCTCAGTGGTGGTCTGAGCCATGGGTATTATCTCTAGAGAGTCAACTGTGTACAGCAACCTTCTGTTCATTGATGACATTCAGAAAACGACTTTTTGGAGTAATGTTTAGAAACCACATTGCAACTACTGAATTCAGTTTATCAAGTCTTTCTGATTTACAATCGTAGGAAGTAAAAAATATCCCTGTCTTTACAGACGTATTTATAACGTGACTGTAATCGTGGCTGTCCTCGTGATCACGTTATTGAGAAGTTCTGAAACTCATCTGTTCTCCAATAAAATTTATTTGCTTTTGTCTCCACGCATGAAAGGCCTAAATACAGGGTGCTCTATTGGAACGTCATTTTACAGGGAAATGTGTGGCGCAGTAATTTTTCTGTTATCTCAGATTGATCATGGAGGAGTGGCAAATTGTTTATCACGGAACCCTAGAATCTGGAGCATCGAATAACGATAGCGGAACTTTATTTTCAAAGTGGCACCAGAGTTCAGGCACAAGGAACTTTCACGAGAGGGGAAAATTTTGATGAAGAGATGCTCCCAGTAAACATTCACTAAAAAGACCACGATAAGTCCATAATAAATTGCTGCAGACGACGACCATTTATTATTTGCTGAATATTCAATCTGGGAAGAGTTGTTGGATTTTAGACGCATCAGCAACTTATACTGTATTTCACTATCGCGTGATCACGCTTTATACGTTGTGTGGGATGAAAAACCCGCAATAATTCACGGGGAAGACCCTGTTCCCTCTGTCAGAGTTTTGCTAACGACAGCCTCGACTGAAGACTTGGTCTTTAGACATTTCTTCAGTCATCGAACCCAGAATGGAAACCACTATGCTATCACAGAGGATATCACCGCTATTATAAGTCGACATAAGGTCATGTTCATCCGACCAAACAGCTGAAAATGTTTCGGGTAAATGAGTATTTAAAATTAAATAATAAAAAGAGCCGAAATTTAATATTTTCAATAATCAGCGGTGTGGTTTCACGGTATTTATCTTCGTATTATTTAAATAAATTAAATAATAAGTAGAACTACCCTTAAAATATTTATAACCTACCGAATATTTGAATAAACAATTTGCCCGCTTCTTTTATTTATTTATTTTTTTCCTAAGGCGCGTGCTAAGAAGACTTTTAGCGGTCATTTGAAATGCTCGGCAGAACTCTTCGGCTCAAACCGATAATTTACAGCACAGCTAAAACCTTCCGGATACATTACACGATGAACAGCGAAGAGGTTGTTCATCTCCGTGTTATTTGCGTGTTCAACTATGGGAATCACTGCTACTGCCGTTGGATTATTTATGATTAGTGTATATAAGCAGCTGTTTAGTTATTAGGTTATTTATGGTAGTGTGCTCGGAATACGGTATGAATAGTTCTCGCTTAATGCAGTCGATGCAACAACACAAAGCAAGATCCGAGTCAACAGAGGGAGCCTCATTAGCTCCATAATTGTTCGCGCTAATAAAATATTACAGGATGTATATTAGATAATTACTCAATAAAACACACTTCGCATTGTTGGTGTACACACCGGTGTCGGTCGTGCGCTAATAAGAAATTATCAGTTAAAGAGCTGTCGAAGACAATGTGTTGAATCGATAAGCACCTGCTTCTGTGGCTGTCATCCCGCTTATCCGTTTGATTTAGGAGCTGTGTACGCGGTCCGCGGATGTGTTACAAGCCTGCAGATATGACAGCACTCTGTAACAAGGCAAGCAAGAATAATGGCACAGGCATCCGGTTCTTGGCACTTCGCGCACTATTAGGGTGGTGACGTGTAGCGAAGGTTTTAATATTAAAGCAACATCGGGTACGTCGGAAGAGTCACCAGCCTGATAAATCATCGTTTACAACTGTCAGCCCTTAAACTCCAACCTAATTACCGAAAAAATATTATCCGATTGTTGTCAAATAATAGGCTGTCTGAGATCGGGCAAAAAACCCAAACTGTCCTGTCATTTGCGATCATTCCCATTTCCAGCAATTGTTTGGAACAGTCGCAGTGGCCACTAAGCCTCTTGGCAACGACCAGAAAGCAACAGAGACTTCGTAATATTTCCGCGCGCAAACTTATTCTTAATTTTATCAACTTCGCTCATTACCAGACCCATTTTTGCCACCATGACAAAAAATCATAAATCACTCACCACGGGGCGCTACTGTTGAAGTCTCGTTAGACCCGATAGGTTGATAAGGCGCAGTTACCTGCCACTTAATTACAGAGGGCGCTGACCATCTTTACCTGGTTGCCATGGTGATCTACTGGAGAAACATGGCCTGGACACAGCGTCTGTTGTGCACCTCCAGACGAACAGTAGCTGACTAATGAACGTCGAATTTTAATTTTTTTTCCCCTTAAAAAATGTGGGCAGAGCGAGAGGTCACGCCAAGTTTCATTAGTCAGTGTTTAGGAGAGGGGACGACCAGAGCTAGTGTGACAGTGTTAGTGTTGTGATAAGTTATTCGGCGCAATCATGGCCAGCAACACAGCCTCGAATGATTAATATTTAGAGATGAAAAATACGCTCGGCTTTAGTTCTTATATGTAACAGGCCGCTAGTAAAGTGTATCAAGTTGAGTTGTAAGAGGGCGCTGTACGTAATAAAAATACTTACGCCCAGAGGGGTGTCAAACGGCAAAAATAAAGATGTTAAAAGAAAGCGAAATTACTTGGATTTCGGGGCATATTTTTCATAAACTACTGACAACAGAGGAAACTGTTGCCACTCCCATTGGCAAAGCAAAAGTGACGTTTAATAATGTAATTTGACTAATTGCGCGATGTCCGCTGGGTTATTCTAGTCCGGGAAGTGAATTAATTAGAATCGAAAGGGGCCAGAAAGGGCCACCTTTCTGAGGAGAGAAAATACTTACCTTTTTAACCTTTGCGTTAATTGCTAAGGAATTGTTAAGGAATTGCTTTATCCGACGAAGAAATAAGCTGTATCGCAATAAAAATAAAATGCACGCGGATAATCTCATAAGCATTTATTATCATGATCTTCGCAACTGTCAGCTTGAAGTCTCATCAGCTATTCAGATGTAACGGGCCTAATAATATTTTAAAGATATAATATATCTTTAAAATAATGTTACCAGCTCCTTGTTTTGTTTGTTCTTCTGTGATATGGCTTGCTGTTTTTTCAATACACGATTCATTTACACCGAGTGATCACTGAATTATCACATCCCCTATGAAAACTGAATGAAACCCGTTGACCACGTGAGATACGAAAGTCCGGAGTTAGTCGACATACGTACATAGATAAGGTGTGAGTGGTTCAGTAGGTAGTAAAATTCCGAGCATGATGGGTGAAAGGAAGGGTTTATCGGACTTTGATAAAGGACAGATTGCGGGTGCTTGACGAGCTGGTGCCTCGATTTCCCAAACAGCTGAACTGGCGGGGTGTTCGAGAGCCACAATAGTTAACGTATACAAAGACTTGCGTCAAAATGGTCAAACAACGACCTGACGACAAAATTGCAAAGGTCAGAGAAAGGTTGATGTTAGAGAGGGGGCGCCAGTTCCGACGACTCGTACAGGCAAACAGGCGCAGCACTGTTGAAGAGCTGACTACCCAATACACATGGGCTAACCCGGAACAACATCTGGCATGACCATGCGTCGCACGCTCGCACGTATGGGCTATATCAGCAGACGACCCTACGGCATCCTCTCCTAACCAAAGTTCATCGGTGTAAAAGACTCGCCTAGTGCAAAGAGCATGCAAGTTGAACGTTAGAAGACTGCAAGAAGGTGTGCTGGTCGGACGAGCCACGTTATTTACTCCACACCGTGGATAGTCGTGTATGGATTTGGCGTCAACAACATGAGGCTCTTCATTCATCATGCATGGTCTCAAAAGTGCAGGCCGGTGTGGGGCATGTTTCACTGGCAGGAACTTGGACCCCTGGTGCATGTGGAACAACGTATCAGTGGTCTCCACTATCGTCAACTGCTTGTTGGCGTCAACAACTGTGTACACCCTGTTATGTTACACTTTTTCTAGAATGGCGATGGTGTCTTCCATGATGACAATGCCCCGAGCCATCAGGCACTTGTTGTGTAGGAATGGTTTGAGGAACACAGTTCTGACTTCCAGCATATCGATTGGCCTCCGAACTCCCTCGATATCAATCCCATAGAGCACTTGTGGGACACTATGGAAAGTCATATCAGGCATCTGGATACACCAATCACCTCCATACCTGCATTGCTAGCAGCATTACACACAGTTTCGTTGGCCATACCTCCCGAACGCTTCCAACATCTTGTTGAATCAATGCCAAGTCGGATAGCTGCTGTACTGAGGGCAAAAGGTAGGTGGTCATAATTCCGTGATCACTCAGTGTATAAAGTAAGGGACTCTATTACATGACAACTGTTTTCGTGTTAATCCTGTTTAATTGGAGGGATTTTCCTTATGACATAACGAATGTTCAGCGCATAAACTGTTACAGCAGTTTTTCTGTAGAAGTCGGTATTGCCATCCTAGATGGAAATATATATACATTGAGGCAGGAAAAGCGCAAAGCAAGTGGACTAATTTCTGGCATAGAAAGGTCTGGAACTCGCCGTGTTTTAGAGAATTCAGATACGGAACTTTGTCTTTTCTTTAGCTGAGAAGCTGACAACAGACTTCCGCTGGCGTGTTCTCTCCAGGAAGCTGGCTGCTCCTTGGCGTGCGTACAATCGTAGAGAAGCCTCTGAAGTTACCCAACTTTACTTCTGATTATTAGAATGAACTACGAAGTTATCTGTTCCCTTCAAATGATGGGATTAGGCCAGTAAGCAGCGCTATCCTCTGTAGGTCTCGTGTAAATCTTCTTCAGCAAATTTCCCCGCCTTACTTTCAGCGTTTCTGGGTCAGCATAAAGTCACAATTGTGAGGCTTCAAGTGCCGTACCGATATTCTTCGCTTCTAACCTTTGACGGCTTCTCTAACGAGGTCGAGCTACCTGGAGAACTTAATCTATTACTGACCAAGGCACGGCCACGTGCAGACAGTCAGTAGAGACAGAAAAGTAAAAGCATCTTTCCAACGAAAAGGATTTTTTTTTTTTTTTTTGGCTTTAGTAGCCAAAATTTTGTGGATTTACTCATTCAAAGAATGATCTAGGATATATGAGTGCACCTCTTGTGTAATATGAAATTTGTTAACATAATTTTTATTTGTTTGGGAAGAGAGAGAGAGAAGAGGGAAGCCACAAGTAAACCAGACATCCATGTATGACCTCCATGGCCTGATGACATCAATAACCAACCCCAACCCTCTTGGGGACAGAACATTTTAAAAAATCAGTTTTTAATATGTTTTTTAAATCATAAACGTACCAAGGTTTCATTTTTTTTTCTTTACTTATTGTGATTTAAGAAAAATTTGTACTGGTAACGTGGAATATTCGCAATAAAATTGTTTCAAGTGTCGTCTAAGCTTGGAAGATTTGGCAGAGTGAGTGAGTGCCAGGTTACCGAAAGTTGCACAGTGCAAGAGAGCCGCGGTGGGCACTAAGTAAGTTGAGTAACATGCCACCAACTATATCTGACAAAGCACATTGGTAATTCAAGCTAGAATTTTGGTCGCCCGTGTGTGATGTAACTTGTAGAGTTTTTGCAGCAGCCACTCACACACACACACACACACACACACACACACACACACACACACACACACACACACACACACACACACACACACACACACACACACACCGCAATCATGACAACAAACCACTAGTGTTATTTAAATAACCAAACAAACTACAGTATCGATTTACCGGTGTCCTTCAGGCTCCCCAAGTGACGTCATATTATCCAAGGCCACGCCATGCAGTCCACTTCAGCCGAGTTTCTGAGCAAAACATACTCCGGAGCTATTGACGGCTACAGAAGGAAATGTGAAGCAATACATCACGCTTTCTAGCTGTAATAAAGAGCGATAGTTTGCCTGTTTGATGTCCATTTATCCTTCAAGACATTGGTAGGCTGTAGGCAATGAAGATGTTAAAATTGATTTCATAGATCTACTGCCATTATCCAGAAATCTCCAGACTAACAAATGCTTAAAAAAAAAGAAAAGAAAGAAACAGCCGCAGAGTGCCTCTCAAGGAATTCCATGCCACAAGAAATAAAATAAAAGGAGGCAAGACAAAAAGGAAGCCTTGACCTTCTGACCTTACGATAATCTTATCAGTGGCAAAAGAATTCGAATTGCGAAGACACTTATTAGAAAACGAAGTCCACGAACTAATGAAGGTAGATGACATGCGTAGCGTTGCCGAAAAAGAATCTTCTGCATCGACTCCCATGCATGCTTTGGCCAATATGGCAGGGGAAAACGCAGTCTTATTAATAAAGGCCTATCCCTGTCTTCATTATATTTTTTTCATTCCTTCTGTCAGGAGTTCTTCAAAAGGCTCAGTGGTTGACTTCAAGAGAGCTTTTCTCTTTTGGGATTAGAACAGGACATTGCGGGAGATTAGAACAGGACTTTAGAACATGGGATTAGAACAGGACATTGATGTCGAAATGATTCGTGCAAACCTAAAGGGAACTTCAGTTAGAATTATAGAAGTATTCAGAGTAGGAGTTGGAATTAGCGCTGGCCAGTAATTAAAACACGGCAAATTTGCAATTGACTTTATTATTTTCAAGAAATGAGTTCAATTCGACTTCGGCATACTTCTGTGCACCCGGTTTAGTTGTTGTTGAGGTAGAACCGAAGATTCTCATATGCGGATCTAATGTAAGAAACGACAAAGTTTAATCGCGAATAATTATTACAACGCATTGTGTTGGATATACTCGGAAATACAAGTGTAGATGAATAGTTAACAAAGTTAAAAATTATGTCAAAATCCATATATTTGAACGTGGAAAAATCCCAAATAATATCATTAAAATCAATATTTTCTAAAATGTCGTTTTCAGTACTCAGACTTACATAATTTGAACGTTATAATAATATTAACGTCATAATGAACGTTATAATTTGTTAGATAATAATAAAAAATTCGGATTTTATAAATATTGATTTTGTACGAGATGTACGAGATTTTGTTCGAGATTTAAAGTTTTATTTCTTCGTAATAACGTTAGAATGGATTCCAGATTTAAGAAATGCTGATCAGCAGGATTTATAATAATTTTATGCTTTAAAATTCTGAGATATTTTACGACAAAAACTGGATAAAAAATGGTCTACGTTTCTTTTTAAGAAATATTATGAAATTTCAAAGTTAATCAATCATACAGCAAGATAAATAAAAGCCATTTCGTTGAAAATGAAAGCTTTCATTAAAACAGTCTATTAGAGAAAATTTCTTTAGGTATTTTATAATTCTGTTACTCTCCATAAAGAAAATAGAAAGATAAATATACCTACCATATACAGTGGATGGCGTATTTCTCGAGTTTGAAGAAGATGCTTACTGAGTCTGCGCATAGCACATAAAGTACCAGAACTCTTTTAAAGTTTGCAAGTAGCACAAACTTTCAATTTTTGTAATTTCTTCATGAGTTGAACTGCAGCGCCATCTAGTAGTGTAAATAGACACGCATTGCTAAAAATATTGGAATAGCAGAAGTATAGCGATGCTTATTAGAGGTTTCGTTATTGGTTAACCTTGTTGCAGTATTGACAATATTTTAAGGGAGATCGATTCGTTGGATGGACCTTTGGGTTTATTTAGTAAGAGGTGTTAACATGGAAACCGCACGGTTCGGAACTTGAGTAAACAAAAATAAGTACTTTCATTATTAATGATGCACGTAAATAAACTAAAACGGGATATTAGTTGACTAACTAATTTTTAGGAAGGCAGCTGCCAATCTTTTGATGTTATTTACAATAATACAGGATGCGAAACTTGAGTGAGGAAGGCAAAAGCGGCTCTTGCATTTTGTATTAGGAACTGGTATCAACTGAAAGCTTAGATCGGTGGCACGCAAACTGTGGCCCGCAGACTCCACGGGGGTCCTCGCACAAGTTCGTGGAGGTCCACAAGAAGGTAGACTCTGTGCTCAAAATGCGCACCACAAATGAGTTACGTAACAAAAAAGAAAGACCTTGTGTGTCGTGCGGAATGCCTACAGACAAGCAGTTAAAATTTTAATTTTAAATCCGCATATTTTGAAGGTCAAATTTTTAACGCGTTTTAGACATTTTTTTTTTTACCGAAAACAATAAAAAAAAAATTCATTTTAGAGAAAAAGCTAGAGAACAAAAGAGGCCCCAGCAGATAAGGTTTGCTGACACTGGCTTGGGGAATGGAGAAGGCAGGGTCGGACCGGATCAAGGTATTTTAGAACCCCCGGGCAGAAAGATTTTTCGGCGCCCTTTATTAAGGATATATTTTTTTGTCTCATTGTTCTTCTGCTTTTTTTGGCGCCGTTTAAAGAATGGCGCCCCGAGCAAGACCCTGATAGCCCGTACCTTAATCCGGCACTGGAGAAGGGGGACTCACTATCGTCTTGAAATTATTCATTAAAGCTGTTGCTGATCACTTTAAACTTCAAGACGTTTTAGAGGATAGTATGGTTCTTGTTTATTATCCTCCCGCCAGCAGTTACGACGTTCCCACTCTAGCAGTGCAACCGTAAATAAATATAAACATAAATAAATATACATGACGGGAAGATGGTTAACTATTGTACTCTGGAGGGAGGATAATAGACAAGCACCGATAATACTGCATACGTTCCAGCGTGATCATTCTTCTGGTTGGTTGGAGGTATAAAATAGACAGCTGAGTTACTGCAGTTGGGTGGTGCAGGAGTCCAAAAGAGATGACTTACTTTTGTGGTGGGGAAGATCTTTTCAAGTTACAAATATTATGAGGATTTGGCATTCGTGTCAGTAAATTTCGTGTATTCTATATTCGCTTTGTCCATTTTGTAGGATATAGGATAAACGTTTTCCTAAGGGAGGGATGGAGGTGGATATTCCTTCTTTTGTTACTGTTCATTGCAATTTTCTGTGGAAAGAATTTTACTCAATGAATTTTACTCTAAAGACAAACGTGGTTATGTCTCCAAACTGAATTTAGTAGCCTCCCGAGGGTTATCCTAAAAAGGAAGTGACCTTTTGATGTCTGTTTTAACAGCAACTAATTTAATGGAAGGTTAAGTATTCAGACCCACGCTGGACTGTAAGATGTGTTCGATCGGCTATATGTAATAATTTGATGTACAAAATACTTATTGAGTAGAAAAGTAGTTTGGGTGTGGGCTTTTTTAAAGCAGAAACTTTGAGATGGGTCTCTTTAGAGTGAACTAAACAGTGCAGGAACAAAGACATCAGATGACTCTAGCACAGCAACCCGAAGCTATTGCAACAACTCTGGAATCTTTGGGCAAAACCATTGTCGTGTATTCGTTCTTGCAGCGAAGGGCGAATTTGAAACGTGTTCGTTTTTCATTTGGGTGGGTGGGTGTGTGCGTTGACAATAAAGATAAATAAATGGTGGAAGCTAGACAAAACTGAATACGGGCAACGCCGGGAGAGGAAGAAAGAGAAATTCTTTTCAGTTCTGAACGACAAAGCCGCTTTCCGGCGAAAGTAAATTTCACGGCGCGTCAGAAATTTCACGGGTCTCGAGCCTGGCCGTGACATTTTGTTCCTGGTCACAAGCGGTGGTATGCGTGAAAGTTCTTCGCAGCTCAAGCGCAATGTTGACTAACATTACTCTGCCCCGAGACAGACGGAAGCCTCCAGTGACGTCAGTGTAATTAATCTCGACACCCGGTACTGTACGCCGCTAAGCAACTTAAAGCTGTTTTCTTTAAGTGAAAGAATAATTAACAATAACGATGAACTTCAGTGTGTTTTCTTGTTAAGGCTCACGTTGAAAGAAGAAACTTCGAGACACAAACATCGTCTTATATCTTGTGTAAGAAAAAAAAAAAAAGTTTGTGGTTATGTGTGTGTGTGTTTTTAAGTTGGGTGTTCGTAAAAACTCCTGTTTATTCAATGAAAGCGTTTTTCCATATGTAAGGGATACGTTAATTGTTAATATTCATCGAATGAGTTATCAAGACCCTGTAGGCCATTCGTGTGGTGAGGTGTATACTTCGAACTGATTTAAATAATTAAAAAATAAATAATAATAATTGTTATTCTTACAAGAAATAACAGTTTATTCTATAGTACTAAGAGTAGAGTATAAAAAGCGCCATTTTATTTCATACTTAAGTATTAGAATACAAATAAAGTTAATATCAGGCAGCAGATGTTTAGAACTGATTCTTTTATGCTCATATTTCTGTACTTTTGTAATAGAGTGCGAAAAAGAAAGAGCAGTCTTCATCGAGCCCATCGAAACACTCTGCTGGTGAAGCTTGTCGGATCATATGGAATTTTTTTTCCCTTTTTCTTCATTCGGGAACGATTTCCACCTGAATTTCTTGTTTATACTCCGGCACGACCACCAGATCTTTGGAGTTTACAAAAAATCAATCAATACAAATTGTTAATCGTATTTAGTAGTCATGGGCTTGAACCCCGGTTCACTCAAAGAGCGTGCGCTACTGCATTCGAGCTCGTGACCACTCGGCTACGTCATTTTTTTTTTTTTTTTTTTGATACCGTTCCTTAATTGCAGATTATGCACTTTAGAGTATGACCCACTCCTTGGACCCCCCCCCCCCCCACCACCTTTACTGCAATAATTTACATCCACCCTTAGTAGCATCTATTTTCTAGGCGATCTGCTGAAAATTATACAAGGAGGCTTGACAGTTAAGTTCCAGTACTGAATCAAAATTAAAGAAAATAAGATATTAGAATGAAGAAAGTTTTCAATATTTTCAAACTAATGGTCTTGATAAACTACAATTGTAAGATTGTTTGTGAGATAGCTTTCGTGGATCGTATTCGAAACACAACGACTCGCCATCTCTTACGATCTTATTGAGATCATCATCATCATCATCTACAAGGTTGAGTTTATCAGTCAAATAGTGCGCAGATCTTCCGTGTTTTCAAATCTTCTGTCATAATTGCTCCACTTGTTTTTCACAGTGTTGTTGCATGTCCTCATTGTTGTTTGTCGGGTCCTCGCAGCCATCCTGAAATTTTTCAAACCAGTGAAAAACACGCAAAAAAATAAATAAATAAAAAAAATAAACCTATGATAACGATTTTCTCATATGATTATTTTACCAATTCATACTTGTCAGTAGCACGTTTTCTAAAGTTGAAACACACTAATATTCGCTTTTTGTCCACTCACTTAAACACAATAACAATGCCCTGAACACACACACATACCAGCTCCGACACGACTATGTGCAAAAGACTTACGATACTCATGGTATTGTAGTGGGAAGCAGTCATGTAGATGAGCTGCCACTACGCGTTGCATCATAGTACTTGTTGTATTAGCAGTGACAAATGATGAAAGGAAGCAAGCTTATAAACATTCAGGCAAAAAAAGAAAAAGAAACCTATATGCTCCCAAGAGTGGTAAGTAATGTCCAGAACATGGAAAAGGATACAATCAGGTTTCCACCCGTTGCATGGGAAATGTACGCCAATTAGAAGGTTTACAACTGCATATGGCATAAGTGTTATAAAGAAATTTTGTTCTGTAGGCCTTGTCCTTACAAAGCGTACATTCAGAGCTAATTTTTAATTGTTAAAAAATTCAATCGCATTCGCTGAGAACATGTGATCGAGGCAGTTGATTTGATTGAGAAAGGGTCGGACTAATGATGTTTTGCTGTCAGTGGTTCTTCTGTTATTCGAGTGCCAGTGAGGGTTAATAGATAATCCTTGAAGCCGTTAGCGGTTTCAAGGATTATCGTTCATATCACATTTGACTGGGCTCCATGGAACTAATATCAGAAGCCTCCAAAAAAAAGTCAACCGATTCCGGGCATGGTAACCATAAACTGTGCCAATAATATGTATCGAACTGCCATTCATCATCAAATGTAGCAGCTGGTGGAAAGTAATCTTTGAACATGGAAGTTTATCCAGTCATACCATTACTAAACGCGTTCCGTCTTCACTGTACAAATTATAATAGCTTGGGCTACCTTCCACAAGAATTTTCACTTTTACTATTGACCATCGTGATACCTTAGAATACATGCATTCATTTTAAATGAATTTATCTCTCAGCACTGATTGGTATTCCACTTCTCGCCTTTTCATTAACCCATTGGTATCCACCCATAATCAACCTATACACGCGCTCAATAACTGCTGAATGGCATATCATGACATTTGGACATCCTGTACATTTTTATGTACAGGATGTCCAAAAACCTCCTTTACAAAACTAAAATGTTATTGTGGGAATAGGACACAGGATACAAACCTGAAATCACTTCCAGATGATAGAGGATATGTTCAAGTTTTTATTCACAGATCGGAAAATATTCGCATTGCAGATGGCAGTGTGATCACAAAACTGATAACAGTTTTGCGATTATGCTGCCATCTACTGCAGCGGAGAATTTATCAATTTCGAGAAGACGCAGTGTGTACTTTTGTTCAACTAGATGCAGTCTGGCACCGCTGTTATGCGTAAATTTCGAACACAGTTTAAAAAGAAGCCACCGAGTAGACTTACAGCTCTTAAATCGTACGAAAAATTCATACAGGACGCATGTTTGCGTAATCATTCCGTGTGAGTTAGTGACCGAACAAAACTCAGTGAGGTTACAGTGGAGATGGTTCGAGCAAGTTTTACGCGAAATTTTACGATCTGCGTCAATCGTGAGCTTAACATGACAAGATCAACGAGATGCATCTGGTACAGAAGTTGTCGATCAACAACTAAATCAAGAGGCTGTAATGTTGGTAAATTTTTTCATAATTACAATTTTTTGTTAAGCCGCCAACAACTGCAGCGTGCACATTTTTTCCAGTTGGTGAATAAAAACGTGAAGATATCCCTATAATTAGTAAGCGGTTTCGGATTTTGTAAAGGAGATTTGTGAACACCCTGTATAAGACAATTTAAGATGTTTTAAAATTTTCGATTTAATGAAGCGTTTATTTTCGATAAAGTGCTTCTGATATAAATTAAACATTTGCGGTTGACAAAAAACGTGCCTCTTAAAGAATACATGTTTTATATGAGTTAGCAAAGCCTCATTTGTATCTAATTAAAGCGAACTTATAGTGTACTATGTTATAGCGAAGGGAAGTCATCACGATCATTGTAGAATGGTTTTACACTGTTTGGAATATGATTCTGGACGAATGATTCTTGTGGGAATTCCCCCATACCATACAGCTGTTACATGCAGATGATCTGGTTATTGTTGTGAAGGGTTCTACTCGTGCGGCTGTTGAGACCAGATCCAACACTGTCTTGAATGCCCTGTCGGTTTGGGCTGAGGAGAATAAGCTGGAAATCTCTACAGATAAAAGTAAAACCGTACTTCTCAAAGGACGTCTTGACATCACCAGACCGCCAACTATTCGTTATAAAGGACAGGCACTCAAGTTCATTCAAATATTTAGGTGTTATCCTAGATAATCGCAGAACTATCATGCTACATCTAAAGTCCATGAAAGAGAAGGCTAAAAATCACATCAGTATGCTTTCTCGCTTCACCCGCAAAGGCTGATGTCTTAAGGGACGTGCACTCCACCTTCTTTATTCAGCTGTCTTTGTACCAATCGTAACATATGGCACTGCCATATGGTTCCATCGTTCGTTCATCATCAGTACTAGGAACCTAATCCTGCAGATACAATGGTTGACATTATTAAAAATGACTCAGGCAGATAGAACGACGTCAACAGCAGCCCTGCAAATATTGACAGGCTTTATCCCCCTTGACCTCCAAGCGGCCTTCACAGGGCTTTCTCATGCTATCAGAAAGAACAAGGAAGCCGAATTCCTCGGGATAAAAACTCTTGTGCGTGCAGATCAAAAACAAAAATCCCAGCGTACGTGGCAGGAATTTGTCTCCCTCTGGTAGATCCGTTGTGATGATTCCATCAAAGGCAGTATTACCAAGCCATTTCTACCTAGTATCTCCCATCTCAACAAAAACGACTTGACTGGCTCTTCACTAATGCACGTACATATTACCTTTCTTCTGACAGGACATGGGTCATTCAAAAAGCGACTTCAGTACTTTGGGTCTATAAATGATGCTTATTGTGAATGCGGAGAACTGGAGGACTGATACCACGTAATGCACTCGTGTAACATCTACCTGGACCTACGTAATCAACTGTTCCTAGATCTAAATTTAACCACACTCAGTCTGGCAAGCAAACTGTTAGAATCAAAAGAAGCGTTTTTAGCTTTTAGCAGATATGTCTCTGCAGTCTTTCAGAGGCGTTGGTATCATCTCTCCACGTCTGATCCTACAAACGAATCATCCAGACCAGACGTTCCTGAAACCACTCTTCCTCTCTTCGCTCCAGTTCTTCCCATATCACCGGCCCCAATCAAAACAGAATGAATACCCAACTGGACATTCTCCTCGTAGGAATGATGGTATTGATCTGAAATCACCATCATACTCACTTTTTCCAGCTAACCAGGGAATACCCTGTTGGGATTCGAAGCTCCTTCTGACGGTCGACGTCTGCTCTACTGCACCACCCTGATCATTCCATCAGACAAGTCTCCAACGCCAGTGAATCAACTCGTCGATGGTCAAATTCAACCAATACTCCAACTTTCCAGATGACTTCTCGCAGCAGGCAGAACTACTCAAGCTTTTGCACTTTCTCTTTGTTTCCTCACCCCACGACCTTCTTTACGGACATCCCCATCTTGCACTTAGTATTTTCTCTCCTCTATTTTCGCCTTGGGGTGCCTTTTGCTCTCCTGCTTCCATATGCCTTCCCTGCCTTCATCTTTTCTGTAAAATGCTCCTTTCTGCTGACTCCATTCACCCTCGCTATTGCAAGAGTGCAGGCAGCCAAAAGGCGTTTTCTACTGTCCTTGGTCAGGCTCCCCGTGCCGTGGACAGATGCTGGGAGATCCTTTCCCCAGTGATCATGCGTCCCGGTAACTAAGTGACCAGTCTAACAACACACTACTCACACCGACTGTCTTTGCAAGTTGTACATCACAGAGTACGTACTTAAAGCAGATTTGTGGGAAAATTCAGAAACCGTCTAACGAATACACTATGTCCCCTATTGGTTTTACACAGGATAAAAAAATTGGGCTATTTAACAACCGATTAAGCCGATTTTATGCATTTTCTCTCTGTTGGTCTTCAAATTTGCTGGAATTCTAAATCAGGATTGGGTCCACGCTCTGAAGAGAGGGAGTTCTTAGAAAAAATTCATTCCCCAGTTGGGAAATGGTTTATTTCAGTCGCCGAGGACAGAATTTCCAGAGAGCCTTTCAAACATTGGCCGAAATGTCCAGTCTTAGAAATGTTAATTCTCAGAAGTCGATTTATACACTGAATATCGGTATATTATGAAATGCTCGATTTTTGATGGAGAGTTACGAACATAGGCGAACCTCTTTCCGATTGCTAGCTGGATATGCCTTTATACTGTCGATAGTGTACAGCATTGGGTAGCCAAAGGGCGAACAGTTAGAGCGCGCCTACTAATTTCATTTTATACTTGCTGAATGCTCTATCTCTCCAGACTCATGGATATGTTAATGACCAAAATTTATAGCTACCACAATGGAATTACGGTGTTGATCACACGTTCCCACGTAATTGTGCGTCTGTCTTTCGTCCTTATTTTGACGAATCACCTATAATCGATTTTAAAAGGCATTTGTGACTGCCACGTGCTTACGACTTTCTTTTGAGCTTCTTTTAGACTTCCTTGACCTCTTATTATAGCAATACCTCGGTCGCATACTTCACTTCAATACGTGAAGAATGCATGAATATTTCATCAGTTAAATCTGCCAAGCAGAGCCCTCAAATTAACAATATTTCGAAGTGGGTAACGACACGAACTGATTCCATATTCCGGGTTCTCACCGTCGTTAACACTTTCTCTCTAAGGAGAAAGATAGAAAGAAAGAAAAAAAAAAACGTGCTAGCAATCCAACGTGCTGGTCATTGAAAAGAGACTTCCATAGACGCTGCAGGGAAGTCTTTAATGAACGCGACATACCCTGGAGACCTCTTGTCATTGTAAGGGGAGAAAATGGACAACAGTTAATTCTATCTGTCACTTCAGGCTTGCAGTGACTCAAATATTCTTTTCCTAACTCCTTCAACTGCGTCCTTTTCTTTATAACAATAAGAGAAAATTATTATCCTTAAAGGAGTTTAAAGATCTGTTAGGAACTTCTTTGTCAATCTTAGCTACTAAGATTTCTGCCTCACGCTGCCTTACAGAGGATGCCAAGCCGAATGTGAACCAGTATTCATATATTTCTTTCGTCTGTCTTTTAACAGTACGAAGACTGGAACTTGAGTGCAGAAGTTGCTGTGAATTTGAGATAGAAGAATCGGCAATACACCCGTTTTACTTTATAATTTTGCACGTGGATTTTTCGTGAGTTAATCTCTCATAGAAACTCACAATTTACTTGACGCCTTCAGAAGTTGGCGCAGTCGGTGGTTGCATATGTCGCGTGTAAAATAAATCGGGGCTGGTCTTTCCTTAAGATACGACGCAGCTAAAATTGCAATTCAGATTTTGAGTGAAGGACATCAGATTTTCAAAAGAACCTCTGGATGATGTTGGCGAAAGCAGCGTCATCACTTCTAAGGGGTTTGTTCTTCCCATTCAGTCGTAAGTAGGCTAATTAACCGTTGGGTCATCTCTTAGGTGGGAAGCGGAATTCCAACTCCATGGTATTGTCCTTTGGTGACTAACAAAATCCAGTTAACCTAAATAATTTAGCTCTTACCCTAATAATGTATATTTTTTATGGATATAATCTCGTATGCCAATAGGTGGCGTAACTGTTACTTGTTTAGATTGCAAGCACGGTATCGCCTGGTTGGTAATTCCACAGCTTAAACGTGTTCGCGGTTGACAAGAGGCCAGATGGATCAAGGCTACATGTGACAACGCAGTCTTGCCTCCTTCTGCTTCGCGTATTACAGCGGCCCGGTGTTTTTTCTGTCACATCCTGCTGCGAGAGGAAGCCATGAGAAATCTCACCTTTACACCGATTCGTAGTACTCCCTTGTCCAACAAATGTAACGGTGTTGATACCGGTTCGAGTATGCGTATTATGAACTACCCTCGCTCGTGATGCGTGCAGAAAGCACGTTCGTTTTCTAGTCTCCGCTATGGGCTGATAAGATTATTTGAAGACATCGCGCAATTTATTTCCCCGCTAATTTCGACCCCGTTGCATTATGACAAATTTGCATATTAATGAATATGACACGCGCCAAGCGATCAAATCTTCGAATGATAAACGCCTGTCTACGAACGGTAAGCCCCATTTACAAAAGGGCACGAGCCTATTAAACATGGATTCGCTGGTAAACGGTAATGAAACCAATGATGTGGTCAAATTATTTAATATTGATCTTAAGAGTGGTCTTCAGAATGTCCAGTGAGTTCATATTCCATTAGATCCGTTTACTGGGACTTTTTTTTTTGAAGCTCTCCTCTGTATTTTGTCTTTGCTAGTTACTAGAACAGAAAAAGCATAAAATGAATTCCTAGGTAGCAATATTTAATAAAACACACTGTTCTTCTATAAAGTAATTTCTAAGCTTGATTAAAATGGACTTCTTTAAGTCAAGGCCTTTTAGTCAATCTTTATTAGACATCTATTAGACTTCTACCTCCATCAGATTAGTGCGTGGAGTGCACACAGTTGTACAATGATATACTTCGTGTGTACATAGTTCTGCATCCACCGTGTGTCTTTGTATATAAGCACCTTATTGTTCAGGCATCAATTACTGTGTCAAATTCTTAACGACTTAAGAAAGAAATGAAGACTGTTACAGAGGCTGGCTAAAGTGTCAGAAACGAGACCGACCCGCGCTGCCATTGTTGCTGACCGATATTACGCAATGTCCTCGAGATCTATCCCTATTGGCTGAAGTAGGTGGTTGTAGACTAAGCCCTCATCAGTCAGTTGCTGGCATCTATTGTCCTCGGGAGGGTTAAAAACCACGAGATGGAGGAGCAACTGCAGTAAAGCAGGATGTTTTCAAGTTGGCAAAGGGGCCTTCTGGGAATCATGAGGACAGCATTAAGGGATTACTGCTGTCGTGACGTTGTGGTTGGCGGAGTTTATGTCTCTTCATGGGACTTGTTGAATACCTCTCTTCGTTTCTACCGCCAGCACAGTACGAGAGATGTGAAGAAATATCGAGGTGTATGTGAAGATCCCGGAAAGCCATCCGCTGTCTTGACCACCATTAAAACTGTCCCTTGAACTGGGAGTTGTTTATTTATTTGAAGATATACTTTACTTGGAGCGCGATCTCATTTGTGGCTAGCGATTCCTCAGATCTCGTTCCTTATGGGGTTTAGCAGACAGATGGAAAATTTTAAGAAACTCAGCTCCCGCGATAACACGCCCGCTGTTATCATAGAGACGGTCTAAAAACGCTCATATCTCACGTGAAAAATGTTATGTAGGATAGCTTCGCGTTCGCCTCCCGAATACCAGCCTATATTAATACAGAGATTTTTATGTTCAAGCCGTTTTATTCAAGAGAGAAATGGGCGAATTAAATATGGAAAGCTGTTCTTCCAATAGGCACTACATTTTCAGAAAAGTCATATCCGGTTTTCTTTTACTACACATAAGGTTTCGCAGAGAATATATTTAAATCCTGATATTAAAAACATCATATTTATAAGCTCAAACCTATTTAATTTATTAGTGATGTAATTTCTTTTCTTGTTGATTCGTTTAATTGTTCAGAAGAACCGTTTGGTTTGGATTCATAAATATAAAAATAAGACAATTCCTCATTTAACTCGATTTCGCATTACGGAGTTTGTTTATTGCGTTTTAAGCAGAATGCACGCGATCCACGGCCACCTGATTTCTTGGAAGCTTTTCGCTTGTTATAATTATATTCATAATTTATTTTGAAATTTATAATTTTTATTAATGACATAAGTACTGAGTTTACTCTTGCGGTTCTTGGCAATCCTCCCCTAATAATTTTTAAATACAATATATGAAACTAGTTGTTCTATACATTCGCTCTCAGATAGAAAATACGTCAAGAAATAATACCGCAGTTTGGTTACGAAATAATGTCATAAATATCAATACAACAACACTTATTGTTATCTTTAGCAAAAATAATTGCGTTCTGTGACCACATTTTCACTAATTCAGCGAATTATGATTATGAATTATTATCATAATAATTCACTTGTTATTTGTGATTGTTCTACATTTGTGAATGTAGAACAATTTACGAATGAAAGCCAGGGATCTTACAGATTAATAAATCATAAGTAATAATGAGTGAAGAATAAGATAAATAAAATACATTTAAACACAATTATCTAAGAGGCTTGAAGGGTACAACTCTACAAATCCAGGAGTTTACATCAAGAGAATACAAACAGAATGATATACAGTACGACCATACTTAATTAAAAAGGATATGATTACGACAAAAACTTTTAATATCGAGTATGACCCCCCGCCCCACAGGCCTATGACGTCAATAACATTTAATGAGACTTTTCACACGAATTTGGTATGTGGAAACTGGAATTTTGCTTCACTCTTTCCACAAGGTTACCGCTAGTTTCCTGCTTGAACTAGGACTTCTTCTCACTCTTAGTGGTTGTTTAGAAACCTCCCAAAGGTGTCCTCTGGATTCCGATCTGGGCTGGAAATGGGTAATGATCATCGTGCTGATATCGTTTTGTGACATGGAGTTTGTTATGATGATACTAATTCAGTCCTTTTCAAGAATTGACACAAAGCGGGTAAGACAGAATTCTCAGAATATCAAAACAGACAGCTTCATTCCCCGTTTCATCGAAAGCCACCCACGGATCACGTCCAAACCTCATAAAACTGACTCATACCATCGCATTAGCACCACTAAAATTCATTATTGGTGCAATACAATCTGGGAGAAACCGTTTTTTTTTGGTTAAGCCACACCCAAATGCGTCCATCTGATGTCTGGACTGTGCAGCAGGGATTCGTAACATCGCATTACGTTCTGCCACGGCATTAATGTCCAATGTTTCTGTTCTTGTCACCAGGATAGGCGGTGACGTGCATTGCTGGGTTCCTGATTACATATAATGTCAAATAAGTTTTCAGTTGATATGAGCCTGGTCTCATCCACAACGCTTATACAGCATTGAATCTGCATGATTCTAACGGATTGTACGCCAGAGATATTATTCGTATCTTGGGAAAAGGAGTTCAGTAGGTTTGTGTTATTCATGGAGTGTCTTTATACGAGCAATCGCTAAGGCCCAAAGATATTCTGGACAGTGAGAATCGCAGACGGAGTGTTTGTGATCCTTCTTTCGCCTCTTGCAATTTATGTATTTTGGATCTTCCTTTTTTATATGGACAGTCCACACGTAAGTGACCACCTACCAAGAGCACGATGTCCACACGATACTGTTTTATGTGAGCAGTGCCGACTAGAATGTCCAAAGCCTAGGAATTTGAAACATTTGGTTACTACGGTAAATTTACGAAATCTGTGTGAATTAAATCCCAAATAAATTATATAATTTTTAAGCAAACATGACAAGATATGAGCAGAAAAATCAATTACCTGGTTTGTGGTCCTGGCTTTAAATGATGTACTAAAACGATATGTAGTTTCTTTTTTAATGTATTCAATAGAGATTTCCATAGTCTCGTAGATTTTTGTAGAATAGCTCTTGTGTGATGCCCTCCTTGGATATGTCTTTGGGAACGTCGTACATTAAAGGAGATGGATTTGAGAGTTTCGGTTTGTCTGGCATTATTACTACTTGTGAAAAGGTTTCAGAGGAAGCAGTTCTCTTCAGGTCTTGTTTCCTTGGCTGTTTCAAGTATGATACAAAGGTATCATACTTGAAACAGCAAACAGATCGTACGCATTGTTTCAATCTTCATGTCTTTGTAGTAGTTTTTTAAGGTATTGACGAATGACGACTATACCTTTTATGTCCTGACTGGTGTTGAGTTGACAATTTTCCTTAACTCTGAGTGTTCACATGTTTTGTTTAGCCTTTTGATTATCCTTAATACTGTTATCTCATCCTAAGACGTCCCAGTTTCTGGAACAGAATTCAAGTGAGAAGGAGTACATTCTTTCATTAACACTTCAGCAAAAGTCGGATGCCTTTGTAGATGTGAGGGATCAGGTATCACTCACTGGTGAGGTCTAAAACAAAACTAAACTGTTATATTAGGATCACTTGGAATTTTACTTTCAACTACCCATGTGTACCCATCTGTAAATTGTGTATGTTCTCTGGTCGATTTGCCTGCTTTGCTGGACGTAAAACCTCGCTACTACGCCTGAGATCGACTAACCAACCACGAAGTGAAAAAAAGCCCTAAAAGTCCCTCGCGACGGGATTCGAACCCGGGCCTTTTCTACCTGGTGTGGAGAGGACGGTGACGATAACACTATGCTACCGCGCAGACTCACTGGTGAAGTCTACCGTCTCTCAGGAGATCATGTGCACCCTGCCACGTTGCATTTTTACCTTAGAGAAAGGGATCTTCCAAGACGATAATGTGCCGCGTCATCGTGCCAGCACTATGCACGAGTGGCTCGAAGAATACAGTGAAGATATTATCGATCTTCATTGGCCTCCAAATTCGCCTGTCCTCAATTCAATTGAACACCTGTGGGATGTTTTGGAACGGGAAGTGAGGCGCATGGCCATGTAATCGTCATCTATTCCGACACTGTGGAAAGGCTTGCAGACAGCATGGACACAGATCCCTACGGGCACCTTCAGACATCTAGTGGAGTCGATATTTAGGCGAACAGCGGCTGTGTATCCGTGCACACAATGGCCCAATTCGATATTAGATAGGCTTGCTTATAGACTTGCTTCTCCTTCCATAAAATTTCCGTTTCTGCAAAGCCCCTTAAGGGTGCAGAAATTGTTCCTCTTGCATTCTCAAGAGGTGAATTTTTGCTGGTACTCAGGATTTGGATCTTCTGTGGTACAGGATTGCTGGCATCCACTGGTTTCTCCCTATGGGTGTGGGTTTATTATTCCATTTTATTTTTTATATATTTTTTCTATATTTCTTATTTTTTTTAATTTAATTTTTTTTGCTAATTTATTTAATTCTTTTTCCTATCCTGTTCGTATTTTAATTAATTTTATTTTACCTGTTCTATTATTATTATTTTTATTTTTTCCTAATATTTTTCTCCCTCTTTTTTCGCTCTTGTTCAGAGGCGGAATCTTTTGTTGGTACCATTGATTGGTCTTCAATGGTACGGAATGCCGGTACCCATAAGGCTCGTGGGTGAGGGATTTAGTCCACCGGTACCGAAAAGCAGCCTTCCAGCTGGTGATCGTTGCCTCCCAGTAGCAAAGTGGGCAGAAAAAAACTAAAAAACACCACAACAACACGCGTACATTGCACAAACATGGCACTACCCTCATTTCTGGCCATTCTACAAAGTTTTGTATATCATCACAGAGTTGAACTAAAGTTGTGTAAAGTTGCGCATGTCCATACATATTCTGATAGCTGCTGGTCTTTCACTTAACCAAGTACCCTTCAAGAAATTTTTCTTGTTTTGTGTCCCATCCACTTCCATAACAATAGATGGAAGTCAGTTCCGACAATCAACCACACACTGGCTAAAGGCAAACTTCCGCACATCTATCCTGCCACCATCCTTCCTCAACGTGAATTTATACCCCGCCTCATGTGTGTGTAGTCTCAGCAAGTGGAAGAATTACCATTGACATTCAGCTTACCCAATGCAGTCAAGACTTTAAAAACCTCAGTCAGATCTCCCCACAGGTGCCTGGTCTTACGACGCTGCAATATGCAGAACTGAAGTCTACCTAGGTAAGAGCACCCTTTTGTTCCCTTCACCAATCCGGTTGCCCTTCTCTGCATCCGATCCAGCAGATCTACATCCTTCCTATAGTGAAGCTCCAGACCTGTATACAGTATTCAAGGGTCGACCTAACCATGGCATTATAAAAAAGTGATAATCACCTTCTTACGCTTGCTAGTAAAATTTATGTATATTATTGACAAAACCCCATGAGATGTTCTGGCAGCATGTCTGCACTGCTCAGAGAATTTCATGTCTGACTGAGGTCTTTTCCATTCTCCACTACCCTGAGTGTAGTGCCACACAGTTGTTAAGTTACTCTGGTGTTACTGCTACCCATATGCAGTATCTTGTATTTGTCAATGTTAAACTTCAACTGCTATTTCTCAGCCAATCGACCTCAATTTGCCCAGGTCTTGTTGTAGTAGCTCGCCCTGATGACTGTTGTCAACCATCCTGTCAACCTTTATCATCTGTAAACGTGGACATTAATGCTGATATGCTTTCATTCATTGATAAATATTGAAAACAACGATGGACTCAGCACTGAACCCTGGGGAACTCCACTAATAACATTAATCCAAGAAGAGCCGTGCTTGCTGATAAACACTCTCTGTCTTCTTCAACTTAACCATCCCTTTATCCATAGCAGTAACTTTCCCTTAATGCCACACTGCTCCAATTTGTACAGCAATCTACAGTGGTGTGCAAAACCTAAGGACCAACACTATTTCTAAAGGTTACAACCACAAAATCTTTACTTAAGGTACTCTTTACTGGTGAGAGTAAATTCAGTCAATCTGGCGAGAGGCTGGCACACGGTATCACCCCGCAAACATCACTGAAAGGGATCGATATGGCGGTCGAGGTGTTCTCATCTTGGGAGGCGTTATCTTGGATGGACGTACACAACTCCAGATACTGGAAGGTGGTACTGTAACCGTTGCACGCTACTGTACTGAGGTAATACTTCCCCACGTGCGTCTGTTCTGCGGTGCCATTGGCCTCGAGTTCGTGTTTATGGATGATAACGCTACACCCCATCGCACTGCAGCTGTTGATTTGCTTTTGGAAAGTGAGGACATTGTTCGTATGGATTGGCCTGCCCGTTCCACCGATCTAAATCCCATCGAACACATATGGGACGCTCTGGGAAGACGCCCAGCAGCACTTCCACACCCACCAGAAAATGTTCACCAGCTGAAGATGGCGCTGACAGAGGAATGGACGATGTTACCGCAAGAACTTATCAACAACATTGTTCTAAGTATGGACAGGCGGTGCAAAGCTTGCATCGACAGTAGGGGTGGCCATATTTCCTACTGAGGACTACCTCTTCCCTTTGTTCCATATTTGGCAGTGATGCATCTGTATCCTGGCAGCCATGATAGAGATGCTATGTTGCCATTTTTGAATAAAGTCCCTCTGTACCGTTTTGTTTCTGTTGTTGTGTCGGTATTGTTTCCTTAATCATTTCTGTACCTCACGAGGTTCCTTTGGTATACTTTT
Source organism: Mastigoproctus giganteus (assembly GCF_048544385.1). Classification (NCBI taxonomy): domain Eukaryota; kingdom Metazoa; phylum Arthropoda; class Arachnida; order Uropygi; family Thelyphonidae; genus Mastigoproctus; species Mastigoproctus giganteus. The sequence goes on along the minus strand of NC_143578.1, from coordinate 151,152,531 downwards.
CCCATATCCAGGCCTTTCCTATGAGAACTTACAGGTGAAAACCTGACTGGTCCTTAAATTTTGCACACAAGTGTATTATGCGCAACAGTATCAAAATCCTTCACGAAATCTAAGTGTATGATGTCCAGATTATTTTTTTTTGCATACGGTTCCTTGGTCACTGCATCATAGTAATCTATCAGATTGGTTAAATAAGACTGTCCCTTGACAAATCCATGCTGTGATTTCAGCATAATTACATGCCTGTCCAAATGGCCCTGTATTACTTCTTTAACTAGTTATCCCATTATTTTCTCCTGGAACAGACGTTAAGGTAACAGGTCTGTTCATCCTGTAATTACTCATGTCGCCTTTTCATTCATCCTCCTTTATGAACTGGGGATATATTCGCTCTTCTCCGGTCCATAGGGACCTTCCCCGAATCCAAGGATGCTCTCATAAAGGGTTTGCTTACCTCCGTTGCTGCCTCCCTTAATATAATTGGATAAATTCCATCCGCCCCAGGTGCCTCTTTTATGTCCATCCTCAAAAATTTCTCCTCCACTTTCCTGTCAGTTATCACAAGTTCATTTAGGTGCTCGTTAAAATTTGATAAACTTTTGGCATCCCCTACCCTAAAGAATTTCTCATGTGTGAATGCAGATGTAAAATACCTATCCAATTTATCCGCGAACTTAGCAGGGTCATCAACAGTTAACTCATGCCCATCAAGTGGCCAGATATGATTCAAACCCTTTCCTCTACTGTTAATATAAGCGTAGAAGTCTTTACTGCTTTTTTTTTGCATACTTCGCTAGAGACTTCTCATTATTCTCATCTGCCTTTGCTTATCTAACCTGCTTTGTGACTTGATTACAGACTAATTTATATCTACCATAGGCTTCTATGGGATGCATATAAATTGTCAGGTATCACCTGACAATTTATATGCATCCCATGCACTTTTCTTCTTTTCTTCTTCGCCTTGAACAGCAGTTCTTTGTGGGCCGACCGGGCTAGCCGAGTGGGTAAAGTACCTGCCCGGCAACCCAAAGGTCGCGGGTTCGATTCTCGCCTCGGGCTTGGATCAAAGCACTGCAAAAACCTTGGGAGGTGCAATATGGCCACAGAAGCCGATGCGCCAACAACTACCAAATCAAAAAAAAAAAAAAAAAGCAGTTCTTTGTTGGCATGAAAAGTCTAATAGCTTCTTTGATTATTTCCCGGACTATTTCTCATTTAGAATTTGCTGTTGGTAACATCACCAGTTGGTCCCACTGCGCACAATTTAAAAACTATCTGAGACCTTCGTAGTTACCCTTATGAAAGCAAAGCAAAAGTCTTTACCATTGACAGTAGTTATGTCTTTAATTAAATTCCACGTTAGTACACTGTGACTGATTCCAACCAGTGGGACTTTTACCTGCAGATTCTTAATGCATGAAGAATCACTGCTGATAACCAATCAAGAGTATTGCTTCCTCTTGTTGCCTCTCTAACATGCTGCTGTAGAAAAGAGTCATCCAAGAAATCTATAAAAGTCTTGCTAGTGTGTAAGTGACCAACCCACAAATTCCACTGAAAACATCTGTAAAGTTAAAATCACCCATTAATGAGACATTCTGATATGCTGGCCCACTCCCTGTTTAGCTGTTTCGTATACTCATTATAGTCATTAGGCCCATAACACACTCCTAATTTTCAATTTTGTTTTTCCAGTGTTTATATCACACCAAACTAACTCAACGTTGCACTTGTCATCCAAGTCAACTGGATGCACTTGCCTGCCTTGGATGACAAGAGCAATGTTGAGTTCCAAAGTGCAGTGTTCAGTTCCAAATTGGCATTCGAGCTGCTAGCGCAGCTCGAATGCCAACTTGTAATGTCTGAGAATGTTGGAGTAGTTATAATTTTTTTTGGAGTCATTCCTGATGCCATAATTCGGATGTGAACAGGCTCGATATCGGACTGGAATGCTGTTTCAACAGGTATTCTCCTCTGTTAAAAAGATTTCTCATAATTTGGACACCGTTTCAGGAATGCTGTGAAAGAAAGGTCAGTTTGTGTTAGATCAAGTACACAGGAAAATTTTTCAGAAAGTATATGGTATGCACAGGGATGTAAGTTATTAATAATCCAATTTGCGGAATTCACAATGCTTTTCGTGCATGGGCAACAAAGTATTACAGATCGTAATAATATATGAGGTTGCTATTGTATTTGAAGCTGAATCACTGGCCAAAACTCACGGTGCAGCAAATTCGATGAAAAGTTGATTCTTTTATGATTTTCATTCTCTGTTTTAGCTATGGTTCTGTAAACAAAGAGGTCGATTTTGCTTATAAGGAGGATTTGATCAAGTGCATTTCAAGTGTGTCCCACAAACGTCTGGCATTGATGTGGTCCTGTATTTGGGTGAGCGCGTATGGTCTCATAGTTGACTTGTACACTCACTAGATTGGAAGTCAGTTAGTGACCCTGGCTGGAACAGTAGGCCTGACATTTGTCAGAGGAAAGCTGTGGTGAATGGAATTTGCAGCACTCAATGAATGGTCGCTGGTCATTCGACTTTTGAGTTACCTGCCAGTTGATTGGTTTGAATTGCAGCAGATGAACTGAATTTGCGAGGTGGCCTTATGGTCTCAGAATGGGCGTGCCTAACCACCAGAATGACGAGTCGGTTTTGGTGTCCACTCATAATTCCGCCTCACACATGATTTTGATAGGTGAGTTATCTGTATTCATCACTCGGAGCAGTATCACGTAGATGATAGAGAGAGAGATCTTCTTTTATGGTGGTAGAAATTTAATCAGTAGTATCGGTACTAGTCGAGAAATATAATTGCTCTTGTATGATATCTCTTTGAAGAGGTTTCTTATAGTCTGGAGGTGGTAGATTTTAGCCCTACCGAAAATGGGTGACTTAGATCTAAGTGTAAGTGTAAGTGTTTTCAGTGTCAAACGGCACCAGGGGTTTCCCCCATCTCCGCGTTGCTTTTATTGTGGGTGTACCAGTTCACTGGGAAGGCCAGAGATTTAAAAGTGTATGGATTATGGAAGTGTGGTGTTTTGTACCGTTGTTCCTCTGGCCATTTAGCCGCTGGACCTCTTCTGAGGCCCAACGTTGCCCCACTTACGCCCCGTGGAGGCAGACCAGGTACCCGATAGTCTTTAGTTCACTCTGGCAGGTCCTGCCACCTAATTTCCTGAGATTTCAGTGGCTAGGACCTTAAAAAAAAAAAAAAAAAAAAAGTTTTTTTTTTTTAAAAAAAAAACATATATCTATACATATATGTGTAAAAAAAAAAAAGTTTTTTTTTTTTTTTACACATATATGTATAGATATATGTGTGATATCTCTCGATTGCGTAGGGTGATGTCGCTTGAATAAGGATAGACCGAAATATGGGCGTCAGTTAATTTGGATTCATTGAATTTATGTGTGTGGGGGAATTCGCTTGTGTAAAGATAGAGAAGGGGGAGAGAATGAAGACTGGGGGGTTAAAGGAGGAAGGATAAGGCCAATAGAGTAGGAGGCCTCAATTTGGTGTCAGCAGGGCATGCCCATGCCCTGCCAGAAGGAAGAATGGGGGTGGCTTGGGTCATTTTATTTTATTTATTAACACACAACTGTATATACATTCTCAAGTTATCTTAATCAATTTACATACAATATTAATCAATTTATATACAATATTTATATACAGATTTATATACATGCTCTTATATATACTGTAGTCTTTCTGTACATTGATTGTGTGTGTCCTGATATGAAGGGTGGCTCCTAGACACAAGCCCATCTCCACCTTTTACTCCTGAGAAAGCTCAGAACGTCTGCAAGACAGGCCTGAAAAAAAGAGTGTTATTTCAGGCCATTTCGCCACCAGGGATTAACTAACACCTGGATCCACCATTGTGTGCTGTAATGCACAAATCCTGCACCTACCGGAAGTAGTGCTATACTGGTAGGTGCCAGCAATCCCGCCCCCAAGGCTGCCCAAACTTGGAGGCCAGCGAAAAAAAAAAAAAAATAAATAAAAATAAAATAAAAAATAAAAATAAAAATTTTCCAACTAAGAACAATGTACACTTGTTGAAAAAAAAAGCAACATTATACGATTATTTACATGCAAATAGCAAATACATACACTTACATTAACTTAACACTTAGAAACATTAACATTAACATTATCTCCACTTTAGAGTCCATCCACAAATGCAAGCCTGAATTGGGTGTCCAGGAGCAGAAGATCATCTCGCTGTAGACAAGAAACATCCTATAAAGATGACATTACACGAAGTGTTCTGTCGTCAAATGTGCAGCACTTCCCTTAATTGGTATCCTGCAATAGATTTCTTAGCTCCTGTCTTCTTTTAAAAACTTTGGCCGAGAATTCCTGAAGCAAAGCAAAGATGTCCCACCTCTGAACCAAGAGAGGTAAATTATTCTCCGTGAGGTTTGGCAACCTATTTAGTAATTCCTGCCTGTCTGAAGTATACAGTCCGCATTCAAGGATGACATGTCTCCAAGATTCCACCTCACCGCACGAACAGTAGGGGTCAGGTTCTAATCCTTTTTCAAATAGTTTGGCCCTTAAGCCATGTCCAGTGATTAAGTAACTCGTTGTCATGGTAGGAGCAAACCAAGACGACACCCTCCTGTCCATTGCAAAGCTTACGGCTGGAATGAAGCCTCTTGTAATGGTTCCATACTCACTCAAATCCCAACGTTGCTGCCAGCAATTCACAAGCTCGCCCCAAATTCTACGTTTTTCCTCCTTTATGTTGTTATTTGGATTAGAGGTGATATTCAATATTTGTAACGCCCTTCCCTTCTTTAAGTTATATACAATACCTCGGAAAATAATGTGTAAATCCAAGGGGATGGTACCTGCAATAACCTGTAAGGCATTTGTCGACACTGTCCTTGGAGCGCGTATAACTGTAAGCAACATTGTACGTTGCAGGGACAGAAGCTTGGCTTTAGTTGTAACCTTGGTAGCAGCCGCAAACCAAATACCAGCACCATAATCTACAATGGGAAGAAATATCGTCTTGTAGTACAATACCAGAGTTTTTTTGGATAAACCCCATTCCTTGCGGGAAATTCTAACAACTGCAGCTACGAACTTTTTGATTTTTTCATTGATTTTAGTGACATGTACATGAAACCTGAGACGATCATCTAAAGTTAAACCCAGATATTTGGTGTTCTGTACATATGGAATTTGAGTACCATATAGGGTTACCTTTGGCGGCCTTCCATAATCGAAGTGGTGTTTAAACACCATGAAATTGGTCTTGGTGACAGAAATCTTTAGTTTATTCAAACCCGCCCATGCCACTAAATTATTCAAAACTGACTGAATTTTTTGTTCGAGAATTTGTCTTGATCCTCCCTGCACCGCCACCACCAAGTCATCTGCATATGCAACTTTGATGAACTCATCGCTATCCTTCGTGAGCCACTGGTCTAGCACTGCATTCCAAAAGAGAGGTCCCAAGACTGAACCCTGAGGGCATCCTCTTGAAACGGTAGTCGTGTATGATAAATGCTTTGCACATACTCTAACTTGTCGATCCTTAAAGTAAGATCTGAGGACTCTGAACAGGTAGTCATCACACTTTGCCAGTTGCAGTGACCTGAGAGCACTCTCCCACCAAAGGGAATCGAAAGCGCCCTCAAAGTCAATAAAAACAGCAAGAACATATTTGCTGTTTGCCTCCTGAATGTAAGTCAGCAGGGTTGAGATTGCGTCCTCAGTGGAACGTCCTTTTTTGAATCCAAACTGGCAATCAGAGGAGAGATTATGTTCTGTAAATAATTTAAAAATCCTTGGGGCAATCATCCTTTCAAATAATTTGCCAAGATTTGCCAATAAAGAGATTGGCCTGTATGCTCTGGGGTTTGTTTTTGGCTTTCCCGGTTTATGCAAGATTTTTAAGAGCGCAAGCTTCCATTCGAGAGGGAAAAGCCCTTCTAGCAGGCATTTATTAAATAAGTTTAATAAAATCTCAGGGAAGAATTCATAAAATTTTCCAATTACTTGATTCTCAATGAGGTCAATGCCAGGACATTTTTTATGGTTCAATTTAGCTACTGCAGCACCTAGCTCAAGCATATTAAAAATGGCAGTTTCGGTTGTCCCCTTATATTCACGATTAATGCGTCTAATTTCCGCTTGATCAGGGCTGTCCATAAACGGCAAATCTTCCGGAAATAGGCTACTCACTATCCCTTCGACTGTAGATTCCCAGTCCGAAGTTTCTTGATTCTCTCTAATTATCGTGTTGTAAATTTCACCACACAAAAGTTTATTTCTTGAAAGCTTATAGATTATACCCCAAGGGTCAGCATTTCCTGTTTCCTTCACCAGAAGTTGCCAACAATTTTGCCTGCTATCAGCAATTGCTTTATGGTACCTCTTCCTCAAGTCTCTGTAATCATTTTTCAAAGCCTGAGTGTCTGCGTCCGATAGATGCCTATTCCTTTGGTATGCTTTTCGTGCTTGTTGAGTTTGTTGTCTCAATTCAGCTAGTGTCGAAGACCACCATGGGACAGAAGTTCTTCCTGTCTGTTTTCTTTTCGTCGAGTAGGCCATCGCTTGATATAAATGATATTGAACCAGAAAAACATATTCTTTTGCTGTTAAGGTGTTAATGATTACTTTGTTATCTCCATTAAAAATTGTATTCAGATATTCACGAAACTTGGTCCAGTTCACTCTGTCCATCCGAAAACGCCTTAAATCCCTTATTGTTATATTCACTTGCCTATCCTCCGGTAAAATCGAGAAGGTGATTGCTCGATGGTCACTATTAATTAGATACGGATTGACGTCCCAATTTTGCACCCTATCCACCAGATTAATGGAGGTTAAAGTAGCATCTATATTAGATTCACCATTTGTCGTCGAGAATGTATATGGTTTATTTGGCAAGTTCTTTACACAGAGATTATGATCCAAGATCAGATAAACCAACTGCTCGCCTCGAGCATCAGAAAAGCCGCTGTTCCAAAGTGTAGACTTAGCGTTGAAATCTGCTGTAATTAGTAAGTTTTTAGCTGAAAATCTGCTACATACCCTGTCAAGTCTGTGTAAGGCTGGCTGAATATCTTCTGAGGGAGGAAAATACTGGGAAACCAGATAAAACGACTGGTCCCTGGAGGAAACCAGGATACAAACTGTGGTAGCAGAACATTCACTTGAGATAGTTGTTATTACTAGTTCACTGTTAAAGATAATTATGGCGGCCTTGGGTCGATCGTCACTTGAGGCAATAATCCTTGCCGAAATTGGATATCCTATAACTTTATACGCTGAACCCCCTACCTGAGAAGAGTAATACGGTTCTTGCAAGCATACAATATCAAACCCCAGATCATCAGCAGCTTTCCTAATCTCGTCCGCCGCTGCACGAGATCTTTGCCCATTAATCTGAAGAATTTTTATTTCGCCGTATTGCAGGTTAACACTTGTTGAATCAATTACCGTTGTATTATTCATGTCTGGTTCTTCGGTCTGTCAATTCAACAGCTTTAAGATACTCAGGGCATTTATTATCCCTGACCGAGTGATTACAATCCCTACCTCTACGTTTACAATTAACACACTGTGGTTGTTCCTCCTTGTGAATACAGTCAGAAAAAACATGGCCTCCACCCCCGCAGTGGCCACAAGATACAGCTTTATGGGAACAGAACTGCGCACTGTGACCATATCCTAGACATCTGAAGCATTTGCTTACAAGTGTAAACTTACGAAATCTATGTGACGTGAAACCTAGATAAATTTTGTCACTCTGAATCACGTGTCCCATAAGGCGTGGGCTGAAACCAATAACCCAATTGGTCACTCTGGTTCCGGTGCCAGAGTTAAATCTGAATGTAATCTCATTCTTAACTTCCTCCTGGCTAAAACCAAAGTCTTTTAAATTTTTATTAATTAAATCCTCCAAAATATCCTCCTTAGAATATTCCTTTGGGACACCGTAGATCAAAATTGTAGGATCGGACAATCTGGGTTTTTCTATTGATAATCCTGCTTTTTTTAATGCAGAAGCACTTGAGATCTTCTTGGCATCATCAGGATTTGTTGTCTCTAACAACACACCTTTATTTCTCAAAAGACGTACACCCTTGATTTTCATGTCCTTGTGATCTTTTTTAATCACTTCAGTAACTGCCTTCCTGATATCCTGGCTAGACGCCAGGGAAGATTCTGCTGAGGGCCTAAGTATTAGTATGTTTTCGGAATCAGAGATCCCACTTCCGGAATCCATCCTATCTTCACCAGCAATTGGTCTGCCCGAAGAAGCTGCCACCTCCACTGAAGACGTTAGCAGAGGAATCTCTGTTATTTCAGGAGTCTGTCTATTTCGCTTTGTCCCACCACGAACAACTTCCGTAAAAGTCTTATGAGGATGTAGATCACGTTGGATCTGTATCATCTTGTCCAAAAGACCTGCTCTGATTTCCAATTCAGATGCTTTGGTCTTAAGTCGTTCATTGTCAATTAAGATTGCGGTGGTAACTGCCTCTAGATCCGCCCATAGACTATGAATGCGGTTAGAGGCAGACTTAGTTATCTTGCTAGAATCCTTTGATAGAAACTCTCCCAGAGCTTTCCTGATTTTGGCAACCGTCGCATATACAATTGAAGCATTCAAAGACCCACCCAGGTCCAATCCCTCTGTTAGAGAAAGATCTTCAGAAGATTCTGTTGGAATCGAGTTACTATCGACAATGACCATCGGCGGCTCAGAAGCCAACGAAACAGAGGGACTCTCCACCACAATGTTTTTATCTCCTCGAGCTTGAGTAATTCTAGGAGTTTTGGGAGTTTTCTTCCCCCTGCATCCCTTTTTTTTCTTAGATGAATCCGTAGACTCTGATCCAGAAGAATTCTCAATGTCAATATCTTGTGTCAGTATCCTAACTTGGTCATGGTCCAAGTCAGTATCCATGTCAGATAAGTGTAGGCAAAAAAAAAAAAAAAAAAACCACACGACTATTGTCTATCCTCTTGTTCTAAACTTGTCTTCTCAATCCTAATAGGATACTCATTAGTACCCTAAAGGCAGAGTTATATCAATATGTCTATGTTTAATATGTATTTCACTTATCCAGCTGGATGGAAAGTGGAAGGGAAGTTCTGAAATCTTCGAAAAGCAGTGTCTAGATCTCAGTCCCTAATAGCCTGAGGGCGCCAGAAAAATTCTTGAAATTAAGTATTTTTATAAGATCCTCACCTACCAATAACGGGGTCCCAAGGACCAATAGATGAGGAGAAATATCAACTTTAAGATTGAGAAATGATAGCCCAAACAAGCCCACTATGTTATCCAGCAGAAGGCTTAAGTAAACTAATGAACAAACGATATTAAGTCAAAATACTGCGATGGCGCTAGTAAATGTTTTCCGTCTCCATGACTAATTTCAAAAAATGGAATATTTCAAGTCGCCATTATCATCCATACAAAGTCTATGGGATAATGGTATCTCTATGGGAGATTTCAGTGATATATGTATAAGCACTATGCAATGCAATGTACGACTATGAAATCAATTACTCAGTTTGTAATATAATCTCATGCAAATAATTCCACAACCCCACGGTCCCAACAACCAAAAAATCACCTATGAACTCACCACAACTTTAACTTCTAGGAAAACATATTTACACATAAGGGGGTTGTCAATGAACGCATTAAATATCTCAAAAAGCAGGAGCACATTCAGAACACATGAGCCACACTGGACGATACAGCGCCCTCCGGTGGCTTGGGTCAGTTGAATTAGCAGAAATGTCTTTGTTGGAATATAAGCTTAGGGGAAGCAATCTGTACTCCGAACGTCGAATGAATTTGATTTACGCCAACGAACAGCAATAGATCAAGCATTTCAAGGATCTTGTCAGAGTAGTTAGAATTTTTATAGGTGGTGATAAGGCATTACTTGATGTGTGTGTTGGTTAGGACATGATTTTAATTTATTCCCTTTCTCGTAGGTTCTTTTTTTTTTCTGTTCATCCTTGGTGGAGGATGAGTCAACTGGTGATAGGTCAGGTTTTATACTAGTGATATGAGGAAGTCTAACTTTGCGCAGCACCTAGGGGCATAAAAAGGGAGTAGTGGAGATGAAGATTAGTGGAGCAAAAGTTTTGTTTTAGAGATGCTCTGTTGGTCGTTTAGTTAGTAGAACAAGTTTGTTGTTCCTGGTTCCGAAAGAAGGGAGCAGTGTCGAATTATAAAGTGACTGATCGATCTCGAAATAGTGCGGAGAGGGAGTATTGCGGATTATTATGAACAGTCATATGATTGTAATGAAGCTCGAGCCCTTGGCTCAGTTTGAGATCAATTTGTGCTTGAGCTTCCATCTTTGTGACACTATGAACTCGAAAGTACGTGCGGATAGTTGTGGTTATAATCACCGCGTCCCCACACCGGGTGAAAAAGGCCCGGGTTCGAATTCCTTCAATGATGTGAGGAACTTTTATGAACTTCTTTCACTTCGTGGCTGAGTTAGTCGGTCTCAGGCGTGGACATCAAGTTTTTTTTTATCCCCAAAACTCTGGTTTTTCGTCCAGCACAATAAGTAAATTGATCAGAGAACACACAATTTATGGTAAAAATACAGACGAGCAGATAAGATGGCTCTTGTGTGGCCCTAATATGACAGTAAATGAGATTAAGTTGATATCAACGTGAATATATGAGGCAGCATATATTCACATTCTGTCTGATTATGTAAGTTGACTTGAAATTCCATGTTAAGTGCGGCAATCGTTACATCATGAGATGCCAATGTTCTAACAAGTCAAGTCAGCCAAGGAAAGTCAGTCAGGACAGATATGGGATCACTGGAGACTTGAATGGAAGTTGGGGAAGAAGAGATTCTCTCATTCTTAGTTATTATTATCATTAACATCTTTTTATTTCCACATCAGTGGGCACCCCCGGAACATCCTGGTTCGGCTAGAGGGGTGCACATTATAAATATTCAAGGCGATTACATTGATTGAATGCAGAATTAACTTCAGAATCAGTAATTGGGACTCTTTATTATCAACGTTGGGTTGCATCATTATTTTGCCATCGACTAACTCACCTTTGCAACGGCTACAAAAAAAAAAAAAAAAAAAAAAAATCGCGTGTGTACCTGTACGCACGAAAGATGTTTTATGTGTAAACATCTCTGACGGACACCTACTAAATTTTGAACAGCTAGAAGTGAAATCATGAACGATGTGATTTATGCTCACGCCCGTTACTTACTCTACCGAATCAATGTTAGTGATAAATCGAATACACACGCCCGCTGCTTGCTCTACCGAATCAACGTTTGGAAGAGGTTAGGCCAATAGCCTAATTACCAATTTGATTGTAGCCATTTGTTGAATAGTATGATTGCAACAATACAAGTTGCAATGAATGTATTGTTACATTCATACTATCATGTTGGATCATGTTACTCTGTCATACATTTTCGCAAATTACACATGCAGCGCTACGAGATCTGCAAGAAACGACAGCATCCACGCATAACACGCTATCGAAACTATGACTTGGCTCAGGATCTCAACCAGTACAAGCGCGAGATGGTAACGCTGCACATTCCATTTCTCAATGAGGAAACAGAGATACTGTCAGCGATGAAATATGTCAAGATCTATGACAACAATGAAGAGCTCATACTAGATCGTAAATTCTATGATTCGGACTTAGACATTCGGAAAACGATTGAAATATGTAAGACGATGTGTCAAGACAACGACGACTTTGACTCTGACGAAGCATGCAATAATGACCTGCATAGCCTTGTAACGCAACTGCGAGAAGAAGACCCCTTTCGAAACTTTTAAAATCGTCCAAACAGCGAGATGAATGAGGATCTAAAGCTCTCCATGCTCATCCGACTCAGTGAAATTGCAAAGAAACACGAGAACTTGATGACCAACAAGGACTTCTGCAACTTAATGAGAATGGCCAATGACAAGCAAAAGATTCTATTCATACATGTAATTTGGAATCTGTTATCTCCCAATCGCGAACCGATTCAAATATTCTTAGCCGACCCAGCTAGTTGCAGAAAAACGTTTATGATTCGCCTCTTGATGGAAATATACAAATACTTTAGTAATACAGATGGGTACCGTAACGCCTACATTACATGCTCTTCAACTGGTAAGGCTGAAGTGCATTTAATGTAATGTAATAATCTTGGATGTGCTCAGAGCTTGTTTATGCTAGCTCTGAGCACTTTGACGATCACTGCACTCAAGATATCCGTCAAGATATCTTGAGTTTTGGATATCAAGATATCCAAAATGATTCTGCCACGCCTGGCAATTGTTAGCTCAAAGCCACCTAAGTGGTATGCCCCGAATCATAAACGTTTTTCCGCAACCAGCTGGTTTATGCCAGCTCTGAGCACATCCAAGATCACCTTCCATGATCCTTTCCTCGATCTCCTCTCTCGACTCCGTTTTTCTTTGTTACGAAACGGAAATAACGTCAAATGATGCCATTTCCGGGTCGCAAAATCGTGACAAATTGATTTTACTACTGTTCGAAATTGAGTAGATGTCGCCAAAGATATTTACACCTAAAAAAAAAAATTCATATTAGGGGTTCTAAGAATCACAGATCATGCGTTTAGGGTTATGCGCCAAAGCAACTAAAGCTATGTGACGCCAGTATATTAATTGTCTGTAATGTTTTTCGGTCTGTTTATCGGTTTTTGTTGGACCGAAAACCCGAATTGCTAAAGGAAAAAAAGGCTGCAGACAAAATGAGCTCTCAAAACCAGCGATGCTTTCAACGAATGAGCAATGCAGAGAAGCTCCGGCTTGACATTTTGCAGGCTGTCAATTAGGCAGAGCAGCGTTGCAGACTGGCCAAAGTAGATAAAAGCAGTTGTTATTCAAAACGGTTAAATTAAGAAAATATTAATATGGGAATCTACTTAATCTGAGTTGAAGAAAGATATGATCTAGAAGTTATTTATATATTTTTTTCATGCATGTCCAAAGGCCATCCATATACCGTATATTGCAGTTGAAGCACTGGCTGTTATGTTTGTTGCCATGCGCTGATTGGTTAGCACATATGAAATAATAATTACTCTTTGATGAGCTCATGTTTTGTTATCACTTTACTAAATATATATAAATCATGAATTATTACTAGTTGCTTATTAATTCCCCGTGTGTCGGGTTCTCTTCGTGAGTTATTTCGGGTTTTTCAGCCCGCACAATATACAAATCGGCCCATGAACACACATTTCTACAGACATCGGTGGGATACTTGTGCAGCTGCGAGTTTCGATGAAATGGATAAATAAATCTTTATTGTAATTCATAGTAATACCATACAAATCACAACAGGGCAAAAGAACACCAAGAGTTGACTGTCCTGCTGTTACAGAGAATAAATCTGAGTAGAAGATGATTACTCAACCTGCATAATTTTTGCATTACGATTGTACAAAGTGTGCAACCGTAATACAACCATGAAGTGAGCTGTAACGGGATTTTATTCACGATTTCGACTTCATCTGGCGATACTCACAAGATGCATTTCTATTGGTTCTTCGAAGAAGTAAAGGCGTAGGATAGGACCACCTCACACTTTCTGTAACGAACTTAGCGTTCTTTGTTGCATAATAGACGGAAGTCATTGGAACCATGTCTGAAGAATGCCAGCCTTGCTACGTCTCTTTCATGTTCGAAATGCTGACCAAGTCACTGGAGATTGAAGAGTAACAGTGCCTGCTTAGGTCATTATGTATGGATAGTATAATATTTTACAGGAGTTCCAGTTGCATTGCGCAGATGGCTGTGGGCGGGCGGGCAGGCAGGCAACGTATAAGACCTATTAAATGATGATTGCCCAGCCTACATGCTGATGGAGAATTGTGTGGTACTGATGGCGACTTGTATGGCAAGATATGTCTATGGTGGACATTGGTGGGATTAGCCATTTCTATTCTAGAAGTCGGAAGTTCGTGTGAAGAAATTGCACATTTGGTGTACGCATCGGCAAAAGTGGAACGAGTCATTAGGACGGGAGGAGAGGGTTGAATAATGAAGACAACTCATTCCATTTACATGTTGAACACTACGATAGTGTACAGTTGCACACTTTCGTACTGAATAATGATGCATTTGATAACTTCTGTTGTTGAGAATCAACTGAAATCAACTCAAGCTATGTAGATAAATACAGCATTTTATGTAGGTCAGCTCGAGAACTTTAGTTTTTAACTCCGCCATGGAACATTGTGATAAAAAGAACGCTGTAACCAGTCAGAAAGATGTGTAATGTTTTGTATGTGCAATATAAGTGTAGTTTAGTTGTTTCTGGCCACTTTGCCATCAACCTTTATAATTTCATGCCGAATATTCAAAGCGAGCTTGGGATCATTAAAAAAAAAAAAAAAAACGTAATCCCGCTCCAAAAACCTGAGGCCAGCACACACAGACTCATTCGAATATTCAGCTATATATTCACTTAACTATCCTCTATAACACACCTGATAGATGAAAATGAAATGACAAGTTCAGAAAAGCAAAAAGATTAGGAGGAATCCCGCACAAGTGATCCTGTGCCAGCAATAATCCTTCCTCAGAGCCAGTATGAAACCAGTAGTGATGGTGGAGAGAAGGTCCAGAAAGGATTCAATAGAATTCAGCAGATAGAGTTGTAGCTTGGCAGCAGGGGGCAGTATAGATTTGTAGTCCAGGTAATTTCTTCAGCAGGGACTTTCAGAGAAGATGGAGGACGGAGCAGAGGAATCATGGCAGTATCGAGAAAACGTAATATTTTTACGGCGAGTTGCAAAGAAAAGTCTTGAAGTAGATTAAATATTTCCTTTGATGCCAGAAGAGAAGATTCATTCCCAGGTGAGAAGTGCAGGAGATAAGAAGAGGCTAACGAAGATCACTATAAAGCGACCAATTGCTTTAAGTTCCTATGACCAATTGGGTTGGTCATAGGAACTTAAAGGTGAATCAAGTAAATTCAAGGTCGTAAGTTTAATTCGAAGTGACCCAGTTTATAAGAAAAGTGTCGTTAAACTTGGGAAAACAATTTTAGCACATTTTTTTTTGTAAGAGTAAAGTAAAAGTAACCAAGAGAATAAATTTTTGTGCAAGTCATTGAAGTAAGACCATTAAAGTGATACTATCTACGATAAACATTCATTGAGCAAGTTCGAATTAAAATCTCTTCCACCTCATCGTCTCCTTTTTGAATCGAGTCAAGAAGCCTAGGTCATCGTCTCAAAGAGAGCACGGCATCTCGAAGAATTAGGGGAAGATGGGATCTAACAGGAGATAAAAAAACTTGGTTCTCATTACAACAAGGTTTAACCTTACCGCTTTGTTTAGAGTCATCAAGTGGGTCTACCAATTTCTTTATCAAATGAGGCAGAAGGAAACTGGAGAAGTCGAGGAGAGTTGTTTTCAAATGGGAGGTTCACTAAATATTACATATAAACATGGTGGTCACCGAGAACGCTTCAGACTTTACCAGAAACATATTCCAGTTACAAACAATACTAAATAAACACACACCCCAAATAAAACCACTTCCGCTCTAGCGCGATCACGCCCCTTCGAGCCGAAATCAAAATCCAGCATCACTTAGTAAGCAAACACGAACATCAATCACCCCTTCATGTGCGCTCTCGGATGCCACAGCTTGCTGCAATATTAGAACATGTACAACATTTGCATAGTCTGAACAACGAAATGCTAAGTGTGAAATTAAGTGGTGAAACACGGAAGTTTTTGTGATCTTAAAGTGACAAGAGCGGCACTGTAAACATGTCATATAGATGAGAACGAGCAATTTTTACTTTGTGATGGATCACGTTCATCCACGATACACTTTAACTATCAGTACTTGTTCTTATCTTAGCATTTTTAAAAAAAATAAAAAAACACTGATTAGAATTGATTTTGGAGAACTATCGATTATAAGATCTTCATAAAGTAATCATAATGAATCCAAATGTGCTTTCTAGTTTCTCACTTAAGTTGTTTACAAGTTGGTTGGTTCTGATAAGGAAAGTTAACAGAGCTCCCACTAAAACTTTCAGAGAAATTAAAAGGGAGGAAGACTGAATCAGGAATCTGTGCTAAGCATGCAACGATTGCACTTAACCTTTTGATAAAGAAGTAAAATGATTTTATCTTAGAATAAACTAAAATATAATAATTTGTTTATCTATCGTTGGATACACAACACTATTACTATTCGGGTCGTTGAGGTCTGTACTTTTAAAGAAGATTGGGTCAGCCACATCTCTTTTAAAGTAGTAGGTGGAGTTTTTAAAATACACGTGCTTAAATATACCAATAATGGGTTAATGAATTTCCCTCCAGGAAACTTTGAAAAAAAATAATAATTAGAGTATTTTATCTGAAAAGGCTTAAGTTGCACAAAACTAATAAAATGGACAGGCCGTGGGTTAGGGACCTTCGATCCCATCGACTTTGCTTAGATTCCACGCCATATGGAAAAAAACCCAAGTTCAAATCCCTTCTCCATAGGAGGAACTTTTTTTTTTTTTTTTTTCACACCATACTCGAGCTGGTCAGGCCAGGATCGTCTGCTTTTATTTCCTGGAAGCTCCGCGAGGATCGTCTGTTTTTATTTTCTGGAATCTCAGGCGAGGATCGTCTGCTTTTATTTTCCGGAAGCTCGGATTTTCCATCCTACAAAACAGGCAAAGCGATGCAGTTTACAGGAACAATATGCTGACGCCCCATAGCCTTAGTTGCTTTGGTACAAAAACAACAAAAATAAAAACGAGCATAATTTTTGCCGTTCGTATAAATATAAAAGCGAACCGAACTCTTTTGTTTAAAGTTACATCTGTTGATACGCTCTAAACGCTGAAGCCATTGTGATTTGTATTATTCATTTATTTCAGTATTCTCCTCCAACGATAAAAGGCTCTCCGTAACACGATGTCGTTGTGGTTCATGTTTTAAAGGCAGCGATCCGTTAGATTTGAATTTCCTTTAAGTAAACGAGATAGGAAAAGTTACGACTAATAGTATCTTAATGGATCTTTATAAGAACAAACATCTGCACAGAGTGCCGCGTAACAAAGGACGGTTGAGGTGCTTTTTCCACACTCTGATAAAGTATTTTAATGTATTTCCGTCGGTCGTAGCGGAAGAGTCGAACTGCGCACATTGTTGTTTTATCCCTGCTGTCTGCATCCAGCAGACGGAGCAGCCACGGGGGATTAATGTGAAAAGAGGATAATGAGGAGGGAATAAAGACAATGAGAGAAGATCATGGAGGGTGTATGGAAGGAGATTATGGTAGTGAGATAACAATATACGAAAATGAAATAAGAGGACTGAAAGATCAACTGCCATGGAGCGCGCAGACGAGACTTTGCCCACACAAAAGAAATGATATAAAATTTATGACAGAACGTTAAGGTAAGCGAAGAATCTGACAGAGCGATGCCGTGAGAAGTCATCGTCTGAAAAGCTCAAGTGATTCGCTTTCTAACGATAATGTTTGGAGAAAAGTCCGAAGAAGACTTCTCACGTCACTGGTAACGTCTTGATTTACCTTTGAGGTTTGAAGTTGTCAACAGCTGTAGACGCTGACAAGGAAGCCTCGCAGTTTCACTCAATTAATGCGCCGAATCTGTTTGTTACTTTAATTTGCTTTAAAGCGGGGAATTTTAATATCTTCATTAACAGTAAATATCCAATGCGAGTTGTGGAAAGGTTAGCATTTGTACACGGGCTTCTGGTAAGTTATGATTTATTTCTGTTATCCACACAAGTGGTTCGTGTTATTGACTGCACAACGGCGGGCCATCTGAAAGTGATCTTGTTAGATATTTCTCTGCGTCTGCGATGGTACCAAATGATCACCTGAAATCCTCGGATGAATGCAGAATGAAAATACATTTTGTTGGTGCAGTTTCCTGCTTGGGTGAACAAAAAGGATTTTACGCCTTCCAGATCATTTTATAGTCAGAGAACAGCTGATGTTTATTCTGAATTTTTTTCTCGTATTGTAAAGAATAAGAAAGGCAGTGGGAACTGGTTCCCGGCGAGGTGTATCTAAGATAAAGTTGAATTACCCACCTGCTTATAAGATGTAAAGTTATTCATTAGACGACTCGCACGTCACTTTGAATTGGAAATTCAAAGTGACGTGTGAAACTCTAAAGAAAAGAGGTTTCGGTCTCTTTTGTGTGAAAAGGGAGGTACAGAGACTTAGAAGGTAATTATGGAGTATCTGCCTGCACGCGAACATCCAGAGTGTGAGACAACAGCAAATGAAAACGCAATTTTGCGAATCTTGTTTCCTCCATCATTCGGGACTGGGCTGGTTGCTATGCTTCAATACCAAACATCGCTCTACTCAAATTTAGCGGTTGTGTTTAAGATATACTGTTCGCGTGGCTGTTTGTGTAGCGGAAACTACTTCACCCGCATTTGAATCTTGTTCATTTTGCTATAGAAGTTTATTATACCGAAAAAGGAGTTTCTTTTTAACATTAATTTCAGGATGAACATTGTGGTGCATCTTTATTAACCAGAAGGATCCACAGAAGCAATAAGGGACACGGTTTCAGATTCCTGTTAATGGTATATTCCATTGTTCATCCCACGTAAAAGTCTAAATCGATAACTATATGCGTAGAAAATAGTACACGATTAACTGGGTTCATTATGATTTTTTTCCGCAACCCAAAATGGTCAATTTGCTCATTTTATGCTAACTTCCTTAAGTTTCGTAGGCAATTTTGGAGATGAGAGGCTGTTATGACATACCTCAAGGGCCTCTGGGATTGGCTAGTACAGGGCGGCGCGCATTTTTATCGGTGTAGATAAGAACCTCTCATTTCTGGTTTACTTAGAGAATTTGAGAACTGACTCATCACTGTACAATAAATAAATCCAGCAATAATCTAGAGTCCACTTGACATTTTAAAGTCAGCTAAATGTACGAGTGTCTGTCAGCATGTGGGAATTGGTCGCAAATCTTTATTGATCCGACATATTTAGTCTTCCTAAGAAGAAAAAGCTGATTTTGAGTCTGCGACCTGAAGCTTATCTGCCAAATTTCAACTGTGAGAGTGACAATAGTCAAGGAACTTGCGTATTTATTGCCCAAATCGCTCTAAATTTGCGTGTTCCTTTTTTGTGAGGGGATTCTGATGTGATTAAAGAAACATGGCAACCACTGCTTCTATTATATTAAGATGAGAGCTCCTTTCTAATCTTAAAGGGAAAAAGTATTAGAAAATTGGTTCTCAGAATTGACACTGTTGTTTCACCTCAAGATTGCGAAGTGCATTTTGCTTTCCATTTTCTTAAGTGAGTGCCTGTTAGCAACAATTGATCCGCTTCCATCTCGAGCAAACGGAAGTTTGAGTGGATAATTTAGTACTAACAGTAATGCATAAAATGCCCATCTCTGCTCCAACTGTTCTTTTTAGTAAATAGAAGCCTATCTTGTTGAAAACCATGTATGAAACGGCTTGATTCGGTGAGGAAAAGTTCTCTGTGAAACAGCTTTCGTTGTAATACCCATTAATGCCCCTCGCCCAGTTGGGCGTTGTGTGTAGAGCGGAAGTTGGAACATTAACGAATGCAGTAAACAATATTACAAAAAGAAAAAAAGAAGAAAAAAACCGCTAAAACGTGAGATTTTAACAGAAACTTTTCTTTCCATACTGTTGTAATTTGCTCCTTCTGTCTTTCCACGTGCACGACAGGACAGGATGGCCATGTAACACGAGACTGTCTTTGCGGATCAACAGTTAATTGGACCAGATTGTCACGGAAGCCCAGACTGACACAAAGCCAAATGAGAAAACATGGCCGCTGCATTTCTTCTAAGGTGGTGTCGTCTTTCCTAATTAGCGGCAAGTCCTCGGGATTCGGCAGAAACGAGTGAGGGAGCCAAGTGTGCTCGCGACACTGGGCAATAAATTTTTTGAAAGCTTGATGAATTCCGCTGGTGTAGTGGAGGCGGCAGTTTTTACAGCTGGAGTCGCTTGCCTTGCTGCCGTCACACCATCCCGCCGGGATCGCCCTTCTTCCCTGATGCGGTCGTCAAGGAGACAGAGGAGGCGGTCTGATGATACCGACTGTCGAGTCGAGAATTATAAATCATATCTGTTAACAAGAGTATTTGAAATGCTAATTCTGCTACTATTCCATGGGGAAGGCAGAGAATTTTTCTACCTTACTGGATGTATTTATTTTACTCGGCTAATTTTTTTAAGTGCAGAAATCTTATTTTTATCTATTTTGCGGGGCCTCTTAAACGCCTAATCGCTGCACGGTAGAGTAAGAAACGAGAATGGAATTTATCCCTTGAGTTGACAGGCCATATAGAGTGTGGGGAAGATCAATGGCTTTGAAAACCTTTCCCCCGAATGTGTTGACTAGCTGGGATCATGCACGAGGTGTGAGCGATTGTGCCAGTGAGAATATGTGAATGGAGGAAACGGGGAGTTTAAGGTGAAATCTCTTTTTCTCACTTACAGAGAAAATGCTCTTCCGTCCATACGTTATAACCGGTACGTTTTCTTGGGTTACATATTGCTTTCCTTGTCGCTAAAGCTTGGGAGTTCAGATTTTCTCAACAGTGAGGAAAACTCTAGTTTCTTGTACTCGAATAACTCGCCGAAAATAAATCTTGTTCCTTAACTTCAACAAGAACTAAGATTTACATTGCATTTATGACAAACTTGGTTTCCACAACCAAAGCTATCTGCAGACATTCGAACGATACGAAGAATTAACAATTACCTATCTTGATATAAAATCTGCATTAAGTGCTGTTCATATCCTAGTGCTGATACATCCACTTGTAAACTACATTTGTATTCGCGGAAATTCTTTGGTTTCCGACTGCCCCGCTTAAAGAAATAACCATCGAGATGCCTCAAAATGACGACACCAAATCCGCAAAATCATTGCTGGTGTTCCACAAAGTGGTGTACAATCGGGGATCCTGTTCACAGCCGTTCTTGTCCCCTTCATTAACAGGCAAGATATCAGCTGCTACCCCATGACATCAAAATGCTCACGACGATAGAACTAGAGGCAGGCCCCAACCAAACCGGCACATTCACTAGTCAGAAACTAGCTGACCTAGAAAAATCTTTGATGCAGTTCAAGATATCAATGCCTCCAAATCAGTACAGATGATTTTTTCCGTCAAGCAGAATCCCTCTCCCTTGCAAACTTCAATCGGCTGCATCCTTATTCTTAACACAAAGGGGCACTCAGAATTAGGCGACGTTTGACCCATAACTGAAATTTAGGCATCCTATCGACAAGCATCAGGTCAAAGTGGATCAGCTCCGCCGGGTAACAAAAATCAACTGAATAAAGTCCATAATCCTGAACTGGTACCATCACATATTCAGTAATCCTTTATAGCGTTGAAACCTGGCATCTGCTGCCCCAACCAATGTAAAGTGAATCTACATAGCAGAATATTAAGATGGCCCTCATAAATTTCCGAATTCCCACTTGAATCGAACAACTCAAATGGCAAATTCCCTAAAACTAAGAAGACTATCATGCTTGGTCGAAGAAAAAGACTCATCTTTCCCGCAAAAATGATGACTGTACTTATCTCGAAGTCTCTGTGATATCTGCGCTTGGGGGTATCCGCCAACCCCAACTACGAGCCACGCCTATTCTGATCGTTAACTCCAACAGGTTTTGCACTGTATGACAGATTCCTGCTCAATCAAATGCTAATCAGACTAAACAGCTTAGATGACTTCCTGAAATTGTCACCAAAAAGGGTGTAGAAGTAACTTACTCATCTGCCAGAATGCGTTAAAAACAACCGGATGCAATCTGAAATTATCAATTAGATGCAGCTACATTGACTGATGAAACTTTAAAGTAGGAAAAGCCTAATGGTAAGTTTTCTGTATCTGTAAATTCCTGGTCTCCTATATTTGTTGATTGTCCTGGTCTCCTTGTCCCTCAATAGTGTATATCCCCAACTTTGAAACCCCTGGAATTGGTTCCGTGATGGGCACTAATTGTACAGACGTTACCTGTAAAATTAAGATTGTTTGTTTATTTATTTAAGGGTATCTAAATTAATCTTGCAACTGAAAAATAACAATTTCACTCTCGATCCTACGAAATGTGCACAAAAAACTTTACACAAAACTCAAAACAAACTGATCTTCATTCTGTGCTTGGAACCGCTGATTGAAGCTTTGTGAATGCTCAAAGTTGTCTCAAAATAAATGATAATTCGCACCGACCGTACTTCTATTATTGTAAGAACGTACCTGGCTATTTTTGAATGCATTCACAGACAAGCTAACTCTAATAGCGCTGAATATGAACGAACCTTCAGAATTTTAAACATCCCGTGATCGGAGGGAGCACTGCAGATCCGCAAATGGCAATTCTAATTCACGCAAACCCATCTTTTTTTAAACTCTTCCCACTTATTCGTATTCGGGTTAACTTTATGATAATGGTCACCACGCCAGCTTATTTAACACTGTTTTGATAACCCGTAGCAATATTTGAATAATGAAGTCTAATATGAATTATACTTTATACCGTTCATTACTTTCGCGTATTTTTATTATTATTGCTTTAATGACGCAGGTTCTGTTCATTTTTTAAACAGAAAAAAATATTAGAAATTGGTTGTATTAAAGCAAAGCATAAACGTGTCTTAATGTAATGATAAGCAATTTCGTTTCTTTGCAAGACCGGCATGCACTGCACGCAAACTTCCTTATTCACGTTCGTGCTCACGCGATGCAAAATGTCCGTGCTAATATTTGCAACAAATTTGATTACATGTAGCTAAGATAAAAGGAACAGTTTCCTCGTTTCTGAAAGTTCTTTGGCAGCTTCTCCTGAACAACGTTTACCGTTTCTAAGGTTTTCGCCATAGATAAACTAAAAGGTGGCGAGTTTCCTCTTACGCTTCCTAAAATAAGTCTAATTGTCATAATGTTAGATTCCTAGAGATATTAAACCGGTTATTGATTGAGTTAACAAAACCAGCAAACATGACAAGGACTTGGCTCTCAGTGAATCCTTTCGATAGGGGGAATCACAGCGATGCTGTATTCTGTTGGTAATGATATCAAGAAATACAGATTGAATAATATCCACTACCTTGTTATCAATCTGCCTTTGTCCTGGCGTATAACCTTAGTCATTTTTATGCAATTAAAACCGAAATCTAATCTCTCAACCTGTCTAGAGCGAGATGGTTGCCCATCAAAACCCTGTAAAATGAAATTGTCCTCCGATTGCACTCATAAGCTCACACCGGGTGGAAAAGACCTGAGTTCGAGCCCCTCTCCCGGACGACGGGAGAGGGGCAAACAGAAAATCGACCACAGAACACACGCAATTTGCAGACATGGAGCAATATAGCCTTAATTTGCTGACGCTCCTAAAACTCTACATCAACAACAGCACTCAAAAGGTCTTATTCATGATGCCATCTCTACCTTTATTCAGTAAATTTCCCATCACAGTACGATACAGGGGATTCCTTCGAGTTATTTCTCCCCAAATCAGCACATCGCCCCCCTACTCGTGCATGTCCCTCTTAATGACGTTATCGAGAAATGCTGCAGCCAAAGCTCCCTCCAGATGAGAATGGAATTTATCCCTTTCTGCAGGACAAACCAGAATCAGTGAACCGCGCACGCTACTGGTCCCTAGTCTACATGATATAAACATACTGTCAACTGTAAATCCAACTGTAAATGACATTTAAAAAAAATGTTACCAGATCATCTTTGCATCACCCCGACAGTTATCATCTCTGTATGGTTCGCAATAGTAGCAGGAAGCAGGAAGTGATCACGGAGTTCTACGGTGGATGATGACGAGAGAGGTAGCAGAAGTAAAAGGCAAAGGAATGGGTTTTAATTTCAGAAAAGGAAATTACGATGCCTAAAGGTACTACATGGCCTCTATTAACTGGGTAGATATCGCGCAGAGAATGAATACAATTGAACTGTGGTACGCTTTTAAAACATTAATCACAGATGCCTTGAATGCGTATATACCATTAAAAAAATACTCCACGAGAAGAGTTCCAAGTTGGATGAATAGTGAAGTTGCCACATTACTTGAGCAGAAAAAGGTGGCATGGAAAGGTTACAGAGCAATAAGAAGAAGTACTGAAGCCTATAACAACTACAAGATTATCTGTAATAGAGCCACAGAAAAGGTTCGACAGGCAAAGGCAGTTTATGAGAAATCACTAGCAAACAGAGCAAAGAGGGGGGATAAAGAATTCTTCACATATATAAATGCCAAGAAGAGCAGGACAAACCAGATCGGACCTTTACGTAAGGGAAAGGGGATAGTAATAAATACACCAGCTGCCGTTGCAGATGAACTCAACAGTTATTTTGCATCGATATTTACAAATGAAAAGCCTTTTGTGGCAATGGGAAATTGTGGGAGCGAAGTTAAAAAATATGTAATTAACGATATTGAAATTTCGCAAGATTATTTAATGAAAAAACTTTCGAGCCTACAGACCAGTAAGGCTCCTGGAGTTGATGGAATATACCCTATAATCTTAAGAGAGGCGGCAAGCGAGTGCATTGAACCATTGAGGCTAATTATGCGAGCATCACTAGACTCTGAGGAGATTCCCTTGGATTGGAAAAGTGCAAATGTATCTCCCATACATAAGGGTGGCTCTAAAACTGAAGTTGGAAATTATCGACCTGTCAGTCTGACTTCAGTAGTAGGGAAAATCATGGAGGCAATGATCAAGGGTGGAATTCAGGATCATTTGGATCGAATTGAAATTCTCAAGGATACTCAGCATGGTTTTGTAAAGGGAAAATCATGTTTAACAAATCTGGTTCGCTATTTCGAAAGGGTCACTCACGAGCTAGATTTAGGGAATAATTTCGACATTGTTTATTTAGATTTCAGCAAAGCTTTTGACTCAGTCCCACATGAGCGGTTGCTTTATAAGCTGGAACAGGTTGGAATCACTGGGAAAATCCTTAGATGGATAGAAGGATGGTTTCAGGGCAGGAGGCAGAGGGTTGTGATAAATGGCTATTCCTCAGATTGGGTTGATGTAAGAAGTGGGGTTCCCCAAGGATCAGTATTAGGACCACTGTTGTTTTTAATTTTCATAAACGACATTGATGAAGGGATAGAGGGCGTGATGCCTAAATTTGCAGATGATGTTAAAATTGGTAGAGTAGTTAATGATCACTGTCAAGCTGAGCTTCTTCAGAGAGACCTAGATAGACTTCAAGAATGGTCAGAAAAATGGCAGCTGTGCTTTAATCCAACAAAGTGTAAGGTATTACACCTGGGAAACAGTAATCCCAAAAAAACTTATTCACTTGGTGGAGTTCAACTAAACCCAGTACTGGAGGATAGGGACTTGGGTGTTACGATACGGTCAGACATAAAATTCTCTGAGCATTGTAAACAGGTTGCAAGGAAGGCCCATGGTGTCCTATCGATGATCTATCGAACTTTTGCAAGTAGAGATAGGGACGTGATAATCCCATTATATAAGGCTTATGTTAGACCACACTTGGAATACTGTGTTCAAGTATGGAGACCGCACCTAAAGAAAGACATCGAGCTTCTTGAAAGGGTGCAAAGAAGGGTAACTCGCCTGGTGAGATCGGCAAAAGGGCGTCCTTATGAAGAAAGACTTCAAATATGTGGGTTGCAGAGTTTGGAAACTAGACACCTTAGAGGAGATTTGATTGAGGTGTTTAAGGCTCTGAGAGGCATCAGTAAAATGAATGAGGACAAAATTTTCAAGATTATAAATGATGCTAGAACTAAGGGACATAAATTCAAGTTACGGGGGGAAATGTTTAGATTGGACTGCAGGAAGTTTTATTTTAACCAGCGAGTTATAAATTACTGGAATAAGTTGCCTTCATGGGTGGTAGAGGCCGACAGTTTGGGGAAATTCAAAGGTCATCTGGATAGTACTTTCGGGTAGGGGAAGCGCATAGGATGATAGGTTTAATTTCCTTTTTATTTATATTTTATTTTATTTTATTTATTAATTATTATTATTTAGTTATTTATTTTATTTATTTTATTTTTTTTTTGTTTTTATCATTGTTTTGTTCGGATTTTTTTTTTTTTTTTTTTTTTTTTTGGCTGGTGCAGCATAAGCCATAGGCTTTCTTGCACCATGCGGCCGTTACTAATACTAATACTAATAGCGAAATTGCTCTACCAATAAGTTCGTCATTACGGGGATTAAAAAGCAAGGGACCCGTTCGATAATCTCGCGGAGAAGAGGCAGTCACTCCTCTGTTGAGACATCATCTGGGGTCGTGTAAGTGTTTCCGCAGCATTGTTTTCCATGGTGCAACGCAGTTCATAACATCAACATAAGTCAATCTTCTCTTGAAGTGGTCTGCCGCTCTTCCTTCTTGGATTCTAAGATTAAGAGGAGAATCCTCTAGAATAATGAATTGAATTGCACGCTGATCACGTTGTCAGACGGTCAAGCGTTCGTTTAGAGACTCTTCCATTGTTCTAATATTGAAGTTCAGAAGAGGATGTCATGGTTAAATCCCAATACCTGCGTATTGGGATTTAACAACCAACTGTTGGGGAACAATTAGTTGTAGCCCAAAAACCTTCACAGTTATGCATTGTGACATTTTGTAAAATATCATATGATCAACAATATGGCAGTTCTCTGGAAAAGGATTCTGTAAGTAAAACTGTGCCGATACTTGCAGAATCCTTCAAGATGCATAGCTAGACTTTGTAGGCCTCTGATTTGAGGAGAACGATGTTAGAAGAAATAGCATGGCTACATCGGATCAGGACACTGTTAGCAAATCCCTTTTCGACACCATTCATGCATTGAAGGAGTGGAACAATATAATCTACCTTCCAGTATTATATTGGCCAAAAGATTCTCGCAGAAGGAGTACTGCGGCTATTAAGCCCAAAGATGAATCCAACGTTATTAATAATTTCCTGAATCGTCATCATTAATTTACTTGAAGAAGTATTGGTGTCCGAATACTGTTTAAAATATAATGTAACTTATCCATTAAAGCGAGAGTCAATTTAATGTTATTTTTATTTTTTTAAATTTTTTATTAATAGCAAGATACACAACAGGTAACCATTAACATTGTATCTGAGATCAGAACAATGAACAAAATAACAATAATAAGAGATCCAACAGGAAGAGAAACATTGATATAGATACAAACATTAAAATCATATGTATAAAAGAGGATTGCATTAAGTTAAGTTACCGGTAAAACAAGTAATAATTAATCAGTTAGAGAATGGAAAAATAATAAAACACTCAATAATAAATTACAATAATTAGATCAGAGCTAGTCACTTTGTAATTTAAGAGAAGAGGCAAACTTGTGGATGGAATTCATCAGTGATTGGAAGTTGTCAAAGAAGTCAATGAGAGAGTCATTTGCTGATTCTGTTCAGTGGACTGAACTTCATAAAGTCCGTGGTGGCAGAGTTAACGCGAAACAGTGTAAGGTTCCTGACTTGTCTGCAAGTAGCACTGAAGTTGATTTTACTAAGGACATCAGATGCTTCATAAGTTCCAGTGATTACTTTGGCTAGAAGGGTGATGTCAGCAATAACTCTTCTAATGCACAGAGGCCTCAGATGAAAGTAATCACACAGCGATTCATAATACACCCTTCTTTTACTGCTGAGTAGATCTATTCTATCACTCAGTG
Source organism: Mastigoproctus giganteus (assembly GCF_048544385.1). Classification (NCBI taxonomy): domain Eukaryota; kingdom Metazoa; phylum Arthropoda; class Arachnida; order Uropygi; family Thelyphonidae; genus Mastigoproctus; species Mastigoproctus giganteus. The sequence continues at coordinate 151,124,798 of NC_143578.1, read as the reverse complement.
ACAGAATAGAGGATTACGGTACGTAAGGTAACGGACAAAATGTTTTTGGACTGCTTCAATTTTGTTAGTTAAAGTCTTTGTGTGGGGATTCCAGACGGGTGAATTGAATTCAAGGATTTGCAGAACAATAGTTTTATAAAGGATAACCGCATATCTGTAGCTTTTGAACTTGTAAGTGTTCCGTTTGATGAATTCCAGTGAATGCTTTTGCTGCTGATTTTAAGGACATGGGCATCGAATTTAGCACTGCTAGAGAAGAGAATCCCAAAGTCGTTAACTTGGTCACACCTTTCGATGATCACAGAGTTAATAGTGTGCTCCGTATTTATTAATTGTGGATATCTGCCGGATGAGAAAGAGATTATTTTGCACTTCGAGGGGTTAGCAGACAAGCCATTCAAAGATAGCCACAGAGAGAATTTATTGAGAGCACAGTAAAGCTGTTGAGAATCGGTAATCTCCTTTACTGCTGAGTAGATCTTAAGATCATCTGCATAAGAAGAAACTTGAACATTGGAGGTGTAGATGAAAGAAGAAAGATTATTTACGAAAACAATGAAAAGTAGAGGACGTAAGGGGGAGTCTTGAGGTACTCCACTTAGTGGAGTACCTCAAAGTATAAAACGGTCTGAGTTCACTTGATTGATGATAACGCCATGGATAAAAGATTCAGAGGCTTCTTTTTCGAGTGCTGTGGAGCCTCGCCCTCCATAGTTAATTTCATGAGAATGGAGGATAGAAGCCAAATTGATGTGTATATTTTACATAATAGGTCGAACATACTATATAAAGTGTATATGTTTGACCTATTTCTATTTTTTTTTTTTTTTATCGTCGAACTGCAGAGTAAATTTTTATTACTGTGTGGTTCCTGTTCACCACATGCAAATGAAAAGTTGGAAATGTCTCGGTTAGAATACTGCTTATGAGCGGAGATACTTTACCAAGAATTGCCACATCGTACTGAGTTAGTCGGGTCTTCGATTGAGCTTCTATTTATTCATAAATATGGGATATTTTAATGGAAATTCGGAGTCTGGATTTCTGTGATTTCATCAGATATCTTTTCGAAGGAATCTATTTGGGAAATACGTAAAGTGCATATGTGTAAGGGTACGGTTCTGCAGACCTGGCGACTAGCACATTGGCTACGACATCTGTTCATTCTCATCGTGTGGAAAAGACCTGTATTCGATTTCCGTCCCGATGGGAGAAACTCAGCTGATCTCTTGTGAAGGGTCGCGTGCTTTTTTTTTTTTTTCACCTACAAACCACAGACTTTCATCCCAGGTAACCACCGTAGAACAAAGTATACGCAGTTTATTAAGCATAGTATACTCTGCCACTCCCATGGCTTTAGCTTCCTCAGAATAATTCTGGAATGATCAAAAATAAACATCTGACACAATTGTGCAAAGGGAAGGTGCTCCAGGACCTTTCTCCTGGGCCTCGCAAGTGAAGGAGTCCTCGTGTTTGATATTTATCAAATAAAGTACCTTGATCTTTTGTTGCCAATACTTGAACGTAAGAATTTTTTGATTCGCGTTCAATTAAACCGAAAACCCATATGCTTATCGAAGCAAACTGATTTCTACGATGATATTTTTATTTTTTTCTATTTTGTACGGCTAGTACTCCGCCATTACAGCTTTGTACAATTCTTCCCTCTTTCATCGAAAGGTTATTTGAAGGGAAGAGTTATATAAACTGTAAGGTTGGAGTACTGACTGTACAAAAATTCGTATTCTAACAACAGTTCAAACATAAACTCATTGTGTTCTAGTTTCTCATAAGGTTTTTAAAATTTTTTATCATCTTCATCGCGGGATGTATATAAAATTTCAAACAGAGGATCTTGGGAGTTGCCAATAATAATAATATAATAGCAACAATAACGACAACAGAAATTATCAAAAATACTGGAGGATGGGGACTAATTTGAACTTATCTTTACACATCCCTGACCATTGAAAGACTGGCCAATTCATCCAGAAGTGAAAAAACAATTAGAAAATTCCTCAAATACACGAATTTCAATTATGTAGTCAAGATACATAAAACCCTTCAATAGTTCTCGATTTTTTCCAAGAAAATATAAACAAGCCGAACTTTAAAACATGCGAAAATTCAAAGATCTTTTCAATCCAGTAGCCCTATCAACTGCAGATGTAGGCCCAGAGTCGCACCGGAGAGGAAGAGGAGAAGATGGAATTCACCCTCCACCAAAACAACTTGATCAAAACGAAACAGCAAAAATCCAAACAGCGGCCCTGGCATTAGTGATGGGCATAATCGAAGAGGTCATAATGGATTTTTGATGGAATGAAAAGTTATAATTGGAAATTTGGCTGAGTTCGATTTTGTTAACTGGCGTTTTTTTTTTTTTTTTTAATATTTCATAATCGACTATTTTAGTAATCGATATAGTCGATATGGCAGTCATCGGATTATTGAAATAAATGAATTACGGATCATTTTGATTATGGAAATCATTCAGTTATGTCCAATCACTATCTGAGATTGAACTCTCCCCCCCCCACCTCCAACTAAAGAAGTCATGGAACATTTGGGATCTGAAGATCACAATTGTGATCGTCTGATCTCAAGCACCCTTCGTACTTCTAAAGACGATCAGACACAAGCACCATTCGGATCAAGAAGCACGTGAATAACACGTACATCTAAGAGTGTCTTCAGAAGTTGCGAAGAATGCTTGAGAACCACGGATTCACCTCTTTCAAGTTAAATAAATAAAATGAATGAGAGAGAGAACGGGTCTTTGATGAGGCAGCATGCTGGTACCGCAGACATCTTCAAATGGAAGCAACGCAACGCCATCGAAATTTCCTTGTGAAAGAGAACACTCTTTAAATAAGTAAAGTGAAATTTCGGCATTATTTGGTTTGTGTTCTGTTAAAATCGGCGTTACTCACTGAAAGCGGGGTCTCCTTTGATAGATGGATCTACTACCCATTTTGAAGGTTCCAGGTACAAATATAACTGAGGATGGGGGAGAGCAGAATTTACTAAGGTCTTTACAGGGGAAAAAAAAAAGAAGTTAGTCACTCGCATGCGGAGATGCTTTTCATTCCTCAAACAGACAAAGCAGCCTTAGAACATAGGCAGTTTCCAGATACGCTATACTGAAGTTTCAGAGTTTTGGTGTTATGCAAGAGAATAGCTAAACTAATTAGTGATAATATCACCTTTTTTTTTTTCGGTGGGAGAAATTCAAGGATAACTCTTACTATTTCGAAATGTAGATCCCTACAACAGAAATCAGCAAGCTCAGCTAGAAATATTCACTTCAAAAATTCCTTATATACTTTGATTATAAGTGAAATATAACTTAAAGCAGTCTTGGTTCAGGTTTTGCCATCCCGAACGATTGATCTTTTACTAAGCTAAAGCTGCTGAAGTAGGATTGATTAATCACTCTTATGAGGGGACTACCACCAATGCGCTGAATTTCAATCGTGCATGTAACCACAGCCCTTCTGAATGCAATCCAGTAATATTCTGAATCCAGTAATCCCGACCTTCTGAATTGACCCCCGGGGATAGTACAGTGGTTATAATCACTGCCCCTCCACAAAAGAGGTCTGAGTTTGAATCCATCAGTAATGCAAGGAAGTTTTATAAAGGCGTTTTTCACAACGTGGCTGAGTTAGTCGGTCTAAGACGAGGGCTCCATGGTTTCTTTCCCTAAAAAAATTTGATTTTGTCCAACAAAGGCAGTGAATAACTAATTTGAGGTTTGCAGCTTGATTCAATCTCTCCTCTCCCCTCTCCTTCCTTAATCAATTCTATTAGGCAACGTCGGGAAAATACATTGTTTTCTTTTGTTTTGTACATAAATATACAAAAGAAGAAAAAATTCAATGTAAACTCAAACAAGAGAAAACACAAATTTATTTATATTATAAATAAATTTATTTATAAACCTTTCACTCTTGTAGATGGGCTTCATCAAATCCTCAGTAAATTATATGGGTTTTATTTACGTTTCAGTATTATTTCATTTTTATGCACTTCATAGCAAAATTAACAGAGTTGGCTCATGGACATTCATAAGTTGGCCGTTGGTGGTTAAAGTAATCGAAGTTTCTGTAACTATTGCGTGATGGAATACTGAAAATTAGAAAATTAACAGACACTTCTCACCGATCTTGTGTTTCTCTACATTAAATCTATTTCGCTGTGTAGTGTCATCCCAATAAAACTGTTTTCTTATTGGTAGATACTTAAGTATTCCGCCTGCGGGAGCTTTTAACTTCTGTTTCCTATTCTATTGCACTGCCAACTCTTCTGCTGTACCGGAAAAGGACCTTAATCGCATTATTACAGTTCAAATGTCTTGCTTTACCGTTCTGAATGGCATGTTCTTAAGAAAAATGGTTTCTTTCTTAATTCCAAGGATGCAGTAAAGCTTTCAAAGGAGTATCGATTCCGTCATTTTGACATTCGTTTTCGCAAAGTGCCAGCTGATGCACAGCGATACTCAAGTTCATTCTAACGTAAGATTGTTTGTGGTAAACACCCCTCCGTTATGCTGTATGGAAATTTCTCTCACCTCTCTCAGTAATCAACTTTGCACCGATTTTATTGCCATGTGTAAAAAGCAGCACCTTCTTCAAATTAGGTTTCTGATCGACTGAGTTTATTTCAAGGACACTCAGTAAAAGAGGAGATAAAAGCACATTTCAAGTTTGTTGTTTGGTCGCATTCATGGATTGAGAAGGAGAGCTTCAAGTTATGAATATAATCGATTATTAGGTGGTGGAAACTTCGCGTATAACAATATATTTTATATATACTATTTCGTGAGGTGGATACAAAGAGAAGCTGAAATTGAAAATAAAATACCATTACGTCCTAAGTTGAGAAAATATTATTATACCTTCCATGGTAGGGGATATATTCCTATTTTTCTTTGGGGATAGGGATACGGGATATGTTTCCCCTATGTCCTTATTTAGAAATTAGAAATGGAACATTTTTGAAACTATCATATTGTCAAATGGTTTTACGCAAATTCTTCACCTTGTTTTAATATCCGCGTCACTAAACAACGCGCTATTGTTTTTTTTTTTTTTTTTCTCGTAACTCATTGCCAATGACAATCTGGCATGGACACTGCATATGAAAGGCCGATGTCATTACGAAAAAACTTGACATTCCTGGTTGTAATTTGTCTCACAATTTTCAGTTTACAATAAATTTATGCAATACCGTTTTATTTTTATCTAAAGAATGTTATTTCCACGAGTGGGTTAGATGTGGATTATAGCTTATGTGGGCGACTTCTGAACGTTAGTTCAACTTTGCTGTGGTACTCTGTGACGGTACAGAACTCTGTAAATGTGTGTTGTGTTGTTTCTGTCCATTTCCCTACTGGGCGGCAGCAATCGCCAAGAAGGTGTGACCGCTTCTTCCCAGTACCCGTTCATGCCACGGGAAAGTGGGCGACAACTGTATATGTAGCGGCCACGGAAAAGCAGAACTGTAATGCCCGTACTGATCGTTAATGAGCTATGCATTAGCAGTAGCATTAGTAGAGTCATATGATACAAGAAAGCAAGCTTACTTGTATAGCATCAGTCAAAAAAAAAAAAAAACTTTCCATTTTACCAAATGCTTGTCTCTCCAAATGTTTATCTAGTTCAACCTTAAATTTATTTAAGCTATCAACTTCCACAACAACAGATGGAAGTCTGTTCCAGCAATCAACTACCCATTGGCTAAAGGCAAACTTCCGCACATATATTCTACAACTGTCTTTCCTCAGTTTGAATCTATGCCCCCTCAGGTTCTTAATCTGAGCAAGCGGAAGAATCCTATCAGCATCGAGCTTAGATCAAGCTACTCAAGGCCTTATGCACCTCAGTCAGATCACCTCGCAGGTGCCTGGTCTCCAGATGCTGCAACTTGCAGAACTTAAGCCTTTCTTCGTAAGCGCACCCCTTTGTTCCTCTCACCAATCTTGTTGCCCTTCTCAGTACTCGTTCTAGCAACCCTACATCCTTCCTAAAATGAGGCCTCCAGACCTGTACACAGTACTCTAGGTGTGGCCTGACCATTGGCTTATACAAAGGGATAATCACCTCCTTGTTTCTGCTAGCAAAACTCCTATATATCATTGACAAAACTCCATGACCTGCTCTGGCAGCCCGTCTGCACTGCTCAGAGAACTTCATATCTGACTGCACAATTAGGTGAATGAAAAAGACCCCCAGGTCTTTTTCATTCTCCACCTCCCTGAGTGTAGTACCACACAGTTGGTACGTTTCTCTTTGGTTACTGCTACCCATATGGAATACGTGCATTTGTCAATGTTAAACTTCAGTTGCCACTTTTCAGCCCATCATACAGTTTGCTACTGTATCATCCTCTTGCAGTAGCAAACTGTCTTTACTGTCATTAACAACACTGCCAACCTTTGTATCATCTGCAAACTTGGACTGGAAACTTTGGAGAGAACATAAGGAATTAAGAATATCAGGCAACACTGAAAAAGAGGTAGTTAAAAAAATAGAGTTCGTCATAACCACAAAAAATAATAAAATAAAACAAAAAGATAAAAATTGCGCTGAGCGGAAGAAAGTGAACACTGCAAGATGGAAAAATCTCGCAATAATCAGGGAGCGAAGATGATGCTCTATTCGATAGTACCTACAAAGTTATCCAACCTCAAAGAGGTCAGCCACACTCAGAAACATTCTCAGAATCTCACACGCGAACTCATTGTTTAATAAGATTTATCTATTTTCTATACATTAAACGTATATGTTGACCGCTTTCCTCAATCGATAAGCAGCGCCTCAATGGTGAATTGTGCAATAATGCAAGTAATATTCTTTACAAAGTAAGACTGGTTATTCAACACACGAGGGAAGAAGTGGGAAGTACTTGGAATTCTGGAGACCAAACAGAATGCTAATTTCTTGATGGGATGATAATATTTTATCATTAATATTTATGCAAAATCTACTGAATCTAATGTCATAGAAGAACGCGAAGATTTCTTACATCGCAATGATGAACTCATCGCACTTGGAAGCTGACCTTATATTGCACTTTTATTTCAGTGCGCAATAGAAAACTAAAACTTTTAATCGAACAAAAAAGCTGAAAAAATGGACAGTTCTTTCAGTCGTAACCGGAATGTTATATTTTCACAAGGGACATCCATTTTCCATGGGCTGATTCTCGGCCCATTATCGATGACAAAAAGGGACGGCGTGGTATTCTATGGATGTTTTCCCTACATTACTGATGCCTCAGGCAATCCATAACATTTTTTTTTCTGATATAGTACTACTAACTGGATACTTCACATCCCCGAGAAAATCTGTCAGAAGCTAAGAGGGGAAGTGCGGATATCCTTCCCTCTCTCAAGTTTCCAGCATTTCTATAACATTTTGTATATTCCAATAAACACCGCTTGTCAGATTATGGGAGCGCTGAAAAATGAGTTTTCAATGACACGATTGTTATATCTGAGTGCTCAGTCTGCACCACGAACCTGTAACTCTATAGTCTCCCCCCTCCCGCATTGCCCCATTCCCTCCGGAAGTTTATAAACCCCCTTGGTGAGGCCGGTCTGGACATAATACTCCTGCCACTGATTTTATTCTCCGCTCAGCATATGGTCAATGTTAAAAATACAAACTCAATTTATTTATGGATAAGCTTAATTCATTCCAATTTTATAGGAATAAAAAAAATCCATTTTTTCCCCGTGAAGAATTGCAAGTGTCGAGCTTACAGGTACCACCCTCTGAACGGTCTCAATCATGATATTCATAGATGTGTAATCTGTTTTTTTAACGATTCCACTAATCCTTCCACCTTATTAACTCACATAATCTCCCCATTTTTTAACCCCTGGTGGAGACAGCGATAGAGGCCTTTCAATAATTCGTGGTATGCTTAACAATTAGGGACCACGCCAATAAAGGCGGCCTTTCAATTTGGAACAATTTCCGTGGTGGGCAGGTGGTATTTTTACTTAATTTCCTTGTCAGCGCCGCGAGCTTATTGGCTGTCCTCGTCAGAATGGCCGTCGGTTCAAGGGTAAAGTTGCAATGACATCTGGCTGGCAGGCGATCTTCCGTACATCCTCTCCCAACACGATCCACCGCCGAATATAATCAATCACAGACGCTTCTGTCTCGTGCGCGGGATGACATCCCTGTGTGAGGAGTGTCGGTTAATAAGTAGCCAACACTAGTGTGACTGACAAAATTGGCCTGTCTCCTTGGAGAGAGAAGAAACGTAACATCTACCCACTTGTTTTGCCGAAATCCTGCCTGTCACTATACTGTAGGTCGGGGGGTATTAACCGTACGGCTTAATACAAAGGCACTGTTTCACTAACCACTTATCGATATTCTCCAGCAGAATCTATTTAAAGTTTGAGGCTATTATAAAGTTTACCGCTATTGGAAACTACTCAAAGTTTCCTTTGCCCTCATCTTACCCGCGTGGCATTAGACTAACTGGGAATGATAATTTTCGGATCAATAAGTGAGCTAATCGTATTGCTGACGACCATTCATCGATGTAAATCGTGCAAAGGAGGAATTTTAAACTCAGCTCCACCAGAACAGCGTTCCGGTTCCGTTTTTCTATTTGGAGTGTCTTTAGTTTCATAATGACTTTCGTAACAGTTGCAGGTATCCTAGTAATAGCCCAGGTAAGCTATTATAGAACTGATCCCAAATGTATGTAATCACTACTGGAGTTATATTGAAATAATGTGAGTTGTGTTGCTTAAGGTGAACCAAGGAAACTACAGTCATAAGGTATTGGCATGTCATATCTGAAATTTGTGTGTATTCCAGGCAGGTTTGCACGTATGGCAAGGAAACCCTTCCCCCACCTCTACCCTAAGCTGGTTCAATAGAGTCACGAGTGATATATATTTATTTATGTATTTATATATATATAGAGAGAGAATTTTTTTCTTAGCGACCGTCCTCCTGGGAAGCATGGTTTTTTCTCCCGACAAATTGGGTTTTTCATCCACAAATTAGCAAATTGGTGGAAGAAACCAACACATGACTCACGCAATTTACAGACATATTATATACGGCGCCTAAGTTGCTGATGTGCCTAAAACCCTATAACAACCAATCAACCATCCTCAACGAGCATAATCGAATCTCAGACCGCTCTTCAATACGGCTACAGGGCCATATCCACCATGAATCTGCAGTTCTGGAGTTATCCATAGAAAGCTGGGCTATCAGAAGTTTCTTAAGAAAAGCAAAGTATCACATTATATGATTGAGATCAGTCTGATTAACAGGCTCCAACATGATACATAAATAATACACAAAGAATTGTCTGTGTGATTCTTTGCATTGTATACTTTATACTACAAAAATTGAGTGACGGTTTTATCGCCTCAGATGTACAAGCGACAACCAGTTTTCGAGGAATTAATCACGTAATTATTGGTTTTATTATGTTTGTTTAAACTACACGAGAGGGAATTGATTATTTGTGGAAAGAATTTGCTGCACTACTTCATTATGGATGAAGGCACAGATAGTCTCCGAATTTACATCGGGAATGCGTCCAATGAACCGCATCGTATATCGGAACGGTGTAAAGTGTGTTGATGTCAAATGGCACCAGGGGTTTCCCCATCTCCGCGTTGCTTTCATTGTAGGTGTACCAGTTCGCTGGGAAGGCCAGAGATTTAAAGTGTATGGATGATGTAGTTGTGTAGCGTTGTTCCTCTGGCCATTTAGCGGCTGAACTCCTGCTGAGGCCCGACGTTGCCCGCACTTAGCCCGGTGGAGGCAGACCAGGTACCCAGTAGTCTAAGAATTTTACTCTGGCAGGTCCTGCCACCTAATTTCCTGAGATTTCAATAGCTAGGACTTAAAAAAAAAATCCCCTAGGTTGAAGCCAAAAGTCAATGGGCGAGGTTCAATTTTTACGTATAGGGCGTATGTTAGTGTATAGATAGAGTGGGGGAGAAAGACTGAAGGCTGGGGGGAAAGTCAGAAGAATGGGGGCGAGAGAGAAGATGCCCCCAGATAATGACAGTGGGGCAAGCCCACCAGAAAAGAGGGAAAAGAGGGCGGCAAGGGGGAGAGGGCAGGAGTCTGACTCCTCCCCCCTGCCAGGGAAGGAGAATAAAGGTACCCGGCAAGGGAGCAGGGTACTGATAGCCAAATAGCACATAGACAGCAAGGCTGCAGTTGGTCGAATACGATGCGTTTCCTTTCAGTCCGGTGAATTCAGTATCCTGGAGTGGCCAAAGGTAGGACAATGTCCTGTCCAAGAGGTCAGTCTGATCCTGTCCAGCAGGTCAGTCCCAGACAGTGGTCACTATTATGGATTGCCGATGGCGCATGTGCAGCAGAGCTGCTATCTGAGTCAGAATCTGTTGTAGGAGTCCAATAGTTGGGTCAAGTTCGGTAGAGTTTTCCTTTTTAGGAGTTCAGGGTCCATTCCAAGTTGTAGTCTAGTCCGGTGATTCCGTCTTTCTTGGGAGAGTATCCCGTCCAGGTTGTTGGTTGGGTTAAGTCCGGTTTTCTTTGTCGGTTTTGGGGTTCGATGTCCATTCCGGGTTGAGCATTGTCCAGAGCTGCAATCATTCTTCGAAGAATGTCTCATTCTGGTTAATGGTAATTTTCTGTTAGAGAAACAGCGGCGTGGAGAGTGCATCTGATTCCAGTCACTTGTTAGTTTTTCACAACGTGAATTGCGCAAGTTTTTTTTTTATAAATACGTACATTTTAAGTTATAAATGGGAGATGCGTTCCGTGGTCAAATTTTTTGATTCACCAACTTAATTTAAGCTGCGCTTAACTACTCATAGGAACAAAAATTAAACAAATCAATATTAAAATAGGAAGTCAATAAAAACACAACATATGTATTGTATTGTATGTGTAAACATTTATTACATAATATAGTAGTCATACTAATTATTCATGTTTTAAGAAGCCAGGGATAAAAGTCTGCAGAAAATTTTTCTTCTTCTCCTGAGGACTTCAGAGAGGAGAATCAAAATCCTCTTCAGGTTGCTTTTCGTTGTTGTTTTTACTGGTGTGTTAGCTTCATTTCCCTTTCTTCTTGCACTCATATCCTTTGTTGCTCCAACTCAGTCAGCTCCTCGTTTGATCAGCTCACGATCGTGCAATTCCACCGTCGCGTCTATGTTACTTATACCCACCTCGTAGGAGTCAAACTCATTTGGCAATACCACAGTTCAGCTAAAAATTCCGTGAATTTCAAAGACAATGACAAGTTCTTGAACACCACGAAAGCATTAAGACCATAAATTCCTCCACACATCATTCATCGTAACCTGGGTGACTTCCTTCGTGATGCCGTCTCTGGATTTCTCAATATTGTATCTCCTCCGGAACTGATGGCTAGTCGTCGTCATCATCTGTCTTATTGATCAGCTGTCGCATAGTCCGCCGGACTCAGTAGGCTTTGAATATCGCTATATCCTTGGTCCATGTCCACCAGTTGCGAAAATGATGTTGTATTTCTTCTTATGAAAACAACTTGCATGTTATCATCCAGCGCTTCACTGTTCACAGGATGACTAGGCACGTTGTCACAAACATGAGAGGTCTGTTGCTAAGATTTCGTTCCTTACATATATTTCCAACGTCAAAAGTGCCCATCCGATTCTCTCTTTAAAGAAAGAATTGCATGGGCACTTTTTGGATGTAATTCTCCGCTTTGGCCACTCTTTTTAAGCAACCTATTCTTGTCCACAAAACGCAATCCAAAACTAAATTTCATAAGGTTTCGTCTACTGGTATCTTTGATCCTTGTGGGATCCCACTTGCTACTCCAGTACGCTGTGAAGGATACCCATTTATGACAACCGAACCTGTTCAAATTTATAAAAGACTTTATAGTTGTGCTTGGTACTCGATTTGTCTCACTCATTATGAAAATATTCCTCTCTCATGCATCTTATCCCCTGAGGGCCTTATACAGTTAAATGAAATCCATCCTAAGGTGGTAAGCTCTGCAAACTATATCTTCTAAACTGCTCTTCATAATGGTGAGACGCTAATTTTCAGCTTATTTTCACCAACCTAGGTGTCCTTTGCACCTACTCCAGAAGTTCTACATCTTTCCTCCAGGCCTGGATACAATATTCCGAGGGTGGTCGTACCATCTTATAGAAAGGGATAACTACTTTCTCTCTCTACTTGCAAAATTCCGATAAATACTGTCACCAAACATTTCATGATGAACTTCATGTCCTTATTTATCGTAACTGCTATGTGTTTTTCACCCAGTACATCCTTTAATTCCTAGCTCATTAATTTATAAACTGTTCCTGTGCTTTTGTTCCAAATACTTTGTATTTGATAGCATTGAACTTTAGTTGCCATTTTGCAGACTACACTTACAGTCAGTCCAAATCCTCTTGAAACAGTATAATTCTGATCGTTAACCATCGGCCTTTAAGTCCTCAGCAGACTTTGACAGCTTCCCCTGTATTCCCTCATTAGAATTACTTAGGAAGATAAGATACAAGAGAAGTCCGAGAAATGATCTCTGAAGGATCCCACTTGCTGCTCCTGTCTTCCAGTCACCCTCTGACCAAGCGATTGATCTTCTCTTATCCCAAACTGCTCTAATTTATATAATAATCTCTCAAGGAGCTTTATCAAATGTCTTACTGAAGTCCGAATATATAATGTCAAAGTTGTTTCTCGCGTTCAACTACTTGAAAACCTTATCATGGAATTTATGAGATTGGTTAGGCGAAGCCTCTTCCACGAAATCAGGTCAAGACAAATTTAGGATCATGTTCTTGTCGGAAATACGTCATTAGCCACAGATTCCATAACCTTACCAAATCCAGAAGTCAAACTCACTGGTTAATAATTGGCACCATGTCTTTTGCTTCTCCCTTATGGATAAATAAATAAACTTTTCTGTTTTATACTCCGGGACTACCACATAAGGTCAGAGGGGCCTAGGAGAGCCATTGGCACTTCTCCAGTCCAATAGAATGAATCTAATGATGATCATTAATATTGGTCAAGGACATTTCACTCCAATATGCTTTCTCTGTATTGAAATGAATAGCAATCATATAGCCGACTCAAGGAACTATTCTCGCTATGCGTATTACTTTTCCACGATTTCCAATCTGTAAGAGGAAAATTAAAGTTGCCCATAATGATGCACTCGCTATTGCTTGGTCCCTTACTCAAGTTGCCCAAAGAGATTTTTACACCATCTTTTGGAATCACTTTGCATTCTTCTTTACCACTTGCAATCTCACACCACACGGCCGGAACATCTACGTGGTTTTAAATCAGGGCAGTGCAAAGGTATTTGGGGGCCCGGTTGCAAACGGAGTTAAAGGGCCTCGTTTATTTATCTTGAGACTTTCATGGCTCCATCCATTGGGAGCCCCTAGATCGGGAGCTATGGTGCGGCGTATCAATGCAACCCCCCATTTGCACGGCCCTGCAAGCAGCTTTTAATAAGAAGCATCCTTCCATACACATCACTGCCAACTCCTCCTTTATAGTCATTTTCCGAAATGTTTTGTGCCATGTAACTGCTGGAGATTGTTGCCTTCATTGGGTAATTCCATTTTTAGAATTAAGATATATCCCACAAGTACTCGAGAGTACTTGTGAGATATAGCAAAGTAGCTCAAAAATACTTCTTGACAAAGAAAGCGAAAAAGGTAAAGTTTTCATATTTAGAATTTAAAACTTTAAAAATGAACGACTTAAAATGGAGTCTTCCTGTATTCATGATTACATGGAAGAAGTAGCAATTACTGTTATGTCAACCAAAAACCTCATCACTGCATAGCAATACCGAGTAAACTGGGGAACTTGAACTGGGATCGGGTCTGAGTGTCTTATACTTCATTTGTTTAGGTATTTTTTGTAGGTAGATAATTAGCTTGATTTTAAATTTAAAATATTCTGCCTATCCTAACCTGCCAAGAGCAAGTTAATCGTCAAAAGAACGGAACTTGTGTGGTTTCCTCTCTTAGAGATGTTCGATAATTCTGTGCCAGGCATAGATCGGTCACTGTTGTCATAGGAAGATGCAATTACCTCCACGCAGTCAGAAAATCGCGTGATTAGGACGAGAATTGTCCCACTTCCAAGTAAGTGTCTCAAGCCACGTTAAACGTTTGAATGGAATGGGGCTCCAGAAAGAAAAAAAGAGGAAAAACGTGATAATTACAAGAATTACGTGTCTAATGTATACGTGTGTGCCTTTCCTCAAGGAACAAGTTAGGCTAACTGAGATAAAAGCAAGCGTTGTTCAGAACGTTCCTGGTGTAATTATTGGACTTTAGGTATTAGTAGGCCCAATTTGGCTTCTAATAATAACAACCATGAAGGCCTATCGCCAACGACATTCTCGGCTGAGGGATTGAGGAACGTTTAAAGTACTTCCAGCTAAAGAGATCCGAGGTATTCATTAGCCAATCATTGTAATTATCAACGCATACTAATGACGTAATCATACAGTGTACCATGTCACTCGAGGGTCACCAGCAATCAACTAAACCGCGGGGAATGCCAACGCCCAGACAACCTGTAATTGGTCGGGGATGAGAAGAGCAGTTGGATTTAATCTCTTTGCACCTGGTGGGTACGGAACGATAAAAAATGTACTCCAACATGAAATGGATGGCGCACAACACTCACCAAGCTTTAAATTACTGATATATATATAACCTTTAAATTACCAGTAAATAAATACATGCAGCTTTTAAATCGTCGATGTGTTCGACAATGTTTGTGTTATGTTTGCAGACTACAGAATAATTCGTGCAATGCATCTTTATTCGTTTGCACGTGACTCACACACGCTTTGAATGCCGTCTGTGTTTTAAATCATAACGGTCTGTATTTGAACACGTGTCACGTTAGAGAAGTACAGACAGAGCGTACAGTTTTATATATCAGTATCTACTTTATGAAGCTCTCGATCATATAGAAAAGTTAAAATAACTGAGAATTTTTATAAACATTTTATGGAGTCATTTATTACAGTAGCATTAAAACCATTATATTATGAACAATTAATACATAATATATTTACGTATTAACAGTTCATTTTTGTGTCGAATACGAAGACATTTTAAATCTAATTACACTTCTCATAATCTAAGTTTTCTAAATGAACCTACAGAAATCTGTTACCTGTTTCATCGGAATGTTTATGTAGTCAGCAGCAGTAATAGATTACATTAATTAAGAAGTGTTGTTATATGATTAGTCATGTTAACTGGTAGTGCTGCTTGAGGTTATTATAATCGATTTCTAATTTTCTTTGCACATGAAAAGTATTTTTGAATTGTATCATACAGTTTAGTTTTTTTCAGTGATCGATAACTTTTTCCTTCAGTGTGAATTACCTTAAAAATTAACCCGGGGGGGGGGGGGGGGCTCACATATAGTGAGTGCGTGCTTGGCACACCCAAGGTCCTGAACTGGGTATCATCATTCTTCTCTTTCTTGGTGATTCCCTTCTCTCTCTCTGGGTAACTCGGGATTTTTTTTTTTTTTTTTGGCTGGTGCAGCAAAAGCCTCAGGCTTCCTTGCACCATATAGTTAATAATAATAACAACACAGATTTGGGGCCTATTATTATTAGCCATATGGTGCAAGGAAGCCTAAGGTTTTTGCTGCACCAGCCAAAAAAAAAAAAAAAAAAAATCCGAGTTACCCTGAGAGAGAAAGAGAGAAAAGAAAGAGTCAGAAGTAGAAGGGAATCACCAAGAAAGAGAAAAATGATCATATCCAGCTCAGGACCAGGGGTGTGCCAAGCCCATACTCACCAGATGTGAGCCCCTGGGGTTATCCTTCAAATATTTTCGATAATCACTAGCTTTGCGTTGTTTGTATAAGGCAGGAGAACAAAATGAGTTGCAAAGGGCATTGAAAATCAAAGGAAGATTCAAATATAAGTTTTCACATTGAATTAGTTATAACTTTTATGGGGGGAGGGTTGTAGTGCTCCCCTTTTATCGCCTTCATTCCACCAATTTTGCACTCAGTCATCTAAGCCCCATTATACATTTATTTTTTTTTTTTAATTCTTATTCAGCACCCGTTACTTTTATAACCAATATCGCCACCACCCTTCT
The DNA here is from genome assembly GCF_048544385.1 of Mastigoproctus giganteus. NCBI lineage: Eukaryota > Metazoa > Arthropoda > Arachnida > Uropygi > Thelyphonidae > Mastigoproctus > Mastigoproctus giganteus. Next base: position 151,108,666 of record NC_143578.1, on the reverse strand, counting down.
CTTCATATCAGTGTTCCTGCAATTTCGTACTACAGTATATTAAGCTGATTAGTCGTTTGGTTCCAAGATTCGCCGCTAGGGGCACTGCCTGTCGGTTACATATGTCTGATGCAGAGACGTAGATAAATATCCTTTAGTATTTTAGCATTATTCGGTGTGTTCAAGCTTTTTTTTTTTTTTTGTATTTTTTTCATTAGAAAAATGCAAAACTAACTGGAAAAAATATAAAAATCCATGAGTTTTATATATTTTTTCCCTGCGATACGCCGTTTGCCCTAAATGATGGAGGAGACAAGTGAAATATGGATCAGCTCTTTTTTTTTTTTTTTTTTTGTGTGTGTTGAGCGAACAATTCATAAGTTAGTCTCTGATCATGTGACTTTGCTTCTCAAAAAAAAAAAAAAAAAAAGTGACAAGTACTTTCTCTTGCTGTTCCTTCTGGAGTTGAACTACACTTATATTTTCCATAGAAAGCGGGTTATTTTTAAATCGAATCTCGATTATCAAGGTATTAATCTAATAACCGCTGAGGGAGGGAGGGAAGGGCATCGACATTAAGGCAGTTATTTTAGACCTTAGAAAGCGGGCGACCAGTGTATCTACAAACAATGAACTATAAAACCGTCATCCACAGACATGTTTCGAAATTCTCCCCTGCCATTGTCAAGTTAATTAAAGACCCAATACCATCAACACTTCCTAAAGATGCGCAGCGATAATAGCACGACATCGCGATGACATAGCGGTAATTGTAGGAAATGACCTCGAGATAACCTCCTCCGTAAGTGTTCTGTCATCGTCGTACCACTACTGTCATGCCTGATTGGTAATTTGTGTTATTAATTAACTTGATAAAATAAGGCGAGTCACCCAAAACTGCACTGACTAACAGTGTTTAGGGAATTTAATGGACACTATTTATAAATACTCTATAACTACTGTTCTTTTTGTCTCGCTTACAGTGTTCGTTGATCGAAAAAAATAAATAAATAAGGCGATATCTATAGAAAAGATTTATTGAATTACGCACAAAATGAATCCAAATGCAGGGTTTGGACTCGATGAAGAAGTCATCGCTGTTTTTGAGAAGACACTTTGTAGTTTGACATTCCACAAAGATCCAAAGCACACACTCTTGCAGTGCACATGCAGACAACTTTTAGAAATAAGTTGATCCAACATGCCTGGTAAGATATAAAGTATTACAGTTCGTATGTATTATTTATTATTATTATTTTTTTTTTTTTGTAGAGAATAATAGACTTATAGTACTAACTCCTAATATTTATCAGCACGCATTCTCAAATGCCGTTTATTAAGTAAATTTTTCAAAAATATTTTAACACGCACAAATTAAAGATATGAATAATATAATGGTCAAAAAGTTGGTTTATTTAATGGTCAAAATGGTTGGTTTATTTAATCAGTAAACTCTTTTTCCGGTGACATGTTTTTATTTTTATTTATATCTCTCATTTATATCACTTCGTCCATTTTTTTTTCTGTCAGAAGAATCAAGGAATAGTTAAAAAAGTACTTCTAGATTTGATCACCTATATCTAGGAATAATAAAAACACACGCGAAACTGTTTTATTCATTACACTGACTGTTCAGCTCGTAGTGCTTAAAATATCCCGATTTACAGTACCCACTAGTATTTGCGCGAACGCTTTAATTACTTATTTAAAAATTAACTCATTAATTTCCTGAAAATATCATAAACTGGAGCTGCTGGTTGAGACTTTTTAAATGATATGTGATTTATCTTTTTAGATGCAAAGCTCGAGGCCAATATCGTTAACAAACGATATTCAAGAACGGTTTTGATAATGTATAACAGATTATGACACAGCCATTCAGAGTTTTCGTGTTTATTCAAAAAAATAAGAGTTCTATACGTCTACGTCTGGAAAAGGTGTCGCCTAGTTCTATCAACGTTTATAGCCGAAACTGAAAGGCAGTGACTTCGATAGAAGTCTCTGCCTTTAAGTTACCAGTCTGAAACTTTGTTTTGACTTGTAGGGCGAGGCAGCAGGCCAACCATTTCCATCCATTCGACACACAACAACTTTATAGTCACACAGCATATATTGGGAACGCCTTAACAAAGACTAAGAAAGTGAGTCATTATAATGGATAGGCACTCAATTATTTCTTCGCGACAAACTGAATCCGCCTTTCTTAGCCAGCATGTGATCTGTCGAAGGCAATGTAAAAACAAAAATGAATAAAAGCCTTAATAAACATAATGCCAGTCTATTTATACAGAACAGTTCGGTAGTATAGAACCGCTACTGTTCAGAGCTTAATTATAGGGAAAGAAAATTACATCCAAACCTCACAAAATATCATAAGATTTCATAAATTTTGCTTTTTATTAAAAAATTCTTCATTTGACTCGCTCGCATGGCTTTTTTGTCCAGCAACAAATACTGAAAGTCCAATTTTGGGAAACAGCTGTAAATGCCAGACGAAGTGTTTCGTAAGAGAATTGCCTTTCGCCCTTGGGAGTATATAAAAATGCATCCTTTCCCTCGTAATTCTAAAATCGATACGCGTTATGTACGTTCTTACTACATTGCATTGCAAAATTAGCAGATTATTGCCCGTGAGACAAGTATGACAATAATACAATGAATTTTTTATTAAAAATTTAAAATAACTTATATGAAATAATTTTGTCATTATCTTCGTAGTTATGTTTTATCACGACTGTTTTTATTAGTTTTATTATGAAGTTTTTAAGATTGAGAACATGTTTTTGCGCGTGTACTGGTTAATAGGAAACTGTCAACAATTTCTCTCTGTTTATTCTAATTCGGTAAGAACAGACAGCGAATTGATGATTGTGCAATGAGCGCCAACCAATGTTTTTAAAAGACATTGCAGTGCTGGCATAAAAGTGAACAGAAAATGTATTGACAACAGGGCCTTTGAAAGATATGCATTGAATAGAAATACAGAGGACATCCGATAAACGAAATTCGGCGACTGGAGGAATTTCTGAAGTCCTCTTCATTCGAAGCTGCAACTAGCCGATCTCAGGCAGCAGGCGTAAGCCCCTCCCGTGAGTCATTCTGGGGTTTTCAGCTAGCTGCACGAACAGCAAGCAAACCGGCCCACGAACATACGCTTCTACAGGCATAATACAGATATAAGTTACGACTGGGAGCTGTTAACCTAATAAATTATGGAATTTTTGTTATATACGTTGACGTATGATCCAACGTTAACTGTAGCGCCGGAATATCATCTGCACCATAGCATTTACAATGAAGTTGGGAACTCCTCTGGTCCTTTTGAGCAATAGTGGAGTATATAGGGAAATTTTATTCTCATTTATTATTTTGTATTGTCGTTTAGTATATTTGTACAGTTACCGAGAAGTATTGTTTTAAATTTGCCTGTTCTCAGTACGTGAGTTGACATTTGAGTTGACGAGCCGCCTGTATGACCACTGAATACGGTAATACCGTTGTATTGTCCATAGTTACTCGCTGCGAATTAATAATAAACAATAATGAAGTTTAAAATATATTTATGGTGAAAGAGATCGACAGGCCTGTGGGGAAAAAATATTAGAATCCGCGAATAATCAAAACGCGAACGACAAAGCGCGAACAGCGAGGTTCTGATTATTTGTGGCTGTTTAGTAATTCGTGTCACCATTTACTAACACGTTACACGCGTGATGTTTTAGAATGGGATCGGAATCGAGTGAAACAATTGGCAGATTAATTTTCCACTGGAGGTGAGGATGCCATATACTAACTGGATTATCAAGTCTGTCGACGACAGGCACGCACGTGCCCGCCCACTCCCCCCGTCATATATTATACCGAGCCATAAATTATTAAAGATATTTGAAATCTTATTCGGTAGGTTAGCGAAGAAAACGAGTGTTCCAATAACTTTAACCAAGTTTATAAACATTACGGAAAGGGTGGACGTCTACTGAGACGGCGACATCACAACTTCGTAATGCGAACGTTCTAATAACGTAATCAGAAATCTCCTTGTGTGATCAAGAAAACATCTTTCTCTCTCTCTCTCTCTCTCGTGGGAGGTTAACCTTCGGACCCAGCGTTCTGTGCTCACCTCCGGAAACGGAAAATCCAGAGTGGGAGATAATAACTTCATCATGTTCTTCCTACGACGCCGGACGAGGTCGAGGTAAGCCGGAGATAGTGGACAGAAGGTCGGAGAAGATTAAAGGGCGGCATATCATAAATGTGTCATTTAGGAAAGTTCTGCCGATGCTCGCTTCATCATCCTATAATAATTCCTAATGATAGAAGTTAGAATTCGTCCCCACTGCGACCCCCTGGAAAAAATCAACAACTTATAGTAATTGGCTTGTCATGGGATTGGCTGGTCGAAGAAAAATAGGACCCTTCTCTGTCCTCCCACTAGACTGGTCTTTGGAGAAAGTTTGTTGTAACTGGCAATCTCAGCATTTAAACGAGCCTTTGAAGAGCTATGCGATACGAGCGCTGTCTTATGTCTCGCGCAGCAACAGCGCACTTTTGCAACTTTTTTTTTTTTTTTTTTCTCACTGTTGAATTACTTATAGGGATTTACTAAATTCTTTGGTTTTAGCAAATTCATATCAGCTTAAGAACATCCAGTTATCAACTGCGGTCGAGTAATAAGATGAGAATTTCTGAAGAATTTAAAGTCCGTTCATCGTTTTTAAGTACGCTTCGCTTTATTGATGCTAGAATAAGAAATCAAAAGGGAAGGATCTCATTTTTCTGGCAGCTTCCATGCAGAAAAGCTGAATAGTTTCTTTGATAACAATACGTAAGAACGAAGACACAGTAAGAATTTTTGAGGATTTTGACTTCAAGATGTCGATTGTTGTGAACAAAACAGCTTTGGAACATAAAACGAATGAAGAATCCCGTTATTTGCTTTTGCAGTGCAGGTTTGTTGCAAGGATTTGACGGGCTGTGCTATGACAGCAACAGGATAGAAACTTCCAGGGCGTACTATTGTAATCTGAGAGTAATTTACAGCAGTTCTTCATAGAGTGCGCTACAGACGATAGGTGTTTTCTCCTTTTTTTGGGATAGAGAGAGAGAGAGAGAGAGAGGAGCTCAAGTCACTGTAATTAGGTTGGGGTGGGACCTCATACACATCCGTGGATTTTTTTGGTCGTAAATTTTGGCCTGAAATGGCTAAAATCCAAGAATGGAGTTGAAGCGACACCCTGTCGTGTTTTCTTGTACCGCAATATGAATCATTGTAGGCAAACGTTTTAAGTCGAAAATAAGAAATGATTACGATGATTGTAAGAGTATACGTTCTTTCATAACAGTATATATTTCCAGCTTGGCACGTACCAAACATTGTACATAATGTACATAAAGAAGGGATAAAGCGCGTGATGTCAAAAATTGCATATGATGTGAAGATCGGGTGATCCTACTTTTAACGTTAGACCAATCTGAAGAGTAACCATTCATCTCAACCATCTGCCTCTCCTGCCCTGAAACTACCCCGTGATCCCAACATATTCCAGATTATACAACAGCCTCTCGTGAGGGACTGAGTCAAATGCTTTATTATAATCAGCGCCAAGCAGCAGTCCTTCATGATGACTTGGATAGGCTTCAAGGATGGTCAGAAAAGTAGTGACTTTCTTTCAATGGGTCTCCTTCGTTTTGAGAAGCACTGTAGATGGTGTGTACAGAATATGTACATAGTTTAGTATTTTGGTGGTCTTTTTCATTCTCTTGGGGAGAAGCACATATTTTTTTTAGGGGTGGAGGAGTGAACTGTTAATAACAAATATAATAAATCAAATAAACACGCATTTTTATTAAAATTGTGCTGTTTATTGTAAACTTTCAATAAAACACAGTATTTTACACTTAAATGCAGATACACAGTATTATATTAAAATATGCTTTCGTGAATTAATGCTGCGAAATTAGTTTCAGGCTTTTATAGAAATAATGTGTCCTCTCCCTTTCGGTAGTTAATCACGAGCATTTTTTTTATTTTTAATTGCATACTTCCTGACAAATACAACGCTTCCAATTTCAGCAAAGCTTTCACGTGGTAAAATAGTATTTAATTTCCATTTAATATTGCGTAATAACACCACGTATGTCTTCTTTCTTTTCTTATCTGTATAAACGAGCAGGTAAACGGAAAACATTAATTTAATTTACGGTGACTTTCTGATTCCTTGTCAATCAGACACTCGTCAGGCACCAAGCAGGGTGTGCATTTATTAATGTCCCTTCTTTTTGAATTCTTCTATAGCAGAGTGTTTCCAGTAGGAATCTTTAGAAAGTGAAATAAAGCTCAGCATTTATTTTTACCGAGAAAGATAAAGCACTATTAGATTATAGAGCCGTGTGCATATTTAAAACTGCTCTCGGTGTATATAAAGTAAATCATTTAGCTCGACAAATTGCTCTAAATAGTAAAAGAAGGTTGCCGGGAAAAAAATGTTAGGCATCAACGATGTAAATTAACTCTCATTTAACTAAGACGCAAATCCATTGGAACAAATCGTTTTTATGCACGCGACTGAATGCGTTCATTTATTAACGGCCTTAAAATGCCGAATCCGTACTTCGGATTAAGCAGTAGTGAATTAAACGTACTCTCTTTTCCACCTCCCCCCTTTCATTTATTCCAATTAAGAAACAGCCACAATTTCCATCTTGAATTGGATGATCCCCGTTAAGTGATCAGGAAACGAGTATGTAACCAAATCACGATAACTTTGGTATGTTTGCAGCACCGAGAACTAGATTATTTTCGGGTTACAAGAATTGCGCAACTGTAACATACTGTAATTTGAACTGGACAAGAATTGACACGTGAACATAAGTACATTTAAATGTCATCAATCCAACAGAGCCTCGCAGCAATTATAAACACTTTGTCGTGTATAACTGCTTCCGATCCCCTGTTTGAAAGCGTGTTATAGACATTGGCGACAATGGATTGTTTCCGAATTGATTCAATACACAACAACATAACACCAAAATTCCCCGAATGAATACAGTTAAAGTTGGCTCGCTTTATGAGCAGCAACGCCACCACCGCCACCACATATACTATACAGATGGCATTTGAGGAAGAGATAAAGCCTTCGAAATCGCACTAAAGGCAATTAAATCTCTCTGTTGAAGCATAGAAAACTCATTAAATCATGTTCGCAATTTACCAAACGAACCGGTTCCATTTCATGATAAAATACAGAATTGTTACTGAATACATAATCAGTGCCATCAAGACATAACCACACGTAAGATATTTGCCATATCTCCTACTGTCAGCACGACACTTTAACAGATTGAAACAAGAAACCCTTTCTGGGATCCAGTATTAAAAGCATGCGAAATACATTAGAGCTTTAAGTTATACCTAAAATGTGATAACTTCCGCCATTTTAAATACGTACTACGTATTCTAACAGTAACAAGCCAAGTTGAGTTCAGATTTGTTCTTTTCTGCGATGGCACAATGTCATAAACTTTTCTTTAGTTTTGAAATGTACTGTTTATCAACGTTACGTGCCTTTCGATTAAATACAGATAACTATTATTTACAAATCCTTGACGAACAGGTTATCCTGATAGTTCCGTTCTTCATTAAAAGTAAGGCTCGCACATTCGCGAATGTTACTTCATATTAATATGTAAAAAGAACAAATGATTGGGGATTGTGGGTTGTTTTTTCATTGTGATTCCGATATACATTATTACAAAGGTAGCCGAATTCACGCAAGCGTATAACAGAGGTTTAAATTTAATGACTTTTTGGACAGTTTATAAGAAGTAAAAGTTTAATTTTTAATTGGTTAGAATCAACTTGTTTTTATTTGCTTGAACCATCACGAAATACTAAAGTGACGCTTCTAGGAAAACTGAAGGTGCAGAAAAAGTAGGCTTAATATGATTTAAAAGCTATTCGGTAGATATGAGCAAATATGTAATTTTTTTTTGTACTCCAGAATACATTTTAGCCGATTTTTTTTTTTTTTCTCATTAACGAGTATTTCTCTTTAGTAATGGCAGTGCTGTTAGGAGAGAACAGTGCCGTTAATAGTTTTAATGATTTCAACATTCTTAGATAAAATGACTGGTTAATCCGAAGTAACATTTTTCATAATTAAGTTTGAAAGAAAGACGAGCGATGTTTTTCTTCCCTGGTTTATAAGACGTAAATAAGGTACAGACATCAAATCAGGGAAAGTTTTCTGAGAAAATACTCAGTTACACTCCATTTGGACTTGGAACTCCTTTTTCAACAGGATTGTTGTAACAAAACTGATTCACTAATTGAGCAGTTCTTCATAGAACAACTGTGGCAAAAATTGGACCGAAGCACATATGGCCACAAAAGATGCCAAACCTAAACAGATTTTTGATAAAATTAGTTGCTAATGCAATTCACTATGAAATCACAGAATGCCTTCCTCTTCAAATGCGTGTTAGCTTTTTTTAAAAACATCCTGCCTCTATGCAGCGTGCACTTATGATCTTTCCTACGGCTCCACTTGATAATTCCGAATTTTTCTTTCGGATTGCCTGGACGGTGAGTTTCTGCAAACGCCTGATCGTCTGAGAAATAAATAATTGCTCCGCGAGACATTAAGACGCTCAGTTTCAAGGCTAGTTGTGACAGGCAGCCATCACTACCATTTTCGCTATGTGTGCAGGCGCGAGCTAATCACTGCCATCTATCCACGCTTTATCCACAACGGGCAAAGAGGGTGAAAGGAACGAACGACATGCGACCTTCTTTATGCGTGGAGGACGTTTTCTCTTTTCTGTCACTGTTTTCTGCATCGGGGGGACGATCAGCTTAGCAACACTCCACCGAGAGAGTCCCTTCTCTCGAACCGTCCTCAACGTCGGGCCTCTCACCTACGGACACAGCATCTTTTCCCGTCTCAACCTTGTAGAGGTCAGGAGGCACTATGTCGCCACCCCCTGCAGCGTGAAGTACTGTGTTCTCTTCCTCTCTCCGCCCTGCCTCCGATGGAAGAGCCGTATTTCAAGCCGCTTTCCCTTTTGTTGCTGGCCAAGGACGCCCGCCTATTCTGATGTTATCGACTGTCTGCTGTTTCGGTGTGTCCTGCTGAGGGATGAAGAACGACTGATTGGATTCAAGATTAGCAGTTTTCTTTTGATCTCTGTCTCCGTCTTAACTCGGACACACGAGGGAGATTGTTATATTTATGGAGAACGAATAACTTATCAAACTGCAAACCGCATTTTGGTTTTGGGGTAGTTTAACATTTTTTTTTTTTTTTTTTCTGCTTGTGTTATCGACTGTTTGCGACATTAATATGCTAGAGGGGAATAGGCTGGGGGCTCCACCTCTACCACTAAGGATAACTCTCATATATTCTCCTGATTTCTTAAGCTCGTTAGTATGCTCGTGTTATCAAACTAGGAGAATATTTTCTTGATATGTAAAAGCAACTTTTTCTTTCACAGAACCAGTTGAGCGCATTTATAAACTGGCGAGGCACACAGGGTATCATCGGATGTGAGACCATAAGTTTGGCTAAAAGGGTTTACTGCGATTTAGCTTAAAAATTTACAGTATTATGAAATGAAAAGTCTCTGATATGTATTAGTTTATTCAGCGCTTCCGAATATTTTATGCACGTCAATAACTTTTAAAACCCAATGGTCAATGATCACAAAATCTTTTTGTTAAAATTTAAACGAGGCAATTCCCATCCACAGAGTAACCATCCAGTTCTAATTTGAATTTATCTAGACTTATTGCCTTTGCCACGTTGGAAGGAAACTCAATTTATGCCAGTGTTCGGCATATTGTTACCTATAGGTGAACTTCAAGACATTCCCTGAGATTTTATATCTGTGCCAAACCTCCACCCTCCGCACTTGGTTCTTGTCTCAGAAAACAGACCCTCCTCATTCATTTTGGACAATCACTTCAGCGCCTTATACAGCTCAATGAGATCGTCTCTTAGATGGTTGGTTGCCAAACTTTGCAGTCTACACCTTAGCCGTTCTTCACACGTGCAATGATTTTCACTCATCACTAATCTGGTGGCGCTTATTTGAACCCTCTCTAGGTCAGTGAAGTCTTTTTTCAGGTGTGGTCTCCAGACCTCAATACAATATTCCAAATTCTGTCCAACTGTCTTCTTGTATAGAGGGATAACGATGTTCTCTCTACTGGCAAAAACTTATAAATCATAGACGGGACACCATGTGCCTTCCTATCACCCTATACCGCATGGAAAATTTCATGATTCCGCCAATCTGGGTAGCGAATCGCTGTGAGACAGATACCAAACTTGGTGTCATTTTTTTTCAGACATTTTAAAATCAATTTTCATAAACTCTTCACGTCATAATGCGATACTAAATCGTCCACTTATAAAGGAGACTTAATGTTGTCTAATTCCAGCAAATGGGGCCAATAAATTCCCCATTTGTTAACAAAGATATTTATTCAAAAGAAATAGAAAATAGAGCAGAAATACAGTAGAAGTGCACGTTATTTGTAATGCACTTCTTGTAATTTAAATTATAAAATACAACAGTAGTGTACTTTTTATGCAATTTAATTTTTTAAATTGTATTCAATTTATGTTAGAATTCATTGGGATTTCATCGAAAACGAGTTCATTAATCGAGGTTCTTAAATTTCACTATCCTAGCATGATTCTTTTCCTTGTAAGTATTCACACAGGATACACATTTCCCAGTGAAGATGATCTCGGCAACTTTTTTTTCTAGGACCATCACAAATCACATGATTTTTCTTTAAACTTTTATTTTTTTTTTTACCGCGAAACAGATATTATTAAAATAAAGTGGGTTGGAGTTGTGGGTTTGGTAATCGGTCTGCCGTTAAAAAATTCCGCAAACATTTTCTACAATTAAGATGCACGTGCATGACTGAATTCGGAAACATTGGTTCGAAGTCGTGATGCCATTCACTGCTGTTTCCAGAGGTCTGAATGATGATGGAGAGGCTTTAATCCATGCTCTCTCTCCCCGTGAACACACTTTTCTGGAAATGCCACGCACAACATTCTTTGCAGACCAGCGAGAAATACAGAAGCTACTGAATTGCTGTAGATATTATGACATTTACAATGTTCAATCGCGAAACCAGCAGCAAGTCCCTCCTAACGGGTTAATTTGGTTCACCGAAGAAACAAATCACAGTCAATGAGTTTCATATATTTAAATTATTTTGCGCAACTTCTAAGAGCAAGAAATGCCTGATGAACAATACGTTGCAATGATATTAATCTCCGAAGAGATTCTGATCTCCCCCTTCTTTGGAAACACAAGATAAACCAAACTACAAGTAGTAAAAAAGAGTTAAAGTTGATTGAAGCGTTTTCTAAACCTACCTTTTGGTTCAGATCCCATCTGGGAACTGGCTGAAACGGAAAGATGGAAGCAAATGCTTAATACAGAAAGGATGTAAGTACCATCGAGTATTGCATTTGTAGCTTTCTTGATCGTGCATCCAGTCGTTTTAACTCATCATACTACATCCCTGTTTTCGTTCATTAATTTAAAATCCTTGTTCAGTCTCCTTTCTTAGAATAATTTATACCGAACCGGATTCGAAACTTTTGATTTGTGCGAAGTTCAAATGTAATAATTCACCATCGCTTCTGAAAAGAGGCGGGGGGGGGGGGAGTTGAGGATAAACAACTAAAAATAAGTTTGTTTTCTTCGGTGCGGTTAAACTGCATACTGTGCAAGCGAAGGAAAGTTTCTGCCACTTTAGTCTGTTTTCGTGATGTATGGGAAGCCCAACTCAACTTTTTAAACAGCTTTCATATTAATAAAAAGGAGTTTTTAAAATATTATTAAGGACACGGGGTACGTATTTTGTGGTGGAAATCTCCTGTTGAGAGGGGAACAGAAGTGAATGATTGGCGCAGATATCCTTCAGCCATCTGGTCACTATGGAAACTTGCCCAAAGTTGCAGGTGGTATTTATCTTGCTGTAATTACTAACAAAAATCGATCTTCAAGAGAATAACTACTTATTTTAGACTTGGGTTCGAAAATATCTTTCTGCTTATGAAACGACGGCGAAGACATTTAAAATATAGGCACAGTTCGACGCTATTTACATATAAATGGAACACAATAACAGTTCGTGGAATAGCTAACATTGTACGGAAATCTATTAGTATTTTCCATTTATGGCACAAAAGATTAAGGGGGAGAAAGAACCCCCTCATCCCGAAATACTTTTCAAGTTCGACTCAGTATTGAAATGCGCTGCAATTTTTGATTGTAGCATTCTAGTAATTCTTTGGTGTCGCATAAGAGAAAATGTCTTGAGAGCTGCATTAAACAACAGTTTCTTATTGCAGTTTTCTTTGTAAACAAATATGAATAATTGAAGCGGGATTATCGGTTGAATCCTGTAATCATTCGATCAACGCATGCTTTTGTAGAACAACACAGTTGTTCTGAAATTTTCATATTTAAAGCGACGATGTAGGATTAATTTTAGAAAAACTAAACAAAGGTGCTTTGCCATTTCAAGACAATATTCGAAATAATCACAAGTATAAACTGATATTACTAACCGTTAATACGATTAATTGATGTAATAAATTTCTCCCAAATTAATTATTTCGTAATGAAATGAAACCGCTAATTTTTCTGTTGGGCATTTAAAGAACTAATCGAACAATGTGAGCTAAGTCGAGCGAAATTTTCGTATTCAATTTTTATTCAGCACGGTGAATAATATATATATTTTTTTACCGTTTAAGCGTAAAGAAAGTTTTAAACATTAACTTCTGTTTCATTGGCAATTAAAACGGAATCTCTCTTTTAAGCATGCTGTCATATTTTCTACGCAGTACTTAAAATGCCGTATAAACTTGAAAGCATCGTTATCGCAGATGTAGACATATCACGCCATCTATCGATAAAAATTAAAACTATCTTTTAAATAACACGAAATTTTCGTACTTTGACGATGCAATTATAGTGATATTTCTCAACAATTTACTTCCAATGGTCTCTTATTGAGAACTAAAATTAATGGACCTTCTACCACTTCTTTACTGAACAAGTTTTTGCGCTTTCAGTTCGATATATATGTTAAAAATCCCCATGATTTGAGATTCTCTGTGGGCGGGGTGGGTCATCAGTTAAGAATCACTGATTCGATTGTTGTTTTCTCTAATTAATTGTGTGTGGATTCATGTATGTACATTTAATTAAATTAATGTCCACACTTCTCTAGTAATTACAAAATTCAAAGAAGCTAGCTAGTTTATGAAAATACATTAAACCCTATAAGTATATAACAACATTTGTTTACCTATAAGAAATTGAAACGTTATTTATATTTTTAACCATGAGTTGTGACATTAACCACTACGTTTTAGTTGCTACAAATATTTATGTAAATAAATATAGTTTTTTGTACTTAAAAAATGTGTTTCTCTAAATTGCTTAACCACTAGGCATACGTTCCCTAAAATTTCGCACTTCAATGCCACCAATTTGAAAGAATTTATTGTGTTATAATTTCTGTGGAGACTTGTATATATGCGTTACGTGGAATCAGAAAGTATTTGAGTAATATCTTTCCTGCACACATCGAGATAAAAACAAAATTAGCATCTTCAACTACTTAAATGAATGATAATGAACGGTATTTGATGGGGTCATCCATAAAGGATGTCGCAGCTGCTGTGATTAAACTTCTGACTGGTTTCCATCATTTATAACCTTCAGACAGTTACATATTAGTACTCTGTTAGCGCCTCTATCGGACCTTTAGAACAATAGCGTTATAATTTCACCTTTTTCAGAAATAAATATTGGTTAGTTTATAGTCTAAATTTCCCGTGTAGTGGCGAACAATTGATTCCAAAATTGAACGAACCAGATGCTGGAATTTATTACTGGTCATTTATTCTATTAATAATTCTTTTATCAGTAACTTCCAGGCCCTTCAAACCTTCTGCAGCGCTGTTTTTAATCGTGGGAAGACCTTCAACCTCAAACTACCCAATGTTAACACAAGCAATTACATCCTAAATGTAAAAGGCAATAAGATGCAACTATTCTGTAGCCTCATTTGTCGTATTGATGAACTCACGAACAAAATCTTTGCTGGTTTTTCCAAGAACATGCCAAGCAGGTTTATAACAGACGTTGTATTTCTCTGACTCGTCCTTTATTAAGCGTCTTTGCAACTCAACGCAGTCTTGATCCTTTCTCTGCACAGTGACAGCGTCATCAACCAGTGACTTCTGATTTCACTCTGGATTAACAGATTTACATTTTGAATTTGTTCCTGCCTCTGGTGGACTTGTTATCGTATATACTGCAACTTTACTGGTGTTGTTTAATTGAAGACTTTCACCCTTTGCAGACTGATTTGAACTACACTGGATAAATATATGGTCGCGCAGCACCCTTTTATCGTATTCCACTTTTTCTTATACTGTGTTTTCTTCTTTATTCCTTTTATGCTGTGCTGTCTGCTGAGGGAATGATTGTATGTAAGGCTTGAATGATTCCAAACTCGCTTTGGGTATTCAGTACGTATTTGTAGATTCGCTACGATTAGTGCTTAGTTGTCGTCTATCTCCTCGTGGCGTAGACGGTCACTCTTTCTCTCTCTAGGTGATCTGCTTACTCGTGGAAAAGTGGTCAGAAACAACTAAACGATGCCAACACTGCACAAACACCATTACACACATTTCTGGCTATTTACAGAGTTCTGTACTCATCACATTATACCAGGGCAGAGAACTGGCGTTCAGTTGTTGCTTTACAAGCGATACTATACATATCTTTAACCAGAATAACTGTTCTTAGGACATTTCTTTGAGGGGCTAACCTGGTAACTGGATTGTCTATATGAAGTATCTTGTTGGACCCTATTCCTTGTGTCGGATCTGACATTTTGGAGAACATTGCCTTCACCTGTTGGATTCTAATTCTGGCTGAAAGCTGGAGTGCTGGGCCTGATTCATGGTGTTGGGTCTAGTGCTCTGGTTAGTTGTTTTTTGTGCTGTGATCAGGAACACCTCTGGATTTTGGGGTGCTGGACCTGATTCATTGTGTCGGGTCTGGTACTCTAGTCGTTCTGTTTTCCATGGTGGACAGTTGGACAACTGCTGGATGGTATCTTTATTTGACTCTGGATCATCATGATTGTGGGACAGCAAATGGAAAGATATTCAATTGAACTCTGACTTTTGGAGTTTTGTCCTAGGCCATGGGGGATTCAACTTGAAGTTTGTGGCTGTGCCCTCCGGAGAATAGACTAATAGTATTTATTTATTTATTTTTATTTTTTGCTGGCTCTCTGGTGTGGGCAACCAAGGAGCAGTATTGCACTACTTCTGGTGAGTGCGGGATTTCATGCGCGAATAGCGCTACAGTGACAGTAGACCCAGGTCCCACAATATACTTTTCCAGGCCCGCTCTGTAGAGATTCTATGCTATCACAGGCATCCAATATTTATTTTTGGATGCCTGTGGAATGCCTGGAAGCCACCCTGATTCAAGAACGAACACACACACACACACACACACACACGTTAAAAGTTATGTCAGAGAGTATTTAAATTATCTAACTCTTTCTCATAAAAAAATAATTTTGATTTCTTTAGTGTTTCAGTGCAGTTAAACTGAGCACTAATTATCATTCATTTATAGACCTTATACACGGGTCTCGTCTCTAAGTACTTAATATAATACAGTATATATAATTGCTGATTATATAAATATTTCGTGCACAATTAGATTTTTTGAATATAATTATGCTGGAATATCTCTTTATTTTAAATGACATTGTCTTAAGGAAAGTTTCTTTGATACTTTTATTATCCATTTCTTAAGATTTACTCCATAAAAAATGATCCCTTCAAAGGTGAACTGTTCAAATCGCGTTCCACCGACTATTTGATAACGAAGTTCTGATGTTGTGTGTATCCACTGAATCTACTTCGATGTACCTACTTTATTTCTAAGCCGGGTTCTCACCGTTAAAACTGATTACAGAAACGCAATTTACAGACGGCAATGTAGAGGAACTACCGAGAATTACGCATCCGATCTTGGACCAGCCGCGGAGTGTCGCGATTAGTTCAAGGAATGCTTTTAGCGAGAGTCGCGGAGGTACAGACGTAAATGCCGTATGAAGTTACACAACGTGGCCCGCTCCGTGACAGCTTGTACAACTATTCCTTTGGCTCACTTCAAAAAGAAATGACCCACAGGTGCAAAATTCACTTCAAATGCACTTAAACCTAAATAGAACTGAGAATGGAACAAGCGCTCTGTTTACTGAGAAATCGCCCTGTTTTGAAAAATAGCATTCCAGCGCATTCTGCCGCAATGACTTCAGTATACACCAGTGCAGGAGCAATCTCTTGTATCTTTAACACAAATTACGTCTTCACAATGCATCTGTTAATTAAATGTTTGGAGGGGTTTGGGTTCGAATCCCGTCAGAGACTTGAGGAATTATTAGAGGTCCCTCCAGTCGAGGATGTCGTTGGCCGATATAAGGCGGAGGAGGTAGGTTCCTCTACCTGGTGAATTAATCCGGGTTTTGAGCCAGCATAACGTGCAGATCAGTTCGTGAACAGGCACGCACACACATACACACTTGCACAGACATAATACGCTGGCGCAAAAGAGTCTACGATTCAAGTTGAAGTTTAACTTTTCATTACAACTTGCATGAAACAGCTGTTATAAGCGTACTTCGACGAGATGGGTTCAAGAGAGTATGTGTTGACCCCTTGGTCTTTTATGCGAAGGTTGCATTTTGCAAGAGAACCGTGAAAGCTTTTAAGTACGAATCTTGACAACGTAAGTAGACTGCTAATTGGTTTCGGAGTGGGAGAGTGCATTTTGTTATAGCGACTTCCAAGATCAATTTATCCTAAATGTCATTGATTTCATCCAATTTTATCTTGGAAACTGTATCAATTTTTGCGTGCCATTTAGGTAATATTACAAAGGCCTTCACGAATCCGTATAATGGACGCAGATGAGATATACCCTCGTCTTAACACATCCCATCGAAGAAGCAAATCTGGATACTGCTTGCTGTGTATATTTTGTTTCCCTACATTGTAGTGATAGCGCAGACTGTAACTACACTCAGGGCGTCTTCCACGGTGACTGATTGATCAGTTACAAAAGTAGATCGAAAGGTGCGCAGGGATGTGGGCTGCCGGAACCGACGTACCCCAGAGTGAGCTAAGTTGGCAGTGAAACCTGGTTTCAGTGTGAACGTTCCACTTTTCACCCTTTCCTTCAGCCATTCTGCCAACAGTCACCGACAATTTACGATTCCACTTCCAACGCGCTGACACGAGACATATACTCAAACTCGGCAGAAGCGGGTCATTTATCACCACAGGGAGTCTCTCCAGCCTCATATCTCCAACTGTTAGCGTTCATCCCTGGATTATAGGTTACAGTCGTAGCCAGTGACTCTCTTTTCTCCCCTCGCCGTCTTCTCCTCCCTTCCTCCCTCCTCCCCTCCGACTTTCCAGTCTAAAATGGAATGTCTGACAATGGCCCGAGGCTCAGGCTATCCGGGACGCTGATAATGACTTTTTCTCGACCTTCTCTGCCTGCCGTCTGAACGGAAATTTTGATTCGTCCCCTCTCAAGTGTCGTTCCCTCGTTCGTCTCATTTAATCTCGAGCCCAGTGGCATCCGCAGAGAGACAATTAAGAATAAGGGTTGTGGGCCACTCTGTAATTACAAACGCTGAACAACGGGGGCTGGTCACTACAAGACAGCCCAAAATGACGTTCTCGCTTCAAGTTTTGCTACCCGGGCCCACTGTCAGCTCGAGAAAAATAGCCCCGTCACAAGACATCGCTCCTGCAGTCGCTTAAGAATCTCTATCTCCTCTGTGATTCGTCATGTCTTGCTGCGAATGACAATAACTCGTACCCTGGACGTGCTGGATTTCCTGGGGCTTTGGGTGGAATGGCTACCGCCGCCTTGTTAGGGGTTCTTAAATGGGGACTTTGAAGTGCGGCTGGTGGCACTTTGCGGTTTTGCTAAGTCTTCAAGATGGTATTTGGCCGGTGAAAATGCTGCCATAGACCGATTACCAGGTGTCACTCACCTCACTCCCCTGACCCGAACGAACGCAGACAGATCTTCGATTTAGTGGTTACACTAATGCTCACACTCCTCCTAAAAGAAACAAAAATCTCAGTACAGACTGTTCCTCGAGAGGTACATGGATTAACCACGTTACTCGAGCCCTCGGGATGTGCGCAGGAAGAAGAAAATTATATCTAATCAGCTCATTTAGATCCAGCAGGACAGCAAAATATCTTTCACATCTGTGCAGTCACGTGTGGAACGATCTTATCAGTACATAGAACACCAGAGCAAAGTAGAAACACAAGTGCAATTCGTCACAAAGTAACCATATTAAGACACAACTTTCAAGAATTTTTGTTTGTTTGCTGGTTAGTCAACCGCGTCTACTTGATGCTTTTCGAAGTTGTACCGATTATTGTTCAGTTGGTAACTGACTGCCAATGCCACGTAGGATTATTTAATAACTGTGACTGTAATCCTAAAGGTTCTACCAAATATTTAACTCCGTAGTTGCATAACATCAAGAGATGTGCTTAACATGAAGCTTTGAAGAACATCGTGGAGGTCCGATAATTGTCTAATAATGATCTTTTAATTCGGTGGTGTCTAAATCTCTTTAAGAAGGAGGTCCATACTAAGAGAGCTAGGGAGCGGCCGTATAGCGCCTATAGGCAGAAATACCACCCCTCTTTCCCCTGGTAACAATTACATGGACATTAAAAACAAATGTAAAGTCCACCATTTATTTCAGCCAATTTAGCTTGAGGAAACCTTGTGGGTAAACGCTGTATGAAAATTTCATTATATCATAACAGCCTTACAGTTCAAATTAATTGTAAATGAAAATTGAGGCTGTTTATTTCCAGCAAGATTTATTAAAATGAGATTCAAATATTATGAGAGCAGTTCTCGGTATTTAATGGAGGCAGACATCTGTTAATCAAAGAAAGAAAACGATCTTCTTAGAAATTAAGTATTTTCTGGTTAGCGCAATGTTCTGAGTACCATTTTACTCAGAACATTATGAGTACCTTGTTTAATTTGAATCTTAAACAGACTCTTCGGGTCCTTAGCACAATATTTGGACATTTCTTGTGATTTTCTACAGGTCGTGCAAAATCTCATTGAGGGTTGGGTCAGACCAGCTGGCAGTATACCTATTTTTTATTCCATGAAGGCACTGATGAAGAATTTTGCAATTAGACCAGAAACGTTTGTCTGGTCTAGTTACAAAATTTTTCGTTGTTTTGAGGTCCTGAATCGATCCTGGAAGTACGACCCACGTGTTATGAAACTCCATGTATAAAGTACATTGGGGTTACTTGTTAACGACTCGAATTAAACAGTGTTTTTAAATAAAGTGAATAAAGGGGATTCAGTGCAACGTCTTGAAGTTGAGTTTCTTCTAGGACTCTTAACCTTTGGCCGTGTTCTTAAGTTGGTATCTAACTAACGATTAAATTATGCGAACGCATCTGCCCTCTACCAACCCCTCAGGGATCTGAACAACATAATAACGGCTCTACGAACTCCAAGGAACTTAATCAGACTAAGAAAAAAAAAGAATAAATAAATCGTTTTCCGGTGTCTCATCAGGAAAAGATCAATTTCGGGAATATGTGGAAAACATCAATAATTTTATCCACTTTGTTAATTTAAATACGTGACCATTAATAGCGAAGAAATGATTTGCCGGTGAGCCCAACGGCGTACAGCTCGGAACTGTACACGCAACGCTGCGTCGTACTGTATCCACGCATTAAGAAAGTTGATCCACAGCCCCGAGATGAAACCCCGGAGGGAAAGCGAAGGAAATGTCTCGTATCGTGCTGTTCTGCGGCATCTTTTGATTTTCGATTTACGTGGTGATGTCGGTATCACGCGATAGGTTTAGGAAATGAAGTTATCAAAAAATGTCAGCCCTGCAGAGAAGTGAACCCTCCTCTCCGGCGTAACCTTTGACCTTTCGTCCCGAGTTCGAGCCTTTCTACTATCTGTATTGTGCTCTTTGCCCGTGTAATTAGTACTATTTCCCACTCGTGAAGAACTTAATGAGTGTGCTTCCATTGAAGTCGATAGCACGGGAAAGGGGGAGGGGGTTACAGCGAACCTATTTCCCCCTAACAAGCGGAGCTACAGGAACATTCATCATGGCTCTAATATACATATCCACAGCGTGGATGCTTGCACACGCACGCATGTAAGCAAGCACGAGACAATCGAACAGCGACTGGAGGGTAGTGACTGGCGGGTGCTCAGACGTCACCAAAATGGCGAGCAGGGCGTGATTAATTGTCGTAAGGTGAGAAATTCTGCGATAAAGGCTGTTCCTTACAGAATAGAGGGAGTTGCTGTGGACATAAAAGGTGGAAACCTATTGATCAAAAAAAAAAAAAAAATCGGCGAAAGGGGTTGCAGGACACTAAGAGCAGTTCACAGCCGAAGGAGCCTATCGGAAAGATGTCCCGTCAGTAAATAGTTTTGAATCTCGGAAACGTGGTTCTCTATCATAGGTGAGCTGCTATTACGCCTAATGTATGGCTGCTGACTAGAAAGCATTGAACTACAGCCGAAATCCCCACCTTCCTATCCAACTACCGGGATGAAATTTCATTGGTCTCTTTTTATGTGCAATGAGAACTTCGGCACGATGCTCAGAGATGGACTGGAAAATATCCCATCCCAACTTCATACAGAGAGAGAGAAAAAGTATTTTTGTTCGTAAATAAATGTGCAGCGACACTCCGGAAGCGGTTGAATCCCAGAGATATTTTCGGTATCTTTCCGGTTCACTGCAACTCCAGTGGTGCTGTTCAGATTTTGAGCTTTCTTTAGGCATCGCTTGGCACCGGATTAAATACTCGTGAAGTCATGTAGATTATGTTCGCAGAAGTATCCAATTCGCTGCGTTCTCCGCGATAATATAGTGATTTGACCACTTGCCACTCGTTTGGAGAGGTCTGGGTTTGATTCCCGAGAATGACTGGAGGAGTTTTTAAAGTTCTCTTCAATCCAGGCTGTAGTTAGCCGATGCTGAGTCGCTGATGCCTAAAATCCTACAACAATAACTGAATCGTTGCAAGAAGACCGTCGCAAAACTGTTTAAAGTCAACATATTTCGACAGCATGGAGTTTCTTTGCGAAGGTGGTTGTTCAATAATCGAAGGATTTAATAGTTATTAGCACCAACTGATTATGACATAACGATAGCCGAGTGGGTTCGAATCCACGTGATATCGCGAAATACGGCAATGTCCTTGCACTGCGCAAATTTTAAAATTTTGTATCTTGTAAAACCCCCTCTGAAACCCCCTCCTCCTCAAGATGGTGGTGCTGCCTCACTATAAACAAACTATTTATTTATGGTATAGCTATAGTCATAATAGTGATTCTTGGGTATGCCGAGTAAGAACTTGGTGAGGTACTTGTTAAAGTTATAATTTCATCCGCTCTTCCTTTCCAATGAAATCAAACGAGGTGGTGTTTCGTGCTTAACGCTGTTATTATCAATAACATTAAATAGCCACAAGGAATGGGGACTGTACATAGCAAATGAAGGCAGCGTGCTTGGATACCTCTAAAAAACGAACAGTAAAAATTCCTTTCCTATTTTAAAGATATCCATTACGTCTTAGACCCAATGGATAAAAAGGCCCTTTCTGTCAATTTTATTGAAACGCTTTTCAAACGCTTTTGAAACGCTTTTTTTTTTTGCCTTAGCATCCAATCCTTCTGAAGGAACTTAACCAAAAAGTTCGTAGCAAACATTCCATTGCTGTAATCAATGATAACTAATGAAAACTAACACACTGGGCATTCTCTAAGGGAGAGAAAAACCGTCATGCGCATTCCTCGGATAACACTCTTGTAATGCCAGGGCGACTTTGACCAGGGTCAGTCCTGGTAGCGTCGCAATTACAACTTAAGGAATCCGGATAATCAGATATTTTGCTATCTCATTCACTAAAATTACTCTGTTTTTGTCACCGATGTAACTTCATGCAATGTCAGAAACGTATCCCAGCATCTTAAAGAATTCCGCCTTTCAAAATGAGCTGCTTATTTTTTACTATTATTTTTTTTTTGTTGTTACAAAGCACGCCCTTCCAATAGTAGAAATCTGTGATTATAAATTGATATTGCCAAACTTAATTAAATTTGAATTTAAAAAATTATCCGTCCGTATAAATTTGCAACTTTTATTTATTTACATATATATATTTTATGTATTTCTTACTTAAAAATCTTGTAAACAGTTCAATTACCTCGCAAATAGTTCAATATTGTAAATAGCTTAATTACCTTATAATGAAAATCAAACAAATAATTTTAGTGAACTCGTGAAGAAATTATAATATTCATATTTAATATTTTTTAGTATTCTTAAAATAATGAAAAAGAAACCCGGATTTTCGGGGGGAATAGAAAGAAACACGAGCACAATACATTATGGGGATTTTTTTTTTTTTTTCTTTTTGTTATCAGATCTAGTATAAATATCACAAGCACACAGATAATTGCTACATTCTTCTTCGCACCTCTGGTTCAACCTTATTAAGCTTAGACCAAACTTTACATACATAAGGATACATACCTGAAGTACCGATGCCAGAAACTCTTTGTGAAACCATTAGTTGAACAACTAAGTTATCATAACACCGGCGAAAAATAATCCTCAAATTTGCAGACTAACAATACCTAAGAGTCGGGTTTCTAGTACATGACTGCCATCTAGCGGCAGAAAAGTGCACATTTTCTTGTAAATCTTTCCCAGAAAATATCATTAAAATGGCAACTAATTGTTGCTATTCTGTACTTAGAAAGATTTTGTTCCCGTCTATTTTATACATCGTTTAATTTAAAAAAAAGTGGTTTTGCGTTATATATATAATACTGGTCACATTTGGTGTGTTATATCTTCGCTGTATCTACAAATATAAGTGACGATGTACATTATATATCAATGTGTTTCCGATTCATTATTATATCTGTTGAGGACACTTTTAACCAGATATTAGGCTGCATTTTTTAGGAATAGCATTTCATTAATTTGTTATCCGAGAGATGAGGAGGACAAATACACGAACTTTACGCTATTTTCTGCATCTCCACAGTGAATGTTTTTGTGCATGAAAATTCTGTCCAAATAATATTAGACTGGCTTATTTTTATTTTTTATTCTTTTCAAATGGTCCCAAACCCGAAGCGCATCGAAACCTAAGGGCGTGATCCAGCCGAGTGGCCAATCGTGAGCGCAGTTGCACACGCGTTTGAATTGACCGTGCTACTAGGCTACTGACTACTAAATACGATTAATGACTGTATTAATTGTAAAACTGATTAAACTCCTCTGGCACACATGAAGTATGAACATAATTTTTTTTTTTTTTTTTTAATTTTTCAGTACCCTAAGGTCGAGAAAACAAAAGATCGTTGTCATTGGATTTGAATTTCTGTAGATTTGTCCTCAGAAAGTGGAAAAGTTAGTTCGATGAACCTGAACACACTTGTTCAGACGATTTGGAAGAGGGCAGTAAAATTACAGATGCCATTTGGAAGAACGGTGCCCATCTAAATATTTATAGAAAAGGCAAACAGCAGAAACTGAACGTCTGCCTGATAGAGATTGGAGATGGCTCATTAACCTGATTATTTTGTATCTTTTGGGTACAGTCTCGTACAGTAAAAATATGTGATCTTGTCTAGAAATCTGATTGTTGTTGAAGGTGAGCTGCAGGTTCTTTTCAGGGAGAAATAAGACAAGACTAAATTTTAGAAGGACTGAAGTTAATCGAGTTTTCTTCTCCTTACTGGAGATCATCACCTGGCTGTGGATATTCGAGTTGTAGTTCTTTATGTGAAGCCGGATTTGTAAAAATGGAATTCAGAGTAATATCATCAGGAAAACTATACGGAGCACATTTACAGTCAATGGAAGGAAGCCATTAATATACAAACCATAAGGCGGACGCTTGTTTAAGAAATCTAAAAATATCAAAAGCCTTAAGAAGCACAGCTGCTTGAGTTTCACCGAACTTTTCCATCATATTTGTCCAAGGGTGAGTAACATAAGCCAAAAGTATCACTAACGGAATCCATATTGCTTATAGTTAATCAAATGGAATGATACAAGACAGTGTGAGAGATGGCAGTCGACTTCTCCATTATTTTGGAAAGGGTCGAAGAAAGTAGAACGGGTCGATAATTGAAAGCTTTTTGTGACCCTTTTTATGAACTGGCTGGATATGAGCAAATTTATATTCAGAAGGAAAAAGACCAGTGCAGTAGAGTTGAAAATAGCGCACCCAACACGATTTAACTATGAAGCGCACAAATTTTTATAAAATGGGGAAATTCGATCAGGACCTGAAGACCTTGGCATGAAGGCTGGTCAGGATACTGCTAAATTTTTAGTATAGTAAAATCAAGGAAGTCATTGAATGGAATGGGTTCAGTACAGTACGTAGGGATTTATCATCATCGTTTGCTCAAGAAATAGAGGACGATGTTATAATAAATCAGCTTTATCTTTAGACGAGGCTGCAGTGGACCCATCACGATGTAACAGAGGCGATGGGCAGAGACCAGAAAGCTCGACTACAATTTGGTCAAGAAGCAAGCATCCTATTCTTAGCCTGGTAAAGATTGAGTTTTGACTGATTCATAACTTCTTTAGAGCTATTGCGTGCTTTAGTATAGGTAGATAATGAAGCCGGAGCTTTAGATATAAGCCAATTTCTATACGTTCTTATCTTGAACAGCCTTGGCACATTTATCTGAAAAACTGTGGTTTAAATAAGGACGAGACTCGCTTTAAGGCGGAATGATTAATAAAGAATTGAGTCTCTACAAGAATACTGACACAATCTGAGAAAAAAAGTTGAGATCAGAAGACAAACAGACAGATCAAGCAATAATGCAGATCATCCCATTTCACATTCTTGTAATGTCAAACAATAAAAGACAAATCCTTTTAAGTTCATTTGAAAGATGGAGAAACTGCGGCTGGTAGTATATAATATTTGAGTCAATTTTAAAATATGAGCTAATTATGCTTCTCTGAGAATTGTTACTTATTAGTAGTGCAAAATGGCAATTCGTGGTAGTAGCCTCAATCCGTAAGAACAGTGACTTACATTACACATTGTCTGTTTTTAACTGGACATTCCGAATTTCTGGACATTCCACAAGTTTATCGTGGTAAGGTTAGGCACCTCAACATATATAGTCTGTAACCCCCATGATAATTTAAATCATAAGATGAGAGACTACAAAAGGTGTGAAAAGACGAATTTCAAAATGAGAGCTAATTAATGCTCTGAGAGTGTCATTAAGTTTACAATACATGTATAATAAGAGTTGCATCCGATTTTTATAGACATGGAAAAAAACTCACAAAGTGTAATGAAAAAGCACTGATTTCTGAATTTTTTAAAAATTTATTTATTAATAGCGCAACAACTCGCTGTGATAGTTTCACTATTTAAAAGATCAGTGCCTCGCGTCTTTTTTCTGTCTGTTATCAGCGTGTCTACCAGCTTGATCCGTACAAGCCAGATGAAGTTAAGAACGATGGATGCAACAAAGTAGATCAGTTTTGTTAAATTCACCAAGTGAATTTAACAGGATGGGATAAAGAGATTTTGACCAGAGGGGATAAAAAAGTGGGATCCCGGTTAGGAAATCAAATGGCAGCGAATATCGGAGCGGACATAGGGGGAAGTACGGCGTTTAAAGACGAAGGAATAGGAAAAATGAGATTAATGGTGATTAAAGCAACTCATTTTCATCTACAATCTGCTACTAATTAGTAGCAGAAGTGGTGTTCAAAAGTAGTAGTATTTAAATATGAATTTAATTAATAAACCGGAGAAGTAACGATTATGCGCATCGGAGATTATGAGACCTTATTTCCCTAGCAGATAAGGATTTGCTATTAAACTATGGATCGATTTATTTAAATAAGTGGTGTACGGCTTTTCTTCTTTTATCGAGGGAAGAATGGTGGAATATATTGCATCAGTTGGGTAAGGTTAGCTGAGTAGTACCACTTTAGTAATGAAGATGAAGCCTAAACTTCTTAATCGTGACAATTTGTCTGATAGGTTTTTAGAATTGTATAACCAAAGAATAAAACTTTGTGTGAATCACAGAAAGATGTCATGACGTTTTACAGGGTTGAACGAACTTCGTCGTCCATTATCCACTTAGAAATCTTGTTAACTGCCAGTTTAAGAGAGAAATGATTGCTCAGAGTGATGATTGGTTTAAACACCTTTATACTACCGAGTATGTTAAAATCGAGACATTGATTGAGGGTGGGACTGGACACTGTCGATACAGAGAAAACTGAAAACTTTGGGGGAGAGAGAGAGAGAGAGAGAGAGAGAGAGAGTGAGATGGTCCGGATTTACGCACATATAATAGAGATAACTGTTTAAGGAGCTGATAAGTTTCTATGCAAGCTAGCACAAAGGAGACAACATACTAGGTTGGAAAGTGCACCCAACATAATTGTGTCATCGTGTGATTGCATTTTATTAGCCTATTACTTAATGATAAATAATTATATTCATAAAATAAAAGCATTATTTATTATGTTCTACTGGTAGAGAGTGGGCGCGCTTAATTCAGTTTCTGTGGCTCATTACAATCTTAAATCCGGCGCCGAGTCAATCTTAAGAGAAGGTTGGTACCTTAAGTTACACGGATCAACTTTAATGAAACGTCTTTTCCCATTCTTCAAGTGCACGCATAAAAATGCCGAGTACAGCATCACCAAACAACATTTGTCCAGAGCTTTATGAAGTTGGTTGCAACATTCACTGTTAACAAGTGATATGGGTCATTATACGCAATTGTCGCGTGGTTACAGAATGCATTATGCACTTCAGTAATAGCATCTGTGGTGTTTTATGAAGATAAAACACGAAATCCTCCCACAACAGCATCTTCTATCGTAGCTTTATTTCTTTATTATAGTATTCTGCATGGAATAAACATGGTCTCTTTCCTACCAAGTGACCGACACGTTTTCGGCAGCAATTCTACATACGTGGCATCACCAGAGAAATAAAAAGCAGTTCTGTACGAGTGTCCTTGTTTGAGCTTGTTCTACAAACAGAGTGGGCAGATCTGTGATTGAACCTCACACTGTTTTGCAGCCACTTTGATGGACCAGACATTCGTACGACAGAGTATACGGACGGCGCCGCCAGATTTCCACTTAAATATTTAATATTTTCGATCTAGGGAACTGAATAATGCATATTCTCTATGTCCACAGTTTGGTTCGTCCTTCAAAGATGAGTCAGTTGTTAAAGCTACTTCGTTACAAAATGGTGGTGAATCAATAACGTTGGGTTGCACTCCTTACTCTGCATGCAGGTAATTTAATCAGTGCAGCTTGTTCAGGGATGCAAACACTTCCAATCTGTCGTTTCTGTGCGTAGATTAGTGATCGGATTTATGCCACGTTTTCTTCTTTCTTGACGATCACTAGCTTCTATTCCACAAGTGTAAAATACGTCTTAAGTTTGTACGTTTTTCTTAATTCTTTGATAGACGTCTGTCTGTTACACAGAAATCCAATTCTCTTATTTAAAAATAGTATGCCTTTATATGCCTAACAAGTTTACAGACGAGTTATGGTTTGTGTAAGTGAATGATTCATGAATCTATATTTTAAGTCTTGGATGGCACACAAGGCCCAAAGCGTTATTTATTTCAACTTTATGTTTCACACACATCGCAAGAGTCCCAACACATTTTATTTAAATATGAAGCAAAAATGCATTAATATTGTTAAATTACGCAAAGAATAATTATACAATTAGAAGATACAAGTAATCACACTTTTCATATAAACAGAAGATTCTTTGCACAACCAAGACGGAACTTTAAGGTTTATGTGCAATTTAAGATGACATTAATAATTTTCTTCCTATAGATTTAAGGAAAATGGTTACATGCGCCCCTCCCAAAGAAGCAGGTGCAGTAATCTTCTCAGAAAGCTTATTTCCAGATTGGTGAAATTTTATTGCCACCATGTGCATCGGATCTAACAGTCTCTGATCTGTAAAGTTATGCGAAGTGTGAGACATTGCAAAATACTGAAAAACGGCATAGCTTCGGACTTCGATGAAAATAATGCGGCGTTAATTTGATCAGAGTTATTTGAAAAATGGGAGCATTTGCAAGTGGATCTGTATGAGGCGAAGAATAAATAAATACTGCATTTTACCAATCTGTTTTCACATAACAGACTTCGGCAAAGAAACAATCTTAATTAAATCTTCTTCCTATACTCCAGGACCGCTGTAATCGCTATTGACACAGCGATTCGCTGTTGTTAAAGTACCACTTATTTTATGACGTTATGGAAGATTCTGATAAGCTACATGCGAAAAAACTCTGTACCTGACTAACCACCTGCAAGGACAGGCGCATACTTTGCTAGGGAGAAATACATTAATTGAGGCGAAAATCAGGAACGCTACTTAAGTGTGATGCCTCCACAGGCACGAAGCCAGTGGTAAGAATTCTGGTTGTCCTCTCGCGCTTCCGGTCTGCCAGAAGCCGATAACTTTTATCAGAAAATTTATTTTTATTTTAAAGTTATTCTTATTAGGTGCAAATTTGCATTTAATACTTATCTAAAGGGTGTCTTGCTACTTCCGGTCACCCGTTCGGAGAGGTCTTAGGTATGAATCACATCTCGGACTGGACGAATCCCTAATGGACTCTTCCACCGGGGCCTAGTTAGCCAATCTCAGGGGGAACGAGTTTCCTCATGGTCATCCCGGCATTTTCAGCCAGCATAACATGCAAACTTGCCCATCACCACACCTGTAGGGTACAATACCACAGATCGTATGAACTAGAACACCATGCTTACTGGCGCACTGTTATCAAGGTATTCCATGTTGTTGTAGCTGTTGGTTTTTAGGCGCATCAGCGACTTGGGTCATATTGCGCCATTGCGTCTGCAGAAGTGTGTTTATGGACTGATTTGCATGTGCAGGCTGAAACTCTTCTTCTGATTGAAGAATCCTCTAGAAATTCTTTCAGTCGTCCATAGGAACTAAGATCTCTCCAAGGGAAAAGCGACGATTCATTATACTGTCATTGGGGACATAATCTATGTGCCTACAAATCCTGAGAACAAGTGAAATGTCATAATACATAATTAGATTATTAACTAAACTACTATTATTTATTTTGCGGCATAGGAGCAGCTCTTAGAGAAAGGAAAGAAAAAAAAAAGTTTTCGACAGAATGTCTTTGCACAGTCTTAATTCAACCTTCTGTGGTACTCCGGTTAAAAAATTGGTTGCTATGCTGTAAACAAGCTGAATAGAATCTTTATTGTCCTAAAGGTACAAGAATCAGAAGAAAAATTCCCATCACCAGATAGAAATTTGCATTCCAGTTTTTGAAGCCTTAATGCACTAAAATTTTGATTCGTTTGTTTACAACTCAGTGACAAATGTCATCTTTTACATATTAGATTTGTAATAGGTGATTGGACTGTGGAAAGAAAGAGAGTTCGGCTGTCTCACACTGTACCAAGATGAGTTCCAACCTGTAAATAATGAAAACTCAGGACCTTACATTTAACGAGATAAATATTAATACAACTTCCTATTTATTTGAATTACAACTGAAAGTGCAAAGGTTCTGAATTAATTAAAAATTAATATTTTTAACGTCACATGGATATTGTTAGAAAATCGTCTGTTCAATTACCAGTTTACTGGGATTTATCCGTTCTTGGGCTGTTTTTATTCATTATCATTGCTCTAAGTGCGGTAATGAACAAAAAACAAACTGAAAAGGGATATCCAATACTCAAGATTGGACGGGTAACTCCTAGAAAGATGACCCGATTCTTGTAGGAGCTTCGTTGTCTTTTGAACTAAAATTAATTAATTCCCCCAATCACTACCCCCTAATAATAATAAAAAAAAACCGATATTTCTTAATATTCAATGCATAAACGTAACCTCGTTAGATTTTGCGTTATGAAAACATTATTCCTCAGTGCGCTCGTCAGGAATAACGGAGAACACGATTAAAACCGAATCCGGAAAGAGAGCGCCATTAATTCTTTCACTTCTTTTAAATGACTGTAGAATTAATTTGCATATTTGAATTAGCAACGCAGGAGATAAGTCCGAGGAGCACCTTTACCGATCCGCACAAGTGGAAGGTAATGAGGAAACCAGACGTGGTCCGGAGGTAAGACTGACTGGAGGGGGGTAGGGGGATGCGATCGCACAGAGACAAACGCTAAAGCAAATAACGATATTCCGTTACCGCACTGCATTAGACCTCGCATAAAGGCCTGCAAGCGGCAGTTTCTAAATGATCAAAGCTGTGCCTGATTTGCATGAACAGCTGGTGCCATTCCCGCGTGCCTTCCGTGAAAATAGGAATGAAAGACTTCGCTGATGTCTGTTGACAAAGGAGTATAGATAGGAACGCCACCGCACAGATCGACGTTCAACGCGAAATGGACTGAGAAGAGAGGGCGAAAGCCAAAATTATTGAATAACAACGGCACGCAACAAGCAGCTACCGCAGAGCTACCTTTCGTTCTAGATATCGGGGTGACCTGTTGGAGTGCACGAGGTCTACAAGGAAGGAACGGTGCCTAAATGATGCGCACATTGTTGGTGGCTTTCATTAGGTAACGCAGTAGCCGCTGTGTGTGTGTCGGTAGGGCTCTCCAGTCGTCCCCTGTTGTTACGCTCGCGATAATCGTCAGACGGTATAAAAGGGAACAACGAGCTAAATTTCATCAAGAACAATTACGGCCCGGGCGGGATTATGTTTTCCTTTCATTTCTTTTGTTGTCGGGATTCAATAAGACCCTCACACGTGCGTGCACAAGACACTCGTGTATTTGTGGCAGTGTACCTGCTGAAAACAGAACTGCCCAAGTAGGTATAATGCGATGCCTGCTTGATTGTGCTTGAAAGGACACTCTCGTACAATGCAGCGGTAGCTCTAATGGTTTCTCCCAGTCTTTCAAACACTGACCTAC
Source organism: Mastigoproctus giganteus (assembly GCF_048544385.1). Classification (NCBI taxonomy): domain Eukaryota; kingdom Metazoa; phylum Arthropoda; class Arachnida; order Uropygi; family Thelyphonidae; genus Mastigoproctus; species Mastigoproctus giganteus. The sequence continues at coordinate 151,077,510 of NC_143578.1, read as the reverse complement.
CCAACAGAAGTCCATTGAATACGAGCACCATTTTTTCTTATCTGTATGAAACACGAAAGATCTAAGAGTTGGGCCTGGAGGTTCTGAGGAAACCGATCAAATCGAGCTGATTTGAAGCGAGAGATAAAACTGGAATTGGATTTTTTTCCCGTTGCAGAAGTTACAATTCAAGAAGGCTCGATGCGATCCATAGAGGGATTAGGAAATCCATTTAAGGTTTCCTAATTCCTTAAAAATGTACAAATTCTCTTTTTTATATGGGAAAAAGAGGAATAAATAAATACCTTTTCTGTTTATACTCCGGGACGACCACACGGTCAAAAGAGTTCACAAGAGAGAAAGAAAATACGAGAATTTAGCAGTGACTCAAAGAGGGGTACTTATACACTCTTGCGATGACCACTCGACTACAGCGGCTTTTTTCCAGCATATGCAAATGCGCTACTCGGAAAAAAAAATGAATTTCAATGTCCGATTTTAAAAATCAACTCTAAACTTACCTGATGGACATTAGAGCGTAATCAAAGAACCATTTCGAAACGTGCTACTCCAAAAACAAGTATTTAAATTCAAATATAAAATTAAATATCCTTCGGCGTGTAGCCACCCACCATCCAAAGTAACGGTGAGTTGTCTCGGTATGAAAATAAACAGCACCATTCACTAAGGAGAAGTGTGTCGCTCTGTATTTTTAATGCGTGCCATTATCCAGATGTCCCGTGTCAGAGATTGTTGTCTTCATCGGTGGGTAATTAAGCACCATCGTTGTAGAACTTGACAACCCAGTGAGAAAATATTTCCAGAGTATAAAAGATGCCAAAGAGACACCGATAGTTCAAGAGAAGTAAACTTAAGCCATTGGCTTCTTTCTTATTGTGCAAATATTTCGTCATTGGTCTTGATGGTCAGGAATTGATTGATTGGTGCTTAGTTACCCGCCAGTGAAGAGACAATAATCTCTGAAAGGGCAGTCTGGGTGTTGTAAGGGAGCACGCGTCATAAATAATTAACAACATTTTCTTCTTAGAGAACAAGATGGAGACAACTCGTGGGGACTTGTTTCACACGAGATTGCATTTTAGGTAACAAACTTGTTTGCATTTGATGAGGGTTTTTTCCAAATCGTGTACATTGATATTTCTGCTATTAAAACCAATGTCCACAACAAGGCATTCGCATGACAGTTTTCTTATATTATGGATAGCCCTTACAGAATTATTCATCGCATAGCGAGAAGGTGGCGGTGCAATTTCGTATCCAAGGTAGGTAGGTATACGGGCAACACGGGGATGATTCATTCACGAGTAGCGACGAAAACATTCTTCGGACATGCCTGCGTACTTCCTGCTAGGAAGTATGTAATCTACACGTAATTCTCTAAGGTGGGAGCGCAATTTTTTTCCTTACCCCGTTCATTACATGTAGAGTTTAATCATGGAAGACTGTGTTGCGAATATCTGTAATGCGGCATATTAATAACAGCGTATGCATTAACGTATTTGACAACATCACGCACGTGTAATAATTTGAAAACAGAGAGCGAGGGAAGGAAAGATACAGGCTGTCTAGAAGTTTCTGAAATCAGCTCGGTTTGGGAATGACAGACAGAATCAGGACTTGTATATGCTCCCGCATTGAACACCAACAAAACTATTATCGTTTCAGCATTTATTTAGTACTCTAGAAACTTAAATAAATCCAAAATTTTTTAGCAGGATGTCTGTTTATAAATACGACACGTTACCAAAACTATGGTAAAGTACTGTAGGTCAGTTATTTTGTGGACGGCATAAATAAATTTTAAGCTTAATAGTTCTAAAAAATGGTGTTTCCCCCTCCTCTTATTTATCTTCGTATTGGATAAAGATATTGGAAAAATTTTCACTGTACTCCCGAAAATCCGTCTATTACACAGATATGATATTGGCAGATCTTCAATTTATAAATACACTCTGAAGTTCATTCATGTTGTAGGGCACAACCATAGCCGAGTGCTGAGTCCATGTACAGAGTTACTCGTGCCACGTGATATGCAAAAATGGGATAGGAATTTTTTTTGTTCTTGTTGTCTCTCAGTTATAAATGTCTCTATATGAACATCCTGGAGGATAAACAGAAAACTGATTTATTATTTATTTTGTATTTTACATTCCAACGTTTAAGAAAGCTTCATAAATTACACCAAATAATTGTTTCTAACCAGAAAATGTCTATCAAAAACTGGCTGAGCATTTTGATTACTAAATACGCCGATTTGATGCATACATCTCCAAGCGAGTTCATTACAAAAAGTAATTTTACATTTACGCACATCTCGATGGAAGATAAACACAGAATATGATTAACAGTTGGACCATTAACGCATTACAATCTTATAACGCATTACATCCTGTCAGATTTTCACCTGCACTAACGAACTCTGTGATTTTGCCGTCCCGCTTATTTACCATTAATAAAAAAAAAAGGAAGTTTTTCCTACGGTTCACACATTCTCTCTTTCTCTCCTCCCTTTAAGTATAGCCTGTCCGATGCATTGATTAAGGATACGCAAACAAGTACTGATAGTTCCTATGTAAGCAATCACTCATAAAACTTTATGAATAGTATGATAAAAAGGTGTGGGGGGGGGGGTTGAACATAGCTCTCCTTGTTCTGCCCTCGAGCATAATAATGAAAAGCTACACGGAAGTCAAGAATTACCCAAAGAAATAATATTAAGTGTGAAGGCAGGATATTTCAAAATATGCTTCTTTAGGGATGTTTTCTTTAAAGAGAAAGGGGGGGGACCTTGCGAGTGAGGCAATGCACAATCGCCGATAGCAATCTTCGGAGACAATGTGCTACTATTCATAACAGACCACAGCTGGCGGTTTCCGGACGCAACTCGCCTGGTCGTCATGACAACACGAATTCCTCAGACCTGGATGTCGTGTCACAGGACGGTCTTGACCCTTGGCACCGAAATCATCGATCAACCATCGCGCCCTAACCCTCTCCCGAAATAGACCCTTTCCGAAAATCGCTATTTCCGCAAACGAAGACAGCTGTGTGAGTGTGGAGAATCTGGATCCGAGGAATGTCGAGAATGACGAACGGGAGCAGTAAGTAGCGCGTGAAAGTGCCGAGAGCGTCGTTTCAGGAGATGATTTATAAGTGTTGTAGTAGTCGACGAATTGGAAACACCGTGTTAAAGACAGAGACGATGTTTGAGAAACAGTTTCAAATGATGGGGATCGTATGTCCAAGATAGAGATGAGTCAGAGAACTTTGTTTGGAAAGTAGATGAGAAGAGAAGGATGAATTTATTGCAAATATGCATCCAAAATCCGATTGACAAGTGTCTTCCCACTACATTTTATGCAAAATCAGGGCCTGGGCGCAATTTTGCATAAATTCGAGGACTGTTTGCGTAAGCGCTGAGGCCTGCTTTTTAAACTGTTCTGCACAGTTTCATCGCGATTATTTATTGCTCATAGCTAGACATGGCCACACACCTTACTTCTCGTATCGTCTTTCTATTAGGAATCGAATACTGTCTTCAGCAACCTACTAGTTGATCATTTAATTTCCTAATGCTTCGTTGACTTACCAAGAAAAGTTACCCCTATTAACTCCTAGAATTTCCTGGTGACTCGTTTCAGTATTAGTTTAAAACTTTTCTTCAAAAACAAGACAGTCATCACTCCATCTTTAGCTGTCGACTCTACGCATCTTCATGCGCTGACATCATTAATCTGATCCACTTAAAACTTTCTCTTTGGAGATTTCGTGCCGAGACCGCCCAGTTCATCAGTTGAACCTAGCTAATGGAATTTTTGAATATACTTGTAAATTTTCAGTTGGAAAATCAAAGTGTCGTAATGGCGTATTAATTTTGTACATTTAACAGCAATGGAGGAAATGAGAATCAAGCAGTCTTTAAACATTTCACCTAATTTTAATATAACAGGACATCCCATTAAACATCTTTTCCAAAATCTTAGGTCATGGTGTCTTTTGCTGAGGAAAGACCCATATGGATTTTAAATATTCAGCAGATGACAGCAGACAAGAAAATTACGTGACATAAGAGGACTCTGAGAAAATAGATCTTCTTCAATAGACAGAATGAATAATTTCCCCATCTTAACCCTATCTCCTTCTCTCTCTCTCTCTCTCACAATCCATTGCTTTTAGGTGCCGTCGTTGCATGTGACGGGAGATGAGAAAGATTTTAATCAACCCATCGAGAGGTCTCCCTTTTTTTCCTGCACTTACTTTGATGATGGGACATCGTAAGTCAAAATGACGTATTGCAGCCTCACACATCCCCACTCTACATGCAAACTTTCCAAAGAACTCCACTGCGATCAGTTAAATCTTTAACTGGAAATACTTAACTGATCAAAGTACTTCATTTTTTCGTTCTCAGCTGTTTTCCTCTCTTATTTCAATTTTAGGAATGATGGACGAAATTATTTCTTTGTGCCAGACGTTTTGAAGGGCATCTTTAAAGCTCTGCATTGAATTAATCAAAGAGGAACAAAGTTTTGCAAATCTAATGAAGTTATACCACAATTTCTATTAATCACAGTTGTTTGATGTGAGTGAAACACGATGTTAGTGACCAACGGTGCGGACAAATTTTTAAAATATTTTTCAGGATTGGTTTCATAATGTTTAGTTAAAATTGTAAAGAGGAATTTCGTTCTGAACTCGCTTCTGCCCACTTGAAATTAATTGAGTACAGAGGAATCCTAATGTGCGTATCTATTTCAAAGCAGGAAAATTATTTCATATTTACTCTTGTCCGATAGTATTTATACGTTCAGTGGTAGAAATTATTTTGATAGCACTACATTTACACTGAAGTAAGTTTAGTATTATCAAATTTTAATATTTTCGTTAATTAGCATTGGTCTGAGCTAGTGGCTATTGCACTAACACCATTCTTGTAAAGGATATTCTATCGTTCCAAGTAATCTTTTACCATCACGGATTCTTCTGGTTGGTTAGGGTATATCCTTAGAAAATCAATTTTTGCTGGATGTGAATATGAATTTGGTACGTTTAGAATTAAGCCATCCCCGCAGTTGATAGGAACACATAATCACCGAAAGCCCTGTTCTTTATAAAAAAGAATCGAAATGGACATGTTGCATAATGGACTCATATTTTGGAACTTCAGTGATAACATCATTACATTTCGGGAAGATCAACTCTTTAGTAGATCACGTGGTTCAGTGTTTGGTTGGTCGGTTGGTTTCATAGAATTCCGACACGCTCTTAGATACATTTCCTCAAATGCTGTTGATAAGCATATATGATCGTGATGGAAATTTCACTACACGTATACCATGCTCTATAGACAAAGTGAGACGCTCGTGCATATTATAACCCTCGTCGTGTTTTGTTTCCTCGAATATGCTCACGGTGCATAGCAAATTAGCATACAGCCAGCCAGCCAGCTATTTCAGGACGTGACAGTTGGATTGTGGCCGCACTTAGATAATCACAGCTGTGATCTCTTCGTGGAGTATGCATCTCATCAGAGTATTTTCGTGGAAAAATAACGTCCACTAACGTTAATTTCCACTTCTTTATTGAGATCTGTTGTCCGATAGCCTCAAACCCGATTTATACTTAAACTCCCCATCAGAGAGCGTCACTTTATGTTTACCGAAAAGACGTCTAAAGAACGTCTGCACCATCATTAAGTCACGTATGCGTGTATGTCTACCAAAAGGACCACCATTTGTCATACTAGTCTGCCAGACGGTTTCACTTAATCCTTTTTATCATCGTTGCCGTTACAACTTTCGAGTGGAGTTTGTTTGCCAAAGTTTGCTAATATTAGTCTTTTATGTCAATGCCTTTTTCTCTAAACAGTGGCCATTTAAAAACATCCAAACAATTATGTTCGGGAACTCTTAAGATAATTACTGTGAGCAAAGAGAAAAATCATCTTTGAAGGCTCTCCTTTCGAGAGCCTTTTCATGGAAGTCGCCAAACGATTACCCCTATTCAGCCCCCAACCGTTCCTCCCTTTCATCTTCACTTCCCGGTAATCAATATGTCGGTTAGCACCACTGTGGACTCTAAAACCTTGTTCCACACTGAGTGGGGAAGGGGGTGTGGGGGATATAACTTCACCCGTGGGACAGTGGATTCCTGTGGCAGGGGCGTGGTATCTTCTTCCGTCCCGCTGCGCTGCGACCTGTCCGAGAACAATGGCTGTAATAACAGGCTTCTGATCGGTCGTCAGAGTCGCTGGGCATCCGGAGGAAGACGACGTCAAATTTGACAGACCTGACAACCGCCGTGGAACGGAGCGCGGGGTTAATTAGTGGTAATGTATGCACGATCACACAGCACTGTTATTTGGCCGACTTCTGACATCATGCTGACTCTCTGATACGAACGTAAACGGCCAGCCAAACCACCTCTCGTTGCACAGCTGTTTCCTTCTCTCTCTCTTTCCTTCTCACTGGACTTTTCTATCACGCGAGCTGCAGATATTTCGCACGCACGAGTTTAACCACAAAAGAAGCCGACTAAGGAAGAAATTGAGTCTTAATATTTAATCACTAGACGATACTCTGGGAAGGAAGGCGGGAGGAGTTGCAAGAACGCGTACGTATTTGGCCTAATTTAGCGGCCGCGAAAGATAATTTTCAGGTTACATTTAATTAAACTCAGTTCCAGCTACCTTCTCCATTTAACACTAAAGTGTTGGTCTCGGGAGAGAACTAAGCACTTGCCGACCGACATTCGCGTGCTGCCATCATTATGTTCACATCTTGACTGTGACAAGCCAAGCAACATCCGTACTTAACGGTAAATCGGTTCGCCATTGAAGTGAATGCAAATTGTAAGGCGATCTCATTGGGTCTCAATTTTCGCATCTAGATTTGTTTTACAGTAGAGAGAGAGAGAAATTTCTATAGGCTGGTCAAGGTCATTCACTACCTATTCCGACGCATTCCTGCTACAATTCCGCCCTTTCTCATCAACAGGCTGTTGGCCAAAAAATGGACTGCAACTCAAGTAGGCAGTACCACGAATGATATACGAAATGAGAAGGAGAGAGAGAGAAGAGGACAGCTAACGAATCACCTTCCACCTCTCCTATACAATTTCTCTCCACCATAGTGAATGTGTGCTATTTTGAAGGAGTTGATCCTGGTGAGTGCGTGATAGGATTCCAACCATCAGCAGGAGATGGCAAGTTTCCACAAGTGTTGTTCTAAGATTGTTGGCAGGATTCTAACAATTTCCCTCTGTGTTCAGTGAGCCAGTTTCTAGATTTAATGTCTGCACCAAATAATTTGAAATATATATGAATGTGTTGGGAAATGGAGATTTAGAATTAGAAGTTTAGAGACCTGCTATGAATTCCTACCGAGAATTTGATCTTTCTTTCGTGAAATGGATTTTAGCTCAGAGTAAGGCAAATCGGCGTCATTCTTTTAACATAAAATGCGTTATCGCACAGGCTTTCGCCATCATAATAGGGAGAATGCTTGAATATTTGATTTATAATTTTTCCCCTCTCCCACCTTATTTTTTATCATGTGAGCAGAACGGTTATGAGAAGAAAAATGCGAGTGTTCTTTGCCATTAATGATGACAAATGTAAAGAAAGAATTGCTTGAATTCTTTATCCTTATTTTATTGCTCAAAAGCAAACTCTGATTCCGTGCATTTGACTTCCCTGGTGGAACTGATCTGGATGCCAATAATTAAGAAGTATTAGAGATAATGCAAGTAGATAATCCTAAGATGACGACTCGGTCACAGTTCTTGATCACAATTGACAGCCATAGTGTAGTTTTCACGGACAAATTTCCTTCTTGTATCCTAATCAGATATAAGTGAATGGCTGTAACTGCTTGGAATCTTGATAATAGACTCTTCAACGACATACGGTTATTTTAGCTTGACAGCAGCGCACTCTTGTGGTCAAGAGGTTACTATACAATAAATCATCAACATCTTATCATCTGTTTCTTGATAAAAGACAGGATCCAGGTGCTGGGAGTGAGAACTGATTTGAAAGGGTGAACTCACAGAAAGAAAAACAGGGAACTGAATCTATAAGTGACTCCTTTAGTAGCATTATGTTGCTCAGCATAAGAATGTAGAACATATACGCGTTTCTAAATATTCAGCCCTTCCATCTTTTTCAACAAGTCTGTATCCAGACGCAAGAAGTCAATCCAGCTGTGCAGCACTTGTTTCTGAAACAGCCGTTGGATTTACCTGTAGACGTTGGAGGCAGGCAGCAGTACACCCCTGCAGTCTGAAAATGTCATCACACTTCCTTTCTGTCCTCACAGGGGGGTGAATAGCAATCGGAAAAGGGTGTGTGAGTTGAGGAACTATTTTACGATCCTGTTGTTCATGCAGAACCCGGTAGTGCTGCCTCAACATTTAACTGTCTTTGTTTTATTTGTTACGTCATTTCTGTCAACATCCGTATCGTGCAGACCTCATCGAAGGTGGAATGAAAAAAGAAAACAGCGTGTGGTGGTGGTGGTGGTGATGTAAATGTGTATCTCTCGCCATCTGCTTTTCAGCATACAGTTGGCAGTGTTGAAAGCTGTTATTCCTCCCGGGTGTTAGGCAATGGTCCCTTTCCCTTAATAAAGTATTTTAACAACTATATCTGCTCACAGATGCGTATGGCCAGCAGAGCTGTCTGCCAAAACACGCTAAATCTATTTCGCATAACCGTAAATGGATTGCACGTCTCTTTTTGTGTAGTTGGACAATACTCCGGATTTCTCCATTTCCAGTTAGTCAAGTAGGTTAATGGGTTCTGGTTAGAACCATTAATAAATTTTATATTCGAAATAACTCACAGGATAAGTTATGGAACCATACCATGGGAGAACGAAAAAAAAAAAAAAAAAAAAAGCCCTTAATGCTTTACAATTAAGTAAAACACGAACACTTTATTTTCACAAAATTTTATTAATACAAGATACGTTTCTTTAAATATCAAAAAGGCTTTTAGGTTAAAAAAAAAAAAACATATTTGGCTTAGAACAATGGAAATGTAGAAGAACAATTGCTATATCAATGAAATGCAAACTTCATATTGCCTTGATTTAATGTTCACTCTGTATTTACCACTTTAAAATCCAATGGGCGTCTGCTAGTCATATTTCTAAGAATAATCTCGCAAAACGTTACATCGGATTCGAAGATTTTTGCAACAAGGACCTAAAACTTGTCCCCCAACCTACTGAAGTCGAAGTGGAACACAGGGAAACCATTGTTTCATTTAATGCTGTACCACTCAGCCAATTTAGTTATAATTTCATATTTCGCAAATCATCCCTCAATAGAATTCTGTGAAATAACTATGACAGTCCACGTTGTTAGTAATAATAGCCATTGCTTTCGGAATGCAATTCCGCATTTCATCCCAAAAGGATTATTTTTCTCTACCCTTGCTATTGCACCACTAGTGTCAAGGTAACTTACTATTGATTTTTTTGCAGTCATTGCAATGCAAATGTACGGTCTGATCGCATAGTTAGCAATTTGCTGTTGTTTTTGCACCAAAGCAGCTAATGTGATGTTAATGTATTATGTCTATAAACTGGTCAATTTGCCTGTTTTGTTACCTTCGTTGGTAGTGCAGTTGGTAGAAGCGCTGTCCTCCCCACAAAGTTGGTGGAAAAGACCTGAGTTCAACTCCCGTCGATGGCGCGAGGTATTTTTATGGGAATTTTTACAACGTGGCTGAGTTAGTTGGTCTCAAGCGAGGGTAGCATTTTTCCTCTAGTATAGAGCTAAGATGAAGGTTGCATGCAAAATTTCATTACATTTGGTCCAGTCGAAGATAATTAATTGTTGCCATCATACAAGTATGATTGCAACAATACAAATTACAATTAATTCGCTTCTGGCCGAAACTGAAGATGACGTCACTTCCGTAACGCTTTTCGCATGACGGTTTTTCGTTACAAAATTTTTGGAATAACGCCAGTAAAAACGTTTTAAACGTCAAAAAACCTGCAACCGGTCTCTGGATACTTACTAACTCAGTTACAATTGAAAGGATAGCGAAGAAGTGTACTTTGTGTTCTTTGAATAGATTGTATTAACGTCATGATCAGTGAATATACCAAGACGGTTAAATACAATTACTCCGTGATTTCCCATTGTAATTTTCAGTGTGTGATTACAAACCACAACTTTACTGAGCTCCAAAATAAATATTTACATCTTAATTTTGAATTCCATATTGAATGAAATAAGTAATTCATTTTATATTAATTCTGATGAAATAATACCTTTTGAGTATAAAAACAACGCATTTTCTTGTAGTGAGTTGTCCAAGGAAATCGAGTTTAAGTCAAGAAGTTTCTAAATCAGTTTCGGACTTTTACATTCTTTTGCACATGCGCAGTTAACTCTGATTTCATTCTTTTGTAGTTCTTCCGGTAGAATAAATAAACGCAAAAGCTTTATTTATTATTTTTTTCCAGTTGGTTACTTGCAATTCCGGTTCCAGTCCAGTAGTATGTATTCACGGTACTGGGAGCATAATAATCAGTTCCTGTAGCTGTCTAAAAGAAGACATCTTATTTAACACGCGCAGATATTTCTTCGTTCCAGTATTTGCTATACCATAATATGAGAAGAAGAAGAAGTAGACATGAAACCGTAAGAATAGTAACTGTTCAAATTAATTGTTCTTGCGGTGTCAGATGTTCAATTTTTCACAGGACCGCATTAACCCTGCTCCATGACCTGCGTTATTTGTAGAAATGTATTAATTCTAAAACTTCACACTAACAATAGCACTCTAATGAGAAGCCGTTGTTAATTTCAACCAAATGTTGTAAAAAATAGAACTGGAACCAGTCTTTCGGGCATGCACGGACTATTAATCACAAACACGGACAGACATGCCGTACCATTAGGCGTCCAACCTCTCTATCTATTCGACAGTCAGCATCATAATATTAGGGTGGGCCATGATTAGATACAAGCTCCCTCTGCTATCTGATCATAGAAACAAGCTTCAAAAAGGTTTCGACCATCAGATAAAACTACGGGGTGACAGGCTTTAATATTGTCGGCTTTAATCAAGATCTTATCCTATAAAAAGATTAGGTGCTCGGGTTTGGAATTCATTATACAAATTGCGGTGTGAACGCACGAGGATGATGACCCCTCCCCTTCCGTACGTTCGTTTGTGCTGATTGCTGTTACTGCGATAAAAATTGGAGGAATAAAGAATCTTATTCCAGAAACCCCGTGTATTCCTCGTCCCACTGAAATTGTCTTCAAGACAACCGCTAGGGATTAAAATGAGAAGGCACATTTTCGCTGAAAGCGCCTGCGAATGCCTTAATAAAGAACAGCTACTCTGTTCGAAGGGGAATGTAGGATAAAATTATTGATCAAATGTAGAAATCAGTATATATTTTAACTCTTCCCCTAAAAATTATGCAAGAGCATGAGCGTGAACAACAGAGTGTACTACTGCTGCGTGTATACGTTTTCCAGCTTTTTGTTCAAATAAATACCCTCTTGGATGGCACAGTGGTTGTAATCACTGTCCTCTAACACCGACGACAGAAGCGTGAGTTTGAACTGAGCTAATGACGAGAGCAAATTTTAGGGCTTCTTCCACAGTGTGGCTGAGTTAGGCAGTCTGAAGCGAGGGTTGGTTGGTTTTTTTCTAAAAAAAACTTTTTCGTCAAGCAAACAGGCCACAGAATACACGCAATTTACACAACTTTGTTACTTTGGAGCTTTCAATAGTAACATAAAGTGTTGCTGTTATAACTGGTGTTCCCTTATTAGCTGATCTCTTATTGATATCTCAATATGTTTTCTGTCTACTCGAGTTTTGAGAAGATAGCACTGACGTACACTTCTTTTGGGCCTGTACCATGTGATATAAAGCAGGAAGGCAGATAAGTAGAAATGCCGCAGGTGTGCAATTCACTGCAAGAATGAGCAAGACGAAAGATTTAAGTTGCTTTGAACGTGGCATGGCAGTTCGCTCCGGTATGAGTATTTCGGAAACTGTAACCTTTCGGGGGTTTCACTGACGAGTGTATCTCGGGTGCATATAAATTCGTCCAATAACTAAATAGCATCTACCCAACGGTGATCCTCTGGTCGGTGGTTTCCAAGATTTGTGCAGGATACAGTTAGTCAAATAACAACCAGTGAAACAGTCGTAACCAAAGAGGTATTTCGTACTTTTAACGGACGGGATATCGAATCTGACGACCGAACTGCATTCCACTCCTGCCAAGGAAACATGAAGTTGTGATTATAGTTAGGTCAGGAAAGCCTGGACAGTGGAGGGCAGTTAAAAACAATGCCTGGTCTGGGAATCCCAGTTCCTGATGTTTCACGCCGTTGGAATGACCTAGATATGGCGAAAACTGCATGAGTTAATTGACCCGTCTACCGGATCTCAATAGTGCCATCTGGTGGTTTGGTTTGGTTTTCGTTTTTATGGCGCATGGGCCCATCTGGTGGCGGCTGTGTAATGGTGTAGGGGAGTGTTCTCTTGGTGCACATTGGGCTTATTCATACCTATGGAGCAAAATGATCACCATCATGACCAGGCGCATCTCTTCATGGCTACTGTGTATTCGTCTGCGAATAGACCCTTCCAACAAGATAATGGACCATGTTACAAGGCTAGAATTATTAGTATTTGGTATTAATATTAGCAATGGCCACACGGTGCAAGGAAGCCTGTGGCATAATGCGTTTCTCTCCTCCCGTAGGTAATTATCTAGTTGACCTTTGAATTTCCCCAGACTGTCAGCCTCTACCACCCACGTAGGTAACTTATTCCAGTAATTTATAACTCGCTGGCTAAAATTAAACTTCCTGCAATCCAGTCTAAACATCTCCCCCCCCGTAGCTTGAAATTATTTCCCCTAGTTCTAGAATCTTTTATAACCGTGAAAATTTCGTCCTCATTCATGTTACTTATGCCCCTCAGAGCCTTAAACACCTCAATTAAGTCTAATCTAAGGTGTCTATTTTCCAAATTCTGCAACCCACATATTCGAAGTCTTTCCTCATATGGAGGCCCTTTTGCCGATCTAACCAGACGAGTTACCCGCCTTTGGACCCTTTCAAGAAGCACAATGTCTTTCTTTAGGTGCGGTCTCCATACTTGAACACAGCATTCCAAGTGTGGTCTAACAATAGCCTTATATAATGGGATTATGACGTCCTTATCTCTACTAGCAATTGTTCGATAAATCATCGAAAGGACACCGTGGGCCTTCCGTGAACCTGTCTACAATGCTCGAAGAACTTAATGTCTGACCGTATCGTAACACTCATGTCTCTTTCCTCCACTACCGGCTTTAGGTCAATCCACCAAGTATATAAGTTATTTTGGTGTTACTGTTCCTGGTGTAATACCTTACACTTTTCTGGATTAAAGCATGGCTGTCATTTTTCTGACCATCCCTGAAGTCTATCTAGGTCACTCTGAAGAAGCTCTGCTTGGCGGTGATCATTAACTACTCTACCAATCTTAACATCATCTGCAAATTTAGACATCCCTCCCTATATCTATTTTCCCTTCATCAATGTCATTTATGAAAATATGACATTGATGAAGTCAATGTCATATTTTCATAAATGTAATAATGACAAAATCAATGTCATTATTACATCAATCCAATCTGAGAAATACCCATTTATGACAACCCTCTGCTTCCTGTGCTGAAGCCATCCAGCTATCTATCTAAGGATTTTCCCTGTGATTCCTACCTGTTCCAGCTTATAAAGTAACCGCTCATGTGGGACTGAGTCAGATGTTTTGCTGATATCCAAATAAACAATGTCGAAATTATTCCTTAAGTCCAGCTCTTGAGTGACCCTTGTCAAAATAACTAACCAGATTAGTTAAACACGATTTTCCCTTTAAAAAACCATGCTGAGCATCCTTCAGAATTCCATTTCTGTCTAAATGATCCTGAATTCCACCCTTGATCATTGCCTCAATGATTTTCCCTACTACTGAAGTTAGACTGACAGGCCAGTAATTTCCCACTTCACTCTTAGAACCGCCCTTATGTATTGGAGATACATTGACACTTTTCCAATCCAACGGAATCACTCCGAGTCCAGTGATGCTCTCATATACGGTGTGCAAAACTTAAGGACCAACACTATTTGTAAAAGTTACAACCACAAAATCAAACGAAATAGCCCGTGGCGATTTGCATAACTGTGGTCGTTCAGTAGAAAGCTGGTGTACATGCAAAAATTTGAATCGTGTCGAGAGGCTCACATAAACAGATAAAAGCAGCAGTTATGTGCAAGTTACCGAATGGTGAGCACGATTGTTACAGACAATCGATTGGTTTCATACAGTGCTAGAGACAACGAAATGGCCAGTAGACAACATCTGGATGACTTTACCCAGGTGGAATAATTGGCAAGGTCGAAGTGCGAGGAGTGTGGATGCAGAGTTCGGTATCACCCATAGCATCGTCTCGCGTAGGTGGTCGGCCTTCAGAACGACAGGTACAGCTGTTCGAAGGACCAGTGGTGGTCGTCCACGAAAAACAACTCCCAATGATGACCGCTATATACTCCTACAGGCAAAGAGGGAAAGACACCAGAGACCTGGATCCATTGAAAACCAGCTTCACAGGACGCAGAATATCGCGGTTACGCCAGGCGACTCCACGAAGGTGGACTGTTTGTCCGACGGCCAGTACGCTGTGTCCCTTAACACCTGCCCGTCCGAGACACTGTTTACAGTGGTGCATCGAACACCAGCGCAATGGGGTAAGGTACTCATTACTGATGAGAGTAGATTCAGTCTCAGTAGCGATTTTGGACGTCAGCTAATCTGGCAAGAAGTTGGCACACGGTATCACCCCGCAAACATCACTGAAAGGGATCGATATGGCGGTCGAGGTGTTCTCGTCTGTGAAGGCATTAATCTTGGATGGACGTACACAACTCCAGATACTGGAAGGCGGTACTATAACCGGTGCACGCTACTGTACTGAGGTAATCTTTCCACTTGTTTGTCTGTTCCGAGGTGCCATTGATTCCGAGTTCGTGTTTATGGATGATAACGCCACACCCCATCGCACTGAAGCTGTTAATATGCTTTTGGAAAATGAGGCCATTGTTCGTATGGATTGGCCTGCCCTTCCCTCTATCTAAATCCCATCGAACGCATATGGGACGCTCTGGGACGTGCTGCCTAGCAGCACGTCCACATCCACCAGAAAATGTTCACCAGAAGAAGATGGCGCTGACAAAGGAATGGACGATGTTACCGCAAGATCTCATCAACAACATTGTTCTAAGTATGAACAGGTGGTGCAAAGCCTGCATCGACATTAGGGGTGGCCATATCTCTACTCAGGACCACTTCTTCCCTTTGTCCCATCTTTGGCAGTGATGCATCTGTATCATGGCAGCCAGTGCTATGTTGCCATTTTTGAATAAAGTCCCTCTTTACCGTTTTGTTTCCGTTGTTGTGTCGGTGTTGTTTCCTTCATTATTTCTGTACTTCACGAGGTTCCTTTGGTATGCTTTTCACATATCCAGTCCACCCTTATAAGAAACTACAGGGAAAACCTGACTGGTCCTTAAGTTTTGCACATCAGTGTAATTAGCACCAATGGTTCAATGAACTCACTTGCCGTCTCCCCTCAGATTATAGGGTAAATGCCATCAACCTAAGTAGCCTTACTGCTCTGTAGGCTCGAAAGTTATTTTCATTAAATGTGAAATTTAAACATCATTAATTACATTTTTTTCAACTTCACTTCAGTTATTTCTCATTGACAAAAAGGGGTTTTCTTCTGTAAATATCGATGCAAAGTAACTGTTGAGTTCATCTGCAACTTCAATTGGGGTATCTAATACCGTATAAACAATTAAGACAGTGTTCTTGTATAGTTAACTACCCTGACACGCCCCTTAAGTTTATTTAAGCTCACTTCCCTGGCATTTGCTACTCGCTCACTTGAAATGTTTCTGCCTGAGCCATTAAGGTATCCTCAATAATACTGGCAAAAACTCTTGCACCACATTTGTTTAAACGTATCTCGTCTCTACAAAACAAATTCCTTCTACTTAAAAATGCTGGCCAAGCTGATAGAAATTATCCCCCGCCCAACAGCCTTGCAGAGTCCTTCAAGTCTTGAGTTAATCAACAAGGCCTTCAGCATATAATCCCTACTATCGTGCCTGGGCAGAATTGCAGACCTAACTCGTGACATTTCTTCAGCATGGTCCTATATTTGTCTAACAAATCGCTAGATCGTGTATGCTTAATGGCATTATACCCCAAATGGATAATAATATTCTCTTTACCCCCTTAAATCTGACAGTCTGTTTGTGACATCATTAATAGTTGCTCCCGGCAGACGTACCCTGGTTCTAGTCTATCTATCGTTATTACAAAAAATATTTCCTGTTTACCTGACAATGGAGTCTCCTAATAGAACTAAGTCCTTTTGCACTTTTGAACTCCAGAACAGAATAACCAAGTTTGCACTTGGTTATTCTGTTCTGGAGCCCAAATCGGTAATGCATTTTACATAACTTGTTGCATTTTACGAGCTGAAAATTGGCCACTCGGTGTATTGTTACGTTGTTTCTTTATGACAACTACTACTCTACCGAAGGAATTAGGACACCGTTACATTTGGAAACAAGCACAAGCTCTAATGAACAAATTATTAAGGTACAGCCCACCTTTAACCACAGTGACTGTGGTCTTCGTGCTGTCCTTGGACAACTTCCTATGGCTCAAGGAACTGACCTAATACTTGGACCAGCTTCTTGCAGTGGAAACTGGGATTTGTGTCCATTATTTCTTCAGTGCAGTTGCTAGCTCGGATGTAGAAGAGAGCATATTGGCAGTGCTGTGATCCGACATTCCACTTCATCCCAACGTTCGAACCAAGGTTTGGTTGTTCGGATTCCGACTTGGAAATTGGCTAGATCAGTTGGCTGGGAAATTGGCTAGACTAGATTTTATATTGCTCGCTGTATGATATAGAGATTTAGGAGCATGGAGGGCTCATTTTCAGGAA
Source organism: Mastigoproctus giganteus (assembly GCF_048544385.1). Classification (NCBI taxonomy): domain Eukaryota; kingdom Metazoa; phylum Arthropoda; class Arachnida; order Uropygi; family Thelyphonidae; genus Mastigoproctus; species Mastigoproctus giganteus. Next base: position 151,060,453 of record NC_143578.1, on the reverse strand, counting down.
AACTGTCAGATAACAGAGTGCATGGATTCTGCCTTCCTGAGAAGCATAGTTGGTATAATTGCCGTTCTGGCCACACCGGGTGGAAAAGACCCTATTTCAAACCCTTCAATGATGTGAGGAATTTTTAATGAGCCATTTTTTTACACCATGGCTGAATTAGTCGGTCTCAGGTGAAGGTAGCATGATTTATTCTTCCGAAAATCTGGAAAACAGAAAATCGACCACAGAACACACGCATTTTATAGACATTATATACTACAAAAAAAAAAAAAAAAAAAAACTATTATATTTAGGCCACCCGAAGCCCATTAATGTTCCTCGCGTCATCGACGGGATTCGAACCCGGGCCTTTTCCACCCGGTGTGGAGAGGACGCTGTTGCTACCACTGTGTTACCCACACAGACACCATATTATGTACTAAGTGTAAAGTGTAAAGTGTGTTTAGGGTCTAACGGCACCAGGGGTTCCTCCCATCTCCGTGTAGTCTACATTGTCGTGTGTTACAGAACACTATAAAGGCCAGAGATTTAAAACTATGGATATTGTTGGATGTAGTGTCGTGTACCGTTGTTCATCTGGCCATTTAGCTGCTGGACCCCTACTGAGGCCCAACGTTGCCCACACTTAGCCCGTGGAGGCAAGCCAGGTACATCAGTATTTTTAAATAAGTACTCTGGCAGGTCCTGCCACCTAATTTCCTGGGATTTCAGTGGCTAGGACCAAAAAAAAAAAAAAAAAAAAAGTGCTCTAAATTGGGTCAGGCCAAAGGAGTTTTAAGTTATACAGTGTGGAATTAAGAATTTTGGGTGTAGGGCTGGGATAATTTTGACATGGGATGAACGCTAGTTGGAAAGCTAGAGGGGGAGGGGAGACTGAAGGCTGGGAGGTGAGAGACAGAAGTATAGGATCGATAGAGTAGACGACCCCAAAATCAGTGAGGCAGGCCATGCCCCACCAGAAGGAAAGAGGGGGCGGCGGGGAGGAGACAAGGGAACCTTCACCTCCTCCCCGCCAGGACAGGAGAAAAACAGGGCCGTGCAAGGGAGCACGGGTTCAGGATCGCCACGTGGCATTGACAGAAATGCTGCGTGAAGTCATAGTTGGCAGAGTCCATTCCGAGAAAGTCAAATTCGAGTAGTGCAATCCTGGATAGACAGGTCCCGTCTAGGTGGTGAAGTCATTTCAGTAGTGAGCTGCATGAAGATATATTTGGTAGAGTCAATCTGAGAGGATCAAATACGAGTAGTGTCAATCCTGGAACAAAGAAGTCCCGTCCAGATAGTGGAGTTATTTCAGTGGTGAGTCAACTTGGTGGGGACAAAGCCGGAGTGGCAGTCATGGTAGATCGGGGTTATATTGAGGCTGCATTGCAAAGGCACAATTATTGTGCAGGTTGAAAGTCTTCACAGGGATTGCAGTATGCTGAAGCAAGTAGTGGTCTTGATACATGGCTGATTAGGCCGTTTCATTGTCTGGTTGGGTCTGATTCTGAGGTTGTGGTAGGGTTTTCCGCCTCGTGAAGAGGCCCTGAGCAAAGTTCGAAAAGGCTGTATAGGTATGGTGGTCTTCCAGGAGATGTTGCTCCTGGTCTCTCGGGATGAAATGAATTTGTGTGATGAGAGAAGATCTGAGGTCATCATATAGTAGGTAGTCATGCATCAAGTGGTCCCAGGTCTCCTGGGCACCACAGGTGCAAAGGGAGTTGTCAGAAAGTCCAAGAAGGTTCAGTTTGCTCCAAAAGGCACCATGCCTTGTTAGAAGGTACGTGGTTAGAAGGCCTGGGGAGAACCAGGATGGTGATTTGGGATATACTTTGCATATGTCCGGTATAAATTTGCGGGTGATGGCCCCTTTGTTGGATTCAGACCATCTAGTTTACCAGGTCTGTTGTAAGTAGGTTAGGAGTCCGCTTTTTTCACTGGAATAGGTGTTAGCAGGATCCGTGGTAAAATCAATAAAGGTGGTAGACTTTCCTCTGCTGAGCTGATACAGCATCTCCACATAGGCCACCTCAAGGTCTAGGGGCAGTACACCGGCGAGGACCTGTAGAGCGTGCGTGCTGGAGGTGAAACATGCTCTGGTTATCGTAAGGAGAATTGACCGTTGAATAATGTTCAGCTTTCTTCGTCCTACCACAGTGGTGGCTTTGGTGAACCATAAGCCAGAACCATAGGTGATAGCCGGTATGAATATGGCTTTATAGAGTAATGCTAGAGTGCGTCTTTTGAGCCCCCAATCTCGGCGGGTCACCCTGGCAACCAGTGCAATGTAATTTCTTATTTTGTTCTGTAGATAGTTGAGATGTGGAAGAAATGTTAGTTTGCTGTCGATGATAATGCCAAGGAGTTTCAGCTGAGTAACAAGCTTGATGGTTGTACCATGAATCTTGATTTGAGGTGGCCTCCGCGGATCAAGATAGCCCTTCAGGAAATGGGTTGGGTTTTAGTGGATGAGATGCTCAGATGGTTTCTCCGGACCCACTCTTGCATGGTAGTAAGAGTTCTGTTGGCAGATACTTCAAGTTGAGCCCCGGAGTCTCCTGCCAGGATCAGGGAGAGATCATCAGCGTATGCCAAGGTCTGAACATCGCGTAAGTCAGAACTGAGAAGCTGGTCGAGTACAGAGTTCCAGAAAAGGGGGCCTAGGACAGAGCCCTGAGGGCAACCTCGGTGGACACAACGTTCCACACTGGAGAAGAGAGCCTGAACCACAATGCTCTTAGTCGCTGTAGGCGCATTATAGCCACAGCAGCTTATGCGCCGTTAAACCCCCATAACATACACTTAGTCGCTGATGCGCCTAAAGCCCCACAACAAAGAAACAAAAAACAAACAGCATGGGCATTGATGATTTTTGGCGTTAAACCAACGGGGCGGTCCCTAGAAGCAATCCCGCATTATATGATCCATCTCCTCTTAACTTCATTGTGGTCGCAATTCACTGTGGTTGTCCCTAGCTCTTCTCCAGCCATACCCACAGTCGACCCTTTGATCCAAAGGTAATGTAACACGACTCGTTGCTGCGTAGAACCTGTGTGAACATTATTTTGTGTGTGTGTCGCCAAAAAACCGCCATTTGTATGTCTCATGTATCACTGTGCGGATTACAGAATTCTGCAGAAACTACATGAGTGTGCAGTTATGTCAGGTTTCATGATTTATGTGTTGGTGTGTTGTTCATCTGGACAATTAGTTATTGGGAGGCACGATCACCAAGGAAGGCGCCTCCCTGCATCCGTCCATCGGCACGGGGAGTTGGGCCAAGGCATTAGAGGACATCATGCGAAGCTATCCCGTCTTGCAAAGCGAAAGGCGGGGAAGGCTGATAGGGTACGAACTGTACCGCCTCATTTCAATGTAACAGGAACGGAACAAGCCCAAAGTAATGGGAAGGATAGTTGGGAGCGCCCAAGGGTCCCAAACGAAAATAGACACGTGAAACGTTTGGTAGGCTATGGTGCCCTGAAGGAGGGCGTATTGAGAGGAAAACAGAGTTAAGAGAAAGTGCGGGAGAAGAGAATATTGCCAAATGGTGACGACATCGTGACTTGGTTGGAAAGGTCTTCAACAAGAAGTCAGCGGTATAAATGGTAGTGTTTTCCAACTGGTTTGTTGAATTAATTGGAATTCTCTTTAGAAGTATCACTAGAGAGGTAAAGGTGGATTGGAAGATATGCCAACAGGAATGTAGCGAGAAAAAATCTTCAGAAGACTATCGCACACAAGGTTCGGCGTCTGCAAAAAACAGGTACCTGTAAGACCAGGTTTGAAAATTATAAGATTAGGTTCCCAATATGAAAAAAGAGCCTTCGGAAATGGGGAGAACATATTGCATAAAGGATGCGCCAGCGGCGTAACATTCATCGTAATAATGCGGAGCAGAATCGGTAATTTTCAATAGAGGTTTCTGGACAATCAGGACGTTTCTGTAGATCATGAGGAAGAACCAAGTGGGGAACGGTGAACTAGCCACTGGAAAATGATGTCTGGTTTTCATTGGCGTGATGGGTGGCTTTTCAGCTAAAGCTCTGCCATAAAAATCTATTCCGTGATGCTCTTAATGGGCCACGACTCCACTCCAAAGTTACATTTTCCAAGGATGCAGCTCAACTTGTTTTCATTATATTCTTCAGCAGTCTTCCTTGCGCATGTACTGTAATTAAAATCACCTGAGTTTGAATTTGTGATCCATCAACCTTGAAACCCACTTGTTGTCTCCGGTTGGCTGGGTTTGTATCAGAGAAACTTGGGCTCCTACGGTGGGTTAGACCACCACAGTGATCCTGCCTCTTGTGATGGCGACGGTTGAACAGCGAATCGTTGTTTTGCTTCATGAAAATGTTGGTTCCGGACTGGTCTGCTATTTAGCTGCGTGTTCCTTAGTAGTAAATGAACAGAGGATGCTCGTGCACTGTTCATTCCATTACTTGTATATAGATTGCGATCCATTTCCTGAGCAATACTTTTCTTGATTACAGCTTCGCCATTGCTATGTGATGGGTACATCAGTTGCATATGTTGTTGTAGAAACAAAGTTTTTGACTTATCCTGATTTTGATTTTATTCACTGAATGGAAAGTCGACTTTCTGTGGTGACATGAAGCAGTTATATTTTCCTCGTGGCAAAGACTTATCCTCTAATCAAGACCAGCAGACTCATGATTAACTTTAGTGCGACATAATTGTTTCATTGATATATGAACTAATGAACTAATATATCTTGCAAATTGGGGGTATTATATTGATGCTTAGTGAGGACGGTGAGTTATAATATATATATATAACTCGCCGTCCTCTCCACACCGAGCGGAAAAGGCCCAGGTTCTAATCCCGTCAGTGGCGAGAACTTTTATGGGATTATTTTCATTCCGTGATTGAGTTAGTCAAGATAAGGCCAACAAGGTCTTTTTCCTCCAATCCTTGGATTCGTTCAGAAAAACAAAAAACCGACCGGAGAACACATGCAGTTTGCAGACATACGGGGGGGGATGAAAATAATGGAAATATTATTAACGCCTGTGACTACAGTGCACTAATATGGTGTTGGGCCACCCTTTGATTTTAAAACAGCTTGAACTGTCTTGAGAGGAATATTGAACCATTCTTCATAGAGGAAAATTTAAGCTCCTTGAATATGAAGGTGGAGGAAATTTTCTTCTCACTCTCCTCTTCAAATATGCCCATTGTTCTCAGTAACGTTTAAGTCTCTTGGTGCGGTCCATGGGATATGCTTGCCTCAGGTTCACACTCTTCAAACCAAGATTGGACATACGTAGCTGTGCTTATTGGGGCACTATCGCCTCGAAATATGGCATCGTTTGGGGGTAATAATGTTTGCGCACCAGCAGATGACCTCGATAGTAGCAGAGTGGTGAGGCATTAGTGCAGTAACATACACCCTTTGAGTGGACAGTGGTTTAATCCCGTGACTGCTAAATCCGATTAACTATTGTAAACTTCTCGACCTAGTGATCGTGCCGGAGTATAAACAAGAACACTCAGAATATCAAAGTAATCAGTGGCAGTAAATATACCTGATCAGGGTGATGATAACACCTAAAAAAATACCAAGATATTGCTGCCCAAACCATTGACGGTCCTTCACCATGTTTGACAGCGGGCAAAAGACAGTCAGGATGATGAATAACACTAGCCAACACAATTTTTACCCCCCCAGAACTTAAATGCTGTTTAAACCAATTTTTAATGCTTAGATTTCGAAAATCACCATAATTTTCATATCACTTCATGGTTATTAAATATAGAGGGAGTTACGCTTTACCAAAATATGCCAATTTCGCATAATATATGATATACTGATTTATTTTAACAGATATAAGCTAATTAATTTTAGCAATCGATTCTGGCCTCAGTTTTCTTGCGATAAACATAATCAGACTTCCAACAATGGTTCTTATGTTCATATTCAGATGTAACAATTTTTGGTAAGGATTTTTGTAGGCCGTGGCAAGATTTTTCAAGTATTAACTGATCGTGACATGTTCTCAGGGTCGAAAATCTATTCTCCAAACATATAATAGAAGGTGTAATATTTTTTTAACACTTGAATTATACGTATATATCCCTTTATTTTGACATTAAACGTTTGTAAATCTTTTGACGTGGACGTGATAGAAACTTTTTATGGTGATTTTCGGAATCAGCGCGTTTATTTCTTCCAGAATCACATTTCATTGAGGAGGAATGACAAAAAAATATTTTCTGTTGGCTAGTGTAATTAAACGATTAATCGTCCTCGCTGTAACACAATGTTGATATTGGTTGTCTTTTCACGCTATGTAAAAGGCCTGATTTCAGTTGATGACGCGAAGAATTTCTATTACCTTTTCCCACACAGTGGCCGAGTAAGTTGAGCTCACGTGATGAGGTGATCTCGTTCGCTTTGTTCGCTGCATTGAGAAGGAATGTCTAGTGTAAAGATTCTAGTAGATCGGACTGTCATCAGAGTTATCTGCTCAGGGAGTGTTTAAGGTCTTGGTTCTCCTATAACTTTTTATAACTATAGATGCTTATATACTCAGTGATCACTGAATTGTGACCATTACCTAATACGGTGTTGGTCAACCCTTCGCACGGACTCCACTAGATGTCTGAAGACGTCTGTAAGGATCTGCAGCCATGGTACCTGCAAGGCGTTCCACCGTGTCGGAATAGACGGTTGCGTGTCCATACGCCTCACCGCCCGTTCCAAAACATTCCACAGGTGTTAAGTTGGAATGAGGTCAGACGAATTTGGAGGACAATCAACATGGGTGATATCTTCACTGTGTTCCTCGAACCACACGTGCACACCGTAGGGCCCTCGTGGGTAGCACAGTTGGTAGGATAGCCGTCCTCCCCACAACGGGTGGAAAATGCCTCAGTTCGAGTCCCGTCGATGACGTGCGGAATTTTTATGGGCCTTTTTCACAGTAGTCAGCTTCAGGCGAGGATAGCATTGTTTTTCGTCCAGCAAACAGAAAATGGACCTCAGAACACACGCAATTTACAGACAGTATACCCGTTTTTGTCCGAGTTAAAATGTAACATGGCAGGGTACACCCAATAGCTACTGGTATACTTCACAAGTGAAATGTTTGTCCATAAGCGCCAAGGGATCCTAGTTCTTGCCAGAAAAACATGCCCTATATTAAGCAACCACCGCCACCTGCCTGAGAGATATGCGGCATAGACCATTACGGTGAGTGGTCATAATTTAGTGATCTCTGAGTGTATTTGTGAGGCTTAATGTTGCTGTGTGGTCAAATCTCAAGTTTCAATAACACATGAGTTTGCGATGGTCCTGCTAAGTGCTCATGTGACTGCTAACTGCGTGGGATAATATTCTTATCAAATGAATAGTTTCAAAATAATTTTTACGTGATCGTGCCAGAGCATAAATAGAACAAATTTTTAATTGAATTAATCGATTTATATTTATTTTTATAAGAAGTTCCTCCCCTCTTGTATTTCCAACAATATGAATATTAAAACAAATTGCATAATTATGCACCTAACTGCATTTAAATTAACGAAAGTAATGAAACTAGAGCACAGGTTATTGACCAAGGAGGTTCTCACTCCTGAGGCACCGGTACAGGAATGGCGAAAGGGCTTCCGAGAATCGACTTTTCTGACAAATGTATTTTACTTACAAATTTTGAGACTGGATAAGTGATGAGGGATGCTTTAGAGACCAAAGTTTATTAAGTCAAATAGTTTTCCGAATCTGTTTTGGGGTTGTACTCTATCCACCTCAGACCGTTGCTTGATCGAACTCTTATACGCTGGCGTCCCTCTCCCATAACCATTTTTGGCACTATGAAAAACCATCTAAGACATCTACATTATGGTTGGCAACCTAACGTACTGACGCCAAAGGCAGCCACCGAAATCATTCTGCATGTTACAGTGATTAAGACTGTCTTTTCAACCTGTAAAAAGAAAAAGAAGCCTGGGTTCGAATCTACCAAGACCAAAGGAATATTCAAAGACTTTTAATGACATCGCGGCTAAGTTATTCGGATTCTTGTGTGCAGATGGAGTTCTCGAGGATACAAAAGGGTATGTGTGAAATAAAATGTTATTTCGTTTGTAATTCTGCTTAGACATGTTAGAGGGATTTTATGTTGAAACTCTTGTGGCCTTCATCATAAACATCGTAAATTTGTGGTTTCATCATCACTCTAAACTAGTGGAAATCTGCTTGTTGGGGAGGGGGGTATTTATCCTGGCATACCTTATTTAGTCGAAAAAATTTTGTAATGACGGAACCCATTTGAACAGAGATAGTGCAAGAAATTTTCGCTAATGTCAGTTGACCTTAATGACCAGCGTTTCTGAATTAGAAATTCAGAAACGCTGGTCATTAAGGGAAATTTCTAATTCAGAAGTGCTAGGAAGTCGGAAGAATAATTCGGGTTAGTGGTTTTGCACAAAATTACAATTGTACAGCCATCTACTGACAATCCAAACGTAGAAAAGCGAAGCTTTCGATATTTTTACGTTTCGATTGTGATAGTGCCCATGTCCAAATTTTGTTGTAGTAGTAGCAGCCTTTTAGGAACACCAGTGACTAAGGCCATATTGTTCCGTGTATATTGTCTGTAAATTGCGTGTGTTCTGAGGTCCATTTTCTGTTTTCGGGACGAAAAACCAGAATTTCCGGGAGAAAAAACTATGGTACCGTCGTCCGAGACTGACTAACTCAGCCACGTTGTGAAAAATGCCCATAAAAATTCCTCACGTCATCGAAGGTCTTGTCCAAAGCTCCCGTTTCAGTTTCTGACCTTTTAATGGAGTCATATCGTTTTAATGGTGTCAACGATCCAGAATGTCGAGGTACAACTTCGCTTTTTGGAGATATTTTTAGTCGTTTTTAATTCATTTCTTCTTAATATTTGTTTATAATTGAAATACAGTTTTCCCCCGTCAGTGAGTCGTAAATAGATAAGCTTGGTTCATATTTTATCTAGTAAAGGAAGATGATAATGGATGGTGGGGTATATGTCACTGGCCAAACGATTCTGTGGAATATGTTTTAGGCAACTTGAATTTATTCATTATGGATTACTTCAATTTATAATAGATTGGAAATCGGGGACTGAAATTACATCTTGCGGAAACGATTTCTTGAAACATCTAGAGGACTGACTGTTAATTATTCCAGCATGTCAGAGAAAATATAAGGGACTCTAATACCTTCGGCCTGGTTCTCACCGAGTAGCTAAACTGCATCAAAACTGGACAGTTAGGAACCGCTAAATAAATAAATAAATCTTTATTTATTGTTCCAACAATCAATACAACAGAAACAATAAACTCACCACGATTCGTCAGTCCTTGAGGCTACACAGAGTTATTTGAATTATGAATAACTAGATTTGTATGTATAGCTTAGCTTAATTTTCAGCACTCACCTCATAGTAATCCGCTTAGCTGGTGGAGGGTTTTACCACATACATAGTGGTTATAGGATTCTAATACTTTACAGGGATTATGGGTTTAAAATTAAGTTATGGGCTGTAGAAAAATTTTTAAGAAAGGAAAGTGCACCTTTCATGGTTGCCTAATTAAATTAAATTAAATGAAGAGAAAAAAAAAAGAAAAGGAAAATATAAGCTAATAATCGCGCACGAGCGACTTTCGAGATTCCTCGTCTTCAGTTAGCTATAGTGGAGGGGGGGTGGAAGAGAGCGCGCTTGTGTTATGTACGGGTTGGGTTCCCGAAATGTATTTCAGTGCACGTGGAAACTTAATACGTGCTAAATTCCAAATGGGTGAGAAATTGGCGGGAATCTTTTTGTTTAACACGTTCAGCGATGTATGGCGCTTAAACCATTCGATAACGAGGGCTTCGTTTTCAAGGATTTTGTAGCTAGAATTTAATTTAATTACTGTGATGGCTGAATCGATTGAGTGGGTTGTGATTTTGAGATTGGACGTGTTGTGTTAGTTCTGTACTTGCTGAATTAGTTTTGAAGCTATTAAAGTGGTAGTATGCACGCGTGTTGGAAATTTTTGATGTCCCGAATTTTGCTGTTGTACTGCCTTTGTAACATGCTTGGCAATCTGATTGGCATCTGATCAAATATATAATGTTGTTGTAATCTTGTGTCTCGTACTCGTGTGTTGTCTTGTATGAATTGAATTTGGAACTTAATTTGTTATAAGATGTGAATATTAATTTGATATCTGTATTTTTAAAAATCTGTTGAAGTCTTCTAGCGTATTGTTGATGATATGGGAGCGCGATAAGGGGTTTATGTATCTTATTCTTGTTCACGTGGTTAATAATTTTGTTTGGGTTATTAGTGTTATTATGAACTTTGGTGATGGTTTCTTTTATTAGTTGTGGTGGGTATTTTCTGTCGATGAATTTTTTGGTGAGGTATTGTAATTCTACAGATAGGTCTGTTTGTGTGTGGCTATATTTTACAGCGTTGTATATCTGGTTGTATAGAACTGCTTTTTTGATGTATAGAGGGTGGTGTGAGTGGTAATGTAAGAATTTACCTGTATGTTGTTTTTTCTGTATATTTTGGTGCCTAAAGATGTGTTTATTTTGTATACAGTGAGGTTTAGAAAATTAATTTTATTATCGTTTTCTACTTCGAGGGTAAATTTGAGTCTTTCATGTGTTGTGTTAAAGGTGTTCAGTAAAGTATCGATGGTGGTTCTGTTGCCTATTAAGAGGACGTCATCTGCATACCTCATGTATAGTTTAATTCCTGGGGGAAAGGGTTGGAGAATTTTTTCTTCGATAGATGAGAGGTAGATCTCGGATAAAGGGGCAGAGATACCGAGGCCCATGGGAAGGCCAAAAATTTGTTCGTAGATGTTATTTTGGAATTTAAATTGTTTAGCGTCAAGTAACAGTGATGTGAGCTCTAAAATATCATTAATGCTTAAGTCGGTACGTTTTGTTAATGTGTCGTCTTTGATTAAAAGTTCTTTAAGGGCCAGTAGCATGGATTCGATGTGCACGTTTGTGTATAGGGAGACGACGTCGAAGGACGCGAGAATATCGTTTTCACATATGGTTATGGAAGTTATATATTCGTGTGCTTGTTTAATATTGTAGACCCTGAACCGAGAAAATCTCATTAAAGGTGAAATAATTTTGACGAGGAATATGGATAGGTTAGCATAGGCGGACTGTTTATAAGAAACGATGGGTCTTAAAGGATAATCTTGTTTATGGAGTTTGACTATTCCAAAAATGTGTGGGAGAATGTTATTGCGTATGCCTATTTGCTGGAGGGTATGTAAATTAATTTGTTTGTTGGCTCTGAGTCTTCTTAGGATCCCATCAAGTTCATTTTTCAGCTTGTTAATATTAAACGTGTTGCAAGCTCTGTATGCTGTTGAATCTGATAAGATGTGTAACATTTTCTTTGTATATGTGTTTTTGTCCATGATTGCGATGGTATCCCCTTTGTCTGCCTTTTGTATTATAATGTTCGGGGTTTTCATAAAGTCTCGTATGTGGATTAATTGTTGTTGGGGAATGTTAGGTTTACTAGTTAATTGGGAGTTAAAAACAGCGTTAGTTTCATGTACGATTCGATATTTATCTGGATGGTTATCAAGTTTGGTTTGTATTTCTATCATGGCGTCTTTAACTGGGTAGTTGTTGCTGTTCCACAGACCTATCTGTAGAATTACAATACCTCACCAAAACAAAATTCATCGACAGAAAATACCCACCACAACTAATAAAAGAAACCATCACCAAAGTTCATAATAACACTAATAACCCAAACAAAATTATTAACCACGTGAACAAGAATAAGATACATAAACCCCTTATCGCGCTCCCATATCATCAACAATACGCTAGAAGACTTCAACAGATTTTTAAAAATACAGATATCAAATTAATATTCACATCGTATAACAAATTAAGTTCCAAATTCAATTCATACAAGACAACACATGAGTACGAGACACAAGATTACAACAACATTATATATTTGATCAGATGCCAATCAGATTGCCAAGCATGTTACATAGGCAGTACAACAGCAAAATTCGGAACATCAAAAATTTCCAACACGCGTGCATACTACCACTTTAATAGCTTCAAAACTAATTCGGCAAGTACAGAACTAACGTCCAATCTCAAAATCACAACCCACTCATCGATTCAGCCATCACAGTAATTAAATTAAATTCTAGCTACAAAATCCTTGAAAACGAAGCCCTCGTTATCGAATGGTTTAAGCGCCATACATCACTCAACGTGTTAAACAAAAAGATTCCCGCCAATTTCTCCCCCATTTGGAATTTAGCACGTATTAAGTTTCCACGTGCACTGAAATGCATTTCGGGAACCCAACCCGTATATAACACAAGCGCGCTCTCTTCCGCCCCCCTCCACTATAGCTAACTGAAGACGAGGAATCTCGAAAGTCGCTCGTGCGCGATTATTAGCTTATATTTTCCTTTTCTTTTTTTTCTCTTCATTTAATTTAATTTAATTTAATTAGGCAACCATGGAAGGTGCACTTTCCTTTCTTAAAATTTTTTTATAGCCCATAACTTAATTTTAAACCCATAATCCCTGTAAAGTATTAGAATCCTATAACCACTATGTATGTGGTAAAACTCTCCACCAGCTAAGCGGATTACTATGAGGTGAGTGCTGAAAATTAAGCTAAGCTATACATACGATCTAGTTATTACATTACAGCACATAAGGACTCCTTAAAAAATCAAGAGTTGAATTAAGAATTTAATTAAACGATGTTATGTGTAGGTATAAATGTAAACAAGCAAAAAATTAGGCAAATTCTAGATAAATTCAATCATTAAGGTCAGTTAATCATGAAATGGTGCTTCAAGTTGCACAACCCACCAAATTCTTCTTCAGATTCGAACTACAAATAATAATTTTTCATCTGCTAGGGATCATCTGGGATAGGAGGCACAGTCGGTGACCATTGAGTATTGATTTTCAGATTATTTAAAGTTGGGACTGAGAAAGGGAATTAGATCTGCAAAATGGTGCCCTTCTTCTGTCATTGACAAACTTATTAAGATCTACACTAACATAAAGTAAAGATGGGTGGGCGATAGTGCTCGAGCAGAAATTAAACGCTCGGAGATCCTGAACCTTGATTCAATAAATTGAACAGTGTGATTGACTGGATGGGATACGCAGGGGGTTTGTGCTAATGACATGTGTTCCAGTATATATGGAACTTTTATCTTGGCTTTGAACATTTTTTCAATCGTTGTGGTTCCAAATATAATATGCCTATGGCATATTAGATTTGGAAGCGCGGATGGAGGTAGGGGCAATTTATGGATGCTCTTGGACTATTGTGGACATGTGTTTTTGTAAAGGGCGGCTCCTAGAACGTCTGTTCAACTCCGTCTCGTATCTCTGTGAAGAACAGTATCATTACAAATGGGCCAGATATGTGTGTGACATAATAAATAAATAAATTTTCTGTTTATACTCCGGGACGACCAAACGGTCAGAGGAGTTCACAAGATAGACAGAATACTAGAAACAGCCCACCGTATTCAGTAGTCACGGCCTTGAACCCCGGTCACTCAAGGCACGTGTACTTATGCACCCGCGCGCCTGACCACTAGGCTACGGCGGCCTTGATTTCAGAACACTTAATTTCTCAACAACAGAACACACACATAATACACACAAACCTATGTTTGTGTGTGTTCTGTTGTTGAGTCTGGCCGCTTGGCTACCCAGAAGCATCAGTCACCTGGACAGATGATTCTGAGTACTCGTCCACACCACGGGAAGGTGGGCCAGTCCCAGTAAAACACGTACCGTCTCAAAAGAGACTCTGACCCGCCTGATGTTGCAAAAGGTGGGCCAGCTTCTTCTGGGGGCACATTCCAGAGGAAGAGAAAAAAAAAAAAAAAAAAAGAAAGCAAAGAGAGAGACAGGGAGAGGGGGAAAAAATCCCCTGGTGTGATTAAAAAAAAAAAAAAAAAGAGAGACCGAATTACGCTAGTGGAGGGTAGGGGAAAAAATACGTTAGTGCAGAGCGCGAAAAAAAATAATAAAAAATAAATAATAATAATAATAATAATAATAAATAAATAAAATAATAATAAATAAAATAAAAACAAAAATAAATAATTAAACATTTTTAGATTAATAAAATAAAATTTTTAAGCTGCTGTCTGGGGATCCCCATTCGTGGCCTGTGTTATTTTGTAGGAGGCTTTCCTGCGCGGAATACTTGCGTCGAGAAGTTCTGGAAGGCAGCCAGATTCTCTGGTGTCTGTAGCAGAATGTCCAGTTGGATTTCAGTGACAGGGATGGTATTTGCTAGGTCTTGCCTCAGATCCTCGTAGAGAGCGCACTCGAAGAGAAGATGGTACCAATTCCCCTTGGCCCCGTAGCAGCAAACGTCTATGGATATTAGGCCGAGTTGGAAGAGTTTCTTGTTCAATAAGCCATGCCCAGTGAATAGGAACGATGTCTCAAGAGTTAGAGAGAGTCACTTCTGCGCTAACTTAGAGGAGGGGAAAGTTACATCCAGCAGGAATCTCCTTGTAACTGCTCCCTTGGTGGAAGTGTCCCATCTTGTCCGCCGGATGTTTATTATATCATTATAACAGCGTGTTCTCTCTGCCTTAGGCTCAGTGTCCAGATTTAGCTCAATATCCAAGATGTTGGTCAGTCTTGTTGATTCTAAAGGTCAGGCCACGGAGGGTTACATACAAGTCCAGTGGAAGGGTCCCAGCTAAGACCTGGATAGCAGCAGTGGATACTGTCCTGCATACCCTATGGGTAACCAGAAGCATTGTCCGTTGTATAGAGCCTAATTTGCCTATCATCTTTACCAATCTAGCTCGGTGGAACCAAGCACCTGCAGCATACGGCACGATTGGAAGGAAGATGGCTTTATAGTACAGCTGAAGCGACCGCTTGGGCAAGCCCCTTCGTTCTTGGTGATTCTGATGATTGATCCTGAAATTTTTTTCCCCCTGGAGCTGAGATGGATGAGGTGAAGGTGAAAGCTTAATTTATGATCAAGAACCACCCCTAGCACAGTGGTTTGTATGACAATGGGGAGTTGTACCCCAGAGACATTAACATGCGGAGGCTATTAAGTAACTGTCCCAATACACTTCGGTAAATATCACTTTGGGTGTCCTTAATTATGATATTTCCATTCCTTCAAAAATTTATTTCCGCCAGATGTTTTGGTTGCTGTGGCCAATCTTGAATGCGTTCCGGCTGAGTTCACAGATTCTTGATGAGATTCATATCAGACAAACGTGCGAGTCATAGCATATCAGTAAAGTGCTCCGCTTACTGCGTGCCCTACAGACAGTACCTTGTCAGCTTTTCCGTTATTGAGTTAAAAAGTAATTTCCGAATAAACAGGGAAGCTCATCCTGTTTGCAAGGTAGTAGTAGTAGTGGCATGTGATGCAAGAAAGCAAGTGTACAAGCTTATGCAGCATCAGTCAAAAAAAAAAAAAAAAAAATCACACCGTTCCCTCCAAATGCCTGTCCAGTTCCTCCTTAAATTATTATTATTATTATAATTATTAGTACAGAAATTTCCTAGGAGGGTGGCGCATACATACATCACTTATTAGAGTGTAACATAGGATTAAATATCAGGAAATACATAAGATATGTCCTGCATACCCTATGGGTAACCAGAAGCATAGAGGAAGAATTACATACAGACATCATGCATTCACAGAAAAATTACAAAACAATATATGTACATAGAAAAATTACAAAACAATATATGTACATAGAAAAATTACAAAACAATGTACATACATAGAAAAATGACATCGTCATTTACACTATGAATTGGTCCTCATTTTTTATTCTCTGAACAAAAGGAATACCCTCAGTCCTATAAGAATCTTTTGGAATATAATATATCGTTCATTTAAGATTTTTATCAGTTCGAGGGCACTTGAAGTCTCTCTTCAATTACGCTCTTCATCATATCTGTAGTTTCGTATACAGATCCGCTGCAATGAGCTTCCTGTAAGTTTTCTCGTGGCTATCAACCTCCTCCCTATCAACTTCCACAACGACAGATGGAAGTTTGTTCCAGCAATTAACCACCCGCTGGCTAAAGGCAAATTTCCGCACATCTATTCTACATCTGTCTTTTCTTAATTTGAATTTATGCCCCCTTAGGTTCGTAATCTGAATAAGTGGAAGGATCCCATCAGAATTCAGCGTGCTCAACCCATTAAAGGCCTTATACACCTCAATCAGATCACCGCGCAGGTGCCTAGTCTCCAGCCACTGCAATTTGCAGAACTTAAGCCTCTCTTGGTAAGAGGATCCCTTCATTCCCTTCACCAATCTTGTTGCCCTTCTCTCTACACGCTCAAGCAAATCTACATCCTTCCTAAAATGAGGCCTCCAAACCTGTACGCAGTACTCAAGGTGCGGCCTGACCATTGCCTTATACAGAGGGATAACACCTCCTTCTCCCTACTAGCAAAATTCCTATATATCATTGACAAAATCCCATGACCTGCCCTGGCAGCCTGTCTGCATTGCTCAGAAAACTTCATATCTGACTGCACAATTACTCCCAGGTCTTTTTCATTTTCTACCACCTTAAGTGTAGTACCACACAGTTGGTACGTTTCTCTGGGGTTACTTCTACCCATATGCAGTACTTTGCATTTGTCAAGGTTAAACTTCAGTTGCCACTTCTTAGCCCATCTGCCCAAATTATCTAGATCCTGTTGCAGTAGCACACTTCCATTACTGTCATTAACAACCCTGCCAACCTTTTTATCATCTGCAAACTTCGACACAGCCTGATTTACCTTCATCAATATCATTGATAAATATACAAAACAACAGAGGACCCAACACCGAACCCTGTGGGACTCCACTAATAACATTAGTCCACGAAGAGCAGCACCCATTAATTACCCCCCTCTGCCTTCTCCCACTCAACCATCCTTTTATCCATTGTAGCAACTTACCCTTAATACCATTCTGCTTCAATTTGTACAGTAGTCTTCCATGCGCAACAGTGTCAAAAGCTTTCCTGAAATCCAAACATGTGATATCAAAATTATTTTTTGCATCCAGTTCCTTTGTAACCACATCATAATATCCTATCAAATTTGTCAGACAAGACTTTCCCTTAACAAACCCATGCTGTGTCTGAATTATTGCTGCAGTCTTGTCTAGATGATCCTGCAATGCATCTTTAACCAGCGACTCCATTATTTTACCCGGAACAGAAGTTAAACTAACTGGTCTGTAATTACTCGTGTCACCCTTCGATCCCCCTTTGTGAATTGGGGATACATTTGCACATCTCCAGTCCGTGAGGACCTCCCCTGAGTCCAAGGATGCTCTCATAATTGATCAAGTGATTGATCAAGTTTTATGGTAACAAATAAATAAATATTTATTACGAAACTAATACAATATATGTACAAGTACAAATACCGATCACAGCGGGAAGCCAGAGACTGGGCATTGTGCATGAATCCCTCATAAAACAACGAAATCCCTCTGAACGAGCAGATTTTAGAGTATGAGGGGAGATTTATGGGAAAATATCGACGTGTTCCAGTTCATTTCCTAAAACATCGAGATATGCTTAATCGCATACAGTTGGAGATCTGACTGGCTGGCTGGCCACTCCCTCCAAAGAGTACCTATACTTTGAAGGAACTGATCAGTCATTCGTTCAGCGCATATGGGTCAAGACCAATGGGCTCAAGTATCTTGCCCACATTTTTAAGCAAGCAGAATGCCTCCTTTAAAGTACTGTTGTAGCTGTTCATCATTAGACCATTGTCACAATAACAACGCTTTTCCCTGGTGTTAGGGAAATGAAAGAATAGGACAAAAAATAAAAAGAAAAGAAAAGAAGAAGACATTGAAATAATTCACCCGTTAGTCGTGGTTCCAACGAGATTGTTGTGGGCAATCATCTCCACTGGCTTTACTGTAGGAGGAGGAAAGCAGGGGGACACATTAACAAATTATATGGGGAATCTAACACATTTGCATAAAGGCTCTAGGACCTCCTTACAGGCCTCTTTATTCAATTTCAAGGGTATTTTTTCAAATACATTTTCCCAACAGATGGCGCCGCGATCGCCAGGTGGCGCTCTTATTATTTAATTTGATAACAAGGATGTAGTTTTTAATTAGACTAATTAAATATTAGTATCAAAGTTTTCATTTTCTCCAACAGATGGCGCTGCGATGGGTGGTGCTCTGAGTTTATTTTGATTACAACACTGTAGTTTTTAATTAAACTGGGCGTGGTTTTTAATTACCCCTTAAAATCCTATTTTTCCTAGCAGATGGTTACATTTGTCTGTCTTTTAAAAAATCAACTTGAAAAGATGTTTGGTTATTTGTGTAAAAATTAGACTTCAGTTTTTTTTTTTTTTTCATTCAATTTGAGAAAAAGATTGTCTGTAGTCCTAAGAAAAGTATCAACTTCTTATAGCTGTAGTCTTAATAAAAGATAAATTTTTGTGCTATGTAAAAAAAAGAAAAAGAAAAGACAAACTCCATAGAGCGTTCTGTATACTTGAGTTTATTCAGCTTATTAAGAAAAGATTAATTTTGTATTTATATTTGCTTAAGCTGTTTAGTTATTCTGTGAAACGTGTAAAAAATACAATAGACTTGAGTTGTTTTTATTCAACCTTGTTCCACTTCTTAAGAAAATATTAATTTTTGTGGTTATATTTCCTTACTTAATTAAGATATTCTGTGAAATGTAATGGGTAAAAACAACACAAACTCCAAATGAAATTTCAACTTTTAATTAACATTTCAAAGGTACAGTGGTTATATTGAAACATTACTTATAATGAAACAATTGTTTCTCCATTCGTCGCTTAACGTCAGAATTACTACCACGTCATAAACAGTGCAATTTTTCCTTTGTGCTCTACCGTTACCTATGAATTAGAAAAGAGCAACGTTAGTAGACTATTATTATCCGAAGGTATGATGAACCATTTATGCTATTCAAACACACAAAAACTGCCCCGACATGCTGTAAGCGATTCCTTAGCTAGCCAGCCAACTTATGTCAAACATTAATCTCAAAGAATTAATTTTTGGAGGAACCAAATCATACATTCCAGTGCGATTTCTCAAGACAATGTCTGGGTAAGACAGATTAAAAGCATTCAAATCTATTTTCAAAGAAGGAACTCCTTTCTGTATTAATACTAATATTAATTTACTTATGCTCTTCTCTGAGATTTATTCTTTTCTCTTAATGTTAATTTTTACTCAACGAGATCTGAAAAGAAAGTTGCAATGGTAGAATTCTTCATTCAGACGCTGAAGGAAAATATTTTTAAGTGGATTTCTTATTCTTAAAGTGCTAAATACACTGCCCTACCATTAATATCCAGACACCTGCCTTTAGACAAAAAAAGAGCTTTTATTGTGTCATTTAATATTTTGTGCTTTTTATGACGGCCTTCAATCTTGGAGGCTTACTCTCCACCAGCTTTTTATAAATGTCAAGTGATATGTTCCTCCACTCGGCCTTTAACGCAGCCACCAGTTCAGCCTTGTTCTTTGGCAATCTCTACGTGCACGTATCCGACGATCCAATACATCTCAAATATGCCCGTTAGGGTTCAGATAAGTACTCTGGCCACTCTGTTATGACCTGAGCAGTATGGCATTGCGTGTTGTCTTACTGATACAGGTATGGGCCTTCCCCGAAGTATTGCCATAATTTTGCAAGTGAATCATTGTCCAGGTTGTTCTGGTATTTGGGCCCAAGCCAAACCCCAAATAACCGAAAAGCAGTCCCATACCATGACACCGCCTCCATCAAACTTCGTTGTTGGGAAGATACAATCAGGAAGGAACTGTTCCCCTGGCATTTGCCACACTCAGGAACGGCCATCAGAATGGTAGAATGCGAACCTCGACTGGTCTGTCCATAGGACTGTTTTCCACTGCTCTACAGTCCAGGATTCGCGCTCGTTACACGGCGTCTAGCATTTGTTGAGGTGATCAATTCTGTTGAACTGTTGAGGTAATTCTGTTGAACGTGTCATCTTTCATGCCCACTTTTGCAATTGCAATTGTCTGTTCGAAGCCCAGTGTGCATATTTATAGCAGGTTCTGTGACTTGTTGCATGCATAGGACCTGTTTCCCCATCCATGGAAGAGTGTCCGCATATTAATGGTAGGGCAGTGTATATTCACATACTTTGCCGATTTTCGTCTGTACTTATAACGAATGTTCAGGTCTGTTTAATTTTTCTTATGAAATGCGCAAAATAAAACTCAACAAGTTCAGCTTAAATTTGCACTTAAACAAATAAATATAAAAATATATATGAAGTTACTTACATGTCCACAAATTCGTGCCATAGCCACCTACTAAATTTTAGGGCTTGAATATAACTGTACTTGAGCCTTCGATATTCATAAGTAGAATTTTTCCGGGCAAAGGCAGATCCTCATCCTTACTATAGCCGATGTCTTCCAGATTATTTACATCTATTTTTAACTCAGCTGAAAGAAATTTGTATTTTTCGTGCCCTTTAACAAACACTAATTTTCCAGAAATTCATTTCTTGAAAAAAGCGTCGACATCTGAAAATGCGGAGGTTCCGGAAGTAAACGGGTGCCAGTGAGAGAACAACGCATGCCTCCAAGAATGTGTTTTTCTCTCACCCCCTGCAGAAAGCCACTTTTCATCGTACAGAGGTTGGAACAAGAGGTGGTACATCCTTGGTCTCTTCTCCACAGTAGCAACTGCAACCTATTGAACAGCAACAGCTTCTTTAGTCCGTATCTATTGAATGTCAATGACCAGGAAACATATCGGTAGTACATAGAAAACAAAACTCAAGCTAACAACAAAAAAGCATCAAGTTCGACGTTTGGAAAAAAGAACGAGTCCTTTTTATACAAACCATTTTTGTATATATAGGCCAGACTAAACGGATGTGGATGTCGTCACACCGAAAACAACACACACGAATTGGTCCCTATGAATCTATGGCAACAAATAGCGAATTCACCCCACCAAAAAACCAGTCACCCAAACTTGTGATTTCTTAATGTTTCCTGTTAATCTGTTCTTAACTACTTCGTTGTGTGATAATTTTTTTCATGCTTTTTTATACAAAAACATTAATGTGCGTGGATTTCCCACTCAGTCAATCTCCAGCGCTGATAAAGATGCTCATTATCTGTTCTTAAATCTAAACCTGCATTACACCTTCATAGTCTGACCTCGCCTAAAACAATTGTTCCATGTTTCCCTGATCTTAAACTAGGTATGGATGTCGACAGACAATTCCCCTTCTCACAAATCTAAGCCGCCAAGTGTCCTTTCATCATTGTCTAACATCGATCTGTATTAGTGATTATAAAATTCGGCAAAAACTTTACTCATCATCCAGCAACAAGTGTGCAGTATTGAGTAAAATAGCTCAATTTTACTTTATATCAAGAAATACCAGAACTAACCTTAACCTTTCATCTATTCAGCCGAATTACCATTTCATTACTATTAGAGTTTGGCTTAGTAAAAATTTCTAAGTGACACTGGGTGAAGGAGGATGAGGACTACAAGAAATACAGGACGTTACTTGTCCATAGCATGCACGAAAACTCGAATAATAATCTTCTACAGTGAAATGACAGTGTCCTGAGATTTTTAGTTTTGAAGCATTACCCTGATATAGTGACTTTTCTCATCAATAGTACATTCAACAACGAGTATATTATTGAGTAAAGTATCCCAATTTCACCTTTTAACCCTTTAGTTTTTAATCAAAGTCATAGTGAGAGGAACAAGAACACTGTATAAAAGAGTAGCGATTTCAAACAGTTGGTAAAATTGGCCAGAAATAATACGGAGGAAACCTCTGAAAATTCAAAAGACAAAATTGCAAGATGGCAAGCGCTCAGGCTGGAGATTCATTGACAAGCCTACCAGAGGTAGGGTTACTGGCAGCCGGATGAGGGGTGGAGAGAGAGAGAGAGAGAGATGTTATCTCCCTTCTTGACCGGATGAACTAGTCCTGGATACATTGGATACGTTATAGCCATTTCAGGCGTTACATTAGAATTGTGGTACTTTGAAGTTCACACTTTTATTTCCACCGTATTTGCATATTTCAGGTTAAAACTCATTGTCTCACCGGATAATTCGGATTTACAATGTTAAGTAATGTTAAATGATGACTCACTGTACTATCCTCCGCGATAGTACAGTGAGTCATCATTTGTCATTCTTTTGAAGACTTCTATGAAGCCCTTCAGAGAATAGAGGAATTTGTAAAGGTCCCTTCAATGGCTGTAGTTAGGCGATTATCCCCCTCCGAGATTTTCGGTTTCCTTAGTTTTCACAACGTCCATATCGATCTTAGAACGCTGTCTTGCGCGTAATATATACAAACCACGTTAAAAAAGAATTTAAAGAAAAGACATAGCTACCTTAACTTTTGAACGTTGTTGTAGATTTTATGACTAGAATCATAGATTTACAGTTACATACACTTTCAAAATATTGGAGGTGGAAAGAAAAGTTATGAAAAAGTTGATTCATCATTCTTTTCATGTTTTATACGATGAGAATTTTGTAATTCGACATTCACAGAGAAGGAAACCGACATTCAGTCTGTTTGCCTCTTACTTCTCGCTGCATGAACATCACAATTTCCTTACTTTTCACAACCAGAAATATCGGAGTGATTCTAATTAATCTCATACCTATCGTAATGATAGCTGAATGTTGCAGCGTAGCTGTTTCAAGCAGTGGTGACTCTGTAATTTTGGCACAAACAGTATGTTGTAGGATTCTGTAGATTACTGGTCTCAAAGTCACTGAATTCATTCGTCCATATAGCGAGATGCGGAAGAGACAGCGGCTCCTTTCTTTATTGGCAACATCAACGGAATCACCCGACTGTAAAATTAGAATCTCACGATGAGTAAGAAAAGTCTGGAGGTCGGCTCACCTCCCCGGTGTACTAAGAACACAATTAATGCTTCCTTTAAGGAAATACTAATTAAGCCTTTCGCGCAACAAAGAAAACGTTTTGTTGTTCTTAGGAGTTAGCACTTGTGTGGTATTTTCGTTTCCAGCTGCAGGTTAAGAAGCCACCTTACCTTCCTCTGCTTTGGGCAACATTGTGATGGTCACTTCCTGACATTATTGTCGTCTCCTGTTATCGCCAGGACATCTGGTAGTAGCAGTTAGAATTAATGAGCCAACAGTTATTAATTTCACCTGCTATCATCACATCGCAGTGCTTAACATAAACTGCGATCTGTTGTGTAAAATATCGGTAAATCTTAACTCTCCTGCGATTTATCTACCTACAGTTGATAATAGCAGATGTTTTTATTATTCTTTTAGTAGCTGTGAACAGCGAACTTCTATTGAGCCGCGATAAATTTACGTCTTAGGGCTCCCAACGGCTATAAAATTCAATATACGACAATTCAGCACTCAAAATATATCGCTTAATTGAAATATGTAGTATTTATAAGAGTTGTAGTTTCTTGATTATTCCTTCTTTTCCGAATTACTGCAAGAATATGAAACAATCCTTTTCATTTTGGGAAACAGAGTTGTAAATACCTGAAGAAGTTCCTTACACATTTTCCCGAAAGCTTTGTCTTTCAATTGGTGCTCACTTAAATGCTTATTTCTTTTTTGAAGTGAGTGGAGTTTCAGGAGGTTTACCTTACGGCAAACAGTTGCAAAGGGTTTTACAACAGTGAGTATGGGCCTGCGTGTGGATCAGAATGATGCGAGGCGCAACTCACTGTCATATGAAGAAAGGTTACGATAAATAAGATTAATATTATATTGCGCGTATTAAAGCACTCCGCAGCAGCCTAGTTGGCACGATACATCATTGTTATTGTGTTGTTATTTGGTTTTTAGGAGCATTAGCAACTAAGGCCATATTGCTCCGGGGATATGCGGTGATCATTTCTTGACCTTCCACATCCTCCGTATTTGGTGGTCACGGGCTCGAATCCCGGTCTAATCAAGAAGCGTGTGCTACGCACTGCTGCTCCTGCCCACCTGGCTACGGAGGCGCCCGATACATAATTGTCTACCACTTGTTTGGAGAGGGCTGAGTTCATTCTCGTCGATGAGCGGAATTTCTAAAGTTCCTTATATTTTGATTCATTAAAACACACTTCTAGACATATTTAGCCTGGTAGGACAAATAAAGATTTATTTATTTAAAAAGCACTTACCGTTATGGGCGTAAGCTTGATTGCCGTTAAAACCGAGGTTTATTTATTTAATTTTTTATTGCGCGTATTAACAGCAAAATTTTTCGAAGTACGTACAGATCACAGTACATAAATTAAAGTAGGAATCAGTTAAATATTTACAACATTTTGGCTTGCGTAAAATTCAATAAAGACTTTTAATTTTTGATATATTTCTTCCAGACAGTGTTACAGGCAGTATTATTGGACTACAGTATATACATAACCTTGTTACAGTTTAGCAAACAACCACAGTATAACGGAAAGATAAATTTGCACAGAGTAACCATCCAATTTCACTTTGAACTTAGCCGAACTCACTGCCTCTGCTACATTTGGAGGAACATAATTCCAGTTTCCATAGGTGGCCCTTGTGGGTAGCA
This sequence comes from Mastigoproctus giganteus, assembly GCF_048544385.1. Lineage (NCBI taxonomy): Eukaryota > Metazoa > Arthropoda > Arachnida > Uropygi > Thelyphonidae > Mastigoproctus > Mastigoproctus giganteus. Next base: position 151,035,827 of record NC_143578.1, on the reverse strand, counting down.
CACTTGGTACAATCGCTGTACTCCACAACAGGTGGGAAAAACTTGAGTTCGAATCCGTCGATGACGTGAGGAATTTTTATGAACCTTTTTCACATCGTGGCTGAATTATTCGGTCTCAAGAGAGGATAGCATCGTTTTCCCCTCCTGGAAACTCAGGTTTTTCGTCCAGAAAACCGACCAAAGGATACACACAATTTGCAGACATATGATATAAGACGCAATATGGACTAAGTTGCTGATGTGCCTAGAAACATATTCAAACTCACCATTCCATAGGTGAACTTCACGCCATTCAGTCTTCTGTTATTCCTTAATGTTTAATATTCGCGCCCTCTGGTTCTTATTTTACTTACGAGGGATAGCAGACCTTCTTTATTCATGTTATTCCAACCCTACAGCGTCTAATACACCTCAATGAGATCCTCCCTTAGATGTTCTCGTGGGTAGCATGTGGTTATAATCACGTGTTCTCCTCCACACGCACGCCGGTTGGAAAACGCCCGAGTTCGGATCCTGTCAATGATGCTAGAATTTTTATGGACTGTTTTCACAACGTTAGTCGATCTCAGGCCAGGGTTGCGTGGTTTTTTCCCGTCCTGGAAACTACGGTTTTTCTTCCAGAAACTACAAACCGATCGAAGAATATACGCGTAATTAAAGGCACTAAATACTGACACTTCGTAGCCTTAAATACTTTGACACTTAACACCTCTTTAGATGTCTAGTTGCTAAACTTTGCGGTCCCCACCTTCTAAGCTGCTCTTCATATCAATATCCATTTGCACTCATCAGTAATCTGCTTTTGGAACCCTTTTCTATTCTTTATATTATATTTAATATATTGATTGATATTGCATATATGAAGAAAGCTATCATAATGTAAATAACATTCCTATAAATTAATTGTTAACTTTTATTAAATGAATAAATTTGAAAAAAAAAAAACTGGTCTTTCTTCCACGGTTCTCTAGTATTGGCGAGTGGACTCTAGATGCAAGTGGTGTCAAAACACGTTTTTGTATTATCCAATAAATTTACAACCCTGTTGCTGTTTTTGCCATTTTTTTCTTGCATTTCTTCTCAAGATTACTACGAGGTAATAAGTAATGAAACAATCAGCAGTGCCACTTTATCAGGGCTAAATTGAAACAAGAGTAAATTAAACGCACACACAGAAGTCCCGTCACTATCAACACCCCACTGATTCACGCTTTTCGGCAATAATTTAGCCATCATCAGAAAAACTAAAGTAACTCAAATTAAATTAAATATTTATTAAAAAAACCAAAAAAAAAAAAACCTCACGAATCAATCCAGCCGCGCTCGTTATTGATGTTACACGTGCACGCACGTGGATGTGTGTTGTTTAGATGATAAAGTGCGTCAGTATTTCTACATTAACTCCGAATTCTTCTAATTTGTTACTAAGTGAAGGTAGAAAGATGGGAACTGGGCAAGTCGTTCTGGTTGTCCCTTACGCAGCTACGCATGAAATTATCCAACTTGAGCAAGAAAAGAGAAAGTAATGGTAATGAAAGGAAATGAGTTTCTGAGGCATCTTTCACAGCTCTAGATCTCCTCACTTAGAAACCATAAATTAGTAGCAGCCATTAGAAGTTTGTACAGTGAGAAAGATTACTCTAAGTGCATCAACAGTAGTCCAGAAACAGGTCCCCGAAAACTGTTAAAAACTATAGCTCTCATCCTCATTTTCACCGGAACACAATGTTCCTCCGCCGAGCAACATCTCGTCTTTTCGGTCTTAATTAATCTTGGTAGCAGAAATAATGTGGTTCATTAATCGCCATCACCAGACGCCTCTGGCGACAGCTGCTGGACAGGAAACCCATTCACAAGACCCGCTTTTCATGTCACCGAGCCCAAAGTGATAAATAGTAAAAGCTTAGGATTGATCGTCTCGTTACAGAAGAAAATAAAATATGGCGACTGAAAGTCCAACTTGCGAGATGTTTATAGTGTTTACAGCCGGGAAAATAGACAATAACTTCTCATTACCAGTCGGGCAGATGAAGATGAATACTGCCACAGATATGTCATCCCACGAAGAATGTTGCAGTGTAATTAGAATACGTACTCAGGACTTCTCTGCGCTAATTTTTATTTATCTCTTTCCACTGCGTTATTTTCCGTATTGCGCTTAATTGGTGAGAAAAGAGGTGGCGAAAGAATCTCGCTGTTTGTCGCTTCCCTCCCCCCCAAACCTCTTCTGATAGTTGGCTTCTTGTTGCACCGCTAATTCGCCAAACATTTGATAAACTAATAATGCTACTCAAAATGAACATTCCAACACTTGCATCGGAAATACACTAACAGTTAATGGAACTTCGGGCAGATGATAGCAGCAGAGACCAGTGATCATATTCTAACTAAGAGGAGTTCGTTAGTCATGACAATGAATAAAATTTAAAAAAAATAAAAAGCAAAGCCAAATCAGACGAAACGGAAACAAGTCCTAGTACGAAAATTACCGTACCAAATTTATAGCAGTCGTTATGTCATTATCATAGTTATTATGTTATTATATATTTCATTCAGCTGTGATAAAATCCGGCTTTTTGTCTAAAGGATTTTACCACAGCTGGATTCACAGGTGGATTAAAAATAATAACGCAATGATTTGTACGAATTAAGCTTTAAATTTTATTTTTCATTTTCCTTCTTAATGCTGTGAAGGATCTTAATTTTTTCTTTATCTCTTAAAAAGACAAGATGATTGGGTTTGGAATGAAGGTAATTGTGATTTTACAATTGTGAAGAGATAAGCGAAAATCGTTTCGCCAACTCTAAGGGGAGGTCTGCTGTGATACCTCTTAAAAATCGTGCTCAAGGTTGGCATATCTGTTTTCCAAGATGAAAATAAAATCCCTCCATCGCTCTGTGTGTGTGTGTGTGTGTGTGTGTGTGTGTGTGTGTGTGTGTGTGTGTGTGCGCACGTTAAGCGCCAAAGAAAGTAAGGCTATGAGGCGTCAGTACACTGTATCTGTATATTGCTTGTGTTCTGTGGTCGATTTGCTTCTTAGCTGGACGAAAAGTCCGAGTTTCCCGTAGAAAAACCACACAACCTTCTTCTGAGACCGACTAACTCAGCCACGTCGTGAAAAAGTCTTTAATATTTGTCTCTGAGAAGTGACTCCAACGAGTGTACTGCTCCTTAGATTTAAATTGGACTTACTTGCTCATCTCCCGAATGTACAGAGCTTGTGCTTTGCGCACAAAATTATACATTGAGAAACAGTTAAAAAGAACATTCTCAAGTATTTTAAATAATAAAAATATAATCTTATTATAATCGTAATTAATGTTTCTCATCACGGCCAAATGGCCACAAGTTATTAGTATAAAGACCTGCATGTAGACGTACACGTATATTATAATTACAAATAAAATACAGATAAATGAAATTTTATGTGAAGTTCAGCTTCACCTTCTGAAGCCTAGAGCATATATTAATTCAGGATCTTATAGTTAACGATATGATCTGTTTAACGTGTGGCACATAAGTTTAAATATTTAAGAAAAGGCTCAAGACACGCTAGGGCGTATAATGGATCAGGCAGGTGACCAGAATCCTGAGTGTACAGTCGTCATCTGGGCAGGCTGGCAGAGAAATGAATTTTAAGTGAAGAAGAGGAACCTAGTTTAGGAGTGAGCGACCATATGCAGAATTCAAAGCAAATTTTTCTATCTACTTCAAGGTTTTCAAGGTAGAGGGATTATTGGGTGCCCATGTTGGACTTCCTGATTACATGACTTATTGGTTCTTCTTTTAAGGGTAGAGTGGTGGTGTGCCATTTCAAATATCCCAGAATTTGGTGGTGGGGAGGTGGACGGGTCCATATACGTCTCACCGTAGTTGTGATTCTTCTAAAATTGATTAGCCCGCCAAGCCTGGTATGAAAAGTTTATTAAAATCCTCGGTTTTTAAAACGTTTATTGTGCTCTTAAAAATCATTTAGGGTGGTATCATTTCAAAACATTATGACATTTGCATTTTAATACGCGATATAACATTTTGATTTATTTTATAGATTTCTGGTAGATAATCCATTTGTAGACTTCAGGACTTTTCATGTAAGAAAATGTCCTAAAAAATGTCAGATGTATCTAATTTTGATGTTGCTTTCCGTATTACCAGAGCGATTTGGCCATGTTTAGAATATTTATGAAAAATAAAATATTTGTAGACCTGTCAGAATTATGAACACTTGCGAAAATACGCAAAAGAACCAAATACGAGCAAACTCAGCTATTAAAGAGATCTTAGATTACTGTTAGAGCAGCAATAAATAATACTAATGTGAAAGAAAAGTCGGAGTAATCGAGGAATTTCAAATACAGCATAGAGAAAAAAAATGTTCCTGTTCTTCGGTCCGCTTCGGGGAAGAAATTTTATGGAGGGCTAAAGGAGGCCTGCACCTCATTTAGTTCTCAGAACAGATTTAAGTCGCTCGCTTCGTTGTGACATGGACTCTATGAGGTGTATAAAGTTGTCGACGGGTATGCCAGCTGATGCAGACTCGATGACATCCCTCAGTTACACAGCTTGGACAGCTGAGAATCTCTGGTGCGAACACCTCCAGGCCCTAGTTCCACAGATTTTCAACCGGGTTGAAATCAAGGGATCGAGCAGGCCAATGAAGTATAAAGCAAGATAAAGTTATTCTCATATTCCTGAAACCATTGGAAAATGATCCGTGTTTTTTGATATGGCGTATTATCCTGCTAGAAGTAACCGTTACCAGATGGATAAACTGTGATCATGAGGCATATGGTTGCCAAAAATGTTCTTGTAAGACGTGGCATTCAGACTTTTCCCAATTTGTATTGTCGGGGGGTTAATGTGTGCCATGAAAACACTCCTCCACGATCATATATCACCACCAGTATTAACACATGGCAAGAAGAATCTATTGATTTATGCTATTTTTGCCATACCCTGGTCCTCCCTCCAGTCAGCATGGAACAACAACTGGAAGCGGGACTCGTCGGACCAGGACCTTTTTCTCGTCTTCAAATGGCTGTGTCCCTGTGTCTACTGCAGTTGCTTGTTTTGGGATGATAAAGTGGAACCCGGTGACTTCGTTTGCTGCTGTATCCCATCCATGACAGGGTGCGACTCATTAACAATTCCAATATACTCCTTTGCATAGCACTGCTGTACAAAGGAGTATATTGGATGCCTGATGTGGCCTGTCTGTTAGATAGCACGATTCTTTTTTCACCCTCCACCAATCTTTACAGAAACCATCTGTCCCCATGTCATAGAACTACCGTTGACTCAATGCTTTCTCATTGTTGAACTATTCTAGGTACATGCCAAAACACTGCTGTTGATTACCCCAGTAAAGCTACGGTATCTGTGATACTGGGTATTACCAGCACGTTTGGCACCGATTACAGTTGCCAACAAAATTAAACTTTTTTTTTTTTCCATCAACGATGTAAACGCAATTTTTTAAATCAGTTTTACTAGCAGATTTCAAATATGTTCTCGGTTTTTTACTAGCATGTGCGTGTTGTTTTCGTAATACGATTGTTGATTATGTCAATATAAGTTAATTAAGTTGAGTTCATTATAAACATGAGTACTGTTGTGCAGATGATTTGGCGCCTCCACAGCCAGGTGGGCAGGAGTAGCAGTGCATAGCACACGCTTCTTGATTAGACCGGGGTTCGAGCCCATGATCACCAAATACGGAGGATGCGGAAAAGTCAGGGAATGACCACCGCATATCCCCGGAGCAATATGGCCTTAGTTATTAATGTTCCTAAAAAAACCAAATAACAATAATAACAGCAGATGATTTCCTTTGGCACCCTTGCACCGGAATGTTTCAGTACAATTTCTAACAGTAGTCAGCCAACATACGTTCCTTCCAGAAACCTTGGTAGTACTTTTCCAAGACTTAATGTCTTGACAGAATTGTTCACCCTGTTCTTCACTTAAGGCTTTCGTGAAAGAAGTCTAAATTACGAATGCAAGAAATGAAGTTTTAGCGACATACGACATCCCATTTCTTTATACATTGAGCAGTTTCTGAACTTCATCTTTGTGTGCGGGAGACTTGTAAATACCCAAAATGTTTTCTCAATGCCATTTGAATGCCATGATTTTGAGTTCTAATACATTCGAGGCATTTTTCAAAGCATTTCATCTTGCAGATGCTTTTTGATTTGAGCTCCCACAAAAGTCACTTAATTTATGAAATCCTCTCAAATTCATCTTACTTATAGCTTTTACAAAATATTTTCATTAGGGAAATTTTAATTTGGAGAAATTGAAGAAATCTTCAATCGATCCATTAATGAAACCTGCTACTCACCTCTCGTTTCTGGCTCACATTGTGCCTTTTTTGAAGCAATCACGTCTGACGTAATGATCTGCAATGGCCGACCCATAAGCATAGGAAAGAACAATATTTTGTGAACCCTGCTTGCAGCCCATTAACATACCAATGACTTCCAGGTCACCACAAATATTCCATTGATGAGTGCTGTACTAAATTGCTTCGAGTGGTGGTTTCGTTTTTTTTTTTTTTTTATTTTAGAACAGAGTATGTACGTATGTTATACATTCTTATAAAAAAACACAAAGGCACTATCGAAGTTGGATCTTCGTGTGCAATCGCTTCGAATAGTGTCTTCGTGTTTATTTTTTTTTCTTTTAGAACATGGTCGGCAAAACTTCTCTGTGAAGAGCCCAAGAATTCAGATGTAATGTATACTTGTGTTGTTGTTGTTTTTTGGTTTTTAGGAGCATTAGCAACTAAGGCCATATTGCTCCGGTGCGGTGGTCATTCCCTGACCTTTCCGCATACTCTGTATTTGGTGGTGACGGGCTCGAACCCCGGTCTAATCAAGAAGCGTGTGCTACGCACTGCTGCTCCTTCCCACCTGGCTACGGAGGCGCCGTGTATACTTGTGATAATTCCCTATAATCTACAATGATATCATACAAGGCCAGACCGTTTTATCTAGAGGACGTCGCAAAAACCTGGTTTCTTTGTCGATAACGAGATATTTTGACGTTTTTTTCTTAAGTACTTGTTTCTGCTTTAGTCTCGTGGCGAGAATTTCGGCTTTATTTTTGGAGAGGACTAAATCTCTAATGAAGTCATTCAACTCATCTTGGCTAAACACAACTAGTTCCGATGCCTCTTCCTCGGGTGTATACTCAGAATCGGATGAAGTTCTCATGTCTCGACTAATCGTATCTTCATCGCATTCCATTTCATCTTCCAAGGAATCTAGTCCATGCTATGGAGATATCGGAATTGTTATATTGTCAACGCAAGGAATTGGTCCCCTTCTTGAATACAGGTTCGGATAAACAATCTGGTGCTTATTCTTCGCTGAGAATCCAGTTATATTCACATTACAAAAGTAACAATCATCATCATGATCTCTTGACTCCCTCTGTATGTATGGCAAGCGGTGTATAAACTTTTTTCCTTTGTTCAACCAGTCACGTAACCCATTCGAACAAGTACAAATAACACAGAACCCATCACGCCTTGTTATGGTCGCCTAGATGATAGCCAAAGTATAACTGGTAAATTTTCCGAATATCCGTCGTGAGTGTAGTTTGGCATAGTACATGGAAGAATTTTTTGTGGTGATTTTTACACTTTCGAGGAATGACGATGAATGGATTTCAGTAATTCACTGGACCTAACCTGAAACAATTCATAATAAAATAATGAAATGGTGAAATCAAAATGTATATAGAAATCTTCAAACAATTAATGAATAAATAAACAAATAATTATTATATTCATATAGATTGGCTGAACAAATGCGAATATCATAATCAGTTTATTATCGATTTAGTCCACTTTTTCAATGAAAAATACTTGCATTTTCTGTGGAGGAGAATACGTCTGTTTCATAGTATTATCTGTATGCATGTTTCTGGTTTCTGTAATATATATTGTATTATCGTACGACACTCAAATTCACTTAGATGACTGTTGACCCATTTTCTCAGTAAATCACACACACACACACACACACACACACACACACACACACACACACACACACACACACTTCTTTCAGTATTTGACTACCTGCTTTATTTAGCCTGATACGGATACATGACATTCTTTCTGAGGGAGAGGTCGATTCTCTGGATGCTGAGGTGTACTTTGAAGTACCCGGGGAGGAAGCATGATGAACAGTCAACTGACAAACTACGTCGTGATTACCATGATTTTTCATGAACAACCGTACTGCTTGCTATTTCTATCTAAGCTGCGGAATTTTAAGACCAAACCAAGCTGTATTACATAGCAGCTGTGCAGTTGACTCGTGCTCATGGTGTGACCTTATCTGTCTATTAAATTTATGCCTGTTCATTTTGCCTTCGTAACAATGGACGTGACATGCAAGGAACAGTATGCCGCTCTCAAATTTTGTTTCCATTTCAAGAAAACGTCAGCCTAAGCGGCAGAGATGTTGAAAATATCAGTAGGAAGCACGCAAGGTATTCTCCATGGCCATTTTCGTATGCCACATGTTTGTGCACGCTGGGTTCCAAGACTACTCACACCTGAGCAACAGCAAGTTCGCATGGGGGTTTGTCAGAAGCTGCAACAGATGGTTACTGAAGACGGTGAGGTTCTGCACAAGTGATAACGGCGGATGAGACATGGCTTCATCATTTCGACCTAGACAGTAACCAACAAAGCTCTCTTTGGAAGTCAACATTATCACCAACACCGATAAAAAGCAAAAGTTGTGGCTTCTGCAGGAAAGGTTATGGTCATCTCTCTTTTTTTTGACATTCAAGGAATCGTTTATCAGAATGTTGTGCTACGTCACATGACTGTTTTGGGACCTTACTACAGTACTGTACTGCACACTTTGCGGGATCACATTCGTCGCAAACGACCACAACTGCACGCAGGTGGGCGGATGCTGCATCACGACAATGCGAGACCTCACATTGCTCAAACTGTCGAATACTTAGCCAACATTAATGTCAAATGTGTTCTTCATCCGTCCTACAACCCTGGTCTTGCACCCTGCGATTATTTTTAATTTCTATCGTTAAAGAAGGAGTTGCGAATGAAACGTTTCCAGTCGTCAGAAGTTCCAAAGACATCAGAGGCGATTCTAAAACGCATATCAAAAAATGACTTACGCCATGTGATTGAAGAATAATAGCAGAAACGTTGGTTTAAGTGTATTTCATCAAATTGGGACTACTTTGAAAAGCGCCATCAAAATGTGGATGATTAATAAAGGTGTGAAAAAAAGTATGATAATTCTTTATTGAACGGCTCTCGTACTACATAAGCATACAATTTTCGTTGAATGTCATGCAGGGTTACTTATTAATCGTTGTATAAGTGAATTTTTCGTTCAGACCTTCTCAAATAACTTTTCAGCAAATGAGAAAGTAGTGCTGATTTTCCTCTCCTTGGGAAGGGTCTATTTTCTCCATGGAAATGGTGAATTACTCCACCTACAACGATTGCATTATTTTAGATTAGCATAACGACCATCCAGGCTATAATGCTTCATATATTGTCTTGTGGCTTGTTGAGTTAGGCTGTTTTAAGATAAGCGCTGAGGAAAGGAAGATGACAGTTTGAAAGTACAATGTGTATTTACTTCAATTAACATTTTCTAGTATAGGTATATATGAAAAATTGTACTGAAAATATAAATGAAAAATACCTATTTTTTAAGTCTTCTTCTAGCGAAGATTTAAGTTTTCAATGAAATAACAAATGTTTTTCCACATGAATATATCTTCATTCAGTCTGCATGTATGTGGGAAGAAAATCTTGCAGATCCGTTATAAAACCACATTCGTTATAAGACCACAGGTTTCTGCCGGGTTTCGCCCAGTTGCGCAGCTGCAGTAGGTACCGCATATATATATAGTGCTGACTTTAAAGGTGATGAAAATGTTATAGTAAGAAGTCTTTTCATTTTGGGTGCAAATGCTTAAACGTATTTTCTTTTAACAGATTTAACTAAAGTTACTAAACCCTTTCAAAATGGATAAGTTTTTAAAAAGAAACCGAAAAGAAACATCATGAGGAAAAAAATGATGCATTACCACTAGCTTTGCAGTAGTCTGATTTAGACCTACACGTTTCTAACCTACAGACCTACAAAAAGCACAATTCATGTGCTTTGTTCATTTGATTCAACGTGATGACAGCTGTGAAGAAGATTTTTTATCTAGTTTGCCGCTTACTGGTCATACAAATGAGAAAGATGTATATGACGCACTTATGAAATTCCTCACAGTGTACGAAATTGATTAAACTTGTATTAATTGTTACCGATGGTGCTGTATTACTTAGTGTGCCTTCCATGATGGTAAAAATCAACCAAAGAAACAAAGGCCTTATTGCTTATCTTAATAGAGATGAAAGGATACCTAATTTTGTGCATTGTCACTGTTTGATTCATATTGAGGCCTTGTGTTCACGAATGAAAGATCGAAAAGAACTTATCGGATGTCTCGAAGTCATTGTTAAAGTCATCAACCATTTTATTGCTAAATCCCTAAATAAGCTAATTCTAAAAATATTTTTGGAAGATCTTCAAGCACCGCATTTTAATCTTGTTACCCATACAGAGGTTCATTGGCTCAGTCGTGGAAAGGCGCTTTCCAGAATTTGGGAGGTGTTTGAAGAAGTAAAAGCTTCTCTAATAGAAAGCAATAAAGAAAACCTTTTTTAATAAAAATTTTACTGAAGATTTCAAGATTACACTTTTATTCATCGTTAATATCTTTAGCCATTTAAATGAGTGAAATTTGAGACTACAGGAAAAGATAAATTTGTGTAGTTTTATACGAGGAGATTATTGCATTTGAGAAAAAACTTCAAGTGTTTTAGAACCAAGTTTTAAAAGGAAATTTGCTTCATTTTCTTACTCTTAAAAATGTCTGGACGAAACTGTTGGGGAGCGCCCATCGTTTGTAATGAATGTAATCATAGACCTTAATGACCAATTGCAAGGAAGATTTGAATACTTGAAAGACCACCTCCCAAAATTTGATTTAAGAAATATTACAATATTTAGATCGTAGATCTAAATGTCATAATATTTCTTAATTCAAATTTCTTGATTTGATTAACCTTCTCTTTGAAACTCTTTATCTTGACCATTTCTGATCAAGATAAAGATGAAATTGGGTGAAAGTGGTGAGTCAATCTTTCCCCCTTATTCTAATTTAAAAAACTCTCATCTTTTGTCGAAGCTCTGATTTCTGAGAAACATTTAACTGCTGTTCGGAACAACAAAATAGTAACCCTAACTCGTTTTGCTGTTTGTGTTAATGATCGCTAGGTTTAATAAACGTATTAATATTTTAAGTCGATTTTGAAAAGTTCAATTGAAAACTTGCCTTGCTGAAGTCATTGGCCGCAACTGCTCTTCTTACATCAGATTTTGTTTATGTCCAAGCAGCTCTGTTTGCACGTTACTTAGAGATAAATGCGCTAAATTAAATATAATATTACTTAGAGATAAATCTGCATCCTGCTTTTTCTCCAGCTTCTGAATTTTTCCATCCTATTTGAATGAATTTCTTCTCCTACCTCACCAACCGTATTTCACCATTCGCTCGATTAATTTTTCGCCGGGGATTAGAAAAATTTGATAACTACAGTGTTCTCTGACGCCATTTTTCTAGTTGTTCTTAAACTTGGGCTACGGTGCGAATTTTTATTTTGTGTGGGCAAGTTTACATTCTCTTTTGCGCTGAAAAGATTGATGATAAGAAGACAAAATTTTGAAATATTAATTTTCATGCAGTTTTCTGTTGACTTTATTTGTTCAATCTAGTTACGCCTAGATTAATAATAAAGCGATCCATCACGCCATTGATTATTTTATATTTGTTAACGTCGTCACTACATTAAAATTTTTATTTCCAAATTAATAATTTCATCATATTATAATTGAAATTAGAAATATTATTTAAGAATGATTAGAAGAGTAAATGACCCATAATCCAGTTCTCCACGGAACATTTAACAGATACGAAAAAAAAAATGAAAATTTGCTCTTCTATTTTCAGTATTAGTCTCTTCTGTTATTGAAGAACAAAAAGGTCATAGGAGGCCAGGGAAAATCCCCCTTATCAGGCAGAAATATACTACACTTGCCCACTTGAATTTAGACTGCATTAATTTTTTACTGAGTAAAATATTTTTTTAAAATTACTAATATCTAAAAAAAGTCTTTTACTAGGTTTTCGAACAGATAAAAAAACGAACATAAACCTCTTTACACTGCAGAATTCTGGTACCTGAAATGGGCAACCCACAAACTTCACCTTCTCCCAGCTATCTGAACCACAGATATGGCAGGCGCGCTCACGATTACACTCTTCATTGAGGATCGGCATTTTCATTTATGCTGCAGATGGTGACGGGACAGATATCAAATCCTAGCATCCTAACATTTGGAACATATGTGTGTTTGGAAGATTCTACCACCAAGCCTCATATCCTCGCCTCCACACAATAGACAATCGCTTAACCTCGGAGATAGATTAGGGAGAAAACGCAATGGATGACACTCTCGACCTAATCAAGGACAAGATGAGACGACGTCACCTGTTGAGGTCCTTGTTTGTCCGATCTCAGCGGTAGACCTCAGCATGTATTTATATTTATTTTCCTTTTGTATTTTGTATTTATAATTGTATTCCCCTAGTATTACTTTCGCTGTGGTGAGTACATTGTATATATTTCTATATAATAAAGACAATAAAATAATCTGAGATACATATTGTCTTTCGCAATCCCTTTCCTTGCCCCTAGAAAATTTCTGCTTTTGTTTACGACCTTGATACCGATTCAGAGCGCTATAGTCATCCCATCCAGTTGGCTCGAATGACTAAGAGGATCTTCATGTACGCTGGGGTTCGAAGGTGAAGAAAGGTGGATTGAGCTGGGATTGATCGATGAGAAGGCAGTTAAATCCTCACTACGAGAAGAGATTGTCTGCATCTCTTAAAACCAATGTGGGAGGTGTAATAAAATCAATAGACGGACTTCGGTGTTTATTTATCTATTGGGTACTATCGATAGACGGACACATATTTCCAAGTCCACACCCAGTTTAATTTTTATTCTCTGACATAATTTTTAACCTTTCTTATTTATATAAGAATTAATCTCTTCTTAATTGCCTACCACGGAGGCGTTGACAGTTTCTTCATTTAATACTTTATAGTCTGCAACATTTTTAATACAATGTATTTAAAAATGAAAATTGAAACCGATATTAAATTCGAAGCGTCAGTCAGCTGCGTTACATTTTTCACATTGTTACAACGCTCAGTCAATTTCTCACAACTCCAAACAGCCTTCGAACCGATTCAGTGATTTTGAACGACACTTCACTAGCCACCTTTAAAGTGGGAAGGATAATAAGTATGGGGAAGCAGGTGGCACAGGAACAAACTGGGCGGTGTTGTTATTTTCGCCCCGTCGAAGTGATCAGTAGTGGGGTGGTCGGCTGATGAAGTCTATCAAAACAACTCTTGACTGGCGGCTACATATCCGCCCTTCATTGTTCCTTTTCTTGTTTCTCCTTGCTACTGGCACGACATTACATTCATCAAGTGTTGGTAAGTTTCTGAGTTCTGAAGAAGAGAGAAAGGGAGATGGAACAACACGGAACAATTGGACCACCGCAGTATATCGACCGAAAAATTAAACACCTTTAAAAATTAGAAGAGTTTTTTACATACTATAGACAAACATTAATTAATGGAATGCTTTTATTGTCAGACGAAACCAAGACACCAAAGATCAAAAGGTAAACTGTGTACTGACATCCAGTTTTGTCACATTTTAATTACAATTTTTTCCCTCAGATTAGTCATTGAGGATTTGAAGATCATTTCATCACCAATACTTATATAAAAATGTCTTAATTAATGTAATTTCCCCTGATGTTTTGATATGGATTATTACTGGTAGTTAACGATTGTGTGCCTGACGTAAAGAAAGGTTTAGAGAATTTTCGGAATTGCACTTTTTCATATTGTCAGTCAAACAGAGAATAAATCTGCTCTGTATTAATTCTGTTGATAAATACAAAACTCACCACTAGTAATTCCAATTATGTTTAGAGAACATGGACAATATTTTGTACATGTTCTCTAAATATAAATCAAAGTGATGATTTGCAATATTTCTGAAAATCATTATATTGTTTCATTCACAGTGATGAATTAGAGTCACATATGTTTAAACTTATGCGGTTTAAGCCTTACACATAACTTCAATCATATAAGAACGGAATTTTACCCTTTTATCGACAGTACTTTTGAAGTTCCTTCTTATTGAGCAGTCAGTAATGTTTAAAAATACAAAATACTCTTACCTGGGCTCTTTATAAGCTCTTTTCATACCGTGGCCAAGTTAGCCGGTCTTGGACAATGCGTGACTTTTCTGAAACTAGAATTTTTTTTATGAAAATTGACTTAGAATGCTCAACATAAACTGACCATAACATTATTCCCAATTTACAGATATGATGTATAACTAAACCTCAAGGACTTAATTGCCTTGGAACATACTCTAAACAACAGACCAATCAACGCTGCAAGCGAAAATTCATAGAAGCAGTTTAATTTCTTCAATGGCTAGTCATAAGAATTATAACTCTCCGGTGACTTGTTTTTTAGGTGGAAAGGGATTAAAAATAAATTCGTGGACACTGAAATTATTACAACTGATATTATACCAACTTTAACAACTTCTGGATTTGTGCAAGATATGATATATTTGGTTTTACACAGGTTTAATAGTAGCAATGTTCAAATAAACATAAATTCACCAAAAGTGCATTTAATTCAGTTAAACCACCTGAAAGGTTTTAAAAACGGTAAATAAAAAAAAGTTTCACACAGCTTAAGTGCTTCTTTCAGAATGTAATGAAATAGTTCGTATATTAACTCATTATATATTTTGTCATATATAATCATATAAAGCTGTTATGTTTAAGGGCTCATTAACTCATTATAGTGTTATTGATAAAATCTACGATTTTATCAATAACATTATAATGAGTTAATTAGTAATAATTAGGCTCGATATGTTGAAAATAATAGATGGAATCAGTTGTTATAAAAATTATTTTTGAAACGTACAAACAGCATAATACTTCTCATTTGAATTGTTCTCTGTTTTATATTTCAAGGTGAAGTTCGTTTAAGTAATTGACGGAAATGAAGAGCGATAGGGTGAATGAAATTTGGCAAGATGAATAGGCGTGTTATGGAGTCATCTCCATATAAATATAAATGCTCTTGTAGGATATACAATCAGAATTTACAGCGACCACAGTCTAATTAAATAAGGGGTTTTATGTAAGATAACTTGCAGTGGGAATCGCTTTTTGTACTGGCTATGTAAAGCAACTAATATGAAAAGGAAAAAAAAATAACAACAGAAGTCATATTATCAAAGTTAAAAAGTTTAATAAAATAACTTCACTGATTACGTTGCAATATAACACTTTGCTGGTTATATTACAACACTACATATGCACTGAAAGAAACCATTACTATAAACGCTTTCAACTGCTTTGCAAAAGGAACCAGGATTCCCCTGACTATTTTTGGTTTTTCAGTTCTCATAAATGCAATTTCGTCCGTGAACGCACACTTTTACGAACAAATACACGAGATTTGAGCTTTCCAGAGAGGAACTGTCTTGATATTGAGAAGTAAATCAGAGATATTAATTACTGAGATACTCTCGTACATCTCTGAAATCGCATGATGCTGTTATTTCTAATGGAATATTTGGAAATCGCAGTTTCTTTCCGGAACAATTATTTGAATTTTCTCTTAGTGCCTGTAGGATTTTCCATGAAAAAGAATGCTAGTTTACCGGATAGAAAAACTATTGAGCTAGAATAACGCAAATATTTAATCTGATTTCTCATGCATTTCATTCATAATGATGTTTTACTGGGCGTTCTTAAGATTCCTGAATTTATTATCTTAGAGAGACTTGAATTAACTCTAACCAGTGCCCTTCAAAATTGGATCTGAATTCGTAATTTCTTATGAATGTAGACAGTAGGTTAGTTTGCACGGATTAACGAAGAAGAATTATGGAATCGTAATTCGAATTATCGGATTATAGACGTTTTTTCATTTGGAGAATGCAGTTGATACGAAAAGCCGTTGTTTTGGTCATATGGATGATAAAACGACATTCACCATTTCAAAACTCTGCCTACGGGAAGAAATTCTACATCCAGTACATCAACAACTGCCAGCTACAATTTCCGAAACTAAGTTATTAAAAAATGACATTTACATTAGATTACCATTAGTACAGGCATATGATGCAAGAAAGCAATCTTATACAGCATCAGAAAAAAAAAAAAAAAAAAAAACCCTTCCCATTTCACCCATCCATTCGCTCCAAATGCTTGTCTAATTCTACCCTGAATTTATTTAAGCTGTCAACTTCTATAGCGACACATGGAAGTTTGTTCCAAAATTTAACCACACGCTGGCTAAAGGCAAACTTCTGCACATCTATTCTACAACTCTCTTTCCTCAGTTTCAATTCATGTCCCTCAGGCGATTAATCTGGGCAAGAGGCAGAATACCATCAACATTGAACTTGCTCAAACCATTCAAGGCCTTATACACATCAATCAGATCTCTCGCAGGTGCCTAGTCTCTAGACACTGTAATTTGCAAACCTTAAGCCTTTCTTGGTAAGAGCAACCCTTTGTTCCATTCACTAATCTTGTTGCTCTTCTCTGTACTCGTTTCAGCAGCTCTACATCCTTCCTAAAATGAGACCTCCAGACCTGTATACAGTACTCAAGTTGTGGCCTGACCATTGCCTTATACAAGTGGATAATCACCTCCTTATCCCTGCTAGAAAAATTCCTGTATATCATTGACAAGACACCATGAGCTACTCTTGCAGACTGTCTGCACTGCTCAGAAAATTTCATATCTGACTGCACAATTACCCCCAGGTCCTTTTCATTCTCTACCACCTTGAGTGTAGTACCATACAATCGATGTGTTACTCTGAGGTTACTGCTTCCCATATGTAGTACTTTACATTTGTCAATGTTAAACTTCAGTTGCCGCCTCTCAGCCCATCGGCTCAACGTTTCTAGATCCTCTTGCAGTGGCGTACCTCCCTTTAACAATTAGTGTCATTAACAAACCTGCCAACTTTCGTATCGTCTGCAAACTTAGATATTAAGCCTGATATACCTCCATCAATATCATTAATAAATACAGTAAACAACAATGGACCCAATACTGAACCCTAGTGGACTCCACTAATAACATTAGTCCACGAAGAGCAGTGTCGCTTGATTATCATTCTCTGCCGTCTCCCACTCAATCATCCCTTTATCCATAGAAGCATTTTGCCCTTAATGCCATTTCGTTGCCCAATTTGTACCGCAGTCTTCCATGTGCCACAGTATCAAAAGCTTTCCTAAAATCCAATTATATGATATCAAAATTATTTTTTGCATCCAGTTCCTTTGTGACCACATCATAGTATCCAATCAAATTGGCCAGACAAGACCTCCCTTTAACAAACCCATGGTGTGTCTTAACTATTACTGCAGTCTTGTCTAGATGATCCTGCAATGCTTCTTTTACCAGTGATTCCATTATTTCCCCCAAACAAAAGTTAAACTAACAGGTCTATAATTACTTGTGTTACCTTTTGAACCTCCCTTTGTGAATTGGTGATACATTTGCACACCTCCAGTCCATGGGTACCTCCCCTGAGTCCAAGGAAGCTCTCATAATTATGGCTAAGGGTTTGCTAACTTCCTTTGCTGCCTCCTTTAATATAAATAGATAGATCCCGTCCGCTGCAGGGCCTTCCTTATGTTTAACTTCAACAATTTCTCCTCCACTTTGCTCTCAGTTATTAAAAACTCATTTAACTCTCTAGCATAGTTTAATACACCTCTGGCATTCCCCTCCTTGAATAACTCCTCATGTGTGAATATAGATGCAAAATACTCATTCAGTTTATCAGCTACCTGAGCAGGATCATCAACAGTTGAACCGCCGATATCAAGCGGACCAATCTGATTCATCTCCTTCCTTCTAAAGTTCACACAAGTAAAGAACTCTTATTGAGCTTATTCCATATACTTCTGTATCACCTGTTAATTGATATGTATCGCATGCATTTTGCTTCTCTGTCATATGTCTCATTAGTTCATCTGACATCCATTTAGGCCTAAACATTGAACAATATTTCTTAGTTGGCTGGTCTTGGCGCATTATAGCCTTAGTAGCTAATGCGCCAATAAAACCAAACCAACAACAACAACAACAACAACAAATCTTAGTTGGTATGTAAAGCCTAGTAGCTTCCAAGATAAGTTCTTTGAATGCTTCCCATTTTGAATTTGCTGTTGGTACCATCATCAGTTGGTCCCAGTATATAGAATTTAAGTACTGTCTCAGACCATCGTAGTCGCCTTTACGAAAGCAAAAACCCTTCACTTTACCCCTGATGGTAGTTACCTTTTTTGAGCAAATCCCACTTCAGCACACTGTGATCACTGCCACCTAGTGGTTCATTTACCTGCAGATTCTTAATGCATGAAGAATCACTACTGATAATCAAATCAAGAGTATTACTCCCTCTAGTTGCCTCCCGAACATGCTGATGTAGAAAACAATCATCCAATAAATCCACAAAAGCCTTGCTAGTGTGTGAGTGACCAGCCCCCAAATTCGAGTCAATATCTGGGAAATTAAAATCCCCCATTATAAGACTCTCTGATTTACTGGCCCACTCTATTTGGCGTTATCCATCTTCATTAATTTATTTAACAATAAAAAAATGAAGGACCAGGACCAGTATTCGAAATGCGATTTTAAAATTTCTTATTGACATCAATTCTCCAAATCTGAAAAAAAAAAAAATAATAAATTTCCCACTGTTATACTTTTATAAAATTTTTAAACCTGTAATATAATGTTGTTGGGCTAATTTTTGATTAATTTTCGAAATGAACAACTCTAATACCATGGATAATGCAAATTAGTTTATTGGTTCGGTAAGAGAGTGCAATTCATTCGGTAATTTCATTTCAAAAATTAATCCGTGGATAATCACCACGTAACATCATTTACAAATTATATTAAGTCTTGAGGTTGGACTGATATATTTCTTTAATGAATCAAGTATAATAGATAAGAAACTTGTTGATGCACCTTGTGATGTTGATTGCTAATAACAAAGTTATTAGCTCGTGAGTGGGAGATAGTTATAATTTATAATCACAGTCTTCCCACACCGGGTGAAAAAAGCTTGGGTTCGAATCCCGTCCATGACATGAATAATGTTTGGCTTATTTTTTTTTTACAACGTGGCTGAATTAGGCTGTGTGAGGCGAAAGAGTATGAGTTTTTTCCCTCCTGGAAACATATTTTTCCGAAAACTGTCCAAAAAATTCACGCAATTATAGAACACGATACTCTGTTTCTTAGCCTTAGTTGTTTCGTTGCTCAACACAGACACGTAACCTAATGTAACGAAGTTATTCAGGAATGCATAATCAAATTAGATTTATACAAGGTTAACTATAGTTTGCACTGACGGTTTTTGTCTGGGTACTTTTTGTGCTTCCTGGCCTGCTCTGGATTGCGCTCATGCTTATCCAGGTGATTAACTAACTCTATTATATTGCTAGTTTCTATAAGACTCGTAATGTGAATCATAGAGGATAATACCGATTCTGGTAGTTTGCACATCCAGGAACTGTAAAGTCAGTGTTGTTCTCCTATAAGATGTAATGGTTACAAATGTTGACAAAGAGAAGAAAGAAGTTGAGAAAGTTTTCAATAAACCTCTTAAGGAAACATTGCTGATTTCAGTTTCATATGTTATGGGCTGTCGAGTGCTGCGAAAGATTCTCTGCTTCGTGTCTTCCATAGTAATTTTGGCAGTTGTATTGTTTGCCAAAGAACCTATAGTGATGATGAAATCTTGTTCTCAGACCCATCCTTCATGTCATAGGACAGAAAATGTCTTATAAAGCCTCGGAGTTGTGAATATTCCACTTCTGCGTACGATTGCAAATATCATAATCTTGTATCTATTCCTTTCATATCTGATCTGCATTTATCTGTTCTCGCTCTCAAATGGTTTGACTATTATAGCTACTAAAATGCACGAGAAGGATCTCAACCCAGTGTAAGCCGCTTATTGCGAATTCGCATAATGTTATCACTTTTATGAAGTCCCACCCAATTAGACATATACTAATACATAGATAAACGGTTTATGTTATCGTTTTTTTTTTGCCTTATGGCAGTTTGCGCACGTGCAGTGAAGTGATTGCGCAACATCTCTATTTTTTCTTGACCCCAGACACGTTGCGTGTCTAGTTACTGCTGCGTACATTTCGTTTGGTTTGTCAGTGTTGTTACTCTGCGAAGGAAAGAACTGTACCTGTACTCCAACCAATCCGACTGTTTTATAGAAGATCATTAACCTTTTTCTAATACTTGATTGTAATATTTTCTTTATTTGTTTGTGATGGTGTGTAGGGATTTCCAGAAACATTATGACAGATGCATTTTTATTGATAATTTTCTCGAAAAAATAGTTGAAATCCAAATTAAAGTATTTTCTGTTGCTTTGATTTTAAGATTCTTATAACAGTCCATTGACTTATTAGAAGTTCTCGTCAGTCAATTTATATCGGTTTCAGTCAATCTGGAAAAAAAAAACAAGTTTAAACAAATTTAAACTTGTGCATATAAAAGGAATTTATGTGTGATATTAATAAAATAAACATATTTGGGAATGGCAGATAAGACAGTCATACTCAGATAAAACGAAGTTCTATACACAGCTGTGTTTTCCCATCCCCAAGAGACTATTTCAATTAGAAAGCTCTTTGAGCATTTTTATTCACTACATGTTAATGGTCTTTAGTTAGTCTTAGACCTTTTTATCTATCTGCTGTCCCCGAAGACATTGTACTTTGTCTTGTTGAGCTTTTTAACGATTTCAGGATTGTTCAGTCATAAGAAAGTGACGCCCAGAATTGCCATGATTGATTGCTTCTTGATGTTAATGTATCTCTGTCAGCTCTGAACGTTATCCTTACCGGCATACTGGAATATCCCAATTAAACGAACGTAGTTCTGTTGGCATCTATACACTGCTACTATAACTACTCATGACATTGGCAGGCTATCTGGGGATACTTTATTCACAAGGACGTATCAAAAACAAAATTTGGTACTTATTACGAAGTTTAATATTGCTTTTCATTATACCTGTGATTAACATCATTAAAGGTATTTCATACGTTGATCGAATCAGCTAAAAGATCGATTACTTGTGAAATGCAGTCATTGACGTCCAATAAGGGGGTGGGGAAGGGAGTGATTACAAAATATCGAAACTGTTTGAATGCACTTTTATTTAAATACATTGTTTTGCTTTTCGTACTGCACTATTAACCAAAAAGAAAAAAAGACAAATTATTTTCTCAAGACTTAGCTCATGACATCCAGTCTTGAGCTAAGACTTGGTTTACTCCCCAAGAAACTCGATTTTTGTCATCCAGTAAATGACATGTGAAGTCCACTTACGCACTTTACAAACATAATACTGTACAACTGACGCCTAATAGTCTTGGTTACTTCAGGTTTTATTTCAAACAATCAACAAAATTTAAGATTTTTAATAAAATGCCTCGGTAGAAACAGTTCCTATTCATTCAACCAGGAAGACCCTCAAAAGTTTAAAGAACTTACGCGATCTAAGATACAGAATTTCTAAAAATGAAACACATTATTAGTGAAAAAAGATTTATTAAATGTAGTTCAAGAGAAAAACAGAAACAGGGGAAAAAATATATACGATGCATAAATTTCTGTTAAAGTGTGCAAAGCTTAAAAATCAGGGTTTTTATTTTTATTAATGCGGCAATCCTCTTCAAAGAGTTACCATATGTACAGTTCCAAATTCACTCTGATATAGGGTTTAACCAGTATTAAATAAAACTTTACTTATTTAATTAAAGTATACTTATTTTTAACTTTAAAAAAAAAAAAAAAAAAAAAAAACAGACACATTTCTCTGTTTGCGATTTTTCTGATTTACTTTTTTGGAAGTTACTCTGAATCATCCCGTATACAATCCTTTCCATAGATTGCTAACCTCTGTTCTAGATGGAAATGAATATCTCGGAGGGCTACAACAGTTACTTCAATAAAAAGAATAATGTTTCTGAGACCAGGCGAGCCGAATATTCTTGAGAAGTGACGTTTTGTTTGATGAGAACATTTCAGATAATATTGAGGTTGCACCGATATATTAAGTTATTGCAATATTCGAAGAATAAGAGATCATTATATAACTTTGATCTCTTCTTTTCTTACCTTCTCTCAATCTCGTAACCATCTCGGGCACTCCATAAAATTATGTCAAAATTAAAGAACTTCCCTATCTTCACCACTGTATGAGTAATTTTCGCTTAAATGATTATCAAAGGCATTATATTTCACTATATATAATCTGTCTCGCGCTGAGCATGCAGTTAAGCGCATGGAGCATGTGCATATAAGCGCAAGAAGACAATTAACGTGAGACAGAAAACCAGCATTGTTTCAGTGTACTTTATTTGGTAAAACGAGTAGTTTTAATTTTATCTTTCGAATCTGTCCAAATATCTGTTTTGTCAATTTTAGCGCAGAGAAAGAAATTTTCCGAATTCATTCAAGATTTACAGGTTTCGGTTGGTGAAGCGGGTAGTTTTTTTTATTTATGATATCAGCTTAGGTTAAGATATTCCCTAGCAGTCCCTCGAAGTAATTTAAACGAATAAAGTGAGACATCAAAGCGATTAGCGAATCATGTCATAGTAGACAGTGGGTCACAATCGGAAAAGCCATTTGTTGACACAGGTAGGGAACAATTAATTTATTTAGTTAAGTTACTGTACTCTATAAGCAAACTGCCTAGGTAGCATGCTTTCTTAGACAACAACAACACAAATTCATAACATACACTACATACCAATATTAATGAGACATTCTTGTAATTTTTTGTGTGACTGCGAAATGTGATAATATTTTCGGTTTAAGTTCATCAATGGTTAGCCTGAACATGTCACCGAATAACGAAATTCACATACAGCATCACATACATAAAGGAGACTAATAGTGTGGCCGTGCAGTCCGTATTTGAAAATGAAATAACGAAAAAATTAGATTATGTTGTTATTTATGAATTCGCAGCAAATTAAAGCCAAAAAAATTATTTGAGAAATAGATTTGACTAACTAAATGTAATTCCATCGAATATTTTTACAGACTATAAAAGAATTTCTGGTTTATATGATTTGAAAGGTTCCTTTTATATTACACAAATATGAAAGTATACAAGCATGCATGAATATGAATATTATTTAATTTTCAATAAATAAAATGATTATTTATTTTCTATTAACGATCGGATCAAAATTCAAGACGTATAAAGACCAAAGTAATGTCTTATATAGGATATGTGCACATGCTCCCAGAAATGGTCACGCCGGCTCTGTATAGTTTAAATATTTTGAACATAACTCGCCTTTGTGAGAGAGACCCCAAGAAGTGAGAGACTCCACTTAAAGTGATGGATAAAAAAGTGAGCAGAAGCTCTCGTTTTTATAAAAGAAATAAAGAAATAATTTATTTTATTGTATTATATACATGCGATGTGCATTACATGTATAATCCATATATAATATAGATACAACATAGCCTCAATTTGACGAAAGTTGAGCTGGGGTTATGTTAAAAGTTAAATCATAAATAAGAATATAATAAAGATATTATATTCTAATTTATATTATATAATTTAAAATAATCTAACTTTTATTATATTATAGAGATTATTAAAAATAAGAATCCAAAAAAGCAGGGTCGTTTAAGCTTCCTAACAGAGACCAACTTAAAAACAAAAAAGTGAGTGAGGGAGATATGACTAGAGTGGGAGTTGATGTGCCATTTGGCAGTCAGAATGGGTGCCAAAGCCCTGTCCCACATTAAGTATTCAGGCGGCAACTCTGGAGGGTCCTACCCCAGGAGAGGTTTGCAGTTTAATCCTACCCCGAAGGGATTTGCAAATTATTCTACCCCGGAGGGAAAGCGGGAAATCCTATCCAAAAGGGGCTTCAGCACGTCCCATCCCGAAAGGAGTTAGGTTAGAAAAAACCCTACCCCCTAGGGCCTAGAAGAATACCTCCTACTCAGCAAGCATAGTGCTCGAGAGGATCCTCTCCACAAGAGGGCAATCCCGTACTCCATTGGAGTGCCAGCAAAGGTCATAGCTACATTACAGTTTTAGGATTCTATAACGACAGTAGGTGATCATGTTCTAAAGAGGACCTGTTCGTGGGGTGTTTCTTCGCTGTATTATCCGTCTCAGTTGGAATGTTGTTTGTGCAAATTCAGTAAGGGCAAGGTAACGAGTCTAATCCTGGACGTAGAGATGTTCTCAGTGTCTAAGGTTAGCTTGAATTTTGATTATGGGTGTAATCCTGAAGTCGTCGTAGAGGAGAGAGGTGACACTAATAACATGCTCCCAAGTTCCAGATTCTCCACGAGTGCAATGAGCATTTTTCTCTATCCCTAAGTTGACGAGTTTTAGTTCGAAAGGACTATGTCCAGTGAGGATGAAGGTTATTTTAAGTCCCGGCGAAAATTAGGAAGGAGGCTTTGGACAGGTGAATGTGAAGGCAGGTAACAGAGAGGAGAAAGAATTTGGTTATAGCACCTTTGGTGGTTTTGGTTCAGGAGCCTTGCAAGATTCCAAGGAGTCTGTGAGTAATATGCTTGCCTCACCCTTTCTCCTTCTCCCTCTACTGGAGGATGCTTTCTTCAGTTTTCTTTTACCCTATTTGCCATGTCAAGATGGAAGTCAAATATCTCTGTTGGTGTTCGTTTCTTTAAGTTGTGGAAGCGACCTCTCTCAATCACTTCAATGGTGTGAATCCGGCTCTAGTCTGTCCACTGGGCTCAGTATTAATTAGCAGTTAACTATTAATAGTTAGGAGTAATAGTTAAGTATTACTGAGTAAGTGCGTTAACTATTTAACCGCGCGAGCCATTAACTATTAGCTGTTATCTACTAAGAATTAATAGTTAACTAATAACTAGTAATTATTAGTTAACTATTATTAACTACATCTATTAATAACTGATAGTTAACAAATAACTAGTAGTTATTAGTTAACTATATCTACTAATAACTAATAGTTATTCATAATTAATAATAGTTATTACTAATAGTTATTAGTTAACTATTAGTAATTATTAGTAGTTATTAGTTAACTTTTATTATGACCTAGTAGTTATAACTAAGTAGTTTTAACTACTCAGTTATAACTACTACTCGTTAACTAGTAGTTATTACTATTACTACTAGTAATAACTACTAGTTAATATATCAGTTAATAGTTTACTATTAGTTACGTGGACAAATATAGTTGTTTCTAAAGAGCCTAGCTCAAGCGCTGTTACTGTTACTAGGAAAACAGCGTCCTCATACGTTTACCTGAAAAACATTATGCTTTATAACGTGATTATGACTTCTTCTCAGAAATGAAACAAGACAAGACAATCTGTACTAAAGTTTAGTGGAACTTTATATAATTAATTTTGCTGATTTTCGAATTGGGAATAATTCTTAGGTAGAGAACTATGAAAGAAAATCTGGATAAAGTGGAAACCGTTTACTCCGATTTTGTAAGGCAGTGTGTGAAAAATTAATATTTCTTACCCCTCGTAAGGAAGTTTCTTTATCTCTTTTTTTTTTATTTTTATTTATTTATTAAACTAGGCGATCCAAGCCAGTTTCATGGCAACTCCGCCCATCTGTTTAGGGTACTGTACAGATATCGAACATACGTCGCCACTGGTTGATTTCCATCCCTGGCACGTGCAGGTGGAAAAGGATCCAATATCTGCGTACCGATAATACCAAATAAAGAAATAGAAAAGAATGGAAAGAACAGGAAAGAGAAAAGAGAGTAGAAGAAGAAAGAAGTAGGAGAGGAAAACAAATTCAGTACAAAGCTTGAAGCAACGCCTGTGTAAGTCCATGCAACCTAAAGCAAAGACTTAAGAAGTATATCTTGTCCTGACCAGAACGAAGGACACAAAGCGCTTCAAACAGAATACGACGAAGGACTATTCATAGCTGAGCAATTCGAGCAAGTAGATTTCGTGTTCTTATATGTACTTTCCTGATAAGAGTGTCCGCTTCTTGCACAATGAGAACAAACTATTTCCTTTACAAAACAACGTCCCGTTGTTGTGTAAAGGAAATCTATAGTACATTGTATCCAAACATTACCTCTTGAACTTGTGACTTTTCCAACCCAAGTAAATAATACTGAGAACGCTCTAGAAATTTCTAACCTAAAACTGACAGTCTGTATCTAATTTCTATTATTATTATTATTATATCTACTAACTCTTCAGAAACAAACTCCTCGTCTTCAAGGCTATGCTCAAGTAAATTCCGCTCATATAACTCCTTCAATAAGTCGTGCTTTTCAATATCTTGATTCACATCAAAAATAATAATATGAGGTGGTCGTCTCAAAGGCTTAGTCACAGAGAGGCCTAATTTTTTAAACTACATTGGATTCGAGCAACTGAACATCCTTACACAGGGCCGGATTAAGGATGAAACAGCCCACCCCGGCCATATTTAACATTGAGGCCCCTTTAATATATATAAAAACTATTATTATTATTAGAAATTTTTAGCGCTACTTTAGACTTCTATATACACTGAAAATGAGGCTCCCGGCCATGGCAGTTTGGACGTAGCGTTAACGCGGCCCTGTCCTTACATGTACCAACCGCCATGATTACCCGAGTTCCCCTATACTCCTTAATCCTCCTGAATTTCGGTGTAGGTAGCGATTACCTGGATTCCTGCAAGAATACGCTTAATTTCAGCACTACAGATAGGTTCCACAGCTTTATCAACTTTCACAACCGTAGCAGTGGTAACTGCATTCCGAAAATCATCATGGTGACTAAGTAAAGCCTCAATAAACAATTTTCTTGGTTTACCGAGCTTAAGTAGCTTACGTCCTTCTAACGCTTACAGATATGATTAGTTGTACCCACCTAATCTGCATCAGCAGATGTCGCTACAATTGTCTTGCGCTCCTTCAATAGATTCATTATTCTTTTCACAGAGTTGGCAGGAACCTCATTAGAATGTTCTAAACGTGATTTAACGGAATCAATGGATTTAGCTGAATCTTGAGAGTCAACTGTTGCAGAAGCCTGCCCACCAGCCGTTGGAGAGGATGAAGAAGAAGCCACCAAGGTTGAGGAAGTCCTTTTATCCAAGGATTGTTGTCCATCTTGAGTTGCAAGTCCACTTTGAATCCTATCGTAAATAAGCTGCGGTAAAACATGTATTTTTACTTTTCTTTCGCATTAATAAATAAATAAAGAACAAATATTTATTTATTGCTTACAACCATCACGACCAGGGGGAAAGGTCAACAAATTGTAACTTTGTGTAATTGATGATGAATTTCGAAACGTCAAATAAATATTATTTTAATATTACCCAAATGGACAAATTGTTCCATAATTCTACTTGAAAAAATATTTAAATTATGTAATATAACTATTATTTTATAATGTATTTCTATCGGAAATTACTTCAAAATGCTCTCATAGGACAATTTGGACAAACTTCATCAAATACAGATTGAAAGTCAGTGATAGCAGAATTTAAACAGACCGTAACGAAGAACGAAATATCTGATAGGTTTTCACAGAAGTGATTGTAGGTTTAAGTATACCCGATAAAAGAAAATATTCTATTAACCACCAGAAATTTGAACATCACGGTGTAGATTATGACTTGGGCACAAAGTTTCCGTCACCCCCCCCCCCCCCCCCATAAACACTTTTGGTCCACTTGTTCTCTTTAACGTTTTTCCACATTTCTCTTAAGGTAAAAGAAAAAACCTTTTCTTTAAACTTTGTGTAAATTCTGTTTGTGGTAAACACTGCCAGGCATTTTATTGCCCGCTTTCACTCATTTGCAACTGCATTGCCATTATTTTTATTATCATCATAGGCTGCTTAGTTCGTGAGACGCTATTTCATTAACCCTCCCTCCACTTAATAAAGGAATAATTCACCCATAATGAAGAGCAAACTTACTGTACGTAGTTGGTAGGATTTATTATTGATGTTAACAATAAATAAAATAAATTACAATATATATATATAAGCGCATTCTATCTATCTTGTGAACTACTCTGACAATAAGTGACTGTCCCGGAGTTTAAATAAACAGAAAATTGAATTGCATTTTAATTTTATTTTTATTTCATTTAATGTCCGTAATTCTCTATTATCTCCTTTGGTAAGAATTAATGAGTAATTAAATGAGAAAAACTTGCATACAAGGCCTCCATAGCCGAGTGGTCAGTCGCGAGGATTCATAAGTGCAGGATCTTTCAGTGATCATGATTCAAGCTCTCGTGACTACTAAATACGGTGCTGTCTCTTGTATCCTCTCTGTCTTGTGCTTCTGTGACCGTGTGGTCGACACGTAGTCGAGTGGTCAAGCTCCACGAGTACAGAACTGCACGTGCTTAAGTGACCGTCGTTCAAGTCCTCGTGACCGCTAAACACGGTGATGATCTTGTGTTCTCTCTATCATGTGTGAACTCCTCTGATTTTATGTGGTCGTCCCGATGTAGCCGAGTGGTCAAGCGCGAGGTTGCGCTGCACAAGCGAAGATTGCAATCGTTTCGAAATGATTAATTGTAAAGTTTTCTGAGCTACTGATCGTGCCAGGATCTAAATAAAAGCATTTTTTTTTAAACTTCTGAGTAAATGAAACACACACTGTTTTGAAATGTTGATGTTTAATTTTAATTACACTGTAAGACTACTTTCCAGTTAATAAATAAAAACAAAACAATTTTTCAGAGCAATGCAAGTGCGCGTGTTTATAAATTAAAAATATATTGAAGATTCTCGCACTGCCCCTGAAATGATTCCTAAGTTCAATCAGAACCAAATTCGTTTCGTTACAATACCACAATGCTCATCCTCCATAGACAGTTCAGCCAACTCGATTAGTTTATAAAAAGAAAGATCAAGTTGTTATTTGGAAAATTACTCTATCTTAAAATAAATGAAAGATTATTTGTTCTTCCATTCTCGCATACCTCTAGTGTGTGTGTGTAAATACAGTAGTTACTTTTGGGATCTTCTGCCTCTGAGTTTCATCCTTTTGGGATTGTGTTCCTCTCTATAATGCAGTATATATTGTGAGCTTGACTTCTCGGATCCAGCAGTTCGGATTAAAAGAATAATTTAGGGTTTACTGTGTCCCTCATTTATCCTTTTCACATGAAAAGTGATACATTTTTACTACATTCGACAGGGTTAGCCTACTCTCTTTGGACTGTTATGAATTAGGGTTAGCCATTTAGGGTTAGCCTACTCTCTTTGGACTGTTATGAATTTTTCAGCTTTTGAGCAACATGGGCAGACGACTGAGTTTCATAATGATGAATTCAAGAACTTTATCAGAATGTCTGTTTTGCCCAAAGCTTCCGTGTCGCTCTTTTATCTACACTCTCAGTGCTCAAACCATGGACCGAATCCCAATTTTCACTGAGCATTGCCTGTATTTCCTGCTGCCTTTTCTTTCGGAATTAAACCCATTCGTTTGACCTCCCAGTCAACAGTTTGATCTTTTCGTTCTCGTTATTTTTTCTCATCTTTTTTTCTGCATCTCTAAAACAGATTTTAATTTCAAATAACATATCACGGGAAAAGCTTTCATCCCATTTAATGCTTAATGCTGTATTTCTAGGCCAATAAGTTAAATTTCTGATTTATCCTTCCACTAACGTTATAAATTAGATCGCTTTTCGCTTTCTGACTACTACCTCAAGTTAACTATTTTATTTTATTCTTGTTTATTGTAATTTCCTTAATCTTTTGGGCTTGAAGACCAGCTGAATCCTACTAAAGTTCATGTTGAGTTATTCTACTTGATGAAATGAGTTCATGATAACAAGATGAAATGTTTTATGTGTTTCTTTAGCATTACATTACAACTGCTAAGTATACTTTGAATTTAATTATGGTAAAGTCTATTACGTCTGTATATTTTCTAAAACTTCAAGTCCTCCACCTTACTTTTTTATATGTTACCCATAAGACATACTCTAAATCAGCGTCTTATTTTTACCTTTCTTTTCAAACAGATACATATTAATTGAGAATTTTGAATTTCTCATTAATTAATGATTCCTTTTTTAAAAAAAAATCATTTTTTTAAATAGGACACCTTAATAGAGGAAGTGTGCATCAATCGTCTTTGATATTAGCGACCCAGATAATTTCTTTCACTGATAAGAATTTTAGTAAAATAATTAAACCCTTGTAAGCTTGTAATCAAGAAAATTCATCAAAATATGGCGGGTTTGATTTTTTATGAAATGATGGCTTGCTTCGTTAATAAACTTCAGAATTGTATCGCTTTATCCTCTCATTTGAAAGATTCACTCCCTAAATTACGAAGACAGCTGTTTTGTGACAGAACACCTGTACCTGAGATAGACACAGATATTAACAAAATAATTACAGCGACGACTACTCTCTCTTTCCATCCAGTTACTGATAAGTGAGATAAGACATGTTTTGGGGGTTTGAGACATGTTATCTCACGGAGTGCTGACACATCGGTCATTTGATGTGGACATGAAAAAAAGTCACCAAAATTTAGACAAAAAAGAAGGTCACCGGAATTTAATTTCGAGGCTAAAGCGAACTATAAATTCGTATAATTTCTTAAGAATGACATTCTTAAAGAAAAATATACATAGTCCCCGTTCTAACGCGCCTATTCAATCAACAAACTTTTGAGAAAAATTGCAAGGAAGATTTAACCTTGGAACGAATGAACGACCATTACCTGAAGTTAATTAGTTTATAATTATAGTAATTATATGATGAAATTATGCAGTTGTAAATTTAATACGCTTGTTACATCGTTATTAAGAAATGAAGACGTTATTAAGATAAAGAAGGACCCTCCACAGATTGATGAATAATCATATTCGAGATGATAAAAAAAAGTTTCTCTTTATTGGAGTATTACCAAACACAAAATATTATTATTAAGCAAATACTAGGTGATTTCACATTCTACTTTATCCACCGAATCTACTTAATCTAAAATGTTGCTAATACAGCGAAGAACGATTGTCTAAACAGTGTCTGTATTACTCGTTTTATTGATAAACTTAGGCAAAAACTAATATGATTACAAGCTTAAATTATGTTCTGCAGAAACCAAACTGAATCGCAGTGCTGTGTAAATCCTAAAGAAGAATCATAAAACATAATCAGGAAAGTTCTTAGTGGGGTTGGCTTCTTGTATTTGGCTCCAGGTCTGCACTGCAAATTAATGGGTCCCAACACTTCATGTTATAATATAGTTGAGCATTGAGGGAGCATGAAAAATCTCGCCTGATTGCCCAGAACATGTCGTTACACCTCTGCGCTGTAAACTAACAGTTTGGTTTTAATTTTATACAACCTCTATTTATGGTCGCTTTGGAATAAATGCGAAGGATTTTTGTTTCAATGCGAAGACTTCTTGTTTCGTGAAGTCTTCTTGAAACAAGATTTGTGCAATTAAAGAAGCTGAGAAAAAACTTCGACTTCATACTACGACGACGTGGATAGGGAGGGGCAAGAGAAAAATTTACTAGACACAACACTTGATGCATTAACTTTTACTTGTCTTCCGTTCTGATCACCTGTGGTAAGTTATACTGTAAATAAATAAATAAAAAATCAGTGTTTAGAAGTTATGTGCTAGAACCACGGTCAAACGCGTGTAATACTACGTTGGCTAGTCTATTACGTCACTTTATTCACATACACTGATAATGTTGTCCGGGACGATGGAAAATATCATTAGATGTAATCCATTTGACATCATATTATGTGTTAATTACTTAATCGCTTCTTCTTCTTCCATACAAATAAACGTGCAGAAAATCTTTTGCAACCAAAATAGCTTCATCGCACAAGTACTGATTGCAAAGTCTCTTCTAGCATCCTGAACTCACTCCATCAATGGCCGTAGACTACTGAAGTGTCAACGTCCTTTCGCGTTTGAGACTAATTATTAAAAAATATACACCAACAACAAAAAACGAAAATCTCTATTGGAAGGTATATTTGTCAGTATCATTATGCGCTGATGTTTCCACGCTGGGATTCATAGCTCCCATCCCCCTGTTCTGTTATAAACGACGATAGTCCCTAATCGCTGTCCATGACAGGGACTCGGGGCTGTTGCTTCTCAATTAGGCACTGGTTATAATGATTCCTCCTTTGACAAAGGTGCTATTGTGGACCGCACATTCCTGATGGTGTATTGTGCCACTTCCGTTCGACTTGTACATGATCCTGTATAGAATCGTTCTTTGTTTTCATTACGTCCACTGTAGTGGCGCCTCTCCGATGACAGATAACCCAGGAGCTGGTGCTATCTTAATATCATCTTAGGGCAACTCTTAGATCCTCATTGGCAGTCAGAGTCACGTGCATCGCTGCTCAAATAAAAAACGTTGAGCACCCGAAAACGCGAATAATTTCGTAATCTCGCCAGAGGAGTAAACACATTCACGTTTAAAAATAATGCTCGCGTTCATTGAATCCGTTTTCGTTCGGATAGTCAAAATCCCTTCACGTATCCTGTTTAATTATCGTCTTAATACGTTTTTCCCTACCTCGCGACACCCAAAGGTAGATTAATCACTCTGGGGGCCCTCGGTTCGATTTAAACTCCATTTGTGTCTCTATTCGCTGCTGCGGTAGCCGCAGGGTGAGAGACTTTTTTTCTCTTAGTTTGCAACATAAGCGTGACTCCGACACACACGTGGTGATAAAACAGCCCGCAGCTGGGACCGCCCCCGGCAGTGTGATGAATGACCTATGCCGCTCGCTCCTAACAAATCATCCTCTAACAGCAGCAGCAGGTATGTTGAACATTTGTCAGACATAAGAGAGATTTACTACCTGTTATTGCTATTCATTTTCTTGTGGCCGTGAAATGCGCGAGGGGAGGACCGACAGTCTAGTAAACTTTAACACATCGCAAACACCAGTTGTAGGTCGATTTGATTTGATTCCCAACGATGAACGGGGGGGGGGGATAGAGTTTGAAAAATGCGCGTAATCATTCCCATAGTCACATATTTCGTCGACCATAAGCAACACTCTCAGTTATTGATGGATGCGCTATCAGCAACGAAATCAAACATTTCGGGGGTTTTCATGAACCGCGAACTAAATAAAATAATTATCTTCTTCCCGGTGCACAGCGGGTCACAGTCATGATTATTGCAATCGTCGTGATTAATGACGAAACAGACTTAAGTTCATACTTACACAGCACTCTGGTTGGGTCTTCGTGAATGAACACGACGGCACAGGCCCGTAATTATTCCACCCCTCAGTACCTTAGAATGCGCGGGTACTGCACGTTAATCACGTTTCGAGTCATTACTAACATGCTGACGCGAACTCAAACAGAAAACGTAAAACTCGAAATTGTGCCATACTGACAAAAGTTGAAGGTGGGCATTTCTGTCACCCCGCAGTGTTACTGCGTGTAGAAAGGCCTGGATTGGATTCCCGGTTGAAGGAACTCATTAAAATTCCACCCATCCCGTAGTACACGTGCTTTGAATAACTGCTAAATACGGTGCTGTTTCTTTTATTCGTTCGATGTTGTGAACTCCTCTGATCGTGTGGTCGTCCTGGAGTATAAACAGAAAATTTATTTAGTATTACTGAACGTAATAGTTTCTGTTAGGATAGAAGGAACTTCAATGAGTTTCTCTCTCAATACCATCGCTAGGTTACTTCGGCTATAAAATACACGGGGCGGGGGGGAAACACTATATACTATAACTTCTCTAACAGTTAAATCCTGATGTTCTCAGAATTATAAGAATTATAGTGCACGTTATTCTCAGAAGAATAATGTGCTCTATTGAAGCTCATGTGATATTCGTTATAATGAAGCTCAATTCTGTTGTAGTTGGATCAAGATCTGAAGCTCACTTTCGCCCATAAATATACTTTTCATTTATTGTACAGGTTGGTTTAAAAAAAATGCACCTGGAACTGTACATTTTTGATTACTTCAGTTACATTTTTATTTATTTATTTTTTGATCCTGCATTTTGACGTTAGGCAAGAAATAATTACATTCCGGGTGCACATTATCGTTGTAACAGCGAAAAATATTCCATGTTTTATTATGTAATTCGCTAAGATACTGACAATCTAACGACCTCTGGTCATTTTATTTTCACAGATTAATTTGAAAAACAAACCGTGGCGAACATCCAACTTACCAATCCTTTTTCGGAAGAATTCTGATTTCTTATCTCACCATTCCCTCTTTAATATCGCTCAGAAAACAGCCCTAGTTGAATTTATTTATCGATGCTCGATCTCAAAAAGGAAAGAGAATCTTTTCACAAAAGTTCCCGTCTATTCCTCAAGACTTCCAGCTGGACTCCTGGACAGATTATTTTACCAGATTCGGTCTTCTTTCATCCACCGATGCAATGCCTATGTTCAAGTATCCTTCATGTTGTGGCTTGCTGACTGAAATCTCAATTTCATCTTCCGACTTAAAGTGGCCAATAAACTCCTTTTCAAACTTCTCTGCAATAGGACTGGATGGTATCCCAAACTGCTGCCTCAAAATTGACAGCTTTTGTGTTCTAGACATCTTGGCAAATCTTTGCAACCAAACTCTCACTCAAGCTTAGGTACCTATAGAAATGCTACAGAGTAACTCCTGTCATCAAGCATACAAAAACCACAGGAGCTGAACGACTTCAGGCCTATTTTTGTTTGCTTCTCTTTACTAAAGCTTTTAGACAAAATTCTCATGAAAGTTTCATGAAATCCTCATTCAATTCTGAAGTGTATATCACTTTTGTATACAATAAAGATTATATATATATATAAACCACGTTATAGGCAATTTTGCTTCTAGACCAGTATAAATTCACTATAGCATCTCAGTACGTTAAACTGAAACGTGCCTTCTTTAACTCAGTTCTACGATCTACGCAACTCGGCAGAAAAAGGAAACTGCATTGCTGCTTGATATCAGCTTCTTTCACTCAGTTGCTGTTGGTCCCCTGATATCTCTGCTCCAGAATTATTACTGCATCTTGGGACCCCTGTTGACAGTAGTTCAACAGTTACTTTACGATTGCACACTTATTCTTCTATAACAAAAAAAAATGCTAGGAACATTAGCTTAGACCTTCCCCAAGGAGGAGCCCCTCTTGGCCTTGTTCTCATCGGCCATACTCTTTCCTTTTCCTTCAAGCCACACGAATCTTTGGGCGCCTCCATAGCCAGGTGGGAAGGAGCAGCAGTGCGTAGCACACGCTTCTTGATTAGACGGGATTCGAGCCCGTCACCACATATAATAAATAAATAAATTTTCTGTTTATACTCCGGGACAAGATACACAGAATACAAGAAACAGCACCGTATTCAGCAGTCACGGGCTTGAACTCCGGTCACTCAAGGCACGTGTACTTATGCACTCGCGCGCCTGACCACTAGGCTACGGCGGCCTATATCCTGGAGCAATATGGCCTTAGTTGCTAATGCTCCTAAAAACCAAAACAACAACAACACGAACTTTAGCTCTAATGCTGATGATATTTTCTTGCTCTTTCAACCGCTTCCGACAAGTCAGTCTTTCCAATTTATCGTATAGGGCCGATTGGCGATTTATAATAACTGATTGACGATTTTCTGGATTATATTGCATTTGTTAGTTTGTATGTCAGTCCCTCGCAGATCAAATATCTTCCGTTTTCTCCTTCGACAATCTTCTCTTTCGTACAAGGTAGAATCCAATCTAGATTAATTCCTCCTCTAAACCAGATTGAATTCTTAGGAGTATATCTGGATTCTAAACTTCCCTTCTCAGTTCATTCTCCACGCTTCGGTCGACTAGTCTAACAGCATTTTGGTTTACGAAATGCGACCTCGCTCTCATTCATAATCCGAACACTCTGCGGAAATATTTTGCATCTATATCCTGCCTCACTTCCTCTATGCATCACTAATGTGGTGATGCATAGAGATGCGATCTCGAAATTCGCCCTTGAGCTATCATGTCGACAAAATATTTTCTCACCAGATGGTTAAATGCCAAGCTTGGACATCCTGTTGTGCCATCACGACATCAACTGTAAAAACAAATTGGAACAGTGGCCATTCAGCGTTTTATAACTCTGATCACTGGCCAAAGCGACTTCCTTCACATCTGTAAATTTCTTCAATGGCGAATTCCACCCAAGACAACAAGTGCCACTCCTTCTCTTCGGTCTAAACTCTCCAGAATAAACACCGATTCTTCATTTATTAACAACTCTGTCAAGCTAGCCACCTGCTTTGATCTTGACCCGATGCCTGAATTCATCACAAGGCGTACAAGAAAAGAATTTTAAGTTCTCTCATACCTAAAACTTTTAACTTACGCAGACATGTTATCTCCGGTTTTACTGAGCTTGCTACATTTTTATTTTATTTTACTCTTTTCTTAAATCTCCATTTTATTATTTTAATATTTTATTATTATCGCTTAATTTATGTAAAGCCCTGTAGCTGTACCGGGGTATTGCCATTACTTATAAAGATGCCAATAATGATTTTATGTATATAATGAAGTAAATAAATCTGGAATTCTTGAAATAAAGGGAATGCGCAAAATAGAAACTCCATTGGCTTGTTATTAAAACAAAAAAAAATTGTGTTTAGGTTTTAACAACTTTTTAATTCCAAAAATACGAAATGCATGCGGATGAAGTTGGATCCGTTCAACTGCATTATTTGTTTATGTATATACTTGCTTGAAGATAACATGCTTGCTATTGTGGCATAAGCAGTCTCGTGCTAAGTTTGTGGATAAGAGATGGTTGACAAAGTAGAGATGTGCTGCCATGGGTTTCGCGAGTTTTTCACGATTTTTCGAGAACTTATAAACAGCGAGCGAGATTAAGGTGGTGGTTACACCATCGGTTGAACCGATGCGGCTGTATTGCTTTCGGCGATGGCGATGTCCACATCCTCAATTTGTGGTGAGTTATCAATGCAATATGATCTCAATGCATGCTGAAATAGAAATTGTAGCCCTTCTTTTCTTATTGAGCAAAATAAAAAAGGAAAAGTCGTCAGGAGTCATTAAGTGCATGAAATTGTAATAATTTAAATCCGTTCGTTAAATTGCAATAGACTGAGTAAGAGGCAGTTTCATTTGATTTACAGAGATTTACGGATGCATCCAGATAAGTTTTTTAATTACTACAGAATGTCATTAAAATCCTTCGAAGAATTCCTCCAGCTAGTCGATGAACACCTGCGCTAAGCAACGAACCGAAGAGGAGACAATACTTCAACGGTAGGAAGGCGACCAATGACATTCAGGTGAACAAATTAAGGAAATAACATCGCGATGGACCATTTACAAATCACACGACAACAGGGAAGAGGGTAGATGAAATTGTACAATGCGTTTTGGATACATGCATGCATTTTAGACCCAAGTATTGTTTTTTTTCCATAATAAATAATGTGACGAACTGGAGTATTTCTTTAAGGTGTGGGAAGGTCCTCTTTAAGGAATGTGGCTGAAAGCTGTTGTTATAGAATGCAACGGCAGGAAAAGGTTTCAAAAAGTTAAAAAATCGCATTACGTAATTTGTGAATGGCCCTTGACGCTGTTCACAAATTTATATTGCTAAAATAGCTTTAAACACTTTAAGAAAATATAAAATAAACAAGAAAATGATGTATCCGACAATTTCTACTGTGATCAAACATCCAAAATATAACATAAGTCTATACGATAAAGATCTGACCGAAAATTTAAACTAAAAAAGAAAAACACCATACATATACACCAAAAATAAACAAAAAATTTCAAGGACGGCGGAAACAACTGGGGTAAGTCACTAATCTGGTAAGGTGTGAATCTATGTTCAGACCGCGTGAGCTTCAGCAGTAGTGTGATTGGGCGCAAAAGCGCACTTGATGGAACCGGTCCAGCTTCAGCCAGTGTAATTTGAGAGTGGGGCCAAACCGCTGATGGAACCACGGTCTCAGTGTGACTAGCTATTGGTATCTGTAATCCAGCCTTTGGTTATTACACAGCCAGCCCAAAGTTAATTGATTAGAAACATGCTGTTGTGTTATACCATTTAAAGAAATTAGATTGATTATCCAAATCCATTAGGTGGACACTTTTAAGATTGAAGTGGTTGATCGTTTCGCAGCATTTAGAAAAGGATAGTGAATAACTTGCCTATATTGACCGTTGACCATGGTCTTTGAAGACAAGTTATTTTCTCTAATTTAAATACTGTGAGTTACTTAGCTGGAGGTAATAATATTATAGGAACAGGCCTAATACGACTGAAGTCTGTTTCTTCTGATGTTACTGCCACGCTGTAGCAATTGAAATGTTTCATATTAAAAACTTGCCCTTGTTGCGTTGTCTACTCTGGCTTATACGATTCAAAGAGGAGCATCTAGTAATCATTAAAATTTATTTTTGGCAGGA
This sequence comes from Mastigoproctus giganteus, assembly GCF_048544385.1. Lineage (NCBI taxonomy): Eukaryota > Metazoa > Arthropoda > Arachnida > Uropygi > Thelyphonidae > Mastigoproctus > Mastigoproctus giganteus. The sequence goes on along the minus strand of NC_143578.1, from coordinate 150,997,098 downwards.
ATCAATATTCTAAGATGATTCTGTTTTTCTTGATTTTTCATGCAACCAAAAAAGCAATTCAACTCGTACAGGACTGTTAATATCAGAAAGGAAAGAGCGAATATTGATAATAAGACTCTCTCAAAGAATAGTAAATGGCCGCATCGTGCATTTCTTAAACTATTTTTGCAACCAAATTGAATAAGACTCCAGCACATGCAGCCATCAAAAATGAGTAGTTCTGTAGTCGCTTGTGTTCTTGCCACCTTCTGTTTCTATTTATATATAAAATAATCTGTTTTGAAATAGTGGATCATGTGCTTTTCATTCTTCGTGTTTTTTTTTTTTTTAATATTGGGTTGTTTATGAAAAGACTGAAGGTATTTCCACACAGCTATTATATTATATAAATATCTAGACATCCAGTCTGTAAAGCAGAATTCCATGATAGAAGTATTAATCATCTAATATTGGAGGTTACAACTGAGTTACAGCGTGAAGCAAAAACCCAGTCATACATTATTCGTTCCAGAAAGGGAACAAATAATGTATAACTAAAGACAGTTAGAGATGGTTTAGATACCACCATTGTGAATCGGAGAGGTTGAAGTGGTATTGCGAAATGTGTATTTCTGGGAGATCCATCTATCTGAAAGAAAAACACATTTAAAAAATGCTTCGGAGAAAAACATAGTGAGGACAAAATATCATCGTAGGTTGTAAATCCCATATAAGAAACCAGACTTAAGATCCTAATGCAACGACAGGGACAGTATTCCACATTGAACTTAGGTCTGAGGCGGATATTCCTTGCTGGTGAGCCGAAGCAACATTCCCAGTTCTTGTGGTTTCTTAAGAAGAAGCGATTTTTTTTTTTACTTTATCTTAAGACATCGTAATTATGACCATAAAAACTTCTTCTTAAATATCTTTTATGATCATACTGATGTTCTTACGTGCAAAAGTTAAATTTAGTTTCTGGCTGCGTTCCTCTATACGCTCTTTGACCTAATTTAGCAACATGAAACTTGTTTCATTTCTGTAGAGCGATCGGCTGCTACCTCGACTTGTTCCGAACCATCACAGAAACTGCTGCTCAGGTCACATGACAGGCACGAACTCCACCTTCCAGTGGGAGGTTACGTGAATTAGTAGGCGGAGTCCTCTCATGAAAAATGACTGTTTATTGCGTCTTTTTGTTGTATGTCTTCTGCCCTCCTCTTCACCTCTGCCCCGCCTCTTCACAACCACCCTCTTCTGAAAGCACCGGTTGCTAGGTAACGCCTCTCTCCTATGACCGTGCGGGAAGCTATGTATGCTGTCGCTTGTACAGCATGAGAACCATGCAGGTGGTAGAGAAACAACTTAATACAACTGAAGTTAGATCGGGTGATGGCTTGACAGCGGATGCTAGAAAAGGATGAACACCTTTAATAAAAGGGGAACACCTTTAATAAAGGGGGAAATGGGAGATAGCTGGTGTGCGCGAAAAAAAAAGAGAAAAAAGAAAACAAATAGTGAAAAGTGGTGGTAGGAACAGCAGATGATGATTCACAGCAAACTAGATTTACACGCTTTTGTAAAAGTGTAAAGAAATAGAAGACCGATCGGTCTGTTCAGAGGTCACGAAACACAGGTTTCAGCATAACTCAGAAAACTGCAGTAGAACAGCATCACCCTTCGTGTACATCCTTAATATTTCTTCGCTTAAGTGGAAGTGAGTAGAAAGAGAATTGTCTTCAGTGTCCATTATGTATTTTGACTCGCATCCTTGGCGAAAGACTAAAATACATCAGTCATCGTATCGCTTACAGCTCCATTCATCGGAGTTTGTTTCTTTCCAGTATTAATGTGGACAATTGTGGAACTCCAAATTTCGTAAAATAATTTCGTTAAATCTCATGACACTTCTTCGAATTATGAAATAAAGAAATGCTCATTACATCTCGTGACAGCCATTTTAGTATAATGATATTCAGAAAAATGTTCCACCAGAAATTAAACTGAAGGTTTGCATATCCCTGTTCGGGTGTCTAATATACGCGACGTAGTAAATATTACTTTACCCTCTTTCACAAAGACCGAAACGTCTTGATGTCCTATCTATAATAGAGAGTTCCCAAATCCACTGCAAATGCAAAGGATACTTGCATCGAGAAGTTAGCACACAGTTTAATTATAAATGGAGATATCATTGTATGGATCTTCTGAGATTCCTTTGGAAGAGTCGAGTTAGGAGCAAGAACTTGGAAGACGGTGAGATAATTCACTTCTATTTTCAAAGATCTGACATAAACCTAGGTTCGCAAATCAAGGTGAACATCGACATTTGCGAATTACAAGTATTCTTAATAGTGGGGTGCATTTGACACCACTGCCACAGCGCTGTCCCTCCTGAGGCCGAGTTTCACGTCTTCCCTAAAGGAACTTCACGCTAATTAAGAAATTCTGGTTTCTCCGTGCAGTAACCTTCTACCATAACTGATGTGATGGGTTTTCTTGCATTACAAGGTCCTCCCCGTTTTGTAAGGAACGACTGGCTCTTAATGATAAATTGGAAAGGCGTGTGGATGATAGTAAGTGGAGAAAGTTACAAAGGGAAGATTTTAACGGGTTGTCAAGGTAATAAATGTTTCTGCAGAAAGGACTGTACATGCATTAGGTGACTAGCATTTCTTACACAATAAATTACTTTTGTAACTTAGAAATGCGCATAGGTTCTCATGATGTTTTCAATGGGCCCCATCTCCCCAAAAGTGCTGAGAGAAATTCCATTGAATTCATATCTTGACAGACCAAAAGTAGAGGAATTTGTGACTGAGATGGCAAAGCCCGGAAAGGAATGTTGTTAATTGAAATTAGTGCTCAGAATAATTGTTACGTCAACGACTTTTTCACGATTTATTGAGGGGGGACTATGATGGCTACTTTCTTTGAACATCAACATTTTGTGCTGAGCCCCTCCCACAAATCAAGATTGGACTAAAATACGCAATTTAAATTGGATAATCATGGGTCATCTCGAGAACCATTAAATTTATTCCTGGTTTAATCTGAACAAAATTAAACTTGACAGCGGATGACAGCGAAATTCGTATCGCACTGGTAATGTCACAATCAAACATTATGGTATTTTGATATTTTTTTTTAAAAGCTGCAAGATTCATTGATTCTTGTTTCAGTCATAAGCATAAACTCTTACTTGGCACTGTTATGAACCAACAACTTCTACAATATGAAGTTGTAAATAGAATAATAATAATTTAAATGTTTCATTATTGTTAAATCTATTGAAAGGCATAATCTGATTTCCATAATCGAATGATCAATAATCGAGAGATTTCAATAATCGAATGATCAATAATCGAGAGATTTCAATAATCGAATGATTTGCTATAATCGAAATAATCGAATGATTTGCTATAATCGAAATAATCGAATGATTTGCTATAATCGAAATAATCGAATGATTTGCTATAATCGAAATAATCGAATGATTTGCTATAATCGAAATAATTAATTATAACCTCTCGATTATGCCCATTACTAATTAAATTATGAGGGCCAAGGAATAGATGTCTTCAAAAATTCCTTCTGCATGTCTAAAACAATGCCTGCTAATGCCTTCCCAAACATCCTCTGCTATACTTTTTGAAGCGCAATTATTTCATAGATGCAGAGATTCCCGATTATCCGGGATGTTGTTTGTTGATGAATACGGTTGTAGGAGCATCAGCGACTAAGACCATATTGCTCGATGTACATTGTCTGTACATTGCGTGTGTGTGTGTGTGTTCTGAGATTGATTTTCAGTTTGCTGGACGAAAAACCCGAGTTTCCGGGAGAAAAAACCACCCATGCTACTCTAGCCTGACATCAACTAACTCAGCTACGTTGTGAAAAAGGCCAATAAAAATTCCTTCCTTCATCGACGGAATCGAACTTAGGTCTTTTCCACCTGGAGTGGGGAGGACGGCGATTCTACCAACTGTGTTGCCCACGAGGATCGGGATGTTTGGGAAATAAATTTTCCCCGTTAATCGAAATCCTTGAAAATCCGAAAAATTTTAGTAAAATCTCAAATATCACAGCAACATAAACGTATTAACATAAATACTGAAATCATATTTATAAAGCATGAGAAGATGTGACACAAATTTTAGCACGAACACCTTTTTTGAGATAAGAAAAACGGTTAAATTCACTTTTTTCTCCTTGGTTTGCCTTTCTGCGAATCGTGGTGGGATAAATTTTGAAGCTGCATCTTGTCGGGAAGTGCGAGGCTTCTTTGTTGTTCCGTGTAGTCGAATGGGGATACCTTAGTTCTTTTCTCATGTTTGCTGAGTTGCTGAAATTTTTATTCAGCATGAAGAACCACCATTTCCGTTTCAAAGCGATATTACAACCTCGAAGAAGAATGTTAAAATCAGCCGTGCAGTACAAAACTAAAGGATTACTGGAAGATGACCAGAGTGAGCTGGTTGGCAGAAAGCAAAGGTGGGGTGAGAGTCATGTATTCCGAGTATTGTATCGACCTCAGTTAATCCCCAACCCTGATAATCGATAGTCACTCGCGTCTTACTTATATAAGTTGGAAAACAAATTAATAATGGCCTGGAAACCATTAACACTATCCCGCATAATTATATTATATTCAGTAGGCAGACATTTTCTACAAGATCATCTTGGAAAATATCACAATTTTAGTAAAGGGACGGCAACAGCATGATGCGCCTCAGGTTTTATTACGACGTTGGTAAATTCATAGGCAATTTTTTTCTTTTTTTTTAGTCTGTTATAGTCAGGCTTAATGAAAATAAGCGGAGTGGTCAAGCTTGAGGGTTATACCAGCTTCAGGCATGGTTCAGGCCACATGACTACTGAATGCGGTGCTGTTCACGTATTCTCTTTATCTTGTGAACTCATTTCTGATCTTGTGTGGTCGTTCCGGAGTATAAACAGAAAATTTATTTTCCTTGATTCGCGAGCGACACGCTCGCGAATCAAGGTATTAAGACAATGGTATTAAGACACTTAATACCATTCCTTAAGATGAGAAAATTACATTTTAATTATCGTACTTGGATGCGCTTTAGTTTATCCAAAAAAGGAAGGAATCAAGACTCTACTGTTCACAATTTACGATGTGTTGATTTTTGTTTCTTTCCCCTGCACTGAAAACAGTGCTGAACACAGGCTATTAAAGGGTACACGAACCTGATTTAGCATGTTTAAAATTGAACAAATTCATATGATTTTCTCGTATATTCATAATGTTGTTGAGCATTGAATGTTTACTTTTTTATTGCAGTAATTTGCTTTCTCGCAATGTCTTACTGTATTTTCACCTCTTTAAACTTAATCCTTTGCTATAATATGTTTGCAATGTAAAACAACCCCCTGGAAATAGTAGGTCGTTTCTGGGATGAGGTATATACCTCAAACTGATTTAAATAAAAAAAAAATAAAAACACACCTTAAGTTTTAAGTCGTTTAAGGAGGGAATACGAATACCGTTTGAACTTTTAATACCTTCTTTTTAAATGTCAGCCTTTCTTAAAATAAAAATAAAACTGCTTAGAACTTCAACGTGTCCCCAACTTCGAAATGGAAATTTCATTATTGAGAAAGGCTGTATACGTGGATCGAACTAGGACTCAACCTCCTGTCCATCAAACACCAACGATTTCGTGTTTCGATTACTCGGTTGCGTTTATTTAAAAAAATAATTAACCTTTTAATTATTAATTATTTTAGTTAATCGTAAGGAATTTTGTTGCGCAGTTGAAGAGGAGTCTGCGACCACCATCTTTCTGAACCACATTAGCGTGTTGTTAATTAACATATGAGATTCATATAAGATCGAATTCGCGTGTGCTTGTCATAAAGAGATATTCTATGCAAATAAAAGTACTAGAAACTGATTCAAATGAGGCATTTTTCTTACAATTTTGAGATAATATGAATATTCTGCTTTATGATAAATAAATATGTATTTTTTAAAACTTCGGTGGGTCTATTTAAACTCGTGTTGTTAGGACTCTACAATAAAAGGACTACAAAAATATAACCGGATTGAACCTGCAGTGTAATTAACTCTGCACTTGAACTTAACGTTCGGCTAATGTACTGCGAAACGTATTTCTAAGAAATGTTCTTATTGAAATTGGTTTCAGGTCTTAAGTTATTAGTCATCTTTGAACCATTTTACATTGTTCTAATCTGTACAATAAAAATGTAAAATGTTTAGGCTTAGTCATCATGAGGATTACGGAATTTTCATTGACAATTAAGAATAGATACCGTAATACCCCTTGAAGTCCATGTTAGTCTGTCATTACTGTGTTTATTTTCTTAGCCTATAACTAACACAGAATAACAAAATAAAATACAGGATATCACACCTTTAAGCGAGAGTTTGCTCACTTAAAGACACTTCTTTGTGCATATGTCATTGGCAATAAAGAAATGAATTTATTTATATTGACTCGCCTCAGCTGTCTTAGTGCTTATTCAAAGGACCCAACTGTTTGTAGCAGCTTTGCATGCCGCTAGAATTATACAAAACTGGTATTGTTCACAAGGTCATATTTGAAATTATTTTTGTTGTTTGAAGAAATGCACAAAGAGGGATGGGATAAAATGAACTAAAGAAAGTGAACTCAAGCATAAGTGACGCGTAATCAGAGAATAAGATCTCCGTTTCTTGAATATATGCAAAAATTAATGTACATTTAATTAAAGGAATAACTGTAAGAAAATCTTACGAATGTATTCATAACGACAGAAATTATCTGTAAAATCAGAAAACCGGCAATTTTAAACGAATTGAACTTGGTTGCATCATCTACAGTTAATATATGTAGAAAATAATATTAAGGTGCAATTATAGGGTATAAGTGAAAGTTGAATGAAAAGTCATTGAACTGAGTTAGATGAGAAATTGGTAACCTTCAACAACCATTATTATCCCTGGAACAGAAATTGAGCTAACAGGTCTTTAATTACTCATGTCGCCCTTTGATCCCTCTTTGTGAGTTGGCGATACATTTTGCACATCTCCAGTCCACAAGGACCTCCCCTGAATCCAAAGATGCTCTCATAATTAAAAAAAAATAAATAAATCGTGGCTAAGAGTTTGAAAGAAGAATCGTTATTGCAACGCTTAGAATGATAATTTACATAATATTAGTTGCAACAGCCCGTCACGGCACAGTGGCCAGGGGTTAACAGTGTACTACAGAGACATTATTGCCTCAAAAACCAAAATACATAAATAAATAATAGAAATGATAAATAAGTGCAAAAAAAAGTACAGGAAAATGGAGAAATGACTTTAGTATACTACATATATAGAACATATATGCTTACCTTCTTTGCTGCCTCTCTTAATATAATTGGATTGATCCCATCCACCCAGATGCCTTTTTTATGTTTAACTTCAACGATTTCTCTTCCACTTTCTTCTCAGTTATAACAAAATTCTTACCTCCCTTTTAGAGTTTGATAAACTTCTGAGATCCCTTCCTTAAATAATCCCTAATGTGCGGACGTAGACGCAAAATATCTATTCAGCCTGTCAGCAACCTGAACAGGATCATCAGCAGTTAAAGCATCGACATCAAGTGGGACAATGTGATTCAGTCCTTTCTTCTATTGTTAATATACGAGAGACTTCTTATAATCTGCCTTGGCTTGCCTAATCTTCTTTTTTGTAATTTCAGTACGTTAAAAACGAGTTGAATAGTCCTCTATTCCGTGCGTTATTATGTTTTAGTAATCCTCTTTCTTATTTTCCAAATATTATAACAATGACTTATGTATTCTTAAAAACAGCCTGAGTTCAAATTTGACGTTAGAAATATGCTGAAATGTTGAAAGGTTTTTTCAACATAGCAGCATATTTCTAAAACATGATGGCAAGATGTTATTACTTCTTAATTATATATTATATGATTAAAAGTAATTATATGATAATATAATAAATGAATGAATTAAGAATTACTAAAATTAATAAAATTTCACAAAAAGATAAAAGTTTCGAAACAGAGAACATGCTTATCAATGGCACTAAGCGTGGGTTATTGGTTCATCAAAAGTATTCAAAAAACATTTAATGATTATCGCATATACCAGACCTGTATCAGTTAAAGTCATTTTGTTGTGCTATCGAATAGCAAATGAGGAAAAGAGATCAATTAGTTATACTAGTACATAGGATCATTGGAAAGCCATTCCCTGCTTTAAAGTTGTAATACTGGACTAGAATAAAAGAAAGAGTCTTAATTCAATCGCAATTGGTAGGAAATTTACTTGTGGTAAATGACATTAAATTTCATTTTTGACGTTAGTTTCAAGGTTTGTGTAATCAATCGGATGGGGCCATCTGATACAGAAGCCTTGCGTAACCGTATGGCTAAGCTGGGACTCCTTCGAGCCATGTCTGCTTGTCCTTCTGTTGGGAAGAGCGATATCCTATCAGTTGCACCCAAGTGAAGAGAAGTTGCTGTGAATTTAGCCCATTTTTTATCATTAGAAAAATGAAACATCTCTGCAGCTGTCAAATTATCTATCATCATGTCACGCAAATTGAATACTTATCCCACAAAATTTGGACGACGCTGGATATTTTCAACTATTCCTACTTGATTGTGTGGTTACTAGCAATGTCTATTGTGCCTGTTACCAAATCCTCAAGTGAAAAACAGTTTCGTTCGATTACGGCATGTTGTTTAAATGGGCAAAGCCAGTTCCCCCATCCACCCAAGCATACCGTCTGCGTAACCCAACATTCCGTCACACATCTCTGGTAATTGGAAATACCATTGCTGGACGCAGTGCTATTTCTAAGGCTTCCACCTCAGTGCCTTTGTTATAATCTTCTGTGCAGAGCGATACTTTCTTGCAATTTTCCTCATACATTCCTTTATGAATTTTTTTTGGGGGCTTTTTCCGCCTCTTTAATTGTTTGAACATGCAGTCTTGGATTCCACTGCGTTTAGCATCGTTTGGCTTATCCTGTTGACATTCCTTCGTGGGTTTGGGGAATCCAATGTTTCATTGCCATCCGAGTTCTGCCCGCCAACCCACTCTGATAGCATGATTGCAATCACTGTTTCCCCACACCCAATGGAAAAGGCCCAAGTTCGAATCTCGTCAATGGCGTGAGGAACTTTTGTGGACTTTTTTCAAAACGTGGCTCAGTTGGTCGGTCTCAAGCAAAGCAAGTAAGGAAGGCCAAGAAAGTATGTGTACATCACTACACATTATTGTGATATGAAAGCCGTACGTGGGCGGCCATTATCCTTCTGAAAAATAACGCTGGATGGAGCGCAGAAAGAGAAGAGGCACTAGTCTTAGATGGTTTCAACGTAATGTCTAGACGTCAACATGTCATCAATAACGATGAGAGATGAGCCGCTGTTATAACAGACGGCCCCATACTGTGATGCTTCGCCAGCTGCATTGCTTCTGTCCCTCTGGGATGTCTCCAGACCCGCATACAGCCTTCATTGTATCCAAAACAGAAACGCGATTCGTCACGAGAGATGACATGATGAGTTCTTGTCACCAAGCAGAGAGCTGCTTGGTGACAAAAACGATATCGTCTGCTTCACTGCATGTGCTGACGATAATGCAACGGCGTCAGAGGCAGAGGAGGCCATGGACAACGAGAATGCAGCTCACTTCTTGCAGCCGTTTTCTAATCGTGCTCTCTGAGAGGCAGACAGCGATTCGTCGATACTCCTATTCCGATTTGTGATGTTCTTCTGATGATACCAGTTCTGTGACAATGTGTTCAAGTACCGTCCTGTACCTTACTGTTGGAAACAGCGTCTAAATCGAGCGAGATGATCGACACTTACTATGGATGACGTTATTCGCCGGATTGACTGTCCAGCTTCCGAAAATCCAATAATCCGAATCCATTCAAATTCCCTCAGATGTATATAACGTTGCCTTGCGCGGGTTAGAGGCATTTCACACTGCTTTGTTTACCGTTTTACTTCTGTTTATACCTGCTAGCGTTTACACACATTTTAACAGCAACATTTTCAGATTACTACACCAGGGTCATAACAGACACATTACTGGATGTTCAACTAAACCCATCATGCTAATCTGTCGCGTCCATATACGTCACAGTTATGCATGGTTTCACTGACACAGTCTGAGAAAACATTCACATCAGAAGATTTAAAACAGTAATCCAACCAAGGAAAAGAAGAGTAGAAATCTCGTAGATTATCCCATTTTGAAAAGGCAAACAACACGAGGCTGAGAATGGCCACGAGGGAAAGGCTCCATTACAGAAGAGTCCATCCGTAAATTGTGATCTGTGGTGTTCAGGGGACCACCTTATTCGGCGGTATATGTGTAATATGTACATGTAATACAAAGCACTACCTAAAATTATATACTGCTCTACCATTAATATTCGGATACCCCTATATCTGTAAATAACTTTTAACTAATAACGTTTACTGAAACATTTAGCCTTTATGACAGCTTCTACTCTCAGCAGAACACTCTTGACCAGTGTTTTGTAAAGTCTTTGATATTTTCCGTCATTCAACCTTCAAAGTTGTGACCAGTTCAGCTTCGGCGGTATGTCCTCACACGCACCAGACGATTCACATCCCAGAGGGTCTCTATAGAATTTAGCTCTGGGCTGGCCAGGCCAATCGATGTTCATGTTCACCTCAAACCAGTCCGTCACAACCAGAGTAGTAGGATATGGAACGTGATCCTGCTGATACACTTAGGGGCCTTCCCTGACATGCTGCCACAACTTAGGTAATGCATTACAGTCCAGGAAGTGTAGATAGACCTCGGCATTTATGGTTTTGTTCAAAAGAACCAAATGATCCCTGGCCAAACCATGATAATCAGTCCCAGACTATCACTCTGCCAAACTTCATTGTCGTGACGATACAGTACAGCAGGTAGCTTTCTTCGGTCGTCCGCCAAGCCACACCCAGGCACAACTTGATAACTGATAGACAAAGTACTGTGACTCATCACTCCAAAGCACAGCTTTTCATTGGTCTATGGCCCCAGAACTGCGGCCTTACACAAAGTTAGAGGACGTACGGAATTAGTCGGTCGGAGTGATTAGTAGCTTGTGAGTGGTTGCGCCATCGTGGTAACTCATATTATTCTATATCCTGCACACTGCACTGGTTCCATGTATCCCGGATCGTCCCATTAAGGGCCCGTGTATGCTGCGACAACGTAGACCAGTGTTCCGAGTGAACGATTCTTTGCAGGGCTGTCCTCTCACGTTTCTGTCATCTTTAGAGGTTTGCGAGGTTTTCCACATCGTTTTGTGAGCTTCAGTACATCCGCTTCCAATTTGAAAATCACACCACCAATCATCGATTTAGGGACATTCACAGAAATGTCGGGTACATACCAATCGCTTATGTTGCACCTTATTATTGTTCAACGCTGGAAGCCTGTTAACGTTTTTTTTTTTTTTTTTTTTTTAATGAAAATCCCAAACAAGAGAGGTATTAGAACCTATAATACTTAATACCGTGGATGGATTGGAGGTTGAGAAGACGAAAGAAGATATTCGTTGACTTTAGACTTGAACTTCTGTAGATTGTAATTTTCTGGAAATACGTATGAAGGAAGGCTGTTCCAGAAAACGGCAGTTGAATTAATGAACGAGAAAGATGAAAAGTTGGTTTTGTGAGTTTGAGGTTGGACAGTAAATGGATGTTGGCTGGTGGCACCGCGTGTTCGGACTGTTTTAAAGGAGAGAGCGGGAATTATAGAAACCAATTCAGAAGAACAGTGCCCGTGGAAGTATCTGTAGAAAAGGCATGCAGCAGAAACAGGACGTCTATGAGACAGAGAGTGAAGAGACCCTGTTAGAGAGGAGTCATTTATTAACCTAACTGCCCTCTTCTGAACGGAATCTAGAAGCCTGAGAGAGGTTTTGGGGGCACCGCCTCAGATCTGGGAACAATATTCCATGGTAGGGCGGATTTTCGATTTATACAGAGTGAGCAGCTGTCTGGAAGAAAAGTAACGCCGAGAGCGAAAGAGAAAAAGTTTTTTAGATGCAGAGTAAGCAATATTTGTAATGAGCTTGTGCCAAGAGAGATTAGAAGTCAGGGTAATCTGATAAAGAGATATATCATTTTTCCTAGAAATCGGAGTGTCACCAAAGATAAGCATAGGAGCAGAAGAATTCTTTTTGCGAAATACAAGACAAAACTGAGTTTTAGAAGGGTTGAAATCAACTTAGTTGTGTTTGCCCCACTGGAGAATACCTGGAGATCGGCATTTAAGGAATTGGTAGCAGATATTCGAGAAGTTGAAACTAATTGAGCAGGCCAAGGCAAGGTTTCTCAAACTGGAAGTTAGAATGCTATGTGCTATCATCAGCAAAACTATGGATAGGATTTCCGGTCAATAGAAGAAGGTCATTAATATTCAAAAGGAAAAGAGTGTGGGGAAAGAACTGAACCTTGGGGGACACTAGCATTAGTAGAGAAGTTAGAAGACAGAGAGACATCTACCATCGCCCTCAGTGAGCAGTCAGAGAGAAAACTGGATATCCAATTACAAAAAACAGTTGGCAAACCATAAGATGGGAGCTTGTTTAGAAGACTTTTATGCAAAATAGGATCGAAAGCCTTTGAGATGTCTAGAGAAACTGCTTGTGTAACTCCATCAATCGTGGCATCTTGCATTCACAATGCTTTAACTGTATCCTCGATTTCCCACAAACATATTTATAGTTATATCTGACATGCGGTGCTTGGGTAGGACGTGATCAACTGTAAATGTAGGGTTGTTCGGATATTTATAGTAGGGAAGCGCATATATGCCTATGATTTTGAAATAGTATGCACTCTAGGAGACCGTAATACGATTGTAACTCAAAGAAACACTATTGAATAAACATTAATTACAGTAGTGTTTCACAAAGGAGCGCCATTGCAATTAAGGTTTACTCAACAGTGTTTCTTCCAGCAAATAAAGTCAATCGAGACATTTTTGGTAGTTTTTGAAGTGTACGAGCGCCATTCAGCTATTTATTTGTATTTTGATTTTATTTGTTTGGCTGTAATAGGGGAACCTGAGTTGTTCCGGGACCTGACACCTCTTTAAGGGCGGCACGTCTGTGTTTGCTCTGAGTATCATCATGCTGGGAGAGTCTCCACATGTCAGATATCACTGTTTCTAACACTATGCTACGCTCCTGTTGAAGCTGCTCATCGCCTACTGGGTTTGGGAGCAAGAAAATTCAAAATTTTTCTGTGGATTTATAGCACTACAGTATCGTGGACTAGTGTGGGACTTTTATTGCTTCTGTTATTTATAAGCGACTACAGCAGACTCGCTGCTTTCTACCTGTGGTTAATACAGTGCACGTGATAACCGTGGACGCATTTTAGTAATTTATCGTCGTGTTTCGTTTTTTTGTTACGCAGACAAGGTCTGCTGTTCTACCCTCGTGATTTATGGCCGGCTCGCTTTACTCAAAGAGAACTGTGTTTCCTTTCATGCTTTGTGCTTCTCTATGAGGACTTCTATGCGTATTCATAAATAAATAAATATAGCAGTCGTAGTGCTTTACCAGTAACCTACGCCATGTTTTTGAATACGACACATGATTCGTAACTGAATCCATTTTATCACTCATTTCCATTGAATTGAAGGTGCGCAAATGTGTGGACTGTGTTTACTAGATAGGCGTTTTCGTTCACTTAAAGAACGATACCAGGAAAAAATATGGAAAGAAAATAAAAGTAAATCACCATTTTCAGATGTCGTATTCCACACTGATGCATCTTTTCGACTGTAATAAAGGAAGTAATTGTTAAACAATGAATATAAATATGGTTTTAAAGGCAGATAGAGTCCTTTCCCTTATTATTATGTGCTTCATTGGACAGTATCATACAGGAAGGCATTGTCGATGGGCACGAACAACGGCCAAATAAGTATGATAGATTTTCATACGAATTGCAGCCTGTTTATTTCTTTTTCTGATGGTTAATATTTCTCTGCTGGATGATGCAACAAAATAATCTTAAAGTTTAATAACAAATGGCAATTTTCCTCGATACACTCAGCACAGTTAATCTTACATTAACCTTTAGTCTTTAGACGCTCTTTAGTATTGGCTGTAGGTATGATTACAGCCAGGGTATATTGCCAATTTGTTAACGACGGGGTAGTTCCAGAAGGATTTTAGCTGAGGATCATCCCCCATTAAATTTAACGGTCTGTTTTAAAATAGACCTTTAAAATTTAACGGTCCATTTTTTTTAACAAGGGGCTAGAATAATCCCCCAAAATTTAACAGGGACTCGTGTGATCTCCTCCACCTTCAAGCCCTCTCTCCCTTATTATAGCTGCGTACGTAAGTTTAATGTCCGGAATCGTAAAATCTATGTTGTCTTCCTGTAAACCAGCTTGTTTAACATATTGCTATGTAATTCTTCGCCTTTTTCCTCGGCTTGCTTTAATTTGTATGGATTTATTTTGTACATTGCTTCTTTGATCATATTTTACACTCTTTTACGGTATATTGGGAGTACAGTGTGATTTAAGGTTGATCCTGTTATGAATATTTTCTACGATCATTTTAGTTATACAATCAGACAGTGATAACATTGCAAACAAATTCTCAAAAAAGATTCTGCATTTCTTGGTATTTCTTTTAAGAATGCAATTTTTAAGTATGCTAATTCCTAATATGATCTTAGTTTTTGCAAAGCCTCAATGGCTTGTCCAAAACAGAAAAGAAAAAAACGCAAATATGCAACAATATTGTATCAGAGTAATTAATCTTTGCTCACAAAAGATCACACATTAAAAAAGCAGAACTTTTTTTTCTGTTCTTTGATTAACCTCTTCTGGGGTTAATCAAAGAACAAAATTGTTTAAACTCTACATATATACGTCTTGTTCTTTTGTGGTTAGTATGGTCATCTCGGACCAAGAACCAGAATAGTTGTCCATCATAGCTTCATATCACCTTCCTTGTTTCTCATCTCCATTGACTGTATGTCCTGCTGGAATCTTTTTCCCGTGTTCTTTACTAGCATCGCACAGATTTTGTCTGAATCCATCCAGGCGGTAAATTGCAAATAATAGAGATTGATGAACATTCTTCATCATATTTTTACGAAATTTTCGATGAACTTATCAACCAGTTTTTTTGTAATTTTCACTCTTAATGTTTCCAGGAAAGCTATTCCCTTTCAAGCGAAACCAATGCTAATCTTTTCGCACAGCATCATTTATTTTGTCCTTCAATTCTTGTGAAGCCAACATTTGCTTAACTTTTGGACCAATAAATGTTCTACCTTTCATTTTTATCAAACAGTTTTGGATGGATAGATTGTATATGCTTGAAGGCCACCTTGAGGATCTAATGCTTAAACAAATATTTGACCAGTCTCAGCTGGATGTGGAGCGGTGAAAACAAGGCATTGTTTCTTGGAACCAGGAGATTGTTCACTGCGTTATATACGACAGGATGCAACTCACTTCTGGCAGGCTATTCTCTTTTTTCACAGCTGTGCCAGAAGCGAAGAAAGCAAAGAAACTTAATGAAACCACATTGCAAACCCAGAGGAACCCTAGAACCTTGAAGCTACTCACAGACATCCCTTATACTGGTCATACTTGATCTTCTCTAACACAGTCTTCACATTTCCGTATTCTTCTTTAATATGAATAGAATACGCAACAGGGATTGACGGGTTTATATTCCCATTGTGAAGCAAAACAGCTTTCAAACTTTTACTTGAACTGTCTAGGAAAAGATGCTATTCTCCTGAATTGTGGCTAATACTAATTTCTTCATAAAGACCAATCAAATCAAACAGTAGCACAGGGATTTTTGAACAGTGTGAATACATGAACAAGTGAAGTGACTTTTTCTGTATGCGGAAGTCTTGCAGTTGGGTTCCAGTAGATTCCACTGTTTTAAACGAGGTGCCTGGAGCTCTGAGAGACCCAAGTCTCTCATAAGACATTATTGTTAATTAGGGAAATGTGGCGTATTATTTGAACGGACTTTTCATGTGTAGTCTTAATTGTCCCGTTCGCCAGATTAGTCATCCACTGCTGAAGAACTCTTTTCTGGAAGGTGGTTTGGAAAGTGACAGGTTTTCTTTATGTGGC
This sequence comes from Mastigoproctus giganteus, assembly GCF_048544385.1. Classification (NCBI taxonomy): domain Eukaryota; kingdom Metazoa; phylum Arthropoda; class Arachnida; order Uropygi; family Thelyphonidae; genus Mastigoproctus; species Mastigoproctus giganteus. The sequence continues at coordinate 150,980,961 of NC_143578.1, read as the reverse complement.
ACCAGAGCAGCGTGGGTTGGAATGTTGGGATACAACACAGCTTTTCGATTCGCAGACTTTTTAAGCTTTGATATATCCATTATATAAAAGTAGTAGTCGACATGATGGTTTGTAGGTTCTCTTCATATATTTGAGGTCCGGCCAAAGACATCCACTTACGACTACCAAGAAACCTTTCCTCAAATGTTTACTTGCAATTACGATATCAGAAATTAAGGCCTACAACGTACAGTATCTTGATCATCAATAGGCATTCCAAAATAGGCTTCATATGCACTGCATAACTTGGTGCCACCGACTATATTAAGCTTCGGAAGAGACATTCTGGAGATTTCACCTTCGTTCGGTGGCCATAGGAAAAAAATGCATAAATAAATAAATAACGTCATTATATGAATATTACAGGCTCATATCTGCACTTATGTAATACACATAAATCTCGCAAAATTATAACATATTCAATTTCGGCCAAATATGGAAACTCAATGACATAATTACGTCCAATAAACAGTTGAAATAAACATAATTTTTGTTATATAGTGTAATTATAGTTAGATCATTATCATTTTCCAGATACAGAGTTACAGATCGATCTAGCCGTAATTTAAACAAAGTGTCCATAGCGTCAGACAAATTTTTCCACCTTAAAAAAAAAAAAAAAAAGGTTAAGAAACCCGATAAAATTATGCACGTGAGCCTCACAAGATGAATAATCAGACAGTATGTAAATTGGAAGAGAAAATAAATAGGATACAAACGATATTGTAGTATTTGGTGTGACATTTGCTTTTATTAGTTTCTATAGAACAACGAATATTGACGAACAAGTCTGTCAGAAAGGTTTTATGGTACCCAGATCATGTGGAAGCGCAGCTTATAACCAAATTTTGAGTGGCTTCGCACAGTTCGGTTCCATGAGTTTAAACGGTCCACTTCGCAAACTTCTGTTCATTCTAGACGAGATTCTAGGAGAGCTTGCCGATATTGGTACCAATGTATAGCAGAAAACACCCTCAGCCATTGTCTAGGTTCTGGAGTACAAATATCAGTGCGCGAGGACGGATAATTCGCAGTCAGATGCGGCTGACAGATTTGTCTCCTTGTTACTTCATCTTCTTGGGACATCCAGTCTCAAGAAGCACCGTTGACATGTGGATATGTGTTTATGCAAGGGGCGGCTCCTAGAACGTCAGTTCAACTCCGCCTTGTATTTCTCTGAAGAACAGTACCACTGTAAAAGAAAGGGCCAGATACGTGAGTAGTGTAAGTTTGTATGAGTAATGTGTATGTTCTGTTATGTTCTGGCTGCTTGTCTACCCGGAAGCATCAGTCACCCGGAGAGATGATTCTGGGTACTCGTTCACACCATGGGAAGGTGGGCCAGTTCCAGTAGATGGGGCACCTATGGTCTCAGAATATGAGACAAAAAAAAAAAAAAAAAAAAAAAAAACACACCTCTGGGGCCTGGGGCCCATTCCAGAGGAGGGGGTGGTGAAAGCCGAAAGAGAGAGAGAGAAAGAAAAGGGTAAAGAAAAAAAAAAAGAGTATATCTTCCAATTGTGTAATCATTAGAAACAGTAGCAACAAAACACATCAATGCCTCCAACCAGATGAATTTTATCAACTAGGTGCTACTGGAATCATACTTTTCCTTAGTTCCTGTTAACAAAAAGATGAACTGTAGAAACCAATTGCGAACTTTTTTATCATTAAGGAAAGTCACATTCGGGATAATAAGTTAGTCAGCCTTCCTGTTGGTATCCCATCTTGTCTGCCATAAATTGATTTATTTATTCAAACATCTCTTCTTTTCGCCCTCACAGTCAGAGCGAATATTGATCTCTGTACCAAAAAAATTCTATAGGAATTTCCCTCTTAATACGGTAGCAAAAACCATGATACAACAAATATAGATCCATGAGTATCGCTCCAGTCAACAGCCAGGCTTTTTTTCCCTTTTTTTTTTTTTTTTTAATATTTTCAGTTCATGGATTTTTATTTCTGACAAAGTAGAACTTGCTTGAAAGTACCCGAAATTTGACTATCTGTATCACCCAGATCATTATTTTGAAAAGCTGCTCCTCGATTTCAACATGTTTAATGAGTCAGAAAATCTTGAATAAAGTAGTCGTAGCTACTTTATTCAAGATTCATATAATCTTTTTCTAATTCTTCATTGGTCGCTCTTTTTTGAAGAGAAAGAAAATGATAAATAAATTTTCTGTTCGTAATCTAGTATGATCCAATAAGTCAGGAAAGTTTACAAACATTTGACAAAAGCTCGCTCATTATAGTATTTGTTGTATTTCTGTATTTAGCAGTCACATAGAACCACGGTTAACTCATAGTGTAGCTATTCCGTCAGCAAATAATTCGTGAATTTTTGTTGGTAGGATTCAACTAGACCAGTTAAATAGTTTATATCAGTATTAGCCCATTCTGAATTCCGTAATTAATTTACTTTACGTTTAAGACAGCCCTTCTTATTTTAGTGACTTGACTGTCTAGTTTAAATGACCTACCATCCCCTTGTGTTCTCATGCGTTTAAAATAGTAGACACCCTGCGAACTAGAGAGCTGTCATCTTGGAGTACAGGAGAGCCGAAATCACGTGTCCATGAAACGTTCAACAAAAGGAATAACCTGATTATCCCGAATATTTGTATATTCAACCTGACTGGTATTGCAAGTACGGGACCCACTCCATAATAATTAAAACATCTCCAAAGCATCATTCAGCTTGTACGACACCTTACACATAGTCTGGACGAAATATCTCATTGCTTCTCCTGTGAACTCAGTGTCTGACATTAGAATATAGGTAAAATTTGTATTCATCAGAACACATCACAGCGTTTCACTGGAAACATCAACTGTCCAATTTTATGCCTTTTAGTCCATATTAGCCGGCTTTATTATGCTCATCTAATTAATATTGGTCTTTTTCGGAAGCCCTGTTCCAGATATCTATGCCAAAAATTGGCTGATGTGGCCTAATTAACTACTTGTAGCAGTTCTTGTCTCGTTTAATATCGTTTATCGTTTTCTAGAGGCGATATTTGTTGCCAATTATGATCACTTTAGCACAGACTTTCGACCACAATTCTGCAGCCTATTTCTTGCTGGTTTCGACTCACATCATTCCTTAAAAACTCTTACTACATTACTGTTCTTTCGGATACATTATATATAAAAGAAAATTCAGCTACCTTTTCAACTTTCTTCAGACCTGCCAAATGCCATCACACTTTTTTGTTATTCAGTCTTTTATGCGCTCAATGTTTCTTCACCACAGCTTGTATTCCTGTAAGTAGAGAACGCAGGTTAACCTTATGCACTAATTTCAGTAAGAAAACAAGAGTAGAAGCTATATGTATTCAATCTATTATATTCCCTAAATACCACATGTGATTATTTTTTTTGTCCTGTTTTCTTAAATTTAAACTCACGGGGCATTTACAAATGAAACAAGGGAGCAGAGTTAGTAGTTGTTTACTGGTAAGGTCCGATCTTCTGCATTGACGTCCATGCAATCCTGGAGTGAGTTAAGGAAGCACATTAGATCAAAGGCTATGAACTGAAATTTTAAAGATGCTCCGAACACCATGAGTTCTCCACCTGGCTGCGAACAAGAAGTTCTACTCATTTATAGTTAATATTGAGTTACTAGGGAGTGGAGTATACCAAGAATGATAACTTGTATACTCGACCCAACTACAATCCTTGCAGCCATCACCAGCAACCAACAGAACATAATAAAATTCCTCTCACAGTTTTCTTTAAAAACCATTCCAGAAAAATATGCATTTAAATATATCCTTCCCACTGATTCTCGTACATTCATATAAGGATCTGCAAATCCATGTAACTCCAATCCGGCTACTAACCTTGCATAGAGATAAAGGCATAATGCTGACCAAAAACTACTTAGCTTTACCCGTCACAGGGTGGATTTAAACAACAAGGTTTGCTGATTCAAGAGGCGTGTCAAACAGCACCTATTACATGCCGCTGAGTGTGACCATGTTACAGCATATCTAACATCATTTTAAAGCAAGATAAAACACCTGAAATCCGAATGTCTACGGAAAAAACCATGAAAACAAAAAAAAAATATGTTTTTTAAATCCAATGGATTCTGCTTAAGTATCATTTCCCTTCAACTACACGCACTTCAGAGATAATTCCGAAAAGCCCACAATAACGCACAATTTCTGACAACTATGCCACTGGAGAATCTTTGCATACTCCTTAAGAGCCCTTCTTGCTGTACAGTCTGTCGCATGGAGGATAACGAAGATCGAGAAGTTCCTGCTAGTGAATATGCTGCATATTAAACAGCAAGAGGCCGATTACCTGAAGTTTATCCGAAGAAGACGAATGATGAATGAACGTTCGCTTCCTAAAGACCTTTCGATCGAAGCATCGTGGTCAACACGTCAGTATGGAATAAGAAAACTTCGAACTGCAATGACCGTTCACTGCTCTGTATACTAAATAGAAACTGATTAGTCTGATCTGCTTAGCCATGTAGTGTTAAAAAAAGTCTGTCCAACTGATTATTCTACATATATATTTTTTGAGTATACCACTGGAAACAAAACCTTAAAGGATTTTTTTTTCTAATTGAATTTTAAGACCTCTTAAGTCCTCTAGACATCAGATAATGAAACGGACCCCCTGAATATATAATATTCAATCTGATCTAAAGTTTTCTGCTAAAATTATTGACAGGCTGCTAGAATAGAGGCTGCTAGAATAGAGTAGAGTCTTCTCAATGACATACGTGACCAATAGAGACAGCGATATTATAATTACATTCTATAAAATAAGGGCAAAACAAGGATTCCATATAAAGCCTATAATGCATATTGGTTTGGAGACCTCAATTTACGAAAGATGTGAAAATACTGGAGAGGATACAGATCACTGAGGGATAATCCAATCGGAGTGTTAAGATTTTAAAAGGGTTGAGAAAACTAAACTTTAAGGAGGTAACTCTTCTCAATACACAAGGGAGCTTTAATTTTAGACGAGATAATTGTATTGTCTGGAATATGGTTAGGAAATGATGATATAGGCATTAAGAAATATGTAGAAATTTGAAAGACAAAAACATATATGTACGTATAATAAGATACTCTTATACCATTGGATTTAACAAAACAAAATGGTTTTGTTAAATCCAGTTACAAAACAAAACAAAACAAAATTTAACAAAACAAAACCATTTTGTTTTGTTTTGTGTTTTTCGACTGATGCTGCACGATGCTGCATAAGCTTTCATCGGTGCATCATTTTGCTAATATTGATTAATATTGATTGGTGAGGAGACTACTTCGATTAATCAATCAAGCAGATCCAGAACATGAGATTAGATGATGAAAGTTATAAAAGGCATCTGTATGAAACATTTGATTTCTCGAAGTTATTGCAAAAAGTAAATTTCTGATAGCAATGACATGCGCTTTCGTGCGCTTTCGTAGCTATCCGTGGTAATAGTCTTACAGCTTGTGACAATACATTGACGTAACATGACCTAAGACGCCGGTCTTCGAAGTTAGCACAGTGTTACTACCATTTCGTTTCCAGACCATGTGGAAAATGCCAGAGTTCGAATCCTGTCTTAATAGTGCAGTTTGTTGGTGTCGGGAACTGTCCATGGCTTTCTCTCCGGAAATGTCTGGTGTTCGTGCAGCAAACGGAAAAGTCGGTTGTTACAGATATAAGCCTTAGTTTCTTTTACGCATAGTAACAAACACACTAAACCAACAACAACTTGAGAGATCATTGCCTTTGAAAAGATTACCTTTCATTAAATTTGTCTGTTCTGCAAAAAATAGACGCAAGTCCACAATTATTATCTGTGGACAGGCTTTGAGAAATTAATAGCGCAAACTTAGATAGTAAACGAAAGTATTTTATACACTGAAAATTTACATTTCCTCAGTATGAACGATAAAAGTATATAATTTGTAGTGGGGAGCGACTTTTACAGGAGAAGATACGGTGAAAGTGCAACATAAAAGTGAACACCTTCCCTTCCCTTTTGTGGAATCGTCAGTGCAGCCACCGCCAGTTAAATAGGGTTGGATAGCCTTTAGCTATAATGACAGGTTGCACATCTCCGTGTTAATAATTAAATGTCTTCTGCAGAACAAAGTACCATACCATGCAAAGCAGTACGTAACGAGATCATTGCAGAAATCGCTGAACTTTTTTCGAATTCCGATGTGGAAAAATCTAAAAAACATATCAGAATATTACGATTATTCTTAAATTTGAAACACACTTTTACAACAACGTGGTAATATTGCAAACCTCGCCCCCCCCAAATTCAAAATTACCTAAAATTAATATTGCACGACTGAGGCTTTACAATTCAGACAATGAGACATCAGCAAATCGCTTATGTAAACTGCTTGCTGAAAAAAAAGAAGTACGTAGTTGTTTTTGAAGTCGAGAAACTCTTCTAATCAAGTCTGGAACAGCCTTTATAAGGTTGTTTTACTTTTAACACGGAGACCGAGTAAATTTCTCTCGGTTTTCGGGTGCATGGCTTTCTTGTCAAGGAAACGACGACGATTTTTCATCCCGCAAAACAGAAACCGACTATAAAGTATGCGAAATATATTTTCGTTTGGCGCCTAGTGGTCTTAGTCGTCTGTGCATATTCTGAATAATTTAACTGGGACCAAGCTATTTGATTACTTCAATTGAGCAGATATTAGACCACTATTGAATATTTTATTGCAGTGTTATTCTACCTTTCTCTCTCTTCCTCTTCCAAATGGATATGACATTATATATATATATACATATATCTCATATATATATAGGAGATTTATCTACAATTTAATATATATATCGTGTTGTTAGATGAGTTAAAAAATTGTGGTCATCTCTTTCAACGGTTATCCAATCATTTGCTCTTCTTGGGCAAATGTATCAGCAACCACTCATTTCACAGATTATATGTGGTTTTTACCTAAATGTGAATTTGTTACGTAATGTACGTGTTGTCATTAAAACTTAAGCTGTATTGGGCTTAATGGTATTCATGTTGTTTTTCCATTTAGTGCTCATTTCTTTAGCGATCCGTGTACTTGTCCGATGTACAGCAGAAGACTAACAAATACTATTTCAATAGAATTTTAAAGAGTTGATGTTTACCGACTGTTTTAACAAATATTACGTCTTTCACCTAGTCCAGATCTTCATCCTTTAGACTTTACAGAAGACTGCGCTTTTCGTGGTTTATTCATTCGCGAATAAATAGGACAGTTCCTTCCCTTATAAAGTTATAGGTTCTTTGAGTAAGTTATCAGGGTCCAAAAATCTAATGTGGTAAAGAAATAGGCACAATTTGGTCTTAAGTACCTTTGGCTTGCGCCACTGAAAAAAAAAAAATTATCAAAAACAAAGATACGAAAGGTCTTATAGCACCTCTCCTCACCTCTATGTGATCGTTCCGAAGTATAAAGGGAAAATTTTTACCATTTCTTTAATAATTTTAAACTTGGGGTAGTCCTCCAGCAGATCCATTTACATTCATTCATAATTGATGCTTCAATCCAAGATAAAATCACAAGGTTGCATAAACACCTTTCTTTTAAAGTATATACTCAATCAGTAAATAAATGGTTTTCCAATGCAGTAATAAAAATGGCTGTTTTTAAGAGCTATGCTGTTAAATACATTTAAAAAGATTTTTGACCCATTTTACTGGACAGATGATTTTATTCGATTCCGGTTTGTATTGTGTGGATACCAAATCGCATCGTACTAGAACTTGAAAAGCAGGTTCGTGTTTATTTAGTGCTGTTTCGCAGTCGTTTAAGTGTAATTGTGAGTAATGAACAACCGAATAATTCCATCATTCTTGCAACACTCTCGACTGCGAGCGCCATGAAATAGAGTCCCTAATAGTCTGTACACAATAGAGTTGTTAATTCACCTCAAGTCTGCTTATCTTCAGTTTACTTTAACCAGCTAATTACAATTAAAATTCCATTAATTTTGCTGTCATTTTTCTTATCGCTTTTTCTCTATCTTGTTTGCCATCAGTAGGTGTTGGGACAATTCGTGTAATCGAAATGAAAAGTTTCAGGTCCGACTGTTTGGGAATTGCAATCATAATTATCAGGATGTTATCGATGGGCTAGGGGTGACAGTGCGAGGTGATTATCCTCTTACTGGCGGTAATAGTAACTCATCTGCCTAGGTGGAGATGGCGAGATAAAGCGCTACAGATAGAATAACTAAAAGTAATTACGTCCCTTCATCAGCGTCAAACTGACTGCTTAATATTCTTTATGGGGTAAGGAAAAAGTCTTAGAAGGGAGGCACATTAAGATTAAAAAAGAAGGGGGGTAAAGAAGCTTAAAGTAATGAGAAGTCAAAAATGAAGTGAGAAAATTAAGGATGCTGCCGGGATCCAACAGAAAGAATTCCGGAGGGGGAGAGGAAGAAACGAAGATTGAATTCTGTAACAACAGATCCAGAATAAATTATTTTTGGATCAGAAAGAGTAGTCGTTATTAAAATTCTTCAGAGAGCCATTTATGCCTAGCTGGAATTCCAATTGAAGTAATTCTAAATCGTGAAGTTTGCTGAATGCGGAGAGAAACTGTGTTTTAAATATTTATTTACCATAATTATTAGGATCGGCCATATAGTGCAAGAAAGCCAAAGGCTAAATATGATTTGAAAAATATTAAAATATCTGTAAAGAATGAAGGGCCAACAAGTACATCCCAAAAGGGTGATTTTCAGATTCATGTTTGATAACATTAGATAAAATTAGAAAATTTTTGCCTTGAAATTTGTTTAATAAAGCCTCATTTAGAATCACTTGCATGGGGAGTCACCTGGATTCATTTGAGAATGAAAAGGCAAAAATAATAATAATAATAAAATAAGTTTATGGTAATGGACTGGTACACAGTTGAGTGACACAGAGAATATCTTTATTGCAAGCCACAGAGGATGTGCATATTGTGATTTGAAGTGACCCGACACGGAAGAATATCTGGGACTGAAATTTCCAGGGTGTAAACGTACTCCAAGAGGGACACGTAGAATTACAATAGCAATAGGAGAGTACAAGAATGTTACCTTATTTCGGGTATTCCAACACGTGGTATGCGTAATTTTTTACTTTTGCTCTATAATCACTCTGATATGGCAGTGCTTGTTCGTTTTCTCTTGAAAGCCGAATGAAATCCAATGCATTACTTGGGAACATAAGACGGAAGCACGATGATGGAATTCAGATGGATAGAAGTAGTCGTTTAGGGGAGTATAGATTTCTTTGATTCCAGGGAAGGTAGGGGAGATGATTCGAGCAATGCAGTTGAATTTGTTCGAACTCCCATATTGTTCGACCTAGGATATTTCGAGTTGATTAAAACGATGGTGTATGAATAAGTTATGGTCTTTTCTGTCCATTAAGATTAGAAAACGAAATGCACGAGGCATAATTTTATATGGATTTAGATAATTAACCATATAATATCGGTGTAGATACATCATATCTACACCCATAAATTTAGCTAATAACGCTTCTCTAATAGAGAAGCGTTATTAGCAATCTTTCAAAAATTGAACTGTAAGATTAACTCTGATATAGAGTTTCATGTACTTAGTAACAAATTTAGAGAATAAAACAGTTTATATATGTATGAAATGCTATTATTTTAAAAAAAAAACCTAATACGGACAAATTAAGCGTAGATTTTTAAAATGCATTTAATAATTTCACTTTAAAATTAAATTAACGGGTCACTCCCTCCAAATTATCTTTGCGTTAAGTAAAACTTAAAATGTAGACAGTCACGGATTCGGAAATATTACGTTAATTTCGTGTTAAAGATTATTAAACCCCCAGGTCATCATATCAGTTTAAAATATTTCTAATATCTTCATATTCCATCACCTTTAAGAATGGGGAATATACCAAAAATAATTAACTACTTTTAAAATACTAACTGTAATATATAATAAAAAGATAAACGTTTAGATGACGTAACTATACGTGTGAGAAATTTTGATGATATTAATTTTTACTGTCTGTTATTGAGTAATTTCTACCTTTATTGGGTGATGTGCTCGAGACTTGTATTATAGCGATGCTGTAGAGCTAACTGCCGAGGGAAAAAAAAAAGTCCTGTGATGGAAAAACTCTACTCGTGAAGAAGTGCAGCCATCTGTTGAGCAGCTCTTGAACTAACGTTGTCTTGAAAACTTTCTGGAAGATTTGCTCGTTTGTTATATTTATTGAACAAGCATCCATCTGGTTAGTCAATCCTCAATGTAATTTAAACGTTGGCTATAATTTCATTTCATTAAATGCAAAATTCTTATAGCGTGGCCTCGACCTTCCTCTGCATCCATCCCTCTTCTGTCTTTAGTGTGACCAGTCCTTTGTAATTTCTGTCTTGAAAATAACATCGTTCTAGTAAAATTTAGCGAAAAGGGTTTCGTGCTACCACAGCTATACAGCATTACTTTATAGGTTGGGAAGAGCAACATTTTGTATGTAGAACTGAGTTCAGTTATGTTCTGCAGTTCTCGTGGCATGAAGCTTTTTTCCCCCCTAAATAATAGTTGAGTTTTTTTTTAACTGTCATACCACTTTTCATCTCCCATATTGCGAATATAATTATCTTATCACAGTGTTTTTCAGCTCTTCACGTGCCTACTTATCCGCAGATGAGACTCCCCAAAAAAGGGTTAATTGCGAAATTAGACCCCCGTTAATCCTGGGCTAAGCTGAGATTTTGAGTCAGAGATTTCTGGGGTGTTGAGTATGGCTCCCTTTTCTTTTCAGTTGCCCACCTTCACTGTTTTATTGCCATTCTTCTTTCCCTCTGTTATTTAATTGCTCTTCTGCTGTTTGAGAACATATCAGGTTGAGAAACCAATGTTTCATCTCTCCATATGAGGGATGAAACCAATGTTTCATCCCTCATATGGTTGGAATCGCTGTTTGAGATCCTTTTGAATACAAACTAAGAGTGAAATTGTCAGATTTTGGACTCCTGTGTTTCTCATCTCATGACTATCTCTTTTTGTCTATTTTTTTTTTTATCTTTCTTTATCTCTAAGTGTCTGCAAACTATTTGCCGTTTTCTGCTGTATATTATAGGTTCTGAGTTGTTTCATTTCTGTAATGTCAGTAATGGCATACACTTTAAATAAACAGCAGTATGCTTCTCCTTTTTATTCACAGTAGTGAAATACCGAGGCAAGTCGTGAGGGGATCCACATTATCATGTGGATCCCCTCACGACTCCCCTCACTGAACTGGACGGAATGAATTCTCAATTATAGGTTTTATTACATTTTAGGCCTTCACACGGGAGCCCCAAATAGCGGGTGTTGCAATGAGCATTGGTCGACCCTTACATCGATTAATGTAATGAAGGGAAATGTGTTTTTCTAAAATTAAAACTATTTCCTTTAAGCAGCCGGAAATGGGTGTGGAGGGAGGAAAGCGAAATGAAGCATCACGGGTTTCATTTTTCAGTCACGTGGCTTCTTTTTAAAATATTCTCTCTTCTTTTTCCATTTGTTGTAAGCAAGAAGGTGGTTTGAGATATTATAAATACGCATGCGTACGAAATATTAGCCAAAGCTGCCATAATTAAAGTTGCGAGATGTTTAGTTCCGTTTTCGCGTGGGAGAATGCCGCATGAGTGGTTCTTCCTGCTGTAATGCCATACGTCATCTCGTGGCATGCAAATTATCACGTAGGGTGCCATGTCCACCAACTAATGGAGTAGAACTGTGCATGCCCTTTAATCCTGGGAGAATATCTCTCATTTTAGTCATACCGCTGCACATTGTCTTCGGAATAAAAGTAATTTTCAAGACTGGCACGCACACCGCATTCTTTTGTTCATATTAACTAGCCCTTGAGTAAGAAAAGAATCGTAAAGTTTCTCTAACAAAAATTGCCTCCACTTTTGTGGAACGGAATACCTTAATTTGGTAGCGATCTTTAAGTGCAACGTTGAATCATTCTAAGATTTAATAGGATTTCCAGGATGTAAATATCTAGAGAAGTAAAAGGATACAAACTCTCTGAAATACAAGAGCGGATATCGACTCTTCGGATAAAGACGATGGCGAAGAGGGTAAAGCAGATAACACCATATTGATTGAAGGAGAGTATGCAAAGTAGCATATATCTCGACTGAAAATAAACCTACATTGGTCTCAGAAGTCAGATTACTTCGTCAGCAGGAAGGTGGCTTTAGTTCTGCAAGCTGTACTTTCAGTTATTCAGGTATTGGAGGTCATCAGTATGCTCTGCTACAATACCTGATAGTCACGTAGCATAGAGAGACTGGATCCCATACACTCCAAAGAGCTAGTTGTTTCCTCTGTCTGGTTCCCTTACTAATGCGATTAATTCGTATTCGTATTCTAATCAGGTTTAGAAAACAGTATCCATAGCATTATACTGTTTGATATATTGACATATTACGTTGTATGCACACTCATACGTAAGTAACCTAGAAGGCCAATCTCCAAAGAACTGGGAACCGAGAAGGCTAGTTAAAACCAGCCTTCTCAGATGTCATCTCTGGATGTAGCGCTCATATTTCCTTCTTGCATTGTTTCTTCGTAAAAGCGGCCCACAAACAGCGATGAAAAAGTGCAAAATAGTCTCAAAGAGAGCGTTCAGTGTTACGATTCGTGAGTCCATTCATCGAAGTACTTGTCCAGCACTTCAAAGGGGTATCTCTAAGGCCATTGGCTCCAGACCTACATATAACTACGGAATGGCAGGATGTTGGGCTTTGCTCTCTTTACGAGGTTGTTTAACGATTTCGCTGGCAGCACTTAGTAGAATTGGTATTGATTTACGGAGGGTGAATGAATTTTACTGACAATTAGAATCTCTTTCTGTCTCGTGCATGCATTCATTTCTCTTTACTTTGTTTCTTGAGTAACAAACTTCCGTCCATTCCTGTTTACTTTATTATCTTCCGTATAAAGGGTTGTCTAATTGCAACCATTTATTTAACTCCCTGCTTTAACAGATGGCATAAGTGGCGCCAACACAACTCTTCCGTGAGCGGACCTAAAGAATGCCCGATGCTTTGTTTTCCTCTCGTATGCTCCTTAGTTCTTTTGTAACCAAGTCTTTAGCGGAGCTGACACCGCAAGGAGTCACGCACATTACGAAACGAAGAATGGATCTCCCTGCATTAACGTTCCAGTTTTGCTCAGCACACAATAGCACACAGCCCGAAGCACGTGAAACTACAAACGGTTTCTTAAGACGAGATCAACCCTATTAACGTCATGCTCAAGTCGTCTGTTCATATTATATTGTAACTCTCATAAGGGAAGAGGAACTGGCACGGGATGGTTTTAATTGCTGTTAGCGGTCCCCCAAAGAGACAAGCCATTACGAATGTCTGCGTAATTAGTCACTGAGGATAGAAATCTGCACGAAGATTGGGCAAATGACTGAACACTACCGTTTAGAATTTGCAAGAACAGCATTTAGCCCAAAACTCACGAAAAACAAATGGAAATAAAAGTACAATGAGTGAGAGAGGAGGGACAGAGAAAAATGGAAGCCAAGTATCTGGAAGCTCCACTCTTTATCCCCCTCCATCTCCTCCCATTTACGGACTCTGTGTCACTGACGAATTTAAAACCTCTTATAGAACTTGGTTCTTTACTGAATTAACTACATCTAAGGCGCAGTATCACGGACTGACACGTCTAACTTAAAATTCTAACAGAGATCTAACAATATGGCCACCTATGATGGCCATATTGTTAGATCTCATCGGCCATTCCATATTAAATCGAATCAAAATCGTATTTATCTATTTGCACAAAAATTCATGCGCCTCAGCTCATTGCAGTTAGTATATAAAATTCCGTTTCAATTGTGATGGTTCATGTATAAACAATAAACTTGAAGTCTCTTCTGCTTCACCTAAAATTTTAGTAGGTATTCTCGGTTCTCTGAAACAGTATTAAGTGTAAATTTTTAATTCGACACAAAGTGAATGTATTCTGCTTATTTTGATGAGTTATTTTTATATTGTAAAATAATAATATAAATAAAGTTCATTTTTCTATTACCTTAAGGTAAAAACCTTTTTTGTTAAAATTTTAAAACAATTAGCTCTAAAAGTTGTGTCGGATTAAGGGTGGGCATAAAGAGTGTAATAATCGCATCCCTCAAAACCTTGACGGAATTCCTAAATATAAGAACTGATATAATAATTCTTTAAATTAAATTTTAGCATTATATTATAATAATAGAGTGGAATTTGCTTCATTTTTAGGTTAGATTGAATTAGATGTGTGTTAAGATTAACAGGGACTTTGGGCTAAAAATCAAATGGGCTAATAGCACCTGCCGAATTTCATCGAAACTTTGGAAAAGAGTAAACTTTCCAAATGCTTTATGAATGTTTGATTATTCATAAAATTGGTTTTTGCTTATAGGAATTAATTAGTCAAGGAAAAAGATGGCAACTTAGATTATAATATACTGTACAGGCATTTTCAATTAACGCAGGAAGGGTCCCAAGGAGTTCTAAGAAAGGGGGCTAATTGGTACCGGTCTGTTTCGATACGTACTGCCTTGGCGTTTCAAAAATGATCTGGATGTAAGGTTATCAGCTAAAATAAACACACGTTTTGGGGGAGGGACGGAACTAATATTAGGCGCTGCACTAGTAAATGCTGTTACAGTGAAACTTCTTTCTGCCACCTGTCGAAAAATAGCTCACTACAAATCCAACGACATCACCTGCTCTGTTGCCATAGTTATTTTGTATTACCTGACTATAGTCATAGTCATCTTTGAACAATTTCGCGATAAATAGATAGTTTTGTAGATTTTTATGTGAGTGAAATGCTTTTTACTTTTGATTGTCATGTTTTTATTAGGAAATTATTTTATAACTACATTTGTCATACATTTATAATTTTTTTTCACTTTCATTCTATTAAATATTCTTTAAAATTGAGCATATTGATAATATTTCACTGTTGTCTGACCATATTTCTTTTAAAAAATCGAAGTATCTATAGAAAAGGCACGCACTGAACGTCTGTGAGACAGCAGTGTGACTTTGTAAGAGATGGATCATTAATAAACCTGACTGCTCTCTTTTAGATAAAGCCAAGGAGCTTGAGAGAGGTCTTGGTGACACCGCCCCCAGATGTGGAAACATATTCTATACTTGGGCGAACTTGAGATTTACACAAAGTCAGTAGCTGTTTAGAAGAAAAGTAACGCCGAGAGCGAAAAAAAAGAAAAGAAAAAAGGATTCAATATTTGTTATTTGCATGTACCGTATTAGAAGTCGGGGTTATTCCCAATAAAAGTTTCTTAAACTGTAAGATGGACTGTAGTGTGCTGTCATCAGCAAAACTATGGATAATATTTCCAGCCAGTGGAAAAAGGCACTTATATACAAAAGGGGTGAAGAAAGAATGGAGCCTAGGAGACCACGTGCGTTTCTCCTGCCTGTAAGGTTTTTCTACCGAAGAATACTCGCAATTACAGATAAACTACAGATAAACTTCGGAATGGACAAAACATAACACACTAAACGTACTCTTTTTAGTTCTAAATTACCTTTAGTTTAAATAAGAACTTGAAACAGTTTGGCCATTTTTAATATGAAAAAAAAAATGAATTACTTCAATTAATATTTTTCTCTTATTATTGGACTTTTTGTAATCAATTACTAGACTTCCTCCTGTGAATGTTTTAAATTTCCCTGACTTTTCTCAACGTTCTACTGCATAAGTTCTCAATTAACTGAACATTCATTTTATTTTATTATTATTTTTGTTTTTATTAAAAGAATGACTACATATTTGTGTCGGTGTCTGACGTTAAGGAATCCATCTGTGTTTTGCATCAATAAGAATATTTTCCCTTCGTGGAGCTTCCTTAATGCTGCGTGTTATACAAGGAAAAAACCAGATAACGAATGGCTGCAGGTAGGAAGGCAGAAAGAGATTACGAAAGTGAAATGTCACTTTATGACAAGGAAAGTGGAGAAACAATAGTTGACATACACGAAACAATAGTGAATGGGCTGAAAAGGTATACTTTGTACCTCTATTGCTTGTCATTTTATTTTGTGTTGTTTGCCATTATTGTACATTTAACGGCAACATTCCCATCAATAGGTATCTTTGAAATGGCTTTTACTCCGTGGATAGTTTTGATCATTATGCAATGTTTTTCATTAATGCAGAAAGAAAATTTAATTTTTGAATAGATTGTTGTTCAGCTAGATTTTACAGCTCAGTTTTAAGGTCGTAAGACCTACTCATCGAGACTACTTTGGCAAACAGAATCACTGAAGTGGCCTTGCGTATGAGAAAGCGTAATCTCAATCACAGTATCATTGAAATGGCTTTGAATATCCTTGTTAGAAAGCAATAACCCTTGTATTTTGGCATTCAAAATGCAAATATATAATTCCCACCGAGTAAATAAATTGAAACGATGTAGACTTTCGCCAGTATTACAACAGGAAAGAAACAGCCGGATCCTCACCTTCGTGAGGATCCGGCTGTTTCTTTCCTGGTGGTTGCTTCATGGATTAAATTCGCAGAAGACAAAAGGTGACTTCTATGCAATATCGCTCTGGTAGGTGCGAACAAAAACCAGGACATCAAACCGATTATAATCCATTAAAATATATCAGAGTTCGTTGTCATCAACCTATAAAATGAATGACTTCCTCTGAAAAGTTTTAATACCGGTATTGTAACCTGCAGAGCAGGAGAAATAACCCGACTGTTCCTGCCTTCTCTCCACTCTTCTCTTCACACGCGTGCACTTTTCTACTTAATTTAAAGATTGCACAATGAGAAAATAAAAAATGCTATTACTTTCTAATATAATTTCCTAATTGTTATTATTTAGAAAAATGAATCTATCATCCATTTCGATGCACACGCTACTCTCTGTAAGCAGCCTAACAAAAAGAGCCCCCTGGCGTTGAACTGTTTCAATGACACATCGTTTTTCATCCTTAGTAGCTGAGCGCCGTTCTTCTGTTAGCTATGCGGAACGACTCACTATTAATAATAATAACCGACATAGTTGCCATGGCTTTTCTTCCACAATAAGTCTTTGGCCTTGGGCCTGGGAAACTGATTATGATGATAAAAAATAAAAAAAAAAGAAAAAAATTAATGTCTTAGACACACCAAGCTTTTCATAGAGGCCTCAAAACCCTCACATTCTCCATTATTGCGTTCATTTTTTATTTTAATCATTAGTCACTGGTCACTTTAAAATTCTGCCATCTGAATAGGCAGCAATTTCTAAGATTGTTTCTATTGGATTGCAATTAGGACACTGAAGGTTTTGGACATGACACAGATACGAGGCTTCGCTTTTTTTCCCCTTTTCTTTTTTGATTTAGCGTATGCCTTATTGCGTTTCTGTATCTGAAACATTACCAGCACTTGCTGAAATAAATTAAAACTGGAGAAGGGAGTCTATCTCAAACTAAAAGAAATGAATAAAATTTCAAATAGAGACAAGAATGAGTAAATTAACAGCTACTCTTCTTGTGAACTATAAAGATAGTTGTGGCAATTTTTATTAAAAAGAAATAAAATGTCTCGTTACTACTGGAACAATACTTTACTTTGGTTTGTTGTGAGAAGAGATCGTAATTTCTGTTTAAAATTTTGAGGAAGTCTTAATGACTTAAAACTTGAGTAATAATGGTAAAATCGGTACATCACATCACAAAACACGAAGATGACATTTTTATGATAATTTCTGCGATATTTTGAGGACATTTAAAGAGCTGGTTTTTGAAATATGAAAATAAGTTGACTGAAAACATGTCTTTTGCAAAAGAGCAAAAGACACGATGTCGAGATTTGGAACTTTATAATAAAAATTTCTTTGCTAAAATAAAACGAGCTGGCACTGATTTCTTGAAAACAATTTTTTTTCTGAGCCTGCACAAAATGATAAATAGCAAGCAACTCGTGAGTGTACATAACGCACTTTTATACAGCTTAAAAGATAAATAGAATGTCCTGCACATACATTTGAATTTTCAAGATAATCTATCTCATTCCCTTTGATGAGGATAATATTATTCTTCAAGCAGAAGAAACCAAAGAATTGGAAAAACCTAGGATACATGTCTTTGTAAACAAGTTATATACAAATTCAGAACATCAGTCTCGAGACCATAACACAAAATCCTTGCGTTTCAAAAATTAGTGGATGACTCAGGCAAGCAGTTATGTATTCGACTGTGTATAGCACTGCATCTGTAAATTAGCAGAGAGAGAGAGAGAGAGAGAGAGAGAGAGAGAGAGAGATCATATGGGAAAAATTTTAATGTAGTTTACAAATTTAAGTTTGTTCACTGGGGTTTGAATTTCAATAGGTCCTACTGCCGAAATATGTTGCTGTGATTTCAAATATGACTTAGATTTTTTTCTATCACATCCAGATACATCACAATTTAAGAAATAAAAAAGCATTGTTTTTTACGAAAGTATATAAAACTTTATTGTATTTAGTAATGACAAATTGATAAGATTACATTTTCATATATCAAAAAATACGTAAATAACAATAAATATTAATCAAAATTCTGAAACTTTCATTAATCAGACCTTCGTCTCTTTGTTTGAAAAGAACGTTTAATCATTTTTCTTTTATGTACAGTGCCGGATTCTCTCTTTTTAAACACCAACAGTAGTCAGCCATCATGCTTGTATTCCACCTTCCCTGGTACCTCTGCTCCATTTCCTTTATGTCCTGATGTTCTTCGCTCATCTGTTCAAGATTTTCAGGGAAAAAATCAAGATGGGCATGGAAAAAGTGAATTTTGACGCTCATATTTTGAACAATTTTCTCATAATCCTGTGATTTATGATTTCCTAGAAAGTTTTCCATTACACTTTTAAAGCAATCCAGGCTTCCCTTTCAACGTCAGTCATAGTAGTTTCAAACTGACCGTCTAAAACAAATTTTCTAATTTAGGGACCAATGAAGATACCCTCCTTAAGTTTTGCGTCAGATAAACCGGGAAATTTACTGCAAAGGTAAATTTTCTGGTAAATTTTAGGTAAATTCTCTAAATTTCAGGTAAATTTTCTAAATTTTCAAAGGTAAATAAAAAAATTTTCTGTTTATTCAGAAATGGCTGTGTATTATGATGCTAAGCACTTTATATACATAGTCTACATTTGTTCGCAGCTTGAGGCTCTAGCCCTAAATGCGTCTTAGTCTAAATACATCATACACCATCAGGCATCTCTCATATTGTGGAGTTATACTTCATAACTGTTTTTGCCATCATTGCATCACTTGGGTACCTACCCACTCACTGACGAAGGGCCAAATAGCCCTGAAACAGTGCTGTCTGGGTGGTGGTACCTATCTGAGAATAAGTAACATTAGTCTTCTCCTTAGGTGAAGCGTTACTTATTCGAAGTAGTGCAATATCATGGCAACTCGTTGTGAAGGCATTCACAATATGAGATATAACCTAAAACGATGCCACCTTAAAAATTTTCTGTTTATTCAGAAATGGCTGTGTATTATGATGCTAAGCACTTTATATACATAGTCTGCAAAGGTACTTACAGCAGTTGCCATCCTTATTCAGTGCTTTAACAAATTGCGTCATTATGCCTAACTTGATATGCACTGGAGGTAAAAGTATTTTATCATACTTCACCAAACTTTCGTAGACAATATTTTAAACCCCGGTATAAGATAGTGCCTCCGAGGCCGTTGCTTCTTTGTCCAATGCAGCGCTTTAGCTCTGCTATCCCATTTACAAATAAAGCGTAACATTTTAGTGTACCCACCCTGTTGCCCCAAGAACATACATAACACTTTTAAGCCTCCTCATAGTTGCCATTCGTGATCTTGATATTTGATTTTCTCCAGAAGCAACTTTAGATTGTCATGTTCCTTTTAAGTAGACTGAATGAGCAATTGGCACAGATGTGTACTTATCTCCATTATACAAGAGAACACCTTTTAAGCTAGTCTTAGAAGAGTCTATAAATAGTCTCCATTCACTAGGAACATATGATGGAGCTCCTAAGGCACTTATTAAACCAGCGATATCACTGCAATATACGAGAGGACCTTCTTGTGAAAAATACTGTATAAACTCCCTTTCACGATTTCTGCACCAGGAAAATGATGTACCTGGTGCAAGTAAGTTCTTCGCTTGAAGTCTGGATCCCAGAATTTCAGCAGCATACTTTGGGAGACCTAAGTCCCTTACTAAATCGTTCAGTTCGACTTGCGTGAATTACTGTGGCGTTAAAATATTTTCTGGTTGATAACATTCCTCTTCACTAACCTCTTTAGCTTCTGCTTTGGTGGAAGAAGATGTGGACTCCGAAGTTTCTGGTGGAGGTTTTACAGGCAGATCAGGTCCATGAGGAACAGGTCTTATGGCTGACGGTAGAGCTGGATATTTGATGTTCTTTTTATTTTTTGAATTGTAAACCTTTAACTGTGACGTTATACACAATTCGGCATGGCTTACTGGCTCGCGCCACACCATAGGAATAGCAAATGGCAAGCACGCCTTTTTTCCTCTACTCCATTTTCTAAGATGTTCGACACATTAATGGTATACTTTATGCGGTGTCCCAAAATATGTCGGGACTGTTTATACACTTTCTAGTTGCCATACTAAAAGAAAACTAACTCACAATAAGAGCTCACGACGGTTTTTACAAGAGTACTGTGACCGCATAAGGGATGTTCCACTTATATAGGCTCTGTGGTTGAGTGGACTGTACAAACAAGTGAGTGCATGCTCAGACAAGTTTAACCCATTACTACACACAAGAGTCTCTCAGACTCCACTCGGAAAATAAAATTCTGGGAATCACAGATGGGCCGCAAGAGCGGGGTGGGGGACTGTATACCTTCCTGGTCAAGGTCGGCTACCTTGCACTGTGTGTAGTTACGGGTTAAACATGCACAATCTGTTGTATTTAATAAAAATAAATAAATAAATTTTTTGTTTATACTCCGGCACGACAACCAAGTCAGTAGAGTTTACAATAAATCGTCAATACAAATATTTATCGTATTTAGTAGTCACGGGCTTGAACCCCGGTCCACTCAAGGAACGCGTGCTATGCACTCTCGCTCCTGACCACTGGGCTACGTCATTTGAGGCAAATATTTGATACTGATTACGAATATAGGGGTATAAAACTTGTAAACCATTGCAGAAACTATATTTGCGTATAATACCTAGGTAATATTTTGTTAATGAATTGTGAAAAATCTTTACGTGACAGAAACAAACGGACTTCGGTTTAGTAATCAGTAAGCATTCATAAATAACTGCCACATACTTTTCCTCAAATCCCAGATACACTGTAAACCAGTGTTATCAGTAAGGCAGAAATAAATTAAGCATTAACTGTACCAGGAAATAATACAAAAAGCAAAATACAAAAGGAAA
Organism: Mastigoproctus giganteus; assembly: GCF_048544385.1. NCBI lineage: Eukaryota > Metazoa > Arthropoda > Arachnida > Uropygi > Thelyphonidae > Mastigoproctus > Mastigoproctus giganteus. The sequence continues at coordinate 150,959,467 of NC_143578.1, read as the reverse complement.
TAATACAAAAGGCACTACCTTTTCTCCAAACGTAGAGGTTAAGTTTCATGAATTAATCACATATTTCCTGGTCAAAATGATTGTGGTGATCATCGTCAGTCATTCTGACGATGATCACCACACGTTGTCCCTCTCTAAATGTAGAAAGGGACAACGGTCTCTCTCTCTCCACATTTAGATTGAGAAATATTATTTAAAAAGAAAAATCAAACATTTCAATGCCAAAGTACAAACAGAAAAAAAAAAAACGAATAAGCGAACAAAAACCATTCTGATCAAAGTACAAACGAGATCACTAAGGAACATGCAAAGTTTTATGGAATGTATTCAAGTCTATGGCATCCTTTTTATGGAAATAGCTGGTACAGTAAATTTTATTGATGAATGATGCGATGTTTTGCGGCATTCACCGTTTTTAAGAAACCCCCACGCCCAGAAAGCAAAAACTGAGAGGTCAAGAGATCGTGTAGACCAGTCATATGTATCCATTAGATATATTCATCTTCCGTACAGATCTTTATTCAAATTGTTATGGCTGGTCATTGTGAAGTGAGGAAATCCATCATCTGGTTGCAGAAAACGGTCCGATATTCGGGACTCCTAAGTGAAAGTAAGACGATATCTGTCCGTACACTGCAGTAGCTTTCAGCATTTAGTGTGCTCTCCAAAGTGCTGTGACTTAACACGCCATTTTATGTAATCGTATCCTTACCAAAATGGTCATCGTATAGAGGTCAGTGGATTTCATCAACTACGAATAAATCCATTGACCTCCATACAACGACTCTATACAATGACCATTCTGGTCGACTTTTCTGGATGTTCAACTTGTTTTACTTAATTTACTGGCTTGGGCAGTTTCCGAAATATTCTGTCCACGTCGAGGATCATATCCATTATCCTATAGGAAGTATCCATTATTCTATAATCTCCTGTTTTCAAGGTTTTTTTTTCCATGTCTCAATATTTTAATCAGGCGCAGGTTACCTAAGTTATGCGAAAACGAAGCAGGAACGAAATAAAGTACAAACAATATATACTGTTTGCCCTTTATTTCGTTAAGCAATAAACAAATTACGTTTGATTCCGAACCGATAGGCGCACTATTTGATCACCTGTTTGCAGCCGCCGCAAAAGGGTGATCAAGTTTGAACATTCTGCCGTTGCAGATTGGTCAAACCCGATGGTATAGTAGTACACGCGATTCAGTTGACCGTGATTCAAATGCACGCGACTGCTAAATAAGATGATGTTCTTTTATTCTCTTTCTCTTATGAATTCTACAGACCTTATGTAGCCCATTCCAGAGTATAAACAGAAAATTTATTTATTTTATTATAAATGATAATTAATGAGAAATTGTTTAAATAAATTATTTAGTTGTCTGAAAAATAGCAATTGAAGTACAATGTCCATAAATATATTTGTGTACAGTATGTACTAATCGAACTTATTTGGGTTATACTAATTCTGGGTTACCTTTCTGCTTGAGAAGCAACAAAATTAAGATAGTTGATATCGAAAAAGGCAACGGGATTAATAAGAGGAACAAAACGGTTGCTCTTACCGTTTTCTTCTTCTTAATCTCGTTTCTCTTCTCTGCACCCATTCCAACAGATCTACGTGCTGCCTATGAGGCTTCCAGTTTTGTGCGCAATACGCAAGGTGTAGTTTTATACAACGGAATAATCACCTTCCTATACCTGCTGGAAAAATTCCTGTGTATTGTTGACAAAACCCATGAGTTCTCTAGCAACCCGTTTGCATTTCTCAGAGAACCTCATGTCTGACTGCGCAATTACCCCTAGTTATTTTTCGTTCTTGACTACTTTCCGTGTGGTACCACCCAGTTGGTATATTACTGTATTATCCTGGGATTACTGCTACCCATACGCAGTACCTCGAATCTGTCAGTTAAACTTCAGTTGCCACAAAAACCAGCCAACCTGCATAATCATTCTAGATCTTGAAAAATTATGTAGAATACCTCTTCACTATCATTAACTACTTGCCAATCTTTGTGTCACCTACAAACTTTGAATAAATATAGAAAACAGCAGTGGGTTTAGCGCTGAATCCCTGGGGAAGGAATCCATTAATATCATTAGTCGAAGAAGAGCAGCGCCAATTGATAACCACTCTCTGTTTTCTTCCACTCAACCATCCCCTTATCCATCACAGCAACGTTCCCATAATTCCACATTGCTGCAGTATAACAGTATTTCATGTGGAAGAGTGTTAAAAGCTTTTCTGAAATCAAACCATATGATGTCAAAATTATTTTGTACATCACATTAGCCAATCAAATTCGTCAGAGGAGATCACCCTTACCAAATCCGTTCTGTGATTGTTGTATAACCACATTTCTGCCTATGTGGTTCTGCAATACTTCTTTAATCCGTGACTCCTTAATTTTCCCTGGAAAAAACTTGAAACTAACAGGTCTGTAATTACTCATGTCACCCTTTGATCGCTGTTGTGATACATTCACACATCTCTAGTGTAGTACCTATCTTGATTCCAGATGTGCTCTCATAATTACGGCTAAATATTTTCTTACCTCTTTTGCCACCTCACTTAATATATATGAATGGATCCCATGCGCTCCGGGTTTTTATTTTCTTTTACTTTCAATAATTTCTCTTCAACTTTCTTCTTAGTTATCACAAAATAATTTAGCACCCTGTTACAATTTGATATATTCAATCGTACTGCTGACACCCCATCCCTAGAACATTGATCACATGTGAATGCAGAAATAAAATGTGTGTTCAGTTTGTCAGCAACCTGAACAGGATCATCAACAACAATTATATCATTCATATTTAGTGGCCTAATGTGATTCATCCCTCTACTTCCAGTGAACATAAGAAAGCTTTGCCCTCGTGTGTAGCACAGTTGGTAGGATCGCCATCCTCCCTACACCGGGTGGAAAATACCTGAGTTCGGATCCCGTCAATGACGGCAGGAATTTTTATGGGCCTTTTTCACAACGTGGCTTAGTTAGCCGGTCTCAGGAGAGGGGACATGGTTTTTTCTCCCGTAAACTCGGTTTTCCGTCCAGCAAACAGAAAATCGACCTCAGAACACACCCAATTTACAGACAATATTCATGGCCTTAGTTTCCGATTCTCCTAAAACCCAATAACTAAAGAAATCTTTGCTCCTTTTGCTTGCATTCATTACTAGATACTTCTCGTAATTTGCCTAAGATTGTCTAACCCCATTCGTTACTTGAAGACTAGTATTTTATGACTGCGTATTTCAATAACGAGTGATGAGAAAATACAGCGATCAAATCAAAAGCTTTTCTTGATAGGCAGAGAAGTATCCAAGCCACATTTCGGAAATATAACAATACGTTGCGCAATGTTTTGGCTACTTCTCTACCTAAGAAGCAACGTTTATATTTTATCGTTTTGATTTCTGCATCTACATTTGGTTGAAATTTCCGAAAAGTGGCTTCGAAAGTAAAGGATTTGTTTTTGTTTAATATGATACAGCTTATATTATCCCAAGCGAGATTTACAATTTAAGAGAAAATAAGAAAGATTTTAACATAATCAAGCAGGGGCAAAAGTTACAATTCAATTCTGTTTTAATGCGAGCACCTAAAAAAAAAAGAAAAGAAACGTGTTTTTGATATGTTGTTTCTAAAGAATTAATAACAAAGTTAAAATGAAAACACAATCTAATTTAGAGCATCCTATTTAGGAGTACCAAAACGAGACTTTTTCATTAACTCGTGTAATGATCCAAAATAATAAACAGATAAAAGAATCCTCGAAAACAGGTGTTGTTAGCACGTACCAGAACGCCAATAAAAATGAAGTTCTGCCTCGACTAACTCTGCCAAACTTACCAGGAAATTTCTATGCAGTTTGAATTGAAAACAGAAGCAGATAGGCCGCGAGGGAAAAACCGATGCTGTTAATGCCGAAAAGTCAGGAGAAACGACCTCCATCAACACCAGGAAATGGATATCGTAAAAAACAGTATACGGTCAAAGAAGCGATCAATGAAAAAACAAACCGGATGCGAAAAATTAAATCCACCCTTTGCAACATGTAAAACTCTAAACGCTATTCCCATTATGCACCATCGTGCCAAATAAACAATGTCGGCACGACTGTTGGGTGAAGGTTTCTCTGCTACATGGGCGGAGTTTGAAGGAGTCTATCTGGCTGATGGCGTTTAGTCTGAAAGGGCAAGCATTTCTCGAAGACTTCTCGGAACCTTGAGTTAAACCTAACGAGGACAACGACTTGACGCTGTTCTTTTTCAGCATCGGACTGTTCTTCCACTCCCTGGCACTTGTGATGGTAATGCACTTGAAATATCAGTACCGAAATGAGCGATGTGGATCATCTGACTCTTGCACTCTAAATCCCACAAACTCGTTTTTATTGAATCCCGAGGCATTTTTTGTGTCATGTTTATGCGCAACGTGTTATGAATCTCAGTATTTGAAAGATCCGCTGAAGATGGTCATGGACTCTAAGAATCACATGCCCAAAGGAATTTATAAAAGTTTCAAACTTTTAGGTCGTTGTTCCAACGATGTCCCATACATTGTCCAAATATTAACGTTATTTCGAGCATTGTTAAAATATCGGTTTATATAAAGATTCCACCTATTCTGCGCTTCATCTTCATAAATATCTCTTATAAGAAAAAAAAAAACATAAGCAGATTTTTGGAACGATTATTTAACAAACGATCACGAGATTTAAAGGAACAACAGGAAAAGGTTCAAAAGACAGCAACTTTATCGGCTGGTTAAGTACGCAAGATGCCAGCGTTCCGTGTTCCAGGGTAGGTTAGCCGAACAAACAAGGTCTTTCACATCTTTCCCTCTTAAGTGGGGATAATAAGCGCGGCCTGAAACATTGCTTGAGAGCACAGGAAATGATTATGCCAGCACTTCCAAGTAGCCTTTGTTTCTTTCCAAGAAAAAAATGTCCCTCTCTACCCTGCTGCCTACTTTACTTAAAGCTTTATTTCCTACGCCCGAGGTTGTCTCATTGGAAGCCACTTTTATCTCACCTTTCTGCGTGCATTTTTTCTATTATTTCACGCAATGTCTCCTAACACTTTTTGCAGATGATATCCTTCATCCTGACAACTTGAAAGCCTCCCTCCTCCGCCCTTGCAAAAGCGTTGCCTGCATTTTTTCCCCTTCCGATCAATTTACAATTCTTAGCTGCCGCTTTGTGACTTTTTTTCTTTTCTTTTTTTTTTTTTTAATGCGCTGTCTGTTCTTTAATAAAATTCGTTCCCTTGACAACAGTTCATTTACGTAATGAGTTTATTTTCTCACGTGCATTTAATCATAAGCTCGTTCCTTCTTCCCCTCCAGGTACCATTTCGTTTCGCTACAATTAGCGTTACCCCGTTTCTTATAATCCACACGTGGTTTCGACTTTGGAATTACTTAAGTGGAGAGGCAGTGGTGGGGAAAGAGTGAAGTGTCCTCCCTTTTTTATGTTGTTGTTTTTTTATGGGGAAGGGACGTTGGACATTGTTCAGCAAGCGGTTCACGGTTGATGTTGTGTACATCCAAAGTGAGCTGAGATGTTCACAAAATCAGGAAAAAGAGAAATTTCTAATTGCCAAACACGTGGTTTCATCGAACACAAACATTAATTATCAACTGGACCCACGTTTCGAAAGAACAGTATTTTCTGAAATTTCCTAAGCAAAGCTTCTTTTATTTCTTTCTTTTTAAACGTTGAGTATGAAAATCAGCCCATGCATCCACTAAGACAGTCACTCTCTTCAGTGTGTTTGTTGCAACAAACAATATTTTCATCAATGCAGTCCAAATGCTTCCATCTTGCATGGTCTTGTATGTACACTATACGACTAAAGTCGTGTAACACTTCTCTACCACGAAATATGCATATATTTTGATTTATAAAATTTATAAAATTCAGAATTAATTTCAAACGAGGAACTCAGAAAGAGATGGTGCAATTTAAATATAGTAATATTTGCGCCAATAAAACCTCCACTCCAATAACAGGGCACACAGAGTTAACAGAGCTTTAGAGGGAATGATATCTAGGCATAATAATGTGTTTAATCCGGAATTAGGTATTTCCAAGTTAACAACTGAAAACATGCTGAAGAAATTGAAGTCCAGAAGTCACCTCCGGACTCATTTCTTCAACATTGAGTTCAAAAACCGGAGTCATAGAATACTGGCTGACAGGAACCGACGTGCCATCAGACGGCTGGTTATCTCATCTCTCCGTCACACCCCACAGAATCTAAGAGTGGAGCTACGAGAGGCCGCAAGCTGTGAGTGTTTCCACTACACGCAGAAAGCTGCATGCTCTGAATTTTCGAGGAAAACAGTTGCAGACCAAGACTTCGATTAAGTAAACAAATGCACGCCGTTGATTGGCATCACGTAAATCATACCGAACCTAGGTTCTGAATCAGTAATCAGGGAATCGCGCTATAGGCTCTTCCAGTGTAATCGACGTATTTAGGTATGGAGGATGCCCGGAGAACGCTTGCTACCCGAGTTGCGTTGCCCCAACTGTGAAGTTGGGAGGAGGAACTGTCATGATCTGTGAATGTTTCTTGTATTATGGACTACGTCTACTGGTCTCAGTGCATTGAACCAATAAACTCTCTCTCTCTCTTAATCCTACATTGATACTATGGACAAATCTATGGGTCCCCACATTATCACACTGTAGTAGTTTTATGAAAGCGGTCCTTACACCTTCCAAACCGACCACGCTCCATGCCACGAAACAAGCATTCTGAATGTGGGATTTGAACAGAATAATTTCGGAACGACCTCAACCTAGTAAATATCTTGTATAAACAGAAACATAGGATTGGCATTAGCATTAACAGAGGCATATGATCCAAGAAAGAAAGCTCATCAGCACAAAAAAAAAAAATAATAAAACCTTCCCATTTCACCCATTCATTCGCTCCAAAAGTTGACCACTTCTTCCTTGAATTTATTTAAGCTATCAACTTCTACAACAACAGATGGAAGTCTGTTCCAGCAATCAACTACCCCCCCCCCCCAAATACGGAAGTTGCGAAAAGGTCACGGAATGACCACCGCATATCCCCGGAGCAATATGGCCTTAGTTGCTAATGCTCATAAAAAAATAAGAAAAAAACCAAAACCAATCAACTACCCGCTGGCTAAAGGCAAATTTTCGCACATCTCTCTTTCCTCAGTTTGAATCTATGCCCCCTCAGGTTTGTAATCTGAGCAAGAAGAAGAATCCCATCAGCATTGAGCCTGCTCAATCCATTATACACCTCAGTATAATACCTCACAGCCTTATACACCTCAATCATATCACCTCGCAGTTGTCTAGTCTCCAGATGCTGCAGCTTTCAGAATTTAAGCCTCTCTTGGTAAGAATATCCCTTTGTTCCTCTCATCAATCTTGTTGCCCTTCTTCTGTACTCGGTCTAGGAAGGCTACATCCTTCCTAAAATGAAGCCTCCAGACCAGTATGCAGTACCGAAGTTGTAGCTTGTCCATTGCCTTATACAAAGGGATAATCACCTCCATGTCTCTGCTAGTAAAATTCCTATATATCATTGACAAAAATCCATGAACTGCTCTGGCAGCCCGTTTGCACTGTTCAGAGAACTTCATATCTCATTGCACAATTACCCCAAGTATTTTTCATTCTCCACTACCCTGAGTGTAACACCACCCAGTTGGTACATTTCTCTGGGGTTACTGCTATCCACATGCAGTACTTTGCATTTGTCAATGTTAAACTTCAGTTTCCACTTCTCAGCCCATCTTCCCAACTTTTCTAGATCCTGTTGCAGTAGTATATCGTCATTACTAACCCTGCCAATCGTTGTATCATCTGCAAACTTCGACATTAAGCCTGATATACCTTCATCAATATCATTGATGAATACACAAAACAACAATGGGCCCAACACCGAACCCTCGGGGACTCCACTAATAATATTAGTCCACGAAGAGCAGTGCCCATTGATTACCACTCTCTGTTGTCTCCCACTCAACCATCCTTTTATTCATTGTAGCAACTTGCCCTTAATGCCACACCGTTCAATTTTTACAGCAGTCTTCCATCTGCAACAGTATCAGTAGTAAAAATCTGAGAAAATGAAAAGTGTTGATATTTTTAAATTTTACCAACGAAAACTGGCAAATCCTAGGTCAACCAGATTTCTGGCTTTTACAGTATCATCAATAAACAATTTAAGTTTGGAAATGTAGGTGTAGAGGAAGCTATAAATTATGAGATGGACAGATAGGGTTATAAATGAGGAAGTATTGAGAAAAACAAGAGAAGATAGAAGTAAACAGGATTTGGCATGTATGAGGGGGCTGTTTCGTTAAGGGATGTAATTAAAGTGAGGATGATGGGCAAGGGACCGAAAGGAAGAAGAAGAATTACGACGTTGGATGATCTGATAGAGGCTGGTGGATATTGGGAATTGAATTGAAGGAGAAGAATGCGAAGAGATGGAGATTGAGTTGTGGTTGAAAAAGAAATTGACTGATTCGTGAATATCGTGGACCTGCCTTGATGTGGCAGATAATATATGATAATGATTGCTCTTTTTCCGTGGAGCGTAATTTGGTTAATCTCTGTTTGCCTACTTTGCTTTTTTTCAATATGTTTCTTTTCTCCCATTTAATGACGACTCTAATTTTTTCTTACTGCTGATGTAGAAACGGAAAGCAAGATTTCTCGTTCTTTCTGATAGTCAATATTCAGCTCAATATTGTCAACTAGCTTAAAAATCAGTTATTAGTTGTTGTTTTTTTGTTTTCTTTTAAAATCATGCATAACCAATATATTAATATTTAGAAAAATTCATGTCGCGTTACATTGAACGTAACGCTACTTCTCTGGAATTCCCAGGATGACACGTTATCTGTTCCTTCTCTAAATTTCATACTTCTCTAAACTTCCATTCTTAAGACGATGCTGGGTATGAAATCTCATGTCCACTTCTTGTAGACAGATATGATTATCCTGGTACTTAACCCACTCTCTTCTAGTGAGTTGTTTTCACACCGCTAGCTCAATGAACATGAATTTTTCTCATAAATGCTTCAAACATAAACACATAAAACTTTCATACTTTCATACAATGAAAACTATTCAAGTCAGGATCGCCTTCTCAAAAGCAAGGTTTTGAGAAGGCTTAAATCAACTTAAATCAATTAAGTAGGCTTAAATGAACTGCAGTTAAAGCATATCTCGATGATACACCGTAAGGAAAGAGCTTTTTACACGAACAAGCTTGGCACTGAAAATATAAGTGGCTTCAAAAATGCATGGATGTATCACGTGTTTCGCTACTTCACTCGGGACTGCACCCAAGTCTCAGAAAATGCCTCAGTTTGATGGCCATACTAGCACTATTTCGTCAATCACAAGTCAACAGACAACTGCTGATAAAAGCTACTTAACAGTCTGACACCCTCCGTAGTAATGGCACTGAGGATGTACTACAGTTTCCATTAAAATGCCCTAGCCTTTTCATAATTGAACACCTCAGGTCAATCTTCAACATGATCTTATCACAATATATATTTCCTGGTACCTGGTGCACTTATTTAATCAAGCCCTCTTCCCAAATGCAAAACTGCCAACTCCCCAAGCATATTACGACCAATCTCCACATCCCCAAGTCTTTTAAAACTTCCCGAGAGGATACTTCTTTCTTGTCTGATCTGACAGATTCTCCAGGGTCATTCATCGCGGTTACACTACGCGATCAAAGGAAGATCGCGTAGTGTAACCGACAACGATAGTTTCAACGACAACTGCTTTTCTCGGGGCATTTGAAGAGAAAGCCGAAATTATCCATTACATACATTGCCTTCTCTAGTTTTTGAATACGCTCCTCCGTGAGAGGTCGATGTCCTCAACTACGTCCAGAACAATTAATGCAGTTGTTCCACAAGGCAGGGTTCTCTTTGGTCTGTTATTCACTGCTGTAATCGTCCCATTTATCCACTGACACAACTTTTCCATGTTAAAGATATCTCCACAGTATGGAACTTATCAGTGTGTTTAGGGTCAAAAACGGCACCAGGGGTTCCCCCATTTCCGCTTAGTTAATATTGTCGCATGATACAGTACGCTGTAAAGACCAGAGATTTAAAAGTGAGTATGGAACTTCTCAGTGCTACAATTCATCCACCAATCCTCTACTGCAGCGAAATCTGGGCCTCCGCGGCTCCCATGAATATACAAAAAAATCTATCCCTCAGAATTCTGGCTGCTTAAATGGGCATCGACCAAACTTCGCCTCCTTCCCCAACAACGTACCAAGCTTATGGCTCAGTAGCTTCACTTGAATGGCCTGCCTACAACTAGTTAGCAGAGAAGATCCATCTTCATAATGAAAATGTATGTTGACTTCATCTCTGAGCTAAACATCTGGGAGCAGTATTCATGTCGGGTGCCACCACCTGGACTTAGACCGAAACCTGCACTTATTTGTCACAGAAACAGACTCTGTATAACGGACGGGTTCTTATCTAAACAAATTCTCTGCATCATTCCGGAACTAGGCTGCGATCCAATGGGGTTCTCCACTGATAAAAAGTACCGTGAAACGATTCTTCAGTCTTCCAGGAAATCTAGTATTTTACAATATTATTGTCATTTTTCATTTTTGTTTTGTATAAATGTCTCAGTTGTCATTTTGCATTGTATAATTTCACAAAATTTTCAATCTTGTATTGTATAATTCTTAAAGTTCATTTTACTTCTATGTTTTGATTATTTTTGCTAATCATTTACATATCTTACATTACTAATCCCTGACCTTTTGCTTCTGAAGGGCTTGTACAACAGTAGTGTTCATTTTATAGTGGTACATTTAAATGTCTTTATGTCTAATGGATAACGTGCCACTTAGCATGATCGCAACAGATCAAATCGAGTGAAACTGAATGCAAATCGATGCGCATATGAATTACAGTTTAGAAGGGTCTCTTTGGGGAGGGCAGAAAAATTCCACTTCCTTGCATTATTTGGCCTTTATATATTTATTTATTGTCATCGAATAGTTAGTTAAACCTCTAGTCTTAATAATGGTAACAGCATATGAAAGTTCTTATCCTGGCATTCCACATCGAATTCCACATCATTACATGAGATTTCTTCTACGGATTAATCTAAAATCTCATTCATCAGAAAGCTGAATTCCTCCTGTTTCATCTGTGGCTATCCTCCAACGTGTATTAAATCACTCAATAAAAAAATGCGGTTAGAAAAAGAAATAAATTTTTAATATCGAACACGACCTTTGGACTTAATGACGTCAGCAATCTTCTGGAGGACACTTTCTAGACTATTTTGATATGTGCAGACTGTAATCTTGCTTCGCTCCTCTCATAAGGCTGTGGCTAGTTCTTTGTTTGAACCCTCAATTGCTGTTTCAAAAATTACAAAAGTCTTCAGCTCGATTCAGCTCTGGATGGATGGGAAATTCAGATTAACCACATTCTTTTCTCAAACCACCGTTAGTATTAGTTAAGGCCAAATAATGCAAGGAAGTGAAATTTTTCTGCCCTCCCCAAAGAGACCCTTCTAAACACAAAAAATTTAACCTTCAAAACGCTTTCTTCGGCGGAAAAATGGTTCATGGATTCTTTGGAAACATTTTATGAGATAATCACATGGGTTAAAATCAGATAACATTGGAGGCCACGCCAGCTTTTTGTTATACACTTCAGTATAGCAGTTAGAAACTATCCTCGCAGTATTCAATGTTGTCAACCAAATCTCCAACCTCCATAAATATGCCTAAAAAGCCAGAAGTGATAAGCAAAAACAAAGACCACAGAAAAATTCAGTTACTTCTCATAACTTTGAAATAAACTTCATTTACTAGATACAACGAATCTTTTTCAGGGACTCGGTCAGAAGTGAATGAAAGGGATCAAGGAGTAGACTATAAACTCTCCTGACATCCTTCCTAAACTATGTGCGTAAAAGCCGTCCCCAACTGCAACAATCAAAATTGGTGAGCCTCAAATGCCTTGTACTTGAGATTCAAATTGCATTATTCACGCATTTACAAAACATCGCGCAATTGAGCTTTATTAAACGGAAGCACTTCCTGAGACCTATAGGACACTAACCTCACGGGGGCGCTGGATAATGAGACCGTCACCTGTTTGTATGTGGTTGCTGAATTTACGGAGTATCAGCATCCTAGGCCACAGTACTTCGGTCTGTTATGCCTAAAGAAGGGTGTTCCTCCATGAGATCGGATAGCTAGGGTCCCGATTTCAATCCAGACCTTTAAGAAATCCTTCCGTCTTCAATGGGTTGTGAATTCAGACCTTCACAGACGAGTACAAATGACGAAATCCCATTATACTGTCACATAAGATCTATCTGTGTGTAAAGTCAAATGAAACTTCTAAAGAAGTGAGGTGTTGGTGTGCCATCACACAGACTATTTCCCTATTAAATTACTTGCTGAAGGTAGAGTTTTCGGTGCTTTTAATTTAAAAAGAAAAAATGTACACCCCCTTCTAAAAGAGCTACAAATCATAAGAGGTCCGGTGGTATTCAATTAGCGCTCTTCAAACCTTGGAGGAACAGGCATTGTTTTCTTTTTTCCATTGCTCTTTTAATCCCCCCGTGCTCATCTTTTTTCCGCCTTAACTGACGTTTACTTTTCAAACTGTTTTACATATTTAATTCAAGCAACACACCTAAGGCTGATGTTCGTGCCAAGAGTCGAACCAATCCATTTCTGTTTATTGATGGCAGAAGTTACAGGTGGGAAGTGTACAGAATGTTCGGTTGTAAGGGCAAATTATCCCTTCCCTCAGACAGCTGTAGATCATTTGTAGTAATTAATGATTCCATTTCTATTCCACTGTCAGGAGTGAAAAAAAAAACATTCGTTTTTTGTCCCCACTAAATGTCTTGCGCAGGGAAGATAAATGATGAAAGGGCCGTACAAAACATGCTATATTTGTTATAGTACGACCACAAATAAGCACTTATAATTCAATAATAGGCTATTACTGATTTGGAGTTTATCTGTCTCCTGCTAGTTCGACTAAACCATTTGTATTATCGTTTGAATTATAAGAAAGTTCTGAGTAAGTGCTGCCATCTTTCGGAATTTAGAATAACTTAGCAGGAATATGTTAATAGCGTGCATGACGCATCGAATTAATGAAGTATTGATATTACAAGTAGCACGAATGATTCTGGACGTTGTTTGAGTCACAAAATCTTCCCCCTCCAGAAACGACAACAATATTATTGGATTGAAACTTATCCATCATTAGATAAACTTCACTAATTTCGTAGTAAAACAAAAGAAAAGAAATCGAAATTCAACCTAAAGAAGTTTAGTTGTTAAAAAAAAAAGTACTATTGCGTCCATTAAACAATGAAACGTTCTATTTTCTAAGAGTTGGCTACTGAATACATGTAATATATATTCCATTGTGTATAAAAAGCAGTACTTTATGATTCTAGAACAATTCAATGTCTGGTTCAATCTAAGGCACTTACTGGTCCAATGTAGGAGCCAGGTTCGCATAAAATCATAGCTAAACAGGTGTTATGCTTTTTTACATATCGAACATGTGGTTACGCATTTATAAGCCCTTTGGTTCAAATATACACTGCCCTACCATTAACCTACATTGGACCACTTCTGCAATTTCCGAATGTATTTATTTAAAGTTTTTCTAATGTCATTATGCATATGATTGATTATATTTGGTAAGAGTATTAATGTTGATTAGCATGATAAACTTTCAAATATTTTTACCGTCGTGTTTCGAAATAATTAGCTTTCAATGTTGGGGGGGGGGGGTCCAGTTCAGGCAACCTTCCCCTATCCGAAACCCTATGGACCTAATAAAGTGGCTGGAGAGTGTATATACTTTTTCTATATTAGGCTTACAAGGAAAGTTTGTATTAGGAAAAGTATTTTGTACAGTTTCGTTTATATCTCATATGCGACACTTTCAAAACGAGAGGATATGTCAACGTCTAGATGGGGAAATACTTAGTGGAACGATTTATCAAGATGTGCTGCAATTTATACAGCCGGGATGCTGGTGGAAACCTCTGATTTTGCTCCAGAAACTCCTACAAATGTTGTTGGGCCGATGTTAAGTGAGTGGGACCATGGCTAATTGGTACTTCGTCTTCGTGATCCTCGAACCACAGTATTGCATTACAGGTGCAGCACTGTAACGTTGTCATCCTCTATACACATACGTAGTTCTCCAGTTTCGCCACTTGTCGCTCGTTTTAAGAGGTCTTGGTTCGAGCCCGGTCGATGACCGAAACTGTTTCAGGAATTTTGAAAATGTCACAATATTCGGTCCTTCAGTAAACTAGACCAAACACATCACAAAAAAGGAGGCTCAGCCCATTAGATTATCACCAACGTTCTTCCCAATTGTCGGGATGATGCAAATAGTCCTTTAGTAAACATGGTTTTTTTCCTCTTTAAACACTATACAGCAGTACAGCCAAAGATTGTGGTTTTAATAGAATTCTATTGAAAAACTAACAATTATGAAAGTGAAATAATTACGCATAAAATCATAGCTAAACAGGTGTTATGCTTTTTTACATATCGAACATGTGGTTACGCATTTATAAGCTCTTTGGTTCAAATATACACTGCCCTACCATTAATATCCGGACACCCCTCCATGGATTGGGAAACCTATGCATGCAACAAGTCACGGAACCTGTTATGAATATGCATACTGGGCTTCGAACAGACAATTGCAAAAGTGGGCATGCAAGATGACACGTTCAACAGAATTACCTGAACAATTCAACAGAATTGATCACCTCAACGAATGCTAGACACCGTGTAAGGAGCGCGAATCCTGGACTGTAGACAATGCAAAATAGTCCCATGGACAGACGAGTCAAGGTTCGCACTCTACCAATCTGATGGCCGTTCCTAGGTGTAGCGATTGCCAGAAGAACAAACGTTTCCTGATTGTAACCTCCCAACAACGAAGTTTGGTGGAGGCAGTGTCATAGTATGGAGCTCCTTTCATGGTTTGGCTTGGGCCCATTAGTCGTTATCGACAAAGCCATGAATGCTGTGCAATAACAAGACAGCCT
The DNA here is from genome assembly GCF_048544385.1 of Mastigoproctus giganteus. NCBI lineage: Eukaryota > Metazoa > Arthropoda > Arachnida > Uropygi > Thelyphonidae > Mastigoproctus > Mastigoproctus giganteus. Next base: position 150,944,342 of record NC_143578.1, on the reverse strand, counting down.
GGACAATTATACACTTTCAACATTATGGCAATACTTCGGGGAAGGCCCATGCCTGTATCAGCATAACAACGCGCCTGCTTGGGTTGTAACAGAGTAGTCTGAGGACATGGGTGTGGAAAAGTTGGATCGGCCAGCCTATAGTCTTTTTATCTGAACCCTATCGAGCATCTTTGGGATGTATTGGATCGGCAGGTACGTGCACGTCGGGATCGCCCAAAGAGCAAGGTCGAACTGGTTGCTACGTTAAAGGCAGAGTGGAGAAACATATCACCTGACATTTATAAAAAGCTGGTTGAGAGTAAGCCGCGAAGATTGAAGGCCATCATAAAAGAAAAAGGTTTCAGCACAAAATATTAAATTACACAATAAAAGCTCTTCTTTTGTCTAAAGGCAGGTGTCCGGATATTAATGGTAGGGGGTGTATAACTTAAATAGCTGGTATTACTAGAAGCTTATCTGGGAACCTTAATATAACCTTTATATTTTATTTCCAAATTAATTAATATAGCGAGCTAAATAATATTACACCATTAGGTGAGCATTGTTCCAAATAAGCCCCCAGTAATACGTACGAATATTTTTATTATCTATATTAATTCTGATTCCATATACTTTTCTGCTTCCTCACCCAATTATGTAGTTTTCGTGAAACTTCTTTTTTGACTTGCTTCTGTACTAAGAAAAGGTTAAAGTTTGTTCTGGTAAAGATCTTATTACCCTTTTAAAGTATTGTTGATAAAATTTGTTGCTTGTGCAAAATTCGGTTTAAATAGAGCAGTATTTCCTTCTTGTAGAAGCAGACATCAAAACGTTTCCTCTTCCGAAATTTTCTTGATTGGATCTCATCGTAGTCTTCGATTGGGTCGTATCTTCTTTCCTCTATTGTAAAGAGTTTAAAGTAGGTGCACCATTCCTTATAATTCTTAGTGTGATAGTTAAGGTGTTTTCTGAAGTAAAGGTATTTAATAAGCTACTTCTGTGTTCTTTCGATATCTTTCACAAGGCCCTTAATTCTTGGCGATGAGCTGGATCGAAGCATACTCCAGGATTGGAGACACATGAATTTGGTAGATTTTTATTATATAACCAATGTCAGAGAAGCCTCTGAAAGAACGATTTAGAATACCTAACATCTTGGACGCCTTTCTTACTAGTTTGCCAACATTCTCTGCTAGAGTGGTGTAATTGATAAATGTTTCTACGAGGTCAGCCGTTGTTTGTACGTGGTATAAATTACCATCCAGTTTGTAGTCATAACGGATAACTTCTCTTATGTGGTAATCTGTAAAAGTAATTACAGAGCATTTATTTATTGATTATAGTGAATCCGTGGCTATTAGTCTATTGGTTAATTTTATTTTCATTGCTTATTCCAGTAATTTGCAGTCATTTATAATGTTTATGGTCTTAAACAGCTTTGTAGCGTCTGCACAGGTCAACAAACCTATGTCACACTATTGACAGAGTTATCCACATCATTCATAAAAAAAAGCAAACAGTAGTGGGCCCAAAGAAGAGCGCTGAAGAACATCTCTCTTCATGGTAATTATGACGGAAGAACGTTCAGAACTGAAAATTGCTGCGGTCTTTTCAGTTAAAAGCTATTTAACCAGTCTAGTGCAGAGCCGGTAATTAATGCGTTGCTAAGTATGCTATTATGGGAACCTAGTCTAAGTCTTTGACTAGATCGATGTAAATTACATTTATCTGTTTATGGCATTCTAGCTTTTTTAAAGCTCAGTATCAAGAATTAGTAAATTCGTGGCAGTGGAGCGGTTTTCTTGGTTAACCATCATACCAAAATCTCCCATCTGATAAAAATAACGTAGAACGAGGTTATCTGATTTGGAGAATTCTTTTCTGCCCCTCTATGGCCATTTACTTGTAACATTGCATCAGTAACTGTGTATTAACTTTCGCGATGAAAGGTTTGTGGACTGCAGCTCGTACTTGGAATTCCTGCCCATGGATTTGATTTTTCCGGACAACCATCAAACAAAAGATCTCCAAGTATTTTTGGAGATCTCTTGTTGTAAAGAGTCAACCAACCTCATTGAGGTCCACGCAGCTACCACAGTACTTATGTAATTATAAGCACTGTGGACACCGTCCTTCAACACGGAGAGGCCTAGTTGAAATCCTGCCTATGACGAGAGGAATTTTTATGGGTTTTTTCGCCACGTGCCTGAGTTAGCCGGTCTCGGGCAAGGGACCCATTTATCTTCTGAAAACTCGGGTATTTCATCCAATTAAGAGCAAACCAACAGAAACAATATATTAATGCCTCATGGCTAAAGTTGATTTGGCGCTTAACAAAGTGTTTCCAAGTGTTCGCAGATCTCTTGGAAATTAACGATCCCCCTGATCGAAGCCCTCGCGGATAGTACTGTGGCTATTGCTGTATCTGTAAACGAACGAATTCAGTACATTCTTAATGTCCCCTTCGCGTCTAGAACACTACTTCCACCCTGTGTAAACGACCTGCGATCAAATCCCATCTGGATTGGAGGGACTTTTATGGGCTGTTTTCCCCATTGTGGAGGCGTTGTTGTTTCGGGAAAAGATTGCAAGGGGTTCTTTCTCAAGGAAACTTGAGTTTTTCATCCAATAAAACTGACAAACCGGAAAAATAATACTCGCAATTTACATAATGTACTATGGCCTCATGACGCTAGTTATATCAAACCGAAATTCAAACCAAATACAAACTTCTTAATGTTATTTTCTATGTTATTATTTCTCATCAAAAGTTGACCTTTTTCTGGAAGTCAAAATGGTGATGAATATTTCGCCGTGTAATGGAAAAGTCTGACTTTTGCTAAACCGGTACAGATCATACAATATTTGATCTTGAAGGGATGACTGTATTATTGTTAAGAGCAGTTCATAATAGCTGAAGGATGAAATATGTTCCCCAATTTCAATATTCACTCCGTGAGCATCTTATTGATCTTGCCATTTCATAAGCGTGGTACTGATTTATCCAACCCCTTATATGAATAAGGAGGCGATTCGTCAAATTCTTCAAGAAGAGTTTAAGAATAGGAAGATCTGTGCCAAATTTGTGCCACACAGCCTCACGGATGGGCAGAAGCAACGAAGAGTACCAGCGAAGATTTCATCCAGACTTGTCAAGACAATCCTAATTTCCTAATTTTTGTATTGTCACCGTTGATGAGTGTTGAGTGGTTCAGCACGACCAAAAGAAGAAGCGTCAGAGCATACAGTGGAATTAATAATCATTACTAAGGCTCAAAAAAGTTTCGTTTGAAAGGGGAAAGAGTCAATGCTGAGTTCTGTGTACAAGTGCTTCCACGACTACTGAAGAATATTTCCCGGTGACGCCGCAATTTCGAGAGAAAGGCAGTTGGTTCTTGCACGACAACATCCCCGCCCATTTATAACTTGTTGTGAAGAAATTTTTAACGAAACATGGCATTGTACAAATCAACCATCCACCCTACTCTTCCGATCTAGCACCAACGGACTTCTTACTCTTTCCCAAGGGGGAACTTCCCTCAAAGCAAAGAGATATCAGGACGTTAAGGACATGAGAAAAACGTAACTGACGAGCTGAACATAATTTCTTTGGACGCCTTTGCTGACTCTTTTCAGAAACTTTTGGAATGGTGTCATAAGTGAAATCAATCAGGCGGTGATTTCTTCGAATAAAAATAAAACCTTTTTTGAGCTTCTTCACTTTGTGTTCTTTTTTAATGTACTGGTTCAAGAGATTTATTGCTATACCTCTTATCGTTTTATTTTATCAGTTGCAATAGCACCTTTTTTGCAACGTTGCCGAGTTAATCGGTTTCAGGCGGAGTAGCATATTTTTTTCCTCCCGGAAACTCTGGTTTTGCGTCCAGCTAGTAGCAAATAGATCACAGAACACACGCAATTTACAATAATGCCTAAGTCGTTGATATGCCCAAAACCTTGCAACAAATAGTATCAATTTCTTCTAGTATCCATTGCAAATTTATAATATTTAACCAACTGTGCCTCCGTAGCCGAGTGGTCAGGAGCGCGAGTGCAGTAGCACGCGCTCTTTGAGTTAGACCGGGGTTCAAGCCCCTGACTGCTGAATACGGTCGATCTGCCAACCCGCACTGGACCAGCGTGGCAGATTATGGTCCGTTTCCCTCAGCATGAATTGTTGAGGAGGCTTCCATCCTGCAGTGGGTTGATAATGGCTGCAATTTACCTTTTTTTTTTTTTTTTACTTTCCGAAACGTGTGGAAAGGCCTGGGTTCGAATTCGGTGTCGACGAGAGGAGGTTTTACAGAGCACGGCTTTTACATCCTGCAAACTGGTAACGAGATCAAAGACTACAAGCACTTTACAGACACCATATAATAAGTGGCCTCATTACCTTTTAGCGTAATGAGGATTCTGTATACTCTTCCACTGCCTTCTATTTGGATATGAATAAGCTTGATAATGGCTTTTGGAATTGTGAGAAGCTACGAAGACTGGTCTTGTCATGAGACCTCGCATCACCTGTCGATGTTCAAATTTGCTGAACTCGTTTCCGCGCCACAACTTAAATAATACCTCCACCCTTTACAGCTTTTGATAGAATAGCGTTTGCTAGTGTCTCTTTTTTTATTTATTTATTTTTTTCGTTTATAGAGAAGAGCTGATTATTCTGGAATGTTGAAACAAGAAAATTGTCCGTATAAGACTTGCCATGTGCAAAAGTTTCTACCAGATGATCCAGCAGTCAGGCGCATGTTTGTGCCTTGACAATTGATCATTGGAAATATGGTCAAAAGAAGCTCATTTCTACTTGCATTCAGAGCTGACTTTAGGGCGGGGAGAAAGAGAACGAGTCGAATTTCTCGGCGCTAAGTGAACAGGGGCATCGTGAAACTCAATAATTTTTAATAATGAAATTGTTATACTTTAAGTGGAACGCAATGGGAAGGTCGCACTAAGATTATAAAAGCTATATCGGTTTTCTCTATGTAGGTGGTTAAGCTGATTTTAGTTATTGGTAGTATTAGGCACGAAGCAAGTTCCTAGCGAATCAATTAATGGACTTCTATTACTGGATGGTACGACATTTCATTTCAGTTAAATATTGCGAATAAGATGATGCAAAGTCAGGCAGTAGACATCACAACTGTAGCGTCTCTTCTTGGTGTATTTGTCATGATACAGAAATAGCCAGTTTGATCGTTCTGTTAATATTGCCAAAGAAATGCTGACTTACTTTCAGGAATTTGAACGAAAGCGCAAACAAAAAAGTACTTGATGAGGGACAAGACGAACCAGTAAGGCAAACACCGGAGCAATTATTCAAAAGTTAGTTTGAATATTTTCTCCTTGAATATTTTCAAGTTAGAACTGCTCTTTCAGGGAAACATTAGTATTTCTCTGAGAGAGCAGAACAATATTATCTTACTCCCAATCGAATGAACCTCTTGATATGGCGAACTCTTCCATATTCACAACCTTCGTCACAGACGACTGTTTTTGGTTTCACTCGAAATGGAGCTCTTCCACAAGGTCTAACCTGTTACGAACGTGCTACGATAATGATTCAGTCATGAAAGATTTCAAGCCTAACAGTTAACTACACTGATGTGCAAAATTTAAGGACCAGTCAGGTTTTCACCTGTAGCTTCTCATAGGAGTGGCCTGGATATGGGAAAAGCATACCAAAGGAACCTCGAGAGGTACAGAAATAATGAAGGAAACGACATCGACACAACAACGGAAACAAAACGGTACAGAGGGACTTTATTCAAAAATGGCAACGTAGCACCGGCTGCCATGATACAGATGCATCACTGCCAAAGTTGGAACAAAGGGAAGAGGTGGTCCTCAGTAGGAGATATGGCCACCCCCTAATGTCAATGCAGGCTTTGCACCGCCTGCCCATTCTTAGAACAATGTTGTTGATAAGTTCTTGCGGTAACATTGTCCATTCCTCTGTCAGTACCATCTTCAGCTGGTGAACATTTTCTGGTGGGTGTGTGTGGACATGCTCAATGGGATTTAGATCGGCGGAACGGGCAGACCAATCCAAACGAACAATGTCCCCAATTTCCAAAAGCATATCAACAGCTGCAGTGCGATGGGGTGTGGCGTTATCATCCATAAACGCGAACTCGGGGCCAATGGCATCTAGGAACAGACGCACATTACAGTACCGCCTTCCCGTATCTGGAGTTGTGTACGTCCATCCAAGATAATGCTTCCCCAGACGAGAACACGTCGACCGCCATATCGATCCCTTTCAGTAATGTTTGCGGGGTGATACCGTGTGCCAACTTCTCGCCAGATTAGTTGATGTCCAGAATCGCTGCTGAGACTGAATCTACGCTCATCAATAAAGAGTACCTTAAGTAACGATTTTGTGGTTTTTAACCTTTAGAAATAGTGTTGGTCATTAAGTATTGCACACCAGTCTAGGACTCCAATTGCACTCCAATTTCTGCATTTTAAACCTTGCGATTTTTTGGCTTTTGGCTTTGAGGCTGAGCTTAAAGTAAGTATCAGAAGACAATATTGACAATACCATCTCATGCTATACGCTATGCTCTCGCGGTAGCGTAATGGTTATAATTACCATCCTCCCATGATGGAGACGTCACGAGTTCTAATCCCATTATGACACGAGAATTTTTATGGACTTTTCGCTTCCTTAGAGCATATTGCATCGTATATGTTAGGTCTGGAAATTGTGTGTTCAGTGGCGATTTTCTGTTTGCTAGAAGAAGAACCGAGTTTCCAGCAGAAAAAACTTACTATTGCATGAGGCCGAATAACTCAGCCACGTTGTGAAAAAGACCCATAAAAATTCCTCGCATCATTGACGGGATTCGAACTCGGGTCTTTTTCACCCGGTATGGGGAGAACGTTCAATGTATAGTGTTTACTGTCAAGTGGCACTGGGATTTCCCACCAATTCCATGCAGTAAAATCTGTCACAATACAAACTCTGAAAGGTCAGAGATAGGGTGATCTTTACAGAGTGTGTACTGCATTTTTCTGGCCATTTAGCCGTGGGCCCCTTGGTGGATCCCCGTTGCCCTCCCATCATTAATTGGAGGTAGGCCGGGGGTAGTGTACAGATAAAGTCTCTGGCTTGGGCGAACCCCGGGCGTCACCTGAGCTTGCTAGGGAGAGCCACCTTAAGAAGAAAAAAAAAAAAACTCTGACAGTTTTTTATTGGAAAAGGAGAGTGGGGGTCATAGTTCCTACTAGAGTGGATGATAGGAAGGCTTCCATCTGGAAAATGGAAGTTAAAGGAGACAGAGGATTCCCATTCGGAAGGAGCCCATCCTCCACAGGGGGACCATTAAGATCAGTGAAAATTTGGTGGTACGTTCCACCAGGCGAAACGTTTTGAAGGCAGATGGAGAGGGAAACAGGTATTGAAGGGGAGTAAAGTAATAGGACCAGAACGCCCTATGTGAGGGAGGAGATCGCGTACAGCACTTTTCTAATCCCACATTGGCCAGGCCAGCTGAAGTCAGTATCAGCAGATCCCACATCATGACGTCTCTTCTGCTTTTGGCGATTCAGTTCGTGATCTGGTCTTAATTCTTCTTGATTTTCTAGAGGTGGGACCTGGTCTGGGTTCTTTCTCCTCCGATCCAAGATGAAATGTGTTATCTTGCATTTTTATACGCTCAGATCAGCAAAGAGTGGGAGGGGAAGAATGAACAGCTGCTAAAGATGCAAGCTTTTGCGTATCTAATAGTGCATATATCATTAACTTTTGTGCTTTTACGCTGATTACAACATGTCACGGTGCCGTCTACATAAATACATTACTCGTCATTCAGTTTTAACGAAATGTGAGCATTGCATCCAAGCCCATTAATGAAACAAAGCACTCCTACACTATAACAACAGTGGGCTCATCAAAAGGGCCATTATTAATGTGTAGAAATCTAAAATGTTCAGATTAAGCCAAAAACATTTCCTGCATTTAATATACAAATAGTACCTATTTTGTTAAAGGAAATTAATATAAATCCACTGAGAGACACTCGTCTTGCTATTTTCTACACTTACTTGGACAGCGCTATCCATCGTGATCCGCTGGAGAGTTTCGCCCTCCTGCACTGAAAGCAATGCATCAGTTGTGCTCGACCCATGAGGACTGCATATGTCTGAGAGATTTCGACCCACACAAATGTTAACGAGTATACAGTCACTGGACGTGGATTTGAACCAGTTCGCATCGGACAAGCAGTACAGGATAAGGATCCTAACGAACGCACATGATCTGCTCCCCACCAGTAGTGTGCTGTGGAAAAACTTTACCGGTACCACTAAATTACATACTGTGAATCACGTATCCTCTCATCTAGATATATGGAGAACTGGTTCACATGGTATCTTTTCATGAATTTTATTTGATCGATGCTTTCATTGTTGTTGTACCAGTTCGATGGGAAGGCCAGAGATTTAAAAGTGTGTGGATTTTGTATACGTGTAGTGTTGTGTATCGTTGTTCATCTGGCCGTTTAGCCGCTGGACCCCTGCTGAGGCCCAACGTTGACCACATTGGCCCAGTGGAGGCAGACCAGGTACCCAGTAGTTTGAGGTTTTTACTCTGGCAGGCCCTGCCACCTAGTTTCTTGAGATTTCAGGGGCTAGGGCCTTAAAAAAAAAAACTGGAATTAGAAAAGCCAATTGAGGTTTATGCGATTCAATTTGGACGAAATTAAGTTTTTATAGTTTATGTGGGGTATATGCTGGCGTATTAGGCAGAGTCGGGAGGGAAAGACAGAGGTATGGGGACGATAGAAAAGGCGACCCCAGAATATTCAGTGAGGCAGGTCCGTGCCCCACCAGGAGAAAGGATAAGGGTTGGCAGGGGGGAAGAAGACAGGATTGCCTCCCTCCGCCAAGGAAAAGGGAGAAAAAGGTACCAGGAAATTGAGCCCGGTATAAATCGCTATCAGGAATTGGCAGTAGAGAGCACGTCGTCACTGTTGGTAAAGAGTCCAATTTGGGTATCTGGTCCGATTTGGCGTCATTCATTTGACAAAGGTTCCGTCTGAGATAGGTTAATGATCAGGGCAGTCTTCAAGTGGGTGGTAGGTGCCAGTCGATTTCGATGGCAGAATACATTTCAATTCCCAGATCTCTTACGTTCTGGGTAGGGTTTTTTGCCTCTGGAATAGGTCCTTTGCAAAGGTGGTGAAGGCTGTGTATTCTTCAGCTGTGTCAAACAGGTGGTGCTATATATCCATGGGGTGTAGTGAATTCTCTTCATAAGAGAGCGCCTAAGGTCCTCGTAAATGTCACAGTGGTAGAGAAGGTGCTCCCAGGTCTCTGGGGAGCCACAATGGCAGTTTGAGTCTTCCACAATCCTAAACCAGGCCAATTTAGCTTTGAATGACCCATGCCCCGTGAAAAGGAAGGTGGCGTGGAGTCCCAGTGAGCACCATGTGGGTAGCTCGTGGTAGATTCTTGAGATTTCAAGGATGAATTTCTTGGAGATGGATTCCTTTGTGGTTTGGTCCCATCTCAGTTGCCATGTCCTTTGAAGGTGAAGGATGAGTCGTGTTTTTTCCACTCTGACACTATTTGCAAGGTCGGTGGTAAAGTGAATGCAGATAAGGGATCTGCCCTTTGAGAGATAATGTATTAATCCACACTTGACCTACCTCTAGGTCCAGGGATAGTGCACCGGCAAGGCATGTGTGCTGACCGTGCAGCAAGCTATAGTGATGGAAAGTAGGATGGTGCGCTGGATTGATTCTAATTTTCATGTATTTACTGCAGTTGTCGCTTTGGAAAAGCAAACTTCTGTCGCATAAGTGATGATAGGTACAAATACTGCTTTGTAGTAAAGGATTAGCGTTCGCCGTTTCAAGCCCCAGTCTCGCCGAGAAACTCTATTAACCATGGCATTATATTTTCCTATTTTTTTGGTGACGATGAATCAGATGCGGGGTGAATGATAAGTTATTGTCAAGAATTACTCCCAAGTATTTCAGCTCCGTTGATAGTTTTATAGTCGCTTGTTGGATTTTAATTAGGGAAGGTCTGGTGACTTGTAGTGTTCCCTTCAGTAAAATCGAGTTGGTCTTGTCTGGTGAAATCTGCAGGTGGTGCTGTTCAGCCCAAAGTTGGAGAGTCATAAGGGCACTATCTCTGGCATAAATTCCAGAGATAGTGTAGGTGTTTGTCTGCGTAATGGCATAATGTTTGGTTTGGGGTGCCACCGGTGGTTTCCCACAGCTGCGCCATCGTTTCACGTGTGGTGTATACAGAACTATAAAGCAGAAGTGTAAGTGTAAGTGTAAGTGTGTTTAGGGTCAAACGGCACAAGGGGTTCCCCCCATCTCCGCGTAGTTTACATTGTGGGTGAACCAGTTGACTGGAAAAGCCAGAGATTTAAAAGTGTATGGACTTTGTATATGTGTGATGCATTGTACCGTTGTTCATCTGGTCATTTAGCCGCTGGGCCCCTACTGAGGCCCAACATTGCCCCACTTACGCCCCGTGGAGGCAGACCAGGAACCCAGTAGTCTGTTTCACTCTGGCAGGTCCTGCCACTTAATTTCCTGAGATTTCGGCGGCTAGGACCTTAAAAAAAAAAAAAAAAAAAAAAAAAAAGACAGAAACGCGTCGACGTAGGGGTAGAATTGCTTAGTTTTGCTAGGCCAAGTTATGGGCGTAAGGTAATTTAGATATGTTAAGTTTTTGGGTAGGGCTTTCGCTAGCGTATAGATAGAGAGGGGGGGAGGCAGAAGGCTGGGGGGAGAAAGACAGAAATATGGGGCCAATAGAGTAGGTAGCCTCAGTTTTCAGTGGGACATGCCCATGTCCCACCAGAGTAGAAGATATAGGGGGGGAGAGGAGAGGAGGACGAAAATGTCCCCCTCCCCCCAAGGAAGTAGGTTTAAAGGTGAAGGGGGCTAGAGTGCCCTCTTCAGATCGCCATATGGCTATTGGCAGCTATTGTTTCAAGTTTCTTTACTCATGGGGCAAGCTCCGTCCTTGTGCTTGTGTCCCTCATGTGCTTGTGTCCCTCATCTTTAGTTGCAGCCTTTACATTGTGCTGGCTGGTGTCTCAATAGTGGTACTTGATGTCAGTCATTGTAGATGGTGATTAATGTCCTTCTCCTGATGAAGAGGTCTTGTGCGAATTGGGATAATGCTCTATATTCATCCTCAGTATCTATGAAATGGGATTCCAATCCTTTTGGTAGGTATCTTATTTTTGTTATAAGTACCCCTCTGAGGTCTTCATATTGTGGGCACTCATACACTATGTGATTCCAGCTTTCTGTCTCCCCGCACGTACAGTTTGGGTCCTCAGTGAGTCCGAATCCGTGCAGCTTCTCATTGTAGGGTCCGTGTCCTGTTATTAGAGATGTCAAATGGTACCCTGGGAAGTACCAGGTCGGCTGTTTTGGGTAGATTTTCTGGAGATCAGGTAGATATCTTCTGGTTATCTCACCCTTGGTGGTCTCCGTCCATCTTCTCTGCCATAATTTTAGCAGGTGGTTCTGTAATCTAGTTTTTTCCGTTTTTAGGTTGTTCGCTGGGTCAGTTGTGTAGTCCAGATGTGTGGCCGCCACTCCCCTGGATAGCAAGTATAACAGACCTGTGCGGACGACCTCCAGGTCCAAAGGAAGCGCTCCAGCGAGTACCTGTAGTGCTGGAGTACTCACTGTACTACACGCACGCGTCGTAGTTAAGAGTATGGTCCTTTGGATCATGTCCAGAATTCTTCTATTCACTGCCAGTGCAGTTTTTGGGAACCAAATTGCTGAGGCGTAAGTAGCAGAAGTGGGTGTAATGTGTTGTATTGTGTTAGAGTAGTGTTCGGTTCTGTTGTTTCTCTGGCTTTCGGGTGCAGGGCTCCTATTGGAACGCTACGTTGCCCACTACCACCAGGGAGGTAAGCTAGGCAGTCCCATAGTTCTCTGGCTGGTCTCTGCCAGGGTCGCTTGAGCTTCCTGGCAGAGGACAAGTAAAAGAAAAAAAAAGATGGAGAAGGTAGAAATATTGGGGATGTAGATGAAGTCATCCCCAAGATACAATGGAGAGATCTCCATCAGGTGAAGGATGGTTAGGGGAAGGGGATGAAAGTTACTGTGCAAGGGTGCACGGTGCGGATCGCCATCTGGCGAGGCAGGGATGAAAGTTCCATGTTTGTCTTGACATAGTTGGTGGACTGGATCAAGGTCGAAGGAAGGTTTCTTCGTTTGTGTGTGTGTGTGTGTGTGTGTGTGTGTGTGTGTGTGTGTGTGTGTGTGTGTGTGTGTGTGTGTGTGTGTGATTCCAGGTTGGTCTTGTCAGAGTAGGTAATCTAGTTAATCCAGAGTAGGTAAATCTAGTTCGAAGGATGGTGGATGGTTTCTTCTTCTTGGGAATATACCTTGGGCGAATTTTGAGAATGAAACATACTCGTCTTCCGAGCCAAGGATGTAGTACTCTTGATTCATGGGTAGATAGTGCATTCTGGTAATTAGATTGCACCTGAGGTCTTCGTAAATCTCACAGCCGTACATTATCACAGTCGTTCCAGGAGTGCTCTTTAGCAAAGAGAGTCCTCGATGATACCTATACCTAGGGCCGAGAGTTTTCCTTTGAAGGAACTATGTCCTGTGAGAAGGTAGGCGATGTGAAGGCCAGGGGAGAGCCAGGATGGAGTTTTTGGAAAGACTTTGTCTGCTGTTGGTAGAATTTCCGGTTTATTTCTCCTTTAGTTGAGTTGGACCAACGGGTTTGCCAAGCCTGCTGTAGGCGCATAAATAAGCTTTTTTTCTCTTCCCTATTGTTGTTAGTCAGATCCGTGGTGAAGCAAAGGATGAAGATAGATTTTCCCTTGGTTATGTTATACAGGAGTCCGTGGCGGGCAATTTCAAGATCTAACGGGAGCACGCCGGCAAGCACCTATAGGGCGCGGGTACTCAACGTGCAGCAGGCTCGGGTGATAGTTAAAATGAACCGCTGGACATTGTCGAGCCTTTTCCTGTTAGTGACTGATTGCTTTGGAGATTCAAATTCCAGACACATAGGAAATTGCAGAGAGAAACACCGCATTATAATATAGCCAGAGAGTGCGCCGCTTGGAGCCCCAGTCGTGCCTCGAGACTCTGGCTACAAGGGCTGTGTAATTTCTGATTTTATTCTGCAGATAGTCTGGATGTGGTGTGAAGGAGAGGTTCTTAACTAAGTTAACTCCTAAGTATTTTAATTGTGTTTAGCTTAACTGTGACTCCGTAGACTTTAATTTACGGTGGTCTGTTCAGCTTTAGATTTCCTTTTAGTAAGATGGAGCTGATCTTTGTGGGGGAGATTTGGAGATGGTTTTGAGTCTCCCAATCTTGAAAAACGGTAAGGGCTCTGTTGGCTGAGACCTCAAGCTGCACTCTCCCATCTGCTGCCAGGCTAAGGACTAAATCGTCTGCATATTATTATTATTATTATTATTATTATTAGCTACATGGTGTAAAGAAGCCTGAGGCTTATGCTGCACCAGCGGAAAAAAAAAAATTCCCGAGTTGCCCGGAGAGAGAGAGAGTGTCAAAAGTCAATGGGAGTCACCAAGAAAGAGAAGAATGATGATATCCAGCTCAGGATCCTAGGTGTGCCAAGACCATACTCACCAGATGTGATCCCCTGGGGGTAAATATACTTGTGTTTGTACGTTTTGAAGGTTTAGACATTGAAATTCGTCAAGGATGATATTCCATAAGAGTGGTCCCAATATTGACTCCTGGGGGCATTCTTTGTGGACTTGTTTTATTTTGCAGTAGGGGGCTGTGACTATGATTTCTCTATGAGAAAGGTATTGTTTAATGCAGCAATGTAGAGATTTCGCTGTAGGTTTGTGGGGCGGAGTCGGCCAAGGGCACTTGGCCACCAGAGTGAGTCGAACGCCCCAACAAATTCGATGGAAATGACTAGAAAGTAGTTCTGCTCTGTAGCGTTTGCAGCTGTTATAATTTTATCTAGGGTAGCTATAGCAGAGCAACCCTTTTTGAAGCCAAATTAATTTGTTGCGTTGAGGGCTGCTTTATTGTAATGCGCTACAGTGGAGAAGGTATTCAAACAACTTACTTAGGACAGAGAGCAGAGCGGGAGGTCTATACGACTCCTGCGTAGTAAAGTGTTAGTTGTCAAACGACCGAGGTCTCCTCCAACTACGAGTTTGTATCATTGTTTGTGAAACACAGACTCTGTGTATGCCAGAGATGTTTAAAAAAGTGTTATTTGTGTGTTTGCGTAGTGTAGTGTTAGGGTGTTTAGAGTGTTGTTACTCTGGCCATTTAGCCGTTGGGCCGCTAGTCGGATTCCCCGTTGCCCATCTGCCGCCCTGAAGAGGCAGGCTAGGCAGTAGAATCAATAGAACTCTGGCATGGCATGGATGGAGCCCTTTAGTGGGACTCCATCTTGTCTGTCCACCGCCACGAGGAGTTAGTCAGGTATTGTATGGTGTAGATATAGATTCTGGCGGGGATGAACCGTGGACTGTGTCTGAGATTTCGGGGGTGGACAATAAAGGAAAACTCTGGAAGTTTTTTATTGGAGAACGAGCGTAGCGAGGGAACTGTTAAGGAGGGGAGGAACAGATGAAAATAAAGAAGAAGGATGATTAGGAAGACTTTCCACCTGGAAATAGGAAGTTAAAGGGATAGAGGAGCACTCCTGTGAAAGGAGCCCATCCTCCACAGGGAGGACTGTCAAGAACAGAGAAAAGTTTATGGCGGTAGGGTCCACCAGGCGAAAAGGTTGTAATGGGAGCCTGTGTCAGCTAGCTAATTCCCCGCCATGCCACAATGGTGGCTTGGTGTCAGCAAAGGAGGGCGAGGGTTTCATACTAGGTTGTCCCCACTGCATTCTAATTTGGGAGGAGGGGGACTGCTAGAACAACACATACTCTTCATGCACTAAGCCCAACTGGGTCCCTGTCATATTTACACTTACACAAGTACACTTTTTTAAACACATTTAGGAGAAGAGTGAAAAAGTACGTAACACCTGACATTCATCATCATTCAGAGACAGGACGCAGATGCCGCCTAAATATAACAACCACCTAGACTGCTATATTTTTTTTTTAACTAGTCAAACTTTCACTCAGTCAGCGTATAGTTTACACAGGTGACCTTGGCCTTCACTCATATTTACAAAATTTGACCTGCGATAGCAGCTAGATTTATATATATAAACACATTCAGAGTAGAAAAATTTAACATTTATAGAGCATTCTCATTCAGTTACCATTTACACACACTTATCTCACTCAGTACTGTACCCTGCATAGGATAGCACTCGCATTTTATGAGTTTTTTCCTGTTTTGTTTTTCTTTTTTTTTTGCCGGTTAAATAGACTTATTTTCCATCCAGCACAGAACAGGCATGAGACTTATATTAATACTTACGTTCACTTATGCACAGATACGTACTCACGTTAACATATACACGCGTACATATACACGCGTACATATACACGCGTACAAACATACACAGGAAAGAACACATCTAAATTGATACACAAATGTAAATTTAAATAAAACTACACATGAAAACAGTTATACATATAACACAAATTATAAATTTAAGATTATAAATAGACTTAATAGTTCATATTTGCACGAACTAAAGACGCAGTAAGTCCAAGTTAACATAAAATCACTGGGTGGGAAACATTATAGCAAACCTGTCAGATTTGAATACACATTCAGTTGTACATAGCTATGGGGAGATGTCACAGATTAGGTAGTCGTAGCATGGTTGCTTCTCCTCGTCTCAAAAACTTTCCCGTCTCAAAACTTTCTGAGTAAACTCAGAGAAGACGACCATATAATGTGTCTCGTCGGATATGAGTAGTTGCTCATCTCCTCGGCGTAAAGGACCAATCGCAGCCATGGTTCTGCATCTATAGAAATGGTAATTGAGTCATAAAGAACGTGGGGCCCAATCCTCTTCATCTCCACAGGTGCATTGTGGATCCTGAGTAAGACCCAACTGACAAAACTTTGCATTCAGGGAGCCATACCCTAACAGCAAAAATATGACATAGAGTCCTGGGGCAAACCAAGGAGGTGGTTTCGGGGAAAGGACGGTTACCTGAGGCAGGAACCTTCTAGTGACTTCCTTTTTGTGGATTCTTTACTCAGTCAACCTCACATCTCGCGATGACTTCTTTTATTTCAGAAGCATACAATGGTCGCGAACTTGGTCCACTTCTTAACCTGGTGTTTTAAATACTGTATTTTGATTACGGTTTATTATTATCACTTTATTATAAATTAAACTGTATATACTATATATTATTATTATTTATAATAATACAGATTATTATTATTATTATTATTATTTTGTTTTTTTCTATATTTTTCGGGTAGAAGCGTCGTAATAAGAACTATAATTATAGTGAAAGCGGTGTAACAGCTTGATCTCAAATAACATAGTTTTTAGATAAATCTGCATAGCATTTAACAAATAGAGAATTCTAAGAAGAAAAAATCGCGAAAAATAGAGTTTCCTTTGAAACTAGCGATTGTACTCAAATAAAACCCAGTTTCCAATTACCTAAAAATAGTTCTGTTTCTTGTTACCATTTCCGGCATGCGCATTTTAAAAGTAACACAGCCTTTGATATATGCAGCAGAACTAATGATGAAAATCTGTCTTCTGTCATCGTGCAACCTAACCAGTTTATCACTCTCTCGCAAGTTCAAAAGTTTCTTTCAGAAGGCGCTGTGTCAGCAGGTAACCGGAGTCCAAAATTGCACCAGTCTGGATTAATTCGATAAAAGTTGGATGACACTTCGTTTTTAAGTTTATCCTGGGTGATTTCTTTTTCTCTTCTAGAAATGTGATCCACTGGCAACACCGCCAAAAGTGGCTTCAATGAGTGAAGGCGATAAGGGAAAAGAACTACTCATATTGAAGTTCAAAAACCCCAATCTTTATGGTAGCTCTTGACGATTCGAACAGTACTGAGAATCAAGTACGGTGATAGCAAGAACTTATTAACAACTGCGCTTCTTCCTACCTAATACAGCCACCTCGTGCAGTTTACTCTACCATGAGGTAAAATTTGGAACTGTAAATTATACAAAGCCCAAATATTATCGCAGACATTTTCGCATATCCAGTTCTGATGCGTCTATTGAGAAGATATTTTTTTTTGTAAGCGTGTTTGTTTTGTTTTTTTACTGGATACCTAAGACTGGAAGATTTTCAGTTATTAACTTTAAAAATAAAGATATATTCTTTTCAAGAACGGTGTGTAACATTTAGTACCACTAAGCGACATATTTTAATTACTTTCTTTACAAATATTCTGTATTAACGTAATGCTACATTATCTAATCTTATATATTAATGGTACACTGTGTATCAGCAACATCCTTACACTATAGAAATATAATGCGTTCAATCATCAGTAATCGAAATATGTTTCGTGTCTGCAATCCTCCTAGCCCCTACCCGTTCATGTGTACAGGATCAAAACTGAATAAATAAATAATTAATTAGTAGACGGTCTGCCTCTGTGAACAGTGTGGATGTATATTTTTTCCCCACTGGACTAAGAGGCCAATCATTTAACGCGAACAAACAACCCAAAAACACACTACGCAGACACATTCACCGCTTTACTGATCGGCTTTATTGGGTACAGTACACAAGAAATTTAAAAGAAAATAAAAAGTGCCATTCATATGTTGACAAGCCTACTACGTGAGTACTACCTTAACGAATATGCACTGTGGTTTATTCAGACAATGTTTGCGAACCCGACTGTTTTTGTTCCGGATCAGAACTACACTAGGACATTTACAGCTGAAGTACCTCAATGCAGAGTCCTGTTTGGTGTCATGTTCTCAGCTGTTCTTGTGCCTTTTGTGAGAGGCCAGAGTAATATCATAGCCTTCGCCCATGGTATAAAACTGTTAGCTATAATCAACTCTGGACATCAACGACTGCAACTCATCTCGGACGGATTTTGGCTGTTGAAGTGGGCAACCTGAAAATTTCGGCGGCTTCCCTCCGAAAGGACCACTAAATGGCTGCGACTCTTAAAATTAAACGCCTTCTAGCTAAAATTAAAATTAAATTAAAACAAAAATTAAAATTAAACTTCTTCTAACAAGAGAAATAAACCATCTTTTTCCGTCAAAATGATGGTCAGAATTATCTCCGAACCCAACTTCTGATCACCGTAGCTAAAAAATTCCAGTTCCAAGCCTTAGGCCAATCCCCAGGCTTTTGGAGTCAACATTGATTAGCACAGGTTAATCGGATCGGTTCCTACCCATACAAATGCTGAGATATATACTTTTCCAGACTCCTGTCACAAGGCAGTAAAGCGAGGCCCTGAGGGCTTCCCATCAACTCTACAGAATCTTCACCGCAGTGTTCCAATCTTTCTGCAGCATTACTGAGATACTTCTGACCTATCGCGATTCGTGACTACCTTTGCTTTACTAGCGATAAATAGTGCAAATTTGTGCTTGGCTCCTATGATGAAAGTTATAGAAAAGCATTAAGAACTAGTGGACTGTGGTATTCGACGCGCGCTACACAATATCTCCTTGCTGTTGTCCTGCATTATAAAAGCGCTTTACTCAAGACAGTATTTGTATTTAGTTCCTAATACACTGTTGTATATACACTGGTGTGCAAAATTTGAGGACTGGAGGAATTTAAGGACTATCCCACATCTAGGCCACTCCTCAACATCAGGTTGAGGAGTGGCCTAGATGTGGGAAAAGCATACCAAAGGAACCTCGTGAGGTACAGAAATGATGAAGGAAACAACACCGACACAACAACGGAAACAAAACGGAACAAAGGGACTTTATTCAAAAATGGCAACATAGCACTGGCTGCCATGATACAGATGCATCACTGCCAAAGATGGAACAAAAGGAAGAGGTCGTCCTCAGTAGGAGATATGGCCACCCCTAATGTCGATGCAGGTTTGCACCGTCTGTCCATACTTAGAACAATGTTGTTGACAAGTTCTTGCGGTAACATCGTCCATTCCTTTGTCAGCGCCATCTTCTGCTGGTGAACATTTTCTGGTGGGTGTGGACATGCCGCTGGGCGTCTCCCCAGAGCTTCCCATATGTGTTCGATGGGATTTAGATCGACGGAAACGGGCAGGCCAATCCATACGAACAATGTCCTCACTTTCCAAAAGCATATCAACAGCTGCAGTGCGATGGGGTGTGGCGTTATCATCCATAAACACGAACTCGGGGTCAATGGCACATCGGAACAGACGCAGATGAGGAAGAATCAGTTACAGTAGCGTACACCGGTTACAGTACCGCCTTCCAGTATCTGGAGTTGTGTACGTCTATCCAAGATAACGCCTCCCAAAACGAGAACACCTCGACCGCCATATCGATCCCTTTCAGTGATGTTTGTGGGGTGATACCGTGTGCCAACCTCTCGCCAGATTAGCTGACGTCCAGAATCTCTGCTGAGACTGAATCTACTCTCATCAGTAAAGAGTACCTTAAGTAAAGATTTTGTGGTTGTAACCTTTAGAAATAGTGTTGGTCCTTAAGGTTTGCACAGCAGTATATATACAGTATATATTTAGTTTAGTTCCTAATACACTGTTGTATATATATTTAGTTTGCTTCTTAATATACTGCATTGTTTTCCTTTGTAAATTTGTTAATGCTCTGGTTTTTTAATCATATTGTTTTCTAATCCTTTAATAAGACTGTTTTCTAATATTTTATATTTCAGTATTTATTATCTTTATTCGTGTTTTTCATGTAAGCCCTTGGCTTTTAGTTGTGAAGGGAGTTGTATACAGCGATTTTTTGTATACAATAAAGAGTTCTTTTAAATAAAAATAATAAAAAATAGCAAATAAAATACAAAATGTTGTAAAATAATAACATTTTTTTTTCTATTTTATTTATTTATTATTATTGTTGGGTGTCTGTGTCTCTATGTCCGTTCCAGCAACTTATTGCTACGTAAATAATATTTATTTTGAAATAAAAATTAATGATTATTACTAATGCCGTCGGCTGAGAGTTAAGGCCAAATACACAGCTTGACTTTGTGACTCACCTATTGAAGCGTTCGCCAATCACGTAGCTTAATTAATAATTAAAATGTTAATCAAACCATGACGTATGCAGTGCCATCATGCAGCCATAGACATAAACAGCAATAAAAGAAATTGTAATATGGAATATGATGATATGCTTCTATTATGGAAATTTTTAAAAAAACATTTTGAATAATAAATAAATAATACTATTAAATTAGTTTTGTCAATTTACTCTAGTTTTGTAATTTTAAATGTCAAATTAGCGCTTATCACACCAATATTTAAAAGCATCAGTGGGGAATAAGAATGCGTAGTGTTTATTGTGTCAATACGATATTATTGAAGTTATTATTATTATTATGGTGCAAGGTAACCCGAGGCTTATGCTGCAAAAATTTTTTAAGAGAGAGAGATATCCAGCTCAGGACCCTGGGTGTGGCAAGCCTATACTCACCAGATGTGAACCCGAAGGTGACTTTATTAAACAAAGGAGATTGTGAAGGACGAACGGTTAAAGAAACAAGCGATTAAAATGATAAATGATTTTTTTCTAGAAATTTCAGAGGAAAAAATCATGCAAAACTAACTGTTTAAGAGTATAAAACCTCAAATTGAACCCCAGGGGTTTACATCTGGTGAGTATGGGCTTGGCACACCCGGGGTCCTGAGCTGCATATCATCATTCTTCTCTTTCTTGGTGATTCCTCTCTCTCGGGGTAATTTGGAAAATTTTTTTTTGGCTGGTACAGCATAAGCCTCAGGCTTCCTTGCACTATATGGCTAATAATAAATTCGAAAATTTGACTCATTTGGCACAACGACAATGATTTTCAAAAAATTTCCCCGGGGCAGATCCCCAGAATACCCCTCTTTTCTCAATCTTTTGGAAGTTTATATTTTACAAAAAAAAAAAAAAAAAAAATCCCTGAGTAATAGTAGCAGAATGAAAAACAAAGTAGTGTATAATACAGTACATGATATGCCTCTCATGCGACGTTGTCGAGTAAAAATCAGCATAAAACTCAAGACGATTGGCTGGTGGTGCCATCTATCATTCTATCCTGGAACGAGAATTAAAATTTAAAGTTATTTTTAACAGTTCAGTTGTAAATTAAGAAAAAAAAAATATTATTGCCCATTAAAGAAATTTTAAAACTTCACACAGAGAAAGCTGTTGCACTTTCTCAAATTAAAACATTCGTAACATTATATGAATACAATATTATATGTATATATATCACTTTTGAAACATTATATGTTTCAAAAGTGATGGTCAATAATTTAAAGGTGAACTGTACAGACTACGATATGCAAAAAAAAAAAAAAATCCCAAATAAACACTGGTCCTTAAGTGAATAGTTTTCGAGATATTGCACATTTCTAGTTGGGATCCACCACTGACGAGGTGAACTGTACAGAGATGGGATCCACCACTGCCTTGTTTGTTTAGTTATGCTCATTCTCTCCATTTTCCCTCTCTCAATGCTCTGGGACGTAGCAGGCATAACAGTACTTGTCAAAGGATAGTCAACAAAGAGTATGCGCACATGCACTTCATGTATGGTAAAGCCAACGGCAGTGCACTCGAGGCTGCACGTTTGTACCAAGAAGCATTTCCCCGCCGAAGGCAGCCCAACAGGCGCACATTCATCAGGGTACATCAACGCCTTGGAGAACATGGGCGCTTCGCACACGGAGTACAAGCAGGTAGGCCCAGAAGCATAACACCTGATGTTGAGGAAAGGGTGTTAGAAATAATAGAACAAAATCCTCCTTGATGATGATAATGTTCCATCTCAGCAACGCCAGAACATGTGGTTTATGCATGATGGTGCACCGGCACATTTTGCTCGAGTTGTGACTCGGTGTCTAGCTAGAAGGTATGGTCAACGGTGGATAGGTAGAGGTGGGCCTGTATCGTGGCCTCCCAAATCACCAGACTTAAATCTTATGGATTTTTGTATCTGTGGTCATGTAAAAAGCTTGGTGTACACTTCTGACATTAGCGCGCAGTTGAGGAATTGCAGCGTAGGGTTGAAGGAGCCTTTCAGAAAATCAGAAATGACCCAGGAATGCCTGAGAAGATTTGCAACTCAATGCAGAGAAGACTACAAAGCTGCGTACGGATGCAAGGACAGCATTTTGAACACCTTTTATAACATCTGTAAAATCCTGCGGTGTTGAAACCAAAAATTTAAAATGTATTGTCTTATGTTTAATAAAACCATCCTTAGCAAAGGATTCGCAGCTTTTTGCTAAACCAGAGCTCCCATAGTTAGTGGCGAATCTTAACAGAAAATGTGCATTATCTCGAAAACGGTTCATTTGCGGCCCAATGTTCACTGGGACTTTTTTGCTTAGTTTAGTTTGTACTTTTCATCTTTAAATTAATGACCATCATTTTTGAACACCCTGTATGTTATACGCTCAGTGGCCAAAAAAATTAGGAACGTTTTGCAACTGGCGTTAACAGATAATTCAACATAAGATTATAAATCTAAGTTGTCACGTCACATGATATGAGCACAAGTTCCTTGGTATTAGATAAATACTAGACACTTTCCTTAGGCTCCTTAGTCTATCAGGTCATAGGGAAGACAGGTAATCATTCTGATTTTCAAAAATGCGTTATTGTTGAAGCATGGGCTTGGCACACCCAGGGTCCTGAGCTGGATATCATCATTCTTCTTTTTTGGTGTCTGTCTCTCAGGGTAACTGAGAATTTTTTTTTTTTGGCTGGTGTAGCATAAACCCCAGTCGTCCTAGCACCATATGGCTAATAATAATAATAATTACAACTTAACTCTATGCTTTAATTTCAGTGTTGTAAGCAAACAAACGTAGAAGGTCCATGTATGCAATCTATTGTATGCCCTAATTACCACATGTGACAAATTTTTGCCTGAACTGGCTATTAATCAGGATCAAAGTTATTAATAAGCTTAGTAGTGATTCTTGCAGAATGTCTTCTTCTTTTCAGTGTAATTTCCAGATGTTGGCTGATTGTAACTGATTTATTGCGACTAACGTGGACGGTTGCCTGGGAGAGTGCAACATTTGATATGTAGATCTTGGGATGATAGCAACAGGCTTTGTGATGGTAAGCTGACCGATTGAGGTGACCTACCTGACAGGACACCAACGTCTACACAATGGAAGAGAAAATCTCAGGGAGTGGCTGCACGCATAGCTGTAGTTTGAGGTATTTTGGGACAGTAATCCTTTTCACAACCTGCTGTCTATGTGAGTTGTAGTTTGATGGAGTGATTTCGATTGAAAAATGATGAGTTGATGGTGCAGAGTGGAAGCGACATTGGCATTATGTTCGAGCTAGCAGAGAATATGGATCATATGAAGTGATTTTAGGAATTCTCTGGGGTTAGTATGCAGATGCGAATCGTTGAAGGCAGACTGAAGTCCTAACACATACCAGTAAAATCCCTAACAGATAAAAGGTCTCACCAGCTAATGAAATAACTCCTCAACGGACAGTAGAGTTAGAATAGGGGGATTGACAACCTCCATAAACATCAGTTGGAACAATATAGAGTCTAGCATAGATTCAAATGATGTTTTGATATTGGATGTTGAGGGGAGAGGGGTGAACTTTGCTGTGTTATAGATGATGGTGATTTCTTTCAGTCTTCACAGGAGGCTAGTTGGCGTCGAACACTTTTGTCTGTACAACGAGATCTGTACTCCTAGAAAGTAGGATTTCGCTTCTTATTCAACTTTGTTCCGTACAGACCTAACATTTAACCGAAAGACCTCCTGGTCTTTAGGGTTACATTTTAAAGTGTCTCCAATTCTGCCCAGACACGATCGGAGGGACTATATGATGAGTTCGTTGTCAGACAATTCAGCCCTGGCGAGATTGTGCAAGGCTCACGGGGTAGAATTTTTTTCAGCATGGTCTGTACTTGCTAACAGGAGAGACTGCTTCTGCAGGGATGGGGTACACTTAAATAGAGTCTGCGTGGGTAGCACAGTGGTATCGTCACCGTCCTCCCCACACCGGGAGGAAAAGTCCCGGGTTCGAAAAACTGGGGTTTTTCGTCCAGCAAAACAGACAGTTCGACCATAGAACACACGCTATTAACAGACATAAGACACACAGCCCGGCAGATGAATTTAATTATTCGGGTGGCCTAAAAATAATAGTTTTTTTTTTTTTTTTTTTTTGGTACACTTAAATAGAAAAGGTGCAAGGATGTTTGCTGATGCTATCGAGGCAGTGTTAAGTTGGTCGAAAAACCGCTAGCTTGGGGTGATTCACGGACTAAAAGATTAACAGTAGCCACAGGCAGAGGCGAAAGTGATTCTTGCACTGCTTCTGTTGTAATGAGCAACAACCTAGAGAGCAAGTTGCTGGGAATTTCAAGAGCTGCTGGGAGGCACCATAGAACAAGAAAATTCATGGGCTGTGCTAGGGTAACCAAGAATAAGAACAGGTGCATGTACACTTGCATGTACACCAATGCTAGAAGTATAATAAATAAATTTGATGAACTGGAAGTTCTGATGAACGTATCAAAGGCAGATATTGTTGGGATATCAGAGACGTGGTGTCACACAGATATAAGGAATGCAGAACTGGAATTTGGGGAGTACAACGTCTACAGAAAGGATAGGAAGGGAGGAGGGGTTATACTATTAGTTAAGAAACACATAAAATCCAATGAAGTGCATCCAGTTGACATGGGTGGACAGTGCAATTTTGGTGTGACAAAAACGCTGGGAAAGGGAAAATGACTCTGATGAGTACAACGAATAATTGGGCAGAGAAATAGAGTGAGCCAGTAAATCAGAATGTCTTGTAATGGGGGGGATTTAACTTTCCATATATTGACTGGAACTTGTTGGTGGGTCACTCGAACGCTAGCAAGATTTTTGTGGATTTATTGGAGGATTGTTTTCTACAGCAACAAGTTTGAGGGGCAACAAAGGATTTGCAGACAAAGGAACCACTAGGTGACAGTGATCACAATGTACTGATGTGGATTTACTTATAGATGTAACTACCATCAGGGGTAAAGGGAAGGGTTTATGCTTTCGTAAAGGTGACTACTGTGGTCTCAGACAGTTTTTAAATTCTATATAGTGGAATCAGCTAATAATGACGTTACCAACGGTGAATTCTAAATGGGAAGCCTTCAGGGACTAAATTTTGGAGGCTACTAGGTTTTTCATTCCAACTAAGAAATACTATTCAGGGTTTAGGCCTAAATGGATGTCAAATGAATTAATGACGCTTGTGGCAGATAAGAAAAATGCATGGGATGCATATAAATTATCGGGCGACACAGAACCCTACGGCAGATATAAGGTAGTCTGTAATCAAGTCACAAAGGCAGGCGAAGGCAGATTACGAGAAATCCTTGGCGAAGGATGCAAAGAAAAGCAGTAAAGAGTTATTTACTTATGTAGGAGGGGATGAATCAGATTGGTCCATTTAACATAGATGGTTCGACTATTGATGATCCTGCTCAAATAGTTGATAAATTGAATGAGTATTTTGCATCTACATTCACATATGAAGAGTTATTGAAGGAAGGGAATGCCAGAAGTTTATCAAACTGTAACAGGGAGCGAAGTGATTTTGTAATAACTGAGAGCAAAGTGGAGGAGAAATTGTTGAAGTTAAACATAAAAAAGCGCCTGGTGCAAATGTAATCTATCCAGTTATATTGAAGAAGATAGCAAGGGAAGTACGAAAATCCTTAACCATAATTATGGAAGCATCTTTAGAGTCAGGGAAGTCCCCATGGACTGTTGATGTGTAAATGTATCCCCAATTCACAAAGGGGGGTACAAAGGGTGACACAAATAATTATAGACCTGTGAGTTTAACTTCTGTTCCGGGGAAAATAATGGAGTCATTAGTTAAAGAAGTGATACAGGATCACCCAGACAAGTCTGCAGTAATAGTTTAGACTCACATGGGGTTTGTTAAGGGGAAGACTTGTCTGACCAATTTGATTGGATACTATGAAGCCATCACAAAGTAACTGGATGCAAAATATAATTTTGATGTCATATACTTGGATTTCAGGAAAGCTTTTGATACTGTTGCACATGGAAAACTCCGGTACAAATTGGAGCAGTATGACATTAAGGGCAAGTTGCTACAATAGATAAAAGGATGGTTGAATGGGAGAAGACATAGAGTGGTAATCAATGGACACTGCTCTTCGTGGACTAATGTTATTAGTGGTGTCCTCCAGGGTTCAGTGTGGGGTCCACTGTTGTTTTGTATATTTATTAATGATATTAATAAAGGTATATCAGGATTAATGTCCAAGTTTGCAGATGATACAAAGGTTGGCAGAGTTGTGAGTAAAGACAGTATGCTACTGCAACAGGATCTAGAAAAGTTAGACAGATGGGCTGAGAAGTGGCAACTGAAGTTAACATTGACAAATGCAAAGTACTGCATATGGGTAGCGGTAACCCAAGGGAAACGTACCAATTGTGTGGTATTACACTCAGTGAGGTGGAGAATGAAAAAGACCTGGGGGTATTTGTTCAGTCAGATATGAAGTTCTCTGAGCAGTGCAGACGGGCTGCCAGAGCAGTCATGGAGTTTTGTCAATGATATATAGGAATTTTGCTAGCAGAGACAAGGAGATAATTTCTCTTTTTATAAGGCAATGGTCAGGCCACACCTTGAGTACTGCGTAGAGGTCTGGAGGCCTCATTTTAAGAAGGATATAGAATTTCTAGAACGAGTACAGAGAAGGGCAACAAAATTGGTGAGAGAAACAAATGGATGCGCTTACTAAGAAAGGCTTAAGTTTGCAAGTTGCAGCATCTGGAGATTAGGCACCTGCGAGATGATATGATTGAGGTGTATAAGGTCTTGAATGGTTTGATCAGACTCAATGCTGACAGGATATTTCCGCTTGCTGAGATTAAGCACCTGAGGGAGCATAGATTCAAATTGAGGAAAGATAGTTGTAGAATAGATGTGCGGAAGTTTGCTTTTAGGCAGCGGGTAGTTGATTGCTGGAACAGCTTTGCATCTGTTGCTGTGGAAGTTGATAACTAAATAAATTTAAGGTTAAACTAGACAAACATTTGGCGTGACCAGATGGGTAAAATGAGAATGGTTTTTTTTCGGGTTTTTTTTTTTCTTTTGGTTGATGCTATATGAGCTTGCTTTTCTTGCATCATAATTCCTCGACTAATGCTAATGCTAATTTCGGAACACTATGTGAATCATAAGCGTTTTTTCAACTGGTCGAAGTGTGCATGTAACCTAGTTCGACCTTTTTTTTTTATTATGGGGACACATCTATCTTGGCAGTATAGCTGACGGAGGTAGTGGGTGGGGTGAAATTTGGTGGAGGGAGACCGTCTGTCGACTAGAAAGCATAATGAGGCTATGTTCGAGCCAACTGGTGAGTTCTTGATTTTGAATCCTGTCTTTCTTGGGGTTTTGGCAGTCTAATGGAAGGTTTTGTGGATGAGAGTCCTTTCTTAGAAGGGCAGAATTAGTCACACTAGCCAATTTGTACTGTTTCCTACTTATTCAGCTTCTGAATTCTTTTGGGTAGAAGTGGTTATAACCATCGTCGTGGGTACCACCGTCGGTATTATTGTCATTCTCGCCACACCGGATGGAAAACACCTAGGTTCGAATCCCATCAACGATGCGAGGAAATTATATGGGTCTCTTACACTCAGTAGCTGAGTTGGTGAGTCTCAGGCGTGTTTAGCAAGGTTCTTTCCCCCACCCGGAATCTCGGGTTTTTCTTCCAGCAAAACAGGAAAATCGGCGAACACCTGCAATTTATGGACATATTACACATAGGTAGATTACTTGGTTCTCGGATGATTCTCGTACGACAGTTTTATTTAGCTGTTGACGTGTACGCTTGCTCTTGGTCGTCCTAATTTGTGAAACTTTTAATTTGAGATGTAATTGTTCAAATTGGATTTCTACTACAAGCTCTGGAGTCGCCTTTATGTGAGTCATAAGAGAACCTACCAAGATTATTAGAAGGCATGAATTTAATTTCGTACTCCCTCGTATTCTCGTACTATCTTTCGATGTTACTTGTATTTTAACAGAATGGCGAAACTGATTAAGAAGAGCAATATTGATATTTTTATGGATAAAGATAGTTTTTTTAGACAGATGGTAAAAACGTTTGACTAATTTGTTAATCCCGATTAATTCTAAAGGCATTAATTTTCGCTGGCAGTTTTGTAACGGTAGGATGTGCTGGGAAAATAGTACTATTTACTAAGGAATTTTTAGCTTCACAGTTAGAATTCTAAGATTAATTAATGCAGTCTGTTTCACTGATAAGAATTTCTTTTGTTTCTTGATGTCACAGTAAGCAGTTTATCATTTCACAGGACCTGTGGCACACAGGATCTGTGGCAAAGCGAAAGCGATAACGGAAAATTGGGATGAACTATGATTTTTATTAGTTTAGAAGGAAGTCTATCAGTTTTATTATGGGAAAATAATAGTTTTCTAAGTAGGTTTATTCTCTCCAAACTGCAGGATAGTAAATTATATAGATGGGTGTGCCATGTAATCAAGATTTGCGCACAAGTTGCACAACGAATCTTTCCAGTTTTACAATGTCGAGTATAATTTTGGTTTCTAAATGAGAATAGTAATAGTTTCTCTGGTTTATTCGATGAGGAATGAAAATAGGTTAAGAGGATTGCTGGCAGATTTACGAAATGCATAACAGAGTCTTAACATCACGGTTTACAGTTACACAAAAACAATTTGAAATATAATCCCACTTAATTACTTCCAAAAAAAATCAAATGCATAAAACTAGCAGCAGCAGCATGTCCTTCAACTTGTGCTAAATGACATAATCTTGGCATTGCTTTCAAACAGTTATTAACCTGTCTCGGCACCGTTGTCCTAAACGGATGCTTAAGGCCAACGCTCTCAATTGCCCACCCACTCATCGGTGTCTCTTAAGAAGTCACCTGAACTGGAAACAGCGTTTTTGAAGTATTTTATTCCATTACAAAGACTGAAAGATCAAACGTTGACCACAGATAAACAGCGTATAAAAGTTCTGGGTGAAAACTTCTGTAGACATTTTTCATCAGATTGTAATTACATGAACTTCTGCCTTTTAATCTTTCTGCATCATATTTACTACATTGTAATATTACGAGTAATGTCGCTGTGAAATACTGTTTCTAAGACTGCGTACTAGTTACACCTTACTTAGCAACAGTAAAGATTATTTAATTTATTAGAAAATAATTATTTTATTTCCATTTTTCTTTCTTCTAAGCTTTTACACTAAATCATTTGGCATAAATAACTATATGCGATAAAATTCAATCACTTTTTCTTCTGTCCCTGTTTTCTAACACATTCTTCAACTTTTTAAAAAAAAAGTTGAAGAATGGCCAAGGCCTCAGTGGTGGCCTAGATCAGGATATTATTAAAACGAAATAGAATACCTGTCAAGGTTTGTTCCTAATATACTCTAGCACAAAGCTTCTCGGTGTGTGTTTATCTTCCTAGGAACCAAAAATATTTCTTACAAATATTTCACTCTTTTGTTCTTCAGGTTTTTTATAGATAATTTTATTTTGTGGCTCCGAATCTCTGTAATACGACATTTTCATTTATATGGAAGATTCTAGATTCTACTGAGTTATAAACAGAATAGGCAATGACAATCCACATTCTCCTTTAGTTTAAATTTTGGCAAGACACCAGTTTGGCATGGTTTGTGGACGCTAGTCGGTAGCAGCTGTCATGTAGCTCTTAAGACTAGAAAAATCGAGAAATTTACGTACCCTTGAGGAAGTGAAATTGTAAACCTGCTCCATACTATACAAATAGGGAGGTTACCAACCTTGAACAAATAACCTTCAAGGGTTCATATATATTTATAACAATATGACGAACTAAGGAATGCAATAACTTAGGGATCCTATAAACCTAATTTTGAGACATAACTACTAAAGTGGCTAAAACCTGGAACGCAAAATACAGATAAGAAACGCCTATCTATAACGCATATGTTTAAGCGCTGCACATATATTATATTTAATCATAACTTTATTAAAAAATACCAAAATTCTGAAGAAAGACTCCAGAGCATTTAACTTTGAGGTATCGGGAACAGCAAATGGTTTGTTTATCAATGTGGTGAACTGACGAAGCTAGAATACAAGAACTGGGTATTACAGCCACCATTTTGATCCTAATACGATCATAAATATTCGGTATTATAATCTTTATTAAGGGAATACGCACAGGTATTGATCCACACACCATCGACAGCACTCAATGACGAATATCTGGAATACTGCTGTATAGGCTATTAAGTGTAACCTTTGACCTTTGAGAAGAGGTAAATTGATTGCCAAATCTCTTCACGCACAGCCTTAGATTTTATGTGTTTCCTAACTAACACCATAAACCCTCCTCCCTTCCTAATCTGTCTGTCCTTTCTGTACACATTGTACTCCCCAAATTCAAATTATGCTTTCCTTATATCTGTGTGACACCACGTCTCTGATATCCCAATAATATCTACCCTTGATGCCTTGACCAACACTTCAAATTCATCAAATTTATTTACTATACTTCTAGAATTAGTGTACACGCAAGTATACATGCACTTGTTCTTACTCTTAGTTACCCTAACACAGCCCACGTATTTGCTTGTTCCATGATGGCTCCCAGCAGTTATTGAAATAATCAGCACCTTTCTTTTCAGGCTGCTGCTCATTCCAATAGAAGCAGTGCAAGAATCACTTTCACCTCTCTGCGGCTATTGTTAATATATTAGTCTGTATATCCCCCCACAAACTAACAGTTTTCCGACTCACCTAACACTGTATCGATAGCATCAGCAAATATTCTCTCAAGCACAGACCACGCTGTGAAAAATTCTACCCCATGAGCCTTGCACAATCTCTCAAGGGCCGAATTGATTGACAAGGCTCTCGTCATATATTTCCTCCTATCATGTCTGAATAGAATTGCAGACACTTTCATATTTAACCCTAACTCGCGACTTCTTTTTCTACATTGACCTGTACTTGTTAATTAAGTCCACAGATCTCCTACTCTTGACCTCATTAGTGCCAACGTGTACAACAAATCAGCATCCAGTTGACATGCGTGGCCAGTGCAATGTTGAATCAGTTTGGTGTGGTGACATAAGCACTGGGAAAGCAAAAATGAGGGTAGGAGTGTCTTACAGGCCTAATGACTCAGATGAGTACAACTGGTGAGTACAGAGAAATAGAGTGGGCTAGTTAATCAGAATGTATTATAATGGGGGATTTTAACTTCCCAGATATTGACTGGAACTTGTGGATTGGTCACTTGCACAGCTAGTAAGACTTTTGTGGATTTATTGGATGACTGTTTTATACAGCAACATGTTCGAGAGGCAACCAGAGGAAGTAATACCCTTGATCTGATTATCAGCAGTGATTATTCATGCATTAAGGATCTGCACATAAAGGAACTACTAGGTGGTGATCACTATGTACTGATGTGGGATTTACTTAAAGATGTAACTACCATCATAAAGGGAAGGTAAAGGGAAGGTTTTTTTGCTTTCATGAAGGTCCATATGGTGGTCTCAGACAGTTTTTTAAATTATATACAATGTCACCAACAGAAAATTCTAAATGGGAAGCATTCAAGGAATTAATCTTGGAAGCTACTAGGCGTTTCATGCCAACTAAGAAATACTGTTCAAGGTTTAGGCCTAAATTGATGTCAGATGAACTAATGAGACCCTTGGCAGAGAAGAAAATTGCATGGGATACATATAAATTATCAGGCGACACAGCAGCTTATGGCAAATATAAGCTAGTCTGTAATCAAGTCACAAAGGAGGTTAGGCAAGCGACGTAGATTACGAGAAATCTTTGGCAAAGAATGCAAAGAAAAACAGCAGAGAGTTCTTTAATTATGTAAACTCTAGAAGGAAGGTATGAATTAGATTGGTCCACTTGATATCGATGGTTCGACGATGGTTGATTATCTTTCTCAGGTAGTGACGAACTGAATGAGCATGGGCGCCAGCAGGATATTTTGCAAGGTGGTATATGTGGGAATAATTTTTTTGTTCATCAAATTTTCGAATATATGCAATATATTATGTTTCAATAAATTAATGAAAATATTAAAAATTGTGAAAATGAAAATATTAAAAATCGAAATCCACAGGTGGTGCACTTGCACCATGCTGCCGGCGCCCATGTGAATGTGTATTTTGCATCTACATTCACACATGAGGAATTCTGTAGGGAAGTGGAGACCAGATGTTTATCGAACTCTAACAGGGAGCTAAATGATAGTGTAATAACTGAGAGGAAAGTGGAAGAGAAATTGTTGAAGTTAAACATAAGTGGAAGAGAAATTGTTGAAGTTAAACATAAGTGGAAGAGAAATTGTTGAAGTTAAACATAAGAAAGGCACCTAGGGTGGGTCGGATCTATCCAGTATTAAGGGAGGCAGAAAAGAAGGTAAGAAAACCCTTAGCCATAATCATGTGAGCATGCTTGAATTCAGGGGAGATCCCATGGACTGGAGATGTGCAAATGTATTCCCAATTCTCTAAGGAGGATCAAAGGGTGACACGAGTAATACTGACTTGTTAGTTTAACTTCTCTTCTGGGGAAAATAATGGAGTCACTGGTTAAAGAAGCAATGCAGGATCATCTACACAAGACTGCAGTACGATGTGGTCACAAAAGAACTAATTTTGATATTATATACTTGGATTTAGGAAAGTTTTTGATAATGTTGCCCATAAAAGGCTGTTGTACAAATTGGAGCAGTGTGGCAATTAGAGCAAGTTGCTGCTATGGACAAAGGGATGCTTGAGTGAGAGAAGGTAAGAATGGTAATCAATGGACACTGCTCATCGTGGACTAATGTTATTAGTGGAGTCCCCCAGGGTTCGTCAGTAGGACCATTGTTGTTTTCTATATTTATCAATGATATGGATGAAGGTATATCAGGCTGAATGCCCAAGTTTGCAGATGATACAAAGGTTAGTAGGGTTGTTAGAGACAGTAATGACCGTACGTGCTGCTACAGGATCTAGAAAAGTTGAACAGATGGGCTGAGAGGTGGTAACTGAAGTTTAACATTGACAGATGCAAAGCACTGCATATGATTAGCAGTAACCCCAGAGTAACTTACCAACTGTGCGGGACTACGCTTAAGGTGTGTCTACACAATTACCCTGTGGGTAATTGTGCAGTCAGATATGAAGTTTTCTGAGTAGTGTAAAAAGGCTGCAACAGTAGCTCATAGAGTCTTGTCAATGATATACAGGAACTTTGCTAGCAGGGATGAGACGTGATTTTTCCTTTATATAAGGCCAACCTTTTTTGACACTCGAACCCCTTTCAACATAATATTTTTAATGCAAACCGCTAAGCCTATATTCTCTGAAATCGTATAATATTTCTGAATTTTTATTATAAAATACTTCCAGTACTACATTTTTATAAGCGACATTGCGTAATAATAAAAACTATTAAGTATTATTTATAGTTTGTAAAGCAATTATTAATTAGTCCAAACTAGATTTCGAACAGGCTAAGAGTAGAAAACATGCTTCTTTCTCTAATGGTAGTCTGGTATTCTGGTCTCTTGCCAAAGCTATTGGCCGCAATTTTTGCCCATCTCTGTTCCCACCTCTGACAAAACCATATGGTTCTGTTGCCACATCAGCCAAAGATAAAGCTGACCTACTAGCGTCCTATTTTTCTTCCAACTCATGTGTTGATTATCTTGATAAATCACCTCAAACCATTCCCAGTACACTCCATTGAACGTATCCTCTGGTCTTCTGCCAAAGAGTTGTCAGAAGGATTTTGATGAATCTGATGCTAAGAAAGCTCCAAATTCTGATGGTATTTCGCCACTTGTTCTCAAAATCTGTGCCTCTGAACTTACTCCTGTTTTGTGTCGTCTTTTTCACTTTCTTATTCCAAAGGCGTTTTTTCTTCTACTTGAAAATTTACTCATAGCAAGCCAGTTCCTAAAAAAAAGTGACAAATCCCTTCCATCTAATTATCGTTCCATTGAGATTACTTCTACCCTTTCCAAAGTAATGTAGAAATCAATTAACCGCCAACTTTTAAACTATCTGGAAATCTTCCATGTGATCAACAATCACCAGTATGGATTCCGTCATTGTCGTTCCACTGGTGATATTTTGTGGACGAATTCAACGGAAAAGTTTGGTGAAATTCTAGCCATTGCTCTTGACATTTCAAAGGCTTTTAATCGTGTTTGGCATAAAGGTCTCCTAAATAAGTTTTCATCCTGTGGTTTGCCAGCTGTTCTTTGTAACTGGGTGTCCAGTTTTCTCTTTGGCCGCTCACTGCGGCTGATGGTAGACGGCTCTCTGTCTTCTAACTTCTCCACTAATGCTGGTGTTCCCCAAGGTTCAGTTCTTTCTCTCACTCTTTTCCTCTTGTATATTAATGACCTTCTTCCGTTAACCTGAAATCCTATCCATAGTTTTTTTGACGGTAGCACATTGCGTTCCACCTTCCAGTTTGAGAAATCTTGCCTCAAACAGCTCCAACTTCTCGAATATCCATTGTCAAATTCTGAAATGCTGATCACCAGGTAATTCTCCAATGGAGCAACAAAAACTTAATTTCAATCCTTCTAAAATTCAGTCCTGCCTTATATCTCGCAAAAAGGATTCTTCTGCTCCTCTGCTTATCTTCGATGACGCTCCGATTTCTAGGCAAGATCTTGGGGATTACCCTGGCTTCTAATTTCTCTTGGCATAAGCACATTACAAATATTGCTTCCTCTACATCTAAAAAATTTGGTTTTCTCTTTCGCTCTCGGCGTTACTTTTTCTTCCAAACAGTTGTTGACTCTGTAGAAATCGGAAATCCGACTTACCATGGAATATTTTTCCCACATCTCGGGCGGTATCCCGAAAACCTCTCTCAGGCTTCTAGATTCCATTCAGGAGAGGGCAGTTAGGTTAATTAATGACTCCTCTCTAACAAAGGCTCTCCACTCTGTCTCATAGACGTACTGTTTCTGCTGCATGCTTCTACAGATTCTTCATGGGCACTGTTCTTCTGAATTAGCTTCTATAATTCCCGCTCTCTCTTTCAAAACAGTCCAAACTGGTGCCGCAACCAGTTTGAACTTGAAACTCACAGAATCAACTTTTCTTCTTCCTCATTTATTCATTCAACTTCTGTTTTCTGAACAACCTTCTTTCATACGTATTTCTTGAAAATTACAGTCTACAGAAGTTAAAGTCAACAAGTATCTTCTTTCATCTTTTCAACTTTCAACCCATTGACGGTACTAAGTACTATAGGTTCTAAAAAAAAGTACCTATAAGTAATAATGATCCTTGAGATTGAAAAATTAATTTAGTATTGAAAACATATTTATTTATCATTATATACTGTAATACAGTAACGTAATTATAAGTAATTATATCGAGCACTTAATAGCCTTCTATTATCAAGTAATTATAAGGAACTGTGGGAGATATGGTTTCTTTCTTTGGCAGTTGTTTACTTTGTATTTAATTTTATTTTACTTTATTGTTTAGTATTAGTTACATTTTGTAGTTTCCAATAATATACCTATGTAAATCTAACCAAAAAATAAAAAATAAAATAAATAAACTATTATTTTTAGGCCCCCCCCCGAATAATTAAATTCATCTACCGTGCTGTGTGTCTTATGTCTCTTAATTGCGTGTGTTCTATGGTAGAGTTGTCTGTTTTACTGGAAGAAAAACCCCAGTTTCTGGGGGGTAAAACCTTGTTATCTACGTCTGAGACCTGTAAATCGAAGCAGACGCCATTACAGAATTTTTAGTGTGAACCCCCTGGAACACTTTTGCGAACCACCGGTTGGGTGGTTAAGTTCTGCAGACTGCAGCGTCTGGAGAGACTTAGCACCTGCGAGGTGATCTTATTGAGGTGCATAAGGCTTTGAGCGCTTGCAGCAATCTTAATGCGGATGAGATTCTTCCTCTTCTCAGATTACGCACCTCATGGGGCATAAATTCAAATTGTGGAAAGACAATTGGAGAATAGATGTGCGGAAGTTTGCCTTTAGCCAGCCAGTAGTTGATTGCTGGAACAAACTTCAACCTGTCCTTGTGGATAACTTAAATAAATTCAAGGAAGAACTCAACAAACTTTAGAAGCGAATGGATAGGTGAAATAGGAAGATTTTTTTTTTTTTTTTTTTTTTTGTGGCTGATTCTGTATAAGCTTGCTTTCTTGCATCATATACCATTACTAATGCTAATTCTTTCTTTCGTTTTTGCGCAAAATCAACCAAGGCTATGGGCATCTCAACATTTTGTCTGTAAACTGTGTGTATTCTACGGTCACGTTTGTTTGTTTCATGTCTGCAATAACTGTTCACTGAAGCAATGATTAAACCTTATTTATTCTAATGGCTGGTCATAAAAAAATACTACGAAAATGGTGTATATCCAAAATAATTAGAAGTTTACCAGTTCGTTCATAAGACTAATGTTATTTATTCTCAGTGGATACCATTGAGGATTGATAATAAATAACAGTAGTCTTCTCTACTAGAGAAGCGTTACTTATTCGAAGTAGTGCAATACTTGGTATCTCGTTGTGAAGGCAGCCACAATATGATATACAATTAAAACGATGCCTTTTACCTACATACATAGTTTAAATTTATGGGTAAACTATAGTGTACACCGATATTATATAGTTAATTCACAGTATGTGTATCTTTCTCCTTAATGCATAGAAATCAGTATCACAGGACTTCTAACGAAGAGCTGAATATGAAGATGTCCATTCCGCATGGAAGTTGTTACCAGGTAAAGATTAATTAGAATATTTTTTCCTATCACGAATAAGTAAAGTAATAAATTGCCACGTGAAACAAAAGGCTGAGTTCAAGGTCTAGTTGCTCTAGCCACCCTCCTCCCCTGAGGCATCTTTTAATCCTTTAATCCCCCGACTGCTCTCTCTCTCTCTCTCTCTCTCTCTCTCTCTCTCTCTCTCTCTCATGGTATATGTAGGTCACTATTTTATACTGAGATTAGTGTTTGAAGTGGACACACGCTCTGTGCTGACCTGTTTCCTGTTCTTAAAACTGTGACCTTTCTGATGGAAACTGAGGACGATAAGGGTAATCCCCCCTCAACAAAACTGACCCTTCCCCCTCCGGGCATAGACAGGATAACAATAGGGACAACAGATGTGACTGCAACAGCCGATTTGACTTTACAAAATAACGCCGAAAAGCATTCTGCTTCTACAAGTACATCTAATGAAAAATCTGTAATCCCCCTAAGCCTGTCCTTGAAGAAAAGAACTCTTCTAAACTGACAGATTCAAATACCAGCCATAACTTGGAGTGTATAGCCCAAGATACTATGCTATCTACTACAGAAATAGATCCCAAGCTAAATGTTCCCAAGACTGCAAACACTGGAATTGAAAACCCGAGTTGTGAGGATGTTACCTCCCATACGAAGCCATGTCAAAACTAAAAAAAAAAAAAAAAAGTCGTCGGCTTTTTAACGAGCGATTCGAACAAAGTGACTAAGGCGGCTATTAACTTCATTCTAGACAAGTGTGCCAACGTGGAGACTGCCATCCTAATCGAAAATGAGCGTCTAAAGGGTCATTCAGACGAACTACAAACACGTGCAAACCTATATGACGATTTCATGAAAAACGCAAATGCGAAACAAGTTTCCTCTTGTTATGCACAGATTCTTCAAAAAGATATTTCTTCTGCCCCTACTAACTAAAGATATCACACTTGTATCATTGTCCATAATGAGCCTACACACATCGATGATCCTTCAAAGGAAAAGCAGAACCTCCTAACATTGAGAGCTTCCAACCAATGCAAGCTAAATACAAGTCAGGAAATCAAAGACACTAACTGAAACATTAAAACGTGAGTACAAAGATGTAAGAATTAAAACTCTTCGTCTCATCCGCAACAAAGGAGTTCTGATAGAAACTGCATCTCAAAAAGATCTTGAAACTGTTACTTCTTCATCTTCCTTCTCTAATGTAGGAATCTCTACTGATAAACCCAAACTTTCAAATCCAACTCTGCTCATGTATAACGTTCCAAAAGAAACGACCAAAGAAGATATAGTGAGTGACCTTTTCTACAAGAACCTCACAGACTATAGCTTTTCTCATGAAGAAGTTGCACAAGAAACATCTTTCCGTTTTAATACAGCTTCAAAATTAAAGTCACTTGTGAATTGGGTAATTGGCTTCTCGCCGAGATTTCTTAAGCGCTTGCAGAATAATGATAGAATATACTTGGGTCATAATGCACACAAATATCGGAGGTTCACTGTTATAACTAAATGCTTTAAATGCTTGGGATACGGACACCTTCTCATCACTGCTCCCATAACTCAACATCTTGCAACCACTGTGCCGACGGTGGACACATTCTTGCAGATTGCCCGCACAAAGCTGAACCATCCAAATACATCAACTGCAAAAGAAGAAAGAGAGATTGCAACCATTCGGCCAGGGAGACTCAATGCCCTGGATACTTACGCACGCTTGAGATAGCTCGTACGAAACTAATAAATGAATAATACGACTATTTCCAATGACAATCTTACGAATATAAACAGCAATACAGTGATAAATCCAATAGAAATATTGGAATTAAATGCACACAGATCTTGAAGTGTCACAGATGAATTAAGAATTGTCAGTGAAGAACACCATCTGGATTTAATATTCATACAGGAGCCCTATTTCTCAAAACAGTCATATGGTGAATATTCAAAAGTCACGGGATTCTCTTTGGCCTCTTGTGTCCATGCTTCAGTCCCTGATCCTAAATCGGCCATTGTCATATTAAACAAGAAACTAGATATTACAGTCATATCAAGTCTGTGTGATCAATATTCTACTTGTATTCTTGTAACCGTATCGTCTTTTTCTTTCTACTTTATATCCCTGTACTGTCCGACTTCTGCAGACCCGAACTCTTCCTTATTGTACCTCGAAAAAGTCTTTGAAACACTGGGAACAGCCAATTTATTAATAACAAATAAACTAAAATTATAAAAATTTTAGTAACAAATAGACTCAAATTCTAAATCACATTTATGACACAGCGCCGTATTAGACAACCGAGGACGATTATTTGAAGAGTTCATCTTTACACACAATCTAACTGTTCATAATCTGCCACATCAGCCATATACTTTCTCTAATATTCTGGGAGAATTTAATATAGATCTTACCTTGTCTTCAAACGGCATCTCTCCAAAAATTGCAGGCTGGAAAGTAAACACTGACTTTACAAATAGTGATCACAGAGCTATTACTTTTAACATCTCTATAGGATCTCTAACAGGCTTAAACTGGTCTCCCCCACAGTCAGATACTCAATCAAGAACATCGAGTAGAATAGTTTATGCTCGTCTATTCGACGTGACTTCTCTCCAGATATATCTTCTTCCATGCTCTCCTCGTCTGCTACTGAATATGCCACTTATGTGCAAAACTCTCTAATTATGGCTACAACCCGATCCACTAAGAAGAAAGTTGTTCGTTCAAATACTGTTCCTTGGTGGAATGAAGAACTTCATGATTTGCGTAAGCAAGTGCATAAAGCACGCAACAACTATCAGAGGAGAAGGAATTGGCCTGATCCAGAAGTAGATAGACTTAGAAACATTCTATATATCGCGACTTGAAGAAGAAGCATGTAAAGGCCATCAATAATCAGAACCTTGCTTCAGGCAAAATTTTGTCCAAACTGTTGGCAACTCTGATCCATGGGCCTACTGCATAAACTCAGCAAAAATAAAATACACTCTACTGTATTAACTTTGAAGGCACTTTCGACTCCCTGTGGGAAAGCGCCCTCGAGAGACTCGTCGAGACCAATTGCTCCCGACAACTGTTCCACGTATTAGAAGTTACTTTCAAGAGAGAATATTATAGTCATTTCAAAACAGCAGTCTCTAAGAAGAAAAGTTTACAGGGGGTGTCCCCAAGGTTCTGTCTTGGGACCCATAATCTGTAATATAGTCCTAGACGTTGGTTATTTCGGAGTTTTGATAAGACACACGCAATAGCATATGCCAACGATTTGGTTGTCACCTTTGCAGGCAAATCTCACTCGGATCTCAAATCTAGCGCCAACATGGTCCTATTTGATCTTCTTGTTTGGGCAGCTGCTGACAAGCTGAGTATATTCCCTTCAAAGACCAACACGATGATTTTCAGGGGAAAATTCGATTATGGTAGACCTCCGCTCATTAAAATTAATGGCAGTTCCATCCCATTGGTTCTACAGCTCAAATATCTCTGAGTTATTGGGGATGACCGATTAAATTTTGTGGCCCACGTAAACTAACGAGCTTCAAAGATCAAAAAGTATATCTATGCTCTAATCAGAATCACCAAGACTGAATGGGGATTAAATAGGAAAAATCTTTCTCTATATTACAAGGCTGTTTTTGTCCCAATGGCCACGTACGCCCCTGGAGCGTGGTTTCACAGGGCAACAAACATCAAATTCAAAGCTAAACTAATCACACTTCAAAGATCTATGTTCATTTCAATGCTTCGCGCTTGCAGAACAGAATCCTCTGCTGCACTGCAAGTCTTGACAGGTGTGCTTCCAATGGACCTTCATCTCGTATACAAAGGTCTCTGCCGCCGAATAAAACAGAATTCCCACTGAAAATCTTGACATAACTTGTAATTTAGATACAGATATCAAGCAAGAGAAACTCAAAATATGGAAAAATTTGATAAACATCTGGTAAACCAGATGGGCTACCAGTCAAATTGGGCATGTGACACGGAACTTTATATTAGATGTTACCTTTGCCACGGGAAGAGATGTTAAGAAATGGTTCAGTCCTGGTCTATACTCTTCATACTTAATAACTGGGCACAGATCACTAAATTCAAAATTCTTTCAATTCGGCCTTGTCGACTCACAGCTTTGCTCCTGTGGGTCCGAGGAAACATGGGCTCATGTGATTTATCATTACTCCAACTACAATGACCAAAGATCAACAATAAAATCTTATCATAATAATTTTGTTGAAGGAAATGAAGCTATTATTGTGGCAATTGAAGAATCCTTTCAGGCATTCCAAAAATTTACGGTAGAAGTATTTACAAAAAGAAAAGATATGTAGGCTGCTCCGTCTCCTGATTCGAATGATTGCTAGTATTTGTTGCTCGTCTTGGAGAGATTATTTCCAATTATTTTATTCAATCAAATTCGAATCGGCTTTTAATCACACAAACTTTTCATTTACCTTTGGGCATCGGATATGAAATTTCATTATAAAGATTAAATTAACTTGATTGTAAAAACTGATGAAAATGCCGTCGTGCTGTATCAATAAAAGCTCTGATTAGAAGAATGAAGTTGTGGATATCAGAAGAAAGCTGATATCGAGATGCTGTCATTGTTTTTTTTTAAGGATCGCCTTCTTTTGTTATGCAGAATATTTTGGACCATATCCAAAATGTAGACACAGCCCCTTAGATACTCTCATAACCAGTAATCAGCATTATTCAGATCTGGAATGCGAGGTAACCTTTTGTTGCTTTGCTTTGCTGATGTTTCTTTCACTGAAATATTCTCTCTTAATAAAAGTATGCAGTAAGTCTAACACCCATCTCTGTCTTAAGAGCATTTTCCTACTCGCATATGTTTTGGTCTTGGATGCAGTAACGAGGCATTTATTAATAATATTTCCCAAAAATACGGTCCAATTATGAAAATGGACAAAAATCAGCACCATGAACCATGTTATTACCTTTTCATTTAATTGCGCTTCATTCGACCATAAACTGCAGTCCTATTAAAGTTGAACAGTGCATAGATGATTGAAATCCAGACTGATATTTAGTTCAGAAGTCAACAGCTCTTGAACTGCTTTGAACTGATACAGGCAGTTTGAAGATTTTGTTAATATTTTGGAGTATTGATGTCTTGGGTATTTGTAACAGTGGGATAATTTTCTTACGCTGCATTCTCATAAGGGTGAAGTTGAGGATAATTTTTTTACAGTTCGGCTAATCTGGGCAACGGTTTCCTCCTGCGCTGAAGGTGTAGCAAACTCTTCTTGGGCCTCTGTTCAAAATTTGATTTTGGAGCTCCTATCGTTAATTTTATCGTTTCGATATATGATTGTCAATGACGTTTATGTGCTTTCCTTGGCTAAGGCATCCAGTATATCGGTGCCTTCAAGGATTGAATCGAAAAGGGTCTCTTTTTCCAATTTTACTGATCTCGAGAGCAGCCCTAGCGTTATTACCGTTTTGATAATAACAGTGAATAGGAGAAATGTGTTCTTTTAAAGAGAACCTGACCTTTCTATATATTACCTGCAGTTTCTCATATGCTAATTTTTCGGGTACGATATTTATCTATGACGAAGTGTTTTTTGTAATACATATACAAATTAACTTCCATAATACTGATCGGTGTGTGACACATTTTCGTATTTGTTATCCTAAAATATATAAATGTAATATTTAAAAAAAGGTAATACTTTTAAATTTTCATAAATAAAAAATGTA
Source organism: Mastigoproctus giganteus (assembly GCF_048544385.1). Classification (NCBI taxonomy): domain Eukaryota; kingdom Metazoa; phylum Arthropoda; class Arachnida; order Uropygi; family Thelyphonidae; genus Mastigoproctus; species Mastigoproctus giganteus. Next base: position 150,901,744 of record NC_143578.1, on the reverse strand, counting down.
CACACAATATGTAAATATAAATGTATATGGTTTTCATAAAGTAATTATGACCACCCTATATTTTATGATGTAAAGTTCATTTATGTATTTGAACCTTATGGAACTATGAATACAAACATCTGTGGAATTTCCTTATTGCATATAAGGGAACATTATGATCATTATATGAGTGGGTCAGAAGTATAGTGAACCAAGTCACTTTCAAATAGTATTGAAAAAAAGCAACTTTTGCGTATGAGCCAATAAAAAATTCATTGTTAGATAAATTTAAATAAATTATTTAAGAAATTCATTGTTAGAAATTCAAACAAATTCAAACAATTTTTGAATTTGTTTGAATTTCTGAGGAACTTTAATGGGCTTTTTTCACTCCGTGGCTGAGTTAGTCGGTCTCAGGCGTAGATAGCAAGGTTTTCCCCCCCATAAACTGGGATTTTTCATCCAGCAAAACAGATAAATCGACCATAGAACACACGCAATTAACAGACATAAGATACACAGCACGACAGATGAATTTAATTATTCGGGTGGCCTAAATATAATAGTTTGGTTTTTTGGTTTTGTCTTTGAATTTCCTAGGAATTTGAAATGTTTATACTTAAATTTTGGGTTTAAACAAAAAAATAAAATAAAATAAATAAATAAAAAAAAACAATGGACTTGGTTCACTTTAACTGGAACATTTTCCCACTTACGTAGAATACAAAGTCCCATTGCTAACTATTTTTGTTATTTAGGATTGAATGAATGAGCTATATCATTTTTTCTTTTACCAATGCTATTTTATTTAAACAAAAAAAAATCCACATGTAGATTACTGGTAAGATTCTAAGATGGATTGTTGAGTGGCTGTAGGGCAGAAGGCAGAGGATTGTGATTAATGGATATTCTTCAGATTGGTGTAACATCAGGAGTGTGGTTCCTCAAGGATTAGTTTCTGGACCACTGTTGTCTCATTTTCATAAATGATATTAATAAAGGTATAGAAGGCATGATATCAAATTAAAATCACAAATTTTTTTTGCACAAAAAAAAAAGATAAAAGTAGGTACTTTTATTAGTCATATTTATATTCATACATAATTTGAGATTCTTCTTCAGGCACTTCAACAGATCCAGTGTTCATTTGCACCGACAACTCTTTGCAGAAACTACGGCAACAGGGAGGAATATAAGGCAATAACGAATCACGTCTGCTTTTTTTGCACTTGTTATGGGCCGTGGGTCTTTGTATAGTTGATTTTGTTTAACTTAAGCCAATGAACTCTACCAATTTTCTCCTTCTTCTGTACGTAAATTTCTTCGAATGGCATTAAATCGCTTGATGAGTTTTTGTAAAATATTGAGAAGGGACAACCTCTTTTAAACTGCAGCCCTTGAAAGTTAAGCCAGTTGACAGGCTCCTTGCTAATTTATTTTTTCTGTTGAGTGGCTCTGATGACAAAAAAAAATCATTGTGCTTAAGGTCAACTACTTTAAATAGCTGTATTATATTAATCCAGTTATCAGGGACGTATATCAATGAATGTTTCTTACTAACCCTTTCTACATATAACTTCAAAATCGGCATCATTCTCTAGGAGTGACCAGAAACCATGAATACTACGTCAGTTGTATTCACGGCCATACAAGGGTCGTTGCACAACTTCAGTAAATTAATTCAGCCTTTATATTGCAGTTTTGTTCTCCGCAAGCATTGCAATAGAGAGTAATGTTGGTGCATTGGCTGGCGTTATCTTTTAAATGCTTTGTAATAACAGTCGAGATTTCTTGAGACCCTCTTTCACCTTCTATCTCATTCCACACATACATTACAGATGGTCCAGATTTAGCATTAGCATTAGTAGAGGCATTTGATGCAAGAAAGCAAGCTTATGCAGCATCAGCCAAAAAAAAAAAATAAAGTAAAATAAATAAATAAAAAATAACCACTTCCACTTCACCCCTCTGTTCGTTCGAAATACCTGTCCAGCTGAGCCTTAAACTTATTTAGGCTATCATCTTCCATGACAAGGGATGGAAGTCTGTTCCACCTACCAACCACCCGCTGGCTAAAGGCAAATTTCCACACATCTATCCTACATCTGTCTTTCCTCAGTTTGAATTTATGCCCTCTCAGGTGATTATTCTGAGCAAGAGGGAGAATCCCATCAGCATTGAGCATGCTCAAACCATTCAAGGCTTTGTACAACTCTATCAGATCACCTCGCTGGTCCCTAGTCTCCAGATACTGTAATACGCAAAACTTAAGCCTTTCCATTTTCCTTTCCATTTCCAAAACTTAAGCCTTTCCACCCCTTTGTTCCATTCACTAATCTTGTTGCCCTTCTCTGTACTCGTTCCAGCAGCTTTACATCCTTCTTGAAATGAGGCCTCCAGGCCTGTATACAATACTGTAAGTGTGGCCTGACCATTGCCTTATACAAGGGAATAATCACCTCCTTATCCCTGCTAGAAAAATTCCTATATATCATTGACAATACACCATGAGCTACACTTGCAGCCCGTCTGCACTGCTCAGAGAACTTCATATCTGCCTGCACAACCACCCCAGGTCCCTTTCATTCTCTACCACTGTCAGTGTAGTACCACAGAGTTGATACGTTGTTCTGGGGTTGCTGTTTCCCATATGTAGTGCTTTACATTTGTCAATGTTAAACTTCATTTGCCACCTCTCAGCCCATCTGCTCAACCTTTCCAGATCCTGTTGCAGCAGCACAGTGTCAGTAGTGTCCTTGACAACCCTGCCAACCTTCGTATCGTCTGCAAACTTGGATATTAAGCTTGATATACCATCATCAATATCATTTATAAATACAGAAAACAATAAAGGACCCAATACTGAACCCTGTGGGACTCCACTAGTAACATTAGTCCACAATGAGCAGTGTCCATTGATTACCACTCTCTGTCTTCTCCTCCTCAACCACCCCTTTATCCATAGCAGCAATTTGCCTCCAATGCCACACTGCTCCAATTTGTGCAGCAATCTTCCATGTGCAACAGTATCGAAAGCCTTTCTAAGATCCAAGTATATAATATCAAAGTTATTCCCTGCATCCAGTTCTTTTGTGACTGCATCATAGTATCCAATAAAATTGGTCAGGCAAGACTTCCCCTTAACAAAACCATGCTGTATCCGAGCTATAACTGAAGTCTTGTCTAGATGATCCTGCAGTGCTTCTTTAACCAGTGCCTCCATTAATTTTCCGGGAACAGAAGTTGAACTCACAGGTCTATAATTACTTGTGTCAGCCTTTGATCCTCCTTTGTGAATTGGGGTGACATTTGCACATCTCCAGTCCATGGGTACCTCCCCTGAGTCCAAGGAAGCTGTCATAACTATGGCTAAGGGTTTGCTTACTTCTTTTGCTGCCTCCTTTAATATAAGTGGATAGATCCCATCCACCCCAGGTGCCTTTCTTGTGTTTATCTTCAACAGTTTCTCCTCCACTTTACTCTCAGTTATTACGAGATTCTCTAGCTTACTGCCAGAGTTGAATACACCTCTGGCTTTCCCCTCGCTAAATAACTCCTCATGTGTGAATGTCGATGCAAAATATTCATTTAGCTTGTTAGCTACCTGAGCAGGATCATCAACAGTTGACCCATCGATATCAAGTGGACTAATCTGATTCATCCCCTTGCTTCTAGAGTTTACATAAGTAAAGAACTCTTTGCTGTTTTTCTTTGCATCCCTTGCCAAGGATTTCTCGTAACCTGCCTTCGCCTGCCTAACCTCCTTTGTAACTTGGTTACAGATTAACTTGTATCTATCATAGGCTTCTGTGTCACATATTAATTTGTATGTATCCCATGCATTTTTCTTCTCTGCCATATGCCTCATTAGTTCATCTGACATCCATTTAGGCCTAAACCTTGAACAATATTTCTTAGTTGGTATGTAAAGCCTAGTAGTTTCCAAGATAAGTTCTTTGAATGCTTCCCATTTTGCATTTGCTGTTGGTAACATCATCAGTTGGTCCCACTGTATAGAATTTAAATACTGTCTCAGTCCATCGTAGTCGCCTTTACGAAAGCAATAACCCTTCCCTTTACCCCTAATGGTAGTTACCTCTTTCAGTAACTCCCACTTCAGCACACTGTGATCACTGCCACCTAGTGGTTCATTTATCTGCAGATTCGTAATGCATGAAGAGTCACTGCTGATAATCAAATCAAGAGTATTCCTCCCTCTAGTTGCCTCCCGAACATGCTGACGTAGAAAACAATCATCCAATAAATCCCCAAAAGCCTTGCTAGTGTGTGAGTGACCAGCCCCCAAATTCCAGTCAATATCTGGGAAATTAAAATCTCCCATTATAAGACTCTCTGATTTACTGGCCCACTCTATTTCTATGTACAGTTTCTTATTATACTCATCAGAGTCATTAGGCCTATAGCACACTCCTACTCTCAATTTTGATCTCCCAATGCTTATGTCACACCAAACTGACTCGACACTGCACTATCCAGCGATGTCCACTGGCTTCACTTCCTTGGATTTTATGTGTTTCTTAACTAATAGCATGACCCCTCCTCCCTTCCTATCCTGTCTATCCTTTCTGTAGACATTGTACTCCACAAATTCCAGTTCTGCATTCCTTATATCTGTGTGATACTACGTCTCTGAAATCCCAACAATATCTGCCTTTGATGTTTTGAGCAATACCTCAAATTCATCAAATTTATTTACTAAACTCCTAGCATTGGTGTACACGCAAGTATACATGCACCTGCTCGTCCTCTTAGCTACCCTAACACAACCCATGTGTTTACTTGTACCCCCATGATTCCCAGCAGTCTCTGAAATATCCTGCATCTTATTTTCCAGGCTGCTGCTCATTCCAATAGAAGCAGTGCAGGAATCACTTTCTCCTCTGCCAGTGGCTATTGTTAATCTATTAGTCCTTGCATCCCCCCAATCTAGCAGTTTTGCGACCCACCTAACACTGCCTCGATAGCATCAGCAAACATTCTTGCACCCTTTCTATTTAAGTGTATCCCATCCCAATTGAGTAGACACCACAATATGTCCAAATTTTATGTTTTTTATATGTACAAATTTCTTTTGTAATAAGTAACGGATGTGGCTAGCTTTGGAAATAGAAGAGCTTTTTGCAAATCAAAAGTGGAAGCATAATAATTGTCAAAAACCTTGTCAGCATCTTTCTGTAAGTCAGTTCTGATGTTGTCAGTTTCAGAAAGATGAAGCTGTTTTTCAGTTTGTATTTGTGCCCTGATTACAGGATCTGCTACGATTCAAACGTTATGGACAGAGGTAACTGCATGGTTATAAACAAGGGGGACTTTGATCACTTTCCTGCTGAATCTCATGCAAGGTGGACTTGGCCCACTGTAACAATGAATATTATTATTTATTCATTCACCATAATATTTATTATTTATTCATTCACCATAATATTATTATTTATTCATTCACCATAATAATATTATTTATTATGGTGATATACTGATCCAATATGCTACAAGCACGAAGAAATAAATTATTTAAAATAATAATAACAATCAGATAGAGGAAAGTTGAATGAAATCTTAGACGGCGCTAAACGCTTCCTCCTTGTGCCGCCTGTTTTTGAATTTGCTGACCAACTGTTATGTTCAGTTTGATAACGAGCCTTCGAAGTTTATGTGTCAGGCTGCGCTTAAAGTGTGTTTTACACAAAAGTTATGTTTCAAATGTGTGTTGTTTTCATTAGTATTACTATTGGAAACTGGAATTACAAGAAATATTTCAAATTACCATATTACCGAAGAAAGGCAGCTAGCCCAACAGATAAAACTGAAATGAAACCCCCAATTTCAGCAGAATAGTTCTGTTTGACGTAAGTGTGAATTCTATTGCAATTTATATTTGTTTAATTCCGTCAAAATTAATCTCTAGAATAGCTTTATAAAGGCAACAATTTAAAAAAATAATAATGTTAGAATAGAAATAGTGGGAAATTTTTTTTTTTTTTTTTAATGAAGCCAATTCTTAAGTTAAAGGCACTATAATTAAACAAACCTCAAACCTTTCTTATTGAATATTCTGAATAAAACATCAGAATTATTATTTACAATTACAATTATTAATAAAAATAATTATCGGATATGTTGGCCCATTTCTGATTTGCTCATTACCCTTCCAACCTCCGTGGTAGACATGTTTCAAGCCGGATTACTTCTCAAGTAAATATCGAAAAACAACAGGTTCCTCGCTTGCTTTATAATTTGATTAACTGTCATTATTTGAAAAGTGGTAAATTATATAAACTGCCAAAAAATCAAACTAAAAAAAAAAAAATAGGCAATGTTATTTTTTGTCTCGAGCGAGCAGGATACGAGCCATAAGGCAACACTGACAGTATCCCTGGTGGTCTTAATGCTACATAAAATTTGTTACTGCTGCAAGAAGTAACAAGTTGGTAATTAAGGAATGGAAAGTGGATTATTGTGATGAAGTGTTTTCTCTAACATTTTCCCTTTTTCGTAAAGGTTCACTTAAAATGCTTATTTATGCGTCGTATCCAAAAAGAAACTCCATTTGTGATTCCCGCTTCATACTTTATCTGTTGTCATGAAATAAATAGAAAAGGAACGTTTTAAACTATGCTGTCTCTTAAACCGCAAAACATTTAAATCTTCAAACGCGCTCTTACTCACGAGCAGTTTTTATTTTACTCCTGGTCATGGTAGAATGCTCATGACCGCGAGTAAAGGCTGTGTCAGACAAAGTTAATTACAAAATTGGATTTTTTTGTTTTGAGAACTTTAATGTTTATAACAAATAATAATGCATATCGTGTCATAGAAATGTATTTTTATAGCCCAAGGTACTTGGGCTATAAGCACATTTCCGGTAAACCAAGAAAAAATGTCAAATGATTTTTTCTTGGTTAATTACAAAAACGTTTACTACAAAATGATTTTGTAGTTAACGTTGCCTGACACTGAATCCTCGTAATGTGCTGACACATTTTGTTTCTGTGTAATTGTTAAATTCTGATTGATCTTGACAGACTGCATCATTCTATTTACGTAGTATTTTGGGTATACGATAATTAATGCGTAATTACATTGCATTTTTTATTTGTAAATATTTTTATTACGTACATATTTCTGATTCTTCCAATTTTTACAAACTGGTAATATTTAATATTAAATTTCGATGAATTTTGTAAAATTTCAAAAAGTTTATAATTTTTCATATTTTATATAACAGTTTCCGCATGATGAAATAAAAGAGAAAAATTAAAGTTTTATGTAAAGTTATTCAATTTCATTTTATATTTGAAAATTCCTATTGAAAGATTAACAAATGGAAAAACAAATTCCATTTGTTAATCTTCATCTGCCAGCATGGTGTCTAACAGACTCCATTTTTTTTAATTTTTTTTTGTTATAAAATTAAATCCTCCCGTGTACTTTTCCTCATCAATATTCTAAAACTGGCCGTACTCTATTTTCATTTCCATATGTACTATGAAATACGAGACTTAATTTTGATTGGTTTAATGGTGAGCAAAATTTTCTACCTTTCTTCTAGGCAACTCCCATTCCCACGCAGTATTAGGAAGACGCCAGCGACAGGTATCTAATCTTGCTGAAATACTTTGATTTTGCCGGCTAAAGCGAATAGCTGACAAAACTGGCTTCAAGTTGCGTCTGCCAGACGCCACGCGAGCGTCTGAGTTTCAATATGGAAAGTCAGTGAAAGTTCTAAAAAATATGTAAAGTTTCGTTATTATTATTGATTTCTCGCTTATTTTTGTTGCATATTTTTAAATGGGTTTCCCAAATCATAATTAATAGAACACTGGGCAATCTGGGTCTCCTTCCGATTGATCGTTGCGAGTAGCAGTGATTGGCATGCCTAACCTGCTATGGTTAGTCTTAGTTAGGGTGTTTAACCCGTCCTTGCCGCCGTTTTAAAATCGGGAACTTTTTTCCGATTTTAAAGACTAACCGAATATCAGATTGCAGATTATGAAATGACAAAAGCTAACGAACAAATGAAAAAAAAGCTGAAAATTGATTTTATAATTAAAACAAAATATGCGGGTTAAATACATCCCACGCGAATGTCTTGATTATGGATTAAGTACCGTTTGGTAATCATAGTAAAAAAAAATAAGGATTTTGCTAAATTGCTTAATAGGAGTGACTGTTTTGCGACAACGGTTTAGTCAATTTCTTTTTGGTTGCTCAGGATGAGATTTATTTCTGTAAGTTCTCAAAACTCCTCTACTGACGACCATAGATGCTGTGTGTGTGTTTTTTTGTTTGGTTGCTATAGATTTTTCTTTAGATGTTGCTATAGTTTATAGACAGATTTCTCTCACTCAATCCGGATGGTTTTCTTTAAGTTTATTCGTTAACCGCTGTGGACATTCCATAAACTCGACCTTCGAATTTTGCAGCCATCATTCAGTATTTTACTGAATGATAGCTATAAAGCAATATTTTTAAAGCCTTTGTCAGATCACCATTTAAAATTTTCATTAAAACTTGGTGTCCTGAAACTTAATTTACACCGAAGACTAGTTTAGTGGAATACCGTTTTGATGGTCTTATAGGGGCTAATAATTGCACTAAAAATACAAGCTAAAAGTAGGCATGCATGTCTGCTATATATATATTTTTTGTTATTTTAATTATAAAGAGCGGATTATGGACTAAACTTTTGAATTCTATAAGGAATAAGCAGAACTGTGGGTAACTTCGAGTGCATAATTGCGGTTTGTTTCTTTATAGTTGACTAGCTTTTCGTCTCTTAAGACGTATGTCCCTTTAGCTGATCGCTGGTGCACCAATAAAACCCAAACCCCTTTAGCTGAAGGAAGTTTAAAAATCGTTCTTATTTGAGTAAACACGCAATTTGCCTCCTGGACACATACTTAAGTGACATTTTCTTTCAAGGACCTGAAAACTTTGTTATCTTTCATCACCTGGAGGTGTTTCTTTTTTTTTTTTTTTCATTGACTCTTTTTGTGAAGGAGCCATATAATACGGCCGATATACCAATTATTAGCATTATCTGCCCATTTAAGGACTGGTGTGAGAAGTCCTTCAGATCCCAGAAGTCTTATCATCTTTATCTTCGGGATGCAGAATTTGCTGTTTTTAGTCCGAAAACATCTGGCACGCTTTTCAGGAGGAAAAGAGCAGGATTCATCATCATTAAGGTCACAAATAGCACATGTAACAAAGATGCCGTTTTTCTAAACACTTATTGTGATTTTTTTTTCCCGTAAGACACTCCAGCATTTCTCATTTGGACAAAAATACGCATCATACGGACAGTTCTTTCCAGTACTTGAAAAAAAAAAAAAAAAAACCACTAAATGTAATTAAGTGAAGAACCAGAATTGGAAACGAATGCAATTTTCGTGAGAGATACAGAGGCCGAGAAAAAATATTCAATTTTTATTTATATATAAATAAAAATAAACGAACAATAATAAATACATATAAATTCGATTAAGGTGAAAGCCAGAGCCCTCTCTGACACGAAAGAGCCCTGAGTGTAAGTATTGGGATAGGAGTGGTTACTTTGGTTTAGCATCTAGATAACTTTTGACTGTTTGGCACCAATTTTTAAATGTGATAAGGTCCTTACTGTGTTTCATGTGCTTGTTTGTTCGTAGAATGAAAAATCTGGAAATAATTCAGGAATTGGGGGAATATAGATTCCTCTTGTAGTCTGATTCGACGGGGGCTCGTAAACAAGTACTGAATTATTTCCAGACCCTGCCAAGATAAGCCTTAAGGGCTAAAAGTTGATATAATCATACGGATGTTAGTTATTGATAACATAATGTTTAATAATATAAAGTTGAATACGGATGTTTAATGACAATGTTGTGCAAGTTAGAAAGAAATACGAGTATAAAAGTATTTAGAGGCATAATCTTAGATTTTGCTGTCCTCCCACAGTTGGTCTTAGTTGCCAATGCGCTATTAAACACCAACCCCATCCCCCAGTAAAAACTGCAATTTTGTTTTTGTGGAGGAAGATCACTAGTAGCGCTGGCACAAGCGCCAATACAAATCGTCGGGGTTTCGTGACTCTTCGTATCTCCATACAATAGCGAAACTAGCAGAAGAAGAGCGAAGGGTTCGAGGCTCCCGACTCTTCGCTTCCCTAAATTTTTCCAATTTCAGTTATTTGAGTCCGACTTCGAGATTAGTTTGATAATTAGAGGTTTTATCACACATCTCGTATGTTGCAGCTAAAACAGAAATTAGATTAAGAATTTCATAAATATGGATCTTATTGACGAATATTTTAATTTCAAGTGGCCATATTTTGGCTGAAATCTAATTGGATGATAACGGCTGTAATTTAATTTAAATTACCATGATTAAAGCTTGCCTTTTCCGACATATTATTATGATTGCTTATTCTGGAAAATTTTTTTTCTGAAAGTGGCTCAATATCCGTAAAATAAAATAATTACAGATGCTATACTTTGTGGCATTTGCCTTTGCCACTCCTCATGTATATTTTAAATAACCAACCATATATGATGGACAATACTACATACAATAGCTGTGCGAATTGTGCAAAGTAGTTTCAAAAGTCACCTCCAGGAGCATAAGATATTAAAATATGATCGAACTCTTAAAATGCAGTTGCTGCACTGCCTTCGCAATGATTTGTAAGGTATAATACCGCGAATTACACAATAGCTATGCAAGGATAAAACTGTCCGCTGCTGGTGAAACTACTTTACGAAAACATTAGCTAAGCATAAGATACAACACGGATAGTAAATCTAATCTCTGAACATAAGGTACAAGTTATAAATAAATAAATAAATAAATGTTCATTTTTTATCAACAAATAAAATGTGTTATCAATTTTATTATTAATAATTTTCTAGGGGTATTGCCCCCGCACAATTTTCTACCTAAAATGTAGAGTTATGACGGAGTAAGTCGCATCTTTTCTATGTAAAAAAACGTGTTGAAACGCACTGATCGATATCTAATCAGGAAATGACCTAGGTAATTATTTACCTCTGCATTTGTAGTGACGTATTTTCCCCACCCATTTGTACCACATAACCCGCATACTTCTCCCATTGGCTACCCAACCACCACCACGCGGCATTCTCAAGGTCAAATAAATATCACTATGTAATTATTTACCTTCGTTTACAAATGTCACTTAGGAAAAGGCCTTTTGCTTCAGGTTCTATAATGCATGAGGAATATTTCTGCATCCGAAAGAACAGGACTAAAATATTTAACCAATTAAAATTAAAATACTTAACTAACAAACTATACAAATATTTACATAATAACTAAACTATTTAAAATACAGTATTTACAAAATAAACTATTTACAAATAAAACTATATTGGGTTCCTTCATCAGTTAACATTACAATGGAATATCAAATGATGCTGGGCGTGGTCATGAATTATGCCAGTGAAGCACGTGCACGAGATTGAACGTTATGGAGGCAGTTATGGCTCGAATAAGTGATGTAATTGCTCAGCCCTCTTCTCCCATTGGCTTAAATAAATATCACTAGAAGGAAAACCTGTTTTAATGTATAGAGAGATTATTTATTCAGCAAATAAATGGAATTGGCCCTGGAACAGCATTCATATACTTAGGAGGGCGATGCACAAAATTATCACATAACCGCACATGACACGTTCTTACATACATAAAGTGTATAATATACACTTTACATTAGTAAACTTATCAACAGTTCACAGTAGGAGTTTCATGTAAGACTTCATAATTATACATATATTAAACTTATTCTTTTAATGTGTACAAAACATGCAAATATAACATGTTAATCAGGCAATGATTGTTTTTTTTAACTGTATTATGGGATCAGTAGTCGGGAAAAAACTACGTTTTTAAGTAGTTTAAGGAACACCAAATTGAAAAGTCAGTCCTTCACCGTTTTTCGGCTTGTATTATTCGGGATTGGATACGCAATGCTAATGTGTCCAAATGAATGGAAGATGATCGAATATTTCGTTAGAGGCAGAGTAAGACAACTATGAAAACAAGTTTTGTTTTTCCGGGAATGCTTGGGCCGTAGCAGCATTAGCAATGGCCACATAGTGCAAGTAAGGCTATGGCTTATGCTGCACCAGCCTAAAATAAAATAAATAATAAATCCCTAGTTCTAGAATCATTTATAACCGTGAAAATTTCGCCCTCATTCATTTTACTTATGCTTCTCAGAGCCTTAAACACCTCAATCAAATCTCCTCTAAGGTGCCTAGTTTTCAAGTCCTGCAACCCACATATATTCGAAGTCTTTCCTCATATGGACACCCTTTTGCCGATCTCACCAGGCAAGTTACCCATCTTGGGACCCTTTCAAGAAGCACAATGTCTTTAAGTGCGATCTTCAAAGAGTATTCCAAGTGTTGTCTAATAATAGCCTTATATAATGGGATTATGACGTCCTTATCACTACTAGCAATTGTTCGATAAATCATCGATAGGACACCATGGAACTTCCTTGCAACCTATCTACAATGCTCGTAGAGCTTCATGCCTGACCGTATCATAACACTCAAGTCCCTTTCCTCCACTTCATGCTTTAGTTCAACTCCAAGTGTATAAGTTATTTTGAGGTTACTGTTCCCCAGGTGTAATACTTTACACTTTGCTGGATTAAAGCATAGCTGAAGTCTATCTAGGTCACTCTGAAGACGTTCTGCTGGCGGTGATCATTAACTACTCTACCAATCTTTACATCTGCAAATTTAGACATCACTTCCTCTATCGTTTCATCAATGTCATTTATGAAAATCAAAAATAACAGTAGTCCCAGTAGTGATCCTTGGGGAAACCCCACTTCTTACATCAACCCAATCCGAGGAATAACCATTTGTTACAACCCTTTGCTTCCTGCTCTGAAGCCATCCAGCTATCCATCTAAGGATTTTCCCTGTGATCCCAACCTGTTCTATCTTATAAAGTAACCGCTCATATGGGACTGAGTCAAATGCTTTGCTGAAATCCAAATGTCGAAATTATTCCTTAAGTCCAGCTCTTGAGTGACTCTTATCAAAATAGCTAACCAGATTAGTTAAACATGATTTTTCCTATACAAAACCATGCTGAGCATCCTCCAGAATTCCATTTCTGTCTAAATGATTCCATTATTTTCTCTACTACTGAAGTTAGACTGACCCGCCAGTAAATTCCCGCTTCATTCTTCGAACCGCCCTTATGTATTGCAGATGCATTGGCTCTTTTCTAATTCAACGGAATCACCCCTGAATTCAGTGATGCTCTCATAATTAGCTTCACTGGTTCAATGCACTCACTTGTCGCCTTTAAGATTAAAGGGTAAATGCCATCAATCCCAGGAACCTTACTGGTTTGTAGGCTCGAAAGGTTTTTTATTAAATGAAAATGTGAAATTTCAACTTCACTCGAATTATTTTTCATTGACACAAAGGTTTTTCTTCTGTAAATATCGATGCAAATTAACTGTTGAGTTCATCTGCAACATCAGCTGGGGTATCTAATACTATCCCACGTCCATTGCATAAGGGTCCAATTTAAAAATACTCCAAGAGGAAGAATTCCTTATCCCCACTCTTTGCTCTCTTTGCCAGCGATTTCTCATAATCTGCCTTTCGAAGTCTATAACAGCAATATAACTGAAGCCTATAACAGCAATATATATTGCTGTTATAGGCTTCAGTACTTTTTATTGCTCTAACTTTTCCATGCCATCATTTTCTGCTGAGGTAATCTGGCAACTTCCTTATTCATCCAACTTGGAATCTTCCTCTTGGAGTATTTTTTAATGGTATATACGAGTTCAAGGCTTCTCTGATTAATGTTTTAAAGATATACCATAATTCAATTGTATTTGCTCTCTATGCGATATCTACCCAGTTAACAGAAGCTATGTAGCAACTAAGGCATCATAATTGCTTTTCTGAAATTATAACCCATTCCTTTGCCTTTAACCACTGCTACCTTTCTCTTCATCGTCCACCGTAGAACTCCGTTATCACGTCTTACTACTGTACTGTTCCTACAGTTACGAGTCAATATTTATTTTCCTGATAAAATTTCGATCTGTTATCAGGTATTTGTTTTTCAAACCAGGGTAGAAATTTCAATTTTTGAAATTTCTACCCTGCACGATTTTTGGTTTTCCTACTCTGAAAGATAAAAGAAATTTGCAGAAACATTCTATTGTCCAAGGTAATATTGATGTTCCAATTCTTTTATCCTATATTAATGTTAACTGCCCACCTAGGCTACTGAGGAATAAAAATCCATTTAATTTTACAGAATTCAGAACAGATCATCAGTTTTAATATTTTATGAGTAACTGCCGCATTTCTCAATTAAAACAAACTTGACATTTTTTTAATAAAACCAATATTAAAAGTGAATTTTATAACGTTTTATAATTTATGATAACGAATATATATATTAAATAAACTGATGAGAATTTAATTTATCTAAAAGATAAAAAGAAATTTATGCTTTTTTTCTGTAATTTTTATTATATTATTTTATAACATTATAAAATGTATAATGTGGCTATATTTATTGCCTTATTCTTAATATTTTTGTATTTCTGCAATTAAATTTTCGTATTTACTGATATTTATATTTTTTTATTGTTTAAATAATATACGCATGTTTTTGTATATGTATACATCCGAAGAAATTATAGCTTTAAAAAATTTAAACAGTGGAAATAAAAATTAGGAATGTAGAATTTTGAAAGCATGCATTGGAACTTGCTTTATACATGCGTTTTATATGTGATGCATTTCACCACGTTGGTTTGGGTTAGATTTCAGTGATGGTATTTAAGTGTTTTTATCTTTTTTTTTTTTTTTATTGAAGTCTAATAATATTTAGTCTCCTGTTAAATTCAACATTTTGTGCTGCTAGCTCTAACCATTCGCCAAAGTACTGAAGAACTGAAAGTGAGCTATTCTTTATTCAGTGCCCCTAATATCTCGTCTTGGCGTGCAGCACACAAAGGGGTTTCTTCTGCCGAGGTTACGTAAGTTCAGTCTCCAGAAAGTCTTGCGAAAGTGGCGTCAACAGGTATAAATAGCCATTTTGTAATGGTATACCATGGAAAGGCGGAGGTGTGTGTACACGAATGTCTGCCTCATCGCCTGGCACATCTGTAAAGTCAAGGGTTGTTGTTTAGGCTAGCTCAAAGGAGCTCAGATAATGATAAG
Organism: Mastigoproctus giganteus; assembly: GCF_048544385.1. Classification (NCBI taxonomy): domain Eukaryota; kingdom Metazoa; phylum Arthropoda; class Arachnida; order Uropygi; family Thelyphonidae; genus Mastigoproctus; species Mastigoproctus giganteus. The sequence continues at coordinate 150,886,529 of NC_143578.1, read as the reverse complement.
CATCAGTGTAATATTTTGGTAAATGTATATGCTAATAAAGATCAGTTTGTTTGTTTTTAGGACTCGCAAATCGGAATTTCCTGATGGCGTATCCCTGCCCGAAATTGCCAAACTCAGCATAAGGTATACAACTCAGGAGAGATTTCCTGTTTATCGCAGGGCGGGGTTCGAACCTAGACCTTTCAGCAGGCTGAGTCGTTATTGGCCGATTCACAGAAGGTCGCTGAACGGTAGAAATTCTTGAAATACGTTTCTAACGTTACTGTATGAATTTTGTAAATATTTAATTTTATTGGATTATCTCAAACCAACGGGGATACAAAAATTATAATAATCCATAATATCGTTTTTTTTTTAATTATGTCAATCAATATTTTACGGTATCTGCAATATGAGCTAAGGTTCGACTCCATAAGTGTAATTAGTTATGTTACCATTAGGATATTTTATATCGGTCTGTGCTCGTTTCTCCTGCCTTAAAGGGACATCCCTTAAGGCACTCTTGAAGGCACGAGGACATGCCCCTTAAGTTAGCAGTAACGTTATATAGGCAGTAACGTTAAGTTTCAAGTTGGTTGGTTTTGGTGCGTTCTTTTAAATTAGCCCAAAAGTAACGGGGGATTACGGTAGATCTTTGTAAATTTCGGGTGATCTTGAAGGTTGCTTAATCAGTTTTGCTGATAAAACGTTCGCATTGTGAACTTTGCTATAAAATATTAATTTTGATCGTAACTTAAATCTTTCTCGGCCACCTTTTGAATTTCTCATTAAGATTGTAATTTACAACGTTTATTGTGGCTTGGTATTTGCTGTAGTTCGTCATGTATCATGAGTTAGTCTTTTGAAAATCATTTTTGACGGTCAAAACGTATCGATTTTGGGGAAAAGTGATCTAAATACTACCTGAATATAAACATAAGCACACAAAGGTGCGGGGACGTTTCGAGATCATTATTACTACTTTGGAATTTCTAATTTGTGTAAAATACTTAGTGGATTTATAATTTTTTGATTATTTGTTGCTGTGCCCATCTTTTAAGTTCCTGAATACAAAAGAAAGTTTTTATGTAGGTAACAAAATAAAATGGGCACCAGAGGTTACAAATTGATTTATACGCAGTAATATTTTTTTATTGGTCAAAGCATATCAAAAAAGCTTCGAGTTGGCAGCCAGCTCAGCACAAATACGCCTAAATATTTTCAAAACTATTTACTAATTTTATATAAGTTGTGTGATATGTGGTCGCTGAACAGAGTGAATTTAATTCCTTTAAGTTTTGTTCACAAGAGAATTTTAGTCAGGTGTTCGTCTTACCTCGCGGTATAAAATCATATATTATGTGACAGTTTTACCCATAACGTTTTACTCTCAAATAGACATGTAGTCTAAGGGTAATTCCTGCCAAACAGAAACTAACAACAGTGGTGCAGTCATTTGAGCACTACAATGCCACTAGCTGTCATCATTAAGTTTAATGAGATGGATTGGAGCTAAGATTGAAAATGCTAAGCGTCTTTAAGTGACTTAATGTTCATTGTCAATTGTAGCTATTTATAACGGGGGAAGCTGTATGCCAGACACTAAGGAGATATGATGTTTTAAGCTGCGCTGCTTATAGGATGTCTGCATTACGATGAGAGACCACCGCCGTGGAGAAAACAGCAACAACAAAACAGAAACCTATATTGCATCCAAATACGGCGATGAGAGCCCCCTCCAAAATGAACATCGGTCTGATGTTTGGTATTTAGATGAAGTGAGAGAGGTTTCATTTCCATAAATACGTATTGATATCGTGGCCTAAAATCATATACTGCAACGTCGTCCTAAGATTAAAGTCACAGCGAATCTATGAATACTTCCTAAATTTCATTTTTCCCATTCCAAATATTAACATTTCGACACTGTCAGTGAGTAGTACGAATTTGAATAAAAAGTAGAGAGAGAGAGAAAGAAAGAAAGAAAACTGTCAATTAAAAAAAAAATTATTGGTAGCAAATGAATTGGCGATGAAATATTTGGATAAATAGGGGAAAGTGGAAGGTAACATCGAGTAAAATGCGTATAATTGGCCAAAAATAGCGTTGCATTTCTTAAATGAAATAATATTTTAGTTCAGGATTTAAAAATATATAAAATTATGTATTATCTGGGATAATATATAAAAAGACAGCTTTGTAAAAAAATGAATTATCTGTAAAAAATCCATGTGCTGTAGGTCAGGTAAATTCTCCATATCCTTACTGATGTTGTAAAACCTAAAGAAATTCACAAGTTCACTATTACATGAATATTGTAAATAAAATTCTTTAAAACACAAAGAACAATTTCTTGCCAAGAAAGCAGTTAAGAACATTAGGGTTGTTAAGAAAATTGAGGTTGTTAAGAACATTAAGATTATGAACTTTAAGATCGCATGCTTTTTTAAAAAACCAATGTGACGCTCGCACAAGACAATTTCTCGGCCAAGGTGCGAAAAAACCGACCCTAAAAGTTCATCGGCCCTCGCGAACTTACTCGTAGTTAATTAAAATCCAGGCCTCTTTCGTGTAATGCGGAAGAATACAATCATAGTAGACGTAACCAAACGGCCGGCTGCAAGTAAGTTCATCTAATGAACCGAAAAAAGAAATATTGACACAGCTTATACAGCATCGGCTAAAAAAAAAAAGAAGCCTTACCGTTGTCTTATATTGAGGAATAATTACATCCTTTCCCATATTTGCAAAGCCCAAAAATTCACTGATAGTATACTGTGTGCTATCCTGGCACATACTATCCTATTCCTGGCCACCTGTTTACACTACATTGTAGATTCCTTGATTTTGTCGTGATTCCTGCCGTTTTGATCCTAAGACACCCTTAAATACCTTCCCCTCCCCCACCTTATTAGTTACTCCTGGGCTTCCATTACTAAGGTGCGAAGACATCAGAAGGTCATACCTTGATTGCCATTTTCCAGACCATATTTGCAAAGGGTTCTCCGTTGAGTTTATCGGTGAAGCTGTTAAAAACTAATTATTTTTTGCCTTCATGTCTTTCGCCTTCAAATCCTGTTTTACACAGCTGTATTCTCCATAAGTTTTTTGGGTGTTTTTTTGATTCGAAACTCCTGTTTAATAATAATTTTATCTTAATTCAAAATATGAATTTCAATTTACTTAGGCCTTTTAGTATCTCAAAATTAAGCTTTTCTTTTTTTTATTGTAACAGCTCTGTAATATTGAAGTATTTCTTCATATATAATTATTCCTGTTTTCAACTTTCTAAATCGGATGTTTTAGTAAATCAGCTTGAAACTTTTTTCAAGCTGCAAACCTCTCAGCTTCCGATTTACACTGCATGGTACTTGAAATAGCCAAGTGACAAATCATGTACACATGATCACGATTTAAATTAGCATCAGGTTTAGCAACTAACCCTGGAGCTAGAATTAATTTATCCAGTGTCTCTGAAAACCTCATCTTCAGTGAAGATGATTTCTTAGGAATTTGGTAGTATATACATTGGAGGTTCCCGTCTATGGCTTTCGTAATTTTTTCCCCAATAGTGTGGCGTTAAGAAATGCGATTTTTTTATTAATACTGTACTTAAGCTACCGATTAGGCCAAAAACATAATATATACAGTTTATGGTTGATGCCGAGCTTTGTTGTTTAATCCATCTTATTGCGCATTTGTATGGAAGAAGGGTCGCTAGTGATAAATGAGTTCTTGTCACACGTCTCCAAAGTTCAAGAATGACTGGTAGATGAAGATCAATTTGTCTCTCTAGATAAGTGGATTTTAAAGTATGTGGTGAAGTTAAGTTAAAAATGGGGCTCAGAAAATATTTTATGGTAATCCCACACACAAAAAGTGTTTAAACAATAACTTTCAACTGTAGCATAGTAACATGGATGGTTAAGGAGTCAAAGGAAATATACTGCGTGGCTACTTTATTAAGTGCACCTATTATAATCGCGAGTAACTTTCCCTTTAGTCCTCGGAACAGCCTGGATTCGTCATGGCATGTGCTCAGAAGTGTCAAAGCATGCCACAGGAATATCTTGCATCGCCCGTCTATGAACAAAGTGAAACAATTGCTTAGGCGTTTCTAGAGATTTCGATCGGATTTGTCATAATCGCATTTTAAGCTAGATCTCTGTACCGAAATTCACTTGAGCCTGTCTGGAATTGCTTGTAGAGATGAATGTAGATCTCCTTGCAAACTTACATATTTTCCTCTTTAAAATCTGTTATAGGGATTTTGGGTTTATCACAATTCTTATAAAGTGTTCTTACTGGTTACAATTTTCTAAACATCATGCAGTACTGGGTTCTTAGATTTGGGATCATCTCATGATTGATTCATGTAATTATATTACAAAAGCATGCATTTTAAAATTCAATAAAACGGAGTCTTATACTCTGCAGAAGATTTGCTGTAATTCCATCTCGTTCAGAATTTTTCAGACTTTGAACACAGTATCTCTGTTCTTTGACGAGAAATAAGACCATTACATTACATAAGCAGTTTAAATTCTGTTGACTCCCGAGGATGGGTTTGTTCTAATTCCATATAATTTCAATGTGCCAAACAGTATATTCCGTTTTATTTTATAATAATTAAATTAACCAAATGTCTGTAGACTTTATTAACAGTTGAGTTAGATAATAAAATTTGTAGTTGTATTTTTAAAAATAAAAATGACTTCAGTTATCCTGAGTAAAGATTCGGGATAACTCCAACTCTATGTGGGAAATGATTGAGGCCACATTTACCGTGCCTTACTATAACTACTCGCGCGTTCACATTAATGCAGGCATAGTAGTGGATATATCGTCGTTGGTCACTTCAAAACAGCTCATCATGTAATGCACAGAATAGAGGACTGGAAAGAGTAATTACATTTACGTGGTTATCTGCAGTTAAGTTTCCTTTCTGGGGACATATTCTAAACATCGGTGACATTCCGTAGTCAGTTCCAGGATATGGTAACTTTAGTTTATTTATGGGCTTCTTCGACACTATGGCCAAATTACTCGGCCTCGGGAGAGGGCTACATGATTCTTCTCGCAGATTCTGATTGTTTATCCCACAAAACAAAGAACTAATATCGTGTGTAATATATACACACGATGCGTGTATATATTTGTGACCTTAGATCCTCTACTCAAATTCTAAACGTATTTGCAGTAAGCCTCGACGAGAATAACTGTGCTACTTGTACGGTACTTCAATGTACAATTTATTTTAGCTTCCGAGAGAAACAGTTTCTCAGAATATTAAATATATTGTTAAGATTTGTGATTTTTAATATGGTAATTGTGTTTAATTACCACCCTGCAGTACGTTGACGTATACCAACCTGATTTACTGTCCTCGGGTGATTTTTCACGGTTCTTTCTGCCTGGAAATTCGTTCTTTCATCCAATAAAAACAAGCAAACCTACCACACAGAATGCATTCACGCCTCATTGTTTGTTTCTTTGGTTTCTTTTATTTATCGAAAAATAAAACAAGTGATGAGGAAGCTGTAGGTCTAACATTAGGCACAATATATTCTAAGTGGGCGTAATCAGTTTAAAATTTTGAAATGATTTCACAAATTGAGTAGGTTAATTTACCAAGTACGGTTGCGAATAAACAATTCCAGCTGAAATTAACCTAAAACCAAGTTTAAAATATTACATTAAAATACAAGACGTTTCTGAAGGATTTTTTCCTATTTTCAATAGAGTATTTCACTGTCGTTTTTGGTGCATACGTTTATATTTTTTCACAGCACTTTCTTCTCTGAATCTGAATAACCATATCACTTGGCGGATTGCGGTAACTTATTATGCTTTTGAATTTAAGTCATTCGTACTCTCATTTTTCCCAGAACAAGGTGATTGGCCTCTCAGGAAATGTTCGTTTTCGTTGTTTTTCAGATAGTATAGCGGAATCTGGTGTACAGTATTTAGTATGGATAGACAATCAATGGAAAAGGTCGTTAAAAGGAAAAGAATAGAAAAAAAAAGACCTGGAGTTGCGCCAATAGTTGAAGTTTGAAGAGAAGAAACCATCCACCATCATGAGCATTTTAAACTATTGGAGAGGAAGCTGGTCACCGACGTAAGACAGACTATAAGAGGGGCACACACTACGAACACTGAGTATTACCAGATGCTTTTAAAATCAATGGAAGAAGCTCCGCGGAGGTGAAATACATATGCCAGAAGGCCTCTTGTGAATCTACCGTGATGAAATCCATGCTGGAAATCATTAATCACACAGGACTCAAGATAATGTATAAGTTAACAGTTAATAATTTCTTCATTACTTTAGAAATGAATAAATTAACTGTTTGAAAGGTAAACAATCAGACAGTAATTAAATGACAAAAAATTGTGTACCACTAACAGCCTGATTTCGGATTGATGTAAGTAAAGTAATTTCCAAATAATGTATAGGCTAATAAAAGTACAGCTTAACTAGTTTCAATTTCGCTGTTGTCAAACCAAAATGTCTCATTTGAAAACAAGAATTTTGCTTCTTTTGGAAGTCGAAATTCGAAAGTTCTAGATAATACATTGACCAACGTAACGTAATTTTTACCTCCGATAAAATATCAGCAGCTGACTTAAGTGATTTTGATCATGATTTGTTAGCTCACCGTGATCATCTGGAGCTGACTATCTTACCATGACCATGGTAAGATAATCAGCTCCAGACATGACGGTATCATAGCTGTTATCTTCCTAGACAGGTGTTCACGCACAGTTGTATCTGGAGTGTATTGAGATTGGTCCGCTAACCGGAAAACATTCAGCTAACGGGCACCTGATTGTGGAGAGGTTGACGGAGGGCTAAAAGAATTCTGAACTGTAACAGACGGCCACAATCTGTCAAATGGCCGATGTGTACATTTTGTGCATTCTGATATTTGTACCCCACTATTCCAGTACAAAAATGACGGTGAAAAAAGGTATTATATCAGAAGGCAGAATATGTCAGACTCTATCAAGGATAAGGTATAGCAGCTAAATTACTCCCTCCAGATAAACACAAACAGCTATGTGTTTATCTGGCACAGGAACATCGCTACCGGACATTTGAGTGGAAAGAAGTCGCCTGTACAGCCAATTGCTTGTTCTAGTTGTTTCATACAGACGATAGGACCGGGGCGTGACGACAGAAAATGAATCAATGGATCCATTGATGGTTTCGGAGTGTTTTTGTCACATGGGGTACCCCTTGATATCAGTGGATCAACGTCTGAATGCTACAGTTGACCGTTTCCGACAAGGTGCAGCTCTTTATGCTGCATACTATCCACCTGACAAGGGTACTTCTAGCAAGGTAATGTGCTATGTCACAAGACACAGATCATTCGAGATTGGTTTCGGGAACACGATGGCGACTTATCCTACTTTTCTGGCCTGGCTCAGTCAACGAATCTGAACTCAGCTGAAGGATGAGCTGGAAGAGCTGTTTCCGGTAAGTATTAGCTGCTTTTCTGAGATAATTGAAGGGTGCAATTTAGTCTGCTTGGGTAAGAACCCTATTGAAATGTTTCCTTCACCTCGGATTCCACGAGTATATTCCAAAAGTATACTTGAGTCCACGCTCCATGCCTTGGAGCGTGGACTCAAGTATACTTTTCTGTATTTTAAATATGTTTAAACCTCCTAAAATATTAGATTATCGGAGCGGTAGGAGGTTATTTTTTCTGTCATGTCCGCATTTCTTTCTCCTCAGTCATGATTCTATATTTTCTCCCCAACTCCACTATTACTTAGGGAGATCCCTAAGTAATAGTGGAGTTTGTTATAGTTTACTTCTGATAAGTACGTTATCCTTTCCCCTCTTTTTTTATTAAGGATTTGAAAAATTTATGAAATTAGGAATTGCTTTGGTTCCAAAAATATCAGGCGAGGTGGGTGTGGGAAACACAGATCCCTGCTCTAGGATAAAGTCCCAGATTTAACTTTATTTGTGATGACAAAAATTTCCCCCACCCTCAGAGAAACAATTTCAGTAGATGCTCAGGTGTGTTATAGTTATTATGAAACGGTTACAGTACCTGAAATATCCGTTTATGCATTCGTTATAATTTAGAATGAATGCATATTTGCGTTCATTATAAATTTACTTAACAAAATTCAGGGCAAAAGCCTCAGATATAAGTTAGTGCAAATGCATCCTGTCAATACTCAGTAATTTAGCTAAAGTTATTATAGTGGCATCGTTTCATTATAATGGAATTTTTATTAAGTATTAAACTACTAAACACCATTTGGCATCTCTCATATTGTGGACTTAATTTCACAACTGGGTTGTCAGCTGTTATACCATCTGGGAGACCGGGCTAGCCGAGTGGGTAAAGTACCTGCCCGGCAACCCAAAGGTCGCGGGTTCGATTCTCGCCTCGGGCTTGGATCAAAGTACTGCAAAAACCTTGGGAGGTGCAATATGGCCACAGAAGCCGATGCGCCAACAACTATCAAAATCAAATCAACCATCTGGGTACCTACCCACCCACCGATGAAGAGCCAGATAGTCTGTAACGGTACGGGTGGTGGTCTGAGAATGAATAAATAATCTTCCCTATTGGGGAAGCGTTACTTATTCGAAGTATAACTGAATAGGCAACTCGTTTTGAAGCATTCACAATGCGAGATGTAATTAAACGATGCCACTATAATAACTTTGGTTAATATACTGCGTATACACATTAATGCATATGTCCATAAATTTACTTAAAATCGATTCAGTAGTGATTTGGAATAAACTATTCGTACAGTTGGGACTTTAAAGCTTTTGAGAAATTTTAATAGAGTTCCCAAAGGTAAAAATATTTTCTTTCTCTCGTACCAAAATAACTAACTACCGCGATTGTGCAAACATACGCGTGCACACACCATATTCAAAAAAGCATATTCTTGGATGAGGAACATTCATACATATGTTGTACCAAATTTACTACAAGTAGTCTCTCTTGAGAAATTTATTAATACTCTACAGATGTTAACCGTTATCGGATTTTATTATTATACTTCAGGAATGTTATACTCTCAATCCTATTTTTGGAGCTCTTACTTCAACTTCGGTAAATCAACGTCGATTTCCCCCTCTTAATGAACCAAGATAATTTTAATGATACAAGATTTCCTACAGGAACAATGCGGGAATTATAAAGAATCATCATTTTTAAACTGTCACGATGCTAATAATGATTTCACTGCCTGCTTACAAAAGGAAGAACAGTTGTACAAGAATTCATGAGTCAGCATTCCCGCGATAGAAAATTAACTTCTGAAACTTATCTCCACGCTCGGCAGAAGCACCATGCGCCTGCCAGATATTCATGTGTTGTGTTTCATGTGTTGTGTGAGTTGTTCCATATTCTTCTTGGAGCAGAGATAAGTGAACGCTTTTCTTTAGTCTATTTATATTCTCCCCAAATTAACCAATTGGCTTGCTCTCAAGGAAGCGCACTCGCTCGAGACGTCAACACTGTTTCACAGACGAGAGCTGGAAAACGAGGTCATATGGCGCTTTAGACATCAGGAGGATGATGAAGAAATTGCCTAAGAAATATCCTAATTAAATCTTTTTCTTATGCTGTTACTGCAATTTTTTGTTCAAAATTATGCACAGCAAGTTCAAATAACGCTGATAGAAAAAAAAAAAAAAAACGAAAGAGGTTTTCACTTAGTTCATATTCATGTGCCAATAAAAGCAACGTTTATGAAGTATTCACCAATAAAGTGAACATATGAACCCGAAGGTAGAAATTGTCATTCCAGTATGTTAATATCACCTTTTCTGCAGTAAAACGTAGATTATTTCAATCACAATTAAAAGATTATAAAGGTGGGGTTTAATTTTCATAAAGCGAAAATAATACACGTTATGCACTATGTAGAATATACTGATATACACATCAACTGTACTACTCCAACTTTTCGGCCTTGTCCCACATATATGGCCAGCTGGTTTCAAAAGGAGACTGGATAATTGAAGCCCTGACTACGAAAACTCTTATGAAGTTCCACCATCCAGTGAAGGGACACTGACATAATTGTATATTTATATGCCACCAGCCCATGTAGAAATTCTGTTGCCCCAACAGTTCCCCGATCATCTTACTGGAGAAGTGGGCATTGATTCCTTCATTTTCGGACTTCAACAACTTCGGTCCTTAGTTTATAGGGATTGCTAAAACTTTGAACATTTCTCTGGTTTTACAATATCAGTGAAATGTACAAAGCATGGAGAAGGCCATGAGATTATCACTTTGAGACATGAAATGTTTGTTAACCCTGTCGAAGACCTTTGGGATGAATTGCAACGCCTGAAAATGTATAACACTTGAATAATATATGAATTCGCTGGCCAACAAATTGGAAACTTATTCAGTACCTAGCAGGGCTACCTTTTGGCCGAATTACAGCCCATACACGGCGTGGCATTGGTTCCATTAGGTGCCTGAGGGAGTCCAGCTCTAGATGGAAGAATAGTCTAGCTGACTATTTTTACATCAGGGTATTTGCCAGCTTCTGTATTGTGGTTGGTAGAGAACAGCGAAACCGAACTGCCCTCCTTTTCAACATTTCTCAAGTAGATTCAGATCTAGAGGATCAGGCAGTCAGGGGAGAGGTTAGAAATCTTAGTAATGTTCTTTGAATCATTCAGATACAATTTTTTTGCACGGTGGATAGTTGTATTGTCGTCTTGTAAGAATCCATCAATTCGGCTAAAAATTAAGCAATGCAGAATAAAGTTGGACCGAAACGACAAAGATAGTCATTGGAGTTAACACAACCGTCTAACGGTATTAGTAATGGCCACATGATGCAAGGAAGCCTATGGCTTATGCTGCACCAGCCAAAAAAAAAATTATAATAATAAAATTAAATAAATAATAAAATAAAAAATATATAAAATAAGTATAAAACAAATTAATAATAAGAAAATTAATAAGAGAAAAGGAATTATGCAGCTGACCTTTGAATTTGCCTAGAGTCTGTCAGCCTCTACCACCCGTGTAGGTAACTTATTCCAGTAATAACTCTCTGGCTAAAATAAAACTTCTTGAAATCCACTCTAAACAACTCCCTCCTGAACTTTAAATTATGTCCCCTGTAATTTATTAACTTGAAGTTATAGCCCCTAGTTCTAGAATCATTTATAACTGTGAAAATTTCGTCCTTATTCATTTTACTTATGGCTCTCAGAGCCTTAAACACCTCAATCAAGTCTCCTCTAAGGTGCCTAATTTCCAAGCTGTGCAACCCACATATTCGAAGTCTTTCTTCATATGGATGCCTTTTTGCGGATCTCAGCAGGCGAGTTACCCGTCTTTGGACCCTTTCAAGAAGAACAATCTTTCTTTAGGTGCGGTCTCCATACTTGAACACAGTATTCCAAGTGTGGTCTAACAATAGCCTTATATAATGGGATTATGACGTCCTTATCTTTACTAGCGATTGTTCGATAAATCATTGATAGGACACCATGGGCCTTCCTTGCAAGTGTCTACAATGCTCAAAGAACTTAGTTTGAACGTATCCTAATACCCAAGTCCCTTTCTTCCACTACCGGTTTTAGTTCCACTCCGCGAAGTGTAAGTTATTTTGGGTTTATTGTTCCCCAGGTGCAATACCTTACACTTCCCTGGATTAAAGTATAGCTGCCATTTTTTTGACAATCTCTGAAATCCATTTAGGTCATTTTGAAGGAGCTCTGCTTGGCGGCGGTCATTAACTACTCTACCAATCTTTACATCATTTGCAAATTTAGACAACACGCCCTCTATCCCTTCATCGATATCATTGATCTTTGGGAAACCCAACTTCTGACATCAACCGAATCTGAGATATAACCATTCATCACAACCCTCTGCTATCCATCTAAGGATTTCCCGGTGATTCTAACCTGTTCCAGCTTATAAAGTAACCGCTCATGTGGGATTGAGTCAAATGCTTTGCTGAAATCAATATAAACAATGTCGAAATTATTCCTTAAGTCCAGCTCATGAGTGACCCTTTCAAAATGGAGAACCAGATTTGTTAAACATGATTTTCCCTTTACAAAACCATGCTGAGTATTCTTGAGAATTTCAATTCTATCCAAATGATCCTGAATTCCACCCTTGATCATTGCCTCCATGATTTTCCCTACCACTGAAGTCAGACAGTTCGATAATCTCCCACTTCACTCTTAGAACAACCTTTATGTATGGGGGATACATTGGCACATTTCCAATCCAACGGAATCTCCCCAGGGTCTAATGATGCTCGCATAATTAGCCAAAATGGTTCAATGCACTCACTTGCCACCTCCCTTAAGATTATAGAGCATATTACATCAACTCCAGGAGCTTTACTGGCCTGTAGGCTCGAAAGTGTTTTTCATTAAATAAACGTGTGAAATTTCAACATCATTAATTACATTTTTTTCAACTTCACTCCCATAATTTCTCATTGACGTAAAGGGTTTTTCTTCTGTAAATATCGATGCAAAGTAACTGTTGAGTTCATCTGCAACTTCAGCTGGGGTATCTAATACCGTCCCAGGCCCATTACATAAGGATCCGATCCGGTTTGTCCTTTTCTTCTTTACAAAATTATATGTGAAGAATTCCTTATCCCCCTCTTTGCTAGAGATTTCTCATAATCTGCCTTTGTCAGCCTAACCTTTTTGTGGCACTATTACAGATCAATTTGTGGTTGTTATACGCTTCAGCACGTTTTATTGCTCTTACTTTTCCATGTCGTCTTTTTCTGCTCAAGTAATCGGGCAACTTCTTCCTTATTCATCCAATTTGGAATCCTCCTCGTGGAGTATTTTTTAATGATATATAAGCATTCAAGGCTTCTGAGATTGTTTTGAAGTTATGTCATAATTCAATTGTATTCGCTGTCTGTGCGATATCTATCCAGTTAGAGGCCGTGTAGCACCTTAAGGCATCGTAATTTCCTTTCCTGAAATTAAAACCCATTCCTTTGCCTTTAACTGCTGCTACCTGTCTCTTTATCGTCAACCGTAGAACTCTGTGATCACTTCCTGCTACTGGTTCCTCTACTGTCAGCCCTGTTATGTCATCTGGTTCATGGGTGATGACGAGGTCTAGAGTATTCTTTTCCCTAGTACTTTCCCTGACATGTTGATACAAATAAAAATCATCTAGTTGATTTAAAAAAAAAATTGTTCCTACGTGGAGTTTCCTTCCCATTTGCTCCAATCAATTATAGGCAAATTGAAATCGCCCATAATAAGACATTCACTCTTATTTGCCCATTTCATTTGCATGCAGAGGATCTCATCATAATCTTCACAATCACCTGGCCTGTAGATTACTCCCACTTTCGTTATACCTTTGCTTCCAACTATCTCACACCATACAGATTCTATATTAGCATGCGAAACGTCTGCATCCGGGAAAGCTTTCATCGCTCCCAGGCTACTTTTGATAAGAAGTATGACCCCTATCACGCCTTCTATCTTCCCTGTCCTTCCTAAATACACTATACATACCATACTGAAACTCATCATCCCTTACCTCCCGATGGCACCAAATAAGCCCTATTATGTCAACGTTACTTGTCTTAACCAGCAGTTCGAATTCACCCATTTTATTGACGACACTTCTGACATTACTGTATAAACAATTAAGACTTAGTGTTCTTGTACAGTTAACTCCCCTGACACACAGTTTAAAGTTATTTAAGCTCGCTTCCCTGGCATTTGCTACCCGCTAATTTGAAACGCTTTTGCCTTTAGAATATCTTGCTAATATGTTCTGTTGCGGTAACAAACTAATGCTCTTGAGGTATGTGCAAGAGTTAATTTGACCAATACTATCAGATAAACGCGTATCTATATTACCCTTGTCCCCCCCCCCCCAAACTAGCAGTTTCCATGAACCATTAAGGTATCCTCAATAATATTGGCAACAACTTTTGCACTACATTTGTTTAAATGTATCCCATCTCTACAAAACAGATTCCTTCTACCTACAAGTGCGGGCCAAGCTGATAGAAACCCCTCCCTAAAAAAAGCTTTTCCCCCCAAAAGCTTTGCAGAGTCCTTCAAGCCTTGTTAATCCACAAGGCTTTCAGCATATAATACCTCCTATCGTGCCTGGGCAGAATTGCAGAGACAAACATTGTGACCTAACTCGCGACATTCCTTCAGCATGGTCTTATTTTTGTCTAACAAATCATCATAGAGAAATATTCTCTTTTCCCCCTTAAAATCTGATGGTCTGTTGGTGACATCATTAATACTTGCTCCTTGCATACACTGGTTCTAGTCTGCCTCTCCCTATTACAAAAAATATTTCCCGTTTCCCTGACAGTGGAGTCTCCTAATAGAACTAAATCCTTTTGAACTAGAGTAGTTTGCACTTGGTTATTCTGTTCTGGGGTTCGAATCGGGAGTGCATCACTTGGTAGGTTGTTAGTCTTGAGTCCCTCACGAGCTCCCAGTTATATTATTCTTGAGGGAACGCACCCGTTTTTTCAGTGACTCAAATTGTTCTAGCAATGCACCAAATTGTAACTTAAGATCTGTTCACTCCTTACAACAGTGACAAAGAAAAGAATCTCCAAGTGAGCTAGATTATCCACTAGGTCGACCTTGGAATACATGCCACAGGTTCTGCAAAGGATAAAATCATGACTCACCCGGAAATCGCCATCGGCTATTTCTGTATGAGCCATGGTATCCTCTGAAGAAGTGTTGAAGGCGGATTTTGTAATAACCATCATGAAATTTATTAATTATTAATAAAACAAACTTTCAAAAAATTATATTTATAATATAAAAAAGTAAATTAAACTATTACGGGAAAAAAACTTATTAAAATAAACTTTACAATATGCTAAAAAAACTGAAATCCTGATTTACTTCACTAATCCTGCTTAAATAGCTGTAATAGGCACGTCTGCTCACCACGAATGCCGATAGTTGAATCCCGTACCAACAAAACATATCCATACCATGATACTTCTTCCAGACACGAGACATGTATTTTTGTAAGGGGCGGCCCCTAGAACGTTAGTTCAACTCTGCCTCGTATCTCTGTAAAGAACAGTATCACTACGAATGGGCCAGGTATGTGTGTGTGTGTGTGACGGAGGTTTGTGTGTGTGTGTTCTGGCCTCTTGGCCAGAACACACACACATGATTCTGGGTACTCGTCCACACCACGAGAAGGTGGGCCAGTCCCAGAAAAACACGTACTGTCCCAATACGAGACTTTGACCCACCTGATGTTGCCAAAAGGTGGGCCAGATTCCTCTAGGGCCCACTCCAGAGGAGAGAGAGAGAGAAAAAATAATTTTCCCTTGGTGCAAAAAGAAAAAAGAAAAAAGTGATATCACTGTAGAACGCGAAACAACAACAACAAAAAAATTAAATAAATAAAAAAAAAAACCATGTGACAGCCACACTGAAGAATGCAAAGAGAAGAGATGGGAAGAAAAAAAAAACAAACTTAATTTTTCCAGTGGTGCAAAAAAAAAAAAAAAGGTGATATTACTGTAGAACGCGAGACAACAAAACAAAAAATAAATAAATAGAAAAAAAATGTGACAGCAACCCTTAAGAACGCAAAAAGAAAAGAGGAAAAAAAAAAAAAAAAAACATGTGGCAGCCACGCTGACTGTAGAACGCGAAAAGAAGAGATGGGAAGAAATAAATAAATAAAAATAAATGAAATAGCGGTTTCCGTCCTACACGCAGGCCACAGAACAAGACAAGCTCCAAAGCCCATGTAGCAGGACGGGAAGGAAAAAAAAAAAAGAAAAAGAGTAGTGTTTTCCATCCTGCACACAGACCGCAGAAACAAGCTCAGCTCCACAGCCCATGGTCGGTTTCAGTTCACTGCTGGGTCATCGATATTGGCCACTGGGGGCCTGTTAATCCTTCGTCTGCAGTGCAGGGAGGTTTCTAGGGTTCCGTAGGAAGAGCTCTAGATGCTCGCGAGAGATCTGTGTACAGCTGACAAGGTTGTGTCTCAGATCCGCGTACGTAATGCACTCGAATAGTATGTGCCACCAGTTCTCTTTGGCTCCACAATGGCAGAGATCTGTTGGGTGGAGACCCAGATGGTGTAATTTTTCATTCATAGATCCGTGTCTGGTAATTAGGTATGACGTTTCTAGTGAAGGAGTAAACCAAGATTGTACAGATTTAGTAGCAGCGTAGGTTACATCAGGTAGGAATCTTCTTGTGACAATGCCCAGTGTTGAGTTATCCCATCGAGTTTGCAAAATGTTGAAGAGCTCGTTGTAGCAACGGGTCATCTCAGCCTTGGGGTCAGCATCCAGGTTACCCTCAATGTCAAGGATCCTTGTTGGGATATTTCTCGTAATTCAGAAGCACAACCCACGGAAGATGACATATATAGATCGAGCGGAAGTGCTCCCGCGATGACCTGAATGGCAGGAGTGGAAACCGTTCTACACATTCAGCAGATTGCCATTAACATTGACCCTGGAAGGTTCCAAGCTTGTCTCGCATCTTTACAAGAGTTACCCGAAGGAACCAGGCTCCACAATTGGTAAAAAATACTGCTTTGTAATACAACCGCAGGGACTTTTTGGAGAGTACCCAATCATTTTTCGAGATGCTTATGGTGGCTCCTGAGAATCTCTTAACTTTGTTTCTTAGATGAACAAGATGTGGGAGAAAGCTGAGTTTGTGGTCAATAATCACCCCAAGTACCTTGGTTTCGCGTGACAATTGGCAGTTGAGCATTAAATATCTTTACCTGCGGTGGGTACCTGAGATCCAGTATATTCTCGAATAGCATCATTTTAGTTTTTGTTGGGTTGATATGCAACTTATTAAGCGCGGCCTAAGTTAAGAGATCGTGGAGGACCTGGTTTGCATTTTCTTCAATGACCTTCCGTGAATTCCCTGACACCACCACTGTGAGATCATCAGCGAAGGCCACAATTTTCGCATTCTTGAAGGTGCGGGAGAGCCAGTCTTGGAGGACTATATTCCAAATGAGGGATACCAGGACTGACCCTTGGGGACAACCTCGATTTACTGATCTGGTGACTTGCTGGAATTTTGACTTGAGAATAACTGCTCGGTAGGAAAAATAATTCTGGAAGAGGCTGTATAATTGCCGGGGGTAAGCGGCAGTTCGAAGGTGTGCCAAGGCACTATCCCACCAGACGGTGTCGAAGTCTATGAAGATGGTCAATTCGAATTTTTCTCCAGAACTTTCAATATGTAAGACCAAATCGAAAAGAGCTTCTTCACACGACCTTCCACGGGTGAAGCCATACTGGCATGTGAGACAAAATTATGCATCTGTAGCACGGAGACAACCCTTAGAGCCAATACCGAAAGTATCATATCTCCCGAAACTTCACTTACGTAAATAAATTTACGTAAGTGAAGTTTCGGGAGATACGATACTTTCGGTATGAATAACTTAATAGCTTTTGATAGGAGCGGACCAACGTTCTTGCCACCTGTTGAAAAGGCAAATTTCTACTTGTGGAATAGCATAGACAACGGTAGATCAAAAATAAGCCCAAAGGAAACATCCAGTTAAGACTGTAATTCAGCAGTGCGATATGCATGAGATAGGGAAAGCAGAAAAGAACGTAATTTCATGTGGATTGTATGGAGGGTGTACTAAGTAGGCTTTGCATTAGCAAAACCTACATCATTAGGGTGTTCTGTGGTATTGCTACACATATAACCAGTAATGCCCCCACATTGTCAAGTGATAGTCATAGCAATGTCCTTTTCCAGTAAACCCCAAACATGCTTAATTGGGTTGAGATCGGCTGAGTTGGGCGGACATGGGAGGGCGGAGGAATCATTGTATTCCTGAAACCAATTAGCAACCCGCCGTGCCTTGTGGTATTTAGTATTAGTATTTAGTATTAGTAACGGCCGCATGGTGCAAGAAAGCCTATGGCTTATGCTGCACCAGCCAAAAAAAAAAAAAAAAAAAAAAATCCGAACAAAACAATGATAAAAACAAAAAAAAAATAAATAAATAAATAAATAACTAAATAATAATAATTAATAAATAAAAAAATAATAATAAAATAAAAAAATAAATGAAAAGGAAATTAAACCTATCATCCTATGCGCTTCTCTTACCCGAAGGTACTATCCAGATGACCTTTGAATTTCCCCAAACTGTCGGCCTCTACCACCCATGAAGGCAACTTATTCCAGTAATTTATAACTCGCTGGCTAAAATAGAACTTCCTGCAGTCCAATCTAAACATTTCCCCCCGTAACTTGAATTTATGTCCCCTAGTTCTAGCATCATTTATAATCTTGAAAATTTCGTCCTCATTCATTTTACTGATGCCTCTCAGAGCCTTAAACACCTCAATCAAATCTCCTCTAAGGTGTCTAGTTTCCAAACTCTGCAACCCACATATTCGAAGTCTTTCTTCATAAGGACGCCCTTTTGCCGATCTCACCAGGCGAGTTACCCTTCTTTGCACCCTTTCAAGAAGCTCGGTGTCTTTCTTCAGGTGCGGTCTCCATACTTGAACACAGTATTCCAAGTGTGGTCTAACATAAGCCTTATATAATGGGATTATCACGTCCCTATCTCTACTTGCAAAAGTTCGATAGATCATCGATAGGACACCATGGGCCTTCCTTGCAACCTGTTTACAATGCTCAGAGAATTTCATGTCTGACCGTATCGTAACACCCAAGTCCCTTTCCTCCAGTACTGGGTTTAGTTGAACTCCACCAAGTGAATAAGTTTTTTTGGGATTACTGTTTCCCAGGTGTAATACCTTACACTTTGTTGGATTAAAGCACAGCTGCCATTTTTCTGACCATTCCTGAAGTCTATCTAGGTCTCTCTGAAGAAGCTCAGCTTGACAGTGATCATTAACTACTCTTCCAATTTTAACATCATCTGCAAATTTAGACATCACGCCCTCTATCCCTTCATCAATGTCGTTTATGAAAATTAAAAACAACAGTGGTCCTAATACTGATCCTTGGGGAACCCCACTTCTTACCTCAACCCAATCTGAGGAATAGCCATTTATCACAACCCTCTGCCTCCTGCCCTGAAGCCATCCTTCTATCCATCTAAGGATTTTCCCAGTGATTCCAACCTGTTCCAGCTTATAAAGCAACCGCTCATGTGGGACTGAGTCAAAAGCTTTGCTGAAATCTAAATAAACAATGTCGAAATTATTCCCTAAATCCAGCTCGTGAGTGACCCTTTCGAAATAGCGAACCAGATTTGTTAAACATGATTTTCCCTTTACGAAACCATGCTGAGTATCCTTGAGAATTTCAATTCGATCCAAATGATCCTGAATTCCACCCTTGATCATTGCCTCCATGATTTTCCCTACTACTGAAGTCAGACTGACAGGTCGATAATTTCCAACTTCACTTTTAGAGCCACCCTTATGTATGGGAGATACATTTGCACTTTTCCAATCCAAGGGAATCTCCCCAGAGTCTAATGATGCTCGCATAATTAGCCTCAATGGTTCAATGCACTCGCTTGCCGCCTCTCTTAAGATTATAGGGTATATTCCATCAACTCCAGGAGCTTTACTGGTCTGTAGGCTCGAAAGTTTTTTCATTAAATAATCTTGCGAAATTTCAATATCATTAATTACATATTTTTTAACTTCGCTCCCACAATTTCCCTTTGCCACAAAAGGCTTTTCATTTGTAAATATCGATGCAAAATAACTGTTGAGTTCATCTGCAACGGCAGCTGGTGTATTTATTACTGTCCCCTTTCCCTTACGTAAAGGTCCGATCTGGTTTGTCCTGCTCTTCTTGGCATTTATATATGTGAAGAATTCTTTATCCCCCCTCTTTGCTCTGTTTGCTAGTGATTTCTCATAAACTGCCTTTGCCTGTCGAACCTTTTCTGTGGCTCTATTACACATCACCTTGTAGCTGTTATAGGCTTCAGTACTTTTTATTGTTCTGTAACCTTTCCATGCCACCTTTTTCTGCTCAAGTAATGCGGCAACTTCACTATTCATCCAACTTGGAACCCTCCTCGCGGAGTATTTTTTTAATGGTATATACGCATTCAAGGCATCTGTGATTAATGTTTTAAAAGCGTACCACAGTTCAATTGTATTCATTCTCTGCGCGATATCTACCCAGTTAATAGAGGCCATGTAGTACCTGAAGGCATCGTAATTTCCTTTTCTGAAATTAAAACCCATTCCTTTGCCTTTTACTTCTGCTACCTCTCTCGTCATCATCCACCGTAGAACTCCGTGATCACTTCCTGCTACTGGTTCCTCTACTGTCAGCCCTGTTATGTCATCTGATTCATGTGTGATGATGAGGTCTAGGATATTCTTTTCTCTAGTACTTTCCCTGACATGTTGATACAAATAACAGTCATCTAGTTGATTTAAAAATTTTGTTCCCCATGTCGAGTTTCCTTCCCATTTACTCCAATCAATTAGAGGCAAATTGAAATCACCCATAATAAGGCATTGACGCTTACTTGCCCATTCCATTTGCATGTAGAGGCTTTTGTCATAATCTTCACAATCACCTGGTCTGTAGATTACTCCTACTCGCATTATACCTTTGTTTCCAACTATCTCACACCATACAGACTCTATACTAGCATGTGAAACGTCTGAATCCGGGAAAGCTATCGTCGCACTCAGGCTGCTTCTGATAAGAAGCATTACCCCACCACCCCTTCTATCTAACCTATCCTTCCTAAATACATTATACAAGCCGTACTGAAACTCATCATCCCCAATTTCCGGGTGGCACCACGTCTCTGTAAGCCCTATTATGTCCGCGTTACTTGTTTTAACCAGCAGTTCGAATTCGCTCATTTTATTGACGACACTTCTAACGTTACTGTATAAACAATTAAGATTTACTGTTCTTGTATATTTAACAACCCTTGAAGTTTTTTAGGCTCTCTTCCCTGATATTAGCTACCCGCGCACGTGAAACGTCTTTGCCCCCAGAACATCTAGATAATACGTCCAGTTGGAGTAACAGATAAGAACTCTTAAGGTATGTGCAAGAGTTACATTGACCAATATTATTAGATAAACGCCTGTCAGTATTACCCACATCCCCCCTAACTAGCAGTTTCCCTGAACCTTTAAGGTATCCTCAATAATTCTGGCAAAAACTTTTGCACCACCTTTGTTTAAGTGTATCCCGTCTCTACAAAACAAATTCCTTCTACCTACAAGTGTGGGCCATGCTGATAGAAATTTACCCCCTAAAGCCTTGCAGATTCCTTCAAGTCTTGAGTTAATCCACAAGGCTCTTAACATATAATCCCTCCTATCGTGTCTGGGCAGAATTGCAGACACATAGATATTATGGCCTAGCTCGCGACATTTCCTCAGCATGGTCCTGTATTTTTCCAACAAATCGTCAGATCGTGTACGTTTAATGTCATTTGTCCCCACATGAATAATAATATTTTCTTTACCCCCTTTAAAATCTGACAGTCTGTTGGTGACATCATCAATAGTTGCTCCCGGCAGACATACCCTGGTTCTCCTCCACCTATCTTTATTACAAAAAATATTCCCCGTTTCCCTGACAATGGAGTCTCCTAATAAAACAATGTCCTTTTTAACCAGAGTAGTTTGCACTTGGTTTTTCTGTTTTGAGGCTCGAATCGGGTGTGCATCACTTGGTAGATTGCTGGAGTTTTGAGTCCCATATTTTGAGTCCCATATGGCACATTTCTCTTGTTGATAGACGCCAGAGTTGTCGGGATACAATGTCATCATGAATGGTAGACGTTCCCATCGGTCGTTGATTAACGGTGATCAGGGGATCCACGAAAATAGTCTCCAAACCGTAACACCAACACAATGTATCCAGATGCCATGTCCTCATGTTACTTTTTTCCAAATGCGCCCATCAGCATGATGGAGTTATCAGGCCAGGCAACAGATTTCCACATGTCCTTGTTCCAGTTTTGGTGCAGATGTGGCCATGCAAGGTGCAGTTTCTTATGTCTCGCAATGAGCATAGGTACCGTGACGGCTTTCGACTTCCCTTGTCTATGCGGATATCTGTCTTTACTGTTCGTACATTGTACTGTGTGATTAGCTGGGCCACTGTGCTGCATTGCTGCTGTCTCACGAGACGAAGCACACGATGCTTACCACGGGCAGTGACCACACTTGGCTGTTCCACTGCTGGTTGTCTGACCGCTGTTGAGTCAGTCTCAGTAGACTCGTGACACAAAAGAATGGGCACATTTGTTTACGAGATAATGACACGCACGTCTTGCCCTACAATCATGCATACATTCGAAGCCGCAAAGATCTCGACGCGCCCCATTTTTCTTCGCAGACACTCAAAAACTGATCGCCATATGTGCAAACAGCAATCTTATATCAGCCGTTTCCGGCTTTGAGCCTTCACCAACTTCATAGACAAGTGCATTCCTACAGAACGGGAGGGTTGCTAATGCAAAGCTAACTCGACATTGGTTTCACAGTGTGAACCCTTAAAAGTTGACGTTTGGGGGCTGTAAATAAATATTTGAGGATCTCCAATTTAACCAGCCACTATGCAAGATTATGGTGCATGCGGTGGTGCACAAGCAATGTGCACAATGCGGGTGAGTGCTCATGTCGGTGAGTTTAAGATCATTCCGGAGTGAGTAATAATAGACTAAAGAACGTAACTGAATATACTATAAGAGAAGAGCCTGCAACCAAAATAAAAAGGTTGGATGAAGCACGCTTGTAATGAATAACAGATATGCTTGCAGATCCTGAATGCCTTTTGCTGTCTGCTAGGGAGAACGTCGTTCATAACCTGCAATTTTAGACAGTGTCAGTTACGGTTCTAACGTTACCCTGAAAACAAAGTTCTTTACAAACTGAGTATTCTAAAGTTTCTCTCCAGCAGCGGACGTGCCATTCGTACTGTTATAAAAATCCTAAATTGAACACAGTGTGACTTAAAATGTGACTACTGCAAAATGCTAAAGTGAACAATGTGGCTATTGCTGAATGCAAAAAATAAATTTTTTACTTATACTCCTGGACGACCACACTCTCACAGTTCACAAGACAGAATACAACAAGGTACACAGTTTTTTTTTCTTTAATGTTTAAACAAAAAAAATAGAAAGAATGATTGAAATTCCTTAAATACACCACCAAAAATATTTATAAATTTTACATATATGATAAATTGAGACCAATACCATAAGAAATCTGGAAAAAATTTTTTTATTGTTTAATTGCTTTATCCGGGTTGCCAAGCTTACCGACTGCTTTGTTTGATTGGCTATCAAAATAGTATTAAAACCCTTTATGTTACTGACTGTGGCTTGTAAGGCTTTAACAACAACAAAAATATTCTTCGCATTGATGATTAATCCAAGAAATAGTCCATTTCGTTTTAAGTTATTTCTCAAAATAACTTAATCCTCATTCTAATTTATATTTATATATACATATAAATTAGAATTAGAAATTATATATATATATATATATTTTTTTTTTTTTTTTTTATCAAGCAACACAAATTAATTCTTCAGCAGTTTATTTTAAATAGAAAGTGTGTTTCAAACGAAACTTAAATTTACTGCGAAAAGTAATTCAAAACAAATATTAAATTTAATTGTAAGAATTAATTTCATATTCTTCTCCATACTGAAATTACCATTTATTTTCAAACCTAGGTCTCCTTTTTTTATGTATTTTTTTAAAATTCATTTCCTGTTATAAAAATGAATTTTCCATAACATATCGGAGGGATTTCATTTTATTCCTGTCGCTTATTTATTGGCAGCTACCATGTTTGTTTGGGAGCAAACACACTAATAATCTCGGTAACAGCAGCAACTCCCATGCTCCAAGTTAAAACTTCCGCTACTACTTCCGGAAAATAGCCCACCAGAGACGCTGTTAGTGCGTATTTTTCCCGAGCCTCACGACATATAAGGCATGGCAGACCCAGAGATTGTATTACCCTCCCACCGGCAGCATTACTGACATTTTTCGCAGACTTGGTTATTTCGGGTTGCTCCAGCTGCTACCAGTGTGCTGGAGCGGGAGAGATACGCGCACTTGACTCTTCCCGGCCTCGGGTTTGTGCGACAGTCTCCGGCGATTCCAGGTAAGCGAACCTGCAGCTGACCATTTTCACTGTTTCCGCTAAATCTGTGTTCTCCGGATCTTATCTTGTCCATATCTTACTTTGGCAGCCGACACCGTCACGTGACCCTAAAAATATCGACACGTCCGGGGGAAACAAACCAGGTGCGAAATGTCTGCTCCCTACCGTAGCGGCAGGGGTTTGACAACTACACTTCTCCGAACGCTACCTAGGGGTCTGAAGAGGTGCACACGCAGGTATCAATCAGGTGGCAACGCGCTGCCCTACAGGTGATTGGATACTACATCGGTGACACGAGCGTGGGCCAATGACCGACGCGTGTTATGTAAATAAATGCAAACAACTATACCCTGGCTAAACTATTAGCAACTTCAATAATAGGTGTTCTAGATATTCGTCCTTTGTTTTCGTAATTAATTAAGTGAAAGGATCGTTGTTGTCTAATTGGTTTACTGCATTCTGTGGAATCCTGTTTATTTATAGCGAACACAATTCGGTTAGAACTACAATAGCTTTCGTTGTTCCGGAGAATCTGCAAAATAAATTGTTCTAATTATTGTAAAGATAGTATCCGGTGTTTCTGTTAGTTTAAAAAATCCATTGAAAGATATTTCGAGCAGACCTGATTTTATAAATACAGACAAAGAGCTCATAATATTAATCGTTATCTGAAATAGCATTTATTCTGCACCAGAAGATAACTACATGAAATGTACCCCCCCCCACCTTTTATGTGAAGTTCGTATGTCGACATTTGATTTCCGCAATCAAACGTTGACTTTATACGCCCATTTTCATTTAGTTTACTTGTTTGCCCATAACCTTTGTGACTATGAGTTAATTCTCACTCGCTTGGAAAACTTTAGATTCGATCTGGGTCCTTCCTGCAGTTTGTTTTCACTGTATTACTGCTACCGTAAAAAAACATACAATGTGTAGATATGATGCACTGAAGCCTCATGGGAATTAGTTGTATTGGTACTAATTAAATCAACCCAAATTCTGACATACAACGTCGAATTCAGATTAGCCGCAACGAGGTGGAATTATGAACCTTTAGGGTGATTTTATAAATCTTCGGGGGTTGGTGGAGTGGGGGAAACTGCCATTATTTTCACATATGCAAATTTTACTCAAATTCACTAATGTCGTGCATTTAATTTCTCTCCCCCGGAGATTCGAATTTTTTGACACCACCAAAAAGATAAACCGATCAGTGTGACTAATGGATTTAACTTCGTGAAAGTTTTTTTCCTCAAATATTTCCCGGTAATAGTTACGGGGCACGATGTAGCCAAGTGGTCAAGTACGAGTACAGAATTACACACACCTCGTATTCGAAATCAGGCGATGCCACTGGCCTTTCTTGTAAATCGTTCTAGTTTTGAACTCCACCGACCTTGTGGCAGTCCCGAGGTATAAACCAGAAAATGTTATTCCGCATTTTTCATCAAGTAGAATGAAAAAGTATTGAAGGCAAATGGCTTACTCTGACGTGAACTGTCAGCAGCATTAGGCCCCACACTTTTCGTGTCTTTCAAAGATTACATCAGATAAACGCTGTAATTTAAGGGAAGAAAAGGTACTTATGCATCCAACAGTGTACACATAATAGTAAGCCATTGGATCTGTTGGTTCAATAACTTATTCTGATGAAATCATTTAATATCATCCTCCAAACGTTACATCAGAAACTCAATTTTGAAAATATGTTTTGGAGAGGTAAAAACTTTACCAAGAAGTTTAACTCCCGGTTATGCAAATAGGAATATTTTTAAATTCATAATATTTTATCAATTTAATAATATTAAATTCATAAAATATTATTAAATATTAATTAAATTCATATATATATTTAATAATTATTAAATTCACGGTATTAAATTATATTAGCATTATAATTTTAGTATTATTAAATCTACTGTCTGAGCTTAATGAACTTTTATGAGCTTAATTTATTTATAATTGAGATTGTAATATGATGTTTATCTTATGCACTTTTAAGTCATCCGAAATTGTTTTAATTTCAGATTATTATTACATTTAATGATTGTTTACAAACAATAATACTGATGTAGCAGTTGGGAATACATTTTCAATGGATTGGCAAAAATTATTCAGTACATTTATTGCCACTCTTTTTATATACTGATATAGTATGTCTGTTTACTTTGTTGTTCTTCTGCTTCCATCCCTTTTTTTTTTTCGTTTAATATATTTTTATCTCTTAATAATTGTAGTCAAAAAATTTGAAAGCAAACTTGGAGAGGATCCGTTACGTGCTCAACTTTGTTTTGATAGCATCGACAAGAATGCATTTCGATTTAGCATATCGGGTTTTCTCTTTCACAGGAGATAAGTTTGCAGTTTGTCTGATACCTGCTTCAGAGACTATTTAAAATTGCACACAACGGGGAGTGAGGTCTATAATTTAAATTTTGAATATTCATCCCACATAATGCTTCTCAGGCAGTCTATTAATAATTTTATTTTCGTTTCTTATTTTCAGTATAAATCTTATTTCTTCCCTGGGCTTATTTGCTAAGAAAAACTGTATTGTCCGTTATCAAATTAATTTTTTCAATATTGAGATTGTCTTAAATTTTTCCAAAAAAGGAATTGCCCTTAAAGAGTTTGTTTTAAGTAATGACAATTTTGAAGTTAAGCTTTGGTATTTAACAGTTTTTATTCTACACTTAAATATACTCGGGCAGTGTAGCTACTGCATTCATTCTTTTAGTCTTTATTTGATAAATCTTTACATATTGTCCGATAATTCCGGTGGAATTTTATATCTTAAGTTGTCTGTGGTTTCGTGTACCATATTTCAACAGGAGATTTTTTCGCTTTCCTTGATATTCTACATTAGTTTCAAAATGTTAGTGTTTATAGTTTTATTCATTTATAGTTTTTATCTTGCATTATTTACAGTTGCTTAAGTATTTACTACATATGGAGACATCGTTGCAACAATGCATGTTAAGTATTTCCCATAAACTATTATGCACCATTTGAGAGGAGCTAATTGAAGGCCAAAGTGCATTAGAAAAGATGTGACCCCGAAGCAGTGGAATAATGCAATCATAGTTTTGCTGCATAAGAAAGGAGATAAATCAGAAATTGGAAATTACAGACCAATTAGCTTGTTATCCCACATCTACAAGTTGTTCACAATGGTCATTACTAACAGATTAGAAAGAATACTTGATGAGAATCAACCGAAAGAGCAAGCTGGCTTTAGGACAGGATTCTCAACTATGGATCACCTTCACGTAATATCACAGCTAATGGAGAAAGCAAATGAATATAAAACACCATTATGCCTGGAATTTGTGGATTATGAAAAGGCATTTGACTCCATACAGCATAAGGCAATGTTTCGGGCACGGGCAATGGAAAGACAAGGCATAAATACCCCACATATTATGATTTTGAAGAAAATATATGAGAGTGCTACCTCCTTTATTAGACTAGACAAAGACAGTAGCAAATTTAAAATCGAGATAGAGTTCGACAAGGAGACACAATATCTCCGAAGCTGTTTACTGCTGCCCTTGAGGAAGCATTCAGAAGATTAGACTGGTCGCAGAAAGGAGTCAATGTGAACGGAGAGTACCTAAACCATTTACGATTTGCAGATGACATTGTGGTTATAAGCCACGATCCCAAAGAATTAGAGGAAAATCTTAATCAGTTATGCACAGTTAGTAAGGATTTTGGACTAAAGATGAATACGGCTTAAACAAAAGTAATGATGAACAAGTATGCCACGGAAAGGAAAATAATGATTGAAGGAGCAGTAATTGAAAAGGTGGAGTCATATACTTATCTGGGACAGGTCATTAGCTGTAATAATGATAAATGGCTGGAAGTCAAGAGAAGAATAAATTTTGGATGGATAGCATTCAGGAAATATAGTCACATACTGAAGAGCAATATCCCAGTTTGTCTGAAACGTAAAATAATGAACCAATGTATACTCCCCACTCTGACTTATGGAAGTGAAACTTGAGCACCCACCAAAAGAATGGAAGAGAAGCTGAGAACTACACAGCGAAGAATGGAACGAATTATATTGGGAATCAGACTGTTAGATAAGAAGAGAAACACATGGATTAGGCAGCAAACTCAAGTAAAGGACATTCTTATCAAAACTAAAGAATTAAAATGGTCTTGGGCAGGACACATAGCTCGAAGACATGATGACAGATGGACTAAGAAAATAACAGAATGGTACCCAAGAGGAGCTAGAAGACAACCTGGAAGACAAAGGCGGAGATGGATAGATGAAATTCATGAGTTTGTGGGTAGTAAATGGATGGCCAGTGCTCAAAACAGAAGGAACTGGAAAGTTGCTGGAGAGGCCTTCATCCTGCAGTGGATTGAAAATGGCTGATGATGAATTGAAGGCCGTAGATTAATTTTTAACACCGGCTTTAGCCTGCAATATATGTTATAGGCTTACGTATTATATGTATACATATTAAATATCCATTAGAATATTTCATATTTTTCTTTATTATATAAAAACATTTATATAATAGATTTTATATAGTAGATTTCATATTTTTGTTTATTATATATCAAGCATAATTTTAATATCTTATCTGAGTGTAATCTAGGATATTATGGCCATCCTCGGTTT
Source organism: Mastigoproctus giganteus (assembly GCF_048544385.1). NCBI lineage: Eukaryota > Metazoa > Arthropoda > Arachnida > Uropygi > Thelyphonidae > Mastigoproctus > Mastigoproctus giganteus. The sequence goes on along the minus strand of NC_143578.1, from coordinate 150,857,784 downwards.
TACTATTAAGGATAATACCGGTATATTACATGGTAGATACAAGTCGTTGTCCTCTGCAGTCCATCACTATCTTGTTTGTAGGAGTCCGAAGTAGCTAAGTCCCTCTCTGGGCTCCAGAGCAAGGGGGGGGGGGTTCCTTTTTCCGGCTTTCTCCTATTTCTTTTTCCATGTTTTTTTTAATTAAAAATAAGGACTTGTACTGCTGTAAGACGCAGTGACCATTCGAGTTTTAAAATGGTTTTCGATTGGTACCGGTTAGATGACCAACCGAATCACTCTGCTCATAAGACTTTAAGAGACTGCCTAATCAACTAAAGAATAATCACGTTTTCTCCATCCTTCCGGTTATGATTCAAGTTTCATTCAAAAAAAAAAGTTATAAACTCGGCAATATAATTCAAATGGAGCGTTCCCAGGTAGGGGTTAAAGAAGCTATTGCCGTCCCCTTTATGATCAGAATGTTTTTTTTTTTTTTTTTTTTTACTTCTATCATTAATAAGTAATCATTAATGATTACTTATTAATGATTCCCCGGAACACTGCCCTTTAGAATATGCCGAGATCGACCCTGGTAGTAAATAAGCAGCATAGCCTGTTTTTAAAAGCTTTTTTTTTTTTTTTTCCTCAATATATATCCCCTTGAGTTCAGTACATTTTTTCTATTTTGATGGCAAAGAGGAAATAGCTTAAAAAAAGTCTGTTCAAGTGTTCTGGTTTTCTAAAAAGCCATTTACAGCTTCCTTGCGAAATCACTTCAAAATAATTGTCCGTGTAGGGGTTTCTTCAGAATTATGAAAAGGAAACAATTACTGAGGGTCAGGTCTGAGGATTGAGTTCTAAATTTTATGGGCAGTGGTGTCCATAAAATTCAGGACTAAATAAAACCAACGGGGTTTCTTGAAAGAAACCCCCGTTGTAGATGTGCATCATGCATGTGTAAATTTTCATTTATACTGAAATTTCCTCACAAATGAGGAAATTTCCTTATAAATGAACCCTGCCATACCATGTATTCATGGAGCATGGTCCGTAGTGATCCCCAGAAATATTACATTCTCTGGCAATCAGACATTTTAATACTTCTGGGATTGTCAAATTCCTTTGGTTGTTTCGAGCAGCGCAGTTTTCAGAATTCTTGGGTCCATTTAATCTGCTTAGACCCATATAATTTTATGTGGTATTCAGAAAGCACAGCATCACCATATAACAGATTCTTACATTCATGAAAAACTTTTCTCCCATTCCCTTCTTTTGTCAAAACTTTGATGCTGGCCCAATGCTCCAGTTTCGTGACATTCGCGTTTTCCTTTGGGTTTCCTTTTTCCTTCTTTAAATATCTTCTGTTCTTGCATACTTCACTGTATTGAGCGGGACCTGCGCAAATGAGATTGTTATTTATGACAGTATGATAAAACTGCTGTGTTTTTTTTTTTTTTTTTTTTTTTCAAAGTACATAGCATGAACGCTCCTAGTAAGAAGTCCGATTATTGATATGTGCAGTGCGCATTACCGATACCATGTTTTGTTAAAGTAAAAGCAAATATATAAGTTTCATCACATAATTTACTTTGACTTCCAAATTTTATCATTAGGCCAAATGATACAGGGGAGAAACGGAAACCTTATAACACAAGGGAGAAGTTATTCGGTTTTCCAAAAAAATAATAAGTAACTATATATAAAAAAAAATGCTCTCTAATTCCGCAACCACTAGAAAAAAACTTACTCCAGTGATTAATATGAAAGAACAGAAGGGTGATTAGTATGAAATATAGTCTAATGTTATTTCCCAAAATTTTAATTTTAACGCTCTTGTTCTTATTTCACTTGCCAAGCCTGCAATCCACATCTTAGATGTGAACTTCGACTTTCGTGTCTGGTTGTGTCAAAACCCATAAAGTTTTCTCATCCTGACCCACCTTAATTTCATATCCCGTAGTATGTAAGTCATCCCCCCGTATTTATTTTCTACAAATGCGAACCTTACATTCATCAGGATTAAACTTCAGTTGCCATTTTTAAGACCATGTGTGTAGCCGATCTAAATGTAAGTCATTTGAAACAGCATAGCCTGGTATCAAATTTTTCATGTTCTGCCAGCCTTTAAATCATCAGCAAACTTTGACAGCTCACCCTGTATACCCTCATCTGTATCACTAAGAAGGTTAGAAAGAGGGTTTCCAACACTGAACTAAAGTCAAACAAGCGTATCTGTAGTTAATCAGCTCCACCTTAATGAGCAGGTGAGATATTTGCCTTTTTCCAGTCCAAAAGAATCAACGTGTTGATCTCAATAGCATACCTGATTTATATGATACGTCACTCCTTTGAGCCTTCTTTAACTATATGTACTCCATTACCTCACCCTCCTAGGAGCTTTGCCATATTTTTAATGAGTGTGCCCAAATTCAAATGAAGTTGAGCAGAAAACTTGTCACCTAGTGTAATTAATAAACAATTTCTTTGTTTTCCTTTCTCAAAATTCATCTTAATTAATAATAAAATATTATTACAATATTATTAAAATTCTGCACCTTTGCACCGAGTAAGGTGCGAGAGTGCAGAAGAACGCGCGCTTTGAGTACATGGTCGAAGCCTGTGTGACTGCTAAATACTGTTAATGTTTGTATTCATCATCAAAATAATTAAACTCCTCTGACTAGTGGTTATGCCGAGTATGGACAACATTTTTTGTGCATCGCAAAAGCAAAGCTCGTAGACGGTATATTTCTAATGGCATCAACAGCATACAGAGCAGGATGCCCAAGGTCCCTGTTGAGTATTTACTATAGTGGTGTACAGCTTTCTTTGATATGACCCAAGAAATAAAAATAAATCAGATTCACATCTGGTTCTGTTGACCAGACGGGCAATTTCATTTGAGCCTGATGACTATGACCCATCCACTGCTCTGGAAAATGCATCATACCGATTAGATGGAGTATGCAGGCTCACCGTCATGGGTAAATTCACGGAAGGGTCTTCCAAAAGCCCATCTAAAATATGGGAGAGAAAATTAAAATACTATTTGCCACCAAAACGATCCAGACATGCAATGACCGTAATCATGCAATTTTCTCCGGCTCAAACATTGGCGGAGAAAAATTGCCTTGGAAACCATTAAACTGGTTTACAGTGTATCTGGGGTTTGAGTAAAAGTATGTGGCAGTTATTTATGCATGTTTACTCATTACTAAACCGAAGTCCGTTTGTTTCTGTCACGTAAAGATTTTTCACAATTCATTAACAAAATATTACCTAGGTATTATACGCAAATATAGTTTCTGCAATGGTTTACAAGTTTTATACCCCTATATTCTTAATCAGTATCAAATATTTGCCTCAAATACAACAGATCGTGCATGTTTAACCCGTAACTACACACACTGCAAGGTAGCCGACCTTGACCCAGGAAGGTATACAGCCCCTCCACCCCGCTCTTCCGGCCCATCTGTGATTCCCAGAATTTTATTTTCCGAGTGGAGTCTGAGAGACTCTTGTGTGTAATTACGGGTTAAACTTGTCCGAGCATGCACTCACTTGTTTGTACAGTCCATTCAACCACAGAACCTATATCAGTGGCACATCCCTTATCTAGTCACAGTACTCCTGTAAAAACCGTCGTGAGCTCTCATTGTGTGTTAGTTTTCTTTTAGTATGGCAACGAGAAAGTGTATAAACATTCCCGATATATTTTGTTACATATGTGGTTGTTTTGTTCCTGTAAAGTAGAGGCGAAATATTACTGATTTTGTAAAAAAAATCGTATTATGCATACTTTGCCATAAAACTAAGCGATCAGGATAAATCATGGGCAACGGTATAAAGTATACCATAATGTGTCGAACATCTTAGAAAATGGAGTCGAGGAAAAAAGGCGTGCTTGCCATTTGCTATTCCTATGGTGTGGGCGAGCCACTAAGCCATGCTGAATGTTACTTTTGTGTATGTGACATTAAAGGTTACAATTCAAAATATAAAAAGGACATCAAATATCCAGATCTACCGTCAGCCATCAGATAGGTTCCGCATGGACCTGATCTGTCTGTAAAACCTCCACCAGAAACTTCGGAGTCCACATCTTCTTCCACCGAAGCAGAAGCTAAAGAGGTTAGTGAAGAGGAATGTTATCAACCAGAAAATATTTTAACGCCACAGCAATTCACGCAAGTCGAACTGAACGATTTAGCAAGGGACTTAGGTCTTCCAAATTATGCTGCTAAAATTCTGGGATCCAGACTTACAGCGAAGAACTTACTTGTTCCTGGTACAGAAATCGTGAAAGGGAGTTTATACAGTATTTTTCACAAGAAGGTCCTCTCGTATATTGCAGTGATATCGCTGGTTTAATAAGTGCCTTAGGAGCTCTATCATATGTTCTTAGTAAATGGAGACTATTTATAGACTCTTCTAAGACTAGTTTAAAAGGTGTTCTCTTGTATAATGGAGATAAGTACACATCTGCGCCAGTTGCTCATTCCGTGTACTTATGACAATCTAAAGTTTCTTCTGGAGAAAATTAAATATCAAGATCACGAATGGCAACTATGAGGAGACTTAAAAGTGTTATGTATGTTGTTGGGGCAACAGGGTGTGTACACTAAAACGCCATGATTTATTTGTGAATGGGATTGCAGAGTTAAGCGCTGCATTGGACAAAGAAGCAGTGGCCTCGGAGGCTCAATCTTACACAGGGGTCAAAACAATTATGCACGAAAGTTTGGTGAAGCCAGACTTTAAGCAATTTGTTAAAGCATTGAATAAGGTGGCAACTGCTTTAAGTACCTTTGCAGTAAATTTCCCGGTTTATCTGACGCTAAACTTAAGGAGGGTATCTTCATTGGTTCCCAAATTAAAAAATTGGTTTTAGACGGTCAGTTTGAAACTACTATGACTGATGTTGAAAGGGAAGCCTGGATTGCTTTTAAAAGTGTAATGGAAAACTTTCTAGGAAATCACAGGATTATGAGAAAATTGTTCGAAATATGCTCGAAAAGCTTCGCAATTTAGGTTGCAATATGAGCATCAAAATTCACTTTTTGCATGCCCATCTTGATTTTTTCCCCGAAAACCTTGCAGATGAGCGAAGAACAAGGGGGAGAGATTCCATCAGGGCAAAGGAAACGGAGCAAAGGTACCAGGGAAGGTGAAATACAAGCATGATGGCCGACTACTGCTGGTGTTTAAAAAGAGAGAAGCTTGGCACTGTACATAAAAGAAAAACAATATTAAACGTTCTTTTCAAACAAAGAGACGAAGGTCTGATTAATGAAAGTTTCAGAATGAATTTTGATTAATACTTGTTAGTATTTACGTATTTTTTGATATATGAAAATGTAATCTTATCAATTTGTCATTACTAAATACAATAAAGTTTTATATACTTTCGTAAAAAACAATACTTTATTTCTTAAATTGTGATGTATCTGGATGTCATATTTGAAATCACAGCAACATATTTCGGCAGTAGGACCTATTGAAATTCAAACCCCAGTGAACAAACTTAAATTTGTAAACTAGTGTTATCAGATAGGCATGGTAGGTGAATTGTGCTTCGTCCATGTTTTTTGTACCGGTGAGCGTATTTCTTACCCTTATATGGTTCCACTTAGTCATAAGTGGAACCATAGTATTATCTTATTAAAAATATTAGCGTCTTATCGAATTTCAAAATAATTAATTATTAATATTGTAATGATGATTATATTAATATTGATCTCGCAGCTTTAACTTCATAATATGCGCTATAAAAATGCTTAAAAATCCTCCTTGAAAATTAATGGTTTCGCCTCGTCACTCAGTGGTGGCTGTAGTTAGCGAAGGGAGTAGGGTTTTTCCCGTGAATGGTTTCCAGCCTGCCCAAAGTGCAAATCGTTGGGTGAATAGACATGTCCGCATTTGCAATACGCTGGCGAAGTATAATCTAAGATGCTGATGCGCTCTAAAAGCAATAACAGCTTAAAAAAAAAACATTAGGAATGCATGTCTGCGAAGAATTATAACGCACTGGCTGCTTGCCAATACCATAGCCTGTTTTTTAGTAATAAAGTTTAGGTTGATGCCCATTTTTTAAATTTTAAAATTCAAATTAAAATTAATTTCTTAGAGATACTGTGAGTATCTGCTGTAAGTTACGCATCACTTTGGAACGTCAAGTTATTCAACAACATGGTGATCAGGCAATAGCCAGAAAAAGGTACATGAGCAGCTTAACGTGTCAAAATAACAGATGGAGTACATGCGGTGCACTGTTAGTCATCTGCACAAGGAAGTCCTCTTGAACACGCTGATGCTTCTTCCGTTAAACTAAAACTAGAAGAAACCCTGTAGAGACAAGGACAAAAATAAAAGCGTATTTTTTAGCTTCGGAAAGCATGGTATAGATAAGCTTTGTAAATTTTATATGCATTCTGTTTTCGTGTATGTTTTCTCTGATTATATTTTGTGAATCGAATTATCTTATTTTGTGAATCGAAGTGATCTTATGCAGGTAGCGTAATAAATAATATAAAATTTAAACACAAATAAAAAGTATGTTCATATTCAGAAAACTTAGACTTTTTATTCTTATCAAACAAGTTCGATAATGAATCGTTATTAGGCATCTTATAAACTTCTTTTGCTATGTTTATCATTTTTTTCCCTCGCACATGTGTTCATTTCTTCCTTTCTTTACTTAATCTCCAAGAACTTTACTCTTTCTTTATCTTTTCTTCAAAAGAACAGTAATAAGTTAATTCTACGAGTTGAACTATTTATAGATTCATTGCAGTTTCAAATAAATAGGTTGAATTTTTCTTAACTGCACAGCAAACAGTAGTTCTTTAAAGTTTCTTTCTGAAATTGATTTAGCTGGAAATAGCACGCCCAAGAAAATAAATCTTCCAAAAAAAATCTTGGCATGACCTTGGTTAGAATAAGAACTCATTATCAAATACTGGCCCAATTACTAAGAAATGGGACTTCTGTGTTATACCATTCCTCCATGAATGGTCGTCTTTGTCAATGAATGAACAGGTGCAGTAAATTTGGTGCCAGATCAAAAGGCAGTTACCAAGCATGAATAACTTGCATTTCTAACAGAAAGCTGGCAATCTAAATTAATATATTTAATATGGTGACCTAAATAGCATTTATTCAAACAGCGGAAGCGTATTCTAATAATTTCGAACCAGTGGGTGGAAAGAAAATATTAATAAAAAATAAAGCTCTTCTGTTTCATAAAAAATTAGGTGCGTAATATTCTGTCTTAAGCTGGGATGCTTCTGGACCCAATTACTAAAGAGAAAACAACTGCCAGAAAGCACTGCCAGAAAAGAAATTGATTTTTTCCCCTCTGTTAATCTTCCTTGTCGTTTTTACCTGTACACCCTCAGAAGAACCAAAAATTTAATCGCATATTTGTCCGGATTTTGATGTTATACCATCCTGGATGCAACAAAGACTACTATACGTCCACTGTCTGGTGGTAGACTTCATTGTTTCTTTCTGTGCATAAGGCAATTACAGATTGAGCGCATATGCTCACAGGGAGGGTGCTAGTGCGATTTCGACTCTAGTCTTTTCCATGTTTTTATCACGGAATTCTCCTGTAATAATTCTCCAAAGAAGCCAGAGTATTATGCACTAAAAGATACAGTATCTCGGTCGAGTCTCATTTAGATTTTTCTCTGGATCATGAATTTGTGTTGTCAGAGACTAAATCTTGTCTAATAGCACAGCGAATTTTAATTTAAAGCGACCGAATTCACTGCATTTAGCAAACAGAAAAGAATCGTCACCAACTAGAAAAAAAATCTGAAAAGTAACAGATGAATCGTCTGTGACAGTTCCTCCTTCAGTCATGTATTCTTATCCTTCTTACCTTTCCAGTTGAAACAATAATTACGTTTATGTAAAGATTTTAAAATATCTAAGATAAAATTTAAAATATATTAAAATATCGATATAAAGATTTAAAATAAAAATAACACAATAAAGCACTAATGAGCTACCGTAAAAAATATCTCACTTAAAAGGTTCATACTATTTTTTTTTTTTGAAAGCAATATGAACGTCTTATATTGCGAAATCCTTTACAATGTAAGAATTGTATGTCTATGCACCACTAAGTTCCCAGTGGCACTTTTACATATCACTGGTACTTACCTGCCCACGTTGAGAGGCCAAATATCCTCGAAACGGTACCGTCTGGATAGTACTCAACTGGGGATAATTAACAGTAGCCTTCTCTAATGGGGAAGCGTTACTTATTTGAAGTATAAAAGCTAATACTAAGTAATAAATAATAATACAGCTTATACTGAAGCAGAGAATATTTCCATTTCGTCATGAAGGATTTCACAATATATTTTACGCAATATATGTGATGGCTAACCTACAAACTTCCGTTTGTCTTAAAATTCAACTACCTAGTAATGATGCAATTGCACTAAACAATATCATTCGAGTATTAATATTTGATATTATTGTATTAAATTATTTAAAGTGGAACCGCCCCAGACCCAAATCGCAAAATTACTGGAAACCAGATTTCCACTGGGGGTAACCCGCAGTTAACGACCCGATGTTGAACTCTAGTACGGAGTCTAGTCTTCCTTGTGGTGCGAGTGGTGCAACCACCCATTCTATCACCTCCAAATCCAGAACTCCGGGTCTGAGTTTCTAGACTTGAAGTGGATCAGCACTCATGATTTTCACTCATGAGACCACACGCTACAGAAATATGTAGAAAGATAGTTTCTAATTATCTCTTTGTTTTGTAAAAATAAAGTTATGCCTCAGAAGGGGAAAAATAGGGTGAGATACCGGCGTTGGATGCGTTCTTTGACGTAATAGTGTGGAGTGAAAGGTGATCATGGATGACCTACTGAAATTCAACTCGCCATTTTTCCTATTTTCGGGTTTGATTTCGGAAAGAGATTTAGTGCTCGGTTTAATTTCTAATCTGGGAAATTTAATTTGCAGATTTATCAAGGATCATAAAGATGCTGAAAAATTTGATATAGTCAGAGTGTGGTTAAAATAACTATTAACTTTTTTTTTTTTTTTCACCAGTGGTCAGTTTAGTTGAGGGCTTTTCCAGAGGACTATATGACACCCAATATTATTAATGCTAAGAGAATTGCGGTGGCTGAGTGGTCAGGAGCACATGCTCTTTGAGTAGACGATGGTTCAAGCCCTTGACTACTAAATACGATTAACGATTGTATTCTTGATTTATTGTAATCTCCTTGACCTGGTGGTCGTGCCGAGGTATAAGCAAGTGATTCACCTTGATTGAGCTAACCTCCATATTAATAACAGTGTGATCATTGGCAAAAAGTTGAATTTTCGCCTTACTTTTATAATCTTTATTGTAAGATGCAAAGATTACATGTAGGTTCTCAGACTTTACAAAACTCTTCATGGCACTAAGCCAAGGGGTTATGCTGTATTCGGTCGAGCGAATTTCTAGGGAAATCTTTAAACAACTAGCTCTTCATTTATATCGAGAAGAAATGAGGTAACCTAGGATCAAAAAGAGGACGTGGCTTTAACTCCTTGTGCGATTTGACGGAAAACGAAACGATGAAATTGATTAGCAGATGTAAGGAAATTTCTACCTTTGATAATGGTGAAGGGACCATCATTCGAAGGAGGCAAGTGGGGCACTTCACTTTCTTTCGACGAAAGAAAGTGACCTGCCGATATTATACATTCTCTCTATTAACAAGAACACCAACTACACTACACTATTAAATAAGCAGTAATTTATTCCATATTTCCATCGTCAGTGACTGGAGGATCTTTCACTGTTTGGGAAGACAAAGAATAAGTGTGCTGAAAGTAAACTAAATGAATTTGGTAGAATTATCTCAGCACTGTTACTGTTTTGAAAGCAAAGTATGCTGGAAGCGGATGAAATGAATCAGAAAAGGACAGAACGAGCATTGCGTGACCCAGGATTACTTTGATAAATAGAAAATCAAGTATCATAAAGCTGAAGTGTTGAAAAAGGAAACAATAATAATGTAACTCCGTCATACCAGTAACATAACAGCCAGTCCCTACTAGTGATATTTTTTCACACAATATTTAAAGTCAGGACATAAAATATTTCCTTGACTTTTAACCCTTAAAAATTAGAACCATTCTTGATAACAAGATTATACAAAATTTAGTGCTCGTCACTGTTCATCCGTTGACATAACTGATTTCCTCCGACTCTGAAAACTCTTCATCTCAACAAATTGTGTGATTCTCGGAATAGCTTAGTGAACGTAAAATACAAATGTATTCATGTTTACATGCCCGAGATGGCAAAGCCTAGATGAGAACTTTTCGCTCTGAATTCTTTAAAATCCTCGATTTCTCAATAAATCCCAAGTTCGAGTACTTTTCACCAAAAAGTAAAGGACATATTTTATTTGTGATGCCCTAATGCTGACTACGAATGAAAATGAAAAATTATCTGAACTTTTCCTTTTTCTCCAACAAAAGCAAAGATGATATGTAAGCTGAATTTATTGAGAGGGGTACGAAGTAATTTTTGAAAATAGCTCTTGTGTTTAGTTGGACCATGAAAGACTTGTTTTATTGCGTATTTGTTTCTGAGGATGACAATTGCAGTGCTTTGACGACAACTAGACCATGTTTGGCCATGATTGTTTTAGCAGTTCTCAGCTGTTTGCAGAATTTCCAAAGGATAGTCAACCTCTTTAAAGTTTCTCAGCACCATGTCAAAAAACAAGTCAACAGAAGAGGTGACAAGTGGATACTGACAGGTACGTGGCAATGTTTTCATTGCTCGCAAGAAGAAAAGCAATACGGAAACCTTCCTTAACACCTCTTTAGGAATAACAAATCACTAGAACTTAGACTTGACATAGATGCGATCATAACTCACTGCTACCTTTACTCAGCTGGCTGCAGAGGGTGTTGACGCTCTGTCGTCTTCAGCGGAAATCTGATCACCACTCAAACTGCGTTAGCCGAGTGCGTCTTCGGTGTATGCACGATTAACAGACTTCTAAGCAGTACAGCTTTGTACTTGTTGCAGGTAAGTTAGAGTACTCTTCGTTTTATGGAAAATTTCCGTTTGCTATTTATTTTTAGTTTGTCACCGTTTTTAAATATGTAGGGTTTTTGGCAAAAGAGATTAACGTTGTGATGAACATTTACGCTTTGCATGCATCACATTACTACTGATGAAACCTGTGTTTGATGTGTGGGCGCGCCTTTTATATTAATAAAATCAGATTACAGCTCGTGTCTGTCTGGCTGTGTAAATGTACAGGGGCTGTGTCCATTTATGTTAACTATGCTAATAGCATCATCAAGTTTATGGAAGGTAACGCAAACGTCTTTTCGCAATACAGTAATAATATCGATATACAAGCAGTTACTACTACTGAATAGATTTACCTTCAAATTCAATTTTTGTTTTGTTTTTAATAGAAACAGAATTATAGTAAAGATTATAGATATGACTTAAGGTACTGTTGGTATAATCATATATAGAAATATAGCAAAATCTTAATAATTCAGTACCTACCTTTTTTAAATCGTTTATCACAAAAAAAATGTGATAAACAGTTTAAGATGTAGGTACCGAACTATTAAGCTTTTCCTATATTCCAATATAGAAACAGAATTGCAAGTGTTTGTGTGTCTGCCTGCCTTTTATTTTATAAAAATAAAAGGCGTCATTCGACTAAACATCTTAGTAACTACTGTTGTAGATCATATAGTTACTGTATTACTAAACTTTTTTTTAGGTTATGAATGTTTTATTTTTTACAGTGCGTTGTCTTCCTATCCTTCTTATTTATATTATATATATTCTAAAGGTCCTACTGAGTTAATTATCAATGTACCCTCGTGGGTAGCGCAGTTGGTATAATCAGCTCCCTCCTCCACACCGGGTGGAAAAGATTCGAGTTCGAATCCCGTCAATGCCGGGAATTTTTGTGGGCTTTTTTACAACGTGGCCGAGTTAGTCGGTCTCAGGCGACGTTAGGATGTTTTTTTTTCTCTCCTGGAAACTCGGGATTTTCGTCTAGCAAGCGGCAAATTGACCACAGAAGAGACGCATTTAGCCTAAGTTGCTGATGCGCCTAAAACTCTACAAAAACCAAATAACAAACTAAACAATCTCTTTCAATGTATGATTTTAAGCGAACAATGAATGTTACTGAATTATTACAACTATTTGAAGATCTCTATCTTTATTGATATTACACAATAGTGAAGTATTTGTGTAGCATATTTTTAATGTAAAATGAAGTAATTAGTTTATTAATTATGCCAGCATGTTTATCGATGTTTTATCTCGTTTTTATTTAGCGATTAATAGTCGTTATGAATGAAACGATTTGGGAACAGATAGTACCTGTACAATTTTTGGATCTATTATATGAATATTTATAATGGATAATGAATCCAAAATCCTTTTTTTTAAATTCCACTTTTGATTGTTATTTAGAATAATAAAGCATTTAAATAGAGTTCAATAACCGATAAAATATAACTGGAGGACTGTTAGTTTTCAAAAAAAAAAAAAAAATTAATGACATTTCCGTTGCCTCGTAATGGAAGAAGAATAGCTGTGCTGCATTCAAGACGAGGATCTTTAACCGGAACATTCCTTTCAAGGGGCACGCACGCAAATTCTAGGAAGGGTAAGGAGAAAAAAAAAAAAACTGTACACCCTCGGTTTGTCTATAGAAACGTAACATCTAGATCCCCGCATTCTCAAGTCCAAGAATAGCAAAGAGGAAGAGGAACAAAAGAGGTCAAATACCGTTTTTCGGGTGGCAGACTCAGAACTGCAATAATCTCGACCAAATGGCTCTTTCTTGAGGGAAAACAAAGCATTCACACATACATCGCCAGGAGCTTTTAAAACTCTTTGGATGTTTCTGATGATAATGTTTAGTGAAAGTTGTGGAAGCAAGTGATTAGTTGTATCTCAGGGAATAGACGGAATAAAGGAATTGTGTAAGTGCCTATTAATTAGATGTACAAATATTATATAATACATGTGTAAGACCAGTTTTCTCTATCACCTTTTTGTGTCTTTACACGTTCTTATTCAATGCAAAGTGACCCTTTTTTCACCCTAAATTTAAAAACTGTTCTGGCACTTTTAATTAAATACTGTAATTAATGTTTTTTTAATTCACTCAAATTACATAATTAGTTTTAAAATCTATTATTAGAATAATACTACTCTAAGAGATATTGCACGTTCTGTAATTAGTTTTATTAGAATAATACTACTCTAAGAGATATTACTAGTTTTGATCGTTTATGTGCAGTTAATAAAATTGCATTCTTAATCTCCTTCTTATTCAGCCTCATTATTTATTTCTGCATTCAATATAGATAAAAATATGTAAAAATATAGATAAAACATTCAAGATAAACAGAACAATTGAAATAACAGCATCTCGATTCCCCGAAGGTGCTGTTATTCTGTACTTTTCGGAATTTAACTAAGCAGACATATAACACCGTTTTATCAATAGTTTAACAACTACAAACATTTAGTGATAGAAAGTACAAAGTATAAGTAAAATAATTCCCATAATTGGAAATATGGCAGGAGTTAAGTTCTTCCTTTCAGTTTTTACTAATTAGATATTCCGCGCAATTTTCTTTTTCAGTTTTATTTTCTCTTTGAATAATTTACGTTTTTAATAAGAATTAAAAACACTGAAAATTCCTTCGATGTTACTTAATAAAATTAGTAGAAAGATTATAAACGAACTAATAGGATTAAAGAAAAGAGATTTTTTTTTATGAGATACTATGCGAACTGATGTGGTATAAATTGTAACGCTTTCGTCAAGGATAATTAATAATTTACCAGTTATTACCCAACCTGCTATGCAGATAGTAATTTGCTAGTGTGGTGTTATTTGTTGAAGTTACTTCCGGTGATTATTTTAACCTAACCTGATATTAGTGATCTTTTTTTAAGTTACGTTCAAGAAATTTGATTAATGAATTCACAGAGAACATTTAAATAAATTTATAGAGGACATTTTACCTCTGAATTTATTTGGCGTATTTCTCTAACTTGGTCTGTTTGGCTATTTCAGCTTAGGACACCATCCCGAAATGGTTACTGAATTGCCAAATTTAGAATAAAGCTGGCATTTCGTTCCTGTGAATTATGGAAAATTTCCTTAACCATTCTTAAAAGTAAAATCAACTCAACTTTGGGTATCTGTTATCAATACAAAATTTAATTGGCTCTTTGTCTTAGCTGGCAAAGTTGTAAGAGATCATTACTTTCTAAATTTTCTCTTCATGAAAGAGACTTTAAGTACTCATCAAGGCAAAATTCCAGTAATGTTGAGATTAGTTCAATTTTATTTTGTATATTAAACGTGCGTACTGGTAAGAAAAAAATTATTCATTTAGAGTTTTGGATCGCCGTGGTCACTGGTGATTTCAAATGATAGTGCCAAAATAAAATCATAATATATTTTTTTTCTTTGAAATCCTTGCTGTTTCATAGCGTTTTGCGTAATTGTTGAATTTCAAGTTTATCGTCGATGACATCGTTGAAAGCGTTTACCATTATTGTTTTAATAAATAATTTTATTCATTGCTAATGAATGCTAACAAAAGCATGCATGACCGAAATCAGTCTTTCGAATGATGTAAAAGAACGGTTCTAATGTGGATTGCTTTACGCATGCGTGTGTTATTTCTTCGTTATTAGAATCAGTTTTAAAGTGGCACGTCAATTTTTCATGATATTGTAGCAGTGCCGTGGCGCATTATAGCCACCACTGCTTGCGACACTCGATAAATCATTTAAAACTGCAAAACAAACGTGGTGTCAAGTGTCTGAATAACGAGACAGCGAGATTACGTTTTAGCATTTCACGTATATAAAATTGCAGTTTTTACTGTAATTGCAATTCTTTTGGGTTCGCTCAACACGCTCTTGCATTGCACGCTGGTAATGCACGCTTTGTGTTCTTTTTTAATGCGTGATATTCTCCGAAATCTGTAGTAATAATTATTCATAATTAACGTATATTTATTATTCAAATATAGTTATCGTATAATTAAATTCATAAATTACATGTATAACTGTACGCTAAATATTGCATAGTTCATCAATCGTACACTTTTAAAACATTAAATTATTAAAAATGCCGTAACATTAGCAGAAAGGTAAAAAGCAGCGCACACAAAATGTGGTTATTCCGCATTTTGTTAGGACAACTGTAACACAGCAGCTGTGCAGAAAACTTCCTTCTTGTAAATGAATGATATTCGTGTTTAATATTTGGGCTCGTTTCCAATTCATCTGCGACTGTCATCCGTCAGCCGAGATACTCGGGAGTAGCTTACCCTCAAGATAAATATAGCGATGAAAACCAGCATTTGTCCATTTTGTATCCAATGGGAATGTTTATTTCTCGCGATAGCTTTGCGAGTTTCGTACGATGCTTCTGATATTTCGACTCCAACAGTGACACGTTTTACGTGGGAACTGTGATTCAGTCCAGTGAGTTGATTTCATCCACATTACTGCGAAAACCTAATGTATATGCTTACTTAGGAAAGATATATTTTATAATAAGTGTACGAGATAGTAGTTATTTCATTTCACTTTTCATAGCGGGTTTATTTGCTTACCAGTTAAACATTTTTTTCTCCTTTTCTTTCAGGCCATTCTCTTCCATCTTTTCACTTCTGGTGATAGCTGGAGAGGAGTGGACGCTCATCTTACAAGATGGGCGTTCAAGAAGAAGTGGCTCCTACCTTTACTCAGAAGCCACAATTACGGCAAGAAGATGATGGAAATAGATTAGTGTTTGAATGCCAATTAATTGCTAATCCTCGTCCAGAAATAGCTTGGTATCGCGAAGATGTCCAGCTATTTGATGATCACCGCACTGTCATCCGCATCAATGAGATCGGACCTAACAAGTATAACATTACTTTGGACTTGGATGACGTCTTCGAGACTGATGCAGGCCTCTACAAAGTAACAGCAAAAAATAAACAAGGAGACGTGTCTGCTTCTATTAACCTCAACTTTAGTCGTAAGTATCCATCTTCAAATATGCAATTAGTTGAACATACAATTAAAATTATAACTAAATACATTATAATTAAAGGGAAATTTAAAGAGAGCATTTGTGGGTTTATCGTGAGAGAATTTCAGAATTCCTCTATTCATACATAATAGATGAATTCTGAAAGGCCTCTTCAATCTGGGCTGCAGTTATCCTATTTCAGATGGAAAGATTAGGGGGATTTCCCTCATCAGCGTCTGCCGGTTTTTCAACCCACACAACACTGACTAAAGTAGGCGATGCTTACGAAACAAGGATATATGATTGTTTTGGGGATTCCGGTCGTTCTGTGACAACCTAATCCTCTGCTTGCACCTTCACGATGGTGGGACTGTTGGTAACCTTGGGGATAACCCCATGTGCAAGCCTGGAAATACTGCGCCTAGTATAATGGAGATGATAACCTTGGTGGGAACCAATAAGAAGGGATCGAGGTGTAGCATTCCAAAATACATAGGGGAATGAAGCACCACTGTTTTTACCAGACCAGGCAATAGTAGATAGCAGATGACTCATCAACCGGTGCAATACCATCACCTCTACTTATTTACGTGTAGGCTTGAATGGTGAAACCAATGTTTAGTATCCATAGTCAGGACCGTCCAAAGATACTTGGGGGCCCGGATGCAAAAAGGGTTAAGGGGCCTCGTGTATTTATGTTGAGACTTTGATGGCTCCCTAGATCGGGGGCTCTGGTGCGGCGCATCCAATGCATCCTCCATTTGCATGGCCATGCCCATAGCAAAGCTCGGGCAACCTTACATATCTTCCACAATGCAATATGATTGATGTATTTTTAGGTTATGATGAGCATCATGGTTAGACATAATCTTTCTTGCATTTCGAGGGTTCATCTCTACAACGGTGTTCGCAGGTCGGCTGCTAAATACCTGTGAACACCGTCCACCAGAGCAAACCTATTAGTAACTCTCTAGGAGGCATTCGGATCAACAAGTTTATAATCTTGCTGCTTCTACTCTGCCAGAGTAGACGGGATGGAATCCGAGCAGTGTGTATACGGAGGGGGTAGATTATCGAGGCCACGTTATGTCAACGAACTGTTCTTCCTGTGTGTACGCCACATCCAAAAATTTCATTATTTCATACGAGGTCCCTCCATCCATCTTTTATTTATTACTGAATACATCACGAATAGTTTATACGAATATACCTATGTGCAAAAAATTCTGTAACCTATTATAGTGCCCAGAAAAGGGGAAAAAAGTCAAGACAAGTACCTATACTATGAAGGAATATTTTACCTTATATGATTCTCTTTATTCTTAGGTTTTAATTATGTAATTTCGGACGATAAGGAGTACCTGATCATAAGATCTTGTTTTAGGAGGTAAATTATTTTGGGTGGTGGGGGGGGGAATATTTTATTGCATATAATTAAAACAAAAATTCAAAAGTGCTTACTAAACAAATTCCCGTGTTATAAATGACGTTTTTGCTCCTCATAGAAATCAAAACCTCGCCTTTTTTTTCTTTCAAAGACCATATCATTTTCATTTCCATCAAGGGCTACTTGTTCCATACTTTTTGCAAGACTTCACAGCCGTGTCATGTTTCATTAATTCCCAAGAATTAATTTTTCACCCATTTGCACACCTGTGAAACAGTTTGTCGCATCATTCAAACTGCTGATGTAAAATACTGAAAAATGGAGGTTCAGTGCCTCCATTCATTTGGTCCACTTCACTGTGTGAATGCTTTAAAGGATTATTCGAGATGTCCAGTGGCTGCAGTTGGCTGAGGCCTTCTGGAATTGCAGCTAACTCTTGATGAATTCAGTGCCTATCTTTTCTGTTACCTCCGTGCGTGTGATCTGAAATGGTCACACGCTAAAAGTACTAGCCTTTTACTTGGCCGTTTTACTGGCCACAAACAGAGATAAAAGCACTACAGGGTGTACCTATTATGTCTTCGGACCATAAGATGCAGAGAAATTTGGACAACATTATCCAGGAAATAGTGTGTCTTATGGTCCAGGAAATACGGTATGTTTATGGTGTAGCCATTTTTTTTTTTAAATTAGAGCAGCTATAGCTGCAGCCGTAATATCTACAGTCGTAACTTCAGCATCATACACGTTTATATGATTATTTTCTTACGCGGAACCGTCCCAGATAGAATACGTCCGAGAACTTTTCCCCATACTTTTGAAACACCTTGTATATAAACTCTGATTCCCGTAAATATAATTATACATTTTTCTACCTGAATAGGGGCAGTGGACAAGAAACAGCGTTTGAGAAATTGCGAACTCGTAGAACATCATGCGATTATCCTCTCCTTCAATACACTGCCGACAATACACTGCAATGAAAAGATAATTTCAGACTAGTTTATATTAAATGGCCATGGAGAATTTTGTTGTTTGAAGCTTATTTTCTCATAAATGGGCACGTGAATCTTTAATATCGCAGAATATAGACAAAACAATAAGTTCTTGTTTATACTACGGCACGCCACTAGGTCAGAGGAGTTTACAATAAATCGTGGTTACAATCGTTAATCATATTTCGCAGTCACGAGCTTGAACCACGGTACACTTGAAGAGCGTGTGCTTCTGACCACTATGTCAGGCTGCATACACTATATTTAAGAGAAGCCCCTCACACTTGCCAAGTATGTTGCTTCGCAGCAATCGCCGTCGTATACGTGTTTAATAATAATAAAAAAACAGCATGGCATGCGAAATTGTTCTGTGAGGCTAGCTATATTTTGATTCTCCATAATGAAGTTATCCACTCATTTCAGTAACTTTAATACCGGCAAATTACTTTATTAATGCAAACGTTCCTCTAACTTGCATCCTGATTGTTGCTAACAATTTCTACAGGTTATTTTCAACAATGCAAAATCATTCACACCCTTGACCTCATTCACCAAATCTGAATTCCTGTTTAAAAATTTGTTTCAACCAATGTTTCATCAAAGCGAGCGACACCATGCGCTGAGTGAGCTCCTGAAAACCCAGCCATAGGCTAACTTGGCTTCGCTGAGAAGTTCGTTTGTTTCACGTTCAGAAAACTATGATCCTGCAATAATTTAATTTCTTCTTTTAGTAGACAATATAGGAATTGTATTCCCCACCTTGTAATTCCACAACTGTTTTGAAATATTTTCGAGTAATTCTCCACGACGTCGTGCGAGTTCGTTCTTCCGCTATTTTTTTTCTTTATAATCTCCTGGAAATATACAGGCGTTGCGGCCGTGCAACTCAAGTGATTTAGATAAAAGAAGCACTCGGTCTCGGTTGCATTATGACGTTGGAAGATTATTATTTATTTAATTTTTTTTTTTACACATTAAAAGTAGGTAAAGTGGCTTTCCCGTTTCGCTTCAGTGCTATGCAGTGCAGTATCAATCCCCGGGGTAATAACGTCATTTCATAGAAATGACGCCACATATGTAACGGTGTACTTTCACTCCCAAGGTACTCGACTGCGAAAGAGAGATTTCATGCAGGGTTTCACGGGGGAGGGATTCTCCCTTCCCCACCCAACAACTTTTCGAAAATCCATGTTAAGGTTAATTCCAAGTACGATTTACAAATATTGCCACTGAAGTTTTAACAACTTATTATTGATCGCGAAAACGTAATTACCGGATTTTGAAATAATGGTCGATTTTAATGTTGAAGATCTTTTTAAAGAAAAGCTGTTCAAACTGAGTGAACTTGACGTTTTTGGGCTTCACAATTTTTAAACTTCCATTGGAGTTGCAGACAATAGAAAATTTCGAGTTACCCTGAGAGAGAGAGAGAGAGAGAGAGAGAGAGAGAGAGAGAGAGAGAGAGAGAATCAGAAGTAGAAGGGAATCACCAAGAAAGAGAAGTATTCTAGAGTTCATGTTTAAATTCAGTTCTACAGAATCGGAAGAGAAATTAATAATTTACGCGGATTATCTGACTAGTGTGGGCATCTAGCTTTGCCCAAAGTTCAGCATCCTTTTTTCGTTTCAAGCATCTAATGAATTTGTAGCGTATATTTCGGCTGCAAGATTTATATAATGAGTCGTAGAACTGAGTTTAGCGTACGTGGGTGGGAGGGTCTGGCGTGCCTGGAAGGTTAAGAAGCATGATTAATGAGCATGTAGAATATGAGAGGCCTAACACATTAGCACTGAACCCGAAACTGTTACATAAAAGCTCGAGAGACTAAAAACGATACTGGTGTCAGACCTTGGCTGAGCTATTTAACACCAACGACCTGACATTGAATATTAACGAGGTTCTTGTACCAAGGTGGTGTGGGGTGAATGTCAACACGTTAATACTTGTGATGCATTCACCACAGTGTGCCGTTTTAACCGCTTCTCATGCAATAGTTTTGAGGCTTATATTTTTGATGAGAATTAAAAAAAATGCTTTTAATGTCTGCTAAGTAATAGATGTTTAATTACCCATATATAGATTTATGAATAGTTTTCCGTTAGCGCAATGCAAAGGTATATTGAAATGGGATATGTTAAAAACAAACACGGTAACAAAATGCTTACTAAAGCAATATTTTTATGGGGAAGGGGATTACGTCTATATTCCTATCAGTTTAACATTAAATAACTAAAATAAAAATACTTACCATAATTTCAATTTTAGGTTTATCAGCAAATCCTCACAAAACAATCAATGAAAAGTAAACTTTACGTAGGCGACACTTAAAAGTAAACCTGGGTGATAGTTGATGACATCTGTGTCCACAATTTAATCAATGGGAAATCAGTCTGATAATAGAAGAAAGTGTTACCTCATCACTTGTTATTATAAAAAAGGTTCTGCTGCTGTGAAATTCCATTCCATAAAATATTTGGCAGAGAGAGGTAGTTCTGATCCATGCTACACTAAAGGACTTATTACGATTTTGAAAAAGAATTAGACGGCGAACTTTGCATAATGACATTGCGGTGGCATTCCAACAATCCACGATGGCATATCCCAAACTGTTCGAAAAATTGCTTCAGCATAAGCAGTGCCAGGATGTTTCTCGACGCTTGGAATTTCCAAAATGGATAATTAAGTCGTGCTGCAAATGTTAAACTGTATCTGTACCAAATCAGTTCCATTCTACTCACACGATCATTCGGTGTTATTTTCTGAATTTTAATTAATTTATCAAATAACAGTTTAAATGTATATTTTTTTCTAATACTGGCAAAACTCGATTAAAAAGACACTTCGACTATTAATACAAAAGTAAGCATTTATTAGAATAAATTTCAGGTATTATGGTTTCCAATGGGTCTATATTCAATTTCAAGTGTTTTCTTGAGATTACACGCTTGGATGAAATTAATTTTAGAAACGCGTTTTAATTTTTGCCTCAGTCCTAGTTATTATTTTTTTTTCTTTCCGCGTTCGGCGGGGTACTGTTGTTTTGGGAAAACGGGGGTTCGGTTCTGAAACTTTTTATGTAAGGAATTAAAACCATAATCTGTATTACAAATGGTACAATTTTTAAAATAAATTACCAATTTCACAAATGGTACAATTTGTGAAAGTACTAAAAACATCGTAAAATATATGGAAGTAATATTTTTCTATGCTAATTTTTGCTGGAATGGGAGTTTCAAAAATTAACGGCGAGATTGACTTCCTTCATAATTTCTCATCTCTCGTTTCATTGATCCAATTGAATGACTGCAAGTTCGTGCCCCTAACGTAAATGCAAAGGCTCCTATGTTAAAAGAAAACACGATGAAAGAAAGCTAAACTTCAAAAATATCAAAACTAAATTATGGAAAAAACAAACTTAATCTGGTATACACTTCCATTATGGAATCGAAATGAATTCCTACATAAATTTAAAATAAAACTGCATGCCGAAAAAGTAAAACAATGAAATAAAACTTTTAATTGATCATCACTTACCAACACATATGAAGAAACGTTCAGTTGATGAAACTGCTAGCAGAAGGTGAACTTGCTTTTGAAGTTAACTTACAAAATCCGTAATTTTTGTCATGATCTATCTCATGTCAACATAAGAAACCATAATATCGTCAATACTTCTCTTAATTTTCGTATTCCTATGAAAGTCGGGATCCTCCTGGTTAATTTTCTCCATCAGAAACTCGGTTGTTCTTAGAATCTCTGATATACCCTTGTTTGTTAGTTCCGAATTCGTTTGTTCTTCATTTTCTTCTTCACAATCATCTTTATTGGAGTCCAATAGTTCTAACTCCTCATTTTTTAATTCCTCTTGATGGGGATGAATATGATCTAAAATTTCTTCCTGCTCTATATCACTAAATCCCCCACCTCCAATAATATTTGAAAGTCTAATAATTTTCTCAACTTCTGTCTGAAAAATTTGAGGTCTTGTGAGTCACTTCCTGTTTCAGGGAGTGAGTGTAACCTAACTGTTGACCAAACAGCATACGCATACTCATCTTTGCTAATAGGTAGTTATGTCCTTCGTATTAACTTTTGTTAAAGTTTGATTTCCATACGCTTCCTACGAGTGAACCTTGCTGCAAATGGAACAGAACCATAACTGCACCATTTACAATAGATAATGCCTTTCAGACTGCTTTCCAACTTCCCCTGTAACTATAGTTTTGGTGAAACAAATAAACAATCTCCAGTCACTTGGTTCATATACTGGAGCTCCTAAAGACGTCGTTAATCTGAAATATGGCTGCAAAAGATAATTGAATCGCCTTGTGAAAAGTATGGAATGAATTTCTCGTTGTGCCTGTACCACGAAAACATTCAATGGAAGGTAGATTTTTAGCTCGAGGTTTTTATCCCAGGATCTCTGTAGAAAGTTTTGGAAAGAAGACCCAAATCTCTCGCCGTGAAATATTGCGATTCACATATAAATTTTCATACTAGAAACAGTCACCGTTGCCATATAAATTACATTCAGCATTTGATGGAGTCTTAAAGGCAGAGGAAGTCCATGCGCGATAGGTCGTGCAGGAGATACTAGGTTCGGATATGAAATATGCTTTCTAATTTTAGTGTTATAGGCTTTCACTTTCGATTAGCAAAAATAACAGTTCTCTGATTTTTCGGTTCACCTCTGACCATCGAAATAGAAAATGTTAGGAACTGTTTTCTTACGTTGATTTCATTTCCTGAACTGTTCAATATGTCTGATAAATTTCTTTGGTCGCCAAATGTCATCCCGAAATACACGAAATACCTTTTTAAAAAATATTGTATAATATTTTCCTTCGAATCTTTAACGTGCTTATAAACACTGAACTTTTAAACGCAGAATTAAACTTTTTTTAAATAGAAATTTAAATAAATTCCAAATATTATTTTTTTTTTTCATTGGTAGCAGACACTTCTGTCATAAATATCGTTTCATAAGTTTTTTTTTTTTCAGCCGAGAATCTTCCAAATATATCTTCAGTATTCCTGGTTTTCATTTTTTCAACGTTTATTTGTGATTTCATCAACTGTGATGAAAGTGTTTTTTTTCGAAGGTGATTTTTAAATTCTAATTATCATTTTTAATTTTTAATATTTCACGCACGTAAAGCCACGTGAATTAAACAATTTTGAATTAAACAGCAAAGCACTTAAGCTTTGCTGTTTAATTCAATTATTTTCAATTATTAACAACATCGTTCCGAATTTAATTCAATTAGTCATTACTAGATTTAAGTAGATTGTCATAATAAATATTATGAATAATTTTGAGCAGAATGTAGGAATAAATTTCCACCTACTCTTACGAAGGTTGGAAATTTATCTAAATTTAAAGCGGGATTGGAGAAATTCTTGAAGGAAAAGTAAACGCCCAAGTTTTTTTTTCTTTTTCGACGCTACATAAACTTGCTTCCTTACATCATTTTGCCATTCCTAATAATAGTCATTCCCGGAACTTTCCTAGTCACATCTTATACTGTGCTATAACACACAAACTTATTGCTGTAAGCAAAAATAAAAGGAAGTGAAAAGATTTGAGTTCGTTACTTACACAAGTACCTACTGTCTGTTGTCCCAGAAGAGACGCTGCTCTTCACATCTGATGAAATCCTGAAGCGGAAAATAGCATATGGAAGTCGTGTTTTCTCTCTAAGGCCTTGGAAAGTTTACGTTACATGTCACTGAGGACTATTATTTATTATACGATAGATCCATTTTAAGTAGAATACACATGGAGCCCACATGAAGCCGTAATTTCTTTCCTGTGGAGAAAACGGCACATCTTATGTACTAGCATTTTGTATTGCTTCTCGAAACGTTAGCACGTTCCAGTAGCAATTTATATCGTGTGTATAATGTGTTAATTTATATTATAGAAATTAATACATTACTACTATAAATTTTATATTGTGCACAGGCATTAAGTTCGAGTTAAAAGTTACTTTAAAAAGTTAAGTTATTTATGTTATTAATATAAATTCTTTGGTAAATGATACGTTATCAAAGCCGTTCTTTAAAACATGTTTGTTGACGATATTTACCTCGGATTTTGCCTCTACAGAGATAAATCATATACGAAAATTCTCAGTCTCAACCAGGAATCAAGTACTGTATATGATACTAATCATAAATTACTGAGTTAATTTTTAAATACGAAATTAGATGCGTTTGCCCAAATGTACAAGTGACACTTTAAATCAGAACAGTATACTAACAACGATAGCAGTAAACTTATAACAGTTCAAAGGGAAATCCGTATTTTGTCGCTTCTTCCCTTTTCACTGGCTTTTGTTGTATTCCTTTTTGTCTGTATAAGCGGACTTTGTTTTAAAATATTTTCCTCTGCGTTTTCTGTCTGGTCGGTATCAACAAGAATATTTATTGAAAAATTATCATTAAAAGCAGAATAGAATTGTGATGATGCAATGTCTTTTTCTACATTTGCCAAAAATGGAAGAAACAGAAAAAAATTGCTTCAACTTTGCTCTAAACCGTTTAAAAACTGACAGTTAATTTATTTCAATGACCTATAACACACTGCCCGAAGATTAATGTCAAGAGATTTGGCCTTCTGTTACTCCCAAAGATTTTATATTTTTGGTTTCCATTTCTTTCTCTCTTACAGGCAGTGAAAACATACCCCCCTCTTTCATTTTTCTGATTCCCTTTACTAATAGATCTTATATAGCTCAATTAAGGTCCCTTCCTCCCAAGATGTCTACATGCTCTAAGCAGTTTTCATCGATTAGCATCCCTTCACTAATCTGGGTGCCTTTCTTTGAATCCTTTCGAGAACCTCTTTCTTTCTCCACGTGTTGTCTCCAGACATGAACTCTCACCATCGTCTTACAGAAAGAGAAACAAAAACATCCTTTTTCCTACTTACTAAAAATCGTAGATAGGACACCATGTGCTTTCCTGCCTGTGTTTGCTAAATTAGAAATTTTATATCTAATTGTACCCATAAGTCTGTTTCTTCCTGAATCACTTTTAACCTTCCCCTCCCTACCATTTAAGTAACTTTTGGATTTTGTTTATAGATACAAAACCCTCCATTTTTGGAAGTATTACACTTCATTTGTCATTTTTCCTGGACAACTCTCATAGCTTCTACTTTATCTCTAGTGTTATTAAGGAAGATTAGAAACGAGAGGTTATCGTAGTTAGGCGCATCAGCGACCTTAGACCATATTCCGCTATTGTATATTATGTCTGTAGAATTGTGTTCACAGGACTGATTTGTATGTTGCACTGGCTGAAAAATCATGATTATTCACAGGGTGGGGTAGGCCTTCTGCCTGAGATTGGCTAACTCCACCCTCGATTGAAGAGGATTTCACAAGATATGACTTAAATTCAAACTTTTCCAAGCCAGCGAAAACACTATTCTATCACGAAAGACGAAACCGGAGAACCGTGACTGAACATCGAGGGACTCCATTTGCTAGACTGTTCCACCCGAAGAATTTCCATTTATTACTGCTCCCCTCCTATCTTTTAGCCAGCGCCTGATCCAGTGAAAGATCTTCCAAGCAATCCCAATTTCTCTAGTTTATGTAATAGGGAAGAGCTCTCAGAAGTCCGCCAGTGCTCTACTGAAACCTGCATAAACCATTTACTTTCAAGAGACATTTTCTCAACTGCATCACCGATGCACTGATTTCGTCCAGTAACGATTTTGATATCTGTTCAAGGACATGGCCTAGAGTTACAATACACGCAAATCCCTGTTCAAGTCTGAAATATTCTTGTAAACCGTCGCTGAAATTAATACTGACTCCTTATTGAGAAATCTCTATTCTATTACTACAGATGGGGTAATTCACATGGCATTAGTTTTAATTTAGTACTGTAGCAAATTAATATTATGTTAGGATTATATGTATGTAATTTTATTTTATATCCTCAAGTAAAGATTGGTAGATTTCCTTGTTTTTGCTGCAGTGATAATCGTCTCCTTTACACGTTTTACAAAAAAAGTGTACATGTACATGTATGCCCATGTACACTTTTGTGGGAGATGAGCTAATCTGATATTCGAAGCAAAACTGAATAGTGAGAATCAGAGGCAGACCAAGAGAAAGGCGGATTGATGGTGTCAATCAAGCATTAGAAGAGAGAGAGAGAGGGCTTACTCTGATTAGGGCTAAAGATCTAATAAGAAATCGGACAATATGGAAGATGGCGAATGAAAAGCTTGATAGTCTGGCGGAACTGATTTTTACTGGATTATAGATATATACCTGTATAACAACAATTATCATCCAAATCTGTTATACGAGCTATACCTAGCTATAACAGTATAATAAAAAGTAGCTGTTAAAAATCCTTATTTATTAATATAACCGATTTATTCTCCCAGATTAATCATCATCATTTACAATTCGATTCCAGAAATGCTGGAAGCCGTTGATTGTATGAACAGTCAGGTCTTGTTGAAAAGTGGCCAGGGAAGATTCAAGCAGTGTGTCTATGGGACGATCCTACAGTTCAGGATGTCCGAGTGCAAAAATTAATTTTGATCTATCCAGTCGTCCTTGCAGGAACTGAAGGGGCCTCCTTTGTTTTAATTTGGAGCCCGAGTGCATTACACTGCTGTTTTCATTTTTCTCTCCTGGCTTTTCTTGAAAGCGTTGGTCTAAGTGTCTCTCTTTCATTTTGTGGAACAAAGAAATCACACAAGGTTTCAGGTCTGGGGGAGGGGGTGGTGAAGTGCTACTCAATTTTCCATTGCAACCGCTGCAGTAATGTCTTCTAGCACCAGTTACATGACACAGCATTTTTGAAGCAAAAATGCTTTTCCAGTAATTTCTCCAGTATATAGCGAAAGCAGCACCAATAATCATACACTAGAGCATGGCTAATGCTGCGAAATGTTACTGCAGCAGTGGAATATACTCGAGTACTCCCCACTTACATTCTTTGGACATCTGTTCTTGTGACTTACATTTGTTCCGCAAGGTGGAGCACTCAGAGTTCAACGCTTCAGATAAGAGAAACATAGTACACTATTAGCAGAGGCAAATAACGTAAGGAAGCAAGATTATATGGCATTAGCCAAAAAACCACCTCATCTATCCATCCTCTCTAATAACTTATTAAAGAGGGGGAAAAAGTAAACTGCAGCCATTATCAACCCATTGAAGGATGGAAACCTCCTCAACAATTCATGTTGAGGGAAATGACCATAATCTGCCACGCTGGTCCAGTGCGGGTTGACAAATCGACCATATTTAGCAGTCATGGGCTTGAACGCCGGTCTACTCAAAGAGCGTGTGCCACTGCAATCCCGCTCCTGACCTTATTAAAAGCTTTAATAAGCCTACGGAGGCCTTATTAAAAAGGATGTCCCCTTAAGTGTGTCGTCCGTGCAAGAGTTAGGATATCATCCGCATCTTACTCCATCCATTTAAGGTCTTAGACACTTCAATTAGGTCTTCACGCAGGTGCCTAGTTTCCATACGCCACAATTTGCAGAACTGAAGTCTTTTATGGTAAGAATATTCTTGTCATTGACTAATCTGGCTGCTCTTCTCTGCACCAGTTCCAACAAACCTTCATCCTTCCTAAAGTGACGTTTCCAGGGCTGCAGATGAGGTCTAACCATTGCCGTTTGCAAAGGGACAATCATATCCTTGTTCTTGCTGGCAAAGTTCCTGTATATCACTGACAGAACCCCATGAGCTGGCAGCCCGTCTACACCGCTCAGAAAACTTTGCCAGACTACAATTATCACCAGCTCGGTTTTTTTTTTTCTTTCACAAAATTGAGTGCTGTACTGTATCCCCCAATTGCTATGTTATTTTGAGATTACCGCTTCCCATACGCGGTATCATGCACTTTTCAATGGTTAATCTTAATTTACATTTCTCAGCCCATCTTTGAACTTTTTCTAGGTCTTATTGCAACATTATACGCGCCTTCTGTTCATTAACTACCATGCCAATATTCAATATACAAACTTGAATATTAAACTTGACAGGCATAACGGAAATTACGTGACGTGGCAAGGATCTGAAGCTCCTCATTTAGGAATTAAGTCAATTATTTCAAAATTATATTGGCGTGACATTTTATGACAAACTTGATTGGCTAAAATATATGGTGGGCAATATTGTATATCTCTCTATTCGTTGCTCTGAAACAAGCTCGCTGCATTCAGTGCCAACCACCTCTCGAGTGTTTTGGATCGAGTTGTATATGAGGTTGGAGACTACTTTGTGAGAAAGTAACCGTCAAGTACTTGCAAATAAAGCGTGTCTTTGTACTTTTTTACCGATTCACTTACATTTTATAGGGTAAAACCTACAAAATGTAAGTGAATTCATTTTGCGCTATATTAGCCGGGATTTTTTATGCGCATCTGCTAATATTGCCCTTTTTTCCGGGGACTCCATTCCTCATGCCTATGACATGCAATCCATTGCCAATGTTCTCTCAGAAATCAGTTGAAGTGAAGTTCTTGGTTCGCGGGAGTTCTTTGAAATCATTTTTCCTTTACTAGACGCGATATTCTAGACGTGCTACTTAATTAACAGGACGACCTTTAGTGGTCGTCCTGTAAATGGTGTTAATACTCACGTCTTTCAGAGCGCCATCTTTCGTGGTGGACCCTTGAGGGTACCACAGTGCTTATAAGCACCGTCTTCCCCACATAGGGTTTAAAAGGTCCGTGTTCGAATGACGCGATGGATTTTTATGGGCTTTTCTCGCAACGAGACTGAGTTCGTCGATCTCAGGCGAGTGTCGTACGAGTTCCCCCCCCCCCCCAGAAACTAAGGTTTTCGTCCAACAAACAGGCAAATCAACCACAGAGCACACGCAATTTTACGGACGTTATATTGCAGTATGGTCTGAGTCGCTGATGCGCCTAAAACCTTACAACTACAATCTCCTTATAATTCACTAACATATCAGTAGCATAGGGCGATTGTAGTTTTCCGAGATATACATTAATTAAAAAAAAAGGGTTTTAAATGCTCCTAAAGTAATTTAATTTTTTCTAAAATTTTTTCTACTTTGGGAACGTTTTCTTCTGCAAAACATCTTGATCCTCCCCCCCCAACCTTATTTGTTTTGTAATGTTTGGTTTATTTTCGCTCCATTGGTTTGTCTGCTACTTGCATGTATTTTATTTAATTTTGTAATTTAATTATTACAAGCAACATGTAGTGGAATGTGCACGAATGCTGCCACTGATGTTTGCTTTACCAATTTTTCTCTTTTTATTTTTAATTTGTCTTTTTATGACAAGTTTTTCCTTTTTAATTAGTCAGTTTTCATACTATATATATATATATATATATATATATATGCACATAATATGGTTTTAGTTTGTTTGTATATTAGCGACTTTGGCCATATTGCGCCTTATATAATATATCTCTAAATTGCATGTGTTTTGGGGTCGATTTGCCTATTTTCTCGACGAAAAACACGAGTTTCCGGGAGGAAAAACCATGCTACCCTCACCTGAGCCCAACTAACTTAGCCACATTATGAAAGGCCCATAAATTCCTCAGTTATCGATGGGATTCGAACTCTGGTCTTTTCCACCCAGTGTGGGAAGGTGGGCAATTCTATCAAGTGTGAGCCCGCGAAGGGGCGGTTTGGTGTGGACATTATTTTAATTAGCCTACAAGAAGTTAAGCATAGGATGGTAAACCAGCCCAATGTTTGAATATATCTTATTCGTTGATGAAAAAGAGTTTCTTATTATTACTGGGAAGCCCAACTTGCTACACAGTAGCTGTTAGGTTCTTCAATGAACAGATACCTTTTTTCCAATATCTGCTTACTGGCCACATGACGCCTGTCAAAATCGTTTTTGATGCATAATTTCATTCATTAAAGTTATAATTTCGTCTCGTGATTTCTTCTATCGTGACCCACTCGGATATTCGGGAATGTGCTTATGTTTTGCCGTGGTTCGTTTACCTGGGATTTTCTAATATTATATAATAATGCATTATTTCAATTAAATATTCTTTTAAGTAAATTATTGTGTCATTTTTGCATTCCTTTAATACTGTATATTCTTTTCTCCTTGCAGCTGCTGATGAGCCTCATGATGTGTAAGTAAAGTTCTAAGTATATTATAAAATTGATTATTATATTATCTTATATTTTAAATATTAAAATTATAAGTACAGTAAATGTTGTTTATCAACTAATCTAGCTGAATAACCATAGTACTCCACGATAACTATTTTTTGTGAAATTATAAATAACATTAACAATTACAAAAGGCTGATTGAAGTTCTTCTGGTCTAGAGATTAGCAGAAATTATGTAACGTAAAAAAAATTATGCAAAATGATTTCATTGTTAGTTTTTATACTATTCAAGTAGTATAATTGGTGGTTCCAGTTCTCTGATTGAAAATTATTAACAACCTAATATTTGGAAACAAAAATAAGATAAAGTTTGACAAATGTAAACGTTATACAGGAGGTGGTTACATTGCTCGATATTCGCACGCCAATACATTAATTCAGATTGTGTTCGAGCCATCATAGCATTTTAGGAAGTTTGACAAAGAGCACACTTCCAGCTTAATGTTAAAAAGTAAAGGTAACTGTACTTAAAATGATTAATTTTAAGTACCATTACCTTTACACTACTTTAATCCCCGAAATAGTGAATTCGGGGCCAGCCTTGGTAGTAATAACTAATGATATTAGTTATTACTACTAATGCGTTAAATTTTCGAATGTTAAAATTGTTTACTTGTTCTGTAATATCTTTCCACTCTTTCTTTCCGCCTACCCAAAGTTGTTATTGGAGTAGGTGGGAAGAGTATATTGTAATGAATCGTTAATATATCAATTGTTTTATTTTCCTCTAATCATCATCATCAGCCATTTTCAATCCACTGCAGGATGAAGGCCTCTCCAGCAACGTTCCAGTTCCTTCTGTTTTGAGCACTGGCCATCCATTTACTACTCAAAAACTCATGAATTTCATCTATCCATCTCCGCCTTTGTCTTCCAGGTTTTCTTCTAGCTTCTCTTGGGTACCATTCTGTTATTTTCTTAGTCCATCTTTTGTCATCATGTCTTCGAGCTATGTGTCCTGCCCAAGACCATTTTAGTTCTTTAGTTTTGATAAGAATGTCCTTTACTTGAGTTTGCTGCCTAATCCATGTGTTTCTCTTCTTATCTAACATTCTAATTCCCAATATAATTCGTTCCATTCTTCGCTGTGTAGTTCTTAGCTTCTCTTCCATTCTTTTGGTGAGTGCCCAAGTTTCACTTCCATAAGTCATGGTGGGGAGTATACATTGATTCATTATTTTACGTTTCAGACAAACTGGGATATTGCTCTTCAGTATGTGACTATATTTCCTGAATGCTATCCATCCAAAATTTATTCTTCTCTTGACTTCCAGCCATTTATCATTATTACAGCTAATAACTTGTCCCAGATAAGTATATGACTCCACCTTTTCAATTACTGCTCCTTCAATCATTATTTCCCTTTCCGTGGCATACTTGTTCATCATTACTTTTGTTTTAGCCATATTCATCTTTAGTCCAAAATCCTTACTAACTGTGCATAACTGATTAAGATTTTCCTCTAATTCTTTGGGATCGTGGCTTATGACCACAATGTCATCTGCAAATCGTAAATGGTTTAGGTACTCTCCGTTCACATTGACTCCTTCTGCGACCAGTCTAATCTTCTGAAAGCTTCCTCAAGGGCAGCAGTAAACAGCTTCGGAGATATTGTGTCTCCTTGTCGAACTCCTTTCTCGATTTTAAATTTGCTACTGTCTTTGTCTAGTCTAATAAAGGATGTAGCACTCTCATATATTTTCTTCAAAATCATAATATATGGAGTATCTATGCCTTGTCTTTCCAGTGCCCGAAACATTGCCTTATGCTGTATGGAGTCAAATGCCTTTTCATAATCCACAAATGCCAGGCATAATGGTGTTTTATATTCATTTGCTTTCTCCATTAGCTGTGATATTACGTGAAGGTGATCCATAGTTGAGAATCCTGTCCTAAAGCCAGCTTGCTCTTTAGGTTGATTCTCATCAAGTATTCTTTCTAATCTGTTAGTAATGACCCTTGTGAACAACTTGTAGATATGGGATAACAAGCTAATTGGTCTATAATTTCCAATTTCTGATTTATCTCCTTTCTTATGCAGCAAAACTATGATTGCATTATGCCACTGTTCAGGCATCACACCTTTTCTAATGCACTTTGTGAAGAGCCTTGCCAGTTTTTGTGTTATGTCTCTTCCTCCCAATTTTAACAACTCTACAGTAACTTCATCTTCCCCCGGGGCTTTCCGATTCTTCATTTTCTTCAATGCATGTTCTACCTCATCAGGAAGAATATCGGGTATGTCGTATGTGTTGCTACTTTGCAATCCATCTTCCCCACTGCTGGTATCATTCCCTCGCTCCTTGTATAATTCTCTATAGTAGTCTTCTGCTATTTGAATTATGCCTTCTCTGCTGTTTATAAGTACACCATTGCTATTCTTCAGTTTCAGTATCATTTGTCTTTCTGTATTACTGCTCATGGCTGCTGATTTAAATCCTTTGTTTTCCCTTAATGCTTGTTCTACTTTTCTTGTGTTAAATCTACTTATGTCCTCTCTGAGTCTCTTTCTAATGGCTTTGCATAACTCAGTATACTCAATTTTCTCCCTGGCAGTGTTTTTCTTGCTCTTCATTTGTCGTCTTTGGTTCATCATGACAAGTGTTTCTTGACTAATTTTTTCTTCTTTGGATTTCTGTTTCCCTATAGGTTTCTTGGGCTTTATCACTTTCAGAAAGTTGTAATATTCCTCGTCGATATCTTGGTCCTGAGCAGTCTGCAGAAGCTCAAACTTGTTCTTAAGTTCCAGTACATACTGCTTTTTCTCCTCCTCTGTTATTTCAAAGACCTTTGTATTATTTACTCGAGTCAGTTTTTTCCTTTCCTTTCCTACATCTATATCAAGTGTACATCTTACCATTCTGTGATCACTTCCAACATTTACCTTATTCAGGACGGTAACATCATTCACAATATATCTTCTGTTAGTGAGGATGAAGTCGATTTCATTAGTTGTTAATCCATTTGGACTCTTCCATGTCCACTTTCTGTTCACCCTTTTCTTGAAAAAAGTGTTCATTACTGACATTCCTTGAGATTCTGCAAATTCGACAAGTCTTTCACCTCTTTTATTTCTTTCACCAATTCCAAAATTTCCTATAGTTCCTCTTTCTGCGCTGTTTTGCCTTTTTCCAACCTTAGCATTAAAGTCCCCCATAATAATAGTGTAGTGGGTTTTCTGCTCATCTAGAAGACTCAATTTCAGTGTACATGTCTTCAACCTCTTCATCATCGTGGCTCGATGTTGGTGCATAAATCATTACAATCTTTAGCTTGTACCTCTTAGAAATCTTGAGTATTAGTCTTGACACCCTTGGTGATGTACTTTTGAATTCCAAAATGTTGTTTTTAAAATCTTTATGGACCAGAAACCCAACTCCACCTTCACTCCTTTCACTGTTTCCATTGGTGTACAGCAGATTTCCACTTGATAAACTTATAAGTGATTCATTTCTTCTTCTTGTTTCAGCCAAACCGATGATATTCCAATTCACATTTTCTAATTCCTTTTCCAGCTCTAATATCCTGTCTTCACCGATGAGTGATCGTACGTTATAACAGGCCAAGTTCAATTTCCGTGCATGGCAGCCTGGTCGTACCCAGAGATTCTTAGCACCCTCTGCTTCCACTCTGATCCTCTCGCTGCCGTAAGAGGGAGAGTGAAAGCTGCTGGGGACTGAGGGCCATTTGTATTGTTGTGTTCTCATTGCTGGAGGGTTTGGTCTTTTCCTCTTCACGCTGACCAGGCGTCTTGAAGAGAACCACTCTGCACGTTCGTTGCCACCTAGGTGACGTAACAGGGCTTACCATCGAGAAGGTGTGCATGAGTGGATTTTAGGGAGGCAGGCCAACCGGACTTCTCCTAAATCTTCTGTAATAGAGAGATATTGGATCCATCAGTGTTTTAGGCTGAGTGTCTGATAACACACAGGATACCTGTTCCCCTCCAAGCCCCTTCCTCTAATACATCGTGTTAAGAATTCATAATTTAATTTTGTACAATGCATTGTGTTTTGTTTAAGGCTGAGTATGATTTTCAGGATCAGTCTTCTACATATGCATTTATTTCAGTTATTGTATTTATCAATTTCAATGAAAAAAATAATAATAATAGCTGTTTGACGTGTTGCTTAAAGTATGAGAGGTGCACCAGCTTTGAGGTTTAGTATAATGAATCTCCGTTTATACCCTTGACGGTCAAAGCTAGAAGAGTTAACAGCTTCATTGTATCAGTTTTACTGTGGCCGATTTACCAGTGCAACAACTGAATTTTTTGGTAGTGTAGGGCTATTCCCAATGTATAAAAAGCGACTATATACATTGCCCAGGTACCGCCGACAGCTCTTAGTATATATAATCAACTTTTTTTTAAATAAGTAACGTATAATTACTTATCGTGTAACCTTACAGTATGCAACTGTGAAATTTGGCCTTTCTATTTCTATGACTGATCACTTCCGGTTTCATTTCTACAAGTAGTAAAGCAAAATCACTCGTCTTTTCACCGCTCTTTCGCCATAATGAGTTGCTGTTCTAGTTATTGTTGTAGGATTTTTAGGAGCATCAGCGACTAAGGCCATTTTGTTCCATCTATTGTCTGTAAATTGTTAGTGTTCAAAGGTCGATTTTCTGTTTTCTGGACGAAAAACCCCAGGTTCCGGGAGAAAAAACCATGCTACCCTCTCCTGAGACCGACTAACTCAGCTAAGTTGTGACAAAAAGTCCCATAAAAATTCCTTCTCTAATCGACGGGACTCGAACTCAGGTCATTTCCATCCGGTTTGGGAGGACTAAAACCAAACTATTAGGGTTGCCCAGTAATTTCTTGACAGGAAGACTTAGTGTTGTGCTGCGTTCTGTTGTAATTAATGTTCTGGCTGCTTGGCCGCAGGGCTCCTAGTGGGACTCCACGTTTTCCGCCACGGACAGATGAGCCAGGCTGTCCACAGTACTCTGGCTGCTCTCCATCAGGGGTAGCCCGAGCTTCCTGATGGAGAACAAAAAAAAAAAAAAAGTGAGATTGAATGGAGAAGATAGTGTAAAGTGTATTGATGTCTAACGGCACCAGGGGTTTTCCCCATCTCCGCGTTGCTTTCATTGTAGGTGCACCAGTTCACTGGGAAGGCCAGAGATTTAAAAGTGTGTGAATTTTGTATATGTGTAGTGTTGTGTATCGTTGTTCATCTGGCCGTTTAGCCGCTGGACCCCTACTGAGGCCCAACGTTGTCCACACTTGGCCTCGTGGAGGCAGACCAGGTACACAGAATGAAGTTTACCCTGGCAGGCCCTGCCACCTAGTTTCCTGAGATTTCAGTGACTAGGGCCTAAAAAAAAAAAAAAAAGACTCGGTAGGGGTGAGCGCTGGAATTAGAAAAGCCAATTGAGGTGTATGCGGTTTAATTTGGACGAAGTTAAGTTTTTGCAGTTTGTGTGGGGTTATACGCTGGCGTATTAGGCAGAGTAGGGGGGAAAGACAGAAATATGGGGACGATAGAGAACGCGACCCCAGGATTTTCAGTGAGGCAGGCCCAAGCCCCACCAGGAGAGAAGAATCAGGGTTGGCAGGGGTGGAGAGGAGACAAGACTGTCTCCTCCTCCCCACCAGGGGAAAGGGAGTAAAGGTACCAGGCAAGGAAACCCGGTACAGATCGCCATCAGGCATTGACAGTTGTGAGCACGTGGGGGTCCAAGCGATCTGAACCGGATCTTCTTTGGTGTTCTTTTTCAATATAGGAGTCAGATCCCAGTCGCAGGGTCATACATGAATCAAGTCCTGTGTCAGGTTGTCTCTGGTTCAGACGTAGGTCTTCCTGGTTGTCAGTTCCCTCGTGAACAAGGCTAAATGATGGTCATGTTCGTGGTTGTGGGTTATTTGGTACAGTTTTCTTGTGTATTCCGGTTTTCTCTAGTCCTGGTTTTGGGATTCATCATCAGCTTCTGGGTGCTGTGCATGGTGGTTTGCTATAAGTGCTCGCCTTCTAGCAAAGAGTTTCTGTGCAAAAATGGTAAGGGCTTTGTATGCTTGTTCCGAGTCGAGAAGATGCTGTTCCATGTTCTGCGGGAGGTAGGTGATAGCAGTGGTGAGCCTGCATCGCAGGTCCTCATACTGGTCGCAGTCATACATGAGATGTTGTCATGTTTCCTCGTGGCTACAGAGGCAACGGGGATCCTCAGTGATTTGGAAGCTACAGTATGAGAAGTGGAATCAAAGTGGAGATGAGGAAAGAGGGCATCCTCCGGCGGAGCAAAGAGGCGGGAGGGGAGAAGTAGGGATGACGCCTACTTCTCCCCTCCCGCGCTGGGAATAGATGGGCTCCCAATGCCAGGGAAAGGAAGACAGTTTGCAGAACAAGGGAGGTCTGCAAAGGAGAGGGCCATGTTAGCATTCCACATCTGGCAGGCCAGATTTCAGCGGCACCCGACCAACCCAAAGGTATTCAGGTGCAAAAATGTGCAAAGAGTTAGTGTCGTCAGTTGGAGGACAATGAACCATGCTACAAAGCTCAAAAGTAATTGGAACTAAACAGGAAACCTCATTAGTTAGGGGAAATTCGGTCGAATGTTTCCCGCCACTTGATTAACTATAACAGCTATCTACTTAGCGATAATAGTGGAGCAAGCAAAACTGTTGCTGGAATGAAGAAATAGTGGCCTCAATGGCATCGTTTGGATTGGAACAAAAGACTGAAGGAGGCACTCTCAGTTGCGTGTGAGTTCCTTATTACTTCATTCACTCATTGGGAAACTGATGTTCGTACAGGAAAACTGATATTTACATGCAGATGCCTCTGCTGACAAACCGCAAATATCAATAATTATCTGAATCTGACGTTTGTCAGATTCAGATAATTATTGCTCCACTTTTTCAGAGTTGGATATATACAGAGTTTCTATGTACATATATTGTTAACATTAATGATGGTATACAAAGATACATGGTTGTGGAGAACAAACTCCCGCACTGTCTTCATCCCAAAAGGTTGAAAGTAAACTGCTCGGCGTTATACAGTTCAATGCAGCATGATTATTCTGAATATCACATGGCACTAATTGTTAGGAAATAAACATTGGAGCAAATGCTGTAGAGAAGGCTGAGAAAAGCGACCGATATGACACACAAATAAAAGAACTGAAGTAAAGAGGTGTTGGAGGTCAGCGGGGAATGAAGGTAGTGGCGACTGATTGACACACTGGGGTCATTGGCTGTTCTATGCTGCTCTGAGCCTTTGTTCTGCGGTGGTTCTGGTTCTGCAGGGTGGTCGATGTTTCTGAACTTGTGTTGTCCCTCACTTTATGAAGGAAAACTTGTCTGGCCAGGGCCAACACTGCGCTTAAAAATGTGACCACGTCATTGTAAAATAAACAGGCTTTTAAGGTAATCGTTTTCGGCAGCACCCTAACGTAAATTGCTTGTTCATAGAAACAGTGAATACGATGTTTGCCCGATGACTGTGTTAGGGGAAATCCCACCTGCGAGTCTCCTCCCACGAGTCAAGTGCAGGGTCCGGAGCCATTGTATTGCCTTTTTCGATGTGGCCGTCTGTGTTCCTTGAAATACCAGTTTCGTCTTCATCTAACATAGGAGTTGTTACAGGGACTGAGATGTGGCGAATCTTCATTTTGATTTGTAGCAATCTCGCTGGTTTTTTTTTACTGACGCCTGGTAAAAAAGGGGTCGTTATAAATTGTTTCTGGAATGGGCTGTTGGCGATAGCTAGGGATCTTGATGAGGGGAATGTCCTGCATTGTTGCAGGACCTTTCCTGTTACTTGTGGGTTTGGTTATCTGAAATCCACAAGTAACAGCCAAGATTTATGGACATGGCCTTGGTGAAAGCAAATTCACTTTGGAAGTTGGGGCTACTACAGAGTGAGGACCCTGACCAAGAGGATTATAGGATTCCGATCTTGATGCTTCTGGAATAGTTGGAATGGAAAGACGAGGCCTATGTCTTAGGTTTTCCGAAAATGTTAATTGTAAGGCTGTAGTTAGATTTTGGCAGGTATCAAGGAAGGGCAGGATTTGTCGATTTCGATTTTAAAAGAAATTTT
Source organism: Mastigoproctus giganteus (assembly GCF_048544385.1). NCBI lineage: Eukaryota > Metazoa > Arthropoda > Arachnida > Uropygi > Thelyphonidae > Mastigoproctus > Mastigoproctus giganteus. The sequence goes on along the minus strand of NC_143578.1, from coordinate 150,819,138 downwards.
GGGGTGTTACTGGTTGAGATGTTCGTAAAAAAAAAAAGCAGCGAAGAGTTCCGGGGACCTTAGGACCGGACCACTAAGACGTTATCCCATAGGGGACCAACATCTGGGGTTTATTAGTCGATGTGGCAATCGCTTGGGTTTCAAGACATATGAACAACTACTGGAAGTGGAGCCAGCGGATGATTCATACTAAGTAATGGGTAACCCGCTGTCTGCATTTTTGATATTCCAAGGGTATTCGGTATTCATCGGCCGAAAGGTTGTTACATCTGATCGATCTGATCATTTCGCTAATAAGCTTTTCATTTTCAATAATGCATATTGATATTATTCTTCCTTGTCTAAGTTATTAATGTAAAGTAGGTTTAATTCAGTAGAATCCATTCTTGTACCCGAAGTACGCAAGGAAGTAGGTTTTGTACTTTTCAAGGCTTTTGTAGCCTAGTGGTCAAGCGCGAGGGTACAGAAGTGCAGAAAAGCCAACCTGGTATAAAAAAAAAAAAAAAGATTACTGTCACTACGAATCCGATACTGTCAACCCTTGCCCCAACGACGGATGTCATGGAACTCATAGATGTGTGTCGAGTGGTCTATAAAGAATAACGAAAGAAGTGTTTCTTTATAGCTTAGTGTACCAGGCTGCTCAAAAGGAGGGAACGATTCACATTCAAATCACAGTGACACTAGATAGGCCTTTTTAGTGAGTCGATAGGTGGATTGGTTGTCTAGAAATTTTTGCCACACTATAGCGTTAGTTGGAGCGTGCCATATCTGATTTAGAAAGTATTTGCCACCTACTATGCATCTTTAGGAATAATTTAAAAACATTTTACCCACGATTAATACAAACAAATACATTCACACAACCTTCCTTATATGCGTGTATTTGTGTGTCAGTGGGAAGCACATAGTTTGCTATGCTTTGCAACAATTTGGTGGGTCAAATTAAAGTGAAATTATCCACAAAAATGCAGTTTCCGGCGCTCGCTGGGTATTATGAATAATTAGAAGTTTGCATTAACAAAGCATAAGAAAAAGAACAAAAAGGTAGAGTAAAATTACATTCCTAAAAGCTGGCGAGAGCAGTCATTTCCATCTCCATCCTAACGAACACGATTGACATCCTTATTATCGCGTGATGTATGACTCTGCCATGTCATTGAAGAAGGCAGGCATACAGAATTTATAATGTCAACGTTATGCCAGAGTCAAATTTGAAATACCAGAAACGAAAACGAGTATTCAACCATTGCGCCAATTGTCACGTTAGTTGCCAAATGCTATAAGTAGAAAGTAGCGCAAATAAAAAAACATACTATGATTTTATTTATTTTTTTTTCTCAGAGGAATCCATCACCATTTCAAATGGACTCTAATGCATTTCACTTCCGGCTGTCTCCATAGGTGGAAGTGAGTGTCATCTGTCACTCACCAGCTTTAGATAGAGGTAGCCAAAAGCAAGTATTAGAAGCGCCAGCTACTTTTTTTAAAACCTCTTTCGACCATTGGGCTCATTTTTAACTCCGATGCCGTAACTTATTTCCAACAGATGAATTTAAAGCAAGGATAACTCCTGGCTTGTGATAGAACATGTTGTTGTTAGTGCCTGGGGACGCACAATGGGCAACTTGATATGATTTTTTTAACGCTAATAATGCGCACTGCAAAGTAGGCCATTGACTAAATTTAGATTGATAGCGAAGTGGGTGGTGGGGGAAGAGAAGTGTGAAAGAAACTGTTAGCTGCATTTTATTTCCCATTCCTGATGTCACATCGCCAACGTTTTGCTTTACCGGTTGAGGAGTCTTCAATCAAATGATTAGCCTTTTACCCTGATTGAAGGAATGAATAAAATGGCTGGACCACTTCAACAATGCTTTGCAAGAACAATAGCAGTTTTGAGTTAATTTTCAGGCAGGAAGGCCCGAAAATTATAACGTATAGCAATTCAAGCCGAATGTTAATAAAGTTGCTTCTGCTTCTCAACATTGATAAAGTTGCTTCTGCTTCTCAACGTTGATAAAGTTGCTTCTGCTTCTCAACGTTGATAAAGTTGCTTCTGCTTCTCAACGTTGATAAAGTTGCTTCTGCTTCTCAACATTGCATTACAGTGAAAACGTACAAAACAGAGATTCTGAAATTTTCTTCAGGATAAAATCTTTCTTTGTTCATAACCATCCTTTTCCCTTTTTTGAATTTAACACACGAGCTTCTCCCATATAGTCCGCTAGAATTAAGTTTTACTATATTCTGTTTTTGTTATATTATTATTTAATTAAATAATATACATTAACATCGTTTTAATTAATAACTCGCTCTTTAATTAATAACGCTGCAAGAACTGACTGTATCATATATTTAATGTTTATGGTAATACTTATAAACTTTAACATATATATTAAAAATTATGGCGTCATTGTATATACGTATCCTATTAGTCACAGAAAAAATTGTCTTATTTTTCCGTATCACCAGACACTTGCAGCACCATGCTCTAACTTTAAAAATTCTTACTCGATTACTCACCAGTCCTGATACCTTAAAAAATAAAGTACCGCGTCCACTTCAACCAACAGCATTCCATTATATATTTAGCCTGTTGGCAGAAAGGAAGTTTCTATTTGAGAGACAACGAAAAAAGCTGCCAACCATTTGTCATTCATTGTGATTGTTTGAGGACTCCCTTTACTCATCCAAAAACACGCAGCGAACATGGTCTGGGTCCAGATCTTCCTGGTGAAGGATGACTTCACAGTGGTTTGTGATATTTGAAATAAACTTCGAAGGTGTATTTACTGGGTGTTAAATCTGTGAATAAATAGATTTTCGCTTATTCACCAAACATGCTGAATTATTAAGCGTCTGCATAAAAGTAGGAGAAACTAAAAAGAGTTAACATTTCCAAGCCAAATCAGGTAGTTTAATCTCTAGCTGTCGCAATAAAGAAAATTAACTTGCTGTTAAATTTGCGTATAGTTGAAGTATTTACTACTTACGTATATTACATGTGCACCCACTCTAGAAAAATAAAATAACCGGCCCTGTGTGTATCCAATAAAGTTTCAATCTGTGACTGAAACAAGAAAAATTGATGATGATACTACTTAAGTATCATCAAAAAGTTGTCTATAACAATAAACAATATAGCCTAATTTTCTTCATATATAACCCTTCATGTCCTCCATTTTCAGGCCAGAGAGAAAAATATCTGAAAAAATAACTTTTGTGGTCTCTGAAAAAGTGATTTAAAGCTTTCATGCCGTCGTGAAGTTATTTGGTGTTTCTTCAGATTCCTAAAGAGGAAATACTTACGTAACGCCAAGTCTGGGCTGTAGAGAGGATAGTTTAACTTCTGGAATCCTGAGTCTCTCAGAGGAGCATTTGTTTTTGGGATTTATGTATAGCAATATTGTCATGAAGAAGCACGCCACTTCCTGTCAATTTCCATCTTCTGTAAACTTTTATGGCCGCTTCTAAATTTGAGAACAGAAGCATAAGTATTTCCAGCACTTGTTCTTTATATTGCAGGTAGTCTACTGAAAGAATTTCTTCTATAAAGTGGTGACCATGATGTTTTCCGGTGGAGGGTTGAATCCTGAATTTTTATTAGGATTTTAGTGGTGACCCATAGCGTTTCCATTTCATGGACGCTCATTTTATTTCTACACATTCTTGAAAGAAACTGTTGCTGAGTGTCACGTTCGTTGCGAGCCAGTGCAGTGTACGAGACAACTTGGTGAATGGAATCTGTCCGTATGTGACAATTTGGTGAAAGACAATTGGTGAGCCCGACCACGGAAAAAAATGCAAACTTTTATTATTCCGTGTTGTAAATGGTGAATTTAATGATCATGATATTGTTCTTGATATTTCATATTTTTGATGGTGCATGCTGTCCACCTTCATTTTTAAATGCGCATTCTATTTTTTTTTTTTTTTTTTTTAAGAGAACCTATTAAACAAGTTTCACGTACAGGTTAAAGATTAGGACACAAAGGAATCTTGTTCTCCCTTTACTTTCACTTACTAATTTGCATTTTTTAGGAAATATACATAGGGGAGTTTCTCCAGAGACCTAAAGTAGAGATCATTAATGTATGCCGGCGGTAATAGCTTACCGCTACTAGTTAGCGGTAGCTAGTACCGTGGATGGATTAAGGTTAGGCGGTTAGCTTTCAGGGAGGTTGTGTAGGGGAGTTGGCAGTGGAGTTCGAGTCCCCTACATGGAAAAGGCCCAGTGAGGCGTATTCACTAGGGATCGTGGCGGTTCTCGAAGTTCCTGACTAAGGGATGGTACACCAAAAGACAGTTGGCATGGAGGACGGTATTCAAAAGGCTGTTTATTTTTTGCACCAAACAGCTGAAGTGGTGAGGCGTCTGTATATAATGCCTGTGAATTGCAAATATTGTATTGTCTGTTTGCTTTGTTTGCATCATAAAAACGCGTGTTACCAGGGAGGGATTGGGAGGGAACAAAAAAAGCACTATAAATAAAAATTCCTCCTTTGTGATGGGATTCGCACCACCTTCACTTTCCACATGTTAATATACTTATCATGTCTACCCGGTTACACCTTCATAACCAGGTTTTCAATTTTTTGACACATTTCTGGAATTGTCACTCCTGTTGGTCATTCCGAGCAGGGGCTATCTTCCTACACTCTCGACCCCATTTCAACTGCTTAGACCAAAATTTTATTTGATATTCAGAAAGGGCAGTATCACCCGTATACAGCTTTCCTGCGTTTATCAATGACATTTTATTCATTTCCTAGTTTTTCCAAAAATTTTATGATGGTCCAATACTCAAATTTCGTGACATCCTTATTTTTATCACGTTTGGGTTGGCTAATTTAAATATCTTCTGTCCGTACTTCATTATATTCAGCTGGACTTGCGCAAATAAGACATTTGAATACGTTTATGGGTATAATTTATACTAGGGTCATTTGAAAGTTCGTGGCCTGAGTATGAAGGATTTATTTGAGGAGTCTCTGGTAACACGTTACTCTTCAACATAGTCCCCTTTGGATTCGATACACTTTTGCTGCCGATGCTGCAGTGCATTGATTCCAGCTGCGAAGAACGTTTTCTCTTGAGCCTGTGGGAATGCATCCATTTCAGTAATGACGTAATTGTCGGTAGAAAAATGGATGCCAGCCAGGTATGTTTTCAAATTAGGAAATATATGAAAGTCCGATGGTGCTAGATCTGATAAATATGGAAATGGTCCAATATTTCAAAGCTGCACTCGTGCAGTTCAGTCATGGCAGTGATAGACTTATAAGCAGGCGTATTGTCCTGTTAGAACAAGACTCTTTTGCCGAGATTTCTTTGGTGGTGTTTGTCTTTGATGTTTTCACGCAAACGTCTCACAAGGTCTGCGTAATTTTCTGATACTTCTAAAGGTCAGAAAATTACACTAGCAGTACTCAGTCAGCATCCCTTCTCGGCCTTTTGGCTAAGATCAAAGTGTAGTACTCACAGTCAGCATCCAAAAAACCGATTCCATCACCTTGCCCACAGAAGGAATCGACTTGGCTTTCTTTGAGAAGAAGAGCTGCGTTTCAGTTGTTCGGTCTGCTATGCCTCTGGCTGAAAGTGATGGATCCACGTCTCATTCATGATCACAAACTTTTCAAGGAAATTTGCTGTATCTTCTTAAAAACATTGCAAACGTTCACTTCACTTCACTTGACAACTCTTGTGTGTTTTTAATCTTCTGTCAACAACTTTAAGACCCATCATACCGATACCTTTCTCATAGCGAGAACCTCTGTTATTATGCATTACACATGTTCAAATGAGATGGCAAAGACACTCGCAATGTATCGAACTGTCAGTCGTCGATTACGAGGTAATGCCCCTGGTAACAACTTTTGGAGTGATGGACATTGAAAGTCTTTCACAGTGTATGTCATCTTCCAGGCTCTCCCTCCCTCGTTTAAATTCTCCTATCCCCTTGCTTAACCATGGAACAGGAAGGGGTGTCCTTCCCCAATGATGTAACCATATCCTCATGAATTGCTTTTGCCATTTGTCCCCTTTCCCAAATATTGGATGACTGCACAGTGACCGATTTTGTCCATCTTTTCTCATTTACACAGCTTTGATGACTTCAGGACCTGTAATTTAAAAAAAAAAAAACTTTATTTATTGAAATTGCATGAAACCTGGTGGATTGCTATTTAAAGTTGTATACGCTAAATACAGAAATTAACTCTGTACTACTTAACCTTTTATACCACGAACTTTTCAAACGCCTCTCGTATGTATTTATATTCACTTGTATTCAAAATCAAGGAATAATTTAAAGCCCGTGGTCATAATATTACTTTTTATACGCGTTCACGCCTTTTTTAAAATCCATTCTTTCTCTATGCATACACTCCTTGTACTGAAGCACTATTTATTTCTTGTTTTTTTTTTGTTTTTTTTTTCCAAACTATCCAGGAACTTCTTAGGCTCTTCTGTCCTGCACAGATTTTTTCCCCTAATGACTTTCTTGGAATATTGCCAAAATTTGATCTATATATAGAAAGCACTCATGACTACAAAGTCGCAAAATTACTTCAATTCTTTTACGTGTTATTTCACCTTTATTACGTACGCTATTTTTTAAAATTCCGCCACACTTCTCGCTCGTTTACTCATTCTTGAATTTTCTAGATGAATCCACTATAAATCCAGGGTGTATAAAATGGAACAAAACCGATAAGATAACAATAAAGTGATGGGGAGGAGGTGAAGCGCAGGTGCAACAAGCTTAATTTAACTTGGGTCACGAGTGGCTTGCTTTCCGTCTGCTGAGGTATCTTTCTTGCTAAGATGCTGTCATGTATTTTGTTGCACAAGTTCATGCCAACACGTGGAAACCTGATTACAACGTAGTTACTCATATAATTCACCCCCGCAACCACAGACATCAGTTTTAGAAGCCGCCCACCGTCATGAGCTTCTAATATAGGCTCTTAAAACACACGGAATTCTTCTGATGGCAGCGGCAACTACCTCTCGTTAATTGATGATGATGACTCCTTATGACAGGGAATAAGATAAAACTCGGGTCATAGTATTCGTTTTTTAAACACTGCTGTATGCCTTTTTTTTCCTTTTCCCGTGCCGTATGCCTTTTTTTCCTTTTCCCGTTTTGATTTTATCTCCTTTTTCTATATTGGTAGTACCATGTGAACATAGTAGTTTGAAGCTGTTCATTAAATAGGATAAAGTAGAAAGAAAGCTTGTTTTTGATTAAGCTAGCTGTGGCCTAATGGTAATGTTAGTAAGGATTTGGAAACACTTTTGGTTCGTACCCATTTCAATTGGTTGCGAGCGGTTAAATTAGCTGTCTGTTTGCATGGGGGGAGGCAGCTCCCTCAAAAATATAAAATATCAGGAACCGTATCGCGATCACTTAATTCACCATTTACAGAAAGGCATGTCATAAAAGCTTGCATTTTCTGTCTTGCGTTATCATATACCGAATTCTCTCAGAGAATTCATTGAATTGTGGTTGCCACCATTTGCCACACACCAAATTGTCACATACAGCGAATTGTCGTACAAGACGTGGTCCCCTGCCACCGGTGTCAAAGGGCCCGGGAACATTGGGAAGTAAAAAATTCCTGGACAGGGCTTGGCGACATAATCACTGATTATATCCAACTGAGGGAAATCTGGAAGCTGCGAGATAAAGCACCGACATTTTCTCTACTAAAGTGGGGACAAATGAGAAATCCACCAGTGGATCCTGGTGTATTCTTCCTTTTTAGAATTTATAAACGTCGTAAGAAAATGTAAAATTACATATTTATTAATTTAGCGCATACTATATACTCTACCATGTGTATATATTTGTGTATTTCTGTGCGTGTGTGTATATAATTTTTGAACCTTATTTTAATTTTCCTAAATTCAATTTAGGAAAATTTAGGACACCTTTTGACCATGTCAAGATATCTCTACTACCTACTGTAATACCAGGATCCCCACTAAAGGGACGGGCAGTTACACTCCCGGTATATGCGAAGTATATATATATATATATATATATATATATATATATATATATATACAGGGTGTTTCAGTTAAACGTTTCAGAACTTCTAAGAGGGGTAGGGTACATCCTGACAACTCGAAATCATATAGCAATGTGGGGTCGGAAATGTTTTCCTGAAGCGGTGTTGTACACAGAAGCACCATAAAAAGAAAAGAGACCGTAAGTGAGAAATCGTTTTAATAATACATGAAAAGAAGCAAAAGGTACATGGATTAAAGTAAGTGTTCGAAGTTTCTTCAACCTCGTATTGCTTTCGCACAGTGGTACCTTGGAAAATGTGCTACAAATCCCCTTTTTCCTGCTGAAGTGTTGTTTTCCGATGAGGCATCCTTCACAAGGGAAGGAATTTTCAACACGCATTACGACCATATCTGGGCGGTCGAGAACCCGCATGCAATACGACGTCGTGCAGCACAGATTCGATTTTCGGTCAATGTATGGGCCGGTATTATGGGAGATCACCTTATCGGACCTTACCTGTTACCGGACCTATCTACTTGATCTTTCTGCAGCAAGTATTGCCACAACTTTTGAGAGATGAACAGATTTCTGCATCGACGCAACAGACAATGTGGTTCCAACACGATGGAGCCCCTGCCCATTATAGCGGAGATGTTCGTAACTACCTGGATGTCACATTTGGTCAACAGTGGATCGGACGTGGTGGTCCCGTGCGTTGGCCTGCTCGGTCACCCGACCTATCATGTCTTGATTTTTATTTCTGGGGTCATATGAAATCGCTAGTTTATGACACCCCTGTTGACAATGCTGAGGAGCTGGTTGCAAGAATCGCAGTAGCTGCCGAAGAAATTCGAAATTCGCCTGGAGTATTCCAGAATGTTCAGATGTCCATGCGTCGGAGATGTGAGGCGTGCATTGTAGCCCGTGGAAGAAACTTCGAACACTTACTTTAATCCATGTACCTTTTGCTTCTTTTCATGTATTATTAAAACGATTTCTCACTTACGGTCTCTTTTCTTTATGGTGCTTCTGTGTACAACACCGCTTCAGGAAAGCATTTCCGACCTCACATTGCTATATGATTTCGAGTTGTCAGGATGTACCCTACCCCTCTTAGAAGTTCTGAAACGTTTAACTGAAACACCCTGTATATACACACACATATACACGCTATTTTTTTCCCTTTTTGCTTTCTATTTTCTAACTCTAAATTTTATACCTCAAAATCTATTAGAGCAATTCGAGGGAAATTTAGATGCTGTTGCTATCCTTGCTCTTACTTCCTTTTCACCTTAATTCGGCACAAGCATTTTCTTTTTCACTACTTAATAAGTTAATTATTTTTCACTGGTAAATAGCTTAAATTATTTCCTTTTCACAGGTAAATAGCATAAAAGAATTTTAACGTCTAACTCGACATGTTATTTGTAGTTGGCTCTCACTTTCTGTATTATTTGTTTCACTGTTGTCTGTCGGGCTAACTGTTCAGTAAATTTTATTATAATTTGTATAATTTGATAATTTTAGATCATTTGGACCTAGAACGAAGAGAATCTAGAACTTACTCTTAAACAAGCATAACTTCATGCTCGTGTAGTGATCCGAAAACCCTTATTAAAATTAGAAAAACGAAAGAAGCTTTTGGCTTGGGCTAAGAGCCACCAACATTGAACATTTGAAGAGTGTAAAAATGTACTCTGGACGGATAAATCCAAATTTGAAATTTTTGGATCCAAGAGCTGAGTTTTTTTTTTTTTTTTTTACTGAAGATAAAATGGTGTCACATTGTTTAGTGTCTACAGTCAAGCACGGTATTGGTTCCATCATGATCTGGGGTTGCTTTTCTGAAGTGGATGACATCGTTAAAATTGAAGGAATTTTAAGAAAAGAGTATATAGAAACATTGAACATAATGCAATATCCTCTGGATTTCGACTTTGTGGAAGAAATATTTTATTACAACAAGACAAAGACCCGAAGCAGGGACTTTCTGGCAATTAAACAATAGGAGACGGTATTGCAAATTATGGCACCTCAATCTCTTGACTTAAACCCAAAAGTATAAAATTAAACCCAATAGAGCTTTTATGGTATCATCTAGACGTCAAGTCCGTGAAGTATACCCATCTTCACAACATTTATGGGTAACTTTGCAAATAATGCTAGTCAAGACAGTATTATAAAATTAATCGCCAGAATGCCACTTCTGTGTAAGGCAGTGATACAATCTCGTGGAGAATATTTTGATGAAAAATCAGTATAGCTGTTAATATTAATCATTTCAATTTCTTTATCTTGTGTTTTTATATTAAACCTCACATAATTCATAGCTAATTTCAAACAAATTAACGAAAACTGATGTCATACATTGTGATTCCAAACTTTAGTCGGGAGTGTATATTATTTTTGTTTCTTTATGTGGGTATTTAGCTCGCGGTTTCATCCGGTGAGGCACTTCTCAGTACAAAGTAATCTCTCCGGATACAATGATGCGTTAATGGTTCAGTGCACTCTCTCTCTCGTCATGCCATCAGCTGCAGGAGCCTTACTTCCTTTTAGGCTTGACAATTTCTTTGCTGTCTTAGCCAAAAATGTCTCATACTTATCCAACACCTTGAGTCTGAGTCGTCCAACGACTTTTAGGAACTTTTATCCTCCTAGATTCTTTTTATTTATTATAAGAGAGTAATAGAGTAATTTCTTTTTCGTAGATACTAAAATTATCCCTTAAGTTTTGGATAAAAGAAGAGGGGGGCTATGCAGTAATGGCAGAGTATTATATAACTTTGCTGAGCTTTCCTTGAAATGCTTTAGTGACCTTAAGAATTCTATAATATGGTCATGGCAGCCATTAGTTTTCTTTTTTCGCTGTTGAGAGCGAGCGCTTCAGCTTCTCTCTCTCTCTCTTAATGGATATTTTTTCGTTATAATCTCTTAGAAATAGTAACAGAAGTGTTAAGAATTTCCCCTTATCTGCTTCGCATGTTTTGTTTGAATCTGCGCGAGCTGGAACAAAGATTTTAGAGAATTTTTTTTTTAACTGAGTTTAGCCATTAGTATTTCCCATCGATTAGTTTCAGGCGAGATATTGACATAACGACTTAATTCATTGGACTTTATTTATTCTGGCTTGAAAACCAGTATATTTTTTTGCGTTGTCGTAGGACTGACCAACCCAATTCCGGTTGTGTAATCCCGATTCTTTAGGCACTGTCTTTGTCAAATGCTCAGAAGAATGCTCATGTGTTGGTAGAAACCTCACCAAAATGTTCTTGAGATTTTTCCTAACTTATTTTTGTAAATTTATTTCTTAAGTTAGGGCTGTCCCAACCAGACAATTGCAAACCCGCCATCTGTTTATATACATCACTGTACCGAGCAAAGCCACTCCATGTAGTGTTACCCATCTAAATTCTGCCCCATAGCAGATTTGTATAATGTTCATGCACAGCATACAAGTGACTTATGATTAAGGTATCTGATTATTAATTGGTAACTGTCATTGTAAAAAATTACGCATAGAATTATCTGTTTACAAGTATAAAAATGTTTAGCCGGTTTTATTTGCCGTTCAAGTTTGCCATTCAAGATTTTCCCCTCCCCATAAGACCAATAACTTCTCTTCAGTAACTTCAAAACAAATAATTGGTGTAACCAGAGGAAACTGCTTACAGCCAACCTGATGGATCCAGAAGCGGGTCAATCGTTTCCCCGCCCAAGGAACCTTAGCAAGTTGGAACCAACATCGTTGGTTTGATATTAAGCATGTGTATATGATATTAAGTTGTACAGTAACACTTCGTTGTATGTACATAATATAGACTGGTTAAAAATTCGAGATAAATTCAAGCTGAGTCAGTTTAAATAAAACCAGATATTAGAATGAAACATCTTGATATTTTTCAAGGTCTTATGCAGCTAGATATCTCTGAGAGTGCTTAGAGTCGTTGGAAATAGTTTTAAACGCACTTGTTCTGCACTGTGGGGATTCAAATCCAAGCTCGACGATTAATTTTATTCCGCCTTTATTGAACTAACCACCCGCAAATCGTTTGTCATATTTCGCTTCATGTTCTCTACACGGCCAAATTGCCCTCCTTACAGAGCAGATTTGATTTTGGGGACTCAGTAGTAGTCTGGGAGAATAAATCAGACAAAAAGAAGGGTGGATGGCGTAGCTCCACTGCCCAACAATTTGCCAAAATTCCCTTGATAATCGAAGCAGAATGCGACCTAGCGTTGTCGTGCAGTGGGAACTACCATTTTTCTGTAAACTGAGGCCCTTTGTGAATTTTTTATTTGCTTATTTCCCTTTTTGCTGCCCTACCTGGTGGAACAAATATCTTGTGAATGATTGATTCCCTTGGTATAAAAGAAAATGATCAAAATACTTTGGATTTTGATTTGAAAACACGTTTTTGCGTCTCAATGAAAATGTTGATTGCCATTCCGTGCTTATAATCGCTTTTACCGCTGATTTAGCCCCCTTGGACTAACTCTTGCTCCCCGAAATTAAATCCATATTGAAAAGATTACAATGTAAGCGGTGTTGAGTACTTAAAATGTGACAAATAGAGCCTAACTAAGGCATTTCTTTGCATTGGGCAAAATAAGAAATTTGCGCCTTCTTAAATTAAATAAACATTATCAATTAACAGTGCATATAGTGTACGTTGCTTATTGTGAACACTGCTAATCTGATAACAATAATCGAAGAAACAAGAATGCTGCTGCTCAGCGGTGTTCATTGATGCAGGAAAAAAAAAAAAAGAACGTGAATATAAAAAGGTGGACGTGAGCTTCTAGAAACCTCTATAATCAAGCAATATAAAATACTTTAATTTGTCTGTCCACTATTTCTTCGAGAGAGTCATCACTAAAAATGAAACTGTCAAATTTTAGCCCGAATAGGATGCAAGTCCAGAAGACAAATAACCCAAAGTAAAGATAAGCAAGATAGATCCCGGTTTAATTGTAATAAACATAATTTAAATTTACACACACCACACACGGCATGTGTGGTGTGTGTAAAGTCTCAGTGACATTGGCAAATCTTCAATTGGTTCTAATAATCGACATTACCTTATGCGTATATCTGGAATATATATTCCAGCTGCACTGCACACGTATAATATCACACCAAAAATCTCTGCGCTTATATGGTGCTAAAACATGTATGCATGCGTGTGTATATATTTATTTATACATTTGTATAAATAAGAGTTGCCTAAAAAATTACAAGGAATCGTTGTGTTTATACTGTGCTCCATATAGCTGAATTAGCGGTACTGCTTTCTTTTAAAAGAACCATGCCCAAGAAAGACCCTGTTATTACATTCCACCGAGTGTCTGTGAATACACATTATTCGGTGTAGATTTATATTAGTAAAATGGGTCAAATAACAAGACAGTGCAGCTAGCTGAACCTTATAGCAAACAAACGGCACACATCGTGAGGGTTTCGGAAATAGCTAAGTCTTCCGGATGCCGGCGTCCCTGCTACTGCTAAGGGCACATATGAGGAAACCCGCCCACGTAAACTCTGTCACGCTTCCCTTCAAGGGCTATATTTAACCTTCTTCTGAAGCTGTTGTCATTTTGAATAAGGAAGCAAAGGAGTCTTCCTGGCGCTCATCTGATGCTTTTTATCAGGATGGGGATGACAAAGAAAAGGAGTTATGGACTACCGTTGAATCTGATTCGTTTTGGGATCTCATTAAATTACTTCGTTATTTATATTTGAATATCCCTTCGACTGCAATGCAAGCGCCAGCTGCAAATAAATAAAAAAAAAAAAAAAAAAACAGTTAACTAAGTTTAGGTAATGTTTTTGCTGTGTGTTTAGAGCCTTATCTAATATTGCTTGGCCTTAGATTAATTTTATGTCATTTGCAGTGGATGTTTTCACTGCAAATCTTTCTTACAAATAGAATTAAAGGGAATCTTTCTTAATTTTATTACGATTAGAGTAAAGATTCTCGTTGAGAATCTTTACTCGAATGCTGAGGTAGCATTTGGATTTTTTTAAAATTAGATTGACAAAATTAGTAGTACTATGGGTAATTTCCACGAAACACATTCATAACAGAAGTGGAAGACAACATTTTATTCAGAATCTGAAGTGTTTCCCTTTAAATATTTTTATTTGTGAAAGGGAGAGCGAAATAAATTCGTATCGATTTCCTATCAGAATTATTTTCTGGAAATATTACAATCGAATTATTTTGATTCGATATTGTGTGTGAATAAGGGAGCGGGAGTTGGAAATTACTAACCATAACTTGCCTTTTTCTATGTTTATCGGAATCGGACATTTTAAACAGTCATTTTTTTTTTTTTTTTTTTTTTATTTTAAGTGATGTACTTTTCGCTCTAAACTGTAAGCGCTGCTATAGCTTTCAAATTTATTGATTATTGAAATAATTAATTGCGATTCTAACTAATAAGAATTTTTATTCTTTGTATTCAAGTCTATAAATAAGAACTAGCTGAAGAATGGAGAATAGTATAAGAAAATTAATGAGATTATATTCTGATTTGACAGAATCAGGTATTTGATTGATTCATTTCATACAAGAATGACATAAAACTTTAAAAATCTTGAGAAAATTGGCCTAAGTAGCCAACTTCACTAAAACGTTAGAGTAAAAAAAAAAGTATACTTTATAATACCACTTTAAAATAGCATTTCAAGATTCTCACCCTTCGTCAGAATAACAGCATCTCTTAATCCGTAGTCCGAAGTCGTAAGGGGATATGAGGTGGTCTCGTCATCGGTGTGCACTTCTGAAACCGATTTTATTTAAACAAAAACAACTGTTGCATGTTTGCTTGTCAGTAAGCGCGTTTATCCAACAGCTAGCGCTTCCTGTAGCGGGCAGTTTGTATCGCGTCTCTTTATTCCACAAGAGCACTTATTTTTATTTTTTCTTTCATATAAAATCGGTTTACGTTCGTTTCGGAAGTACGCTGATGACGTTTTTAGACTTAACCGAAGAAAACAACGCTTCCTTTAAGGGAAAAAAAAGCAGCAGATTAGACAAAATTTTAATTTAGAAATCGTAAAATTTTAACATTAAATTCAAGAATAATCAGTCTAAATATGATAAAAAAAAATTATAAACCTAAGAATAGTCCAAACCTAAGAATAAGTAAGATAGGCCCTGGTGCCGTTGGATTGAAACATCCTGTATTAGAAAAGTATCAGTCCATTTTCTATCTTTCTTTGTACACTCAAACCTACTTCACTGTCATCACTAAATACAGTATTTTTAAAACTACTCAAATCTGTTTGTCGAAATTTGTAGCGGTTGTGTGTATGTTATTTGACCAATCAAATTTGTTCAGTCATGTATGTTTGTCTGTAACACAAGGTCACAGACAGATAGGGCCGGCTTAAGGCACGATCGAGCGTTTCCCCCAAACAGGGCGCCAAAATTTAGGGGGAGCAAAATGTCCCGAAAATTCACTGATTTACTGTAAATTTCAAGTCTGAGGGCGCTGATAGATCTGGGGTCGCTTCTGCTGAGACAGACATCACCACAAAATTGAGTAAACCGAAACCATGTGAATTCAAGCGTATTATCGTTGGCGGGGATGACAATTAAAATAATAATCCATGGTTCTCTTATCTAATCGAGCCCATCATTACAAACACTCTTGCTAGATAGCAAGACAGGTAATAACACAGACATTGGCCCATTTCCTGATCAAGCCAAAATTATTAATTTGTTCAACTTCCTTTATATCAAAAGTCATTTGAGAAGAGAGACTTTGGAACAATATTATTAATTTCTTTTCTGCTGCATAGTCCTTGTCCTTAATCCTTTCGTGTATAAAACTTTTGGGAAACACTGATTTACAATGTAGACACCGTCCACTCTAAATTTCATATCTGGGATTCAGAGTGCGCCACTTTGTCCACCTGCAGGCGGACAAAGTGACGCACTCTGATTTTGAGGCAAAGATCAAAAAAGTGATTCCAGATTAAGAAGTTTCTGACATGCGCGAGTCATAGAGTAGAATGGGTAATAATTAAGGAAATGAAATGTGATTTATACTCTGTGACAAAGTGGGGAAGAGAGTAGCCGATTGTAGACGGAAACGAACATCATTTAAGTATGTAAGAAAGAACTTCAAGAAGATGTACTCACTCTGTATGACTAGACATGAGCTTATTTTACTTTATGCACCAATTATCTGACCATCAGATCCTGAGAGCATTTAGGCCTTCGGAGGCATGGAATATTAGCTCCCGAGATGGTTAAATATGGTTTGGTGTGGTTTGGATTTTATTGGCGCATTATCATCTAAGGCTATAATGCGCCAAGAGTTAAATATGGAACCCTTTTACCATCCCAAAGGCGGTATTGTATACTACCTTGGATGCCAGTTGCAACAACAAGAAGTATCTTAACTCTAGCTCAGTTATTAACAGATAGTCTGGATACACCTAAAATAAAAAGATGGATAACTCGACCTCGTGTGATGCAATGGAGAACAAAAATTCAAGTAGAGCATGACACTTTTGGACAGTCTGGGGAGATTTTTCCCAGCAAATTCTGTTAAGTATTTTTGTAATCTGAACATTGGCCCAGACAAACTATGTACAGACAAAATATACAGGAAAGAAATCTTTGAGAATGTACAGCGGCAGGCTCAAATATGAATTGTGAAGCAAGAAAAGAACAATCATCAATCAACTTCCTTTCAGATGAGAAGATACATTATAGTTTTTTTTTCTTTACTTAATGTCCAAATTGTTGGCTTATAATAACAAGAATAATAATTTTATAATGCGATTATAAGTTTGATTTATTTAAAATTTATTCATTTATCATAGTCTATTATTTTACAAATTTTGTAAATTTTTAAATAATGTAACCACACCTAGCCAAAGGCTATTAATGGGTGTCTCGAATGAGAAATAAACAGATGTTAATAATAATAAAATGATTTAGATTAGAACAGCGACCGCGTATATTTGTGAAATGAATTAGGAAATTTTTCAGAGATCTAGTTTCCTTCACAGGTTACATTAGTTGAACTGTTGATGTAGATGAGATAAAATTGGTGGGGCACGCGTAGTATGAAGTCCAGTTTTAGATATATTGTATACATATCAAGGTACATCCAACTCGTTAACATGCGTATCAGCAGTAATGAAACACAGAGAAAGACCAACACTGTTTCGCAAACATTGTCTTTATTTCATCCTATGGGCTTTCTTTTTTTTTTTATTTCGAAGTGTTATTACGCACCAATTTCTGCATGAAAAAAAAATAATTAAAGATAAAAGGCTGTTATTAAACTAATCTCCCATAACTGAATGTTTTTATGTTGCTTTTTAACTAATGGAAAGAAGCCACTCACTGATGAAAAGCCAAAATTCCCTAGACGATTCGTTATAAAATATTTTTTGTTGAACATATTTTATCTAGTGATATATTAAATATAATTAGCTTCACACTAATTTCAACGTGATTTTCAGATGCAATTTTAGTATCTTCTTTGAATTTATATATATTTATTTTTATTTTTTTTTTTTGTGGAAGACTAAAATCATTTTGAAAAAAAAAATTGCAGTGATTAGGGGAGCAGCCTAGGAGATGGATTTTTTAAATTCCTCCCTTTTTTTAGGCAAAGTAAACAAAGGCGACTTCTATAATTAAACACTTCTCGTTCACGGTTCACAGGAGGAGGCCCATGCTTGGCTCTGACAAGCCCTCTATTTTTGTCGACCACATATTCTCTAAACTACTGGAGGCATTAAAGATATGGGATAAAGACAGAGAATAGCTGGCCTGTCTGGCCACCTGTAAAAAATAGCCCTTGTTTATAATTCCAACTGGCTACTTTTGACCCTATGCGTGGGTCTAACTGTACGCCAATACGTTCATTCTTCTCGTGGCTGACGTCATACACTTGTGGCCTTACGTCAGAATGAAAACCTTGATTCTCGAGTGGAACATTTAAATAAACACGACATGAAAGAAGTGATTGCTATTGACTGCGGTTGGTCACATGCTGTTGTAACGCCCTCTGTCGTAGTGACAGTGCCTTCCATATTTGGAAGACAGTATAAAACTAATTTCTATCCTTCTGGAACTTGCCGTTACATTGCTCCGAGCTGTTCGGATCTTGTTAATCTTTGAAGGAAGACTTCGGTCTGCCAGTAGTATCTCGGCTTCGACTCCTTCTGTATATTTGCTACTGGACTGCTTTCCTCATTCTGGGCCTTACGAAAGAACGCTGTGCTTGTCCATCATAGCTGAAAAGGAATTGCTCATAATTTCACTAGTGGATACCATTATGGTTACATCCACTTCTTATGTGAAGAATTTCTTATTTGGATTACCCTAAAGTTCTGAGTTTCCTCAAGCCGAAGCCAGAGAGGCACTCATGGCCTCCCGGTAAGTTCTGCTATTGCTGTATAGCGATGGCTTCCTTTTCTCTGTTGCTGTCTTTACATTTATATACATTCCTGTGAGTGACCACTTCTTTCCCATGCTTATTTACCCCACTTCCATTACAGAATGGAGCCCTCATGGCTATAACAATGGCTACGATCGCTGTTCTGCATGGGGATTCAAATCCATGCTCGACGAATAATTTTATTTCGCCTTTGTTGTATCAGGTTATTAAAAAAAAATCTCCATCTTGTTAAAACGAGCTAAATGCTAACGAATGATATTGCTCTGAATAGCGATTTTATGGTTCATTTTAGTTATTGAAATGGAATTTTTTTTGTTATTGGAATGTAATATAAATAATGACTTACCTATAGGAAATATAAATGTATTGCATGCTACGAAAAAAAAATCACGTTAGTTGGGTGGCCTTAGAGCATAATTCACGGGTCAAGCTTTTAAATAACTAATAATCATTTACTACAGCGTAATTTTTAATTATTGATTAATCTGAAATAATGTACAAAATTAATTTACATTTATATTTTTAAAACAAAAATTTGATTAATTTTAAATCAAAGGGGGTTATGCCATTTTGAAACGGTAGTTTTCAAATTCTCTGAGTGATCCCCATTCGCTCTTTCTGAGCTATACAGTTTGGAATCGCACAAATTGCTTAGTTTATAATATATGAATAAATTTTGACTGAAAATTGAAAAAAAAAATGCATTTTAATTTTGGAAGCCATTAGAATACACATTTCAATATGTTGTTTGTGCCAAAGTATAACAGGCTGTGAGGCGTCAGGAAGTAAACGGCGCTTATTCTATGGCCGGATTTCCTATTTTGTTGGATGAAAAACCCGAGTTTAAGGGGAGGGGTGCTGGATCACGCAGTCATCCCTGGAGAGTGAGTCTCAATAACTCTTGGAAAAAAAAAAACTTAGTCTTTCTATCTTGACGTAATTCGAACCTAGGCGTTATACGCACGATATGGAATGGCAGCGATCGTTATTCCTGTGCTGTTAGCCGCAACAGTAATTTAAATATAAGAAATACATGATTTGCTCTCATAGACATAATCAAAGTAGTTGCCCTTCTGGCAGAGTGCGCAGTGAACAGTGGTGCTAAGCCCCTCCATAAAGCTGTTAATTTGTAACTTGCTATATGCTCTTTCTGAAAATATCAATTTAAAAGATTCTGGATCTAGTAACTGTCAAATAGGAGCCACGTTATTCATTTCTGCTTTCAGCCAGCTGAAAGCAGAAATGAATAACGTACGCAGCTTATGCGCTACTGTTCTGGCAGAAACTCTTTTTAGGAAAATTAATAATCTTAGACGCTTTTTTTCATAGCACAAGATCACCATGCTGCTCTCAACGTTTGATACAAATTTTATGCTATTTGCACATCTAAAACTAGATAATAAAATATTTTTTGCTAGAATAGTCCAGAAAAATGTATGCCTTCCAGCATATATTTTTACATACAAATTATGTATGATATCAAACGGATTTTAAAAACTTCGTATTAGCTGTTGCTGAGTCCAGCTTATCAATTACAGAATTCAGTATATAATATTATTCAGTATATAATATACTGTATTCACTTAGTTACTTCCGTTACTTTTTTTTGGATCTCTAGAGTTGTCTGTTACTTTGTTGGTGCTTCCATACAAGAGGGTCTTGTAATGGAAGCACCAACAAAGAGGGTCTGTCGTCCTTAGCTTATTAGTGTTGTGTGATTCGACAATCATTTCTTTTTCTCAACTTCTTACTTGCCTGTACTGATTGAATCGAGGCTGCTACAGAGAAGAAAAATAAACCTGAATAATGCAAAAAACGTTGTCTGAAACGTGCAAAAGTACTTTTATGTGTTTTTTTTTTCTTTTTGTGTGGACGATTTAAGAAATATTTAAAGGAGCTGTTATCCTTCAAACCATCCATGCTACACATTGCGTGTGCACCTAACGCACAGGCCTTCAGCCTTTTTAAGCAAGAAGCCACAAGACCAGTTCCTTTGCCTTAATTATGCATTTTTTGAAATAGAATTTAATTTGTTACCTACATTATATTTAGTTTTTTTTAAATTTAAATGATTAAATACGAAAATCCACCAATTATTACGTAATACTAATATATTCCTATTATATGGTTATAAGAATAGTGCTAAATTCTGAGGGAAAAACATTACTATTAAAATATTATTAAAACGGATGTTTTTGAAAGTGTCAAACTAAATTTTTGACACGCTAATTTTAAACTCGAGTGACGCATAACATTTGAAGGGTGCCAACCTACATGCTGCGGGCTTTGATTTTTATCATACTTTGTCTTTTTGGTTTATGTTTCAATGCTACATTTCTTACCTTAAATTTCGGTTATATATATATGCAGGGCCGGAAAGAGGATATAAATACCCTGGACAAGCCGTTAAATATTCATGTCCTTAGTAAGTTTTTAAACTAATGTAGGAGGAACTGAAACTCCATCCTATATTGATTACCTAACTTTCTAAAAAAAAAAAAATTTATATTGTATATAAACTAAAACTGCATTGCTATAAAAAAAACAAGACGTTCCACCAAAAATGTCGAATGAAAACGCTAAAATATTGTATACACAACAGACGAGTTACTTAAGAATCATCTCTTCAACGTTCAATATTTGAGAAAAAAAATTGGTCAACGATGTTTTCAAAATTTATAACGCCTGCTAAACCCAACTCAGTTGATAGACTAAAGTAGTCAACCTTATCCTGTGAGATACTTTTATACCATTTTCTATTCCTTTAAGGAGATAAAGAACAGAGTAGAGGTAAAAACAGTTGTAATACCATATTCACATTGGGGAAATGTATGACTTAACCGTCGTTTTTTTTTCTCAAATATTGAAAGTTGAAGAGATTCTTAAGTAGCTCGTCTGAGTTTGAAGTGACAACATCAAAACTGAGTAATCTCATCTGTGATATGTACAGTTCTAATTCTGTTGTGTTTTATACAATAGTTTAGCGTTTTTATTCGACATTTTTGGTGGAATGTCTTTTTTTTTTATAGCAATGCAGTTTTTTCTCAAAGGAAGAATTTTCTGTTTCTTTGTTCAATTCACTTAAGGGACATATACGGGATAGTGGAACTCTATAATAAATGATTTTCTTGGCATGAAATTCGCATCTATTGAACCTCAGTCGTCGGAACGACCCACTCTTAGGAGTTTTTTTTCCTTTTAGATTATTTGTATTTAATAATCAGGGAGTAATAAGGTAAGGGCAGCTTCTTTTCCGTAGGTGCTAAAATCATCCCTTACGTTTTGGATAACATAACGAGAGAAAATTGCACAACTTTTCTAAGCTTGACTAAAATGCTTTACTGATCTTTTGAATTCTTTGCAGTATTGAATTCCGCACTACTGTCATTACAGCAGTTTATCCACCCCCTCAATCTTGAAGGTCATTGCTTCAGCGTCTCTCTCTCTCTCTCTCTCTCGTGTTTTTTTTTTTTTTTTAGTAAGAACCTTCAAAAAATAGTTGGATTGAGCATGAAGAAGTGCCTCATATCCGCTTCTCAAGGTGTGCATCAGAAAGTGCCGATTGCCCTCTCTGGACAGAGATTTCAGAGTAAATATGTTTTTGTTAACTAGTGCAGTGCCGGACGAAGGTATTTTCGTGCCCTGGACAGAAAGATTTTTAGGCGCCCCATTTACTAAGGATATACTGTATATTTTTTCATGATTTGCAAAATTTGGCTCCCTTTAAAGAATGGTGCCTCGGGCAAGGGCCCTGTTAGCCCGTGCCTTAATCCGGCACTGAACTAGTGTAGCCATTATTATTTCCCCTCGATTGGTTTCTGGCGAAATATAAGCGTAAAGGTCCTGCAGAATTTTGAATTATTTTCTATCCCCGTTCGCTCCAACTAACTGAAGGGATGAACAGCGCAAGATATATACAGATTCCACTAAAGGACTTACTGTTTTATTCTGACTTAGCGAACGGTATATTTTCCAGATATTGCTTGCATTGCCGTAAGACTTCGCAACGCCATTACAGGTATCACATTCCAATTTTTGAAGTACTTCAACCGCTGTATTTGTCAAATATTCAGATGAATGACTGTTTTGTCCCATGTCTGTTACTGCTACGTCTCACATGTGTTAACATCCGACAGTTGTACATCGCCTCACTTGTTACTGCTATATCCTACAATTGAACATCACCAAACTTAGAAGGTAATTTTCATTTTTAGAATGGCCATGTATTGGTAGAAACTCAGCGAAGCGTTCTTTAGACTTTTCTGATTGATGATAACGTATATAACAATTAGTAACTTATCAACATATAAAAAATCAGGCGTAGAATCAATTATAATTAACCAAAATTGTTTTTACTTGTGCAGTAATTTCATTCAAGACGCCCTCCCTCCAATAAAATCAATAACGTCGTCACCCAATATTTACATTCATGATTGTATTATGCATGTAAAGTATTATTAATATGATTGGTCTCCACTAAACTAGCAACAGCAGTGCTATTGCTATTTCAGCGAAAAGCCTGTCTACGAGGAAAGGAATTCTCCTGTTCTTTTTTGACCTAACAGAGGCTTGTTTTCTCTTCTGGAAAACAACTTCACATATGAAGAAAGACTGCATCGCTGCTTGCAAGCGGTTTGTAAATAGCAGAGCCAAAAGTCCATTTTAGGAGAATATATTAGCTAGTTTCTATGCATTTTTCGCTATGGGGTAAAAATAGTTTTCCGTTATTACGTCTTAATTATAATGATTACTCCACCTTGTTTCTTTCTGTTTAAATTATTGTGTAAATCATTTTCAGAATTTAAAAATTCCATATTTATACGTGAAATCGATAAAGTAGCATAACTAGTAGTACATGCGAGTACTCTATGTTATCTTCCGCTGCTGTAATTCTTTTACTTTTCGTTTTCTTTTAGTAGTGCCTGATTCAAATTTACAAGGTTGCTTAGTAAAAACTATGCTGCAAATAGAGCAAAAACATCATGTGACCCCCCCCCATCAAACAAACAACTATAAAAAACACCAGGTTTTTTTTTTTTTTTTTTTTGGAAGTTCACTTATCTCTGGATTCTTAATAGTTAAATTTCAGTAATTAGTTCAAATGGTTCTTGATGATTTTTTTGTTTTTAAAGCTTAGGTAGAATTAAACTGGAAAATGTATCTAGTGCTTCTTTCTCTTAGTGTTTAGTAGTAGTAATGGTTATATGGTGCAATGAAGCCTAAGGTGTATGCAGCACCAACCAACCAACCAACCAACCAAAAAACATTAATAAATTAAATATTATAAATAATTAATAAATAATAAGAGAAAAGGAAATAGACAGCCTATGCATTTCCTCCTGTAGATAACTATCCAGCTGACCCTTGATTTTCCCTAAACTGTCGGCCGCTACCACCCATATAGGTAACTTATTCCAGTAATTTATAACTCGCTGGATAAAATAAAAATCCATCGTTTTCAAGGATTCCAGATGACGAATTGTTTTTATTTTGATTTATATAGCTTCGGAAACTTGATCACGAAAAAAAAAAAAACCTTCCGCCCTGATGCATAACTGACTGATCACGTACAAAAGCTGTTTCAGTCTCTGAAATTGTGCCTCAAGCGATAGCCCGATCATCAAGAGCCTTCGTTCATGGCCAAAGAAGGCCATAATAGATGCAAGAATCACACAGAAAATCAAGTCATACTCCAAATAATGAAATAAAGAAAATTGATGTCTTTCAGATTATGTATCTACCAGAGAAAAGCCTTCATATTTATATGAAGGCTCAGCCCAACAGAAAAGGTCCAACAAAAATAGACGTTCTTTGAAGAAGACCATTGCTTTCACGTAGATGTTAGAATAATTAAAATAAAACATACACAATACATACGCATCCTTCATAATCACCTAACAAAAGTAAAGATTAGACAAGAAATGTTGGTCTCCAAGGAGCAGGGCAACACTTTTTTTCAGGTAGATCCTAAAGACAGGCTCCCTTCCTAAAAACTGTCTGCATAGCTACCACCCATGTAAATAGTCTGATAACAGCATATAGCAGTCATTATCTCGTTCTTCTTAAAAAAAACAAAAAAAAAAAACGAAGCCTGGCTAATAATTCAATAAACATTTTCTTCATGATTTTTAGGCTTAACTGGCTAACGGAAGTGAAACGGGTCGATCTCCTCCTGCAAACAGTGCAATACAAAAGCCTTGGAAATAGAGGTTGTGGGTTCAGTCATTTGGCAACCTTTAGGGATTTCAATGAATCATTTAGAGAACTTTGAAGCTGAAATTTTTTTTGAAATGAAATATCAAAAAGAATTTGTGCCACCAATCGCACAGATATCTTACGCCTTGAACTAAAAAGTTGGTTAACTTCAAGTCTCACTCAGTCTTTCTTGCGGTTCTTGGAGGCGACGTTAACATGCCCATTTCAGAAATGCAACTGCCTTGAACGATCTAACTTCAGCTCTGAGCTCAATTGGCTTATCCAAGTGAACGCCACCAACAAGGTAAGGATAGGCAATGGATTTGACATATCACAACCTGCAAAATTTGACAATACCTACTCATTCTCCATTAAGTCAGCCTCTCATAGATCATCCCTCTCGTTTCTGACCAAACTGAAGAAATTATTCCATCTTCCCATGGCCAACTTTTCCATTAAATTCCAAATACTGTTGTGCAACGTTTGAACTTATTACTGAAAGAATTTGTGCCAGATGATCATAGAAGATGTAGCTCACAGCCTTTCTAAACAGTTGCAGATGCTGCTGGAGCTTCCACCCAAGTCAGAATATCAGAGAGCGAACCAGGAACTGGTTTAATCAAGACACAAAAATTACTTTTACTCAAAAACAAAAGTAGATAAACTCCAGCTCACCAGTTGACTAGTTGATTTACCCAACTCAAAAAAGCAGTACATCACAATATCTCATTAAACAATCTGTGAAAATACTTTCTCAGAATAATTACCAATTCGACATATGCAATAACCTCTTTAGGATTGGGTAAATCTCTCATCACCCAGCAAAACTAATAGTCCATAAGGGCACTAAGTTTTCCAAACGTGATGGAGAACGTTGACATTAAAAAGAACCGAATAATGTGATAATCAACCTATCCAACAAAGCAACAGTATGACTAGATGCCTTCCCACTGTTTGCAGTTAAAGGCTTTTCCACTTATATAGCTGATGTCTTGCTTCATATCGTACAAAAAATTGCCCAAACTGGCTGCTCCCATCTGTGTGATGGAGATACAATGTTAAATCTATTCCAGAAACTAATCACCCGAATTTGCCTAAGGATTTTCGTCCAATTTTTGTGCACCTGCTGTTCGATATCCAATGTCTTTGAGAAAGTCATCTAGGCTGCAATATTAAACAAGTGCTTCCCCTCACAGACTTTATCTACACAGTCATAAAGCAGCAGCGATCTATAAAGTATAACTGTTTATTCTTCTCGGAATAGAACAGACCATAAGCAAGAGGTACAGATTAATATAATATTTTTCGATATCAAATTAGCCTTCGATAGTGTGCCCATCCACACCTTACATTATCTGATAAAGACACTTCAAAATTTCTGAAATTCTACTTCAGATCCTTACGTTCCTACTTGAAAAGAGGAAATTAATTATTTCATATGGCTCAAACCAGTCAATCATTAACGTTAGAAGCGTCCCTCAGGGTGATGTAAAGGCTACCACTCTTTTGCAGTTTTGGAGCCATTCAGCGCCTTGCACCCTACCTTCAATTCTTATGCAGATGATCTGAAGCTGTTTATCACATCTGATTGTCCATATAAGAATACCAAAATCTCAAAGCAATGCTCAGGCTTCTAGTCAAATATCTTGTAGTGGTAGGGCTGCAATTAAACTATACAAAAACTGTGCAGATGACCTCTGCGAACAAATGATTGAAAAACAACATTCCGGCTTTCCCAAATGAAACCTTAGTACAATAGTACAAAAAGTCTCGTCCTATGCTTACCTCACCGTTATTTGGTTTTAAGAATATCACTTTTCTTGAATATTTCCTCCGAGTAAAAATAAAATGTATGCTGCGTGTTTTGGCTATCCGACAGGAAGTAACTCGCTGACACGATATTCCATTAGTATGCTTATAATTAACAAAATGCCTCACATTAATCCCTCTTTGCGCATTAGAAATCTGGTTCTCGGCACCAGCTTGCTATAGTGAGAGATTTTATGGTATTGAATATGGGGTCCGGTTGGGATGGGGAAACCCGTTTACTATCTCTTGACAATACTGTATGCCAACATGGACATGACTGCTTGGAGGATGATCATTCTTGAAAAAAATCTTGCCCATATGGTGAAACTGTTGTCCGGAAGGAAGGACGGATGCTCCGAACTTGTATTGAATTGTAACTGGTCCCACAACTGGTAACAGAGGATATTCGAGAACCTAACATCCCACAAGGCTCATTTTAACCATTTTTGCCTTCCTCAGTGGAATGTTCCCAGGAAACACCATAAAATACTTTAATAAACTTCAATTCATTCTGAAAAAAAATCCCTGAAAGAAGATAAAGGATATAAGAAAATATCCGAAGAAAATATCATCACTAAAAAAGCGCAAGAAGAGCTGAAAAGCTGTGATATCATTCTAGCAAATATGAAGTCTCTTTAGCAACCCAAGAAAAATAAAAACCACAAATTTCTGCAATTAATATAAAATATGTTAAATAATATTATACTGATACGTTAAATTATGTTAATGTAAACCTATCGCGCGTATCCGGTAACTATTTTGTACGCACCCTTGTATCCTGCAGGCTGTAAGTGGAATTGACAAGGGGTAAATTTTAGAAGAAATAATTAAATAATAATAAGAGTTCCTCGACTAACAATAATAGTAACCGGACACAACCAACCAAACATGGTTAGCAGTACCCGTCACGGGGTGGAAAAAATCCCGCAAAGGAGAAGAAATAATAATTTGTGGATAGTTTTATTCATTCACTTTGTACATTTGAATACAATTACGCTCGATTTTTCTACATTTTTTTTTTTAATTTCTGCATCAGTGGATAAAGTCCCTATATGTTAAATTGTCGTTTTTCACTAAAGTCTCTCTGTAATTTACAAGCTTATAGCTCAAGTGTTTTGGTAATGTCTAAATTACTAATATAAACTTAGGCATTTTCTTCTGGGCATGCTATTCGTGACACTTGGGTATTTCAGTATTGGTATATTCGCTTATATTGGAATTCTTTTCTTTTTACTAAAGTAAAATTATTAAAATGTAAGAATTGAATAAAATAAAAGAAATTTCAGAATGCTTGTATTCCCTTTTTATTGCTCAGAAAAATTGCTCATTAATTATTCACAAAAGTTTTATTCTTTCTAAGGAGAGGAAACATTAAAAAAAAATCCCTAGTAATCAAGATCCCAATGGTATAATTGTTTCAAAAATACTGTGATACTTCAGGGATGTTATTAATCATCCTCCCGTCTACTTTTCATAATGAAGCTTGACGTGGTGACTGATGTATTGCATATAGTGATGTTGTGTGCTTTAATTGTTGCGTTAAATAAATTTACTTCGTCCTTTGAAATTTTCTAACATATGATATAACATATGATTTTTGGCACAAGTGGAAAAAGATTTTTACAGCAACTCCTGATTATGCAATACATTTATAAATGCATGTTAGCGCATCTGCATCCGATTAGTAACATCACGCAGATGAATGTGTCTTTAAATAGATTGTAGTGGCAATAACTCAAATTGTTCTTTTCTCGTGGAGTGTAAATCAACTGAATAGAGAAGCGAGATCTCCAGCTAAGTTAACTCGTGGACATCATTCCTGAAGGATTTCTCATCAGTGCTAGTTCGGTCGGCAAGGAGATGCCTCATCAGGAAAAAAGTTTATAGCCGTTCCCAACAAGTGCTATAGGCTTACCCCCTGCCTTGTTTTATTTAATGACAGAACAATTAACACCATTGTGTCTTGTGCGCAATGGCATGAACGAAGATCAGTTTCAACGTGATTCACTTTCCATTTCGGTAGCGTTGATAAAAACAAGGCATTAGATTGTACGGAGTGCTTTAAGTTCCAAGAACCCAAACTGTTAACATTCAAGCAGCAGCAATGTAGTTGAGGATATCTTAATTTGAAAAGCGTGCTGGCCGGACAGTAAAATACCGTAGTAAATTTAAAGCTGAAATAAAGAGCGAAGATTGTTATATTATTTCTTTTTATATTTTAATGGTCCTATCGTTTTTCTACAGAAGTTACTTATCTTTTACGGTTAAAATAATTACAGAAATGCAAGGTCAGTGAAATGAAACAAAAATAATTACAACAAAGTGTTTCCTTTAAATTTACTTCAGAATTGCTACAGCTATATCTTCACGGAACGTTCAATCAGCATTTTCTGTTCTCCTATTCACTCCACAGTTCTCTTATCGAGTTCACTCATTATTATTTTTTCTTCCTTGATTTCCAAAAACAGTTGCCTCTCCTCTACTTCGAACTGAAGATTCTGTTCGAGAGCCTTTTCCTCTCAAGATTCGATTAGTTTTTTTCTTTATTTACATGAATGAAAAGATCTTCCAGAACAAACAAAAGAATTTTTTTTATTTGTGGTTCCTTTTGGCTACCAGTATTCTTATGTAGTCTGTTATCGCTACCTTTCCACCAGGGCGCCTCTAGCCAGGTGGGCAGGAACAGCAGTGCGTAGCACACTCTTATGCTCATAAAAACCGAAATAACAACCTTTCCAACAAACTGCCGAATTTCCTAGAACTCATTTGTAGCGCCGCCTCTTGACTAAGCATGATACATATTTTATAATTCGACCAAATATGGCCGAAAACTAGACTAGAAAACTATTCACAGCTGTCAAATTAGACATTTGCTAAACCAGTACTTCATTTACATAAATGATCTACGGAAAGAACTCTTCAGGATAAAATTCTTTTACAAGAGACGCTTTTAAGGGGCTTCACAAATATTTCTCTGAATTCTCTTTATACAATAAAAAAAAGTTTCTCCTAGCAATGTTTATTCGAGCCAATGAGAGAAGAGGACGAGGCAATTACGTCACTACAAATGCAATTAATTATTGATAACTGCCTCCATAACGTTCACCAACCTCGCGCACGTGCTTCTCTGTCTAAAATTTGATGTTCCATTGTAACGTTTTTTTTTGCATATTAATGAATATTTTATATTTGTAAATAATTTAGTCATTTGTAAATATTTTAAATATTTGTATAGTTTGTAAATATTTCAGTTAAATATTAGTCCTGGATCGTACGTATAGCTTAGCTTAATTTAATATTAGTCCTGCTCTTTGGGATGTAACAATATTCCTCATGCATTATGAAATCCGAAGCAAAAGGCCTTTTCCTAAGTGACTTATGTAAACGCAGGTAAATAATTACATAGTGATAATTATTCGACCTGGACAATGCCGCGCACTACAAATGCACAGGTAAATAATTACATAGGTCATTTCCTGATTAGATATCGATCAGTGTGTTTCGACAGCTGTCTTTTACGTAGAAAATATTTGACTCGCTCCGTATACCTCTACATTTTATGTAGTAAAGCGTGCATGGGGGTGGGCGAGCAAAGGGAGCAGGGGGCGAAGTCCCCTAGTTGAACATGAAAAATGTTTTTGGATTTATATAGATTAGGGAAGAGAAGTTACGGATGTTTGCCTTAATGTTAAAATTACAGTAGCTTCAGCTCTCTTAACTAATGGTAGCCTACTAGATTTCCAAACTATACATACGCACTTTTTCTTTTTGCTTACAGTATCGGAGGAGTCCAGAATCTGTAGTTACTAATTTGAATTATTGCTAAGATAAACTTTGGCTTTGTTCATAATGTTGTACGGAATGCTATTTTCAACTAGGAAACACGTATTTGGAATAATTCCACTTGAATAAACTCCAAAAAAAAAAAATATAAAAATAAATAAAAATAAATAGTGATACTTTATTTAACAGACAGATGTTTAATTTGAAATATATGATGAATAACTAAAACATAAAATTAAAACCAATTTTCTCAGTTCTTGACTTGCTTGTAAATAAAAAGAATAAAGATTCAGAGGTATGGTCCGTCACTGCAGTTCAGTGTACAGACCGCTCCCTCTAATTCTGGTTAGTATAGAATGCAGTGCACATTTGCCAAGAATGGAGAATAGCATAAGCAATTCAACGTTCCAAGAAGGCTGCACAGAAAATTTGAGTTCGGTTTGCCCTGAGAATAAAAACGATTACGTGAACTACGTAATTTTAAAGTTTGCTCTCTTGCTGGCATAGTATATACTATAGCATACTTGAGGTTCCCGATGAGAAATCGTATTTAGCATAGTAGTCATAGTATATTAATGTATGTATGGTGGCACCTAGACTTAAAGTACATCACATCTCCACCGTATGATGTCGTGGGCAGGAGCAGCACGCTTCTTGATTAAACCGGGGTTCGAGCCCGTGACCACCAAATACGGAGGATGCGGAAAGGTCAGGGAATGACCACCGCATATCCCCGGAGCAATATGGCCTTAGTTGCTAATGCTCCTGAAAACCAAATAATAATAATAATAATAATAACAACAACAACCACCACCGTATGGTCAGTATCAAGTAGAACATCTACCAATAAAAAAAGAAACACTCTGCCACCGGGGAGCAAACGCCAAATTTGCGATAGCTTCCCTCTGCCCATCCCTAGAGCCGGGCCTCGGTAAACTTTTCCTGTCAATGCACAAACTCTACCCCCATCGGATGAAGTGCAATACCAATAGGTGTAACCTTCTCCGAATCCTGGCTGCCCACACCGGGAAGCACCGAAAAAAAAAAACAAAAAAAAAAACACGTATGCAAACAGTCAGGAGTAAATCCCGCATCATCAATTCATGATGCCAGCAAAAAAAAAAAAAAAAAAAAAGAAAAAAAAAGCTAATGACAGCATATATAAAAAAAAAAGTGTACAGAAAGAACTGCTACACTTAATCACCGTCAATCATTACACTAAGCTGTCTTTTCTTGAAAAGCTTTTCTGGCAAACTCCTGAAATGTCTGAAAATACTCAAAACTATATAACAATTTCTTCATTACCTCTGCATGAATTAACCACCACATTTACAAGATTAAATCTAATCTGATCGTAAACCGAACAATCAAATAACACATGGTCCCAAGTCTCTAAAGCCTGGCAAACACAATACGGGTCAGACTCTGTCCCTAGCTCGCACAACTTGCCCTCGCACAACAAGGTAGTTATTAATAATTTATTATTAATAACAACCTTCGGTGGACGATTGTAATCAAGCCTACCTTTCGTAAGCATCATCACTGTTTTAGAAGGAGAAACCTTGTTTGTTACCCAGTGAGCAAGACTGTTCACCACTATCCCAATTTTATGTTCAATTTTTTGTCTCGATTTACCCTCTACCAACAAAACCAAGTCGTCGGCAAAAGCTATCTATGACACTCAGACTTATCAAAGGCTAACCACAAGTTTAAAACCAAGTTCCAAAAAACCGGGCCCAACACTGATGCCCAATTCTGAGGATATCCGCGGTTTATAACCCTCTCACGAAGTGGCTAGAAACAACATAACACAAATACATATGCACATTGCAGAACCATAATATTGCACACATTTCTGGCGTTTTACAGAGTTCTGTATTCATCACAGGGTACCAAGGCGTAGTTCAGGTGCCGCCCTGCATAAGATACTGTACATGTCAACGTGTGTTTTTAGCTTCAGTTATTATATAATGCATGACATCATCGGTTGAGTTGCCTGTTTGAAACCAAACTGCTTATTGGATTGTTGTTGTAGTAGTAGGGTTTTAGGAACATCAACGACTAAGGCCATATTACTCCGTGTATACTGTCTCCAAGTTGCGTATGTCCTGTGTTCGATTTTCTGTTTGCTGGGAGAAACACCCAAGTTTCCAGGAGAAAAAGCCATGCTACCATTTCCTGAGACCGATTAACTCAGCCACGTTGTGAAAAAGGCTCAGATTCCTCACGTTATCGATGGGACTCGATTTACTGGATTGTAAATTCACTTCAGAGTAGCAAGTTGTCAGCCTGTAGTAGTAATCTTTCTAATAGCTTGCTTAGAACTGATAAAAGTACTATAGGAACTTGGCTCCATTGGAGGGGTCTCCGGATTTTTCAGAATGAGCTGAAATTTTGCCTGCTTCCATGTTTCAGGAAATATTCCTGTTGCTAAGTAATTGTAGAATAATTCTAGTAAGTGGTCTGGGTAGCTTTCAATGAATTTTTTGATAACTTTGATCTCTAGGAGATTGTGCCTAGGACATTTGTCTTGGTCCTGTCAAATACTGCTCTTAGTTCATCTACGGTGAAATGTTTTTCTGTGCTGTTACTGCTAAATAAGTCGTTATCAAGAGAGGTTTGAAGTTGATCAGACGTCAAGAACTGACTATCGGTTTGGAACAGGGCATCCAGTGTATCCTCTCAAGTATCGGTTGGAGTACTGTCAGTCATAACAGTAGTATTAATGATGGAAGTTTAATAGTGACGATCTGGAATACTATGCTCCACGTAACCGCTGTTGCTGTGCCAGGATTCATTTTCCTTTTGTCAAATTATGATTATGTAATTCCTCAGATTTAAAAAAGCGTTAGAAGAATTAAAGAAATAGATTCGAAAATGGAGTGAGTGCGGAAGTTTTATGTTCAGCATGCTCTTTGTTTTTGTGAGCTGAAGATTTCATGCATGACTTTGCATGACTTTTCCAATAGTAATAAAAGTAACACTCAAGAAAACTATAAAAACAGAACTTAAAAGGGGCAAGACAACGTAAGTAAAAAAAAATTCAAACGAAATTTAGAATCATAAACTTCATTTATATGATTTATTAGGATGCTTATTACAAGTAATATGGCATAACTGGGCTCCATTTTGAAAGCAACTAATAACGTGTAACTATTATGATTAAGTATAAGATCAGGCTGTTTTATGCATGTGTATATCAATACCTGGAAAATAAAACGCACAATTTACTCTCTCTGTTATTATATATTTCAATAGAATTTGAACAATTTGACCCGATTTCAGCTGCTTCATTTTCTACCAGCTACTGTCACATTTTTAATAATTGCTTTGTAATCCATTTACTTTAAAAGCTTTAAAATGTGCCACTAGTACAAAAGCTACTAGTATGTTAGGTATATGGAAATGAGTTACACAAGTGAAAATAGTAAGCTGCGATGCTAAGATGGTATAGTTAAGTTCTAGCATCAAAAATGTAGAAGCTAAATAGTAAGGACAAAGGGAGAATAGGTAATGGCTGCATTCTTAACAGAAGTTCTTAATAACCGCGTCAGTTTCTCGTATTATATTATATTTCACAAAATTGTGATATCCATGCTTCCAGGTGCTGTTTTCTGATTTTATCAGATCCAGGTGCTGAATCCGATTCAGCTGCTGTTTAGGTTATGGACACTCTTCTGCATTTTGTTCTCATAAAACTGACTTGTGGGCATTGTGCCCAATCAGGGCACGTTTACAAGGATTGCATTAATTGTAAAAGACGTGGAAGGATAAGTGATCATTATATTAGAGATCCAAATGTCCTGAGTTTCTCAGAGCTATGGAGGCTGCAAGTACTCGTATCCGCAATGAGTAGTTTGAATTCAGTAAATGTTAGCTGTGATATTCCAAGAGTATATTTTAAATGTATGAAACTAAATGGACAGAGCTCCAATTGTTATGGATGAGGCCAGGGTAGTCATGATTGAAAACAGTTTCGATATATTGTTTACATGAGCCTTATGTTGGAGTATTTGCTGGCTCATATAGGGTGACAGGTTTTCCAGTATCTGCCAATGTGATTCATACCAAGAAGGTCAAGCCTAAAACTGCAATAGTGATATTAAATAAAAATGTAAATGTGACAGTGATTTCTAGACTCTGTACTGAGTTAGTTACATTATTCATATTAATACAGTGGTTGTCTTTTTATATTGTATCAGCTTATTTTCCTCCAAGTGTGAGTATAGATTGTTTCATCCAACTATTGGAACGTGTTATGGGTTTTATTTCTGGAGAGGATGTTCTTCTAGCTATGCATGTTAATGCTAAATTCCATATGTGGTATAGTAACACAGCAGATACTAGGGGAGTTCAAATGGAGTAATTTATTCTGAGTCAGAATTTGAACATATTATATTTACTTGACAAACCATACACTTTTGATAATGTTCATGGGAGCTCTAATATTGATATAATCTTGGCTTCTTACCAATTAAGTAGGAGATTATTTCATTGGGATGTAATTACTAATTTTACTAGTAGTGATCATAGGTCAATTGTTTTATTTTAATTTGATGGATGGACAGTTGGTTGAGACATTTGCAGGAGTGCTCAAGGTTTAATTTTAGGAAAATTAATTGGGATAGATTTGATAGTTTAATTAGG
This sequence comes from Mastigoproctus giganteus, assembly GCF_048544385.1. NCBI lineage: Eukaryota > Metazoa > Arthropoda > Arachnida > Uropygi > Thelyphonidae > Mastigoproctus > Mastigoproctus giganteus. Next base: position 150,784,250 of record NC_143578.1, on the reverse strand, counting down.
AGTAATATTACAAATTAAGTTAAACACAGTTTCTATAAATTGAATGCACTTTAGTTAGTTGATTTTTTTTTCAATCAGTTATGCATAATGCCTTGAGCTTTCCTGCAAGAAGGAGAAGAGATGGGGCATACAATGTACCATGGTGGTCTAATGAGATATCTATATTAAGATCAGAGATGTTTAACCTGAGGAAAAGGTATCAGAGATTGAGAAGTCGGGGTATGGCTGAGGCCCTGGTTAGTAGGGAACTTTTCAGAATTAAAAGGAAACAGTATCATAAGGCAATCTCAATATCATAAGGTATTCTCATAAACTCAAGGCATGGCAAGATTTAGTGTTGTCTGTTGTATTATACCAATCACAGGATATGGAATCCTGTGATTGGTATACAACTATCAGGTCATGATAGTGATTATTGATCAGTTATTATTAATAACTGAGATTACTGATCAGAGATTATTGATCAGTTATTATTAATAACTGAGATTAATGAAATTCCAGATGATCGCTTTCCACTGGGAAAGCGATCATCTGGAAAGTCTGCCCGGTGCCCATCTACACCACGAGGAGGTGGACCACAACTAAGTACGTGGAGGTGGGTCATTTCTACTCAAGAGGTCCAAGAGCGGACAAAGCTAAACCCACAGAGAAAAATACATGCTATATATATATATATATATATATATCAGTGGACTTTTCATTTGCATTTGACCACTTATAGTGGTCAAGCGTTTTGTCTTCCCACATGGAAAGACTGTGAGAAGCATTTGGTCACAAATACTGTGGTCTATATTTTTGGACCACAGTATTTGTTCAGTTCATAAACCTAAATCTAAAAAAAACTGAAAAAAAATTCATGAACTGTAAAGTTATTTTACGAAAAAGTACATACAACGTTACTTTTAATTATTAGTAATTTTTTTTAAATCTTACGACGACCAAGGAACGTTTAGGGTAAAGGCTTTATTGATACTGGCGCTGCAGGACGTAATTGTACTTATGATAATGTTTTTTTCGTGTTAGATTTAGTTTTGCTAAGGTCAAAAAATTAAAAAAGTACAATGTAGGAGTCAATTCGACTCTCGCATAATATGATTCCTTTACTCTTACAAGGTTTTTCTACCTTGTTACGTTATTTGAAGGGATAACACACACACAAGAAATGAGCATCTCTCCAAGTTGTCAAGCGAGGCGCTGCAAAAGCTTATGGAAGTTGGCCGTCTGTACTTACTAATCTGTGGCTGGGACGCTGTGTGCTCTGTCGCTACAATATTACGAGACAACACACACGACACTCACCACCGGCGTCGACCACATGTTGCTGTCCCACGTGAGACCTTTATCTGGTCTCACGGGAGACTCGGGACACCAAACAACAGCAGCACTTGATAACCGTATTGTCTGTTGTCGAGATATTGTTATTTACACATCTTGCCGCAGTAATTATTCCACGTTCGAAGTCGGAAAGATCTCGATGCCATGCACACATACAGTTAAGATTTTAAAGGTACTGAAAATAATAACTTGTAACCTGTCACCTTTACTTGGTATTTCTCATGTCTGATTAAAACGAAGTACTTCATATGGTCACTTTCCTTACTGGCCACAAAAGTGTAGTTAAAATTATGGAAGAGATTTTTCCCTTCCACACATACATACTGACATACATTTCCCTTCCATCACACATACTAAGTGATCACTGAATTATGACCACCTACCTAATACTTCATAGGTTCAGCAGCTATCCGACCTGGCATTCATTCAACAAGATGTCGGAAGCGTTCGGGAGGTATGGCCAACCAAGTTGTGCGTAATGCGGTCAGCAATGCAGGTAATAGAGGTGATCGGTGGAGTTCGGAGGCCAATCGATATGCTGGAAGTCAGAACTGTGTTCCTCAAACCATTCCTGCACATTAAGTGCCCGATGGCTCGGCGCATTGTCATCTTGAAAGACGCATCGCCATTCGGGAAAAAGTGTAACACAGCAGGGTGTACACAGTCAGAAAGCAGTTGCCGATAGCGGAGACCACTGATACATTGTTCCACATAAACCAGCGGTCCAAGTTCCTGCCAGTGAAACATGCCCCACACCATACCTCCACCGGCCTGCACTTCTGATACCTCCACCGGCCTGCACTTTTGATACCATGCATGATGGATCAAGAGCCTCATGTTGTTGACGCCATATCCGTACACGGCCATTCACGGTGTCGAGTAAGGAGAGGATGCCGTAGGGGTCGTCTGCTGGTATAGCCCATACATGCCAGCCCATACGCATGGTCATGCCAGATGTTGTTCCGGGTTGGCCCATATTGTATTGGGTAGTCAACTCTTCAACAGTGCTGCGCTTGTACGAGTCGTCCGACCCGGCGCTTACCTCTAACATCAACCTTTTGCAGTTTTGCCGTTGGGTCGTCGTTTTACCATTTTGACGCCAGTCCTGGTACACTTCAACTACGGCGGCTCTCGAACACCCCACCACTTTAGCCGTTTGGGAAAGGCACCAGCTCGTCGAGCACCAACAATCTATCCTTTATCAAAGTCCGATAAATCTTTCCTTTTACCCATCACTCTCGGAATTTTTACTACCTACTCAACTACTGACACCTTATCTGTGCTACATAGATCGACTAACTCCGCAATCTAGTACCTCACGTGGTCAACGGGTCGCATTCAATTTTCATAGGGATGGTCATAATTCAGTGATCACTCAGTGTATAAGCTCTTGCTAAAAACTTAATGACAAAAATAATCGGTAATATAAATCCTTTCTATAAATAATTCACGTTTATTCTCTAAAATAACTGAATACAGAAAATGTAAATAAAATAAAACCTTTGTCCAAGGTTTCCACTACTAGGGAGATCCGCCAAAGCTTTACCAATATTCACAATGGATGACCCGACATCCTCATTCCATGCTGTCGGTCCTAGATTTCTTTACAGGTACAGTACCAGAGACTCCAAAAATGGCTCTTTGAAGAATCAGTTGCCTTACGCGTATTGCTCGAGGTGCAAACTTTGGCTGGTCCGCTCTCAACGTCACCTTGAGGGATAGTAGTCTTTATCATCGTAATATTGCCGTCCATTGTGCAACGAGTTCATTGTGGCTTCATGTTATCTATTTTCATGGAATGCTTCATTTGGCAAATATAGTACTGCTTATGCACTGCCGAGCTTTCAGTTATTATGGACATGCATTGTATCTTAGTAGAGTGCATACGAAAAATAATGGAGAGATATTTTAACTGCATTTTTTGGTCAAAGTAGGTAAAGTGGAAGATAGTACCAATATAATGTATTGCATTTTAACCAGACATGAAAATAACGAGTTACGAAGTTGACAGTTAAGTAACAAGTTATTATTTTCGATAATGATAATTTTTTTTTTAAAATCTCTGTAACATACATATAAGTTAGTGCAAATGCATCATGTCTATACTCAGTGAATTTACCGAAGTTATTATAGTGGCATCATTTCATTACTTCACAACGAGTTGCCTATTCAGTTATACTTTGAATAAGTAATGCTTCCTCAATGGAGAAGACTGTTGTTACTTAGTCTCAGTGGATACCACCAGCACCCATACGGCTGTTTCAGTGAATTTGGCCCTTCATTCACCATACCATCAGGGTCCCTATCCACCCGCCTATTAAGGGCCAAATAGCCCTGAAACGACCGTCTGGGTAGTGGTGGTGGTGGTGGTATCCACTGAGAATAAGTAACAATAGTCTAATCTATTGAGGAAGCGTACTTATTCAAAGTATAACCGAATGAGAATTCACTGTGAAGGTTTTGACAACATTGAGATTCACGTTACGTGAGTTCGAACTGATCCTTATATATATATATATATTTTTTTTTTACTCTTAGTAAAACTAAATCTAAACGAAAAACTTTGCCACAGTACTCCGTAGTCTTCCCCTAGACTGATGTACCTTTTTCTGTCATTACGTGATATGTTAATTTGGTTTTTTGTTGAAGTGAAACTTTAGACGCGACCCAGGCAGTTTTCACATGGGAGTAACCTGTGTCCGTGGATTGACAAAAATCGCCACGAAAATGCGACACGAAATGATTCATCTCTCCCCACCATTGTACCAGGCATGAGCGAAGCGGTGCTGTACATAGCATGACGCAATCAGTACCCCCCCCACAGCACGGACACGGTGCAACTCGCAGGCGTGTCGCGTTTACGTTTTAAATCGTTATATCTCAGTTTCTAGCAGTCCGATTTTAAAAATTCAAAAACCAAATTATTTCTTTTGTCATTCTATACCGTATTTAATAAAAAAATGGAAAAAAAAAATTCGGTGGTCGCACCGCCAGGGCGGTGCGACCACCGAAACCACCACCATTGAGTACAAAAGAGAGATCTGTAAAAATTTTACAATAAACTTGTAAAACAATTGTAAAATATTAAGCCACTGTAACATTGAAATAATGAACTTTTCAAAAGATTCTAAAGAAGTTTCACTTAACTTCCGCTATGCGTGCTCTGCACGCGCGCACACTTTTTTTTTCCTTATGTATTATTTTTATACATTATACATGCACTGTTTTGTCTATGGAATCTCCATTTCATACTCGTATATCAATGGCAATTTGCTGCGATAGATATAAAGATTACGTATTTATTTATTATCATACGTCATATTTAAGAAGTGGACATATACGAAGAATTGTTCCAAGCAGCTGTTATTTATTTAAAATAAATGCCATTCTCCGTTTTAAATAAATTATGTACAATATTCAATTATGTTCTACCGCGCCCGTATCGTGTAGACTTTTGTCCTAAACTTCTTTGGGTGGAGTAAGATTTAAAAAAAATAAATAAATAAAAATAATTAAAAAGAACTTGGTACTTTTCGTGAAATAGCTTATGATAAATTTAAGTAAACGTAATTTCTTTTGTTTAGATTAAAGAATAAAATCGTGGAAAAAACCACCGTGAAACGTATGATTTTTAGACTATCAGCAATAAATATTCTAAACGCTACACAATTGTTATTAGTGGTGGAACTGATCCCGGTGGTGAACCCAAATCGTTTGGTTTGGTTTATAAACGTCACGTAGAGGCCGTTGAGCAATTTTGCTGTGGAGAGGAGGACAAAATTTTTGCCTCTCGGGCCATTATTAAGCATGATGTGAGAATGAGCCCGTATGCGGTAACGAAAATTTCACATCCTAATTTTAAATGTGACACTGGTATTATCAGCTGCTAAAAAACAACTTCAATGAAGAAGAAAATTCCTTTACCCATCTTGGCGGTTTTTCGGATTTTAAAAAGTATCCTGGCATCGGAAAATATGCATGTGAATATCACATAAACAGGCTCGAAGACAGATCTCAACACAGAAATCGGAAATGTACCTGATTTATTTTGTTGTTGGGACTGTTTGGGTCCATTGTAATAATTGTCCTCTGGTTTTAATAAACTAATTAAATAATTCACGTGGTAAAGTGTCTTTACTAAACTTAGTAGTAATTTCGCGTAATGTCCTTCTGAAGTTTAATTTGTTCAAAGTAAATGTCATCAAAAAGTGATTTGGATAGATCCCGCAAGTTTCATGATTATAATTTTATGTAAGTCGTTCAATAACAATCTAAATATGATGAGGAATAAACCTTACCTAAATGGTAATGTAAATCCAAATTAAAAATCGCTCACTGCCGTCAAACAATTAAATAATTTACCATCAATGAATTATTTTGCGTGTTGAAACCGTTGCTTCGCTGTCACTGCCACATGGCAGGGTGCATTGTCCTTTTGGAAGCATGCCCGGGAACATCACCAAAAAATTTCTGCCAGCGCTCTTGGAACAGTTTTGAACACAAGATTCCTGTAGGAAGTGGCATGGAACTACTTTCAACTTCCTGCAGGGGGGCTGCGTGTAGTACACAAATGTTCCCCTCTACCCTACGATCAGTCCTTGACATTTTATTCTTTAAACACTACAGAATGGCGCCAGAGATGCACATGACTGTGAGACTAGTGATCCTTGATGTCACTCTCATAATCCACAACACCCAACCACATTTGTCAACAGTCCAGTTGGCTCTCTCTCTCTCTCCTCCCAAGCAGGACAACTTTTGGCATTGTTGAGTCTGATTCATGATTTACATTTTCTCAACCGTGAATACCCACTTTCTTTGTTACTTAGTATGTGGAAACGCTGGTGATGTCATTGCAGCAGTCGTTTCGTATGGTAACGAAATTCATTATAAATTCACGCAAATTTGCGGCAAGTCTGTCATGATCTTAATAGGTAGAGGATAAACTGAATAATGTACTTTGATAAAAAAAAAATCAAATGCCTACTAAACTTAATAGCAGTAATTAATGTATTCTTTAATTATATAGATAATCAGGCTAAGATTTAAGATAACTAATTGCATTTTAATAACTTCCATAACTCGTCTTTACTTGGCAGAGTTGATAGAACTAAAAACTGAATGGTTGTCGGATTCTTATGAGGAGGCGTCTTGCGTTTAGGCTGTGCGACGCCTGAATAAGAAAACTTGATTGTGAAAAAAATTTAACGTTCGGTTCGCATCACAGAGCGGAGGGATGAAGGGATTTTCTGTAGAGTATTTATTTTATTTATTTTTTTTTACCTTACTGCCCTTTTAGGCGGAGATAAGCATTAACGTCTATGCAAACCGTGCAGAAAGCGTGCAGTTAAATACGCAATAAAAATACTGATCCTTCATAACCTTGGTTACCTCGGTGCTTGTCATATACCCGCCCCGAAGCATCCTTCAGAGCTGCTATATTTTCTATTTTCACAATAAAATTAGGAACCTAATAGGAACGATAAATGTAATTTTTAGCAGTAACCTTTTATTTAAACAAAAAAAAGCCGATACTTCATGGTTACTTACAAAGCACAGCTACGAGGAGCTAAAGAAATCGAAGGAGAAACCAATGTTACAGGAAAGTCAATACAGGAGCGGGCGTGTGGCGCATTTCATACAGAAACACGAAGCCGTAAAGAATATTCTACAGTTATCTTCTTCAGTGATGCGGATGCATAATTTATATCATTTAATTCCCAATTACATTTAAAAACTGTAATTGGGAATTACTATTAAAAATCAATGATCCTCAAGAAGCACTGGACTGCTTTTACCAAATCATTAATGAAGTAACTAACAACCTTGTTCCATGCTATAGTGCTCCTGATCCAAATTACCCACACTGGTTCTCTAAGGAACTAAAATCCCTACTGGCAAAAACAAAAAACAAAAAATGCATAGCAGGTTTAAGACAAATAAGGAAATATGCCTTTACAATAAATATTCTTCCTTAAGAAGACAGGTTAAAATGACATTAAAACAGGACTACAACAAATACTTGTGCTTTGTCGAAAAAAGTCTTCGAGGCAAAAGATATGAAGCCTATATTCAGCTATTTCAAAGCAAAAAATCAAAATGCGGCTGTAAACACGCTAGATATTCTCGGTGATTTGTCATCTTTGTCTGAGGCAGACTACCTTGCTAGCAGCTTTGAAGAAATTTACAAAACAGATACAGCAGATGACGGGATGGAAGGTAACGAAAATTTTCCTCTCAACTACATTGATACACTAACAGCATTTGAAATCAACCAAGCAGAATTGTTGAGCACACCACAGTATGAAAAAGGACTTCACACGAGGCTCGGACGGTATCCCCACTGTCTTATGGAAAAAATGTGGAACCGCACTTGTAAAGCCATTACTTCTCTTAATAAAATTGGCATTCGAGAGTGGAATCTATAATCAACTGAAAAAGGCCTTTGTTACTCCTCTTTACAAAAAAGGAGACCCATCCTCACCCAATAATTACAGACCAGTTTGTCAACTGAATACACTCTCAAAGATAAATGAATCCATTGTAATGAAGCAGCTATTTAACTTTATGAAACTTAATTTGTCAGATCACTCAAACGGATTTATCAATGGTGGTTCCACCTGCACAGATATGATTTCGTTTGTCTCGAATATATCCCAGGCGCTTGACGAAAGAAAAAAGTCGACTCCATCTTCCTTGATTTAAGCAAAGCCTTCGACAAGGTAGTCCATCAGAGACTAATCAACAAACTGCATCACTATGGTCTCAGAGGACAGGCACTAAACTGGATTGAAAACTACTTGGAAGTAGAGAAATGTCCGTGACATTTAAAGGTAAAACCTCATATCCTTTTAAGCCTGAAATTGATCATCCTAAACGAAGCTCTTCAACGAGTTATTCAGTGGCTGAAGGAGAATAAAATGGCAGCCAATGAAAATAAGTGTGAGCTGATGAGCTTTGCTAATGCACACAAGAAAAACAAAATCTATGTTAGGCCAGCCCTAGAATTTGCCTCACAGGTCTGGTCCCCACATGTTGCTTACCAAAAATTAGAAATTGAAAATATTCAAAAAAGAGCAATCCAGTACGTTTTCTTTAAAAGTGGCCTTGAATACAATGAGAAATCCTACCAAGAGTGGTGTGTATTCTTTGGACTTGAAACGCTGGAAAAAAGAAGAGATAAAGCCGACTTACTCCTTCTTAACCAGCTGTTCAATGGTACCCTGAATTGCCCTCATCTCGTCTCACAAATAAATTTCAACGTACCGACAAGAGCGTGAAGAAACCATCCACTGCTGAAACCATCCTATGCGAGAACAAATTATGGATACTACAACTTCTACAACAGGACTGAAAGATCAATGAACAAAGCAAATGTGGAGATATTTGACACCCCCGGACACTGCAAGAGACAACTGAAATTGTTAACCTCATCCGTTACCTGACTTAAAATGGACTCTTCTTGCAAGTTCTAAGACTGATTGTGTAATGTGTGTGAAGAAATACCAGTGCTCTGCCTTACTCCTACCTGTTCACTTAAATAGGACGGATGATCCTACTTTTATTTTATCTTACATTTCAATTCATTAATCTTCTTATGTACATTTACTTCTCTCTTTACTTTGGAAATGTATACTCCAAGCTTCTGCTTTGTAGCTGCACCCTCAGGCACGTTTGATTGCTGTTTTGTAGCTGTTAATAATAATAATAATAATGAATTGTGAAGATACATTGGAGGATACTAAAATTAGCACTGACATAATTTTAACAGTTCAATTATTTCAATTTTTGGTTGGTAATACGCCTACTAGGAAGTATCGATAAGAGCAGTATCTTTTATATGGATTTTTATATGGCACCCTCTTGACCTATAACGTGGAGAAGAACAATAGGCCCTACCCACTTCATACTCATAATATGGAATGAGTGAGTGAGTAAGGAGAGGGAAGCTTAGAGTAGGGATGGCCGGCTTGCAGCATGTGTGCCACATCTCTATTTGGGAACAGTAGCGTAAAAAATTATACAACTGATTCAATCGATTTTAAAGATCATAAATAAAGATAAACGCATGCAGTTTAAATTTTGCTTTTATTGCCAGAAATTATGATCCGGGTTTCAATGTGACAGGAACTTATGGTTCATATTTACGGCCTTTTAGCGTAGTTAAGAAGGGGGAAGTTAGTGAGCTCCTCATGACATTGATGCTGTATGGACGAACATATGTTTGTTAATCTATATTAAATTCTATTTTATAAATAGAAAACTATTTTAATTTTTTTTATTACAAGGGCTTGGTGTAAACTACCTTTACTTATTACCATATATTTAGGCGCTGATCAGTAGACATGTACATTGTCTTATGGCGCCGATCAGTAAGGAGGGATGGAATTATTGATTCCAGTAGCTTCGGTGTCTGCCCATGGGTTGCACGCGAGGCATTTCCGACATAATATATGGCCAGCTGCTGGAAAAGGTTAACTACCCATAGCTTAGAGTATGACCCTGAGCCGTCCATTGTTGTATCCCTTACTATAGTGTAAATTATACAAACTGCTCTCCTAGCCATGACTTAATGAACTGCTTGTTTGAAATTGTTCGGAGAGGTAATCCGTTTCAATTTATAAATATTAGGCTGGATATATTAGAAATTATCAAAGTATCCCGCAAAGTAGTTATAGTTATTAAACTGAACCCGAGTTCGCATTCATCTGCCGAACAAAGCAATATTGAAATTGTTCTTAGTTTTTCTGGAACAAATTAACATTTTCACTAAAGTCGTTTAAGTCAAAATCTTTGAATTGCAAGAATTTCATCAACACTGTAAAGGCTGCAGGATCGGTTCTTCTCAAATAGTGCATTTCCTTGTTTTTATTCTTCTGGGTCTAGAGTAGAAATAATTATATCCTTTTAAGCAGTTTTTTTTATTATTCGAATCCGAGCAAAGTCTTTATTTTATCTTATGAATAAGCTGGTATTTTTTTCTCAGTTGCCAATTTGTGAACTAGAAAGATATTTTTAAATATTAATTTCTCATTGACTTAATATTTAGTTTTTCATGTGGTTATATCTTTAAAATTTTAAATTATTTTTGTTCTTTTCTTGAGTATTCATCTCTTGGGAGCGTGTTATTCAATGTTGATTAAAAACGTTTAAACTTCGAATGAGATTTTGAAATGGTAGTGAAGAGCTTCATAAGATGTCCATATAGCCTTTACTATCCTGAAACTACTACAAACCCGACTCATTCCAAGAACATGTCCTACACCAGCTGTTCTCAAACTTTTTCGTCAGCAGGCCAATATTGTGGGTTGGCCGCATATCGGGTTAATGCTGTGATTTCACTGATATGTATATTAATTACACAACATATATTAGAAAACAACGCTCTGAATAAATTTCGATATAATTGGCAAAAAATGTACATAAAATTAGCCAATTTTTACATGAAACCCTGAATGAAATTAAGCAACACAAAATTTTATGTTAATCGTAAAGCAAAATGAAAAACAATTAAAGGAACATTGATCACAAATTTAGATAATTGAAAATAATACAAAGAAATATTTATGAATTGTAGAAAAAAGTATAACAGTTACAAGAAAAAAGTATAAAATTTAATGTTTTTTAGCATGTCATTTATGGAATTGATTTTTGTTTGAGATTATTTCCATCAGTCTGGGTTCTAAAGGTGTTGTGCATACGTAAACATTTAAACTTCGAATGAGAGTTTAACTTCATCGAATTAACGGATAGACATGCGAGATGACTATCCGTTAATTTGGATTTTAATTTAGACTTTCTTCATCAAACTCTTATCACGATAAGATGCCTTTGCTTCGGTGCTCTCTTGTAGATTAATCAATTCCAGTTGAACATTTACAGGGGCGTTCTCTGGATCATATGAAAACGGATCTTGGAAAAATAATTGATTTTTTTCCATGATATTTAAAATCTAAGAAGCACCGGTCAAATTCTTCTAATTACGCGTTGAGTGATTTTGTTGTACTTTTCTGGCAGCAGAATATTTAAAACCTCAGCTGATTCATTCGAAAGAATCTATCTTCTTCAAAATGGAATAAATTGCTATTTACTAGTGTTTTTGAAGCAAACTTATTTTTCGGCTTGAAGCCTTCACATAATCAAGCCTTCACATAAGCCTTCACAGTATCCCTTCGCAAATATTTCCTATCTGCTCTTTAAACAATGGGCTTTCTGGGTTGTTTATGAAATATTTACTTTAAGCTAATGGAGAGGTATTGAATATATTAAATAAAACAAAAAAAATTAATTATTGACAATTAGTTATTTCTCATTTTTGAAAGGTAAATACTATTAAGAATTGTGTGAGACACACGCATTAACTCTGCGTTGTGAGAGACACGCATATTAACTGAAATTTAAGTAGAAAAGACACCAAAGAGTCACGTAAATTAGGACAATTTGTGTCCCAATCCGTGTTTTTTTATTATTTTTTTTTTTTTGAAATTTCATTATATATACATAAATAACGTTGACTGGTGTGTGTGTGTGTGTGTGTGTGTGTGCGCGCGCGTTTATAAATGAATATGGTAAAGTTTGTCGAGACACCGAACAATTCAATTTTCTGCTCTACTTTGACTATGTTCCTATTCCTCTTTGGAAATCATTTTCAAGTTTAAAGAAAATAGAAAATAATTAACGGTTTTTCACTGCTCTCCTATTTTCTGTTTTTCTTTAGACATAAAAAGGAGGACAGAAAATTGAGTAGTCGGGTGTCTCGTCATAAACTTGCAATTATATAATTATGTTATACTTAATGTAATTTATGTATATATGATTAAAATTTCCTCTATAAACTCACAACTTTGCAGCAATTTACATGCTCTTGATTGCCTTTTGTTATTTAATGCTAAAGAAAAAATACCACGTGATTTGATTTATAAATTTTACTTTCAGTACACACACTAAAGTACACACACTTTCACACTAAAGTACACACACTAAAGACTAAAGGTAGACATCCCAGGCAAGCAATTCCAACACTGAAATTCGATTGTTCTCTGGATTCTTACTGAATCCTGTCTGTCTACAGACCGATATAAGGGAGCATATCACGAATGCGTACTGAGCGTTAGAAGATTTGCTGAAAGCCTTAAGAGATTAATTCATTTGGAATCTGTTGGACTAAAGACAGAATTTCATACAGTTCAGAAACATGTAGCCCATTGTTTAGCCACTCGATTCCTCCACTTTTTTTCTTTATTAACATTTTTCATCATATTCTTTTCTTAGTACGAATATTAGACTAGGTACGGAACAGCACTATATGTTCGTTGCGTAATTTGAGATTTGTATTAAAGTCACGGCCTAGTCAAATTTTCTGAAAAAGTGCAATCATAATTTAATCCCTAAAAGCTTTATATTAAAAGATAAAACTTGAAAATCATTCTTTTCGCAGTCTGCATATAGTTAGCTATTTCGTTCGCCAGTAAAAGACCTGAAACCATCCATATCCTGTAATGGCAACAGTGGATAAAAATATTCTAATCCACATCAAACAGTTTGTCAGTTTCGAAGATTTTGAAAGTTTTCACAGATGATTAGCTACTAAACTTAATTTATTATGCAAAAATAAATCGCCATCCTTCGATCTTATTTCACAAATGTTCAGACAGGTGTTTCTTAGTAATAAATGTTCGGTATGCAGTTGGATAACAAAAAAAAAAAAAAAAAAAACCACTTCATCCATCCCTGCCCTCCACGAATTTGTCTCGTTCTTCCTTGAATTTATTCGAAACCATCCACTACCACAACAGATGGAAGCCAATTCCAACAATGGCCAAAGGCAAACTTCTGGACATCTATCCTACAACCATCCTTCCTCAACTTGAATTTACGCCTCCCTCATGTGTGTAGTCTCAACAAGAGGAAGAATGCCAATAACATTCAGCTTACTCAATTGATTCAAGGTTTAATCCTCAATCAGATCACACCGAAGGTGTCTAGTCTCCAGACACTGCAATTTGCAGAATTGAAGCCGTTCTACGTAAGAGTACCGTTTTGTTCACTTCACCAATTTGCGCCCGTTCCAGCAAAAAAAAAAAAAAAAAAAAAAAAAAACCTAAAGTGAGGCCCCCAGACCCGTATACGATACTCTAGATGCGACCTAACCATTGCGTTATGCAAAGGGATAATCACCACCTTATCCCTACTAGCAAAGTTTCTGTATATCATTGACAAAACCCCATGAGCTCTCCTGGCAGCACGTCTGTACTCCGAGAATTTCATATCTGACTGCACAATTATTCCCCCCCCCCTCATTCTCTTTCACTTTCTACTACCCTGACTGTAGTTCCACACAGTTGATAAGTTACTCTGAGATTACTGCTACCCATATGCAGTACTTTGCATTTGTCACAGTTAAACTTCACCTGCTATTTCTCGGCCCATCGACCTAATTTTTCTAAATTTTGTTGCACCAGAGGCTTATTCCAACAATCAACTACCCGATGGCTGAAGGCAAACTTGTCGTCATTACTATCGTTAACCACCCTGCCAACCTTTGTATAATATGAAAACTTTGAAATTAAACCTGATATACCTTCATCAATATCATTAATAAATATTGAATAATGGGCCCATTAGTCCACGAAGAGCAGTGTCCATTAATAACCACTCTCCGTCTTCTTCCACTTAACCATCCCTTTATCCACAGCAGTACCTTTCCCTTAATGCCACACTGCTCCAGTTTGTGCAGCAGTCTTTTATGTGCAACAGTATCAAAAGCCTTCCTGAAATCCAAGTACTGTATATGATATCAGAATTATTTTTTGCATCGCGTTCCTTGGTCACTGCTTCATAGTAACCTATCATATTGGTTAGACAAGGATGCCATTTAAGAAGTCCAAGCTGGTATAATTGCATTACTGTCCAGATGGTCTTGCATTACTTCTTTAACCAATCAATCCATTATTTTCCCTGGAACAGATATTGAATTGAAATTGAATGTAGTTCTTATCTTAATGTTTTCAATTCTTAGGCAAATCGATGGTATTGCACCGACTTTTGCAAAAAAGCCGGCAATCAGGCACGAGGATATTGGCCGCCGCCTTCTCTTCGAATGTTAATCATAGACGTTAATCTGAAAGGTTTGTAATTACTCATATCACTATTTGATCCCCCATTTATGAATTGGAGATAATTCGCGCATCTCTAGTCTATAGCGACCTCCCCTGAATCGAAGGATGCTCCCATAATTATGGCTAAGGGTTTGCTCACCTCCTTGGCTGTCTCCCTTAATATGATTGGATAGATCCCATCCACCCCAGGCTTTTTATGTTCATCTTGAACAATTTCTCTTCCACTTTGCTTTCAGTTATTACAAAGTCATTTACTCCCCGTTGGGAGTTGATGAACTTCTGACATCCCCTCCCTTAAAGAACTCGTGTATAAATGTAGATGCAAAATACCTATTCAATTTGTCTTCAACCTGAACAGGGTCATCAACAGTTAACCCATTGACATCAAGTGGCCCAATGTGATTCAACCCCTTCTACTGTTAATATAAGCATAGGAGTCTATGCTGGTTTTATTGGCATTCTTCGCCAGAGACTTCTCATAATCCACCTTAAGTTGCCTATTCTCCTTTGTGACTTTATTACAGGCTAATTTAGATCTACCATAGGCTTCTGTATCATTTAATAATTTATATGCATCTCATGCACTTTCCTTCTCTGCCACATGTCTCGATAGTTCATCTGACATCCGTTTAGGCTCTTTGAACAGTATTTCTTCTTTGAACAGAGTAATTGGTATGAAAATACTAGTAACTTCTTGATTACTTCTCTGATTGTTTCCCACTTAGAATTTGTTGTTGGTATGAATATCATCAGTAGGTCCTACTGCAACACTGCATAGAATTTAAAAACTGTCTGAGATTACTGTAGTCACCCTTCCGAAAGCAAAAAGCCTTTCCCTTTACAGTAGTTATGTCTTGTATTAAATTCCACATTAGTATACTGTGATCGCATGCTCAGCAATAATCATTTTTAATACTCAGATCCATATTTTCCACTCCACCTTGGAAAATACGAATCTGTGATAATATTTTCCACATGGTTCGCAATGATTTTTCCGCTTTCCGTTATAAACCTCAGCACTAGATATATCTTTTTAGAGTAAAAAATATCAGATCTTCATTCTTGTACAAGTTTTAATATTAAAATTATATTTCTTATGAAAGTTTTTATAATTTTTGGCATTTACAGTATTTTAAAGTTAATACAGTATAATCATCGAGAGGTTTATTTTTATATTTGTAACATGTACATTAATTATTTTTTATTATAAAAGATTTATGATTTCTGTTTTTAGATTATTAATGCAGTTCCTTTGAATGTAGTTCTTATCTTAATGTTTTCAATTCTTAGGCAAATCGATGGTATTGCACCGACTTTTGCAAAAAAGCCGGCAATCAGGCAAGAGGATGATGGCCGCCGTCTTCTCTTCGAATGTCGAATTCTTGCCGACCCCAAACCTGTAGTGTCATGGTACCATGATGGAACCCTAGTTGAAGCCAAGGGGCGACATAAGGTGAAGAGAATTGTTTTAACTTTAGGTTAAGAGTACCAAAGCATTTTTTTTTTTCGGATTCGTTATGGGCACTATCAAGTAATATTCAGTTCTAGACCAAGAGTTCACATTTCTCCATACACCATTAACTTAACAACATTTAAGTTAAAAACTTTCTACTTTTGGTTTTATATCCTTAGTGTCCTCCTTTGCTATCTGATAAGCAATTTCTGTGATGAATTTCAACTAGGAAGGCAAACAAAGAATATAATAGTTGAATGAAAATGAAGTTTTGAGTGTTTAAACTTCAGTTGTCTTTCTTCGTGCCATCCTCTCGTTTGCATCGCAGCCTATAAAAATTTGATCCACTGTAATTATTTATAAGCAGTTCTGTTCTCACCTGTGATGGACTCAACTTTTTCATATAATTGACATAAAATCGGACCAAAAGGGATCCTGAGTTTAGAGGATTGGCTTGGCGATTCGATCAAATCACATGGTGTGGACCACCCCGTGACTTAA
This sequence comes from Mastigoproctus giganteus, assembly GCF_048544385.1. Taxonomy (NCBI): domain Eukaryota; kingdom Metazoa; phylum Arthropoda; class Arachnida; order Uropygi; family Thelyphonidae; genus Mastigoproctus; species Mastigoproctus giganteus. The sequence goes on along the minus strand of NC_143578.1, from coordinate 150,767,843 downwards.
GGTTTGCCTATTATCATTCTCGATAACTACTCTATAAACAAGCTACGCTGAATACCTAAATGGCCTTCTTGCTTGTATATAATCAAGGTTACATCAGAAAATGCAAATCTATTGACAAAATATCAGGCATATCGGAAATAAAATTGAACGCTGTTTCACTTCAGTTCATTTTATCATCCTAATTGAAACCTCGTTAAGAGACTTGGAGTTGTTAAGATCATTAACACTTAACTTTGGTTGTCGAAAGGGAGAATAAATCGTTCACTTACCTCAACAAAAGAGGCGGAGAAATTTTAATCTTATTCCAGAGATATCTGAAAGTGACTACAATCGAAGACACGCAGTAAGTGTAAGTTCCCCAAACAGTTGAATTCTTGTGAATGTTTATAATGATGCGAGTAGTAAATTCTCTTAAAACAGAAAAAACAGCAGTACATTTTTGACTAAATGCTGTTAGAGACGTTGTAATTCATTTTGAAAATTCTTCAAACAGAGGTTTGAAGAATTGCGTACAAAGATCAATTGCCTGAAGTTTTTACGGAAGGGGTATCGCTTTCATATCTCACAGGCATCATGGAGGTTTCGTCTGACATCAGAATATAAAAAAAAAAAAAACAAAAATAAACATCAAAAATAGGTAAAGGTTACGTTACTGCTTTGGACTGATGTTTTTTTTAACACCTAACGAGGTAGGCAACATTGAATCAGCTGAAATGAAACCAAACAGACAAAATGACCAAGTTCTGCGAATACCTCATTGATAAGTATATCGATGAAGAAGAAGCTGAATTCCGTTCTGAAAACAAGAAAGAAGCTTCGAATGATCCATAATTGATTATGAAATCCAGAAAAACAAAATGACAATGAACTGAATCGAATTACTGTTAACAAAACTAAAGCTTCACTTATAGATTGTCTTATATCCAAAAATTCATAATGGAATGTACACTAATTTTAACTACAACCATCCCAATATTACAAATTTCATAGATATTTGTAAAAAGGATGCAAAAGAGAAATTTATGTAATATTAAACAGCATTCACAAACCGTACATAATCTAAAATCCAAAGAGCGTCATGAATTATTTGACTCGACTAATAGAAAAATACAAATGTGGAGAAATGGCACGCCTTCTCTTCTTTTGTGATGAGAAGGAATAAAATCTAAATAAAAAGACTGATAAAGGAAAAAAAATTAGGTAAATAAGAAAAAATGAAAAATAAAATATATCAGAAATATAACATAAAAACATTAGGTCCTTAAAAATATAACATTAGGTCCTTGAGGTTGTCACAGACATTCTCTCAGGTATGCCAGACAAGCTGTACTTGCTACCTGGGAGTCTAAAACGCTGATGGAACTGATATTCGGGTGACACTCAAATCAAGTGGACCCAATTTCGGCGAAGTCCGGACGGTCTGTGATAGCCAAATCTTCTGCTTGCACCTTCACGATGGTGGGACTGTTAGTAATCCTGGGTATAACATCCATGCACTAGTACATGGTGGGTGACCACCCAGGTGTGAACCAACGTAAGCAGGGGTCGAGGTGTGGCGCCCACGCCACATGGAGGAACGCCGCCCCTGTATGTTACCAGGCGGTACTAGGTGGTAGATGACTCATCAACCGGTGAAATACCATCACTTTGCTTATTGGAGGCTTGAAGTGGTGGAACCCATGTTTAGTCTCTAGAGCTAAGTTCCGGTCAACCCTTCCCTATCTCTTCCATCATGTAGTATGATTGATGACTTTTGAGGTTATGATGAACGTCGTGGCGAGATCCAATATTCCTTACATTTCAAGGGTACAGCTCTAAAACGGTGTTCGTAGGCCGGCCGCTAGTTAGTACACCGGACCGAACCTATTGGTAACTTCCGGATCAGCTAGTGTATAATCTTGCTACCTCTACTCTGCCAGATAGTGACTGGAGGGAGTCCGAGTAGTGTGTGTATGCGGGGAGCATTGTCGAGGCCACGTTATGTCAAGGATCTGGGTATATTCTTACCACGTGTACGCCATATCCAAAAATTTCATTACTTCATACTGCTGTATGAAGCATGTCCCGCCCACTTTTTCTTACTATTGAATACACCATGAATTGTCAAACTAATAGAGCAAGCTTATCTGCGAAAAGATCTAAACCTCCCAAACACTTCCTAATTCATTTCACAAATATACGTGGTCTCAATTCTAATCTCAACGATATCCATTTCCACTTGCAGTCTGCCAAACCCCATGTACTTTTTCTGACAGAATCTCAGTTATCGGTTGATTGGACAACTGCTCATCTCAGATGCCCAAATTATTCGCTGTATGATTCCTTTCGCCTCAAAGGCGGTACTTGTGCATATGTCCGTTCTGATATTCCCTGTCAGAGACTTGGCAATTTGGAATCTCCCCTTTTTTTAATCTCCTCTGGCTTAAAATCTCTCTACCTCATTGTGTCAAATTCATCTGTTGTCTCTACCGTTCTACCAACTCCACTAATCACTTGGAGCTCTTTGACTTCCTCTCTTTGCAACTTGCCTTTCTCCAGTCCAACTTTCCTAATAGTGAGGTAATTTCCCTTGGTGATTTTAATGTTCACAACTCCAGCTGGCTTCCGTTTTCTAGTCACTCCGATCCAGCTGGTCGAGATGCTGAGGCTTTTGCCTCACACTAATGACCTTGCACAGATTGTTCATTTACCAAAAAGAATACCGAACAATCCTAATCATACAGCCAACACGCTTGATCTTTTTCTCACAAACAACAATTCTAAGTACACGGTCGAAGTGAGAGGTCCTTTAGGCACTTCAGATCACAACTTGGTAATTCTCTTCTCCAATGGAGCCTTTATCTCATGGCTATTCCCAACCTCGTGTTGTTTGGCATTACAAGAATGCAAAATGCGATGACCTGCGAGACTTCTTTTCTTCTTTTCCTTGGTCGGATTATTGTTTCAAAACTTCTGATGTCAACGTTTGTTCAGATCGTGTCAGTGAAATTATTCTTGCAGGAATGGAATCCTTTATCCCACACTCCACTTTAAAATATTGTCCTTTATCTAAACCTTGGTTTTCCAATAAATGTGCTAAGGCTGTTCAAGAGAATAATGTTGCATGTCGTAATTGGCTTGCTTCTAATTCTTCAGTTTCATTTTCTACCTACACCAAAGCTCGCAACAATTGTAAAGCAGTTATTAATCAGTCCAAACTAGAGTTTGAACAGGCTAAGAGTAGAAAACTTTCTTCTTGCCCTAATGGTAGCTGAGCATTGTGGTCTCTTGCCAGAGCTATTGGCCGCAACTTTTACCTATCTCTGCTCCCATCTCTGTCCAAACCAGATGGTTCTGTTGTCACTTCAGCCAAGGATAAAGTTGACCTGCTAGCATCCCATTTTTCTTCCAACTCATGTATTAATGATCTTGGTAAAACACCTCCCACCAGTCCCAACACGCTCCATTCAATGCCTCCTGGGGTCTTCCGTCAAAAGGATGTCCGAAGTATTTTGACGAATCTTGATGCTAAGAAAGCTCCAGGTCCCGATGGTATTTCTCCACTTGTTCTCAAAACCTGTGCTCCTGAACTTACTCCTATTCTTTTCCGCCATTTTTCACTTTCTTATTCCAAAGGTGTTTTTCCTTCTACTTGGAAATTTGCTCATATCCAGCCAGTTCCTAAAAAGGGTGACAAATCCCTCCAATTATCGTTCCATTGCAATTACTTCTACTCTTTCTAAAGTAATGGAGAAATCAATTAGCCGCCAACTCTTAAACTACCTAGAAACCTTCCGCCTGATCAACGATAGCCAATATGGATTCCGTCAGTGTCGATCCACTGGTGATATTCTGGCTTACGTTACCCATTTATGGACTAATTCAATGGAAACACAAGTAGTTTCTCCACATCTCAAAGGCTTTCGATCGTGTTTGGCATAAAGGTCTTCTAAACAAGCTTCCATCTTAACAGCTTGCCAACTGTTTTTAGTAATTGGTTATCCAGTTTTCTTTCTGATCGCTCACTGAGGGTGATGGTAGATAGATTTCTGTCTTCTGACTTCTCCACTAATGCCGGTGTCCCCCAAGGTTCAGTTCTTTTTCCCAGTCTTTTCCTCTTGTATATTAATGACCCTCTTCCATTGACTGGAAATCCTATCCATAGGTTTGCCAATGATAGCATATTGCATTCCACTTTTCATTTTGATGAAATGTAAGTACAAAGAAATGTTTGTACTGTATATGCATATTAAAAATATGGCAAATGAAAATAAAGGTGATTGTAATGCGACACGTCCGGAAAGCCACAGGCCAAAAAGGAAGATAGCCGAAAAAACAGCAACCTACATCAGATAAAGGCGGGGAAATTTTTTTGCAAAAATACCTCGAAACGGGGAAGAGAGGCAAATATGCCAATAATAAAAATGAAATCTGATGATGGCAAAGTAAATTTTGATAAATATATCATATACTGTATAAATATTGATATAAATAATATATTGATATATATATATATATATATATATATTTTTTTTTTTTTTTTTTTTTTTATGAAAACCCCAAACACGAAAGGTATCAAAACCTAAACATGGGTTTCACCACTTTATATATATATATATATATATATATATATATATATATATATATATATATATATATATATATGATGTATTGGAAGCCTCATTTTAGGAAGGATGTTCAAAAGAGTGCTCTTACCAGGAAAGACTTCATTTCTGCACACTGCAACGCCTGAAGACTTGTCATTTATGAGATGATCTGATTCAGGTGTTTAAGGCTTTGAATGGATCGAGCAAGCTTAATGCTGATGGCTTTCTTCCCCTTTCTCAGACTACACACACGAGAGGGGCATAAAGTCGTGTTTAGACATGACAAATTGAGGAAGGACGATTGCGGAAATTTGCCTTTAGCCAGCGGGTATTGATTGCTAGAACAAACTTCCATCTGGTGTTTTAGAGGTGGGTAGTTTGAATAGATTCAAAATCTACATTTTAAATCTGCATTTCCCGCTTTCTCTACTAGTCCAGATAGAATTTCACCCATGCAAATCAGAAATATCCCATCTAAGGTTCTAATTAACTTGCTGCATATTTTTTTGTTGAGTGATCAAAATTTGGTCAAGTATCAACAAAATTGAAAATATGAACATTAATTGCAATAAATAAATTCTAAACATTCATAAATACGGCATTTCAGGCTACGCGCATAGCTATACAGCACTACTGTAGCACTGTATAGCTACGCGTGCTACTGTGTGCGTACGTTTGTTTGTTCAGGCAATGTCTCAGTCGAGAGCGTTTCATAGACTTACATAACATAAAGCAGTAACCACGCTGGCGTTACAGAGTTTTGTTCTTCATTTTCGCTACCCTGTCTTATTTCAAATTTATCCCCATTATTAATACTGTACAAAAAAGTGAACCAATACTACGGAGAGTGATTTTATTAAAAAGAAACAGCGAAGAGGAATAACATTGGAAACAAAATATGAGATCATAAGCAAACATGATCGCATTATTCATCATCATCAACTGATGATGATGAAGAATAAACATTCTCTAACATTTGTATGACATCAATAATTTCTTTATTATTATAATTTGCATGATTACAAAGGCTGTTTTCATTTATTTGGATAAATAAATCCAATGATTTATTTATCCAAATAAAGGATAAATTACTATGGCAAAATTTCATTGTTGATAACGTAACCCTGTTTTTAACATTACGGGTATGGAAAATTAATTTTCGCTTTACGAGCGCGCACTAGGAACGAATTACCTCGCAAAGTCGTAAAACCTGTGTACCTACACGACATAGGTTTTTATATTTATATTGTGAATAATAATTCCTTGATAAAAATGTAAAATAAGAGGTTAAAAAATGTTATGTTTTTGACTTGGAAAAATAAAGTACTAATAAAAACGATTTTAGTAGAAGCTTTTAACTTATTTTTTGTACAATATAAAGGTATAAGAATAAAATATAAACACTTAACAAAAAAAATATATATTGATGTTCGCAAGTTGCGGCAACGATAGTTTATTAGCGTTTATTCTTTACAAATTCAATAATGAATTTTCGCGATTTTTTTCTAAAATTATTTTATAATAAAAACGAAATAAACTCGTCCAAATATTTAAGTATTAGTACTACCTCCTGACATTGCATAAGCAATGTCAGGAAGTAGTACTAATACCTAAATGTGGACACAAAGGAGTAATTTTTGTGTTAAATCTATTGTACACCTTGATTATTATTATTATTATTTTTTTTTTTTTTTTTCAGTTATCTTTTCAGTATCATTCAATTACTGGCGTATGTGTAGAAAAGCATTAAAGGTCTGTGAGAAAATACTTTAATGAAAAGATGTTTTAGACCGCTGACCCAGTGCATTTCATTTAGTATTAGTATTAGCCACATGATGCAAGGAAGACTTATGCACCAGCAAAAAACAAAAAAAAAAATAATAATAATTAAATAAATAAATAATAAAAATAAGAAGAAAATTTTTAAAAATTAAATAATAAGAGAAAAGGAAATGAACAGCCTATGCGTTTCCCCCCTCCTGTTGGTAATTATCCAGCTGACTTTTGAATTTCCCTAAACTGTCAGCCTCTACCACCCATGTAAGTAACTTACTCCAGTAATTTATAACGTGCTAGCTAAAATAAAACTTCCTGCAATGCAGTCTAAAAATTTCTCCCGTAACTTGAAATTATGGCCCCTAGTTCTAGAATCATTTATAACTGTGAAAATGTCGTCTTTATTCATTTTACTTATGCTTCTCAGAGCCTTAAACGCCTCAATCAAGTCTCTAAGGTGCCTAGTTTCCAAGTCTCCAACCCACATACGAAGTCTTTCCTCATATGGACGTCCTTTTGCCGATCTCACCAGGCGAGTTCATCTGTCTTTGGGCCGTTTCAAGAAGCACAATGTCTTTCTTTAGATCCAGTCTCCATACTTGAACACGGTATTCCAAGTGGGGTCTTACAATAGCCTTATGTAATGGGATTATGACGTCCTTATCTCTACTAGCAATTGTTCGATAAATCATTGATAGGACACCATGGGCTTTCCGTGCAACCTATCTACAATGCTCGGAGAATTTCATGTCTGACCGTATCGTAATACCCAAGTCCCTTTCCTCCACTACCGGCTTTAGTTCAACTCCAAGTGTATAAGTTATTTTGGGGTTACTGTTCCCCAGGTGTTAGTACCTTACACTGTGCTGAATTAAAGCATAGCTGCCATTTTTCTGACCATCCCTGAAGTCTACTAGGTCACTCTGAAGAAGCTCTGCTTGGCGGTGATCATTAACTACTCTATCAATCTTCACATCATCTGCAAATTTAGACATCACGCCCTCTATCCCTTCATCGATGTCATTTAAATCAAAAACAACAGTAGTCCTAATTATTGATAATTTGGGAACCCCACTTCTTACGTCAACGCAATCTGAGGAATAGCCATTTATCACAACTTTCTGCTCTGAAGCCATCCAGTTATACATCTAAGAATTTTTCCCTGTGATTCCTACCTGTTTCAGCTTATAAAGTAACCGCTCATGTGGGACTGAGCCAAATGCTTTGCTGCAATCCAAATAAACAATGTCGAAATTATTCCCCAAGTCCAGCTCTTGAGTGACCCTGTCAAAATAGCTAACCACATTAGTTAAACATGCTTTTGCGTTTACAAAGCATAGCTGCCATTGCAATTCTATTTCTATCTAAATGATCCTGAATTCCACCCTTGATCATTGTCTCCATGATTTTCCCTACTACTGAAGTTAGACTAACCGGCCGGTAATTTCCCACTTCACTCTTAGAACCTTCTGAGATAAAGATCAACGAAAGTATGTTGTTATTATTATTTATTTTTTTTACCACATACAGATTAAACAGGATTTTCAGCGCTACTCTGTATACCAGAAGCAATGGAAACTTGAGCTGTTCTGTCTTTTCCCAAGAATTGGCCCTTTCTGCGCTAAAAAAGTTTCGGGCGTTATTTTTACTATCTAAATTACCAACCAATCACTAAGCATTTTTCCGCTAAACCTGACAAATGTTAAGTGATTGGTTGGTAATTTAGATATTAATTGCATGCCACCTCTTCTCGCTGTTTTTTTTTTTTTTTTTTTTTTTTGTTATGAAGCCTCAAATTGACAATTTAAAACAATCAAAACAAAATGTAACTGCGAGTATTGGTTTGCCTCAAGATTCCTCCAGCCATAATACTCAAATAAAGGAATATATTTGTTTATATGAAATGGTGAGAAATACTGTTTGAGAACTCATTCCAGAATATACGATAAACAAGCCACGTGCACATGAAATTTAGGACTCGCACGTACAAAAAAAAAAAAAAAGTGTCAGTTTTTCTTTTATAGTTTTTTTATATTAAAGCTGAATAAAATAATTTAATGTTTTACTTAATTAAAGGTTACATTAGAAAAAGATGGGAATTCCTACTTTTCTACATTGGAGATCACAGATGTCACCATAGAAGATGGTGGAAAATATAAGGTTACTGCAAAAAACGAACTTGGAGAAAGCAATGCAACTATAAGTCTAAATTTTGATAGTAAGTAGTGGCTTTTAATTTTTTTATATAAATTATAGATCCAGAAAATTTACAATATTATCTTTATTTAGTTGCTCAAGCCCACCATACACAGCAAAAGATTATTTTTCAGTAATACAGATATATATGCAAAATTCAAATACTATACAATTAATTAAACGCGTATCCTAACTAATAGCTGAGGGTTCGGTGTCCTTGCTTTCAATAAAATCGGGAACTTCATTTTAGGAAGGACAAAGGTCTGTTGGAAAGTATGTAGAAAAGCAAACATTACATAACTTCAGCAAACATTGTGTAAACTTATGGAAATCTATTATGAAGGCAGGTTTGGTTTCTCTATTCAAAGTATCTGAAATGGATATAATCAGGAAATACCTCTTATCATATATTAGATTTATTGAAATATATACATCCATCATATCCTATGAGACAACTAACTGGTGCTAATATTTGGCTCTTAAAGTGGCTGAGTCCAAAATCTCATTAGATTTGGCTCTGGCTAACTTCTTTTCTTTCCAGAAAAAAAATGAAGATGAAAGAAAACGATTTCATGCCTTCCAAAAGAATGTGACGACAATCTCGAGGAGCTTTGGAGGAATTTCAAGAATGCTTTCAATGATTACAAGCAGCGCCGAATTTCCCATTAGACACCATAGGTCTAGGAAGCTCTAAGAAGGAAGTAAAAAATTAAAAAAAGAAAAACAGGATAATGCAACTAAAACTTCAAAATTATATTTCAAAAAAATAATTCCACAATGTCTAGGCTACTTATAACATTTCCTAAGAAAGTTTTTCTTTTTTCTTTTTTGGCTTCTCCTTGCAACCAAGTCTTATAACATCCTCAAAGTCCATACTACGAGTAATATCGTTATTAATGCACAGAAGATCCAGAGGACGATAGGCGATCTTCGCTCACACTTGAGTGCATGCAGTTCTTAATTTGCTTAAATTTAGAAAATGATCTTTCTCCTTTTGCATTTGATCCAGTTATCGATAGATAAATCCTCAAAGTAAGAGGCACATTTGGAAAACTTGTAACAAATTTTATCTTTTATTTAGGATTTTATCAGTTCCGGTACAGACATTTTGTCCTTGTACAACGCAGAAAACATCAAACTCATCAACAACGTATTCTTCCAAGTCTGACGAATAGATGTTGACTAACTCTTTGGCTTTGGATTGAACTCTTTATCTTTTGATAGAGAATTGTCTGCAAGAACACTGACGATATCATGTAACCTGCTATATATGGCACATCTTTTTGTAACTAGTCCGTCTACAGTACGATAAAAAACCTGAATTCGAAATGTATCTTTTGCATTAGTTGATGCCAGTTCCTCTGGTATTTCATCACACAGTCTTTTCCATCTTCACATTGTCTAATCAGAATTTGGAGCAAAGATTTTTGCACTTTTTTCAAAATCATGAAATTTGTCGTCGTCTCGAACATCAACCATATATCCAGTAAGGTATCATATAATTTTGCAATCAGTATTTTTCAGGAGATCTTCCCAAATGACTGTTATTAATGTCATTTTTATGCTATTCAGCGTTTTTTTTTTTCAAAGCTTTTGCTTCATGAACCACTATTAATATTTGTCCTTCACATTCTGAGATATCTACCATTGTTGCACGGATTTCATTGTAATTTATTTTCAGTGATCTCGCTCATCACAACGTGGTGACCATCTTGTGTTTGTTTAGATTGTATTTTTCATCATGCTCAGTTTAGACAATCTTTGTGGTGAAACTGCAAAGAATGGGGAAAAAAATTAACGGTAGCCAAGCAGCTTTCTGCGGACATAGTAGCTAAAAAATTAAGACTGTGTGTAACACACGGAACCCATACTGCCAGTTCGTTGATTTTCTTGAATCTGAGGCGCCTCCGTAGCCAGGTGGGCAGGAGCAGCAGTGCGTAGACACGCTTCTTGATTAGACCCCCGGGGTTCGAGCCCGTGCCCACAAAATACGGAGAATGCGGAAAGGTCAGGGAATGACCATCGCATATCCCCGGAGCAATATGGCCTTAGTTGCTAATGCTCCTAAAAACCAAATAACAATTCTTGAATCTGGCTTGGACTCCAGAATACATCCCGCTCATTTTATCAATGTTGTCGTATGACTGAGATCTGCAATATGAGAGAGAGAGAGAGAGAGAGAGAGAGAGAGAGAGAGAGAGAGAGAGAGAGAGAGAGAGAGAGAGATCTTTATCCCAACTAGATAAATGCAATGTAGGTAAATGCTTCCAATTGTCCAGTCACTGCCAAAGGACAGGGACACACACCAGAATTAAATAATTAATTATGTACACATGATTCATGTAAAAAATGAAAATGTAATATGCTATGAGAATTCCTCACATGATTTGCTACTTCTATTACGTGTTTGTCAAGAAAAGATACTACGGTGTCAAAAAGATATTTTACGTCGTGCTTTTCAGTGGGAATAAACACACATACGAAGCGCTCATGTGCTTCTCTCTTTTGATACATAATGTATAATGCCCAATAACTGATCTGCGTGACTTACATAAAAGGTTGAATCTATGCTGATGCCAAATATTTGGCTTCTTTAATTTCAGATGTGATCTGCACCGCAACTTTTGGTCTAATAAATTGATACATTCGTCATATGCTGCTGAAGAAAGATAAGAAACATTTCCGCTTCTTGGATTTCCGTATTTTTTATGTTTTTTTTACAAGAGGATAAAATTCGGACAGAAGATCAATGCATACGAGGAAGTTGCCATTGTTAGGATTGTGCGCGTTATTATCACCACAAAAAAACATACCTCTTTCTGCCAGAAATTTAACTACGGCAACAACTTTTCTTAAAACTTTAGTCCAGTATTTACTTGCTTTTCCTTCTCCATTTGCAATTCTGTGTCAATTCGGGCCGACTTTTGGAACTGTAGCATAGTAGATATGGAAGTGAAATGTTCTTTTGATTTTTCATGCACCGTCATTCTTGCATGCCCTTTTTTACAGTCGTCAAATTCAGTTTGAAATTGATGAGGAACTCATTAAGCCCTCTGAATAACATACCCACATAACAGTACTCTCTTCCTGTAGAAGAGAATTTTGAGATGGGACATTGTGTTAAGCAATGAATTATATCTGCGCTTATTTTCCATTTAGCTGGATCAGTCCTGAAACCTGATAGTGAAACCGTAACAGGTAGAAATAGTACGCATACGTATTATTAAGAAAATATTGCAGAAGGAGTATATCGAAATGGATGACTGAGGCGCTGGCCGGTCAAACAGAGCAGAAAAAGATAGCGTGGTACAGTTTCAGAGCGATGCAAACTACTGAAGCCTACAACAGGTACAATTTGGTCTCTAATAGTACCACAAATAAGGTCAGGTGGACAAGGCTACGAATGAGAAAGCATTGGCTAAGAGAGAGCAAAGAATAGGGACAAGGAATTTTTCGATGTATGTGAAATAAAGAAACCTAACTGAAGAACAACAACAATCTAAGAACAAAAAAATTAATCAAAGAAGAAGAGAAAGCTAATCAGATTGGACCCTTATGCTCTGGGTGTGGAAAAGTCTTAGATAAGCCAGCTGATGTTGCAAATGAATTGAATAAGTATTTTGCATAGGTCTGTACTGACGAAAGACCCTTCATGCTGAGAAGAGGCTGTGCGAGTGAAGCTGAGAAGTTGGAAATCCTTTTGAGCATAAAGGCAAGTAAGGCTCCCAGAGTTGAAGGCATACACCCCGTAGTTTTGAGGGAGAGTGCGTAAGAGTGTATTGAACCATTGAGGTTAATTATGAGGGCATCTCTGGCTTGGAGAAGTGCCAAAGTATCACCAATACATAAATAATAAAAGAAATTCTGTTTATACTCCGGGACGACCAAGCGGTCAGAGGAGTTCACAAGATAGACAGAATACAAGCCACAGCACCGTATTTAGCAGTCACCGGCTTGAACCCCGGTCACTCAAGGCATGTGTACTTATGCACCCGCGGTTCTAAGAGTGAAGTTGGTAACTACAGACCTCAGTCTGACTTCAGTGGTTGTGAAAATCTTAGAGGAAATGATTAAGAGTGCAGTCCAGGGACATTTCGATAGATATGGCATTCTGAAGGACACACAAAGTGGTTTTGTTAAGGGAACAGCATGTTTAACTAATTAGTAGGTTATTTCGATACAGTTATTCATGAGCTGGATGTAGGGAACAATTTCGACCGTTTATTTGGATTTTAACAGAGCATTTGACTTCGTCCCTAATGAGAGGTTACTGTACAAGCTAGAACAGGTTGAGATTATAGGAAATATTCCAAGATGGATTTCTGGGTGGTAGAAGGTTGCGATTAATGGATATCCTTCAGATTGGCGTAATGTCAGGAGTGGAATCCCCAAGGATCGGTTTTTGGACCACTGTTCTTGTTCATTTTCATAAATGTCATCGACGAAGAGATAGGAGTGATGACAAAGTTTGAGTAATGTCTCTACCTAAAGATTGGTAGTGTCGTTAATGATCAGTGCCAAGAAGTGCTCCTTCAGAATGAATTGAACAGACTTCAGAGTCTGTTCAAGTAAGTGGTAGCTATGATTTAATGGTGTTAAATTCAAGGTCTTACACTTGGAGAATAGTAATCCTCAAATAAATTATACACTTCGTGGGGTTGAATTAAAAACAGTGGAGGAAAGAGAGCTGGGAGTTACAATACTGGCAGATATGAAGTTTTCTGAACAGCTTAAACAGACAGCCAAGAAAGCCCATGGTGTCGTCCTATCGATGATTTATTGAACGCTATCCTATTGAGAGAGGGAGATCATAATCCCACTGTATAAAGCAATTTAAGACCACATTTTGAGTACTGTTCAAGTATGGAGACGTCATATGAAAAAATGCATTGAGCTTCTTGAAAGGGACCAAAGAGAGCAACTCGAATGGTGAGATCGGAAATGGGATGACCGTACAAAGAAAGACTCCGACCGAGTATGTGAGCTACAGAGCTTGACAACAAAGTACCTGAGAAGTGACCTGCTTCAGGTTTATAAGGCTCTGAGAGGGATTAGTAAAATGAATGAAGATAGAATTTTCACGGTTATAAAGAATTCCAGAACTAGAGCCATAAATACAAATTACAGGAGTTGAGGTTTAGATTAGATTGTAGGAAGTTTTCTTTGAGCCAGCGAGAACAAGTTGCCTTTACAGGTAGTTGAGGCTGACACTTCGAATAAATTCAAAGGCCAACTAGATATTTATCTATATGAGGAGGGAAGCATGTAATTTCTATTTTCTTAACTACTTGTTGTTTTGCCAGTGCAACAAAAGCTTGTGGCTTCCTTGCATTATATAGCGAATATTACTATATTCATTATATTACTATTTTCATTCAGAAGTGTTTGGACTTGTAAGAGGACCTGTACTCACTGCACCTAATATGAATAGCTTTGCTGCCACGAAGAATTTTCCATAGAATTAAATATGCAACTCTGTAGAACGCCTAATAATGCTGCTATGTTTGTTGCACTAGTTACAGTGTCCTATTCGATTGTATCCTACACCTTTTTTTTCTGTACAGCAGGTGTTTAGATAGGTCTGGTTCTTCTCAATCAGCGGTAACAAATTAAAAGGATCTTGTCTCTCGGTGATGCCGGTAGATGGCCGCCGCAGTATCTTCGAAGTGGAGAAGTATCACTGTTCCCGTTCGCTCGTCCATAAATGAAATGAATGAAAGAGAACGAAATGAAATTTTATCGTAAGAATCCCGATTATTCACGATGAAAGGTAAAAAAAAATGACATTTAGATTTGAAAATAACAGGAATACTGATTCGCACTGCAAGTTCGTGCAACCAGCGACTCACTTTAAGAACAGTTGATTCACCAAGAAGTAGACGAATTCGTTACAAAATTTTCTTGCATGTGCAGTGACGCCAGATATGCAAATTATTGAAATGTACTTAAAAACAAACACACACACACACGCTCGCTCACTCGCTCGCTCTCTCTCGTGTATAAATTCAAATACGTAAATTAAGAATAAGTTAGCAGAATAGCAAGCCAAGTGAAAAAAGAAACCTCATATAAACCCCTATATTAATATAGTAATAGGAGAGAAAGAAGGGGGACTCTACAATAAGGGTGTTCTAGGGGAATAAGTTTCCGAAATAATTTAGAAGAAAGGTAAAATGACATAAACTACACATCATTCTCCCATCCCAGTAGCACCAAGGCTAAATTATTTGAAGTATCACTATAAAGGGAACGAAAAACCTACCACAACAATGTGACCATACTGTGGAGACCGACCGTTGTGTTCATTTGATCTGAAGACCAGAAGACAACAGCTGCCTTGGAATCACTTCATTTAAAAACTGATAGATTAATCAGCGCGCGGATGCTATAGATATGAGCAGCGGTGGCCTTTATGCAGTGAGAAATTAAAATACAACAGAAGGCGACAGATGTGCAGTGAATTAGCATTCTACCCTCTACTACTATTACCACCATATAATATAGATTTAAAGTAAAATTTAAATGAAATGAATAGTAAAGAAAAATACAAAAGGATAGTAAGCTGCTCCTGCTGTATGCAGCAGAACATGATCGTCTTCAGTCCACACCGCTGTTAAATCAATATTCGCAGAATACTGGTTCTTAAAATGAGCCAACTACAAATATAGGTTTCCTCCCAACCTCGAACCATAATTGGCAATCATCCTCACCATTTACGGTCAATCATGACGGAGAATAATGAACTGATCAACCATGAACGTTATAGAAATGGTCAACCATGGGCTCATCAAGGTTCTTGATGAGCATGTGTTAAAATTTAGTTATAATAATAATTGTCATATGCTAGTATTATTTTGATGTGAACTCCTAGCCTTGTGGTTATGACGAATATACAACATAAATTCTCTGTTTCTCTGTCTAACTGTCCTTTCCAAGCGGCATATATGAATGTACTGTATTGCCTCAGGCAGTAGTTTTATTTGCCGTGGGCGCCAAAAAACAGAATTGATGGTGCCTGAGCTCGAATTCCATCAATGATGCAAGGAATTTTCATGGACTCTTTTCACAATTCATATATACTTAGTTGCTTTATCGTTTAATACACACCTAACCTTACCGCATGGTAACTGTCTAATACCTTTCTTCCTCATTTGTTTTTAATTCAACCTCTCCACGTGTATAAGTTATTTGGGGATTGTTATTTTCCAGGAGTAAGACCTTGCATTTTGTAACATTAAAACATAGCTGACACTTTTCTGACCATTCTTGAAGTCTAACCGCGTCGTCTTGAAGGAGGGCTGCCTAACTACTGTCCCATTCTTCACATCAGCTGCAAATTTTGACATCACACCTGCCACCTTCCATAGATGTCTTTATGAAAATAGTAGTAGTCCTAGTTGTTATTTGGTTTTTAGGAGCATTAGCAACTAAGGCCATATTGCTCCAGGGATATACAGTGGTTATTCCCTGACCTTTCCGCCTCCTCCGTATTTGGTTGTCACGGGCTCGAACCCCGGTCTAATCAAGAAGCGTGTACTACGCACTACTGCTCCTGCCCACCTGGCTACGGAGGCGCCAGTAGTCCTAGTAGCAAACCTAGGGGGATGCCCACTTTTTTAGGTTAGCCCAATATGAAGAGGAGCTATTAATCATAATCCTCTGCGTCTTATCTTGCAGCAATCCATTCTTCTAACTGTTACCCATAATGACAACGTGTTCCATCTTATTTAAATGCTTTGTTAAATCAAAATCTGGGACTGATTTTAACTGCTTCGTTTAATCTAAGAGTAAGTAAACAGTACCATATTTATTTCCTACACCCAACTCGTGAGTGACTCTGTCGAAATAGCTAATTAGGTTAATAAATAAGTAAATAAATTTTCTGTTTATTCTCTGGGATGACCACACAGTCAGAGGAGTTAATTAAATAAGATTTTCACTTTATTTACAATTTTGGTATTGTGAAAAGCACAAAATATAATAACGTAAGATACATTTTGAACCTCTTGTGTTCAGAAGCTAGACAGCCATGTTTTAAAAAAAAAAAAACTCCCAATAATGATAAAAATCGTTTGCAGAAGTACAGAAGTACTCGAATGGATAGTTAGAGGCAGGTACAGTATACTTTAAGTTATAATAGAATTTAATAAGATTTCACCAAAATGAAATATTTATGGATGACGAAAAATTAACACGACTATTTGTTTATAATTTTAGCACTTGTTTTTGAAACAATGCTTGCTTTCTTTTAGGTGACGAAGCTCCTATGCCTGCAGAAGGAACCAAACCTCTGTTTACCGAAAAACCTGTGATTAGACAAGCTGATAACTTTAACAAAATCATATTTGAATGCAGACTTATAGCTGACCCCGCGCCAAAATTGGAATGGTAAGTATAAATATACTTTTGTTATCGTTTGTTACCGCATTCTATCATCATTAGCCATTTTCAATCCACTGTAGGATGAAGGCCTCTCCAGCAACTTTCCAGTTCCTTCTGTTTTGTGCAATGGACATCCATTTACTACCCACGAACTCATGAATTTCATCTGTCCATCTCCGTCATTGTCGTCCAGGTTTGCTTATAGCTTCTCTTGGGTACCATTCTTTTATTTTCTTAGTCCAACTGTCATGCTTTCGAGCTTTGTGTCCTGCCCAACACCGTTTTAGTTCTTTAGTTTTGATAAGAATGTCCTTTACTTGAGTTTGCTGCCTAATCCATGTGTTTCTCTTCTTATCTAACAGTCTGATTCCCAATATAATTCATTCCATTCTTCGCTGTGTAGTTCTCAGCTTCTCTTCCATTCTTTTGGTGAGTGCCCAAGTTTCACTTCCATAAGTCATGGTGGGGAGTATACATTGGTTCATTAGCTTACGTTTCAGACACATTGGGATATTGCTCCTCAGTATGTGACTATATTTCCTGAATGCTATCCATCCAAAATTTATTCTTCTCTTGACTTCCAGGCATTTATCATTATTACAGCTAATGACTTGTCCCAGATAAGTATATGAATCCACCTTTTCAATTACTGCTCCTTCAATGATTATATCCCTTTCTGTGGCATACTTTTTCATCATTACTTTTGTTTTAGCCTTATTCATCTTTAGTCCGAAATCCTTACTAACTCTGCACAACCGATTAAGATTTTCCTCTAATTCTTTGGGATCGTGGCTTATGATTTGTTTACGATTTGAAGACCACAATGTCATCTTCAAATCGTAAACAGTTTAGATACTCTCCATTCCCATCGACTCTTTTCTGCAATCAGTCTAATCTTCTGAAAGCTTCCTCAAGGACAGCAGTAAACAAATTTGGAGATATTGTCTCCTTGTCGAACTCCTTTCTCAATTTTAAATTTGCTACTGTCTTTTTCTAGTCTAATAATGCAGGTAGCGTTCTCATATATTTTCTTCAAAATATATGCCTTGTCTTTCCAGTGCCGGAAACATTGCCTTACGCTGTATGGAGTCAAATGCCTTTTCATAATCCACAAATGCCAGGCATAATGGTGTTTTATATTCATTTGCTTTCTCCATTAAGCTCTGATATTACGTGAAGGTGATCCATGGTTGAGAATCCTGTCCTAAAGCCAGCTTGCTCTTTCGGTTGATTCTCATCAAGTATTCTTTCTAGTCTGTTAGTATGAAGATGTCTCTATCTTCAAATAATCTCCAAAATGTTTATAATTTCACAAAAAAGCTTCTAAACGACTTGGATTGGTTGCATATATCAAAGAGGTTGTTTATGCATAGGTACTGCCCTTCCATCATTTCTAGTACTCTATTTGATGGAAGTGCAGTACCCATGCATAAATAACCTCTTTTGTACTCTTAGATATTTAGTCAAAAAATATTTTTAGGTTGCATATATGATGCTGTTTGTTTGTTTGTTATTTGGTTTTTAGGAGCATTAGCAACTACGGGGATATGCGGTGGTCATTCCCTGACCTTTCCGCATCCTCCGTATTTGGTGGTCACGGGCTCGAACCCCGGTCTAATCAAGAAGCGTGGGCTACGCACTGCTGCTCCTGCCCACCTGGCTACGGAGGCGCCATATATGATGCGAAAAATGACAAATAAAGTTTGGCAAATAAAATATTGGAGTAGCGTATAATCTGGGATTGGATGAGATAAGTGGTTAAAGGAAAAAAATAAAAATAATTTGTTTCACAATTCACTATGATATGAAATTTTCCATGAAATGTAAGCAGGCGGCTAGGAAGTCGCATCCTATCCATGATTTATAAGACCTTTGTTAGCAGGGAAAGGACTTCATTATTCCTTTACAGGGCAATTATTTGGCTACGTTTGAAATGCTGTATTTAGTTGCAGAGACCGCACCTAAAAAACAAACAAACTCTAGAACTTCTAGAGAGGGTTCAAAGAAGGGCGACCAGATTAGTGAAGGGTAGAAAATCAATGCACATCTGAACGGCTTCGATACAAGGTTTGACAAGTAGATATTTAAGGGAAGATCAGATTGATGTATAAAGCACTGAAGGGGTTTGAGCAAAATGAATGTGGGAGGTTTGTTCTCCCTCTTATGCAAGACAAAACCAGGAGATACAAATATAAAGACTCAGGGAATAACAGAAGATTGGGTTTCATTAAGTTCACTAATGGGAACCGGATCCGAACACTGAAATAAGTTGCTTACAAAGTGGAAGAGAGAACGAGACTGGTTAAATTCAAAGCGGAATTGGATGCTTACCTTGTTGGGAGTGAGAAAAGTGAATATTCTATTCAATTTTATTATTAATAATTTATTTTATTTTAACTGATGCGGAAAACGTTTGCTTCCTTACATCATTTTTGGCGTTATCAATAATAAACATTTTAATATGAGCATTAAATGCACCATGCTGTGTTAACGCATGAAGCTTTAGAGAAAATAATTGCAATTTGACCTCCCAAATGCAGCAGCCGATTCCGACTATTTCTCGAAATGCTCAGTAAAGAGTAAAGAGGCGATTGACTATGGAGATTAGAAAAAAAAAAAATCTCACTACACTGATAGCATTCAAATCTGGTAATAAAGCTTATCTAGATCATTATTATATTGCTTTTGCCTAAATAAATGAACCAAAAAGGATATTTTATATGGGACAATGTTCACGATATTGTTGAAACAATATTCATGGTGCTTCATTCCGAGAAATTTCAAGGCATTTTAAATGCCAAGATGCAAATAAAAATAAAGCCACTACATGAAAAGGTCCCATTAATGCAGAATTCATTTCTGTTCTGTTTATACTCCGGCACATTGGTCAGAGGAATTTACATAATTTAGGTACGAATACCATCATTAGGGGCTTAGAGGGGAACAGGTATCCTGTGTGTTATCAGACACTCAGCCTAAAACACTGATGGATCCAATATCTCTCTATTACAGAAGATTTAGGAGAAGTCCGGTTGGCCTGCCTCCCTAAAATCCACTCATGCACACCTTCTCGATGGTAAGCCCTGTTACGTCACTTAGGTGGCAACGAACGTGTAGAGTGGTTCTCTTCAAGACGCCTGGTCAGCGTGAAGAGGAAAAGACCAAACCCTCCAGCAATGAGAGCACAACAATACAAATGGCCCTCAGTCCCCAGCAGCTTTCACTCTCCCTCTTACGGCAGCGAGAGGATCAGAGTGGAAGCAGAGGGTGCTAAGAATCTCTGGGTACGACCAGGCTGCCATGCACGGAAATTGAACTTGGCCTGTTATAACGTACGATCACTCATCGGTGAAGACAGGATATTAGAGCTGGAAAAGGAATTAGAAAATGTGAATTGGAATATCATCGGTTTGGCTGAAACAAGAAGAAGAAATGAATCACTTATAAGTTTATCAAGTGGAAATCTGCTGTACACCAATGGAAACAGTGAAAGGAGTGAAGGTGGAGTTGGGTTTCTGGTCCATAAAGATTTTAAAAACAACATTTTGGAATTCAAAAGTACATCACCAAGGGTGTCAAGACTAATACTCAAGATTTCTACGAGGTACAAGCTAAAGATTATAATGATTTATGCACCAACATCGAGCCATGATGATGAAGAGGTTGAAGAAATGTACACTGAAATTGAGAGTCTTCTAGATGAGCAGAAAACCCACTACACTATTATTATGGGGGACTTCAATGCTAAGGTTGGAAAAAGGCAAAACAGCGCAGAAAGAGGAACTATAGGAAATTTTGGAATTGGTGAAAGAAATAAAAGAGGTGAAAGACTTGTGGAATTTGCAGAATCTCAAGGAATGTCAGTAATGAACACTTTTTTCAAGAAAAGGGTGAACAGAAAGTGGACATGGAAGAGTCCAAATGGATTAACAACTAATGAAATCGACTTCATCCTCACTAACAGAAGATATATTGTGAATGATGTTACCGTCCTGAATAAGGTAAATGTTGGAAGTGATCACAGAATGGTAAGATGTACACTTGATATAGATGTAGGAAAGGAAAGGAAAAAACTGACTCGAGTAAATAATACAAAGGTCTTTGAAATAACAGAGGAGGAGAAAAAGCAGTATGTACTGGAACTTAAGAACAAGTTTGAGCTTCTGCAGACTGCTCAGGACCAAGATATCGATGAGGAATATTACAACTTTCTGAAAGTGATAAAGCCCAAGAAACCTATAGGGAAACAGAAATCCAAAGAAGAAAAAATTAGCCAAGAAACACTTGTCATGATGAACCAAAGACGACAAATGAAGAGCAAGAAAAACACTGACAGGGAGAAAATTGAGTATACTGAGTTATGCAAAGCCATTAGAAAGAGACTCAGAGAGGACATAAGAAGATTTAACACAAGAAAAGTAGAACAAGCATTAAGGGAAAACAAAGGATTTAAATCAGCAGCCATGAGCAGTAATACAGAAAGACAAATGATACTGAAACTGAAGAATAGTGATGGTGTACTTATAAACAGCAGAGAGGGCATAATTCAAATAGCAGAAGACTACTATAGAGAATTATACAAGGAGCGAGGGAATGATACCAGCAGTGGGGAAGATGGATTGCAAAGTAGCAACACATACGGCATACCCAATATTCTTCCTGATGAGGTAGAACATGCATTGAAGAAAATGAAGAATCGGAAAGCCCCGGGGGAAGATGAAGTTACTGTAGAGTTGTTAAAATTGGGAGGAAGAGACGTAACACAAAAACTGGCAAGGCTCTTCACAAAGTGCATTAGAAAAGGTGTGATGCCTAAGCAGTGGAATAATGCAATCATAGTTTTGCTGCATAAGAAAGGAGATAAATCAGAAATTGGAAATTATAGACCAATTAGCTTGTTATCCCATATCTACAAGTTGTTCACAAGGGTGATTACTAACAGATTAGAAAGAATACTTGATGAGAATCAACCGAAAGAGCAAGCTGGCTTTAGGACAGGATTCTCAACTATGGATCACCTTCACGTAATATCACAGCTAATGGAGAAAGCAAATGAATATAAAACACCATTATGCCTGGCATTTGTGGATTATGAAAAGGCATTTGACTCCATACAGCATAAGGCAATGTTTCAGGCACTGGAAAGACAAGGCATAGATACTCCATATATTATGATTTTGAAGAAAATATATGAGAGTGCTACATCCTTTATTAGACTAGACAAAGACAGTAGCAAATTTAAAATCGAGAAAGGAGTTCGACAAGGAGACACAATATCTCCAAAGCTGTTTACTGCTGCCCTTGAGGAAGCTTTCAAAGATTAGACTGGTCGCAGAAAGGAGTTAATGTGAACGGAGAGTACCTAAACCATTTACGATTTGCAAATGACATTGTGGTCATAAGCCACGATCCCAAAGAATTAGAGGAAAATCTTAATCAGTTATGCACAGCTAGTAAGGATTTTGGACTAAAGATGAATATGGCTAAAACAAAAGTAATGATGAACAAGTATGCCACGGAAAGGGAAATAATGATTGAAGGAGCAGTAATTGAAAAGGTGGAGTCATATACTTATCTGGGACAAGTTATTAGCTGTAATAATGATAAATGGCTGGAAGTCAAGAGAAGAATAAATTTTGGATGGATAGCATTCAGGAAATATAGTCACATACTGAAGAGCAATATCCCAGTTTGTCTGAAACGTAAAATAATGAACCAATGTATACTCCCCACCATGACTTATGGAAGTGAAACTTGGGCACTCACCAAAAGAATGGAAGAGAAGCTAAGAACTACACAGCGAAGAATGGAACGAATTATATTGGGAATCAGACTGTTAGATAAGAAGAGAAAAAAAGATGGATTAGGCAGCAAACTCAAGTAAAGGACATTGTTATCAAAACTAAAGAACTAAAATGGTCTTGGGCAGGACACATAGCTCGAAGACATGATGACAGATGGACTAAGAAAATAACAGAATGGTACCCAAGAGGAGCTAGAAGAAAACCTGGAAGATAAAGGCGGAGATGGATAGATGAAATTCATGAGTTTTTGAGTAGTAAATGGATGGCCAGTGCTCAAAACAGAAGGAACTGGAAAGTTGCTGGAGAGGCCTTCATCCTGCAGTGGATTGAAAATGGCTGATGATGATGACCATCATTAACCATGATTAGTAATCAACGTGAGTTAGAACCACTGTTAACTCAAACGCGTTTGCTACTGTACTCTCGATCCAACCACTCAGCTATGTTAGGCGTAACAGATCTTTCCAAGGAAGATGAGACGGGTGCGTAGGAGGTTTATGGAACACCATGTGTCTTTGTAGCCACCTGTTGTTTACGCTTCATGGAAATTTCATGTTAGCCTGAATTGTAACACACACAAGTATTTTTTCTCGTGAAATACTTTAAGTACCTTTCCCCACACCTTGTTTACACGCGGCTCCAGGATTCTCATTCTCCAGATTTCTGTTAATCACAGAAATTTGGAGAGCCGGAACTGGCATTTTTCGAGCCATGTATGCAACCAATTCAAGGCTTTTTGAAGCATCGTAGCTTGGTACGAATTTTTAAATATCCTTCTCACCTTCAAGTCATTCTTTGAAAGGCTTTCTGGAATATCCCCATTAATATCAGTTATGAAAATTAGAAATAGGAGGAAACCTAACAGAGTCCTGGGGAACCCCCACTTGTTACACTGTCCAACCTGAAGATCCTTGATCTTCTATCTTTTAGTCAGCCTACAGTCCAGCGTAGAGATCTTATCAGTAACTCCAACCTCTTCCATTTTATATAGCAGCTCTCTGTGAGGGACAGTATGTATTGAAAGCTTTGTAGGTATAATGTCAAAATTTTTAGCTGCATCCAAATTTTTTTATTTTTTTTTATTAGTACACCGCCGTAATTTACTAGGTTGGTCAGGCCCTTACCGAACACATACTGGTATCTGTTCAAGGTACTATTCTTTTCTAAATGGATAAAGGGATGGTTAAGTGGGAGAAGACAGAGTGATAATCAATGGACACTACTCTTCGTGGACTAATGTTATTACTGGAGTCCCCCAGGGTTCAGAGCATTGCCGTTTGCCATACAGAAAACATTGTTGTTTTCTGTATTTATTCATGATATTGATGATGGTATATCAGGCTTAATGTCCAAACGATACGAAGGTTGGCAGGGTTGTTAATGACAGTACACTGCTGCAACAGGATCTATAAAAGTTGGGCAGATGGGCTGAGAGGTGGCAGCTGAGTTTAACATTGACAAATGTAAAGTACTGCATATTGGAAGCAGTAACCCCAGAGTAACGTATCAACTCTGTGGTACTACACTGACAGTGGTAGAGAATGAAAAGGACCTGGGGGTAATTGTGCAGGCAGATATGAAGTTTCTGAGCAGCGCAGACGGTCTGCAAAAGTAGCTCATGGTGTCTTGTCAATGATATGCAGGAATTTTTCTAGCAGGGATAAGGAGGTGATTATTCCCTTGTATAAGGCAACGGTCAGGCCACTCCTTGAGTGCTGTATACAGGTCTGGAGGCCTCATTTTAAGAAGTATGTAGAGCTGCTGGAACGAGTACAGAGAAGGGCAACAAGATTAGTGAATGGAACAAAGGGTTGCTCTTATGAAGAAAAGCTTAAGTTTTGCAAATTACAGTGTCTGGAGACTAGGCACTAGCGAGGTGATCTGATTGAGGCGTATAGAGCCTTGAATGGTTTGAGCATGCTCAATGCTGATGCATAAATTCAAATTGAGGAAAGACAGTTGTAGGATAGATGTGCGGAAGTTTTCCTTTAGCCAGCGTTTGGTTGATTGCTGGAACAAACTCCCATCTGTCGTTGTAGAAGTTGATAGTTTAAATAGATTCAAGGCTGAACTAGACAAACATTTGGAGCGAGTGGATGGGTGAAATGAGGTTTTTTTTTTTTTTTTGACTGATGTTGTATAAGCTTGCTTTCTTGCATCATGTGCCTATGCTAATGCTAAATGATCCTTAATCGTATGCTTAAACACAAACACCATGGTCTTCCCTACACAGTAGTCAAATTCACCTATAGTTACCTAAATCCTCTTTAGCACCACCTTTAATCTTGAGTAATGGCCTTCAAGCCTCAGTGTAATTCGATAACAGGAGGTAATACTAGCTCGTCTCCGAATAGGTCACACTAATATTACTCATGGTTACCTTTTAAGAGGGGAGATTCACCCCCAGTGTGATCACTGTAAAACAGTGCTTTCAGTGAAACATATCCTTGTGGAATGCACAAAATTTGCAATAGAACGCCAGAATCTCTTCACTCCAGCCACGACTGAAGACCCACTAACGCTTATTTCACTTTTGGGCAATGAAAGAAATGTCTCAAATATTTTTACCTTTCTCAAAGCGATCAATGTATACCATCTCATTTAGCTAGTCAACAATCAGTTTCCTGACTCTCGATCCATAATGAAATAGCATAAATACTAACTTATGTATGGCGCACTATGGCCATAGACGCCCATGCGCCAAAAATATCCCCAAACAAACAAACAAGCACCACCTTTGAGAATCTTTGCAGAGTCTAATAACGCTCACAGTAATATTCCCAATGGTTTGATACGCTCATATGCTGCCTTTTAATTTTAACTGAATATACAGGGTGCCTAAAAAATACACGGCATAACTTCAGGAATGAGTTCCTCATACGTAGACAATAAAAATATTTTATATCAACACAGTTCCGGAAATGCTTGGTTTCCGAGTTTTCAAGGTCTGTCTATGACACTTGACTGTTCACATCACCTTAAATGTTAAAAACGTCCAACCTCTGCCTGAATACAGTCCTCACATCGACGTCTGATGGACTCGCGAAGACGATGCCAAATTCCTGGCATGTTTCGTATTGTCTCACAACCTGCCACAATTCGATTGCGGAGAGTTTCTACATCAGCTACCGGAGTCGAATACACCAATGACTTTAAATGGCTCCACTAGAAGAAATCTAGTGGGTTTAAATCGGTGAGCGTGGAGGCCAGGCAGTTGGTCCACCTCTACCTATCCACCGACCAGGAGCAGGAGGTGTAAAGGTCCCATGTTCACAAAGGCGGCGATGGATACCTTCAAACGTTTTCCTGTCTGGACATCTTCGTTCTGGGAACCTTTCGTGGTACAAACGACGAGCCTCCAGAGCATTGCCCTTTGCCATACCGTACATAAAGTGCATATCCGTTTGCTCCTGATTTGAGTACATGGTCGGAATGGAAAACCACCAGATTCTGTCAGTACCTTGTGATGAAGGAAATCACCTGCGGGAGATAAGACATTCCGGTTAATAACTCGGGAACCAAGCATTTCCAGAACTATGTTGATATAAAATATTTTTATTGTCTACATACGAGGAACTCATTCCTGAAGTTATGCCGTGTATTTTTGAGACTTCCTGTATATATCATCTTTCCCTGGAGCTTGTCCCCCTTTAACTTCAGTAGCTTTTTCTAACAAATGTTTCTCAGAGATCATTATATCACCTATTTTACAACAATCTGGCTCTTTAACATTCTCCAGAAATTCAAGCTTGCTTAGGCCAGCTGTAACTATCGTCGAGAAGTATCCGTTCAATTCACCTGCCATTGACAATAATCCTTTTTTGTATTCACGTATGAAAAGTGAAAACCAGATCTAAGTTCTTAGTCTTCCTTGTAGTCTCTCGGACATGCTTGGATAAGTATCAATCAACCACTTTGTTTTTTTTTTTTTTTTTTTTTTGGGGGGGGGGGAAATCCACTTTGTTTTTTGGGGGGGGGGCAATCAACCACTGATACTATTTATTTTCGGTCCACGTTTTTCAGTGTTTAAGGAGTACGGTTAAAGTCGCCCCCTAATGAAACAGTCATAAGTACTAGTTTATTCAATCTGCCTAAAGCGAGTTTTCTCTTACTCCTTGGAGCTAATTGCCTGTAACATACCAAAGTACCGTTATCCCTTCATTGCAAGTCATTTCATACCAAACTGACTCAATATCCGTATTACTGTGATCTGAATCAGGGAATATTCTTGCCACAGTTTTTGATGGAAAGTATCACATCTTCCCCCTCACCTCCAAACCTCTCTGCCTCTCCTGAACACACAGCACAGTATTCACCGAAATGAATTTCTTCATCTCGTATCGCTAATTGGCACCATGTTTCAGTAAGTCCAACAATATCAGTATTGGGTAATTTGATCAAAAGCCAAATTGTTTAATTTGTTTAAAATACTCTTGACATTACTGTCAAGGGTATTTTAATGTATAGTAAGTTGGGGAAATATGGCACATTGGGTAATATGCTGCACTTAATAAAATCCAAGTATAGATGGCGCTAACCATTTTGAGGGACATGGTGATGACGGAAAGCGATTTTGACTGATTTTCACCAGAATTACAAGCTATTTATGTCTATTTATGATAGCCAAAACTTTATAAAGTACAGGAAAATGTATAAGTGAAAGGAGAAGTAAAAAATTTGTGTAAATAAAGTGAACAGGTGAGTTAAAGCTTGTAATTCTTTACAGATATGTATGTTCGTGGCATCAGCAGGCCGCCATTTTTAAAATGACGTAGCTTAAGCAGGATCTTTAAAAATGGGTGTAATTTTGGGTTATACGGCTCGCAGTCAAAGGGTAATTTGCCGTGTGCGGCATATTACCCCGAATCATTTTATGTTTTTAAGTTTTAATTTCATTACAATTTAAGTACACTTGCTTCTTACTTTGTTAGTACCTATATTTTGTTATTATACACTAGACAACTCGAACACATGTTAAGAAGAATTTACGAGCAACTTGGACTGAAGAGGACCTACAAAAGGCTGTTAACGAAGTCAAGAAAAAAAAACATCTGTTCGATCAATTGTACCCCGTGGTGTCTTGTCAATAGCCCATGGTGTCTTGTCAATGATATACAGGAATGTTTCTAGCAGGGATAAGGAGGTGATTATCCACTTGTATAAGGCAATGGTCAGGCCACACCTTGAGTACTATATACAGGTCTGGGGGCCTCGTTTTAAGAAGGATGTAGAGCTGTTTGAACGAGTACAGAGAAGGCCAACAAGATTACAGAACGGAACAAAGGGTTGCTCTTACGAAGAAAGGCTTTAGTTTTGCAAATTACAGTGTCTGGAGACTAGGAACTTGCGAGGTAATCTGATTGAGGTGTATAAAGGTGAATCTCATTAGCACTGAGCATGCTCAAACCTTGAATGGTTTGAGCATGCTCAATGCTGATGGGATTCTTCCTCAGAATAATCGCCTGAGGAGGGCATAAATTCAAATTGAGGAAAGACAGTTATAGGATAGATGT
The DNA here is from genome assembly GCF_048544385.1 of Mastigoproctus giganteus. NCBI lineage: Eukaryota > Metazoa > Arthropoda > Arachnida > Uropygi > Thelyphonidae > Mastigoproctus > Mastigoproctus giganteus. The sequence continues at coordinate 150,739,586 of NC_143578.1, read as the reverse complement.
GGGGAAGTTTGCCTTTATCCAGCGGGTGGTTGATTGCTGGAACAAACTTCCATCTGTCATTGTAGAAGTGGATAGCTTAAACAGATCCAAGGCAGCACTAGACAAACATTTGGAGCGGATGAATGAGTGAAATGAGAAGGGGGTGTTTTTTTTTTTTTGTTGACTGATGCTATATAAGCTTGCTTTCTTGCATCATGTGCCCTTGCTAATGCTAAATTGGTGTTAATCTAATGCGATTTATTGAACTCTCCTGTGACAATGGTCACAGGAGAGTTCAATAAATCAATTCTCTGTACTCGTTCAAACAGCTGTACATCCTTCTTAGTTGGTATGAGTGCTAAAATAATTGAACATGATTTCAAAATAACTAAAAATAGAATAATTTAATAAATATGATTTTATAATATATCTTACGAATATAATATAATCGTAGGCTAGATAAAATTATTTACCAAGATAACTCATAATTAATTTCTAGCAAAGGCTTAATTTGTTTATTACTAAGATAACAAAATCCAAATAGAAATTTATAAATGCTAGCGGTATTGCAATTTGAATTGTTTCTTCATTTATCCCTCCCTCATCCACAATCAGAAAGTGTCTTGTGATTTGTTACGAGATACACGTGTACACCTATGTATGTCTGTATATTTATGCATGAATGTCCGCGTGGTAAACTCAGTATCAATCTTGGTGAAAGGAGCCAAGAATAAATATAATTTTTGTTATAACACTCGATTATTATGAATAAAACACAATTTTTTTTTCTGCTCTATCAAAGTTAATTCACAAATATATAAAAAAAAAAAAAAAAACAGTGGAATGATAAGATCTTGGAAATCGAAACAATAAGTTCTTATTTCGTCCGCTGGAGGGCATTGTAGCTTTTCCCTTGAGGAGATGGACCATCGGCTGCCGAATTCCTCTTCATTTTCTCTCTCTCTCTCTCTCTCTCTCTCTCTCTCTCATTTATTTGTATTTATTATCCTTCATCAGGCGATCTTCAATTTATTCATTTTCTTCTCCAGATTTTTTTTTTTTTACTTTATGACATATTCTTTGTCACAAAGAATATCACTGGTATTCTGGAGTTTTCACTTCTGAAAAAAAAAAAAAAAAAAAAAACTTACATTTATTCTATTTTGCTCAAAATAGTCTAGGCTTATTATTTAGCTCGTTATTGTAACCAATAAAATTGTTTATATACAAAGGTACTAGGAAAGTTTTGCAATACAGCTTTGTTTATTTAATTTTTTCAAAGTAATTTCCTCTACATTCAATACACCTCTCCATCCTCCGAAACCAATCTTTATACCAGTTCTGCCAAGTTTCACTAGGGAGTAAAGCACACTCGTTGTCCCAAGCCCGTAGAAGGTCCTCATCACTGGAAAACCGCCTCCCTTTTAGCTTCATTTTCACATGCGGGAACAGTGCAAAGTCGCAGGGAGCAAGGTCGGGACTGTAGGGAGGGTGCTCGAGAAGTTTCAGTCCTGTCGTGGTCAAATATTCGGTGCAGGCTTTGGCGCGGTGAGCTGGAGCATTTTCGTGATGGAGGTACCAGGTGTCCATTCTTGACTTTGGCCGCAGGTTCTTCATAGATCCAATGACTTTAGGCAGGCATTGTTCAGTATACCACTTAGCTGTGACTGTCTTCTGCGTGTCGAAAACGACACGTTCCACAATTCTACTCTATTTGAAAAATACAGCTATCATTTTCCTCTTTACAGATCGGGATTTTCTGACAATTACGGGTGTGTCGTCATCATCAAAGACCCAAACTTTGTTTTGAGCCTTGGTCGGCAGATCGTAATAGTACAGCCAAGTCTCGTCACCTGTCACGATGTTGTTCACATACCGAGATTGTCCCTTATCAAACTTTTTTAACATCTCCCGGCACCAAGTCACACGTCGTGTCATCTGCTCTTCAGTCAGTTGATGCGGCACCCGGAGAGAACAAAGTTTCTTCCCGTGCAAATGATCTTGCAGAATCGAACGAATTGCTGGTGCATTTAGGCCCAAAGTATCCTCTATCTGTTGGTAGGTCACTCGCCTGTTTTCGTCAAGCATTTTCCTCACAGCAGTAACGTTTTCCTCCGTAACTGACGTTCGTGGCCTTCCCGGCCTCTCAGAATCCTCCAGAGTGAAATTTCCCCTTTGGAATTCTCTATACCACCTGAATATGTGGACAATCATCATCTAGTGCAAGAGTCATTTCTTCTAAGCACTGGTCTATGGTTAAACCACGCACGAAATTATACCGCAAAACTGTCCTTATCTCATTTCGTGACCACGATGCCATCGCAAGCACTTTACACTCTCACTACTAATGAATAACTGAGCCCATCGACTTGGCGCGGCGGCTACTATGCACGTATGAACATGTCTCAACATGCAGCAACAAGCAGCTTCCTGTGATTCATTGTCGCGTCATATTGCAAAACTTTCCTAGTACCCTTTGTATTTGAATTTGAGTTACTCGTGATTATTGAATGATAATTAATATTTATCCATCTTTATTTTTAAAATTAATATTTTAGTTCGTGTATCTTTCGTCTTTATGCCGAATATCTTTGTTATATATTTCCAGGTACCACCAAGGCAAAGTGGTAAAAGATAGTGGTAGAACGAAATATGGACTTTCTTCTGATAAACACAATCATATTGTGACGTTGGAAATTCAAGGTGTTACTACCTCCGATGGTGGTGATTATAAAGTTATCGCAAAAAACAAAGCAGGAGAGGGACAAGCAACCATTTCACTTAATTTTGAAGGTAACAAGAATTATTGTATTTATATATAGAAGTGAGAAAACTATATGCTCTTGATATGTTGATTTTATTATTTTTTTATTTTATTTATTTATTTATTTATTTTTTTTTTTTTTTGCAACCGTTCGATGTAGTTTCATGTTTATAATCATTATTAAATAAGTTAGGGCTGGCGATACTATAGGTGCTTATAAAAACCAACTAAGGCTAAAAATTAATTTAGAAATACAGTATCACTGTTATGCCTGTAAGCGCGCGGGGGGGGGAGTAGAGGCCTTTGAGTTGACTGTGGTTCAAGTTCGCATGCCAGCTAAATATAGTATGTTCTTGTAAACTCCTCTTTTCTGACCCTATGTGACCATCTCAAAGTATAAACAGAAATTTATTTTTAGACTTGATATTGCAGTAGCCAACGCTGGGAGTGTGAGCACACTCTGCCTGGAAGCCAGCAGATCAATGAAATACAGTAGTAGTCGCTGAGCTTAGCTTTCTAATAGGGGGACATGTATGTCAGATTAACAGGCAATCTTTTCTTGCTGTTGTAGCAATACTGCAACGTTAACTGTAGCTGTGGACCCCTTGTGGCACGAGTACGCGAGTCTATGAAGGCTAGCGAAAAGCTGGACTTTTGGTCCATTGTGTGCCGCGAATGAGTTGCATAACAATAAAGATACGACATCACTCTCCACTAATTCCGACAGAATAGTTCGAGACTTTTATCCCAAATATTTCTGGAAGCCAAGATATAAGCAATCAAGTAGAAGGATTATAGACAGAACGATAAATTTTCCATTTTATTTTTTATATCTGCATAGTTTGAAATATGGAATGGAAATTTCTGAAAATAGGTTAACAATAATTTTGTTTGATCACAATGATTTATAATTGAAAACAGTAATAACAAAATATTTTAAATTGGGGGACCTTGTTCAAAAACATTTGAGTGACGCTGCCATAGATCAGCGGTGGCTGACTTAATCATTAATTAACTATTACCAGTCAATAGTCAACAAAAAATAATATTAAAAAATACGTAATTAATTCCAGTTATTCATGCATCGAATAATGCCTAACAGCAGTTGGACATTATTCGGTGGCCACAGGAACTTATTAGTGTAATAACAATATATAGGCAACTGCATACAACTGATTTTGCAGAAGAGCTGCAGCCCACAAACCAATCGTCGGATATAATGGAGTAGAATTAAAAGAATGAAAATTAAAAGAAACATGTACGTTGATGAATCAAGGAACACGTTTCCGATCTGATGAGCGGATGGATGCCCGAAGAACGTTATTTACTAAAGTGTATCGGTCTGATTGGGAAAGTTGGCAGAAATTCTGTTACTGAGTTATTTCTCGTGGTTTAGGCCATTGGGCGTCATTCCTGGAATAACAATGAATTACATGAGGTACATTGATATTCTGTAAAATTCCTCCCTTCCTACACTGTTGAAGCATTGTGGGAAGCGAGTGGTTTCAGTTTAACAAGGCACCCTATCACACTGTACATGTGTGCAGTAGCGTCAATGAAAACTTTTAGAATGAATGGGAATCTAATAACGTTCACAATCAATAGTTGAACTGACCACTGTGTTGAAGGAGGAATGGGCCAAAATACTATTTTCCTGTTATGAAAAATTTACCCAGAGTCTACTGATGAGGATAAAGTACGAAGGCAAAAAGGTGTGCGACACGATATTAACTATTATATCAATAAAAAGTTCTTTGATAAATGTAGGTGGCCAGTTACTTCTGAAAATATATATAAATAAGAGAATCAGTTAAACTTTCTAATAATAGTGGAATTAAAAAAAACTGCGAATCTTCTGAAAAGTGGCCATTTTTCTGAATATTTGTTATTGTTAAAAAATATATTTTTTTTTCTTTAGCCAGCGGGTGGTTAATTGCTGGAACAAACTTCCGTCTGTCGCTGTGGAAGTTGATAGCTTAAATAAATTCAAGTAGGAACTGGACAAACTTTTAGAGAGAATGGATGTGTGAATTTTTTTCTTTTTTTGGCTGATGCTACATATGGAGACTCAATAAGAAAGAAAGGCAAAAAATAATGGCATTTGAAATGAGATTTCTAAGGAAAATCAATAAAACAAATTGGAGAGAACATAAAACTAATAAACAAGTTAGAAAAGATCTAAATTTTGAAAGCAACGTAATAGAATAGATATACAAAAACAACTTCAGTAGTTTGGACATGTGAACGGGATGAAACAACACAGGCTGCCTAATGTAGACTGTCAGGAAGAATTGGAGATAAGAGACCACCAGGATGACCCAAAAGAGAATGGCACCAATGCCTAAAGGAAAACACAGGCTTTCAGAGCTATCAACAAATGACGAAAAATTCAAGTGCCCGACAACAATGGAGGTCGACATCTAAATAGGGACATAACCAGTGCCAAACGGAAGAGTAGAATGATGATGATTCTACATATACTTGCTTTCTTGCTTCACATGCCTCCATTACTATTACTAAAAGAGTGCTGTTACCTAGAAAGGCTTCAGTTCTGAAAACTATCGAGACTGGACACCGTGCGGGGAGATCTGATTGAGGTGTTTAAAGCTTTGAATGGATCGAGTAAGCTGAATGTTAATTACATTCTTCCACCTGCTGAGACTACACATATGAGGGGGCATAAATCCAAGTTGAGGAAGGATGGTGGCAGGATAGATGTGTGGAAGTTTGCCTTCAGTCAGAATTTGGTTGATTGCTTTGGAAGAGGCTTCCATCTGTTGGTGTGGAAGAGTTTGGGTGAAATAAAATTCAAGGAAGAACTGGACAAATTTGTGGAGGTACAGATGAGTGAACTGCGTAGTGTTTTTTTTTTTTTTTTTTTTTTGTTAGCTATATAAGCTTGCTTTCTTGCATTATTTGCCATTACTACTATTTGATAAAATCAAATTTATATACGTAAAATTTATACTTTACAAAATCAAGATTTGATATTGGCATTCTTAATTTCTCTCTTAAAGCTTGATTCTTTCAAGAAGGGATCAATATTTAGTCCATTAAGTGCTACATAATGGATTTAAATAATAATTATACAAGGAAAAAATATTAGTTTATGAAAATTTAACTTGAAATAGAGATGGTCCCTAAGCGGACGTGAGATGAATTTAAAATCAGTAATACCAAAATGGACCTGGAGCGTCAACTGAGCCCATTATTACTTTATTTATAAAAGTTAGATCCAAGTAATTTCTTCGTTTTCCAAGCAGGATCAATTTAAAACTGGATCACCATTCAGAATAGCATTTTGAGTTGGTTCAATTTATAGGTTGAGTATTTGATTGATCAATGATATTTGAACTTTTTCTGTCATTTTAATATAACCCTTTGCCGAAGGGGACCAGCTTTGCTATACATACTCGTGGATAGAAATAACAGACATTAAATAAATTGTAATTTAAAATTTAGCCTCAAAGTCTGTCGCTATTCTTTTAATTAGACTTAATCTTTTTGACGCTTTGTTCACGATTGTCCTTATTTTGGGTTTCATAATAACCATTATCAGTGATATGAACACAAAGAATCCACTGAATTATTTACATTTTATTATATTATCATCTATTTTATAAAGATAATTTATAAAAGAACATTATATAGTTCGATGATCATCATAATAAAGCATTTATTAGTATTTAACATTAGCACATTCTCAGTGACCCATTGAAATCGATTAAATCCTTCATGCAAAATGAAGTAGCCCTCTATATTCGTGGTTAATTTATATAATTTAACGTCATTAGCACAGGAGAGGATAGAATTTCTGTTGATAAATAATTACAGATATCGTTAAAAGTAAACCATACAGAAGCGGATATAAAGAGGAGCCTTGTGGAACTCCCTTAGTAATAGTACTATATAAATAATTTGTGAATTCTATTATAGATTATAATATTCCGAAATTTAATAATGAAACTGAAAATAAATCGATCAAATATAAGTGTTCCTTTGCTTCGAAAATTATTCACTTGTGACATTTGCTTAAATAAATACAGTACTTCGTGAATTTATATTATGCACAAAGCACATAGTTGCCATTCATAACCACCACTCCCTATATGCACAAAATTCCGTGTCAAACGATGGATTTGTCTGCCACGCACGTGCTGTATTCGCTATGGGTTTTTGGATTTTAAGCATGTCAAAATCCAAAAACACAGTATTGTTTTCGCTCAGCGAACACGATCGCTGCAGTTCTTGACTTGAGGCTAATTTTTCGATATATAAATGCCCATTTGGCCTCTCGGACACGTTCTAGGTGTAAACGCACCTTAACAATCATTTACCTGCTGTCCGACGCAGACTCTGGTCAATCTGCGTAGTACCTGTAAGCACCCTTACGTAATTTGCACGTATAAGGGAAGTTGCCTGTGTATAGTGATACAGACTTCGCTAACTTTTGAACGTCATATTGTCGTCTTTCAAAATTTTCAAATCAAAACTATATATGCAATCAAATTTATTCACAACACATTCAGAAAACTTGTTTAATATACTGTAAAACAGTTTTCCAACATTCAGCTTGTTTGCTGTATTGACGGAACATCGTAATTTTCCCCCTAGAAGCATCACGACCATCCGAACACTTACTGCAGAATTGAATGGCAGTGAATATGATTTATACTTTGAAATATGAAGAAATGTGTTCCGTTACAGATGTGCATCGTTGTTTTCCGATGAAGTTTGAAAAACGTCTAATAAAGCAAAAGTTGTCAGATGACATTAACATTTTACGGAAGCTGGGTTCATTATCCAAACGTCATTATCTGCAGCGCGTTATGAAACATGAAATAGTACGGGATGCTTTCGTCGGTCCTTTGAAGTTCAAGAGCATGTCTTCACCGATATTTGCATACTCAAATATAATATTATGTTGCAGACCTGCAACGTTCTTGGAAGATATAATAGAAAGAAACTGAGAGGCATCAGATTTGACAATCATGATGGCTATTTCATCTTCAATTCTCTTTTCTTCTAATATGTATATCAGGAACCTTTGGATGTAAATTGTAGCAGTTCACGGCCCTGCTGGTAAACCATAGCCATGCCATGCATTTTGATAATGCAATATCGCCAAGGAAAAGGCATGGCGATTTCGTAAAATGATATGTATGCTGAAGGAGCCAGATATAGCGCGAAGCACTGTAGCTGTCATATTATCACTACTGGCTGCCTGATATCCCTGCGCGCACTTGTGGATTGTTTTGAATCTCATAGTTGAACTGATTAGCAGGAGTGTACAATAGTATCTGGGGGCCTGGTTGCATGGTTAGTTTTGGGGCCTCCTTTCTTTTTTTATAATCATGAAACCATTTAGGAAATTCATTGGGCCTCTTTGTTCGGGCGCGGGTGCAGACCGTCCCTTTTCACAAAAATGCCGATATGCCTCCGTGAGTGTAGTAGATTAAACGTCTCAGCAACATTAGCATTAGTAGAGGCATTTGATGCAAGAAAGCAAGCTTATGCAGCATCAGCCAAAAAAAAAAAAAAAACCACTTCACCCCTCTGTTCGTTCGAAATACCTGTCCAGCTGAGCCTTAAACTTATTTAGGCTACCAACTTACACGACAAGGAATGTCTGTTCCACCAACCAACCACCCGCTGGCTAAAGTAAAATTTCCGCACGTCTATCCTACATCTGTCTTTCCTCAATTTGAATTTATGTCCTCTGAGGTGATTATTCTGAGCAAGAGGAAGAATCCTATCAGCATTGAGCATGCTCAAACCATTCAAGGCTTTATACACCTCTATCAGATCACCTCGCCGGTGCCTAGTCTCCAGACACTGTAATTTGCAAAACTTAAGCCTTTCTTCGTAAGAGCACCCCTTTGTTCCATTCACTAATCTTGTTGCCCTTCTCTGTACTCGTTCCAGCAGCTCGTACATCCTTCTTGAAATGAGGCCTCCAGACCTGTATACAGTACTCTAGGTGTGGCCTGACCATTGCCTTATACAAGGGAATAATCACCTCCTTATCCCTGCTAGAAAAATTCCTATATATCATTGACAATACACCATGAGCTACTCTTGCAGCCAGTCTGCACTGCTCAGAGAACTTCATATCTGCCTGCACAACCACCCCCAGGTCCCTTTCATTCTCTACCACTGTCAGTGCAGTACCACAGAGTTGATACGTTGCTCTGGGGTTGCTGTTTCTCATATGTAGTACTTTACATTTGTCAATGTTAAACTTCATTTGCCACCTCTCAGCACATCTGCTCAACCTTTCCAGATCCTGTTGCAGCAGCATAGTGTCAGTAGTGTCCTTGACAACCCTGCCAACCTTTGTATCGTCTGCAAACTTGGACATTAAGCTTGATATGTACTATCATCAATATCATTTATAAATACAGAAAACAATAATGGACCCAACACTGAACCCTGAGGTGCTCCACTAATAACATTAGTCCAAGATGAGCAGTGTCCATTGATTACCACTCTGTCTTCTCCCCTTCAACCACCCCTTTATACATAGCAGAAATTTGCCTCCAATGCCACACTGCTCCAATTTGTGCAGCAGTCTTCCATGTGCAACAGTATCAAAAGCCTTCTTAAGATCCAAGTATATAATATCAAAGTTTTACCCTGCATCCAGTTCTTTTGTGACTGCATCATAGTATCCAATCAAATTGGGCAGGCAATACCCTTAACAAAACCATGCTGTGTCCGAGCTATAACTGAAGTCTTGTCTGGATGATCCTGCAGTGCTTCTTTAACCAGTGCCTCCATTAATTTTCCTGGAACAGAAGTTAAACTCACAGGTCTATAATTATTTGTGTCAGCCTTTGATCCTCCTTTGTGAATTGGGGTCACATTTGCACTTCTCTAGTTTGTGGGTACCTCCCCTGAGTCCAAGGAAGCTCTCATAATTATGGCTAAGGGTTTGCTTACTTCCTTTGCTGCCTATTTTAAAAATATTTTCTGTTTATACTCCGGCATGACAACCGAAATCGTCAATACAAATATTTATCGTATTTAGTAGTCACGGGCTTGAACCCCGGTCCAACTCAAGGAACGCGTGCTATGCACTCTCGCTCCTGACCACTGGGCTACGTCAGGCCTACAATATAACTGGATAGATGCCATCCATCCCAGGTGCCTTTCTTGTGTTTATCTTCAATTTCTCCTCCACTTTACTCTCAGTTATTACAAGATTCTCTAGCTTACTGCCAGAGTTGAATACACCTCTGGGATTCCCCTCGCTGAATAACTCCTCATGTGTGAATGTCGATGCAAAATATTCATTTGGTTTGTTAGCTACCTGAGCAGGATCATCAACAGTTGACCCATCGATATCAAGTGGACCAATCTGATTCATCCCCTTCCTTCTAGAGTTTACATAAGTAAAGAACTCTTTGCTGTTTTTCTTTGCATCCCTTGCCAAAGATTTCTCGTAGTCTGCCTTCGCCTGCCTAACCTCCTTTGTAACTTACAGATCAACTTGTATCTATTATAGGCTTCTGTGTCACGTGTTAATTTGTATGTAGCCCATGCATTTTCTTTTCTGCCATATTTCTCATTAGTTCATCTGACATACATTTAGGCCTAAACCTTGAACAATATTTCTTAGTTGGTATGTAAAGCCTAGTAGCTTCCAAGATAAGTTCTTTGAATGCTTCCCATTTTGAATTTGCTGTTGGTAACATCATCAGTTGGTCCCACTGTATAGAATTTAAATACTGTCTTATTTAAATAACCCTTCCCTTTACCCCTAATGGTAGTTACCTCTTTGAGTAAATCCCTCTTCAGCACACTGTGATCACTGCCACCTAGTGGTTCCTTTATCTGCAGATTCTTAGTACATGAAGAATCACTACTGATAATCAAATCAAGATTATTACTCCCTCTAGTTGCCTCCCGAACATGCTGATGTAGAAAACAATCATCCAATAAATCCACAAAAGCCTTACTAGTGTGTGAGTGACCAGTCCCCAAATTCCAGTCAATATCTGGGAAATTAAAATCCCCCATTATAAGACTCTGATGTACTGGCCCACTCCATTTCCCTGTACAGTTACTTATTATACTCATCAGAGTCATTAGGCCTATAGCACACTCCTAATCTCAATTTTGATCTCCCAATGCTTATGTCACACCAAACTGATTCGACACTGCACTGTCCAGCAATGTCGACTGGCTTCACCTCCTTGTATTTTGTGTTTCTTAACTAATAGCATAACCCCTCCTCCCTTCCTATCCTGTCTATCCTTTCTGTAGACGTTGTACTCCCCAAATTCCAGTTCTGCATTCCTTATATCTGTGTGACACCACGTCTCTGATATCCCAATAATATCTGCCTTTGATGTTTTGAGCGATACCTCAAATTCATCAAATTTATTTTCCAAACGCCTAACATTGGTATACACGCAAGTATACATGCACCTGTTCCTATTCTTAGCTACCCTAACACAACCCATGTGTTTACTTGTACCGCAATGGCTCCCAGCAGTCTTTGAAATACCATGCATCTTGTTTTTCAGGCTTCTGCTCATTCTAATAGAAGCAGTGCAAGAATCTCTTTCACCTCTGCCAGTGGCTACTGTCAATCTATTGGTCTTTGTCTCCCCCCAAGCTAGCAGTTTTCCGACCCACCTAACACTGCCTCGATAGCATCAGCAAATATTCTTGCACCCTTTCTATTTAAGTGTATCCCATCCCCGTAGAAGCAGTCTCTCCTGTTAACAAGTACAGACCAGACTGAAAAAAATTCTACCCCTTGAGCCCTGCACAATCTTTCCAGGGCCGAATTGATCGACAGGGCTGTCACCATATACTCCCTCCTATCGTGTCCAGGCAGAATTGCAGACACTTTCAAATTCAACCCTAATTCACGGCTTTTTTTCAACAGTGACCTGTACTTGTTAAGTAATTTTGCCGGTTTCCTACTCTTGATATCATTAGTGCCAACGTGTACAACTATATCAGCTTTTGTGCCAATATGATTGAACCCACATGCTCTTTAATAACCATGCCAAACCAACTGTCCAGGTACCTCTGGCCTTACTCCCCCTTTTATTGTGGCAGATGAGGCGGTATGGTCGCTTTGTCAGTAAACAGATCCGCAATATGGTTTAAACTTTCCAAACTTAGTGTAACGAATAGCTTCCCTCCAGTATTAGCTGCCCTCGCTGGTAGTAGAGTTGGCAATCATGGTGTCTATTACACAAAGGAAGGCTCCTGGTGTGCACCTTTCCCACACCAGGTGGAAAGGCCCAGCTTGGAATCTCATGAATGATGCAAAGAATTTGTGTGTTTTTTCACAGCGTAGCAGAGCTTGTCAGCCACAGGCAATAGTTGCCGAGTGTTTTACTCCAACAAAGAGACAAATTGACTACCAAATACACACGATTTACAGACAATTATACTGATGACTCTTAGCCATAGTTGCTTTAGTGTATAACACACACACACACACACACACACACACACACGGTGCAATATGGCCTAAGTAGCCATTGCACTTAACTCCCCCCATCAACCCCTTTTGTGGATGTATTGGATGATTGTTTTCTGCAGCAGCATGTTCGAGAGGCAACCAGAGAGAGTAATACGCTTGATCTGATTATTCGTGCATTAAGAATTTTCAGATAAAGGAACCACTAGGTAGCAGTTATCACATGTGTACTGATGTGGAATTTACTTAAAGATATAATTACCACCAGGGATAAAGGGAAGGGATTTTACTTCCGTAAAGGTGACTACAGTGGTCTCAGACAGTTTAACTTTTGTATGGTGGGACCAACTGATGATGTTACCAACAGCAAATTCTACGTGGGAAGCATTCAAGGAATTAATCGTGGAAGCTACTAGGCTTTTCATACCGATTAAGAAATATTGTTCAAGGTTTAGGCCTAGATGGATGTCAGATGAACTCGTGGCAGAGAAGGATCAGGTGACACAGAAGCCTATGATAGATATAAGCTTATCTGTAATGAAGTCACAAAGGCAAGCGAAGGAAGATTACGAGAAATCTTTGGCCAAGCATGCTATGAAAAACAGCAAGAACTTCTTTTCTTATACAAACTCTAAAAGGAAGGGGATGAATCAGATTGGTCCACTTATATCGATGGTTCGACTGTTGATGATCCTGCTCAGAAAGCTGATAATCTGAATGATTATTAAGGGAGGAAAATGCCAGAAGTTTATCAGACTCTAACAGGGAGTTAAATGATTTTGTAATAACTGAGAGCAACGTGGAGGAGAAATTGTCGAAGTTAAATATAAGAAAGGCACATGGGGTGGATTGGATCTATGCAGTTATATTAAAGGAGGCTGCAAAGGAACTAAACAAACCCTTAGCCATAATTATGAGAGCATCCCTGGATCCAGGGGACGTCCCCACGGACTGCAGATGTGCAAATGTATCCCCAATTCACAAATGGGATCTAAGGGTGACACGAGTAATTACAGACCAATTAGTTTAACTTCTGTCCCAGGAGTCACAATGCATCTCTAACCAATGACTCTATGTAAGGGAGTCACTGATTAGAGATGCATTGAAGGATCATCTAGACAAGACTTCAGCAATAATTTAGACACAGCATGGGTTTGTTAAGGGGGAAAGTCTTGTCTGACAAATTTTATTGGATACTATGATGTGGTTACAAAGGAATTAGAATCAAAAAATAATTTTGATATCATATACTTGGATATCAAGAAAGCTTTTGACACTGTTGCACATGGAAGATTACTATATAAATTAGAGCTGTATAGTATTAAGGGTAAGTTGCCACAATGGATAAAAGGGTGGTTGAGTGGGAGAAGACAGAGTGGTAATTAGTAGACCCTGCTCTTCGTGAACTAATGTTATTAGTGGAGTCCCACAGGGTTTTGTTGTTAGGCCCACTATTGTTTTGTATATTTGTCAATGATATTGATGAAGGTATATCAGGCTTAGTGTCGAAGTTTGCAGATGATAGAAAGGTTGGCAATGTTGTTAATGACAGTAATGGCAGTTTGCTACTGCATCAGGATCTAGAAAATTTGGGCAAATGGGCTGAGAAATGGCAACTGAAGTTTAAATTTTACAAATGCAAAGTACTGCATATGGGTAGACGTAACCCGAAAGGAACATACCAACTGTGTGGTACGTTCCAACACTTAGGGTGGTAGAAAATGAAAAAGACCCGTGAGTGATTGTGCAGTCAGATATGATGTTTTCTGAGCAATGCAGACAGGCTACCTGAGTAGGTCATGGAGTATTGTCAATGATATATACAGGAATTTTGCTAGCAGGGAAAAGATGATTATCCCTTTGTATAAGGCAATGGTCAGGCCATGCCTTGAGTACTGCGTACAGGTCTGGAGGCCTCATTTTAGAAAGGATGTAGAGTTGCTTGAGCGTGTACAGAGAAGTGCAACAAGCTTGGTGATAGGGACGAAGGGGGTCCTCTTACCAAGAAATACTTAAATTCTGCAAATTGCAGTGGCTGGAGATTAGGCACCTGTGAGGTGATCTGATTGAGGTGTATAAGGCCTTGAATGGGTTGAGCACGCCGAATTCTTCCGTTTGCTCAGATTACGAACCTGAGGGGGCATAAATTCAAATTGAGCAAAGACAGCGGGTGGTTAATTGCTGGAACAAACTTCCGTCTGTCGTTGTGGAAGTTGATAGTTTAAATAAATTCAAGGAGGAACTGTACAAGAATTTTTTTTTTTTTTTTTTTTTTTTTTTTTTTGGCTGATGTTACATAAGCTCATACGCTTTTGCTTTCTTGCACCACATTGCCTCTGTTACTACTACTACACTTTTCGTCATCTTAAAACTAAACTTGCATTAAGGAAAAATTACTTTATTTCTGTAGTAAAAATTTAATAAGCTAAACAATTTACAAACTTATAAGTTAGAGGAAATACATCATGTCTATATGCAGTATAACTAGATAAAGTCAGTATTCTAACACATTTGCATTTGGCTGTAGAGCCTACCTACAACATGCTTCTTGGCTTCTATAACATCAGACTTTATCTTCGTGGAGAGAAATAGGTCCGACTTCTGGTGTATGTAATACTATCGGTTCCTTTAACTAAACCTTAATGGGAAATAGGTTATATATATATATATATATATATATATATATATATATATAAAAAATATATATACATAAAAAAAAATTTTTCAGGATGATTTTTATAAATTTGACGTTGCTGAATTCAAAGATGGCAACCATATGGCTGTAACACCCACCAATTTTAAGTAGGAAGGGATTAAAATCAAAAACCAAGTTTCCAGTAAAAAAGATTTTTTTTTATTTTAAGAAAATATTACATACAGTATTAAATATTGAACAATCGGTCTGTTAACCTTATTCTATTTACAAAAATGGTTATCTGATAACAAAACAATCGTTTTTTGCCTTTTATTTTCGTCCGTTTTGTGTCTCCTGTACGAGATTCCAAAGTAGTCTGCCAACATATTTGGGCTCCCATTTTCCCTCGTATCTTTTTTTCCATTTGAGAAATATCTTGGTGAAACCTAAAAAAAAAAAAAAAAAACCTTGACACCATTTCAAGAAGATTCCACTGCTGAAGCGGGATCCTAGTAATTAGCCTTTTGTTTTAGAGAGGTCCAAATCGTTCAATTCTGCCTGAGTGATTAGATGCTGCTCTGCAGTATCAAGAGTTTAAAAGTTTGGATCTATACTTGTTCCGGGTTCTGCATTTCTAGATACTCCTTTTCCGATCCTGAATCAGAGTCAAGTTCATAAGTTCCTGGTGGCTTTGTTACTGGCATTGTATCATCGTGAGGAACCGACCTTAGAGCAGAATGTTGGGATGTGGACATGTGTTTATGTAAGGGGCGGCTCCTAGAACATCAGTTCAACTCCGCCTCGTATGTCTGTGAAGGACAGTATCACTACAAATGGGCCAGATATGTGTGTGACGTCGGTTTGTGTGTATTATGTGTGTGCTCTGTTGTTATGTTCTGACCGCTTGGCTACCCAGAAGCATCAGTCACCTGGACAGATGATTCTGGGTACACGTCCACACCACGGGAAGGTGGGCCAGTTCCAGTAGATGGGACACCTATGATCTCAGAGTATGAGACAAAAAAAAAAAAAAAAAAATCTGAAAGGAAGAGAAAGAAATTAATAAAAATAATTAACTAAGATAACAAAAAAATAAAAAATAAAAAAAAAAATAATAATAAAAAAGTAAATGAAATAAATAAATGAAAAAAAATAATAAATAATAAAAAAATAATAATAATAAACAAATAAATAAATAAAAAAAATAAAAATAAAAAAAAATAAAAAATAAATATATATACTAAGTATATATATATATTGGTTTTTAGCATATATACGCAAACATACATACATATATATACCAAAAAGTGAAAAGGGAAAAACCAAGGGGGGGAAGAGAGAGAGAAAGAAAAGAGTAGATCTTCCGTTTGTGCAACCAGTAAGAACGGCAGCATAAAAACACTTCGGTGCCTCCAGCCAGATGGATTTGATCAACCTCGTATTACTGGAATCATACTTTTCCTTAGTTCAAATACTTCTGGGATACTCTATTTATCCCTGGATTTCCCAGAAAAACCAAAAACATTGGTCATGCAAAAATAACAATCCTTTGTGGTCTCAAGCTTCCCGCCATATCAACGGAACAGCAGAAGGCATCGATTTGACTATGTACTTCTAAGTGAGCCTGTAATGTCCTTGAATAGGAGCTACAGGAAATCTTTGGAGCCCATATTTTACCGTGATCTTTAACCTTACATCTAAAGGCAATGGTCAGGCCACACTTTCAGTACTGTAAACACAGGTCTGGAGGCATCATTTTAAGAAGGATGTAGAGCTGTTGGAACGAGTACAGAGAAGGGCAACAAGATTAGTGAATGGAACGAAGGGTTGCTCTTACGAAGAAAGGCTTACGTTTTGCAGATTACAGTGTGTGGAGATTAGGCACCTGCGAGGTGATCTGATTGAGGAGTGTAAAGCCTTGAATGGTTTGAGTATGCTCAATGCTGATGGGATTCTTCCTCTTGCTCAGAATAATCACCTCAGAGGGCATAAATTGAAATTGAGGAAAGACAGTTGTAGGATAGATGTGCGGAAGTTTGCCTTTAGACAGCGGGTAATTGATTGGTGGAACAGACTTCCACCTTTTGTTGTGGAAGTTGATAGCCTAAATAAATTTAAGGCTGAGCTGGACAGGTATTTGGAACGAACGGAGGGTGAAATGGGAGCGGTTTTTTTTTTTGGCTGATGCTGCATAGGCTTGCTTTCTTGCATCATATGCTTGTACTAATGGTAATGCTAAACAGAGTTCATAAGGTTTTCTCACAAGTTGTAACAGTGGCTATCTCAGCGATTTTAATACCACTTCTTGTTTACAAACACTAATGCACTAAAACACTTATTCACTTTTTTCACCATTCGCTCTCTGAAACACACACTTTTTGAAATACGAAAATGTGTGCTTGATGCAGAACCCACTCGTGTATATACCGTTATATAAGGCTCACAATGTTTCCAGAGAATTCCATCGAAAGTTCTAGAACTAGAAACATCTCAACCTTTCTTCCGCATATAACAATATTATACATGTATTCTAGAATGTTCTCGATCATTCTCGAATGTTGTAGTAAGCTCACGAATGCTCTAGGAATCCCCCGAATGCTCTAGGAGAAAAAAATAATAATACACAGATAAAATAGATGTAAAAGATGATTAAATCAACTACGGGTGTTGGTTTACGCTCATTAACCTACGATATTTAAAAACTGAGTGTAACGAGAACTTTTTAAGCACATATCTGAGTTTTTGAACATATTTCATACGAGAATCTGTTGAAACGATTTCAGGGTGGAAATTGAACTAACCAGTGTTGTTTATTTTGATTATATGGAGGAAGTTTTTAATTCGACTCATAACTTTTTTCTTTTTTTATCAACAGCTGGCGCTGCAAGCGGTCCCTAGGTGACGTTCTTGTTTATTTTGATTACAAGGGTGTAGTGTTTAATTAAACCATGTAATTAAAAACTGGAAAACCAGTTTTTAATTACTCATTAAAAACTGGTTTTCCTGGTAGATGGCAGCCTTATGTAGCCTTCAGTTTATTCAGCTTCTTAAGAAAAGATTAATTTTGTAGTTATATTTGCTTAAGCTGTTTGGTTATTCTGTGAAATGTGTAAAAAAGACAAATTTAAAATTAAATTACAGATTATAATGATCATCTTTCAAAAGTACAATGTTTTTATTTATCTGTAGTCTTAAATGTATACCTGAGTTTCTTCAACTTCTTAAGAAAAGATTAATTATGTAGTTATATTTCCTTACTTCATTAAGCTGCTTGGTTTTTCAGTGAAATGGAATGGGTCAAAACAGGACTAACTCCAAATGTAATTCCAACTTTTAACGAACATTTCAAAGGTACAGTGGTTATATTGAAACAATCGTTAGTCCTGCGGTCCCATTCCAGAAGATTATGAAAATAGTTATATTTCCAGTTTGCTCCCTTTAAAAAAATACTGTTGGTGAAAGGTGTAGACATAATTTTGTTAGTCTGTCTGAAATTTTCTTGGTATTCATGCACAACTGAGAAAAACTTTACTTGTTTCCTGATAGCTTTTTGGATTCTCAGAATGGGAATAAACTGGTAGACTTGTTTTTGAAGTTTCAGTGAGAAAGAGGAAGAGAAAGGACAAAAGTAAAATGAAGGTGAGAGAGAAAGAAAGATGGAAAAAGAAATAAATTTTAATGGAGCTAAACTGGTGGACTTGTTTTTCAAGTTTGAGTGGGGGAGAGAGAGAGAAACAAAAAGAACGCATGTAAACGAAGAACAAGAACATTATCACACAATGAAATTCGTAAATGGTTGAACGAGAAACGCTCATATATTTTATTATTATTATTATCTTTATTTTCTCCTAAGAGACACCCGCTTACAGCTATTAACCAGGGGGTGTACATTAATATATACAAATATAAGTTATATACATAATTATCCATTTATAATTTATACAAATCATCGTCTTTATAAATTATACAAATTATACATTTTCTAAATTATACATTGTCTAATTAATTATGTTATACATATCATTGCCTTATTTTACATGACAGGCAGATAGAAAGAGAGCACAAGCATAATTTGCAATTTTACAAGGAATTAGAGAATGTTTACATCTACACCACTATTTACAGCGAGATAACAGAAAGACTGCCGACCGGGCTAGCCGGGTGGGTAAAGTGCCTGCCTGACAACCCAAAGGTCGCGGGTTCGATTCCCGCCTCGGGCTTGGATCAAAGTACTGCAAAAACCTTGGGAGGTGCATTATTGCCACAGAAGCCTATGCGCCAACAACTACCAAAAAAAAAAAAAAAAAAAAGAAAGACAAGACGTCCAATATAAACATAACAAGAGCAAACAGTCCCGACCAGTTCATTCTTCATTTTCTGCATTCTGTTTTGTTTTCATATGTGGGCATCACTCAACATTTATAGGCGGAGTAATGCATTCTGAAACATTTCAGTCCTGTATCTCTTCTCTGCGCAAAGCCTTTCTGGGTCTGCTTGAAGATCGTCGTACATCTTAATGGAAAAAATCGCCGAAGGCTTTCCAGCTGCGTGAGCGCGCTATTGATTGGAGGGGATGGTGTTCTATTCGCCCACCTTTGCGTCATGCGGGGCCAAGTCAGCAGGTAGTCAGTTTTCGGCGGTCGAGTCTCCCGGTCAACAGTTTTGCAAGCGTGAGAATGTTCTTGGTGACAATTATGTGAGACCAAGGCGTGACATCCAAGTTGGCATATAAAATGGTTCTTGAGATTGTAAATGGCTGCGTAGTGATCCTGTTTAACCATCTCAGCATCCAGTACTCTAAACCCAGGAAAGCCTTGATGGTAGCATCTGGGGCAGAAGACCAAATCTGAGATGCGTAGAGAGGGATGGGGATGACGCATCTTAAAATATATTGTTTAACAAGGTCAGGGTTCCTGATACCTACCAGTTCTTGTCTGGAGGTCCATAGCGCTGCGTAAGTTTTCTTCTTTACATGTCCGAAATGGGGTGTGAAGTTTAGGTTTTCGTCCCATTTCAGACCAAGATCAATGTGTCCTGACTTTTTTGACCACGCTGCCATTTACGCGTATTGATATGTGGTTCTTTAATACCTTGTTGGCGAAAACCATTTGTGATGTCTTGTGTTCATTTAGTCGGAGCCCCATGCAATTAAGGTATTCTTGCAACTCGGCGATTTTGGAGTTTGCTTCGTTGTTGCGTTGTAAAGATGTGTTTTGGTCATTCGAGGTGACGAAAATTTTCAAGTCGTCTGCATATACTACAAATTGTTTTTAATTTTGGGTCAGGAAGGGATGCAGTGCTGTTGCAAAGAGGGTAGCAGAGAGGACACCACCTTGTGGGACTCCCCTGTTGACTTGGAAGGTCTCTTTGGAAATTCCATTTATGGCAGTGATGTCTCTTCCTCAAAGAACTCGTTATTATAGCTAATACGTGCCCAATTATATGGAAATATTCCTCCAAGATGATAGTAATAGCCGAGATGGATATACTGTCGAAAGCGGATGCAACGTCTAAGAAGGCAATATCTAATTGCTGTCTGAAGTTAAGGGCGTGTTGGATTCTAAATAGTCTCCATGAGATTGGTGGTAGTAGATCTTTGCGGGGTCACTGAATGAAGGTACTCCGGTCTATGCCCGAAGCAGTGATGGTTGATGGTATTTAAAATGGATTTCTCAAATATTTTTTGAAACGAACATCCAATTGCAATAGGCCTGTAGTCTTTGGCGGATTTAGGATTGTTATTTTTGGGAACAGGATTAACGCAGTACGTATTCCATATCTTCGGAAAGTGGTTTTCACTTAAAATTTTTGTGGAAAATGTGAAGGAGCAGATCTATGATGTATACACTGCTGATCTTAATCGTGAAGAGCAGAAATTTATCAGGCCTAGTTGTGGCTTTATTCCTGAAGCTATTCACAGCGGCTTTAATGTCATCTCTAGCGATACTGATTTGAGACAGTTCAGCATAGACCTCTGTCTTCAGTTTGCTAATTGTTTCACGGATTTTCTCTGTGTTGACCTCACTTTCAACTTGATTTTCTGCCAGAGGAGTTCCAAAGGTGGCTTGGGTCCATTCTGAGAAGATGTGCTCGGGCATTATATCCATACGCCTTTTCTTATTATATATCCTGCTTCCTTTCTTTAAATGTGATCGCACCATGTCATAGTGAGCTTGACGTTTCAATCGAATGAACCGTGCTCTAGCTTCTTTATACTGAATATAATCAGGTTCAGTTTTGTCCATTTTCTGAAGAGTTTTTGCTTGTTCTTAAAAGCATATTTTACTTGTGTAAACTAGGAATTTGCTCGAGCAATAAAGTGAAGTGTATCCGAAAGTGCTTCTAAGGCATCGTCTACGGGGAGTTGGAAGAGATTTTGCCAGTTGAAATTCACGAGCCGTTTCAAAATTACGTCTGGTTTTATATACTCGGTTGAGAAGATAACATCAGCGTTGTTTTCCCACCTCCAGTTCTCTTTTTGTCTGCAAGCTTGACTTCTCAGGTTGGTTTGGATTGAGAGAGGGATGTGATCAGAAGCGAAGCGAGTCGTACTGTCAGTTAATGTGATGTCTAGAGCATTATAGTACACCAGGTCAAGGCGCTCTGTGCCTCTTGTGAGGGGCGTTTCAAGTTGTTTCATCGAGAGGGTTTCCATAGTATCATCCAATTCGCTCTTTGCATCTTTGTGTTTAGGAAGAGGCATGTTCAAATCTCCCATCACGATAGATTCTACATTTGGGTTCAAGTTTGCGACGAGCCAAGTAAGGAGTTCATTTCTGGCTTCACTGTCATGGTTGGGTGGAAGGTATTTAATACAAATTTATACATTCTTTGTACCTTCTCTGAAGATTGCTGAGACGGC
Source organism: Mastigoproctus giganteus (assembly GCF_048544385.1). Lineage (NCBI taxonomy): Eukaryota > Metazoa > Arthropoda > Arachnida > Uropygi > Thelyphonidae > Mastigoproctus > Mastigoproctus giganteus. Next base: position 150,717,901 of record NC_143578.1, on the reverse strand, counting down.
TTCAAAATTTTCCGAGTGTGACTCTTGGTTTTTAATAACAGAGAAATTATTCTTATAGAGTATCATTACTCCTCCTCTTTTGTTTTCTCTTCCTCTTGTAACGCATTTAAAACCAAAATTGTCAGCCAGAGCATCTAGCTGTCTATTATTTTGAAGCCAGGTTTCTGTCATGCAGATGAATTCATATTCCGAGCTTAATAGAAGGTTCTGCAAAGTGTGAAGTTTATTGCCTATGCTGCGCACATTTTGAAGGTAAAGAGAGACTTGCATATTTTCTTTCGAGTCTTGCTTGTAAAGAAAGATTCGAAAGAAAATTTGTAAAGGGTAGCGAAGAAAAATATTAACACCAATTCCTGTTTCAGATTTAACTGAGCAGTGCTGCCCATAACCATAAATACAGATCACTTCAGGCAAAGGCAGATCGCATGCCTTCCTACAAGAACAAAATAACAATCGTTTTGTTTGCGACTTTCTGAGAACTTACATAATTCTTATGATGAAAGGAATTAGGGAAAGAAACAGATGAGTGCTAATTTCCCATTCGAAATTCATATTTGCAGAATATTAAAAAATCCCTACAAATGATGCTTTTTTTCCCGTTCAGAAATAATAGTTCACATGGTTATGAATCTTGCTAAAAGTACAAAGTAAAAGCCAACAAGTTTGTTTAAAAGTTACTCTTAGTAAAATAGTTTCTTAAAGGAGGTTTTGTCTGTACTTATAACAGACGTTTGAGTCTACTTTTACTTATCAAATGCACAAAAATAAAACTCAAGTTCTGCTTAAAGTTACACTTAAATAATAAAGATCAGGAAGAGAAAGCAAGAAAGAGAGAGCAAAAGAATGTGCGAGAGAGCAAGAATGACACAGAGTGAGAAAGAAAGAGTGCGAAAGAACACATACAAAGAAAGAAAAAGATACTGAGAGAGTGAAAGAAAATAGAACGAGGCGGAAACAAAACAGAGTGAGGGAGAAGAGACATACAAAATGAGAGAGAATCTATTCCCACAGAGTGAGAGACGAAGTGACAGAAGAAAGAAAGATTTATATAAGTAGCCAGAGTAAGGAGTGCATCTTATTCAAGGAAATAATACATCTTAGAATCAAGCCGAGCCATGTTGCTGACAAAACAGCCTCTATGACACGCGTTCTCCATCGAAGGGAAGAGAAGTAGGGCAGACTTGCTTTCTCTTGTCGGGAGCATGTCAATTGTAGTACTTATAATAGCTGTATGTCTTTTTGTCCTACGAGAATCTTTTTTTTCCTACTGTCGGCAAAAGTCGTGCCTCATATAGGTATATCTCCCATTAAATTGAAACAATCGTTTTTCCAAACTTCGCTTAACGTCAGAATTATTACCACATATAAACAGCGCGATTTTTTCCTCTATACTTAACCATTACCTATGAATTAGAAAAGAGCAATGTTAGTAAACTATTATTATTATTATCCCAAGGCAAGATGAACCATTTATGCTATTCAAACACATACAAACCGCCCAGACATGTGGGCGATTTCTAAGCTAGCCAACCAGCTTAGGTGAGACGTCAACCTCAAAGAATTCATTTTTTCAGAGGAACCAAATTATATAGATCCAGGACTTAATCATGCAGTCACGTGCGATTTCTCAAAATAAGTCTGGGTAAGACCAATTAAAAGCATTTAAATCTATTTTCAAAGAAAAAAACTTCTTGCTGTATTAATTCTAACCAAGGGAAAGAATTTGTATGATCCTCTCTGAGCTTTACTCTTTTTTTCTTAATATTAATTTTTACTCAGTGATATCTGAAAAGAAAGCTGCAATAGTAGAAAACGCTTCATACCCTGAAAGAAAGGATATTTAAGTATATATCTTATTCTTAAAGTCGGAAATATATTTCCGACTTTAAGTCAAACTACGTATACTTTGCCGATTTTCGTCTGTACTTATAACAGATGTTCGGTCTGTTTTATTTTTCGTATCAAATGCGCTAAAAACTGAACAAGTTCTGCTTAAAGTTGCACTTAAACAAATAAACAAAAATATATATGACGTTACTTACATATCCACCAATTTATAATTCGTGCCATAACCACTTACTAAATTGTAGGGCTTGAATATAACTGCACTTGAGCCTTTGATGTTCATAAGTACAATTTTGTTCGGACAAAGGCAGATCCGATGTCTTCCAGATTAATCTGAAAGAAATTTGCATTTTTCGCGCGCTTTAGCAAACACTTTTTCTAGAAATACATTCCTTGAAAAAACTGTTGACATCGGAATATAGGAAGATTCTGGAGGTAAACGGGTGCCCTTGAATGGGTGTTTCCAAGAATGTGTTGTACTTTCTCACTCTTGGAGAAAGCCACTGGTTCATCGTACAAAGGTTGGAAGAAAGATGTGGTTGTACCCTTGGTCTCTTCTCCACAGTAGCAACCTCTTTGAACAACAACACTTCTACATTCTGTACACCTGTTGAATATCAGTGACGACAGCAGGAAACATATCGGTACTTCTTAGAAAAAAAATCGGCTAAGGTAAAGAAAGCCTGCACGAGAAGCACGCAAAAGTTCGATGAAATTTACCGGTAAAAGTACTTTGCCGTAACGGCATTTGTATTGTTGCTCGCTCGGTAAACAGACGGTGGGTATTATCGGTCTGGAGTATTATTATTATTATTATTAGCCATATGGTGCAAGGAAGCCTGAGGCTTATGCTGCACCAGCCAAAAAAAAAAAAAAAAATTCCCACATTACCCTGAGAGAGAGAGAGAGAGAGAGAGAGAGAGTAAAAGGGAATCACCAAGAAAGCAAGAAATAGAAGAATGATGATATCCAGCTCAGGACCCTGGGTTTGCCAAGCCCATACTCACCAGATAGAAGTTGAATCCCACGGGAGCTTGAAACCCTCCCGAAGTGGAGGGGAATAACCTGACCTTTTTTCTTTAGAATCACTAATTGAATTAACTAACTGAATCACGATCAGAGTCATATTGGAAGTTCTGGCGTCGTAAACAATAACCTAGTGGTTATTAGTGGTTGTAATAACTTAGTGGTTACCCCCTCCACTTCGGGAGGATTTCAATCTACCATGGGATTCAATTTATACTCTTGACCGATAACATCCACTGTAAGTTTACTGAGCGAGCAACAATACAAATGCCGTTACGGCAAAGTACTTTTACCAGTAAATTTCATCGAACTTTTGCGTGCTTCTCGTGCAGGCTTTCTTTACCTTCGCCAAAAAATCAAGCTAACAACAAAAAAGCATCAAGTTCAAAGTATGGAAACAACGAGTACTTTTTATACAAATCATTTTTGAAGTATAGGACAGACTAAACAAATGTGTATGCCATCACACAGCTCCTACACCGATGTCGATGCATACTACTTTCTCCCTTATTTCTTACTTTACTGATTATTATCCACCTCACTGATTAGCAAAAAAAATTTTTTTCGCTCAGTTTTGTAGATTTGCTTGCTGAATTTGTATTACGGCAACCATATTACTGAACACCCACCAATTTTAAGGGAGAAGGGACTAAAGTCAAAGTTTTTAGTAAAAAAGATTTCATATATTTTAAGCAAATGTTACGTACAGTATTAAACACTGAACAATGGGTCTATTAACAAATGGACCCATTGAATCTAGACATTCTATTTACAGAAATGTTTATCTGATAACAAAACACTTATTTTGTCGTGGTTTGCCTTTTATAATCGCCCACTGGGGTCTCCCGTACGAGACCAACATAAAGGTCGCCGTAGCCTAGTGGTCAGGCGCGCGGGTGCATAAGTACACGTGCCTTGAGTGACCGGGGGTTCAAGCCCGTGACTGCTGAATACGGTGCTGTTTCTTGTATTCTGTCTATTTTATGAACTCCTCTGACCGTTTGGTCGTCCTGGAGTATAAACAGAAAATTTAATTTAATTTTAATATTTGGACTCCTTTTCCCTGGTATCTTTTTCCATTTGAGAAGTAGCTTAGTGAAACCTTTCACCGTGTTCATGGGGAACCGCTTTCAAGTATTCAGGAAAAAAATTTAAATAGGAATGGAGGAAACTAAACTTTAACGACAGGTCTTGGTTTTTAATCATTTACCTATGATATTTGAAAACTGAGGGTGATGAGAACTTTTTAAGCCCATATATCTGAGTTTTTGAACATATTTTCCACGAGAATCTGTCGAAATTGTTTCAGGGAGGAAATTTATGCCGACCTGTGTTATCGCTGATTTTTACAGCAGCACGTTAGAGAGGCAGTAAGAGGAAGCAATACTCTTGATCTGATTATTAGCAGTAGTTCTTCGTGCATTAAGAATCTCCTAAATTTTTCGTATTCAAGAATATACGGCTGCAAACAGCTTTCATCTCTGTCTGACTTCTATGGGGAACACATAACACCTAAAAACAGTCACCCAGACTTGTGATTTTTTTAATGGTTCCTGTTAATTTATTCATTTACTTTTACTGAACGAGGATAACATCCCCATTGAATTAATCAATTATATTGTCCATAAAGGTGCTCATTGCTTACTCTTAAATCTGAATAGCCGCTAATCTTAGTCTGATTCAGATTTTGAATATATCCTCCCCCACCCAAAAACAGCTCACTCAAGATTGCAATTTTTCCGTGTTTCCTGCAATCAGTTCCTCTTAAACTGGGGCGGATGTCACCAGACAACTCCTTGAATCTAGACATAGATCTGTATTAGACTAAAATTAAAACGTTTTCAGTTTAGTTATTTTACTCATCTTTCAGCAATAAGTGTGCATTATTGAGTAAAATAGATCAATTTTACCTTTTAGCAAGAAATAACCAGCATTAATCTTTCATCTGTTCAGCCAAATTACCATTTCATTACTATTAAAACTTGGCTTAGTAAAAATTTCTAAGTAACATCCGATGAAGAGGGACAGGGGCTACAAGAAATGCAGGTCGTTACTTGTCCATAGCATGCGTGAAAAATTGGATATTAATCTTCTACAGTGAAATGACATTGTATCCTGAGAATTACCATCATGCTTATGTACCGACTTTCCTCATTCAGCAACACCTCTGCGTATTATTGAGAAAAATAGCTCAATTTCACCATTTAACCAATTAATTTGTAATCAGTCATAGAGGAACACGGACACAGCATAAAACAAATAACGATTTAGCGTTTCAAATGGTTGGGAAACTTGGCCAGAAATAACTTGACCACCTTGTTCTTGGAGGAAACCTCCAAAAATTCAAAGACAAAATTGCCAGATGGCAAGTGTCAGCTTGAGACTCATTGACTGAAGTCTGCTAGGCTTCTCAGCAGCTGGGACAGCGCTTGCCATTTTGTTACCGTGCCATCTTCCGATTTTTAATCGAAATCAGACTAAGATGGATGAATGAGCATATTTATGGAAAATACAACTGATTTAATTCAATAGGGACGTTATTCTCGGTCAGTCAAAATAAATGAACAAATTAACTGGAAACATTAAAACAAATCACAAGTTTGGGTGACTGGTTTCAGGTATGGTACATATGCTATCGAAGTCGGACAAAAACGAATGCTGCTTCAGTCCTAGATTCGTGGATAGGAAAAATGTAGGAAGTAGTAGTATGCATCGTTATCGGTGTTGAAGCTGTGATGATACACATATCTTATGGCCTATTTCTTCAAAAATGCTTTGTGTAAAAAAGGACTTGTTCTTTCCATACGTGGAACTTGATGTTTTTTGGTTGTTTGCTTGACTTTTTTTTTTTTTTCTAAGACCTATACGTCTCCTGCTGTTGCCATTAACATTCTGACAAGTGTACAGAACGAAGAAGCAGTTGTTGTTCAAAGATGTTGCAATTGATACTGTGGTGAAGAGATGGAGAGCGCACCACGTCACGTTCCAGTCTATGTGATGAACAGTGACTTTCTCCAAGAGTGAGACAGCGCAACACATTCTGAGACCCATTCACTGGCTCTCGTTTACCTACGGTACCCACCCGTATTCCGATGTAGAGAGTTTTTTCGCGGAATGTATTTCTGGAAAAATACTGTTTGATAAAGGGCACGAAAATTTCTTTGCTCAGTTAAAAATAGATGTAAATAATCTGATATGGAAGATATCGAATGTAGTAAGGGTTCGGATCTGCCTTTGTCCGAGAAAAACTGTACTTGTGACCATCGAACGCTCAAGTGCAGTTATGTTCAAGCCCTACAATTTAGTAGGTGGTAATGGCACGAATTGGCGGACATGTAACTTCATAATTTTTTTTTAAGTGCGGATTTAAGCAAACTTGTTTTATATTGTGCGTTTGATAAGAAAAATAAGAGACCTAAACATCTGTTATAAGTACAGAAGAGAATCGACAAAGTATATGAATGTATTTCTGACATTTAAGAATAAGAAATCCACATAAAAATCTTTTCTTTCTTTCAGCATACGAATGAAGCATTCTATTAACGCAGCTTTCTTTTCAGGTCTCATTGAATAAAAATTAAGATTCAGAGAGGAGCAGAAGTGAATGATGCTTTCCCTTGGTTAATATTAATACAGAAAGAATTTCTTTTTTGAAAATAGATTTGAATGCTTTTGCTTTTAATCGGTCTTGCCCAGACATACCTTGAGAAATCGTCCTGGAATGTATGATTAAATCCTGGAGCTATAATTTGGTTCCACAGAAAATTAATTCTTTGAGGTTAATGTCTCACATAAGTTGGTTGTCTAGCTAATAAATCGCTCACGACATGTCTGGGAAGTTTTATGTTTTTGAATAGCATCAATGGTTCATCTTACCTTGGGATAATAATAATAATGGTCTTCTAATATTGCTCTTTTCTAATTCATAGGTAACGGCTCAGTACAGAAGAAAAATCACACTGTTTATGATGTGGTAGTAATGCTGCCGTTAAGTGAAGATAGGAGAAACCATTGTTTCAATTTAACTGGAAATAACTATATGATGTACGACCACTGTTATTGGGAAAAAGGCATACCAGCTATCATACGTACTACAATTGACATGCTCCCGACAAGAGAAAAAGAAATCTGACCTACGATGGATTTCTCCTCTTCGATGGAGAAAGCATATCATAGAGACTATTTCGTCAGCAACGTGCTCGGCTCGATTCGAAGACGTATTAAATCCTTGAACGAGATGAACTCCCAACTTTGGCTACTTACATCTCTTTCTTTCTTCTGTCACTCCGTCTCTCACTGTTTGCATAAACTGGAAATCTTTTCTTTCTCGTTGTTTCTGTTTCTCTTCTCCCTCACTCTTTTGTTTCTGCCGTTTTATATTCTTCCACTTTCTCTCAGTATATCGTTCTTCCTTTGTATGACTTTTCTTTCTCGCCTTCAGTTTATTTCTTTTTCTCTCTCTCTCTCTCTCTCTCTCTCACACACACACACACACACGCACACTATCAATCAATCAAATTTCAAAAACAAGTCTACCAGCCCAGCTTATTCCCACTCTGAGAATCCAAAAAGCTACCAGAAAAAAAGTAATTTTTCTTAGTTGTGTATCAAGAAACTTTCAGAGAGACTAGTCAATTATGTATGTACTTTTCATCACCTGTATTTTTTTAAAAGAAATAGAAGGGAGCAAACTGTAAATATAACAATGTTCATAACCTTGTGGAATGACGACCACAGAACTAACTATTTTTTCAATATAGCTACTGTACCTCTGAAATGTTTATTAAAAGTTGGAATTTCATTTGGAGTTTTTGTCTTGTTTTTATACATTATAACTTCACTGTTATAACCAAGCAGCTTAATTAAGTAAGGAAATATAACTACATAATTAATCTTTACTTAAGAAGTTGCACAAACTTAAGTCTACACTAAACTTATGTCTACAGATAGAGTAAAACGTTGTACCTTTGAACGAGTTTATTACAAGTTGGAATTTCAGTTGAAATTGTCTTTTTTACAAAATTCACAGAATAAGAATCAGCTTAATTAAGTGGGCAAAAAACTGTGTTCTTTCTTGTATTCTCTCTATATTGTGAACGCCTGACATTGTGGTCATCCCGGAGTATAAACAGAAATTTATTATTTTATTAAATATAACCACAAAATTAATCATTTGTTAAGAAGTTGAACAAATTCAAATCCACAGATAAACACAAACTTAATTATTTCTTGAGTTGAATAAAAATAAGCTCAAACCTATTGTATTTTTTTACATATTTCAGAGAATAACCAAACAGCTTAAGCAAACTTAACTACAAAATTAATCTTTTTTTTAGAAACTGAATAAAGTGAAGTCTGCAGAAGGCTGCCATCTCCCAGGGAAACCAGTTTTTAATCAGTAATTAAAAACTACACCCTTGTAAATGAATTTAATTAAAAACTACACCCTTGTAATCAAAATAAATACTAAGCGCGCCACCTGGCGAGTGATTTCTGCGTCATTTGTCGGGAAAAATGCAAAAATCGATTTTAAAAAAATAGTAAATGAGTTTAATTTAAAACTGCACTCCTAATCAAAATAAATAACTTCGATGATAGAATCGAATGGCATCACTTCTTAGATTCTAGATATATTACCTAAAAAAAAAAATTGCAGCCATTATCAATCCATTACAGGATGAAGGCATCCTCAACAATTCATGTTGAGGAAAGTGGACCATAATCTGCCACTCTGGTCCAGGTTGTCAGATCGACCGTATTTAGCAGTCAGCGGCTTGAACCCCAGTCTACTCAAAGAGTGTTGTGCTACTGCACTCCCGCTCCTACCACCTCGATACGGAGGCCTCGATATGTGTATTATCTATTCCCCATTAAGGTTTCGTGAAGAACAGTGCCCATGGATGTATCTATAGAAAAGGCATGCAGCAGAAACAGAACGTCTATGAGACAAATAATAGAGAGACGCTGTTAGAGATGAGTCATAAATTTACCTAACTGTCATCTTTTGAATGGAATCTAGTAGCCTGATAGAGGTTTTGGGGAATATAGTGCACATAGTGTTTGGGGAGGGGGCGTCACCGGTGGTTTCCCACAACTGTGAAAATTTTTCACATGTTTAGTTTGAATTCGTCCTCTCTCTGTTTTTTTTTTTTTTTTTTTTTTGGAATTCTGTACATATGGCTTTTTATTCCTGGACTTATGTTTGGCACTTTGCTTCTTTGACACTGGTCTCCGATCTACTGTCTGTATGGTAACCATTCCATCATTTACATTTTATCATTGGATACGAAAATTCTTCTTCTTCCAAGGTTTTTAATTCTCCTTCCATCAAAAGTTTTTCGCCTGCCGATTTTTTGTCACGCTCTTCAATGGATTCACTAAACCTCCAGTCAACCGCAGATGTGCCTAACTGTGTTTTTCTCATTTCTACCGCGGTTTGTCATCTTGGAAGTTTGGAGCCGTAATCTATAAACCCTGTTATCTGATCATCTAAATTTTAACGGATTTTTATCTCCTTAGTTCGGAATTATTCTTGTTCTATTTTCTGTTTTGCATGTTCCTTCACATTTTGGTATATCCGCGGCCTTCTGTCTGACGTTTCATGTTTTTAGGCCATCTTTCCCAATTTTTTTCTACGATAGAAGTCATCGCTATCTGTTTCTCTAAATCTATAAAAACTCGGTGACTTGTCATTGTTTATCCCTCTCGCATCTTGGCTGTGTACGTCGCTCCTCCGCTCTACTTAATGACTCTAGGTTACTTTTAGTTTTGGTTTCGAATTCCCTTCTCTACAAGCCATTTTTACTAATGCTTGCTTATACCAGAACCCTTTCTTTAAGGTTGGGGCCTTACTTTACACACCCAGTAAGTTCAGTATTTTTAAGGACTTTTTCTACACTTTTTCTTTATACTGTCTTTCTATTTTTTCCTGTTCATAAAACTATTAGTGCAATACAAGGGTGATACCCTCATTCCTATCGCTATTTTCGCCTTCTTTTGAACATCTTTTCTTCCCTTCCCCTCCCCTAGAATTTACCATTCCCTATACCATTTGCTTGTCTATAGTTTTTCATTACCTTTCACCCTTTCTGCACTTCACATACATTTGTATTATATTACACTTTTGTAAATTTGTATTTATTTTAATTTACATTATTTACACTGCGTAGGGACTACCTTGTCTACTAGTATTACGATAAAAGGCCGCATATTTGTCTCCCTTTTTCTAATACTACAGACAAGTTTGGAAACGCAGTGGTATGCATGGTCAAGAGGAGTCCCCTGATGAATTTTCTGGCTATGTATCATATTTTCATCTATTATATTCAGATTTTGCATATTTGCCATTCCCTGATTCGACCCCTTGCTAAAATTTTCCTCCCATATCTGAATATAGTGTTATTTATTTTCTTATATATATTCTTTTTTTTTTTTTTTCTCTCCCCTCAGTCCCAATTCATTTTTGCACTAGGTTTTTCAAATTCTTTCACCTGTTTAACCACTACTTCACTTCCACTTTCTACTATCCCTTAAACTTCTCTTAGTTCTGGCACCTTGTGTACTTTCCATTTTCACAGACACTTGATTTATTCTACAAACCACACATTATATATATATATATATATATATATATATATATATATATATATATATACACACACACACATACAGGGTGTCTCAAAAATATTGGTACAAACGTTTAGGGGAGGTAGGTAACATCTAAAGGAATGTGAATTGCATAGGAACCCATAATCGGAAACGTCACGGGAAAGTAGTAGCAGAGGCACAAGAAGCAGAAATGACACAAGACAGTAATTAGTGGCAAACATTTATTTGACTAATATTAACAATGGAGTACGAGATGGATGCATTTCATGATGTTACAACAGATGCTCGAAGGTTCCACCATGAGACGCGATGTATGCGTGACACCGACGCAGCATGGATTGGCGGACACGGTCGAACACATCTGGAGTTTAATTGACAGTAGCAGTAGCGCAGACGAGTCTCGCCACGAGATCCATTTCCATCTCCACAGGCGATTCATACATGATAGATTTGAGGGCCCCCAAAGAAAGAAATCAAGGCTCGATAAATCAGGTGAGCGTGGGGGCCAGGCAACGGGTCCACCACGGCCAATCCATCGACGCCCAAAACGCCTGTTCAAATGGTCACGAACACACCTTCCATAATGGGCAGGTGCCCCGTCATGTCATTCTAGGTATTTGCCATGGTCCACAGTTAAAGGTGCTTTCCTGTGGTTGAACTATATGCACATAACTGTCAATTGAAGATGTGCAGGTGTGCATGGTTGGGAAGTAAAGTTTTCTGTGGTTTAGTCACGTCCAGGTATTTGTCATGTTCTAGCGGCAAGGTCCTTACCTGTGGTTTAGTCACGTCCAAGTAACTGTCACAATTAATATCACAGTTAAAAATGCAGGTTGGGAGACCGAGTCCCCTCAGTGGCTTAGTAACGTCCAGGTATTTGTCACAATTGAGGTTTTCAGTCTGTGTCTTGTTTAGGGGTTTTAGTCTCATCAAGACGGTACGTTGTGACAAACACATCCAGGTGTTTGTCACAATTGGTAGGTCTCGATATATATCAGCAGTTGGGTATTATACTGTTCACTATTCAGTAATTGTTCATCGACAGGTATGTTCCTAGGATGGATGCTAGGATTATTTCTTCTTCTTGTAAACAGCTTTTGGGAAAATTTTGCAAATGCCATGTTCTCCTGTATTATTGTCCAGTAGATGGCATTCCTGATTTCTGGGTAAGTGCATGATTTCGGTGATTAATATAGAACGAAAGTCCTCGTAGAGGGGGAAATCATACCATAAGATGGAGCCAGCTTTCCAGCCCCCCCCCCCACAAGCACTAGATGGATTTTCAGTGATGCCTAGTGAGGCTGGCTTAGCTTTAACGGATCCATGGCCGGTACATTGTGTACAAACCCGGTGAGAATCATGGGGGAGGTCTGGGGAAGATCATGTTTACATTCGGCAAGAATTTTCAGGTGATTTAACCCTTTGTAAAGTTAGACCAATACTCTGCTGCTGCAGGTGGCTAAATAGACATTGCTTCTTTTCCTTACATCCATTAGCCGGGTTGGTTGTGGTAGTTGAGAATTGCATGTGAAATTCCTTTTGAGAGCAATCCCCTTCTGACCACCCCCAAATCAAGGGATAGAGCACGTGCCAGAATCTGGAGGGTGTGGGTGCTGACCATACAGAAGACGCGAGTGATAACAAGCAGAATGGACCGCTGAATGGTATCTAGTATTATCCTATTGGAGGCCATAACAGCTTTGGTGAACAAGATTCCTGAGGCACATGTATAAAAACAGCCTTGTAGAATAATGAGAGGGTTCTTCACTTAAGGTTCCAGTCCCGTCTTGAGACCCTGGCAACAAGAGCAGTATAGTTCCGGATTTTGGTTCGGAGGTATTTCAGATATGGCTGGATGAAGGTTGGCATGAAGCATTACTTCAAGATACTTCATTTGCAATTTAATGGTCTTTCCATCTATTTTTATTTGTGGTGGTCTTCTACTATTTCGTTTGCCTTTCAAGAATATGGTTAGTTTTGGTCGGAGATATTTGAAGATTATTCTCTTTTTCCCAGCTTTTAAGAATGCAAAGGGCATAATTAGCAAGGGTCTCAAGCCCGGCCCTGGAGTCCACGGTCACAGTGATAATAGATCATCAAGTGCTTGAGATTTTACCTCTCCAGATCAATGTTGAGGAAGTCATCCAAACCTATATTTCATAATAAAGGTCCCAGGGCCGAACCCCTGCTGGCAGCCGTGGAAGACGTTTCTGGAGCCTGATATGGTGCATTAATTACGACGGTTCTGTTGGAGAGAGATTATTTGATGATCTCACAAAGATTTCTAGGGATGGAAGCTCTGCCAAGGACGCTTGGCCACCAAAGTGAGTCGAACGCCCCAGCGAAGTCGATAGCAATAATCAAGAAGTACTTCTTGTCTGTGTCAGCAGCCGCTTTGAGAAGATTCTGTAAGCCATAAAATGTGGAGGAAAATGTGGAAAATGTCTAAACCCATATTGTTTTGGTGAAGGCAAGTTGGCACTTTTTAGTGCTGTAAAATTCTTTTGTGGAGTAATCTTTCGAATAGTTTACTAAGGACTAGAAGAAGTGCGATTCGGCGGTAGGATTCTGGTAACTATGGAGGTTTTTTTTTTGGGGGGGGGGGTTCTTAAGGATGACTTTCAAGTTGACTATTTTCCAATCGCTTGGGAATATTCCAGCTTGCAAACAGCAGTTGAGGAGGTTTAAAACGATCTCGGGGGTGTACTCGACAGTCATTTTGATTATTTCAGGCTCCAACAGGTCTGGTCCTGAGCATTTTCTATCCTTGATCAGAGAAGTTGCAGCGTGGAGCTCATCAACACTAAATGGGGGCTCCAGATTATACATATCATAGTCATTCTCATGGCATAGTTCAAGATGTTCTGCATTAGGAGCTGGCGACTTTTGGAACGTCACATCCAGGATGTTACCAATAGATTGTTCCCTGTGGAGCCCTAGTAGAAGTAACGATCTCTCCCTTAGGGAGTTTGTTGGTGGCGACTTTACATACTACTCCTCAGGGGTCAGTGTTCCCTGTAGCAGACACCAGTGCCTCCCAGGATTGTTGCTTACACTTCCTTATTTTTGCTGTGTACATGTTGGCTTCCCTGTACAGTTGCCTGAGAGCTTCAACTTCAGAGGCGGACCAAGATGGCTGCGCCCGCTGGAAGACCTTTTGCCTTGAATTTACCTACCTGCAGAGTCCTTGAAGGTCCTGGCACCACGAGCAGGATTCTTCTTTCTTATTGCCTTGTGACACGCAGTAGTAATTATCCTTATTATTTCCCGCTGGAGTGCATTTAATTGTTGCTATTGGTTTTACTCTATTGTAATCTGCCTTGTGGAGGTGGTCAGCGAGGTCTTGAAGGTCTCCCAGTTGGCTTTGCTTATTGCGTAGATTTCGCTTAGGCGTAGAAAATCTGACAAGGGTTCTGGATAGCTGGTATGTAATGACCCTGTGGTCCGAAGTGGTCTACGAGTCATGAAATGTCCATCCTGTGATACTACCCACAATATTTCTAGTGGCAAAGGTGATGTCAATGGTTGCCTCCCACATCGTGCTGACGGTTGGTAGATTGTTCGGTTGATTTAACATTGCAAAGGGAGAGTTGGACAGGAACTCCTCAAACCGCTGACCGTTTCTTGTACCCTGTCTGTCCGCAGTGGTGCTATGCCAGACTGGCGACCTGTAGTTGATATCAGCACCAATGATAATCTCTTTTGGAAGAGTTTGCAAGACATTCTCAAGGTACCTAGTGGCAAAGGTAATGTCCTCCCCTGGCCTTTAGTACATAGATATAATATAGAAGGTTCCTATCGAGCTAATAATGTGGCTACACACTGCCCAGGCCGTGCATAAGTTTTCTAAGTCCTTCAAACCCACAGAACCAACTTTTCATCTTCCTCGTTTATTCATTCAACTGCCGTTTTCTGGAACAACCTTCCTTCATACGTATTTCCTGATAATTACAGTCTACAGAAGTTCAAGTCCAATGTCAACAGATATCTTCTTTCGTTTTCTCAACTTCCAAGCACGGTACTAAGTACTATAGGTTCTAATACCTCTCGTGTTTGGGGTTTACATAAAAAAAAAAAAAAAAGTGGGTGATTTTGGTAACAGTGAATTCAGGTTTACATACCGGGATTGTGGCCCACGGTGTAACCCCTCTAATTGAACCATTTTATAAGTCAGTGGGTATCCTCTGGCCTGTCTTATGTGAGTATACGGTTCTTGGAGCATTATTATATCTGAATTTTCGTCATCGGCTTTTATTCAGATTTGGTTGGCCACTGCTCTTGCCCGCTGTGCATTAATTTAGAAGACACACACACGTCGCACAGCCATATGCTCGCGGAAGCGGTGGCTTCCCCAATTCACGTAGATCTTAGTTTGTGAACGTAGTACTTGTCATGCAGTTGGCGTTAACTCTTGGCCTTTAGGTACACAGGACATTTGTTATCCTGGATAGTGGGCGTGTTCTATTTTTAGGGATTTACAATTTGTATAGACAGGCTCCTGGGTTTTCTTTGGGCATGACTTAAAATCGTGCCCCTCTTCTGAGCAGTGACCACAGGTCGTAACAGCCTAGGAATAGGTGTGTGACGTATGGCCATATTTACAACGCTTGGGCAGAGCCACATGTTCGCAGAAGCGGTGGCTGTCCCAATTCACGTAGATCCTAGTTTGTGAAAGTAGTACTTGCCATGCAGTTGGCGCCAACTCAAAGATCCAATTTGTACTTTTGCCAGTTTTGCATTTTGTCGAGTACTTTGGGTAGACTAATTTTTGTTTATCCTGGTCTGGGAGAGATCCTTGGAGATTACGCTGATATATATCATCTACAAGTTGGTCAGGGGCAGAATCCCTATACAAATCAAATATAATTATTGAGGGTCCCTTATTTTTGGGGTACTCTGCAGACAGGCCAAGAGTGGGGATTTTCGGTTTCGTCTTGATGTTGTCAGCTTCTTCCTTTGTCTCAGTTTCTATTACTACACCTACATTACGTGTAGTAATAGAAACGATTAAAAAGTAATAGATTAAAGCGATTCTTGGGAATCGCTTTAATCCTTGTTGTTTTAAAGTCTTCTTGCAGGTCTGTCATGATTTTATTTTTTATTTCCTCGCTTTATTGTTGATTGATCATTTTCATTCAGCGGGCGAAGGAAGAGGTGAGGCTGTTTGAGTAACGTTTTATTCCTAGGCTGAGCTTCTTTGCTGGTCATTGTACTCTGTTTGGTTATCCTCAGCGCATCAGCATTGGAACGGGTGCGCTGTGGCATTTGATTTTCCCGTTCCTCATAAATGGCTTCCAACTTTGCCATCGCCTTTTCGTTATCAACGTAAGTTTTATGAAAATGTATTCCATCTCGCTCCATATTTGCATTATATCTTCCCGAAGGGCGGTGGTAATGCGGTTACTCGATTCTGCCATCACTTGCTCCAGATCCGACAGCTGGGCCTGAACTTGCGCCATTACAAAGCTCTCGGGCAGTATTGTTTGTCCAGAATAGGTGGTGGTTCAGGAGCTGTGTAGCTTGAGACATTATTTCATTGCTTTGGGTTGTTGGATCGCTAGATTTTGTGGTGACACTTCAATTACATGGACTGTCATGTCATATTTGTGGACATTAGGATTAAATTTCATGTTTTTGTTCCTAATTCCCTTTGAAAATCACACTGAAGCGAGTATTTCCTGTCTCAATTTCCAAATCCATATCACTCTCCCCACCATAGCATTTCTGCCTTTGATGGCGTGTTTTCATGGGATAGTCAGACGATCCACGTGGTGTCAAAAGTGCAGTGCCCACATCATCCTTATGATTCTCACTTTCCAATCCTGCCAACATGACAGCGTTACTCGAGAGAACCTCCTCCCATCCCATCATTTTCTCATCCGCATCTCTGGAGACAGAAGCCTCAGAAGATTCTATGCTTTTACCTTTGACAATTTTCCTTGTGATATATTTTGATCCTGCAATTCCAGCTTACGCGAAGAATTCCGATTCTTCCTCAATTTATGGGTGAAATTTGCTGTTTAGGGGTCTCTCTACCAGTATTACTTTTTTTTTTTTTTTTCCTTTTCCAAATTCGTAAAATCTCTAACATCTTCCAGTTCCACACCGCAATTTTCATCACATGTGAGACCACCTCTTTGTGAACTGGACTCCATTTGACAAACGTTTTTTTATATATAACAATGACTGTATAGGCCTTTACTAATTAAAACTCAGTATATAAAAATCTATATCTTTTCCGATAAGATGATATTTTGTCCCAGAATTAGATACAACTAATCAATGTGACAAACCCCTCCAACTAATTAAGTGCTCTGCATCTATAACTTGTAGAATTCAAAATGCAGCTCTTCAAACTTTCAAATACCAGCGCTATGCTAAAGCATAGTCAGCTGGAATTTACAGTTAGAACAAAGAGTGCTCTAACTGCCAAAATAAACGTATCGTAAATTTAGCGTAAATATTACGCTAAATTTACGATACGTTTCTTTTGGCAGTTAATTATAAATTATAAATAGTCAAACCTGACGAACCTTATCACAACTCAAATTTCACAAAAGAAATTAAAATAAACACCTTAATACCATATTTATAAACTATCTAGCAACAGCACACATAAAAGCAATAATCACAGCTAACCGCCATTGTTAGCACTCGGTTTTGGGGGCAAAAAAAAAAAAAAAAGAAAAAAAAAACTTATTTTTAGGCCACTCGAATAATTAAATTCTGCCATGCAGTGTGTATTATGTCCGTAAATTGAGTGTGCTCTCTGGCCGATTTGCCTGTTTTGCTGGATGAAAAACCCGAGTTGCCGGGTTTTTAGCTTGCTATCTATGCCTCAGCCAGGGAGTAAAAACGGCCCATTAACGTTCCTCTCGTCATCGATTCGAACCCGGGCTTTTTCCACCTGGTGTGGGGAGGACGGTGGCGATACCACTGTGCTACCGCTCAGACGGTTTTGGGGGCAGCACCCCAGGCGTGGGAACAATATTCCATGGTATAACGGGTTTGTGATTTGTAAAGAGTGAACAGCTGTTTGAAAAAAAAGTAACTTCGAGAACGAGAGAGAAAGCCCAGTTTTTAGATGCAATATTTGTAATGTGCTTATGACAAGAGATATATGATCTTGCCTAGAAATCAGAGAGGATTCGAATAGGAGCAGAAGAAGAATCCTTTTTTTCGAGATGTAAGAGAGGACTTAGGTTTAGACGGATTTGATATCAACTAAGTTATCTTTGCCCCACTGGAGAATTGCCTGCAGAAAGGCAGTTCTCCAGTGTGGCAAAGGCTTATCAATTTAAGAAATTGACAGTAGATATTCGAGAAGTTGAAGCTGTTTGTGCAAGGAAAAGTTTTCTCAAACTGGAGTATGCAATGCAAAGTGCCATCATCAGCAAAATAATGGATAGGATTTACGGTCAATGGAAGAAGGTCATTAATATACAAGACGAAGAAAAGAGAGGGAGAAAGAACTTAACTTTGAGGAACATCAGCATTAGTGGAGAAGTTAGAAGCCATCTACCATCACTTGCAGTAAGCGGTCAGAGAGAAAACTGGATACCCAATTAGAAACGACAGTTGGCAAACAATAAGAAGGAAGCCTATTTAGAAGACCTTCCTGCCAAACACGCCTTTGAAATGTGAAGAGCGCAACTGCTTGAATTTTACCAAACATTTCCATTGAATTTGTCCATAGATGGGTAACACAAGGCAGAATCTCACCAGTGGATCGTAACTGAATGAAAATGGTGATCGTTATGCAGATGGAAGGTTTCTAGATAGTTCAGGATTGGCGGTTAATTGATTTCTCCATTACTTTAGAAAGAGTAGAAGTAAATTCAATGGGACAATAATTAGATGAGAGTGATTTGTCACCCCTTTTTAGGAACTGGCTGGATATGAGCAAATTTCTAAGCAGAAGGAAAAAAAATTCTCTACCAGGTGCATAATGTGTCCTGCCGTAGCATATTTAACGTATTGTACATTTAAGAGTCATCAGCAGGTGTTAAAAACATTTTAATTTTCAGATATTAATAAAATTCATGGATAATAATATAACAATGTTTTTATTTTATTAATAATTACATATCGGTTACTGACCGTATTGGTCTGTGATGATTAAAGTAGGATATATAATTTTTACATTGAAGAGATTTTAGTTCACGACTAAATGCACCATCTGTAGTTGTTCCATTACGTGTAGTATTTATCGAAAGATCTGATGACATGTCCAAGTTGAAGAATGTTTTCATAAATGTGCAGAACTCTTTTCCAGCCTCAGAGTTTAATTGTAAAGAAAAAAAATTACATTCAAATTACTTACCATCATACAATTATGATTCCAACAAAAGTCAATTCTGGAAATACGTTTGCCAGTGGAGATTAGCTTTCAAAGTCGGTGGGCAGAGAAAGCACTCAGGCCCACTACATGCTGTTTTTGTGCGAGCCGTTGCAGGACGCCTTTATATGCTTATGCTTTGGTTCTTCGGTAGGCGTCAAAAAAAAAAAAAAAAAAAAAAAAAAAAACGTCGAAAACCACTAATGCAGTGGTTTTCGACGTTTTTTTAATTTAAGTAATTTATTTTGTGGCACCCCTACTCAATTTTCTACTAGATCCGATTTGCTCTCTCTGTATATATGTGTATATATATGTATGTATATATATATATGTATGTATATATATGAAATAATGTGTGATTTGCAGAATATACATATATATAGTATGCGTATGTATGTGATCACTGAATTCTGACCACCCTATGAAAACTGAATGCGACCCGTTGACCACATGAGGATAAGTTGTCAGTGGTTCAGTACGTAGTAAAATTCCGAGCGTGATGGGTGAAAGGAAGGATTTATCAGACTTTTATAAAGGATAGATTGTGGGTGCTCGACGAGCTGGTGCTTCGATTTTCCAAACGGCTGAACCGGTGGGGTGTTCGAGAGCCACCGTAGTTAAAGTGTACCAGGACTGGCGTCAAAATGGTCAAACAACGACTCGACGACAAAACTGCAAAAATCAGCGAAAGGTTGATGTTAGATGTGAGGGCCGGGTCCTACGATTCGTACAGGCGAACAGGCGCAGCACTGTTGAAGAGTTGACTGTCCCAATAGAACATGGGCCAACCCATATTGTTCCGGGTTGGCCCAATACAACATAGGCCAACCCAGAACAATATCTGGCATGACCATGCATCGCACGCTTGCACGTATGGGCTACACTAGCAGATGACCCCTACGGTATCCTCTCCTAACCAAGGTTCATCGGCGTAAAAGACTCGCCTGGTGCAAAGAGTATGCAAGTTGGACGTTAGAAGACTGGAAGAAGGTGTGCTGGTCGGATGAGTCACGTTATTTACTCCACACCGTGGATGGTCGTGTACGGATGTGGCGTCAACAACATGATGCTCTTGATCCATCATGCATGGTATCAAAAGTGCAGGCCGCCTGAGGCGGTTGTATGGTGTGGGGCATGTTTCACTGTCAGGAACTTGGACCCCTGGTGCATGTGGAACAACGTATCAGTGGTCTCCGCTATTGTCAATTGCATGATGACTCTGTATACCCTGCCATGCTACACTTTTTTCCCGAATGGCGATGCGTCTTCCAAGATGACAATGCGCCGAGCCATCGGGCACTTGTTGTGCAGGAATGGTTTGAGGAACATAGTTCTGACTTCCAGCATATCGATTGGCCTCCGAACTCCACTGATATCAATCCCACAGCGCACTTGTGGGACACTATGGAAAGGCATGTCAAGCGTATACACCAATCACCTCCACACCTCCATATACACCAATCACCTCCATACCTGCATTGCTGACCGCGTTGCACATAGCTTGGTTGGCCCTACCTTCCGAACGCTTCCAATATCTTGTTGAATGAATGCCACGTCAGATAGTTGCTGTACTGAGGGCAAAAAGAGAATCTATGAAGTATTAGGTAGGTAGTCATAATTCAGTGATATATGTATACATATACAGTAGACTCTCGATTTTCCGGCATAGATAGTAGAATAAAAATCCCGGATAATCGATTTCCTGGTTAATCCAAAAATACAGTAAGTCCCCGACATACGTTCCAGGAATTCTTACGTGAGTCAAGTTTTACGTAACTCGGAATGACTAATAAAACATTGCTCCTATATCCGTGATATGCCAAAATTACAAAAACCACATAATATCCTCAGAAGAATGAAGAAATATAGTTATATATTTTTCATAAATTATTAGTTATATATATAGAAAAATAGTTATATATTTTTAATCAGTTCAATTAAAAACTTTATCTGGGGACAGCGGGGAAGTTGCTGGAGTGGTACATAAGAAAAGAAAACATTAAAGAAAGAAACTGTACAGTAAAAATCATAGCCTTGGTTGCTTCACCGCTCCTCGTATTCTGTCTTTCTCCTTTATTATTGTTTTCACCTTTGACACTGACAAATCTAAATTGCGCGCTATACTTGTTCATGTTTGACAATTTTCAAACATCCTTATTTTTATTTTCTGATCCGTATCGATCGCTTTCCTTTTTTTTTTTTTTTTTTTTTGATAGATTTACTAGTACTGCTGTCACTTATTCTCTTAGTCGGCACTATAATAACGGTCAAAATGAAATTTTCTGTAAAGAACTTCACAGGGTTAAGGCGAAAACTCACTATTATCACCCCACGCGAGCTCACATTTTACTCAAGCACATTTCTGGCTGTCACTGTCATAAAACAATTTACACTTTCCGGGTTATTGGGCTTTTCTGTTAGTGCATCTAATTATAAACGGGTAGTATTGCATTTGCGATAATACTAATAGCTGGAATTCTTTGGGATTTTATGTTATTATAGTGAAATGTGTGTTTCCTTCACTGAAATCTTCATTCATATATATAACAAAAAAACCTTTAAGAATCTTCTCTTCATTCGTATTTTTAAGCTTGTTACTCCGTATCCGCTTGTGGAATTTGTGTGCGTGCCATAATCGTCATTATTGATTGCTTATTATTATTATTATTATTATTATTATTATTCTGTTTTAAGTTTTACAATCCTAAAAAAGAAAAAAAATTGTATGAAAAAAAATAACGTAAGTCGGGGACCTAGTACAATATATCCAAAAATATTCTGCAGCCTACATAAAAAATATGGTGGTGAATAAAAAACTTACCACGCACTACTCGCGTGTCCAATACGATGCTTCCCTTTATTTTTTTCGATGTCGATTTTAAATCGAATAGCTTCCCTTTATTTTTTACAATTTCGCGCATGGTTTGGTCACCAACATTATAATGGTTCATTAGAGATTTAACGGATGCACCGTTTTCAAACTTTTGAATAATTTTAAGTTTTTGTTTGATTAAAGCACAATTCGTTTGCATTTACCCATCATTTTCGCGATTTCTAAACAAAAAAAAAAATTCGTTATCCCTGACATAAACAACGAAACAAAATGTTTCTCTTTGCGATGCGACGAGACGAAACACAACAATCAAAGCGATGCACTAAAACAAACTAAACATTTGTTCTCTCTCTCTTTTTTTTTTTTTTTTTGAACATCGGGGTCGGGTGTGAAGACACTGTGGGTTGCAAAATAATCTCCCAATGACGACTTTATAACACCCTGCTTGTCGCTTATTTATGACTCGCAAAACATCTGTTTATACCTATCCTAGTTATTACTTGAATTTTATGATTTCTGGTTGTTTTTCTTTTTGGAGTCTTGAAGTGTCCCGATTAATCCACTTCCCGGTAAATCGAGAGTCTGCTGTAATCCTAACCACCCAGCCAGGGTACGCTTGATCTTTTTCTCACAAACAACCCTTCTAAATACCCGGTCGAGGTATGAGGTCCTCTTGGCGGCTCAGCTCACAACTTGGTGATGGAATCTTCCCCAATGGAGTGTTTCTCTAGTGGCCATGCTCAACCACAGTTGTTTGGCATTACAAAAATGCCAAACGGTATGATCTTTCATAATTGGCCTGAACTGTGATACTGAGGTAGCTCCATGTGTTTTTGGAATTGTCCAAACTATATATTGGTTCCAAGCTGTTCGGAAACTTTGAGTTGTGAGAATTCCATTTAGGATTTCTAGAAGCGCATCTATGATGAAAACACTTACGCTCTTAAGGATAAATTGTGGGATCCCATCAAATGCAGCATATGATGTTGGTGGGATACTATTGATGGCCTGGATGAGCTCTCCTTTTGTTATGATGATGGATGTGAGGGTATTTCGCTAACAACTGTTGTGAAGGTTCTTACGGTCTGACGCAGATTTGGGCTCGAATCTTGTAATGTAGTCAAGCCATTCAATCGGATTAATTTGTTGATGGAAATCATCATGTCCTGCCTTAAACGGTGTCTTCCCTACCTTTAGTGTTTTATCAATGTAGGCTTTCATGGCTTTAGATTTACTTCTGTTAAACTGAGCACGGATTCTTGAGTATGCTATTCTGTCTGTTGGGTCTGATGTGGCTTTCCATTGTGCATGAAGCCTTTGCTTATTCTGAAATTCGAGGCTGAGCTGTTGGTTCTACCATGCTTTGCTCTGGCGAGAAATTGACACGGTTTTTGACTCTGCAGATCGGGCAATGGAATTCAGCCAGCAGGTAAGAAAGTGCAGCCCGAGCTGTGGATGACATTGGTTTAGGGCATCCCAAGGAAAGATGGATGCTGCAAAGCAGCATTTCTGTGGATCGAGGAGTGAAGGACTAATTATAGTTTTCCTAACTGGTATTTGGTGTTGCCATGGTGACTTGGAAGCAATTGGGAGAGAGAGTGCTACTGGTAAGTGGTCTGACATGAAGGCTGGCTGTCTAAGGTGAGGGAGTCTGTTGCAAAGATTAGGTCTAACTGTCTAGTGCCTCCAGTGGGGGAAAAGTTCTGGAGGGCCAGTCCTACTGCTGCCAGATTAGAGGACAATCTGTGAAGACTGTGTTGGTCTGAGCTAATATTGAAGTCTCCACACACAAGTAAAGTTGTTTTGGGTGGCATTGATTAATGATCCAGTTAGAGACCTCTTGTATAGTGTTCTTAACTGAAGGTGGAGGATATAGACTGTGCACACGACAAGTCTGTTGTCTTGGACATTGAGTGAGACTCTTGCAGCTTCAAACAGTTGTCTTGAAAGTGGCTGAGCTAGTCAGTAAGAATTTCTGTGTGTTGAAGAGAATGCATACACCGTCGCCAGTCCTTTGCTCTCTTGAGGCAAAAGTTCCAGAGAAACATGCAGGTTGAGAGAAGGCGAAGTCCTCTTCATTAGGGGACAGCCAAGTCTCTGTAATACAAATCACACCATACAACCTTGATAGGAGAAGAATTTCTATTGTCTGAAGCTTATTTCTTAGGCTTCTAGAGTTGTGGTAGAAAATGGTGCAGATCATAGAAGTTTTGATGTATGTCCTTGTTGGAGCTCTGGTGGCCTTCGAATATCGGCTTTGATTCGTTCTGGAGGTAATCCTCACTTTAATCTTCATATGTCCCTCAGCAGTTGATGGCAGGTGTTCTTGTCGCTGACTTGCTTCTATGAGGCTGTTCGGACCTTTGGAGAGGTTCAGAACAGTACAGCCTGAATTACTTTTCCCTTTTCTTAAGACTTGATGGTAGGTCTGAGTCAGCTCTTCCTTTCCTTCGTCATAGTTTCATACTCTTCAGGAAACTGCATCTCAGTAGAGAGACACTTGGAAGAGTAGAAATGTTTCACAAGTGCCCCGGCAGGCCACGATGATGCAAGGCTGATTAGTTTGTAGTTAGTTTCTGCAAAAATGATTTTGAATGATGCATAGTATGGTTGTTTGGTGGTAAGCCTAGTAACTTCTGCATCTATACCTATGTCTTCATTCAGATATGATCTCATCTGTTCAACTGTTGTCTGCGGGGAAAGCCGTATGACAAAAATCTATTACGTGTCGAGATTTTAAACGGAATCGCATGAATTTTCGTTGGGTTAGCAGTACCGACGGGGGCTTCATATGGTAGTATGGCTTTTTTGCCTTTCTGCTTACATTCGAAAAACTTCATCTCCTTAGGATATTCTAGAGGGGTTGTTATTTCGTTGTGGCGGTGAGATGGGTGATTTCGGGATGTTTTTCTTTGGGTAGGGTACTTGTAGATCCGATTTGGTTGATATAGTGCCTCCAGTACCTTAAATGATGGTATTTGGATGACGGGAATTGGTCGCGTCTCCTCATCCCCCAGGACGTGCGGCCGGATATGTAGCCTTGGGGCGTTCTTCATAGGTGTCTGGACGGCTGAATGATTGGATTTGAGGACGTCTGCATATGTATCACATTGGCTTAACTCTGCATCTTGGACGGATAAGTTTTGTTTCTGAGATGAATGAGGATGGGTGGTGCTGTCCTGCTGTGATGAGAGGTCAGGAGTTCGGTCGCAGTTTCTGAGGAGGAGGGAGATCTGTGATTGCGTTGATAATTCTTATTCGCTCCAAACGTTTGTTTCTTGACGGGTAACATATATTCCTGAGTGGGGGGGGGGGACATCCCTTTCTCCTGTTTGTGGGATGGCATTCATCAGTTGTCTTATCCTGTGAGTGTGTATGATGTCTCTGGGAAGAACAATGTTCATTCTTGTCAGTTGAAGTAGGCTGTCGGAGACACGTAGATTGGGCCTGATGAGCGGTGTCGATCGGGACCTTAGTGGAATCACTTCTACTGGTAATGGTGGGGGAAAGAACATGACTAGATTTCCTTTTACAATCAGGACAAACTAGCACAATATTCGTCTTCTCAACCTTTTTATATATCTTAATGAGTTCCTGCGCGTTAAGAAGTTTTGAAATGTCCCTCGTATCCTCGGACTTTATTCAGTTCGATCTTATTGAAGATGTTGAGAAGAATGAGCTTAATGTCTTTGCTACTCCGGTGCAGGAATGTGACATTATCTTCCACTTCTGCAAGGTTCGCTTTCATCATATTGAAGCCGAATTCCAATTTGGAAATAATGCCCGATGAGGTCTCCTGGAGGTTCAGTAATTCTTTCTCAATGAGATTGACTCTGGACATCACAATTTCGGAACTGTTGACAAACGCGTCCATGGCAATCGTGACGGTTGAATCAGTTTCCGTTCTCATTTTATATTGATATTCCAGTTTCGCGACAACGTTCTCTGTCAGTCACATGTGAGCCTCTTGTGATCTAATCCGGTTACCAGTTGCGTAACGGCGACTTGTATTGGATTAACAAGGGTTCTCAACTCATCCCAACCAATGGGATCTGTCTGTTCCGATTGTTTTATTGTGTTGGTGGGGATCGCTGCATCTACTTTTTCGCTGTGATAATTGTTCATTTTGCATGCATAACATTTCCAAGAAAGCTTAATCTTCTTTGCAAGCTTCTTTAGGTCGGAATATGGGCTACATGGCCTGCAAAGACATACCTGTTTACAGGAAGTGCAAACGAGAAGAAAATCTGCTTTCTTAAGACATTCGGTGCACAACGCAGCTTCACTCATGCCGAAATTAGCTGAAAAGAAGTATCAGAACGGAGCTTAACAAGGTCAGTGAAAATTCAAGTTTTAAAGTGAACGGAGTAAACAGGTAGAAGGTCACGTCGCACGTGAGCCCTAGGGCGAATAGCTTTCAGCACGAAGCAGGAATCAATCAGGGGGTTGTTACGCTGACCTTGTCCAAATGCAGCCGCGATAGCGGCTTTCTTTGTCAGATGTGGAAGAAACTAAAAATTATAAATAATTACCTGTATCTGACGAGTCGATGCTGCAAGACCAGACTTGGAGACACTCGGTGAATTTAGACCCCTATAGACGAATAGTCATCATAAAAAAGCTTGAATGTGCTCCTGAAAGTTTGCATTTAAAAATGCAAACTTTCAGGAGCACATTCAAGCACATGTTCATCACAGCACGCGCCGACCTGGGACGAAAGCGGTTTTCAACACGAATATCATTTACCAGGAAACAGTAAATGTTGCACTAGCACATGTCACAGAAACCATACAAAAAGCAGGCAAGTTAAAAATCCGAAAGACTTCATCACGTTTCCCAAACCGTCCGAAAACATGGTGGGACAGTGATTGCACTAAAACAAGGAATGGAACCGATTTAGTAGATACCCCACAATAAATAAATATTCTGTTTATACTCCGGCACGACAACCAAGTCAGTAGAGTTTACAATATATCGTCAATACAAATATTTATCGTATTTAGTAGTCACGGGCTGGAACCGCGGTCTACTCAAGGAACGCGTGCTATAGCACTCTCGCCCCTGACCACTCGGCTACGTCAGACCTAATACTGTATATAGCCAATCTGAATGAGTACAAAAGAGTGCGAGCTATAGCACGATTCACTAGGATGCAGAGTCGAAGAGCGACATGGATCAAATTCACATCTACAATAAACAATACAACAAATGTACATATGGTCTGGAATAAAATTAGAAAAATGACAGGCAAATATAGAAATAGGCCATCACAAATACTGGTCTGCGATGGAATTAGTTTGACTGAACCTACCATTATTGCAAATACATTAGGTGAGACCTTTGCAAAAGTATCAGCGAAAGCTTCATACCATCCTAAATTTCTGAACCAAAAATTAGAAGCAGAAAAGCATAAGCTTAAATTTAAATCAAAAGGTAATGAGCCTTACAATCAACCATTCACAATAAATGAACTGCACGAAGTTTTGTCCACAGCCAGGCCAAGTGCAGTAGGCCCAGACGACATACATTACAACATGATCAAGCACCTTAATAAGACTGAATTAGAAAATTTATTGAAACTGTATAACAGAATATTCCAAGAAAATGTATTTCCAAACACATGGCGCCATGCAATAGTACTACCTTTCCCTAACCCTGACAAAGATCTAATAAATCCATGCAACTATCGACCTATAGCCCTCACGAGTTGTTTAGGAAAATTACTAGAAAAAATGATAAATAAGAGATTGATATGGTATTTAGAGGAAAATAACATCTTCACAAACACACAATGTGGTTTTAGACCTTACAGATCTACACTAGACCACCTAGTTAGAATAGAAGCCAACATCAGAAATGCATTTATCAGATCACAACATATGGTTACAGTATTTTTTGACATTGAAAAAGCTTATGATACCACTTGGAGGTTTGGGATCCTAAGAGATATACACCATGCTGGACTTATAGGGAATCTTCCTATGTTTGTCCAGAACTTCCTTATGAACAGAACCTTCCAAGTCAAAGTACAAACTTCTTTCTCCAAACTCTACCAAGAAGAAGGTGTCTCACAGGGTGGGACACCTTCTTCTTGGTAGATTTTGTATAGCAAACTTTTTTATAACAAACAAAGTGCTACTTTGTTTGCTATAAAAAAAAATTAATAAAAATCAGCTCCCACCTACAGTCTCACATGCGCTTTATGTCGATGACTTTAGTATCTCTAGTCAGTCACAGAACATGAGAACTATTGAAAGATAGTTCTCATGTTCTGTGATTCAGACTTTCAACACAAAAATAAATATGTGTACATTTCTGTTGCAAAAGAAATCTCCATCCTGACCCTCAATTAAAACTAGAAGGTCAGATTATACCAACGCAACCGAAAGCAGTATTTCTTGGACTAACTTTAGATAAGAAACTTAATTTCGTGGAACACATCAAGCAGCTACGTAAAAGTTGTACCAAACATCTTAATATACTTAAAATCCTTTCGTTAACAGCATGGGAGCAGACAGATATTCGTTATTAAACCTATACAAAGCACTAATTAGATCAAAGTTGGATTATTGAGCCCCAGTGTACGATTCAGCACGGAAAACAGCTCTCAAATGGCTAGACCAAGTTCATCATAATGCAATATATATAGCCACTGGCGCCTATCGTACCTCTCCCATTAATAGTCCCATTAATAGATAAGAAACTTACTTTCGTGGAACACATCAAGCAGCTACGTAAAAGTTGTACAAAACATCTTAATATACTTAAAATCCTTCCATTAACAGCACGGGAGCAGACAGATATTCGTTATTAAACCCATCATCATCATCATCAGCCATTTTCAATCCACTGCAGGATGAAGGCCTCTCCAGCAACTTTCCAGTTCCTTCTGTTTTGAGCACTGGCCATCCATTTACTACTCAAAAACTCATGAATTTCATCTATCCATCTCCTCCTTTGTCTTCCAGGTTTTCTTCTAGCTCCTCTTGGGTACCATTCTGTTATTTTCTTAGTCCATCTGTCATCATGTCTTCGAGCTATGTGTCCTGCCCAAGACCATTTTAGTTCTTTAGTTTTGATAAGAATATCCTTTACTTGCTGCCTAATCCATGTGTTTCTCTTCTTATCTAACAGTCTGATTCCCAATATAATTCGTTCCATTCTTCGCTGTGTAGGTCTCAGCTTCTCTTCCATTCTTTTGGTGGGTGCCCAAGTTTCACTTCCATAAGTCATGGTGGGGAGTATACATTGGTTCATTGTTTTACATTTCAGACAAATTGGGATATTTCTCCTCAGTATGTGACTATATTTCTTGAATACTATCCATCCAAAATTTATTCTTCTCTTGACTTCCAGCCATTTACAATTATTACAGCTAATGACTTGTCCCAGATAAGTATATGACTCCACCTTTTTAATTACTGCTCCTTCAATGATTATATCCCTTTCTCTGGCATACTTGTTCATCATTACTTTTGTTTTAGCGATATTCATCTTTAGTCCAAAATCCTTACTAACTGTGCATAACTAATTCAGATTTTCCTCTAATTCTTTGGGATCATGGCTTATGACCACAATGTCATCTGTAAATCGTAAATGGTTTAGGTATTCACCATTCACATTGACTCCTTTCTGAACCCATCTAATCTTCTGAAAGCTTCCTCAAGGGCAGCAGTAAACAACTTCAGAGATATTGTCTCCTTGTCGAACTCCTTTCTCAATTTTAAATTTACTACTGTATTTGTCTAGTCTAATAAAGGATGTAGCACTCTCATATATTTTCTTCAAAATCATAATATATGGAGTATCTATGCCTTGTCTTTCCAGTGCCCGAAACATTGCCTTATGCTGTATGGAGTCAAATGCCTTTTCATAATCCACAAATGCCAGGCATAATGGTGTTTTATATTCATTTGCTTTCTCCATTAGCTGTGATATTACGTGAAGGTGATCCATAGTTGAGAATCCTGTCCTAAAGCCAGCTTGCTCTTTCGGTTGATTCTCATCAAGTATTCTTTCTAATCTGTTAGTAATGACCCTTGTGAACAACTTGTAGATGTGGGATAACAAGCTAATTGGTCTGTAATTTCCAATTTCTGATTTATCTCCTTTCTTATGTAGCAAAACTATGATTGCATTATTCCACTGCTTAGGCATCACACCTTTTCTAATGCACTTTGTGAAGAGCCTTGCCAGTTTTTGTGTTATGTCTCTTCCTCCCAAATTTAACAACTCTACAGTAACTTCATCTTCCCCCGGGGCTTTCTGATTCTTCATTTTCTTCAATGCATGTTCTACCTCATCAGGAAGAATATTGGGTATGTCGTATGTGTTGCTACTTTGCAATCCATCTTCCCCACTGCTGGTATCATTCCCTCGCTCCTTGTATAATTCTCTATAGTAGTCTTCTGCTATTTGAATTATGCCTTCTCTGCTGTTTATAAGTACATCATCGCTATTCTTCAGTTTCAGTATCATTTGTCTTTCTGTATTACTGCTCATGGCTGCTGATTTAAATACTTTGTTTTCCCTTAATGCTTGTTCTACTTTTCTTGTGTTAAATCTTCTTTGTCCTCTCTGAGTCTCTTTCTTATGGCTTTGCATAACTCAGTATACTCAATTTTCTCCCTGTCAGTGTTTTTCTTGCTCTTCATTTGTTGCCTTTGGTTCATCATGACAAGTGTTTCTTGACTAATTTTTTCTTCTTTGGATTTCTGTTTCCCTATAGGTTTCTTGGGCTTTATCACTTTTAGAAAGTTGTAATATTCCTCGTCGATATCTTGGTCCTGAGCAGTCTGCAGAAGCTCAAACTTGTTCTTAAATTCCAGTACATACTGCTTTTTCTCCTCCTCTGTTATTTCAAAGACCTTTGTATTATTTACTCAAGTCAGTTTTTTCCTTTCCTTTCCTACATCTATATCAAGTGTACATCTTACCATTCTGTGATCACTTCCAACATTTACCTTATTCAGGACGGTAACATCATTCGCAATATATCTTCTGATAGTGAGGATGAAGTCGATTTCATTAGTTGTTAATCCATTTGGACTCTTCCATGTCCACTTTCTGTTCACCCATTTCTTGAAAAAAGTGTTCATTACTGACATTCCTTGAGATTCTGCAAATTCCACAAGTCTTTCACCTCTTTTATTTCTTTCACCAATTCCAAAATTTCCTATAGTTCCTCTTTCTGCGCTGTTTTGCCTTTTTCCAACCTAAGCATTGAAGTCCCCCATAATAATAGTGTAGTGGGTTTTCTGCTCATCTAGAAGACTCTCAATTTCAGTGTACATTTCTTCAACCTCTTCATCATCATGGCTCGATGTTGGTGCATAAATCATTATAATCTTTAGCTTGTACCTCTTAAAAATCTTGAGTATTAGTCTTGACACCCTTGGTGATGTACTTTTGAATTCCAAAATGTTGTTTTTACAATCTTTATGGACCAGAAACCCAACTCCACCTTCACTCCTTTCACTGTTTCCATTGGTGTACAGCAGATTTCCACTTGATAAACTTATAAGTGATTCATTTCTTCTTCTTGTTTCAGCTAAACCGATGATATTCCAATTCACATTTTCTAATTCCTTTTCCAGCTCTAATATCCTGTCTTCACCGATGAGTGATCGTACGATATTAAACCTATACAAAGCACTAATTAGATCAAAGTTGGATTATTGAGCCCCAGTGTACGATTCAGCACGGAAAATGGCTCTCAAATGGCTAGACCAAGTTCATCATAATGCAATATATATATAGCCACTGGCGCCTATCGTATGTCTCCCATTAATAGTCTCTATGCCGAAGCCAATGAACTACCTTTAACTCTTAAGCGACAACAACTAGTGTTGGATTATGCATTTAAAATAAAATCTATGCCCTGCTTGGGAGATGCTCCTCTTTGGTCCATGTTGCAGAAATATTTATCACAATCGTCAACAAGCAAATCGACGCCTGGGAATCAGAATTTTTAGCAGTACATAACCTTAATATAGACAATATAGCGCACATGCCAGTTCACACCCCTCCACCATGTGATTTGCATATCCCAATATGTGACTTCTTCTTTCAGAAATGGAATAAAAATGCAATACCTGCAACGATATTTCAACAGTTACATGCAGCGCATAGACTTCAATTTTCAGACTATGCCCCAATATATGCAGATGGCTCAAAAGTAGGCACCTTAGTGGGAGCAGCAGCTGTTTTCCAAGATATTACATTAAATACAACTACCGAAAGAGTACAGTACAGTGTATGCACGGCAGAATTGCAAGCGCAAAAAATAGCCTTAACTCATATACAAGGTATGTGTCACAAAAGTTTAATATACACAGATTCCCTGAGTTCATTACAAGCCATGCAAAGAAGGGGCATACCCAAACCTCTGGCACATACAATAAATACTAACTGACTGCGCCGTAAATGAACAGGAAATACATTTATTTTGGATCCCGGGACATTCATGGATTGCTGGAAATGAAGCAGTGGACAGATCAGCAAAAGAAGCCATACTGCAGACCAGAGAAGAGGTCTGTCCCCTATTTTGATTACAAATCTGTGATACAACGTGCATGTTGGATGCAATGGCAAGAAATCTGAAAACTGAAAACAAACTGTACCAAATAAATCAGAAATTTGAAAACTGGGTCTCTAGCACACGAAAGCCGAGAAAAGAAGAAACAGTACTGGCCAGGCTACGAATTGGGCATACCCATTTTACTCATTCTTTCCTATTGCGAGCAGAAGAACCACCACGATGCCAGACAGTGAAACATATATTAATAGACTGTCCTAATTATGCAAAAGGACGCAAACAAGCCTTCAAAGATGTTTATAGGACACATCACATCATTATCGTAGCAGATCTCTTGAATAATAGAGAATATTTTACAGATGTTTTCACCTTCCTTAATGATATTAATTTATACCACCTCTTGTAAGGAAGTAAACACAAGCAACAGACTAAACCAATTAATATGAATCAGGCTAAAAGGAACAACTCACATTCAAAGTAAACACCTGAAACACATCATACCATATGAACTGGCACAGTCCATGTGCCATTAAACCACAACCACCGCCTCAAAAACTTGGTTTGTTTTGTCCAACAGACTGACCGAAGAATACCCGATATTAGAGATTTGGTACATCGACATCTTATAGCCTCAGTTGCTTTGGCACACACACACACACACACACACACAAGGCTCGAAAAGGTAACAGAGGAAGATGTCCAGTATGCTAGAATCAACACACACGACTTGAAAAAAGGAATAGAAAACAGGTTATCTAATTATGCCAGAATAAATCTGGAACTACAGTAGTAGATAAGGGATACCACGGGATACATATATATATATGGCCCCGCCCGTTGACACAAAAGACCAGGTTGTGGGTCACAGCATCATCAATTAAATAATGTTATTTGATGGTACTGAGTGTTGGCTTGTGGAGTTAATTTAATTAGATCGATGTAGTTATATAAATCCTACCATAGTGTTATTTTTGTCACCTTATGTCACAAACGCATTATTTTTTCCGAAGTGCTGTTCCAAGACCAGCTACATGACTTGTTGTCAGATGATGCCTCATTTGTCAGTAAATTGAAAATGACTAGCCAATCAAAGAAGAGGAGGGGATTATGTATGTCACAGCACTTATTTCTGGCTTTCTGCATCAGATATGACGCCTCCGTAGCCAGGTGGGCAGGAGCAGCAGTGCGTAGCACACGCCTCTTGATTATACGGGGGTTCGAGCCCGTGACCACCAAATACAGAGGATGCGGAAAGGTCAGGGAATGACCACCGCATATCCCCGGAGCATTATGACCTTAGTTGCTAATGCTCCTAAAAACCAAATAACAGCATCAAATATGAGGGTCAGACTACCTGCACCCTCATTTTCTTCACTTAAATACATCAGGATTTTTTTCTGTATTTGACTACAAAAAAGAAACGTGTTTGTTTTTTCCCTTTTATACAAGGAAAAAACAAACATTTGATTTTTCCTTGTTGGGAAAATAGGGGCCAGACTTTGAGGAAACTTTTAAAATCGCCAAAGACACCACGGTTTATCTATGTGTGTAAGAGACAGAGAGAAAAATCTTTATTGCAACTGGTTCATCATCATCAGCCATTTTTAATCCACTGCAGGATGAAGGCCTCTCCAGCAACTTTCCAGTTCTTTCTGTTTTGAGCACTGGCTATCCATTTACTACCCATAAACTTATGAATTTCATCTATTCATCTCCGCCTTTGTCTTCCAGGTTTTCTTCTAGCTCCTCTTGGGTACCATTCTGTTATTTTCTTAGTCCATCTGTCATCATGTCTTCGAGCTATGTGTCCTGCCCAAGACCATTTTAGTTCTTTAGTTTTGATAAGAATGTCCTTTACTTGAGTTTGTTGCCTAATCCATGTGTTTCTCTTCTTATCTAACAGTCTAATTCCCAATATAATTCGTTCCATTCTTCGCTGTGTAGTTCTCAGCTTCTCTTCCATTCTTTTGGTGAGTGCCCAAGTTTCACTTCCATAAGTCATTATTTTACGTTTCAGACAAACTGGGATATTGCTTTTCAGTATGTGACTATATTTCCTGAATGCTATCCATCCAAAATTTATTCTTCTCTTGACTTCCAGCCATTTATCATTATTACAGCCAATGACCTGTCCCAGATAAGTATATGACTCCACGTTTTCAATTACTGCTCCTTCAATCATTATTTTCCTTTCTGTGGCATACTTGTTCATCATTACTTTTGTTTTAGCCTTATTCATCTTTAGTCCAAAATCTTTACTAACTGTGCATAACTGATTAAGGTTTTCCTCTAATTCTTTGGGATCGTGGCTTATGACCACAATGTCATCTGCAAATCGTAAATGGTTTAGGTACTCTCCGTTCACATTGACTCCTTTCTGCGACCAGTCTAATCTTCTGAAAGCTTCCTCAAGGGCAGCAGTAAACAGCTTCGGAAATATTGTCTCCTTCTCGAACTCCTTTCTCGATTTTAAATTTCCTACTCTCTTTGTCTAGTCTAATAAAGGAGGTAGCACTCTCATATATTTTCTTCAAAATCATAATATGTGGGGTATCTATGCCTTGTCTTTCCAGTGCCCGAAACATTGCCTTATACTGTATGGAGTCAAATGCCTTTTCATAATCCACAAATTCCAGGCATAATGGTGTTTTATATTCATTTGCTTTCTCCATTAGCTGTGATATTACGTGAAGGTGATACATAGTTGAGAATCCTGCCCTAAAGCCAGTTTGCTCTTTTGGTTGATTCTCATCAAGTATTCTTTTTAATCTGTTAGTAATGACCCTTGTGAACAACTTGTAGATGTGGGATAACAAGCTAATTGGTCTATGATTTCCAATTTCTGATTTATCTCCTTTCTTATGCAGCAAAACTATGATTGCATTATTCCACTGCTTAGGCGTCACACCTTTTCTAATGCACTTTGTGAAGAGCCTTGCCAGTTTTTGTGTTATGTCTCTTCCTCCCAAATTTAACAACTCTACAGTAACTTCATCTTCCCCCGGGGCTTTCCGATTCTTCATTTTCTTCAATGCATGTTCTACCTCATCAGGAAGAATATCGGGTATGTCATATGTGTTGCTACTTTGCAATCCATCTTCCCCACTGCTGGTATCATTCCCTCGCTCCTTGTATAATTCTCTATAGTAGTCTTCTGCTATTTGAATTATGCCTTCTCTGCTGTTTATAAGTATACCATCGCTATTCTTCAGTTTCAATATCATTTGTCCTACTCATAGCTGCTGATTTAAATCCTTCGTTTTCCCTTAATGCTTGTTCTACTTTTCTTGTGTTAAATCTTCTAATGTCCTCTCTGAGTCTTTTTCTAATGGCTTTGCAGTATACTCAATTTTTTCCTTGTCAGTGTTTATCTTGCTCTTCATTTTTCGCCTTCGGTTCATCATAACAAGTGTTTCTTGACTAATTTTTCTTCTTTGGATTTCTTTTTCCCTATAGGTTTCTTGGGCGTTATCACTTTCAGAAAGTTGTAATATTCCTCGTCGATATCTTGGTCCTGAGCAGTCTGCAGAAGCTCAAACTTGTTCTTAAGTTCCAGTACATACTGCTTTTTCTCCTCTTCTGTTATCTCAAAGACATTTGTATTATTTACTCGAGTCAGTTTTTTTCTTTCCTTTCCTACATCTATATCAAGTGTACATCTTACCATTCTGTAACATCATTCACAATATATCTTCTGTTAGTGAGGATGAAGTCGATTTCATTAGTTGTTAATCCATTTTGACTCTTCCATGTCCACTTTCTGTTCACCCTTTTCTTGAAAAAAGTGTTCATTACTGACAATCCTTGAGATTCTGAAAATTCCACACGTCTTTCTCCTCTTTCATTTCTTTCACCAATTCCAAAATTTCCAATAGTTTCCGCTTTCTGCACTGTTTTGTCTTTTTCCAACCTTAGCATTGAAGTCCCCCATAATAATAGTGTAGTGAGTTTTCTGCTCATCTAGAAGACTCAATTTCGGCGTACATTTCTTCAACCTCTTCATCATAATGGTTCGATGTTGGTGCATAAATCATTATAACCTTTAGGTTATAATGATTTGTGCACCAACATCTTGTACCTCTTAGAAATCTTGAGTATTAGTCTTGACACCCTTGATGATGTACTTTTGAATTCCAAAATGTTGCTTTTTAAATCTTTATGGACCAGAAACTCAACTCCGCCTTCACTCCTTTCACTGTTTCTATTGGTGTATAGCAGATTTCCACTTGATAAACTTATAAGTGATTCATTTCTTCTTCTTGTTTCAGCCAAACCGATGATATTCCAATTCACATTTTCTAATTCCTTTTCTAGCTCTAATATCCTGTCTTCACCGATGAGTGATCTTACATTATAACAGGCCAAGTTCAGTTTCCGTGCATGGCAGCCTGATCGTACCCAGAGGTTCTTAGTACCCTCTGCTTCCACTCTGATCCTCTCGCTGCCGTAAAAGGGGAACTGAAAGCTGCTGGGTACTGAGGGCCATTTGTTTTGTTGTGCTGTCATATGCTGGAGGGTTTGGTCTTTTCCTCTTCAAGCTGACCAGGCGTCTTGAAGAGAACCAATCCACACGTTCGTTGCCACCTAAGTGACGTAACAGGGCTTACCATCGAGAAGGTGTGCATGAGTGGATTTTAGGGAAGCAGGCCAACCGGACTCCTCCTAAATCTTCTGTAATAGAGAGATATTGGATCCATCAGTGTTTTAGGCTGAGTGTCTGATAACACACAGGATACCTGTTCCCCTCTAAGCCCCTTGCAACTGGTTACAACTGGTTATTGCAACTGGTTCTACAACTTTCCCTTCACGGCCAAAAGTCCAGGGGTTTACAGATAAGAGGTGTTACAAAAACAATAAAAACATTAAATACCATAAGACATTCAAGAACTGTTTTAAACACAGGTCACTATGACTTAGTTTTTTACTAAGCGTTATCTGCAATGAACTCAATTAATAGCAGATCACTATGAGCGGATTAAGGTCGGTTGAGGCCCCGGGCGCAGAAGAAAATATTGGGTCCCTTAAAAAAAACCAGACAGACAGGGAAAATAAAAATACATGTTAACCATTTTTTTAAATAAATAAAAAATATTATGTACTATTAATGTTTTATTTCCAATAAAATTTGAATATAATATATGTATAATATAATTAATAATAGGATAATAATAATCACAAAGTTTTGTGATTATTATTCAAAGATTATTTTCAAAGTTTTGAACTAATATGTTCAACTAATTTGTTGTGGTTTTGCGTGGGCCCTTCAGAAGTCGGGGTCCAGGGCGCGCGCCCGGTGCGCCCCCCCCGTTAAATCCGTCTCTGCAAATCACCATGGTCAGTTTGTTTTCAAATGATAGGTACCCAATTTAAAAAAAAAAAAAAATGTAAATCTTTTATTCCTCACTATTCGCTAGTGATCCAGTAGCTGCTGCCATCTACTGGTTGTAATCGAAATGAAAAAAAAAAATACTGACACTGAAATTCATACAGAAAAGAGTGCAAATTTTATTCGAAACAATATTTATGTTTACAAGTTCCGATTGGTTATAAAGGTACTAACATCAGAAATAAGTAACAAATTTTTTGCTAGTCATATAAAAACAATACTAACTCAGTAATTCATCACAGTAGAAAAATTATAGCTATATAAATACAAGATCACAATTAATAATATTCGTTTATACTAGCTCAGAAATTCAATACAGTAGAAAAATTTATTGCTGAATAAATAGAATAATTTAAATCTGGCTTACCTTACCACATAATGTTATTTATACTAACTCAGAAAGTCACATAGCATAAAAATATATGGTTGAATTAATACAAGATCAGACTTAATAATATTTTTTATATATCAGTAATATTTCTGTTATATCAGAATATTTCTGATATACCAAAACAATACTAGCTCAGAAATTCATTCTTATAATAATATTTTGAAAAAATATTTCTAAATATTATTATAAGAAATAGAAATTCTAGCTCAGAAATTCATTACAGTAGAAAAATTTATGGCAGAATAATTACAATAATTTACATCTGGCTTAGCATTGCCTTACCACATAATATTATTTATACTAATTCAGAAATTCATCATAGTAGAAAAAATACATGGCTGAATAAATACAAGATCAGACATAATAATATTTGTTTATATATATCAGAAATATTTCTGTTATCAGAATATTTCTGATATATCAAAACAATACTAACTCAGAAATTCATTCACACAGAAATTTTTTATCTTCTCGAAAAAACATCTGTCTGACAGCGAACAATTGACGAAAGCAATTTTATTAATCTGCTTTACGGTTAAAATGCTTTGGGATGGAACTCATGCTATAATAAATCAGCTGATGAAACCGAATCTTCATCAGATTCCTTAGGAAAGAAATGTCTTGAGAGGACATTTTGGTCATGAAAGTCAGGAACCCAGAAGGATGGATTTACCCAATTTTCAACAAAAAAATTAGTTATCCAAGGATTACACAGTTTCTTTTTAATGGAAGGAAGGGTAAAGAAATGTCTATAAGGTATGTGGCTAGATAAAAACGTTCTCCAATCTGGAGGGAAAGAGCCAATATCTCGAATTAATTTTTTTTTTTATTTTGACCTTTTTCTACTAATGTAAAGTGTGTTAGTTGTCTGATGGCACTGGGGGGTTCCCCCATCTACACGTTGTATTCTTTGTAAGTGACATTGTACTCTGTGAAGGCCAAAGATTTAAAAAGTGCGTAAGGAGTAGTTTGTTCTGTAGTGTTACGTTCTGTTGTTTCTCTGGCCATTTAGCCGTTGGGCCCCTATTGGGACCCACCGTTGCCCACACTACTCCACGAGGAGGCAGGTCAGGCATCCAGTAGATTAATTAAGTACTCTGGCAGGCCCTGCAACCTATTTTCTGAGGATTTCAGTGGCAAGACCTATATATTATAAAAGAAAAGGTTGAAAGATTGAATTTTTGTGCAATGGCTGCAAGAGAACGCCATCTTCCCCACGATGTTTCACGAAAAGTAATTTTTCAAACTAAATTTAGATGGAGTCACATTGGAACATACAAAGAAAAGACTAACTTTTTAATATGAGCACACAAAAACAAGGTCAAGAGAAGACACTTACTAAAATAAAACAGTCACCGAACAACAGTCCTTACCTTGATACGGAATATTAACTATTGTGACCGCGCGCACGCCCACACTACACATATAACCCTCGTGGCCCAGGGTGCCAAGAGAATTCGAGGTCAAGCGATTTTTCTGTGATCTATAGAGTGCTCATCAAAACCGATTAAATTTATTTCTAAGTTCGTACGTTTCTCTTAGCAGTCTTATTTTTAAAACCGTTCTACACTTAAAAGCTGCAAGTTAGAACACAGAAAGGGAACTCACCTTTCTTTATTTATACATATACTGTATTTCTATTTCCACTAACTGACTAACACTTCAACTGCTTGGCCTTCTAGCGGCACTACTCCAACCTCCCCGTGGCGGGGCCAGAAACCCTGGCAGATAAGTCCTCTTGCCAAGGGCTAAAACGAGCAAACATTACAAATACAAACCATGTAGACATGGAAAATGACAATTCGAAAACACAGAAGGCCGATCGGATGGAGAAACCAAGCCCATCTTTCTTAATCTTCCACTCTCTAAGTAATCAGCCTATGAGTAAATTGTCTCCCTTTGTGATATAGAAACATCTGGGGGGTATTGCAGGATCTCCCGAGATGGTGAAGAGACTGCAATCAGAAGACTTACTAATAGAAACCATGAACCAAAGACATCCTGAAAAGCTCTTACAATTAACAATCTTTGCTGGCATTCCTGTTAAAATATCTCCTCATGCAACCCTAAATTCATCAAAGGGTGTCATATCGAGTTGGGATTTATTAAATGTCACAGAGG
The DNA here is from genome assembly GCF_048544385.1 of Mastigoproctus giganteus. NCBI lineage: Eukaryota > Metazoa > Arthropoda > Arachnida > Uropygi > Thelyphonidae > Mastigoproctus > Mastigoproctus giganteus. The sequence goes on along the minus strand of NC_143578.1, from coordinate 150,677,816 downwards.
AAGAAATTACCCAAGAACTGCAAGGACAGAATGTAATAGAAGCAAAAAGAATAATGATTAAAAAAGATAATCAACCGACATCTACCAGAAATATTATTCTTAACTTCAATAAGCCCAATTTATCCTCCGCTGTAAAAGCAGGTTATTTATTTTGCCACATTCGCCCCTACATTCCCAACCCTTTAAGATGCTATAAATGCCAAAAGTATGGCCATTCTGAAACTGTATGTACAGGAATTCCTGTTTGCCCTAACTGTGGATCCTCAGACCATACACAAAGTGACGGTACGTCTACAAAAATGACCTGACCAAATTGCAAAGGTGACCATCCTGCATAATTCCAAGACGTATGAAAAATGGAAAGCCGAGAAAAAAATAGTAAAATACAACATTGAGAACAAAGTCAATTATCAGGAAGCCAGAAAACTAGTTGCACCAACTATAAACCAAAATATTACCTATGCAAATGCTGTAAAAAGAATATCAATCAGTCTCCGTTCAAACTGATGTCACAGTCCCCACTACTAAATCAATTTCTGATTGGGCTAGAAATGTCTTCGCTGAGCTACAACTAAGTGTACGCAAGCAACAATCCAAGACTTCAGACCAAGCAAATAATACTCTAACAATTCCAGCAGCACCGCCTCCTCCAGTGATTGCTACCACATCTCGTATTACAAACTCAAATGCTATGAAAAATATTCAGGACACAAATGGCACACCTATACAGGAAGATCCTATTTTAGAAATCCATGCCGAAGAAGAAGAAATGGACCCTGGTCGGCCAGTTTTAGAAAAAAAAGACAAACAGAAATTGGAATGTCATAAACCAGTCACCTTCAAAAAGCAGTTAGAATCAGCTCCATCAACTAAAAACAAATAATGCCTTGCATTTTACAAAGGAACTGCAGAGGATTTCGATGCAACACAGACGATATCCAAGATCTAATTAGATAGTATTCTCCAGTTGCCCTTTGTCTTAAGGAAATGTACCTAACCTCGCAAATTCCTCCTTCAATAAAGGCTATTGCCTTTATCGAAGAGATCGAAATACAGCTAATGCTGCCCATGGTGATGTAACAATCCTAGTAAATTCAAAGATCCCAACTAAACATATCCCACTTCAAACGGAAATAGAAGCTGTTGCTATTTGTATAACTATCCATATTGAAATAACATTTGTGTCCATCTCATCATCATCATCATCATCAGCCATTTTCAATCCACTGCAGGATGAAGGCCTCTCCAGCAACTTTCCAGTTGCTTCTGTTTTGAGCACTGGACATCCATTTACTACCCACAAACTCATGAATTTCATCTATCCATCTCCGCCTTTGTCTTCCAGGTTTTCTTCTAGCTCCTCTTCGATACCATTCTGTTATTTTCTTAGTCCATCTGTCATCATGTCTTCGAGCTATGTGTCCTGCCCAAGACCATTTTAGTTCTTTAGTTTTGATAAGAATGTCCTTTACTTGAGTTTGTTGCCTAATCCATGTGTTTCTCTTCTTATCTAACAGTCTTATTCCCAATATGATTCGTTCCATTCTTCGCTGTGTGGTTCTCAGCTTCTCTTCCATTCTTTTGGTGAGTGCCAAAGTTTCACTTCCATAAGTCATGGTGGGGAGTATACATTGGTCCATTATTTTACGTTTCAGACAAACTGGGATATTGCTCTTCAGTATGTGACTATATTTCCTGAATGCTATCCATCCAAAATTTATTCTTCTCTTGACTTCCAGCCATTTATCATTATTACAGCTAATAACTTGTCCCAGATAAGTATATGACTCCACCTTTTCAATTACTGCTCCTTCAATCATTATTTCCCTTTCTGTGGCATACTTGTTCATCATTACTTTTGTTTTAGCCATATTCATCTTTAGTCCAAAATCCTTACTAGCTGTGCATAACTGATTAAGATTTTCCTCTAATTCTTTGGGATCATGGCTTATGACCACAATGTCATCTGCAAATCGCAAATGGTTTAGGTACTCTCCGTTCACGTTGACTCCTTTCTGCGACCAGTCTAATCTTCTGAAAGCTTCTTCAAGGGCAGCAGTAAACAGCTTCGGAGATATTGTGTCTCCTTGTCGAACTCCTTTCTCAATTTTAAATTTCCTACTGTCTTTGTCTAGTCTAATAAAGGAGGTAGCACTCTCGTATATTTTCTTCAAAATCATAATATATGGGGTATCAATGCCTTGTCTTTCCAGTGCCCGAAACATTGCCTTATGCTGTATGGAGTCAAATGCCTTTTCATAATCCACAAATGCCAGGCATAATGGTGTTTTATATTCATTTGCTTTCTCCATTATCTGTGATATTACATGAAGGTGATCCATAGTTGAGAATCCTGTCCTAAAGCCAGCTTGCTCTTTCGGTTGATTCTCATCCAGTATTCTTTCTAATCTGTTAGTAATGACCCTTGTGAACAACTTGTAGATGTGGGATAACAAGCTAATTGGTCTATAATTTCCAATTTCTGATTTATCTCCTTTCTTATGCAGCAAAACTATGATTGCATTATTCCACTGCTTAGGCGTCACACCTTTTCTAATGCACTTTGTGAAGAGCCTTGCCAGTTTTTGTGTTATGTCTCTTCCTCCCAATTTTAACAACTCTACAGTAACTTCATCTTCCCCCGGGGCTTTCTGATTCTTCATTTTCTTCAATGCATGTTCTACCTCATCAGGAAGAATATTGGGTATGTCGTATGTGTTGCTACTTTGCAATCCATCTTCCCCACTGCTGGCATCATTCCCCTGCTCCTTGTATAATTCTCTATAGTAGTCTTCTGCTATTTGAATTATGCCTTCTCTGCTGTTTATAAGTACACCATCGCTATTCTTCAGTTTCAGTATCATTCGTCTTTCTGTATTACTGCTCATGGCTGCTGATTTAAATCCTTTGTTTTCCCTTAATGCTTGTTCTACTTTTCTTGTGTTAAATCTTCTTATGTCCTCTCTGAGTCTCTTTCTAATGGCTTTGCATAACTCAGTATACTCAATTTTCTCCCTGTCAGTGTTTTTCTTGCTTTTCATTTGTCGTCTTCGGTTCATCATGACAAGTGTTTCTTGACTAATTTTTTCTTCTTTGGATTTCTTTTTCCCTATAGGTTTCTTGGGCTTTATCACTTTCAAAAAGTTGTAATATTCCTCGTCGATATCTTGGTCCTCAGCAGTCTGCAGAAGCTCAAACTTGTTCTTAAGTTCCAGTACATACTGCTTTTTCTCCTCTTCTGTTATCTCAAAGACCTTTGTATTATTTACTCGAGTCAGTTTTTTCCTTTCCTTTCCTACATCTATATCAAGTGTACATCTTACCATTCTGTGATCACTTCCAACATTTACCTTATTCAGGACGGCGACATCATTCACAATATATCTTCTATTAGTGAGGATGAAGTCGATTTCATTAGTAGTTAATCCATTTGGACTCTTCCATGTCCACTTTCTGTTCACCCTTTTCTTGAAAAAAGTGTTCATTACTGACAGTCCTTGAGATTCTGCAAATTCCACAAGTCTTTCACCTCTTTCATTTCTTTCACCAATTCCAAAATTTCCTATAGTACCCCTTTCTGTGCTGTTTTGTCTTTTTCCAACCTTAGCATTGAAGTCTACCATAATAAGAGTGTAGTGGGTTTTCTGCTCATCTAGAAGACTCAATTTCAGTGTACATTTCTTCAACCTCTTCATCATCATGGCTCGATGTTGGTGCATAAATCATTATAATCTTTAGCTTGTATCTCTTAGAAATCTTGAGTATTAGTCTTGACACTCTTGGTGATGTACTTTTGAATTCCAAAATGTTGTTTTTAAAATCTTTATGGACCAGAAACCCAATTCCACCTTCACTCCTTTCACTGTTTCCATTGGTGTACAGCAGATTTCCACTTGATAAACTTATAAGTGATTCATTTCTTCTTCTTGTTTCAGCCAAACCGATGATATTCCAATTCACATTTTCTAATTCCTTTTCCAGCTCTAATATCCTGTCTTCACCGATGAGTGTTCTTACGTTATAACAGGCCAAGTTCAGTTTCCGTGCATGGCAGCCTGGTCGTACCCAGAGATTCTTAGCACCCTCTGCTTCCACTCTAATCCTCTCGCTGCCGTAAGAGGGAGAGTGAAAGCTGCTGGGGACTGAGGGCCATTTGTTTCGTCGTGCTTTCATATTGCTGGAGGGGTTGGTCTTTTCCTCTTCATGCTGACCAGGCATCTTGAAGAGAACCACTCTACACGTCTACCTACCGCCAAACCATACTTACTCTTTAAAAGATCTTGAACACCTCTTCATACAGATACCACCACCTCTCTGTATATCAGGGGACTTCAATGGGCACCATCCCTTATGGGGTGCTACTAAATTAGATAGACGGGGTCGACTCATTGAAAACTTTTTAGAGGCACTAAATCTCACCATACTCAACACTGGTGCACCCACGCACGTACAGCTCCCAACTGGAAAAACCTCAGCAATAGATCTCTCAATTTGTTCTCCAGTACTGGTCCTGACCATACAGTGGTATGTAATAAAGTGGTCACTGCCCATGGGCAGTGACCACTTTCCAATAGTATGCAACTTTTGATAGCACTGACTCCTTCAACTCAACCCTGCAGAAAAATGGAAATTTGTCCGTGCAAATTGGGTAAAATTTCAGTCATCAATCGCCCTAGATGAGGAAAAAATCCGCCTCCAGCCTAGTGATAATGTGAGAAGTTGCATCTTCTAAATGTGGCTAAAGACACAATACCACTATCAAATCCCCCAGGCCGAAAGCATTATAATTACTGGTGGAATGAGGATTGCACCAAAAATAAAGCCCGGAATTTATTTCGGCAATGTCCGACCACACCCAATCTCATTAATTTTAAGAAATTAGAGGCAAAAGCACGTTTTATACAAAGGCAAGCCAAGAAAGAATCCTGGACCCGTTTTGCATCAAGCATTAACAAAAACACTGACACCAAAATAATATGGAAAAAAATTAGACAGCTTTCTGGTAAGTTTCCCACGGTACCTTCTCCTAACCTGTCCTGTAATGGACGAGATCTATCTAGCCCTTTAGATATCGCAAATGCTTTGGACAACACATTTATTGAAATCTCAGCAGCAGCTTATACTCCATCTTTCCAGAAAATTAAAAACACTGCAGAATAGCACTCTATTAACTTCGAAACTGCCCTCCTTCTGCCATATAACAAACCTTTACAATATTCAGAACTCTTGCAAGCTATTGGAACATCCCATAATGGTGCTGTCGGACTAGATGGACTCTATTACGTCATGCTACAACATCTCAATGACAAAGCTTTGCGTCTCCTTCTGGTCTTTTACAACCGTATTTTTCGAGAAAATGTTTATCCAGCTTCTTGGCATCATTCTACTGTTTTGGCGTTCCTAAAACCAGGAAAAGAACCGACTAATCCCCATAGCTATAGGCCAATATCCTCAAGCTGCCTCAGCAAAATCCTAGAAAAAATTGTCCACTGTAGACTTGTCTGGATCACTGAGTCAGAACGGTTAATGAGCAATCAAGTCAGTATGGCATCCGTCAAAACAGGTAATGATTGGACCTTATGGTTAAGGCTGAATTTGCCATTTGTAATGCTTTTATTAAGCATGAACATCTAGTAATGGTCACCATAGATATAGAGAAGGATTTTGATATCACCTGGCGGTATGGCATACTAAGAGATATTTACTCTCTTGGTCTGCAGGGCAACCTTCCTATATTTGTAAAGAATTTTCTACACACTAGTTCGTTTCAAGTTCGATACCAACATGCCCTTTCTGCAACTTTCATTCAGGAAGATGGTGTTCCACAGCGATCAGTACTGAGTGCCACTCTTTTCGCTTTTAGAATAGATTCTATCACTGAACAACTTCCAAATACCGTAGAAACTTATCTTTATGCAGATGATCTTTCTATCTCCTGTCATTCCCAAAATATAAGATCTATTGAACGACAGCTTCAGATATCACTAAATAAAATACAGCAATGGGCCAGCCTTAACGGCTATAGGCTTTCGCAGCAGAAAACAGTTGCTATCCATTTTTCTAGACAACGCAAATTTCATCTAGATCCTGAACTTCACATCTCTAATATCTCCATCCCAGTCACTAGTAACATTAGATTTATAGGATTAATCATGGACAACAGGCTAAATTTCTTAGAGCACATTAAAAAAGTACATATTGTCTGCCTAAAAAAGATAAACATACTCAGAGCTTTATTTGCTCAAACGTGGGGTGCAGATCATACCTCCCTTCTTCGATTATACAGGGCATTAATCAGATTCCGTCTTGATTACGGAGCTCTCATTTATGACTCTGCCAGAAAGAGCGCATTATGCTGGCTTGATCCAGTTCAACACAGTGCACTGAGGATTGCACTTGGCACATTGAGAACACTGCCAGCACATAGCCTTTACATTGATGCTCACGAGCTGCCACTATGTTTACGTAGGAAACTGCTATTTTTTTTTTTTTTTATGAAACCCCCAAACACAAAAGGTATCAAAACCTATAGTACTTAGTACCGTGCATGGGTTGAAGCAGAAGTATGGGGGAGGGGTATGCCAGAAACTTTGCTCTAAAGACTAAACATGGGTTTTACGACTTCAAGCCTCCAATAGCTGAAGTATTCTGTCAAAATACAAGGTTGTGACTCGCATCGCATTCAGCCATACCTTTTCAATCCACCATTAGAAAATCTGCACAGAAAGAAACCTAGCATAGTAAAACCAGCTGGTCATCGCTCACCTTCTTGAACTACTGCAGGTTTGGAATGTTTCCATCCATTCCGTACAACAGGTAGCAACTTGTACTCAACCACCATGGGTTCCACTTCCTATACCGACCTGTGACACTTACCTCTGTCAGTGGGGAAAGAATATTTTGCAAGCATCAAATATCAGACGAGTTCATGCAGTTCACCCTCAAAGATATATTGATTTTTTACCAATATACACAGATGGCTCTAAATCCAATTCAAAAGTTGGAGCAGCTGCAGTGTTTCCGAATACAATTGTATCAGCAGCCCTTCCTTCTGAATACAGTATCTTTTCAGCTGAATTATTCGCAATTAAACTAGCTTTAAAAAATCTCGCTCCTGACTGCTCTTTAAAATCAGTAATTTGCACTGATTCCCTCAGCTCAATCAAGGCATTGTGTAATTCCTCAGATAAATTTCACCTTGTTATAAATGAAATTAGAAAATTATTATAGAAGAACGCTACCTTCTGTTGGATACCAGCACATTTTGGTATTTTAAGCAATGAACTGGCTGATAAAGCTACAAAAGAACCCAACCAGTTTAGATTTAACCAATATCCCTGTTCCAGCCTCAGACTATGCACTAATGATTCATGCTGCATGCCTATCAGAATGGACAGCACTATGGCAATCCCAAACTAATAATAAACTCTTTCAGATTAAACAGGTTCCAAAAATCTGGCTCTCCAGTGTCCGGACATCAAGACGAGAAGTAATCCTTTCAAGAGCAAAAATAGGTCATACTCACCTGACCCACCTTCATTTACTTCATCCACCAGACTTCATTTACTTCATCCACCACAGTGTCCACATTGTTATATAAATATGACTGTTAAACACATTCTCATTGACTGCCCCTATTATAAACAAGACAGAAATTCAACCCTACAATCACTCGTTATCCTTCAACAACCAATTACCATAGAGAATTTGATTGGTGACAAGGCCAATATATCTGAATTTTTCCGTTTTCTGAAGCAAAATAGAATTTTTGATCTTTTCTGATTAAGGATCCTTTCATTTCTCCTTCATTTCCTGCACGTTGATTCTCCTCACAATGTTGATTTTCTACTTAAACCGTCTATGTATAAGAATTTGCTTTTACTTTGTTTTGTTAATTCAAATTTTATATGTATTTTAATAATAGTGGCTGTTTTTGTTTTGATATTGTGTAATTCTCAGCGTTCTCGCCATTATCTAGGGTCTGCATGCCCTATGGGTGAGAAGTTGTTTGTAAATAAATAAATTTTCTGTTTATACTCCGGGACGACCCGGAGAGGAGTTCATAAGATAGACAGAATACAAGAAACAGCACCGTATTCAGCAGTCACGATCTTGAACTACAGTCACTCAAGGCGTGTACTTATGCACCCACGCACCTGACCACTAGGCTACGGCGGCAAATAGTTATAGCAGTTGGTGGTAGGCAGTTTTAATAATAAACTATGTATAAACATTTTTATTATACTAATAGAAATTTTTGAATAGTAATAAAAATTTATATTTATTTTAATAAATTTAATTTAATAATAGTAATATAAATGGCTAATATAATAGAATTAATTAGATGTTTTTTTTTTTTTCTACAGATGATGGAAGACCAAAGTAAGTAGGTTATTTTTATAATAAAACTGTTGACTGTTTGTTTGTAATCCTTTTTTATTTATAATCCTTAATTATTCCTACTAATCTTAATCAGTAAGAACACGATTAGGAAGAAGGAACTGGCGAGCACTTTAACAATATATATAAAATAGAGGAAGCTACGAAGTATTTTAATTAAACATGTGTATCAAATGAGTCGAAAAATATTGAAAACAAGTTGTGTAGAATTCTCCCAATGTTTTTTACCTTTTATAAATTCATTCCAAAAGACTGGGTTGTAAGTTAATTAAAATTTACGTTAATTTTATTCTGAAATATAGGATATTAATGAATTATTTATTTATTTCTTTAAGCACGTTGTCAGATACTTGCAGCATAACAATCTGTGTATTGTTAAATAGTCTCAGAGAATAGCAAATGCAGTATGTAGGTATCACAGTTGGCAGAATTGGCATTCTGCCCACACCTGATTTTTCTACCCAGTGTGGGTAGAGTTCCAGTCCCGTCGATTATGCAAGGAATATTTATAAGCCTTTTTCAAAACGTGGCTAAGTTAGTCGGTTCGGACACAGCATGGTTTTGTTAAGGGGAAGTCTTGCCTGATCAATTTGATTGGATACTATGATGCAGTCACAAAAGAACTGGATGCAGGGAATAACTTTGATATTATATACTTGGTTCTTAGAAAGGCTTTTGGTAGATGACTTTCATCAACCGGTGAAATACCACCACTTTGCTTATTGGAGGCTTGAAGTGGTGAAACCCATGTTTAGTCTGTAGAGCAAAGTTTCCGGCATCCTCCTCCCCCCATACTTCTCCTTCAACCCATGCACGGTACTAAGTACTATAGGTTTTGATACCTTTCGTGTTTGGGGTTTTTCATAAAAAAAAAAAAAAAAAAAAGAAAAGGTGAGGGTAGCACGGTTTTTCTTCCAGCAAACACCAAATCGATTGCAGAACACCCGCAATTTACAAACAAGTATATACGGAGCAGCGTGGCCTTATTCGCTGATGCACCTAAAACACCACAACAATAGGAAGTGAATTCCCAGCGAGTTGACTGGTGCAGTCACAGGCGGGAACCATAGCCCACTAGATGACGGCAGTGGGCTATAGTAGGAACTGATGTGCAAGGAATACTGGGAATTCACAACACTATCCTTTAGGGCAGTAGCATATATACACAATGTGCCTATTGTCTTAGCCACATCCATCTAACAACTCGACTCACAGTGGACGATTTTTCATGAAATTTTATGTTTGGACCATCTAAAAAGATTTGACCAACCATTTCGAATTTCATTAAAATTAGATCAATAGAAATCCTGCAACTATTATTATTTTTTTCTTTTTTTTTTTTAATCTTCCTCATACAATAACTCGACTTCCAATGGATTGATTTTCATGGGATTTTATATTTCGAAGTTTTAGAAATACTTAGTCACCCCAAATTTTGTAAGAGTACACGCTTGCAAATATAAGGGAAATATTTTCTTTTATATGAGTGAAATGCTTGAAAGGCAGAGAAAAGTGAGAATAATTAAGGTTTGAAAATTAAGTTTGGATATGATAAATATTGTTTTCAATATTAAGTTTGAATATGGTAAATATTAAGGTTGGAAAATACTGCATTTAGAAATAATTTACTGTACTTGTGACCAGAAGTCACAAGTATGGTAAATGCAGGTGTTTGGAAAGAGGGTGAACTGAGAGTAAACAAAGACAGTGGCCCGCTAGGGAAAGAGTGGTCATTTGCGAACAAGCGAGAAAGGGTTATTAGAACGGTAAACAATGGGACCATCCGGTCAGGTAATTAAGAACTCTTTGATCTTGGCAGCATCTAGACATAAGTCTGGACGTTCTATGTTTGCATCGAAGAAAACAGCGCCCACGGTGGCAGATTTTTTGATAAGTGGCTGCATTTAGCAAGGAAAGTGTAAACACGAAAATAGGTATTTTTGGACGTGCGGCATACATGAAAGGTTATAGATGCTGTTCGAAATAAACGAGAATATTACAAGAGAATGGTTTGGTTTTTTCAAGGGAGAGAGTTGTGGTATATTTTTTTAGCAAATAGGAAACAGTGAAAAATTAAGCATAGTATTTGGATTGGTTGAAAGTCCTATGGGAGGAGGTTCAAACTGCTGAGGAAAAAGGGTTCGGAGGTGAAAGAAGAAGTAAGTAAGTTTGGGAGTTGAGTTGTTAGATTTGTGCTAGAGAGTTAGAATTCAAGTTCAGAGATCGTGCTAGCAAGATGAAGGGAAAAAAAAAAGGAAAGGGATAGTGATGTGGAGAGAACGCAAGTACGTACAGACTGAAAGTGATGATGATTTTTTGGGAGTACGGAAGTACGTGTAAGAGAGTCCAGCCGTCAGGTGATCGGCAATGCCTAGCAACAAAATCGCACGATGTGTTTCCGAAGTCAAGAAAGTGTAAGAAACTACGAGTGCGTCTAGATTAGAAGGTTAAAGAATTAGAAGAAATCTAGATTAAATTAAAAGCGAATGTGTGTCCTGTCCACGAGCCCCCGAAGAAGAGATGACCACCAGAAATATTTGAATGGATGTGAGAAGCCTCTCTGCCGTGGAAGAAAAACCGAAGGAGAGATAGACCGCCAGAAAAAATTGAAACGGATGTGAGACACCTGTCTGCCACTGAGCAAAACCAGGAAGAAGGGATAAACCGCCAGCAAGATTTGAAACGGATGTGAAAAGCCTGTCTGCCATTGTGGAAAACCAGGAAGAAGAGATTAAACCGCCAGAGAGATTCCGATAGATGTGGGAAACTTGTCTGCCACAACGGAAAACCAGAGATGAGACGGAGAGAGACTCCCCTGGAAAGATTTGAAATGGATGTGAGAAGCCTGTCTGTCACAGAGGATAAAACCAGAGTGCAAAGGAATTAAAAGTAGCGGTACATTTCGGAATGTAAGTGTTATCAAGCATTTTGTTGAACCCCAAACTCATAGACTTATAAGCTAAACTAAGTGAGAAATTGTTTAATAGTTTCTTTCAAAGGTAATTTAAAAAAAAAAAAAATCCTTTCAATCGAAATTTTTTTTTGTACATGTGAGTTAAGTTGGGTTAGATTATAGTAACGTTAATGACCATGAAATGATGAAAGGGTATTAAAGGGGTAAGGAAGAAAAAAAAAAAAGATATAAGGGATTTAATAATAGAATAAATCTTAGGCGTAGTAGGATGAAATTGTGATAACCTATATTATTATTCTACACAACGTGTTAACAGATGATAATATAACAGATAAGGTTCCAGATGTGTTAAGGGAAGAAAGAAATGTATTTTATTCAGAGACCTTGAGAGAAAAGGGGAACCCTGCCCTGTATTAAAAAAGGGGAGTAACTAAGATGCTAACTCGGAAATTTTTTTTAGCTGGTGCAGCATAAGCCTCAGGCTTCCTTGCACTATATGGCTAGTAATAATAATAATAATAACAATAACTAAAGGAGTAACTAAGATAGAAATAAGTGATTTGCAGTAGTATTACTGATGTAAGATGATGAAAAATAATAATTGATTTGATATGTATCGATAGATAGGTGATTTGATAGAAATAAAATAAATAAATAAAATATAGATTAAAGTTAAGTTAAAGAGACCTGTGGTACTAGATTCTTTATATGCGAAAGAAATTCAGTGCGACCAAAAGAACAGTAACTGTGTTTAATAAGTAAATTAACAGAACAGAAGCTCTCGAGATTTAAGTATCTCTTCGCCAGTTGCATGAATACATACATAAATATAAAATATGAAATGTTACAAATGGAATGGCAGAACGTGGTCATGTTGAGCAAAAATAGAGAGCATGCACGAGGAAGCGCAAATGCTAAAATATCACAGTGTAAATACAATGTGTTACGAAACTCCATACATAGCAATAAAGTAAATACAAAAATACATAACACTCTCTATTTACAATCATTTGAACCTGTGTAAGAAACTCCATCAGAAAGTGGAGCTTGTCTTACAAAATTGTAAAACACAACAAAACTCTCAAGACTCAAGTAAAAGAAATGCATATATGCACACTCAATGACATTTATGTATTCATGTATGTATGTGGCTCTAGGATCTGGGTCCATCTCCGCAAATTTTCTCTGTCTTTACTTGATTACACAAGTTCTGTAGCCGACCGGGCTAGCCAGGTGGGTAAAGTGCCTGCCTGGCAACCCAAAGGTCGCGGGTTCGAATCCCGCCTCGGGCTTGGATCAGAGTAAAATGCAAAAACTTTGGAGGTGCATTATGGACACAGAAGCCGATGCGCCAACGACTAACTAAAAAAAAAAAACAAGTTCTGTAATCTGTGTAATCAGGACCTGAAATGTGAGCAGCCAACACCTGAGCAACCTCTGCCTGATGCCCGCCCCAAGGCACGTGGAGCCGGACATGATCAACTATCTGCGCTTTGGTAGTGCGCTAAAATCCCGCATCCACTGGAGGTAGTGCAATACCAGTGGATGCCAGCAATCCCATACTCAGGATGCCCAGTCCTGAGTACCAACAGAAAGAAAAAATAAAATAATAAAAATAAAATATATAAATTAATAATAATAAATAAATATTAAAAAAAAAAAACACCAGTGGTTGACATCTCTGAACAACCTCAGAGATTAAAATAATTCAAGTTCAGGATGACTGGTAGGTGACACAGGGAACAGCTCAGCAAGAGCTTGTTGAATTATCCAGTGTGGTGAAGCATCTGCATTCTTCTGCTGAAGACGTCGTTGGTGAAGATTTGAAGGCCTTGAAAGTTAGTCTCATTTTCAATTAAGTCTTTAAGATTGACTTCTGAGATGTTTTGAACAGTGGCGGATTTAGCACTTGAGAGGCCCCAGGCGCAATTAAATTTTGAGGCCCCCCTCTAAATATTTTCGGTACCACTACAGTGTGCATTCTACGCGCACGTCTTTACTATAGACGCGCTCTAGATTTGGTGTTACGGTTTTAATCATTTTGGTTGCGCAATTCTTTCATACATATTTTAACTAATGTTGAAATGAAAAAATGGCACAACTAAGCATTAATGATAATACGTATTCTACTTCAGATTCATTTAGTTCGCATAGATATTTCATATAATATGTAGGGATATTCGCATAAGAGGTTACTAATTTCTCATATTAAATTATAGTTTTATTCAGTAACGGGGTTCGAGCCCGTCACCACCAAATATGGAGGATGCGGAAAGGTCAGGGACTGACCACCGCATATCCCGGAGCAATATGGCCTTAGTTGCTAATGTTCCTAAAAACCAAACAACAACAACAATATTCAGTAACGGTAATAATGATGAGTGTAAAAATTAAAGATGAAACAATTTTATTTTTTTTTTTGAGACCTGAGATTTGAGGCCCCCTCTATTTAAGAGGCCCCAGGCGCGCGCCTCGTGCGCCTGTGCGGAAATCCGCCACTGGTTCTGAACCTTATTTTTAAGTGTTGTCCGTTGTTCTTCATAGTTGGGGCAGGACAATAGGATGTGGTTCCAGGATTCCTCTTCCCCACAGGAGCAATGAGTGTAGGACTAGGTGATTGTTGTGGACGCTGGCTGTATACATGGGCTGTTTGTCATGCTGTAACACTACAGACTCCATGATTGGGTGTAGCCCCACGCCTTTATTGCGGTTAAAAACGATATGATAACCAGATATGTGCATTGACTCAAGCTACAGTCGTTGATAGTGGCGGGATTCGTCAACTACCTCGGTACCACGTCTGGGATTGAGGTCGTGTACCAATAATGCTCTGCAACTGCAGAGTGTGCAGAGTCAGCTAAGCGAATGGCTCTTTCAGATTCAGAGAGGCGGCCCTGGAACCTTCTGGCAGTTTCATATTTTATATTTATGTATGTATTCACGCAGTTGAAGAAGAGATACTTAAATCAAGAAAACTCCTGATCTGTTAATTTACTTATTAAACCCAGTTACTGTTCTTACCACGTGTGAAGAATTACCACGGTCGCGCTGAATTTATTTCTCATATATAGATTAAATTTATGAATAAACGGACGGCCACATTTTCATTAAAATCAGGCCAATAGCTCTCTGCTGTTATTGTTTCTTTGTCCGTCTGCTCACATGTAATAGCTCAACTCCCAGTGAACGAAATTTCATATTTCGCTCTGGTAGAACGATTTGTCGTGCATTCCCAAATTTTATGAAAACTGTACCAATATTTCCAGAAATCTGGAAATTATTTTTTGTTTCCATTTTTTTTCTTATTTTTTTTTTTTTTTTTACTAACTGCTAATCTTTCTAAACATAAAATTTATTTATTTTAACATTCGAATGAAATAATCGAATTGAATGAATTGTCACAACCGAATGATTTTCCATGACAGAATGAATCATTCGATTGATATGAGTATAATTGAAATAATATGGACTTATTCAAATGATTCATAATCGATTATGAATTATTTGAATATAGTGGACGTCGAAGTGGTCACTGATCACAGCAATTAAATTAACGATAACCGATTAGACAAGAATGAAGTTGTTTAGCGCTATTTATTGAGTAGTGCAGAAATACAGGAATCCCTCGATTACCGCAAGACTCGAATTAGCGCGGTTTATATTTAGCTACCAATTTTCGATTAGCGCGAATCAAAATTTCGATTAGCGCGGTATTTTGGCTTGGCCTAAAGAAACTGAAGCTGGTGATGCTACGAAAGTTAGTACTAAGCTACGAATGTAAATACGCTGCTAAAGTATGCATAACATTCAGGGGCGGACCGTTAACTTTGGGAACCCTGGACTAACACTGTTTGGGGGCCTACCCAATTAACCAAAGTTTGGGTTAGTTATGGCGGCTCATTCGCCATTTTGTCGAAAAACTGTTTTTTTTTTTTACCCTTTTTTTCAATAGGAAAAATTATAAGCAACAGACATTGAAGAACTCTGGCATCTCTCATAATGTGGATATAACTTCGCAACTGAGATGGCTTGTTGTATTACCTGGGTACCTGCCCGCCCACTGATGACGAAGCCAAAAAGCTTCGAAACGATCGTCTGGGTGGTGGTACCGCTGAAAATAAATAACAGTAGTCTTCTCTACTAGAGAAGCGTTATTTATTTGAAGTAATTCAATAGTAGCTATCTTGTTGTGAAGGCAACCACATTATGAGATACATTTAAAACGATGCCTTCTACGCTACAATCGTAGCTCAAATATATGGGTTAACTATGGTGTATTTACACCGATATTATATAGTTAATTATCAAAACCCATAAGGATTATGCCTAGTGCATTTAATTTTCCAAATACATTACCACCACACCCTTCTGGCATCTCTCATAATGTGGATATAACTTCGCAACTGAGATGGCTTGTTGTATTACCTGGGTACCTGCCCGCCCACTGATGACGAAGCCAAAAAGCTTCGAAACGATCGTCTGGGTGGTGGTACCGCTGAAAATAAATAACAGTAGTCTTCTCTACTAGAGAAGCGTTATTTATTTGAAGTAATTCAATAGTAGCTATCTTGTTGTGAAGGCAACCACATTATGAGATACATTTAAAACGATGCCTTCTACGCTACAATCGTAGCTCAAATATATGGGTTAACTATGGTGTATTTACACCGATATTATATAGTAAGCTACGAATGTAAATACGCTGCTAAAGTATGCATAACATTCAGGGGCGGACCGTTAACTTTGGGAACCCTGGACTAACACTGTTTGGGGGCCTACCCAATTAACCAAAGTTTGGGTTAGTTATGGCGGCTCATTCGCCATTTTGTCGAAAAACTGTTTTTTTTTTTTACCCTTTTTTTCAATAGGAAAAATTATAAGCAACAGACATTGAAGAACTTTTCTATTTTTTTTGATGCACTTGAATATACAAACTTTTATATACAGTTATAATAAAAAAAGGTGTTATATACATAACAAACATCAAACATAAATAAAAAATAAAATGTATTAGATATTACTTTTAGTAACAAACAAAAAAACGAAACAGCAAATTCTCAGGTCAAGAATAAAGACTAAGGAAAAATAAAACAAAAACAAAAATAATACTTATTCTTAAAAATAAAATAAATAAAACATTCTAGGAATTATATAATGTAATTATTTTTAATACATTAAAGACATTTAAAAATTAACTTTTCTGCATTTTTGCGCTGCAAATTCTTTTATTTGATCATCACATTGTAATTCTTTGGTTAAATCACAGTTTATGGAAAGAATTGATAAATAATTTAATCTTTCATTCGTCATTGTTGTCCTATATTTGTTTTCAATATAGGACATCCTGGAGAAGGATCACTCCGCCTCACAGCTGGTGACTGGCAACGCCAAAAATTTTTTTTAAGATTGTATAGCAATTCGGAAAAACATCGACAAGTTTCTTTTCATAAATTAGTTTGAATGTATCACCGCATGAGTCGTATGACTCTGGCTTAGTCTGTAAGTAAGCTTTTAACTTAATGCATTCATTGACTAAATGTTCGTCTATATCATCCGAATAATAATCAACAACATTACGTGCATTTTCCAAGTCAATATTTTCGATATTAATGTCTTGCAAATCCATTAAAAATTTGAATCTTTTGCTAAATTCCCCATAGACATGGCGTCTTCTGTATAAATCCATAATCAACTTATCTAATGAAACGTTTAGCGTATCCCGTTTAAATTTTTCTGCTCCATTAAGCGAAACTTTCTCTGTAGATTTATCCGAAAATTTTGAAGTAATTCGTCTCTTTTTTAAATCATTGTATTCTTTTTCCACACTAGTACTTAATTTTTTGGCTGTCTCCTCGTATTCGTTTAGTTTCTGATCTGATTGTTCTCGTATGTTGCTCACGAACACTTCTAATGGCGTAATTAATTTCTCACCTTCACCTATGTCTAAGTCTGGGATCTGCACTTTTTTGTTAACTAAATTGAATCTCTCTAAAATTTCTTCCCAAAAAAAACAGTTAAAATCGCAGTTTCAAGTTTCGCCAAATTATTATATAAATCCTGTGCCTCTCTTCGAAAATCAAGTTTCTCATTCATATTGTCACTAAACGTTTATGTTCATGATATCACCGTAACTATTTTTTAAAGCTCTAAAAGCATCATAGTGACAAGACCATCTAGTCTGGCTTAAACTTTCTATCGAAAATTTTAGTTTTGTTTCACGATTTAGAAGCTCCCACCTATGGGTAGTTGCAGAAAAGAAAACATATTTGTTGCACTACTCCAAAAAAGTTCACAATTTGAGTTGCAACTTTAACCGCTTCCCCACCAACTAGATTTAGGGAATGCGCAGCACACGGCACATAATCAGCGCGTTTATTTTTTTGTTTGAGATGTGCTTGCAAGCCATTGTATCGGCCTGACTTATTTGCAGCGTTGTCAAAAGACTGTCCTCTACAATTATCCAGTGGCAGTCCATTTTTTTCTAGAAATTCTTGTAGGGAATTGAATAAAGATAAACTACTGTAACTACTAATTTTGATGAAAGATACACATCTTTTATACACTTTTCCCTCAAAACAATATCGTACTATAATAGCTAGTTGGTCATTGTGGGACAAATCTGGTGTCGAGTCCATCACAATTGAGTAGTACTTTGCATCGTCACTATTTATTTCAGCTATAATTCTTTTTATTACTTGTTTTCCAATTATCTCTATTATTTGTTCATAAACTATTTTTGATAAGTATGAAGTGAAAGTGGTGACAAATGGGCCTGGAGTACTGGGGTCCATAGTTTAACAGATATTTATTTAAAGTATACCCAGTAAAATAAAATAAAATAAAATATTTCCAGAAGCTTTCGGAACTCGTGTCCCTTTCTCAACTGACAGAATTTTTAAATACATTACAAGCAAACTGTGGCACGTTACTCATTCGTCATTGTTGTAGCACGGACGTGTGCTGCCTTGCGCCAGTGATCATCCATCAATAAAACGGTTGTCTCCAGGATTGGATGTATACGCATGCCTTTCTGGCGATTTAATGCCTTAGGGTTGTTCATTATGTTTAGTGACTCTAGCCATAGGCGGTGGCGAAAGTGTCGCGCGTGGTCCACTATCTCAAAGTCGCGCTTGGGGTCAAGATCGTGGTTGGTAGCCCAAAAATGTTCTGCAAGCGCGGACTGGTCAGTTTCGGCAAGCCGGATTGCTCTGTCGTGTTCCGTGAGGCGATCCTGGAGACGTCTCGATGTCTCACCTACGTAGCAACTGTTACAGGCCCTACAGGTGATACGGTACACTACATTGCTGCGTAAGACAGGTGTGACAGGGGTCTTCACACTGGAGACAAGTGAACGTAGGTTCCTACCTGGTAATTGTACACATTTTATGTTGTAACTTCTCAGGATCTTCGAGATACGTCCTGACACTCCTGGATAGTACGGAATGTAGGCGGATGATATGCCGACTTGCTTCGGAGGTCTTGGGTTGGAAGTAAGCTCTTGTGCCTGTAACAAGCATCTGTTTAGTACATGGGATGGATAACCGCATCTGGTTAAGTCCGCCTTCACACGGGAGATCTCGTTACGTCTAATTGTGTCGGTGCTGGAATGGCTCCAGGCCCTGGAGAACAGGGTGCGGGCAGTGCTATTGAGATGGCTTGGAGCGTGGCCGGACCCGTAGTTGGTGAATTGACCGCACCACATGGGTTTGCGGTATACTGAGGTCTCTAGATGTGGGCCTACGCGATGCACTAGCACGTCCAGAAACGGGAGCGAACCGTCCACCTCTGATTCTACGGTAAACTTGATGAAATTGGATAGAGAGTTGAGGTATTCTAGTAGTACCGTTTCAGAACCACGTGGTATTATGGTAAAAATATCGTCGACATATCTACACCACGTTGTAATAGGTGTAGGTGGGTTCTGGTGTATCTGCTTCTCCAGATCTTCCATGGCGATGTTAGCTACTACGGAACTGACAGGGGCACCCATAGCAGTGCCATGTACTTGTTTGTAGAGTGAGTCTTCAAAGGTGAAGATGCTGCTAGAGAGGCATAGGTTGAGGGCGGTACAGATGTCATCAGTGGATAGTGACGTCCTGGATTGGAGGCTTAAGTCGCTCTCAAGGAGCCTTCTGGCGCAGTGCACGGCCTGTTGGACGGGAATCGAGGTGAATAAAGAAACCACGTCAAATGATGCCATGACAGAGTTATCAGGGATTGAAATGTCCTTAATGGTGTTAATGAATTCACTGCTGTTTTTAACGGTGTGAGATGTATTACCTATAAGAGGCGAGAGGAGGCTCGCGATGTGTTTGGACAGTTCATACGTTGGGGCACTGCAGCAAGACACTATAGGTCTGAGAGGAATACCCGGTTTATGGATCTTTGGTAATCCGTAGAATTGTGGTAGTTGACAGCCAGTACCACGCAGAAGATGGTGAGTCGCGGTCGGGATCTTCTTATCTTTAAGCCATGCGTGGACAAGTTTATTAACATTTGCTTCCAGACGTTTCAAGACTTTAACGGGAGGATCAGGTAGAGGTTCATATACGTTAGGATCGAGTAATAGGGCCAAGGCTTTCTCTCGGTAGGCTGATCGGTCCAGCACAACAGTCCGGCGCCCTTTATCCGCAGGAAGTACAACGATGGAGTTGTCTTTTCTTATAGATGACAGGGCGGCACGTTGGCGGTGGTTGAGGTTTGAGCACGTTTTTCGAGTGTTGCGGAGGACTGCGGCAGTCTTGAATCGGATCTCGTTGGCAGTTTCTTCGGGAAGGTTGGTAATACTGGCTTCTATGCCCATAGCGAGCTGTGTGATGGGAGGTTTCGATGGTATAACGGCGAATTTCATACCGTTTGATAAAACACTCAGCTGCTCGTTGGACAGTTGTTTGTTACTTAGATTCAAGACGAAAGAAGTCGTGTCGTCTGAACGAGTGTTCGTCTTTAAGGAGTTAGTTTCTATGCTCAAGTTTATGAACTTGCGCTGTTGGCGTAAACGGTAGGTATCCGAGGTCTGACTAGCCCGATGGCAGATGGTATGTATAAGGTTTGTAAATACAATAGGCGAGACCTTACCTTGTATATGTTGTAACAGTCTGGACTTGTTGTAGTCAGCGTTCCTGATTTCATGGTGGAGATGGGATATCCATAAATTTAACGTGCGCAGGCTGAAGTTAAAGCAGGCACGATCCATATGAGAGTTGTGGAACGGGGCTTTGTATCGGAACCCTTTAGGTATAATTCGATTGCTTTTGCATCTGTGGGCGAAGCGTAAATGTTGCCTGTAGCGAGCTATTGAGAGGAAGCATTTTTGCAACTGTGCACAATCGTTGTAGGTATTATGGCCATAAAGTGATCGAATAGTGACAAATGGGCCTGGAGTACTGGGGTCCATAGTTTAACAGATATTTATTTAAAGTATACCCAGTAAAATAAAATAAAATAAAATATTTCCAGAAGCTTTCGGAACTCGTGTCCCTTTCTCAACTGACAGAATTTTTTAAATACATTACAAGCAAACTGTGGCACGTTACTCATTCGTCATTGTTGTAGCACGGACGTGTGCTGCCTTGCGCCAGTGATCATCCATCAATAAAACGGTTGTCTCCAGGATTGGATGTATACGCATGCCTTTCTGGCGATTTAATGCCTTAGGGTTGTTCATTATGTTTAGTGACTCTAGCCATAGGCGGTGGCGAAAGTGTCGCGCGTGGTCCACTATCTCAAAGTCGCGCTTGGGGTCAAGATCGTGGTTGGTAGCCCAAAAATGTTCTGCAAGCGCGGACTGGTCAGTTTCGGCAAGCCGGATTGCTCTGTCGTGTTCCGTGAGGCGATCCTGGAGACGTCTCGATGTCTCACCTACGTAGCAACTGTTACAGGCCCTACAGGTGATACGGTACACTACATTGCTGCGTAAGACAGGTGTGACAGGGGTCTTCACACTGGAGACAAGTGAACGTAGGTTCCTACCTGGTAATTGTACACATTTTATGTTGTAACTTCTCAGGATCTTCGAGATACGTCCTGACACTCCTGGATAGTACGGAATGTAGGCGGATGATATGCCGACTTGCTTCGGAGGTCTTGGGTTGGAAGTAAGCTCTTGTGCCTGTAACAAGCATCTGTTTAGTACATGGGATGGATAACCGCATCTGGTTAAGTCCGCCTTCACACGGGAGATCTCGTTACGTCTAATTGTGTCGGTGCTGGAATGGCTCCAGGCCCTGGAGAACAGGGTGCGGGCAGTGCTATTGAGATGGCTTGGAGCGTGGCCGGACCCGTAGTTGGTGAATTGACCGCACCACATGGGTTTGCGGTATACTGAGGTCTCTAGATGTGGGCCTACGCGATGCACTAGCACGTCCAGAAACGGGAGCGAACCGTCCACCTCTGATTCTACGGTAAACTTGATGAAATTGGATAGAGAGTTGAGGTATTCTAGTAGTAGCAGCATCTAGCAGCATCTTCACCTTTGAAGACTCACTCTACAAACAAGTACATGGCACTGCTATGGGTGCCCCTGTCAGTTCCGTAGTAGCTAACATCGCCATGGAAGATCTGGAGAAGCAGATACACCAGAACCCACCTACACCTATTACAACGTGGTGTAGATATGTCGACGATATTTTTACCATAATACCACGTGGTTCTGAAACGGTACTACTAGAATACCTCAACTCTCTATCCAATTTCATCAAGTTTACCGTAGAATCAGAGGTGGACGGTTCGCTCCCGTTTCTGGACGTGCTAGTGCATCGCGTAGGCCCACATCTAGAGACCTCAGTATACCGCAAACCCATGTGGTGCGGTCAATTCACCAACTACGGGTCCGGCCACGCTCCAAGCCATCTCAATAGCACTGCCCGCACCCTGTTCTCCAGGGCCTGGAGCCATTCCAGCACCGACACAATTAGACGTAACGAGATCTCCCGTGTGAAGGCGGACTTAACCAGATGCGGTTATCCATCCCATGTACTAAACAGATGCTTGTTACAGGCACAAGAGCTTACTTCCAACCCAAGACCTCCGAAGCAAGTCGGCATATCATCCGCCTACATTCCGTACTATCCAGGAGTGTCAGGACGTATCTCGAAGATCCTGAGAAGTTACAACATAAAATGTGTACAATTACCAGGTAGGAACCTACGTTCACTTGTCTCCAGTGTGAAGACCCCTGTCACACCTGTCTTACGCAGCAATGTAGTGTACCGTATCACCTGTAGGGCCTGTAACAGTTGCTACGTAGGTGAGACATCGAGACGTCTCCAGGATCGCCTCACGGAACACGACAGAGCAATCCGGCTTGCCGAAACTGACCAGTCCGCGCTTGCAGAACATTTTTGGGCTACCAACCACGATCTTGACCCCAAGCGCGACTTTGAGATAGTGGACCACGCGCGACACTTTCGCCACCGCCTATGGCTAGAGTCACTAAACATAATGAACAACCCTAAGGCATTAAATCGCCAGAAAGGCATGCGTATACATCCAATCCTGGAGACAACCGTTTTATTGATGGATGATCACTGGCGCAAGGCAGCACACGTCCGTGCTACAACAATGACGAATGAGTAACGTGCCACAGTTTGCTTGTAATGTATTTAAAAATTCTGTCAGTTGAGAAAGGGACACGAGTTCCGAAAGCTTCTGGAAATATTTTATTTTATTTTATTTTACTGGGTATACTTTAAATAAATATCTGTTAAACTATGGACCCCAGTACTCCAGGCCCATTTGTCACTATTCGATCACTTTATGGCCATAATACCTACAACGATTGTGCACAGTTGCAAAAATGCTTCCTCTCAATAGCTCGCTACAGGCAACATTTACGCTTCGCCCACAGATGCAAAAGCAATCGAATTATACCTAAAGGGTTCCGATACAAAGCCCCGTTCCACAACTCTCATATGGATCGTGCCTGCTTTAACTTCAGCCTGCGCACGTTAAATTTATGGATATCCCATCTCCACCATGAAATCAGGAACGCTGACTACAACAAGTCCAGACTGTTACAACATATACAAGGTAAGGTCTCGCCTATTGTATTTACAAACCTTATACATACCATCTGCCATCGGGCTAGTCAGACCTCGGATACCTACCGTTTACGCCAACAGCGCAAGTTCATAAACTTGAGCATAGAAACTAACTCCTTAAAGACGAACACTCGTTCAGACGACACGACTTCTTTCGTCTTGAATCTAAGTAACAAACAACTGTCCAACGAGCAGCTGAGTGTTTTATCAAACGGTATGAAATTCGCCGTTATACCATCGAAACCTCCCATCACACAGCTCGCTATGGGCATAGAAGCCAGTATTACCAACCTTCCCGAAGAAACTGCCAACGAGATCCGATTCAAGACTGCCGCAGTCCTCCGCAACACTCGAAAAACGTGCTCAAACCTCAACCACCGCCAACGTGCCGCCCTGTCATCTATAAGAAAAGACAACTCCATCGTTGTACTTCCTGCGGATAAAGGGCGCCGGACTGTTGTGCTGGACCGATCAGCCTACCGAGAGAAAGCCTTGGCCCTATTACTCGATCCTAACGTATATGAACCTCTACCTGATCCTCCCGTTAAAGTCTTGAAACGTCTGGAAGCAAATGTTAATAAACTTGTCCACGCATGGCTTAAAGATAAGAAGATCCCGACCGCGACTCACCATCTTCTGCGTGGTACTGGCTGTCAACTACCACAATTCTACGGATTACCAAAGATCCATAAACCGGGTATTCCTCTCAGACCTATAGTGTCTTGCTGCAGTGCCCCAACGTATGAACTGTCCAAACACATCGCGAGCCTCCTCTCGCCTCTTATAGGTAATACATCTCACACCGTTAAAAACAGCAGTGAATTCATTAACACCATTAAGGACATTTCAATCCCTGATAACTCTGTCATGGCATCATTTGACGTGGTTTCTTTATTCACCTCGATTCCCGTCCAACAGGCCGTGCACTGCGCCAGAAGGCTCCTTGAGAGCGACTTAAGCCTCCAATCCAGGACGTCACTATCCACTGATGACATCTGTACCGCCCTCAACCTATGCCTCTCTAGCAGCATCTTCACCTTTGAAGACTCACTCTACAAACAAGTACATGGCACTGCTATGGGTGCCCCTGTCAGTTCCGTAGTAGCTAACATCGCCATGGAAGATCTGGAGAAGCAGATACACCAGAACCCACCTACACCTATTACAACGTGGTGTAGATATGTCGACGATATTTTTACCATAATACCACGTGGTTCTGAAACGGTACTACTAGAATACCTCAACTCTCTATCCAATTTCATCAAGTTTACCGTAGAATCAGAGGTGGACGGTTCGCTCCCGTTTCTGGACGTGCTAGTGCATCGCGTAGGCCCACATCTAGAGACCTCAGTATACCGCAAACCCATGTGGTGCGGTCAATTCACCAACTACGGGTCCGGCCACGCTCCAAGCCATCTCAATAGCACTGCCCGCACCCTGTTCTCCAGGGCCTGGAGCCATTCCAGCACCGACACAATTAGACGTAACGAGATCTCCCGTGTGAAGGCGGACTTAACCAGATGCGGTTATCCATCCCATGTACTAAACAGATGCTTGTTACAGGCACAAGAGCTTACTTCCAACCCAAGACCTCCGAAGCAAGTCGGCATATCATCCGCCTACATTCCGTACTATCCAGGAGTGTCAGGACGTATCTCGAAGATCCTGAGAAGTTACAACATAAAATGTGTACAATTACCAGGTAGGAACCTACGTTCACTTGTCTCCAGTGTGAAGACCCCTGTCACACCTGTCTTACGCAGCAATGTAGTGTACCGTATCACCTGTAGGGCCTGTAACAGTTGCTACGTAGGTGAGACATCGAGACGTCTCCAGGATCGCCTCACGGAACACGACAGAGCAATCCGGCTTGCCGAAACTGACCAGTCCGCGCTTGCAGAACATTTTTGGGCTACCAACCACGATCTTGACCCCAAGCGCGACTTTGAGATAGTGGACCACGCGCGACACTTTCGCCACCGCCTATGGCTAGAGTCACTAAACATAATGAACAACCCTAAGGCATTAAATCGCCAGAAAGGCATGCGTATACATCCAATCCTGGAGACAACCGTTTTATTGATGGATGATCACTGGCGCAAGGCAGCACACGTCCGTGCTACAACAATGACGAATGAGTAACGTGCCACAGTTTGCTTGTAATGTATTTAAAAATTCTGTCAGTTGAGAAAGGGACACGAGTTCCGAAAGCTTCTGGAAATATTTTATTTTATTTTATTTTACTGGGTATACTTTAAATAAATATCTGTTATGAAGTGAAAGGTTTTGGTCGCAGGTCTCGTTGTTGGATATGTTCGCGCATTACCATTGTGTTCGAAAATTACCATTGTGAGGAGAGCCAAATATTTCCTCGTGACCTCTGAATGCTAATCCCCCTTACACCTAAATATTTTACCACTGCAATAACACGTTTTAGGACATTGTGGTAATATTCCGTATCTTTTCTTAGTTGCTCCTGAAACTACTTGTCAATAACAGACTTATTTCTTTACGTGTTAGCCATACTAACAATGATTTCTTATGTTCATTAGAATTTTCGTGACTTTCTAAACAAGGTCCTATATGTTTCCAGTCAGAGAATCTGGTTGTGTATTGAGAAGGGATTTTAGAGGAAAGTTTGCAGACTAGACTTCGCAAACTTCCTTTGTAATTCCTTATTGAAACTGGATATATATTTTTTGTATCTTTATTTTGGAAATAAGTCATTTCATGTGAGAGACAGTGATTAATAAAATTATCATTTAACTGTGTAGGGCCACGAACCTACGTCAACATATTTATCAAGCAACTCTGCATTTTCTAAAGCTTCTTCATCACTATTTTCTTGCAAAACAGCAACAGAGACTTCAGAGAACTGGTTGTCGTCTAGGTCTTGTATATTTTTGTCTGGTACTGAATGTCCGTCAACGTTTTTTTTTTTTTTTTTTTTTTGTTAGTTGTTGGCGCATCGACTTCTGTGGCCATAATGCACCTCCCAAAGTTTTTGCATTTACTCTGATCCAAGCCCGAGGCGAGATTCGAACCCGCGACATTTGGGTTGCACCGGACCTCGCAAGGAGACTATACAACCACTTGGGAGCAATCAATGGGTAATATACTCGACACAATTTTTAAGGAACCCGCGACCCTAACTCTGCAAGAACAACATAAGATCTGCGAAGAAAATGAAAAATATATCACCCCTGCGCTCGAGCCCCCCTTCACCCATGAGGAACTCGGCGCAGCTGCTACCAGGATCAAAAACCGCAAATGCTCGGGACTTGATATGATTGAAGCAGAGATACTGAAAAAAATAGTAGAAATTGCCCCGCAAATCCTACTCACCCTCTACAACAGATGTTTGGAAACAGGGAAATTCCCTGCGGTGTGGAAAACTGCAAACACCAAGCTAATTCTGAAAAACCCTACTAAGAACCCAGAATGTCCATCATTATACAGACCCATCGCTGTGCTCTCAGTAGTCAGTAAATTATACGAGAGGCTGCTCCACATGCGGATACAGAACCACTATGAAAGGGCAGGCCTGGCACCTAAAAATCAGTTTGGCTTTAAGCCAGGATCCTCTACGGTGGATGCCCTTGAAGCACTCTTGTGCTTAGGAAAGCACAAGAGTGCAGGAAAAAATATCTATTGGTCATTTCAGTTGATTTTGCCGGGGCGTTCGACTCACTTTGGTGGCCGAGCGTCCTGAACAGACTGAGAGAAGTTGCAGTACCAATCAACTCATACAAAGCAATGGAAGACTACCTTTCAGGCAGAAGAGTGGAAATAAATACAAATTATCAAAAAATCACAAGAAACATACATAGGGGATGTCCACAGGGGTCTGTCTTGGGTCCTCTCATTTGGAACATGGTCTTGGACGATTTCCTGTGCCAGGACTTGGGGCTGGCTGAGGCCCAGGCCTTTGCGGACGATCTCATTGTTACTATTGAGGCAGATTCCAGAGTCCTAGTGGAAAACATGGGTAATCAGGCAATGCAGAAATTACAATACTGGGCCACAAAAAACCAGCTAAAAATTGCACCGACGAAAACCATATCCATCTTGCTGAAAGGAACTCTTCAGGTACAGCGTCCGCCCCAAATAAAAATAAATGGCCTGACCATCAAACTCACCAAGCAAATGAAGTACTTAGGAGTTATCTTAGATAATAACCTATCTTTCATACCACACCTGAAACACATAAGAATGAAAATAAGAAGATACTCAGCCCTAGTAGCTAGGATTATGAGGAAGGATTGGGGACTGAAAAAACGAACCCTAATGCTATATTATAAGTCAACCTTCATCCCAGCAATAATCTACGCAGCTGCAGTATGGTACACCAAAACATCACTGGTAACCAACAAGAAAATCCTCGATATGACACATAGGACCATCCTATTGACAACCACACGAGCTTGCCGCATGGTAAGCACACCTGCGCTGCAGGTGCTTGCTGGAGCGCTAACCCTGGATTTAGAAGCCGTGAAAGCAGGACTCCTCTACCTGCACTCAAAGGGAGTGGCCGCAAATCATCAGGACTTCACAATCAACCCAGCAAGGAGTCAAAAAACGGAAAGAGCACGACTACAGACCTACCTCCTTCAGGAGTGGCAACAAAGATGGACAGAGACGACAAAGGGCGAGATCACTCGTAAATTCTTTCCAGAACTGAACAAAATATATCCAAGGCAACCGGGCTGGTTCTTCCCGGGCTTGCACCTGACCTCATTACTCACAGGACATGGACCCTTCAACCAGAAACTGTTTGGCTTCAAAATGACCCAAATTGCACGTGCAGGGAGGTCGAAAGCTGGGACCACCTGCTTTACGACTGCCCACAATACGAAGACCACAGATGCACCGTCATCACGAAAATACATTACCTCCCCAAAGGACTTGAACATCACTTCATTGACACGGAAGAGGAGTACCGCGTGCTCTCCCAATATGCACAGGACCTCTTCACAAGGAGAAGGGTGTTAATTGCCATACATCGAGACTGATAGTACAGTAACATAAATCGCATAAGACAGAGACAACTCCTGGAAAAGAAAACTGTGGAAGAAAAGAAAATGAACGGAAAAGAAAGGAATAAAGAAAAGAAGAAGGGAAGAAGAAAACACAATCAACGAAAAAAAAAAAAAAAAAAGGATAGGGATTGCCTCACGAGTGTCCCAATCTGAATCAAGTGGACAAGAATAGAGACAACAAACTGCAGCATAGCTCCCAAAGCCTCACAACAGCCTGAAGTGGGCACCTTAGCTCCCTTCACCTTTAAACCCTACTCCCCCGGGGAGACGATTCTGTCGTCGCCCCCCCCCCCCCCTCATTTCTACTCTGGTGGGCATGGGCATGCCACACTGAAACTTGAGGCTGTCTTCCCTATTGGCTCCATACTTCTGTCTTTCTCCCCCCAGTCTTCAGCTCCCCCCTCTCTATCTTCACGCTAGCGAAGCCCCACACACCTAAATTTAAATACATCCAAAATATCTTCACTCACGTTCTGGCCCAACTCAAGCGACATCAACCCCACGATTGACGTTGGTATGTGTATGCACGTTGTGTGTACATATGTGCATGTGTGTATATATGTACTTGTATGCACACATATATACACCCAACTCAAGTGACGTCAACCCCACGATTGACGTTCGCACATGTATGCACGTTGTGTGTACCATGTGCATGTGTGTACGTATACACACTATATGCATGCAATATAAATACAGTATAAATTTATTTTTATTTTTTTATTTATTTTTTATCTTTCTTATTATTATTTTATTTATTTACCGTTTTTTATTATTATTTTATCTATTTATCTTTTTATTTTTATTTTATTTCTTTATTTTATTTATTTATTTTTTTTTTTTTAGGTCCTAGCCACTGAAATCTCAGGAAATTAGGTGGCAGGACCTGCCAGAGTAACTTAAGTCTACTGGGTTCCTGGTCTGCCTCCACGGGGCACAGGTGGGGCAACGTTGGGCCTCAGCAGGGGTCCAGCGGCTAAACGACCAGATGAACAATGGTACACGGCACTACACATATACAATATCCATACACTTTTAAATCTCTGGCATTTCCAGGGAACTGGTACACCCACAATGAAAACTACGCGGAGATGGGGGAAACCCCTGGTACCGTCTGACACTAAATACACCTTACCTTTGGGTTGCTAGGCAGGCACTTTACCCACCTGGCTAGCCCGGTCGGCTTCTCGGTTGTGATTCTAGTTCTAGTAATTCGTTATTGTTATATACATTTTGTTGTTTTTTCTGTTTCTCTTAGGTTAAGTTATTCTCTCTTTCGCTTATTACTGCACCTATATCGTTTAGATTCTCATTTTTATTTTCCAATACAAAAAAATTTGAAATTTTGGCACATTTACTGCTTTTTTCTTCTCTATTTAATTGTATTTTTCGTTTTTAAGCCGCGATTTTATATTTTCTACCAGACATTTTTTTTAGGTATTTATTTAATCTGAAAAGAAATAAAAAAAACCTAAAAAAAAACAATCCACCACCGTATTAAGTTAGTTGTCATTGTCAAG
Source organism: Mastigoproctus giganteus (assembly GCF_048544385.1). Classification (NCBI taxonomy): domain Eukaryota; kingdom Metazoa; phylum Arthropoda; class Arachnida; order Uropygi; family Thelyphonidae; genus Mastigoproctus; species Mastigoproctus giganteus. The sequence continues at coordinate 150,647,902 of NC_143578.1, read as the reverse complement.
TAGGCAAGCTTATAACTTATGCTGCTTACTAGTGCCCACCGCTTACTTCAAATAAACGGTGTCCAGTTATTTTTATAATGGCTCATTTCGAGTAAATGCAAAAAAAAAATTTGAATTTACGTGCCGACAAAAGATTTCCGAGGAGATATTTATTTATTAACTATACTTATATTTATTTATTAAACTTTGCCGATACTTACCAGTGAAGAAACGAAGCATCTAAACAGCACACTTCACTTTTTTTTTGGTAGTTGTTGGCGCATAGGCGTGCGCCATAATGCACCTCCCAAGGTTTTTTGCAGTACATTGATCCAAGCCCGAAGGGGGAATCGAACCCGCGACCCTTGGGTTGTTAGGCAGCCACTTTACCCACCCGACTAGCCTGGTCGGCGTACACTTCACCAAACGAATGACTATTTAATATTCAACTGTACTGTACTATACATAACCTCAAATATCAAACGGTGAGAGCTACGCTAAGCTAAGCTAAGCTAAGCTAACACGCTTTAGAGGACCCAGACTTGCACTTCCATTCCGACGTTGCCACATTATTTGCATAATTGACAAATTACAAAGTATATTTTGATTTTACTGACTACCGACAGAGGCGATGGAAGACAGAGCCGTATTTACTGTCATTTAAAACATTGATATTTGATATTTTATTCAAATCCAATAGTGTTGCAAGCCAGCGATTTAAACTTTATCTAAATCTTTTGCCGAAAAAATTTTGTGTAATTTATTTTTCCTTAAATTTTTAATTTAAATTGTTTTTATTTTTTTTTACCTCGGAGGGGGCCCTTTGATTGAACGGGGCCCTGGGCTGCAGCCCATAAAGACCATGCCTAAATCCGCCCCTGATAACATTATAGAAACATCGCTTGTTTTCTTAGTGAGCGCGCGGCTCTGTTCGCAAAATTGAGTTAATATTTATTTCGCGTCGCGTCTTACCTTCGCCATCGAGAATAAACAAAAATGAACGCAAGATACAGTGTGGGAAGCTAGTTTGTTTTTCTACCATAAGAAAATAAAAAGAAATGGATTATTTCAAACGTGTATTATTACAACATGTTTGGCGTTCTAATAGAAAAGCTTGGGACACGAAAGCTTTATTTGAAGAGTGGTTCACTAGCTATTTTTGTCCGAAAGTTAAGGCCTACTGTGAAGAAAATAACATTGCACTCAAAATTTTATTAATTTTAGACAATGCCCCGGGCCACCCACCAGCACCTTCTGATTTGTATGAAAACGTGAAAGTTATTTTTTTACCTCCAAATACAAACAGTCTTTTACAGCCTATGGATCAAGGCATAATCGCTATTTTTGAGGCCTATTATTTACGCAGAACATTTTCACAAGCAATTGAAGCATCAACTGTAAATGGTGCAGTTTCTTTAGTTGAGTTTTGGAGAAATTACAACATCAAGAAAGCAATAGACAATATTCATGAGTCATGGTCTGAAGTAACATCCAGCAATATGAGAGCAGTTTGGAAGCATATTTTGCCACATTGCGCAAATGATTTCTGTAGTTTCACTCATGTCAACACTGTTATTGATGAAATAGAAAATATTGGAAGAGATCTAGGCTTTGATGAAATCGACAACAGTGATGTTCGCGAATTTCTGGAATCACATTCAGAACAATTAAGTGATTCTGACCTTAATATTGATGAACAAAGAGCATTTGACGAGGTGGAAATTTGCGATGAAGAAAATGTTTAAGAAAAGAAATTGACATTAAAAGAACTTGAAGGAATATTTCGCGCAGCTGAAAATTTGAAACAACTAATCTTGGATGAAGACCCAGATATCGAGCGCATTATGCAAATTCGCAGGAACATTGAAAAAATGTGTATCCATACAAGCGAATTTATGATGAAAGGAAGAAAGAAAAGTCTGCGCAAACCAGCCTTTTGAAATATTTTACAAAAAATAAAGTGAGTTATATATTGTAATTTTTTTTTTAATTTCAATAAACTTTTGATTACTATACTACCCCAATCACCAGATATCTCACCAACAGATTTGCAATCCACCAAAGCGGACTGGAATCAGTTTGCAGTTCACCTAGCCACAGCTATCAAAGCTAGACAACAGCAAATAGAGAAGGAAACTGATCCAGACATCCTGCAAAGAACAGTGACTAATATAATCACAGAGTCCAGCAGTGCAACCATAAAGAAGAAGAGACCCTCCCCAGGAATGGTCCCAAGGTGGACCCGGGAGCTGCAAACCCTTAGGAAGGAGGTCGCAAATAGAAGGAAACAATTCCAAAGAGTCCGCAGGTCTTGGCCGCAGGCTGAGGTGGAGGCCTTAAGACAACGCTATAGGGAGGCAAGAAATCTATACACAGACAAAATCCAAAAGAGTAAAAGAAAATCCTGGGAGTTACTTGTCTCCACAGCTGGAAATGCGGATCCCTGGGGGGTTATATACAAAGTAACTACGAATAAACTCCCCAGGGGAGAAGTCCTCACGACGACTCGAACTCCACAAGGCACTCTAACAACAACGTGGGAGGAATCAGTCAACAACCTCCTAAACGCAATACTGAAGGAACCAGCACAGCCAACCAGTGAACAACAACTCAAGCTGTGCAAAGAAAATGAAGAATACCTCACAGAACAGATAGAACAACCATTTACAATGGAGGAACTCCAAGAAGCGACTGCCCGGATTAGGCCCAAAAGATGCCCTGGAAGAGATATGCTTGAACCTGAAATCATAAAGAAGGTTGCTGACCTAGAACCCCAACTTCTCTTAAGGCTGTACAATTGCTGCCTGGAGGCTGGCTACTTCCCTAAGGAGTGGAGAACAGCAAATGTCAAATTAATTCTCAAATCCCCAAGCAAAAATCCGGCATTCCCGGAATCATATCGACCCATAGCGCTCCTAACAGTTTTAAGTAAGCTATATGAACGGCTCCTCCATAGACGGATACAACACTACTACTCCACTGCCAACCTTGAGGCAAAAAACCAATTCGGATTCAAACCAGGTCACTCGACTGTCGATGCGATGAGAAACCTACTGATATCAGTGAATGATTGCCAACAGAAGTACTTTCTCGCTATTGCAGTGGATTTTGCCGGGGCGTTCGACTCACTTTGGTGGCCGAGCGTCCTGGGCAGGCTCAGAATGGCACAGGTCCCAAGCAACCTTTATAATAATATCAAAAGCTACCTCTCACACAGAAAAATAGAAGTGAAAGTACCATACCAACAGATCAGCAGGAACATCCACAGGGGATGCCCCCAGGGTTCCGTGCTCGGTCCACTGCTGTGGAATATAGTATTTGATGATTTTCTGAACACCGGCCTTGGGGAGGTGGTAACCCAAGCATTTGCCGATGATTTAATTCTCACTGTGACGGCAGATAATAGGACACAACTTGAGACTCGAGCAAATCAAGCTCTGTATACTCTACAGCGGTGGGCTATGGAGAACTTTCTACAGATCTCGCCTGCCAAAACGACTTCCATCTTGCTTAAGGGAACATTGGACATAAGGAGGCCACCGCAAATTAAAATAAATCGCGCTACAATCAAATTCGCCCAACAAATGAAATACCTCGGGATCATTTTTGACAACAAGCTCACATTCCAACCGCATCTCAGGCAACTCAGGACGAAGATTAGGAACTACTCAGGCCTAATTGCGCGAGTCTCACGCAAGGACTGGGGGCTGAGTAAACAAACCATGTTGCTATACTACAAGACTACTTTTCTCCCAGAGATCACATACGGTGCACCAATATGGTACCATAGAACCAGACTGACCACCAACAAAAGGATACTGGACTCAACACAACGAACAATATTGCTCAAAACAACCCGAGCCTGCAATACTGTGAGCACGGAGGCGCTCCAGGTTCTTACTGGATCCTTACCCCTGGATCTCGAAGTGATCAGATGCGGACTAGCATACTACATATCAAAAGGAATCTCTGTGACCTACTCGGGCTTTACGATTGAACCCACACACAATATAAAAATGGAAAAGGCTCGGCTCTTGGCACACTTAAAACAGGAATGGCAAAACAGGTGGACAGACTCAACCAAAGGAGAGGTGACACGACGCTTCATACCTGATGTAGACAGGTTTTTCCCAAAACTACCTGTATGGTTCCACCCAGGCCTATATGCCACCTACTTATTGACGGGTCACGGCCCCTTCAACGAGAAACTAACATCTCTGGGCCTCCTCCAAGACCCCAACTGTTCATGTGGCGAACCGGAAAGCTGGACCCACCTCATACACGAATGTACAAACTACGAGGACCTACGTGGAAATCTTATAACAAGATTGACCTACGTGCCGCGAGGCCAGGAGCATCATCTCTTGGACACAAGCGAAGAATATAAGAACCTCACCAGATTTGCACAGGAACTCTTTGCCAGAAGAAGAACCAGTTCTGCGATCAGGAACTAAGGGCACAGTACGCCTTGTAGCAGACATTAAACTTCCACAACACCGGACTATAAGCAGCACTAGACCACCCTTCCTGATGATGGAAACAGGATTAACGGACCAGACCCATCCGGGATGCAAAAGAGACACTCCACGAGACTACCTTGGTCGTGTATATAACCCATAAATGTGACTGACCTCAACTTACCTGGATGGACACATAGCCAATGAATGACATCGGGGAACTGGTTCCGACTGCTTCGTTGGACCCATATCTTTTTCCCCAACTTGAACAGCAGATTTGCTGCCAGTGCGCCAACTGGCGACCGAGCTGGGCACTCTTTCCTGGCTTTCTTTCCACTCCACTTCCCTGGCAGGGGGGAGGTGCCTGTCCTATTGTCTCCTCCCTTCCTCGCCACCCCCATTTTTCCTTCTGGTGGGGCATGGCCATGCCCCACTGACGCCTATTGGAGTCACCTTCCCTATTGACTCCATATTTCTGTCTCTCCCCCCCAGTCTTCAGTCTCCCTCCCCTACTCTATCTGTATACAAGCGATTGCCCTACACGTCCAAATTTAATCATGTCCAAATTACTGTTTGCCAATAGTTTCGGCCTTTCAAATCCTAGCGCTCTTAACCCCCCCCACGCGAAAGATCAAATCCTTTTTTTTTTTTTTTTTTTAAGGTCCTAGCCACTGAAATCTCAGGAAACTAGGTGGCAGGACCTGCCAGAGTAATTAATTATAATGCTGATATACCTGGCCTGCCTCCACGGGGCTGAGTGTGGACAACGTTGGGCCTCAGCAGGGGTCCAGCGGCTAAATGGCCAGAAGAACAACGGTACATAGCACTATACATATACAATATCCACACACTTTTAAATCTCTGGCCTTTCCAGTGAACTGGCACACCTACAATGAAAGGAACGCGGAGATGGGGGAAACCCCTGGTGCCGCTTGACACTAAATACACTCTACACTCTACACTCTACTATACTGCAAATATTTATAATTATCCTTTACTTTTATACTGCTGTACATTAAATTGTCATAAAAAAACATATTTTTAAAAATATTGATTGGTATATTGTGTAGGTCTTGGAACGAATTAGGCTATTTTGTATTTTTTTTTTTTTTTTTTTATGTAAACCCCAAACACAAGAGGTATTAGAACCTATAGTACTTAGTACCGTGCTTGGGTTGGAGGTTGAGAACAGGAAAGAAGATATCTGTTGACATTGGACTTGAACTTCTGTAGACTGTAATTTTCAGGAAATACGTATGAAGGAAGGTTGTTCCAGAAAACGGCAGTTGAATGAATAAACGAGGAAGATGAAAAGTTGGTTCTGTGAGTTTGAAGTTGGACAGTAAATGGATGTTGGCTGGTGACGGCAAGTGTTCGGACTGTTTTGAAAGAGAGAGCGGGAATTATAGAAGCCAATTCAGAAGAACAGTTCCCATGGAAGTATCTGTAGAAGAGGCATGCAGCAGAAACAGTACGTCTATGAGAAAGCGAGTGGAGAGACTCTGTTAGAGATCAATCATTAATTAACCTAACTGCCCTCTTCTGAATGGAATCAAGCAGCCTGAGAGAGGTTTTGGGGGCACCACCCCAGATGTGGGAACAATATTCCATGGCAGGGCGGATTTGCGATATATACAGAGTGAGCAGCTATTTGGAAGAAAAGTAACGCCGAGAGCAAAAGAGAAAACCAAGTTTTTTAGATGCAGAAGAAGCAATATTTGTAATGTGCTTGTGCCAAGAGAGATTAGAAGTCAGGGTAATCCCCAAAAGAGATATATCATTTTTCCTAGAAATCGGAGTGTCACTAAAGATAAGCATAGGAACAGAAGAATCCTTTTTGCGAGATATAAGACAAGACTGAGTTTTAGAAGGGTTGAAATCAACTAAGTTGTCTTTGCCCCACTGGAGAATTACCTGAAGATCGGCATTTAAGGAATTGGTAGCAGATTTTCTCGAAAATCTGCTACCAATTTATTATTAATTTCGATGAGCGCGATTTAGCATAGCGCGCCATTTTCGCGGAACCAATTAATCGCGCTAATCGAGGGATTCCTGTATGTAATATAAAGGTGAAAGTGTACAGAAATAAAGCATTAAAATCAAACAATATAAAATGCTTTAATGTAACTGTGCAGAGTCTGCTTCTCAAAGCTTCAGAGGCTTCCATGAAAAAATGTTCCAGTAACCCAAGAGCTGTACCATTGTGGTTGTAGAAGCTGACAAACCTGCGCACTTCTCTGAAGCACGCTCGCAAAGAGTACCAACGCAAGCAAATGCGCATGGTTCCTTTGCTTGTTGAAACAGTGGGTTGTGGCATCCTCAGCGCTTCAGCATAAGAACAGGCGATGTGGCATTTTATTTTCCTGTTCTTCGCCAGTGGCTTCAAGCTTAGCCATGGCCTTTTCAATTTCCACTTGAGTTGAGAGCAGGATTAATTCCATCTTGCTCCAGAGCAACACAATTTCACACCATAACGCAATTGTTTGAATTAGCTATAAGGGTTTCCAACTCTGCACGGAGGGCCAAGACTTGTTCCATAACAGTACCTTCAGGCAGCATAGAGTTACCCAGGATTTGTGTGGACTTCGGATATTGAGGGGATTGGGTTGTGGGCTGAGAAGACTGTTTTGTGGACTCCGCTTAGCAGTTCATTTCTAGTGGGTCACAGTGGTCGCTTGACTCAATATTGTCTAGATTGTTGTTATCAGTCTTCTGTGTTTGTCTTTCACTATCAGGCTCCGGTGGTGATTTTTTTTCATATACATTTAAGGAAGGCCTCCATAGCCGAGTGGTCAGGAGCAGGAGTGCAGTAGCACACACACTCTTTGAGTAGACTGGGGTTCAAGTCTAAATACGGTCAAACTACCAACCCGCACTGGACCAGAATGGCAGATTATGGTCCCTTCCCGTAGCATGAATTGTTGAGGAGGCTTCCATCCTGCAGTGGATTAATAATGGCCGAAGTTTACCATTTTACCAGTATTATTATTACTTATTATTAGAAAGGTTGCACAGATGAGGTTTTTTTTTTTTTTTCCACAATGTTGTTTTAGCTTGCTGGCTTGCACAATTTTCCAGTACTAATAATAAATAGAGAAACGGATAAAGCAGTAAAGGTGCTCAACCTATTTCAAACTTAACCTTAGCCCTAAAACTTTTGGAATGATTCATTTATTCTCTTTTCATTATTAATAAGCAACTTTTCCCCATGCAAACTAATCAAATTCACAATGGAAGTAAAGGTAGTTCAACTACAACTAACTTGCTTACAACTAATTTATTAATTTTACATTCCCTTAACTCAGAAAAATAAATTGACATAATATACAGTGATGTAAATTCTGCTTTTCATGTTGTCTCAATTCTGTCATTGCTTAATCTTGTGGAACAATTTTCATTTATCTCTGAAAATCTTTTAAATTTTTTTGCTATCTTCCTGAAAGTAAGAGTTCTGGTTTCCAGTTATAAAAACATCCACTACTGTACTATCCCCCCCAGGGGCTCACATCTGGTGAGTATAGGCTTGGTACACCCAGGGTCCTGAGCTGGATATCATCATTCTTCTCTTCTTGGTGATTCTCTTCTACTTTTGACTCTCTCTCTCTCTCAGGGTAATCGGGAATTTTTTTTTTGGCTGGTGCACCATATAGCTAATAATCATAATAATAATAATACTCATCGAGTGCGGCTTAGGATAAAGTCACTTGCGTTCAGGCCTTAGGCAGAGGGGTCGGTTCGAAAAATCAGAGACTGTCCCAGAGGAAGACAGTGGAGAAAGTGGCCCTGTCCCCCACATGGATACCACAAGAGAAGGGCAAGACCATCCAGCCCCACCAACTGGAAGTGCTTCCTGTGCAACTGCACTAGCGACCACCCAGGAAGGAAGGAAGAAAACACCAATGCATGAAGTGGAGCATCGAAATGAATAGTACATCATGCAAGCATACTACGAAATAACGAAGCTGGAGACTGATATGACAATGTACAGGGAGAGACTGCATACCAAGTGGCTGGAAAGATTCCCGGATATTCAGGTTAGCAAATAGCGGACCAGAGAAGGACCATCATCACAAAGAACCTGATAGCTACCTGCAATCTTGGAAAGAAATCAAGCAGGACATGAGCGATCAACTACAAAGGATAAAGAATATGGAACAAGTGGAAGAAGAACATACCACTACCGAACCAGAGGAGAAAGAGCAAGAAGGAATACAACCCACAGCAGCTGAAGTGGAAACAGAAGAGGTCATGATATCCAGAATAGAGGACGAGTGGAAGAAGGCCCTAACAGAATTCGAAGGAATAGACCCCACAAAGACTCATGCGATACCGAAGCAGAGGCCCAATACAACATTGAGGAGAGTCACAGACCACCTCAATCGGCAAATAGTACCGCATTACTTCGACAACAATGGTGCAAAACTGGAGGCCATTCACACAGCCATGTATTGTGCTGCCATAGCAGCCACTAGGATTAATGGAAGAGAAACGAGAGACCAGAAGCAGAAGAACTGGAAACAGAAGGAAAGGCCAGCATGGTAAAAAAGTCTTAGTAGAAGATAGAAGAATTAAGAGACAAGATAGGCCAATTGACCCAGTACAAACGGGGTAATAGAAGTAAGAAATTGATTGGAAAAGTGAAGAGCATCCTCAAGGGAGACAGAGTCCACAGCAAGCATGAGACAAAAAATCAGAGAATAGGAGAGTACTTGGACACATTGAAGCAGAGCCTCCTTGCACTCAGCAAGAGACTATGCCAATACAAAGAGAGCTCCCAGAGGGAAATAAACAACCGAATCTTCAATGAGGACCAAAGAGGCTTCTACAGGAGTCTCGGAGAAGATAGGAAAGAAGGAAATGGACCACCCGAGAAGAAGATGATTCAGGAGTTCTGGGGCAACATATGGAGCAAGAAAGTAAGACATAACAGCCGAGCCCCCAGATAGAACTAGAACGCAAGAAAACCAAGAATCTGCAAGGGGTGAGAGAGTGGGTGATTAAAGAAGAAGTTGAAGAAGTTTACCTGCTGGCTAAAGGCAAACTTCCTCACATCTTTGTATCATATGCAAACTTGGACATTAAGCTTGATATACCATCATCAATATCATTTATAAATAAAGAAAACAACAATGGACCCAACACTGAACCCTGAGGGACTCCACTAATAACATTAGTCCATGATGAGCAGTGTCCATTGATTACCACTGTCTGTCTTCTCCCACTCAACCATCCCTTTATCCATAGCAGCAATTTGCCTCCAAGGCCACACTGCTCCAGTTTGTGCAGCAGTCTTATTACATGGGCTTGGCACACCTAGGGCCCTGAGCTGAAATCATCATTCTTCTCTTTCTTGGTGATTCCTTTCTACTTTCTCTCTCAGGGTAACTCGGAAATTTTTTTTTTTTTGGCTGGTGCAGCATAAGCCTCAGGCTTCCTTACACCATATGGTTTATAATAATAATAATAATGTGCAACAGTATCAAAAGCCTTTCTAAGATCCGAATATATAATATCAAAGTTATTCCCTACATCCAGTTCTTTTGTGACTGCATTATAGTATCCAATCAAATTGGTCATGCAAGACTTTCCCTTAACAAAACCATGCTGTGTCCGAGCTATAACTGAAGTCTTGTCTAGATGATCCTGCAGTGCTTCTTTAATGAGTGTCTCCATTAATTTTCCTGGAACAGAAGTTAAACTCACAGGTCTAAATTACTTGTGTCAGCCTTTGATCCTCCTTTGTGAATTGGGGTCACATTTGCACATCTCTAGTCTATGGGTACCTCCCCTGAGTCCAAAGAAGCTCTCATAATTATGGCTAAGGGTTTGCTTACTTCCTTTGCTGCCTCCTTTAATATAACTGGATACATCTCATCCACCCCGGGTGCCTTTTTTATGTTTATCTTCAACAATTTCTCCTCCACTTTCCTCTCAGTTATTACAAAATTATCTAGCTCACTGCCAGAGTTTACTTCACCTCTGGCATTCCCCTTCCTGAATAACTCCTCATGTGTGAATGTAGATGCAAAATACTCGTTTAGTTTGTTAGCCACCTGAGCAGGATCATCAACAGTTAAACCATCAACATCCAGTGGACCAATCTGATTCATCCCTTTCCTTCTAGAGTTTACATAGGTAAAGAACTCTTTTCTGTTTTTCTTTGCATCCTTTGCCAAGGATTTCTCATAGTCAGCCTTTGCCTGCCTAATCTCCTTTGTGACTTGGTTATAGACCAGCTTATATCTATCATAGGCTTCCATGTAACCCATTAATTTATATGTATCCCATGCATTTTTCTTCTCTGCCATATGTCTCATTAGTTCATCTGACATCCATTTAAGCCTAAACCTTGAACAATATTTCTTAGTTGGTATGTAAAGCTTAGTAGCTTCCAAGATAAGTTCTTTGAATGCTTCCCATTTTGAATTTGCTGTTGGTAACATCATCAGTTGGTCCCACTGTATAGAATTTAAACACCGTCTCAGACTATCATATTCGCCTTTACGAAAGCAAAAACCTTCCCTTTACCCCTGATGGTAGTTACCTCTTTGAGTAAATCCCACTTCAGCACACTGTGATCACTGCCACCTAGTGGTTTCTTTATCTGCAGATTCTTAATGCATGAAGAATCACTATTGATAATCAGATCAAGAGTATTACTCCCTCTAGTTGCCTCCCGAACATGCTGATGTAGAAAACAATCATCCGGTAAATCCACAAAAGCCTTGCTAGTGCGTGATTGACCAACCCACAAATTCCAGTCAATATCTGGGAAATTAAAATCTCCTATTATAAGACTCTCTGATTTACTGGCCCACTCTATTTACCTGTACAGTTTCTTATTATACTCATCAGAGTCATTAGTTAGTATCATACTCATCAGTATTTTATTCAGTATTATACATCAGTATTATACTCATCAGAGTCATCAAGTGTACCATGCTTGAGTACGGTACACTTTCTTTGATCAACTGGTATTTCCTTGCTAGCTTCTGATGTATTACCCTTTCTACCTGGTCGTGTATATGAGTGTACTCAGTCTGGGTGATCACCTTGCATACCACGGTGATGAGTTGGATTGTTTCTCAGGCTATATGGGATCATCGACATCTGTCATTGGACATGCTGAGCTCCTTGGCAATGTATTTTCTATAGTTCCTGGTGTTGATTACTAGTATTGGATAGCGAACATAAATCCTTCAGTCTCGGGGAAAGAGCACCCCCCTCGTGAGCCATGCATTCAAAGCAATTTTATCTATGTGATCTTGATGGAGATAATTGTAGTGACTGCCATGCAGTGTCTTCTCTGCCCATCTTTCTAGCTTCATTTGTGCCTCCTGGTTGGGACGCTTTTTTTTTTGAAAAACCCAAACACAAGAGGTATTGGAATCTATTGTACTTAGTACCGTGCTTGGGTTATAGGTTGAGATGACGAAAGAAGATATCTGTTGACATTAGAGTTGACCTTCTGTAGACTATAATTTTCAGAAAATACGTATGAAGGAAGGTTGTTCCAGAAAATGGCAGTTGAATGAATAAACGAGGAAGATGAAATGTTGGTTCTGTGAGTTTGAAGTTGAACAGTAAGTGGATGTTGGTTGGTGGTGGCATATTTTCGGATTGTTTTGAGAGCGAGAGCTTGAATTATAGAAGCCAATTCAGAAGAACAGTGCCCATGAAAGTATCTGTAGAAAAGGCATGCAGCAGAAACAATACATTTATGGGACAACGAGTGGAAAGACTGTTAGAGATGAGTCATTAATTAACCTAACTGCCCTCTTCTGAATGGAATCTAGAAGCCTGAGAAAGGTTTTGGGGTCACCACCAAATGTGGGAACAATATTACATGGTAGGATGGATTTGCAATTTGTACAGAGTGAACAGCTGTTTGGAAGAAAAGCAACACCGAGAGCGAAAGAGAAAACCAAGTTTTTTAGATGCAGAGGAAGCAATATTTGCAATGTGCTTGTACCAAGAGAGATTAGAAGTCAGGGTAATCCCCAAAAGAGATATATCATTTTGACTAGAAATCGGAGTGTCACCAAAGATAAGCATAGGAGCAGAAGAATCCTTTTTGCGAGATATAAGATAAGACTGAGTTTAGAAGGATTGAAATCAACTAAGTTGTCTTTGCCCCACTGGAGGACTACCTGGAGATAGACATTTAAGGAATTTGTAGTGGATATTCGAGAAGTTGAAGCTGATTGAGCAGGGCAAGGTTTCTCAAAATGGAAAGTGGAATGCAATGTGCTATCATTGGCAAAACTATTGGTAGGATTTCCAGTCAATGGAAGAAAGTCATTAATATAGAAGAGGAAAAAAGTGAGGGAAAGAACTGAAACTTGGGGGACACTAGGATTAGTGGAGAAGTTAGACTACCATCACCCTCAGCGAGTGATCAGAGAGAAAACTGGATAACCAATTACAAAAAACAGTTGGCAAACATAAGATGGAAGCTTGTTTAGAATGCCTTTATGTCAAACACAATCGAAAGCCTTTGAGATGTCAAGAACAACAACTTCTGTTTCACCGAACTTTTCTATTGAATTAGTCCATAAATGGGTAACACAAGTCTGAATATCACCATTGAATCGACACTGATGGAATCCATATTGGCGAACGTTGATGAGATGGAAGGTTTCTTGGTAGTTTAAGAGTTGGCGGTTAAATGATTTCTCAATTACTTTAGAAAGAGTAGAAGTAATTGCAATGGGACGATAATTGGATGGGAGGCATTAGTCACCCTTTTTGGGAACTGGCTGGATATGAGCAAATTTCCAAACAGAAAGAAAACCACCTTTGGATTAAGAAAGTGAAAAAAGGTGGCAAAGAACAAGAGTAAGTTCAGAAGCACAGGTTTTAGAATTAGAATTAGCAAAGGCACATGATGCAAGAAAGCAAGCTTATATCATCATCATCATCATGATCACCCATTTTCAATCCACTGCAGGATGAAGGCCTCTCCAGCAACTTTCCAGTTCCTTCTGTTTTGAGCACTGGCCATCCATTTACTACCCAAAAACTCATGAATTTCATCTATCCATCTCCGCCTTTGTCTTCCAGGTTTTCTTCTAGCTCCTCCTGGGTACCATTCTGTTGTTTTCTTAGTCCATCTGTCATCATGTCTTCGAGCTATGTGTCCTGCCCAAGACCATTTTAGTTCTTTAGTTTTGATAAGAATGTCCTTTACTTGAGTTTGCTGCCTAATCCATGTGTTTCTCTTCTTATCTAACAGTCTGATTCCCAATATAATTCGTTCCATTCTTCGCTGTGTAGTTCTCAGCTTCTCTTCCATTCTTTTGGTCAGTGCCCAAGTTTCACTTCCATAAGTCATGGTGGGGAGTATACATTGGTTCATTATTTTACGTTTCAGACAAACTGGGATATTGCTCTTCAGTATGTGACTATATTTCCTGAATGCTATCCATCCAAAATTTATTCTTCTCTTGACTTCCAGCCATTCATCATTATTACAGCTAATAACTTGTCCCAGATAAGTATATGACTCCACCTTTTCAATTATTGCTCCTTCAATCATTATTTCCCTTTCCGTGGCATACTTGTTCATCATTACTTTTGTTTAAGCCGTATTCATCTTTAGTCCAAAATCCTTACTAACTGTGCATAACTGATTAAGATTTTCCTCTAATTCTTTGGGATCGTGGCTTATAACCACAATGTCATCTGCAAATCGTAAATGGTTTAGGTACTCTCCGTTCACATTGACTCCTTTCTGCGACCAGTCTAATCTTCTGAAAGCTTCCTCAAGGGCAGCAGTAAACAGCTTCGGAGATATTGTCCCCCCTTGCCGAACTCCTTTCTCGATTTTAAATTTCCTACTGTCTTTGTCTAGTCTAATAAAGGAGGTAGCACTCTCATATATTTTCTTCAAAATCATAATATATGGGTTATCTATGCCTTGTCTTTCCAGTGCCCGAAACATTGCCTTATGCTGTATGGAGTCAAATGCCTTTTCATAATCCACAAATGCCAGGCATAATGGTGTTTTATATTCATTTGCTTTCTCCATTAGCTGTAATATTACATGAAGGTGATCCATAGTTGAGAATCCTGTCCTAAAGCCAGCTTGCTCTTTCGGTTGATTCTCACCAACTATTCTTTCTAATCTGTTAGTAATGACCCTTGTGAACAACTTGTAGATGTGGGATAACAAGCTAATTGGTCTATAATTTCCAATTTCTGATTTATCTCCTTTCTTATGCAGCAAAACTATGATTGCATTATTCCATTGCTTAGGCGTCACACCTTTTCTAATGCATTTTGTGAAGAGCCTTGCCAGTTTTTGTGTTATGTCTCTTCCTCCCAATTTTAACAACTCTACAGTAACGTCATCTTCCCCCGGGGCTTTCTGATTCTTCATTTTCTTCAATGCATGTTCTACCTCATCAGGAAGAATATTGGGTATGTCGTATGTGTTGCTACTTTGCAATCCATCTTCCTCACTGCTGGCATCATTCCCTCGCTCCTTGTATAATTCTCTATAGTAGTCTTCTGCTATTTGAATTATGCCTTCTCTGCTGTTTATAAGTACACCATCGCTATTCTTCAGTTTCAGTATCATTTTTCTTTCTTTATTACTGCTCATGGCTGCTGATTTAAATCCTTTGTTTTCCTTTAATGCTCGTTCTACTTTTCTTGTGTTAAATCTTCTTATGTCCTCTCTGAGTCTCTTTCTAATGGCTTTGCATAACTCAGTATACTCAATTTTCTCCCTGTCAGTGTTTTTCTTGCTCTTCATTTGTCATCTTCGGTTCATCATGACAAGTGTTTCTTGACTAATTTTTTCTTCTTTGGATTTCTTTTTCCCTATAGGTTTCTTGGGCTTTATCACTTTCAGAAAGTTGTAATAATCCTCATAGATATCTTGGTCGTGAGCAGTCTGCAGAAGCTCAAACTTGTTCTGAAGTTCCAGTACATACTGCTTTTTCTCCTCCTCTGTTATCTTAAAGACCTTTGTATTATTTACTCAAGTCAGTTTTTTCCTTTCCTTTCCTACATCTATATCAAGTGTACATCTTACCATTCTGTGATCACTTCCAACATTTACCTTATTCAGGACGGTAACATCATTCACAATATATCTTCTGTTAGTGAGGATGAAGTCGATTTCATTAGTTATTAATCCATTTTGACTCTTCCATGTCCACTTTCTTTTCACCCTTTTCTTGAAAAATGTGTTCATTACTGACAGTCCTTGAGATTCTGCAAATTCCACAAGTCTTTCACCTCTTTTATTTCTTTCACCAATTCCAAAATTTCCTATAGTTCCTCTTTCTGCACTGTTTTGCCTTTTTCCAACCTTTGCATTGAAGTCCCCCATAATAATAGTGTAGTGGGTTTTCTGCTCATCTAGAAGACTCTCAATTTCGGTGTACATTTCAACCTCTTCATCATAATGGTTCGATGTTGGTGCATAAATCATTATAATCTTTGGCTTGTACCTCTTAGAAATCTTGAGTATTAGTCTTGACACCCTTGGTGATGTACTTTTGAATTCCAAAATGTCGTTTTTAAAATCTTTATGGACCAGAAACCCAACTCCACCTTCACTCCTTTCACTGTTTCCATTGGTGTACAGCAGATTTCCACTTGATAAACTTATAAGTGATTCATTACTTCTTCTTATTTCAGCCAAATACATGTCATACGTCATTAAAAGCGGGACGGATGCCAACTATGGCACGTCAAATGGATTTATATATCCAACATATCCTATTCATTTTGCTCCACTGGATGTTGTAACTGAGCATTTGATATCACCACGATTACCCTTTATACAAATTCATCATTTACATTATGAATGCAGGACAATATGGGATCATTGGACAAGTAATTAGCATTAGCATTAGTAGAGGCATATGATGCAAGAAAGCAAGCTTATGCAGCATCAGCCAAAAAAAAAAAAAAAACTTCCACTTCACCCCTCCATTCGTTGGAAATACCTGTACAGATGAGCCTTAAATTTATTTAGGCTATCAACTTCCACAACAAGGGATGGAAGTCTGTTCCACCAACCAACTACCCGCTGGCTAAAGAAAATTTCCGCACATCTATCCTACATCTGTCTTTCCTCAATTTGAATTTATGCCCTCCCAGGTGATTATTCTGAGCAAGAGGAAAAATCCCATCTGCATTGAGCATGCTCAAACCATTCCAGGCTTTATACACCTCTATCAGATCACCTCGCCGGTGCCTAGTCTCTGTAATTTGCAAAACGTAAGCCTTTCTTAGTAAGAGCAACCCTTTGTTCCATTCACTAATCTTGTTGCCCTGCTCCGTACTCGTTCCAGCAGCTCTACATCCTTCTTGAGATGAGGCCTCCAGACCTGTATACAGTACTCAAGGTGTGGTCTGACCATTGCCTTATACAAGGGAATAATCACCTCCTTATCCCTGCTAGAAAAATTCCTGTATGTCATTGACAAGACACCATGAGCTACTCTTTTCGCCTGTCTGCACTGCTCAGAGAACTTCATATCTGTCTGCACAATTACCCCCAGGTCCTTTTCATTCTCTACCATTGTCAGTGTAGTTCCACAGAGTTGATACATTGCTCTGGAGTTGCTGTTTCCCATATGTAGTACTTTACATTTGTCAATGTTAAACTTCACTTGCCACCTCTCAGCCCATCTGCTCAACCTTTCCAGATCCTGTTACAGCAGCATAGCATCAGTAGTGTCCTTAACAACCCTGCCAACCTTTGTATCGTCTACAAACTTGGACATTAAGCTTGATATACCATCATCAATATTATTTATAAATACAGAAAACAATAATGGACCCAACACTGAACTGTGAGGGACTCCACTAATAACATTAGTCCACGATGAGCAGTGTCCATTGATTACCACTCTGTCTTCTCCCCCCTCAACCACCACTTTACCCATAGCAGCAATTTGCCACCGATGCCACACTGCTCCAATTTGTTCAGCAGTCTTCTCTGTGCAACAGTATTAAAAGCCTTTCTAAGATCCAAGTATATAATATCAAAGTTATTCCCTGCATCCAGTTCTTTTTTGACTGCATCATAGTATCCAATCAAATTGGTCAGACAAGACTTCCCCTTAAGAAAACCATGCTGTGTCTGAGCTATAACTGAAGTCTTGTCTAGATGATCCTGCAGTGCTTCTTTATCCAGAGACTCCATTAATTTTCTTGGAACAGAAGTTAAACTCACAGGTCTATAATTACTTGTGTCTGCCTTTGATCCTCCTTTGTGAATTGGGATCACATTTGCATATCTCCAGTCTGTGGGTACCTCCCCCTGAGTCCAAGGCAGCTCTCATAATTATGGCTAAGGATTTGCTTATTTCTTTTGCTGCCTCCTTTAGTATAACTAAATAGATCCCATCCACACCAGGTGCCTTTCTTGTGTTTATCTTCAACAATTTCTCCTCCACTTTACACTCAATTATTACAAGATTATCTAGCTTACTGCCAGAGTTGAATACACCTCTGGCATTCCCCTCGCTGAATAACTTTTCATGTGTGAATGTTGATGCAAAATATTCATTTAGTTTGTTAGCTACCTGAGCAGGATCATCAGCAGTTGAACCATTGATATCGAGTGGACCAATCTGATTCATCCCCTGCCTTCTAGAGTTTACATAAGTAAAGAACTCTTTGCTATTTTTTTTTGCTTCCCTTGCCAAAGATTTCTCGTAATCTGCCTTCGCCTGCCTAACCTCCTTTGTAACTTGGTTACAGATCAACTTATATCTATCATAGGCTTCTGTGTCACCCATTCATTTATATGTATCCCATGCATTTTTCTTCTCTGCCATATGTCTCATTAGTTCATCTGACATCCATTTAGGCCTAAACCTTGAACATTATTTCTTAGTTGGTATGTAAAGCCTAGTAGCTTCCAAGATAAGTTCTTTAAATGCTTCCCATTTTGAATTTGCTGTTGGTAACATCATCAGTTGGCCCCACTGTATAGAATTTAAATACTGTCGCAGTCTATCGTAGTCGCCTTTACGAAAGCAATAACCCTTCCCTTTACCTCTAATGGTAGTTACCTCTTTGAGTAAATCCCACTTCAGCACACTGTGATCATTGCCACCTAGTGGTTCATTTATCTGCAGATTCATAATGCATGAAAAATCACTACTGATAATCAAATCAAGAGTATTACTCCCTCTAGTTGCCTCCTGAACATGCTGATGTAGAAAACAATCATCCAATAAATCCACAAAAACCTTGCTAGTGTGCGAGTGACCAGCCCCCAAATTCCAGTCAATATCTGGGAAATTAAAATCCCCCATTATAAGGCTCTCTGATTTACTGGCACACTCTATTTCCCTGTACAGTTTCTAATTATACTAATCAGAGTCATTAGGCCTATAGCACACTCCTACTCTCAATTTTGATCTCTCACTGCTTATGTCACACCAAACTGACTCGACACTGCACTGTCCAGCAATGTCGACTAGCTTCACTTCCTTGGATTTTATGTGTTTCTTAACTAATAGCATAACCCCTCCTTCCTTCCTATTATGTCTATCCTTTGTGTAGATGTTGTACTCCCCAAATTCCAGTTCTGCATTCCTTATATCTGTGTGACACCACGTCTCTGATATCACAACAATATCTGCCTTTGATGTTTTGAGCAATACCTCAAATTCATCAAATTTATTTACTAAACTCCTAGCATTGGTGTACACACAAGTATACATGCACCTGTTCCTATTTTTAGCTATCCTAACACAACCCATGTGTTTACTTGTACCGCAATGACTCCCATCAGTCTCTGAAATATCCTGCATCTTGTTTTTCAGGCTTTGGTCATTCCAATAGAAGCAGTGCAAGAATCTCTTTCACCTCTGCCAGTGGCTACTGTTAATCTATTAGTCTTTGTCTCCCCCCAAGCGAGCAGTTTTCCGACCCACCTGACACTGCCTCGATAGCATCAGCAAATATTCTTGCACCCTTTCAATTTAAGTGTATCCCATCCCTGTAGAAGCAATCTCTCCTGTTAACAAGTACAGACCAGGCTGAAAAAAATTCTATCCCTTGAGCCTTGCACAATCTTTCCAGGGCTGAATTGATCAACAAGGCAATCATCATATAATCCCTCCTATCATGTCTGGGTAGAATTGCAGACACTTTCAAATTCAACCCTAATTCACTGCTTTTTTTCAACAGTGACCTGTACTTGTTAAGTAATTCTGCTGGTCTCCTACTCTTGATATCATTAGTGCCAACGTGTACAACTATATCACCTTTTGTGCCCTTAAAAGATGATATCCGCTCTACAACGTCATCAACCTTTGCCCCTGGCAGACATACCCTGGTCCTGTTCCACCTATCCTTTTTATAATGCATGTTTCCCGTTTCCCTGACAATAGAGTCATCAACAGCTACTAGTTCCTGTGGGACAAGCGCATTCTGCCTTGGGGGTTGCCGCTGTGTTGCGTGATGACCACATGCAAGCTCTGGCATTGATATGGGCAGCTGAGAGCTTGATGGGCCCTCAATTTGCAGCATCTGCGGCTAGGCATCTGCGAGGGGATCTGATTGAGGTATATAAGGCCTTGAATGGTTTGTGCAGGATTGATCCTTTGCTCAGATTACAAAGCTGAGGGGGCATAAACTGAAACTGAGGAAGGCTGAAATAAAATTTGTTAATACAAATTTTATTTCAGCATTTTAGAATTAGATCTATGGAAATGATATGGTTTATTACAGTATTGGTATGCTATATACATGTTTGGAAATTTGTCTTTAGCCAACGGGTAATTGATTCCTTCTATCATGGAAGTTGATAGCTTAAATATTCAAGGAAGAAGTGGACAAACGTTTGGAGTGAATGGATGGGTGAAATGGGAAGGATTTTTTTATTTTTATTCTTGTTGTTTAAAAATGTAAGTAAAAATTTTTTAAATTTTTTTTTTTTTTTTGAGTGCAAACAGTGCCAGTTGGGTTTCGGTGGTCCAGCACAATGGAATGTATTGGACAGGCGTGTGTTTACTGAAAGCAAGCATTCATATTTTACCAATACTCGCCATTTATGTTTTAGTACTTTTAACCTTTTGAGGGAGCCTTATATACTCATTGAGATTTTATCTGACAAAAATGACATATCTGAAATTTTTTAATTTTTGAAAATAATAAATTTATGTAAATATGTACGAATGCATTTTTAATATTTATCTTATATACTTTTTTTTTCTTTATCTACTTTTATTGAGATTTACTTCTATTTAGTTTCTATATATTTTTACTTCGTAACGATTTGTAAGTTACTGCTGATCCATAAGAATGACTTGGTGCACCGTGGCCTAAGTTACCCATGCACCAAAAAAATCCATATCAAAACCACATTAAACGTACAGGTCAGTTTGCTGTTTGTCGGATAAAACTTATCAGCCCTACTAAAATAATGAATTATTGCATTTATGCCAGTATGTAGTGACTGTGAAGTTGATTGTTTTAACTCCTGTGAAATTATTTCTAAGGCTGAATTACTTCCTGAGTCAGTTGGAATATACCTTGTGTAGTTGAATTTTTTTTTTTTTTTTTTTTTTCCATCAAAATTTAATATTTGCATCACATGGATAATTGGTATGACATGTAGAAAACTAGCCACCGTGGAGAAAATAATTTATTTACTAGTGTACTGTATACATAGAATTTGAATATAGAGAAATAAATTTAAAAGGAACAGTTACTTAAAAAAAATCAACTTATTTGTAATGTTTTCACACACTGTAATTGTTTGTAATTATTCTAGAATTCCTGAAGGGAAAGCCCCAAGGTTTCCAAAAAAGCCTACAATTCGTCAAGAAGGGGAAGCATTGATTTTGGAATGCATTCTGGAAGCTCGCCCTTTCCCAGAAATTGCATGGTATCATGGCACTAAACAGATTCGAGATGGAAAGCGACATAAACCAAAAAAAAAGGAAATGGGAAATGATACTTTTCTGTTGTATTTAGAAATCAGGGTAAGAATTGTTTTCATTATTAACATTTTGTAACTACATTTACACAAAACAGCTTAGTGTTCTTTGGTATATTGTAGCAGCAGTGGTACTTGGTAGAGATTTATGAAACTCATGATATATGCTGTTAATACAAATTTTATTTCAGCATTTTAGAATTAGATCTATGGAAATGATATGGTTTATTACAGTATTGTTATGCTATATACATGTTTGGCATACTGAAAATATATTACAAGCAGAGCTGGTGCTAATCTAAATGGCACATCTTTTCTGATAAGCTTCCTTGATCTTCAACAAACACCATGTGAACTTTATCATGTGTGTATTAATAGTTCTGACTTTTCATGTGCATCAGTAATTGTGATACAATTTGAAATGTTTCAACATAAAAGGTAAAAATAATTTTTTTTTAAACAAAAGCCACCATTTGGCAGCCACTGTCCAAGTGGATGCATGCTATTTGGGAGACAACTGACAGAGGGTATAGTGCCAAAAATATCGGCATTCACACATAGCATCTTTAGTGTGTCTTTGATCTGGTGTAAAAGACAGTGAAGTTAAGAGTGTATAGCTCCAAAACCCACATATGTCAACTGCAAAGACAAGTGCCTTGCATACTCCTGAATATACCAGCAGTTGAGAAAAGAAAAATAAATACAAACTTGAGGTAGAGCTGAATATATTCTATCGGGAGGAACAAAAAACAGTAAAACCACTAAGTAGCAATAAGCCTTCATATGCTAAAAAGGTTATTAGAAAGTGTTTAGCATTAGCATTAGTAGAGGCATACGATGCAAGAAAGCAAGCTTATGCAGTATCAGCCAAAAAGAAAAAAAAAAAAACCTACCATTTCACACTTCCATTCGTTCCAAATGTCTATCCAGCTCAGCCTTAAATTTATTTAGGCTATTAGCTTCTACAACAAACCTTGTATAACAGGATTATCACATCCCTGTCCCTGCTAGCAAAATTCCTACATATCATTGACAAGAGTCAATGACCTGCCCTGGCAGCCTGTCGGCACTGCTCAGCGAACTTCATATTCCCTAGTGTCCACTTTCTTGGTGTGATATTCGACCAAAAACTCACTTTCTTTGATCATATAAAAATGCTCCGGATTAACTGTCTTAAAAAGCTTAACATTTTAAGAGTTCTATTGGGCACAATATGGGGAGCCAACAGTTACACACTACTACATCTCTACCGTGCATTAATATGGTCACGTCTGGACTATGGTTCTGTAGTGTATAGCCCTGCTAGACCAAGCGCTTTGCGTTGGCTTGATCCTGTACACCACAGCGCTCTTCGTCTTGCACTGGGGGCGTACCGTACATCACCAGTTCAGAGCCTATATGCTGAAGCGCATGAAACACCCTTGCAGCTATGCAGACAAATGCTTTTATTAAATTATGCTGCAAAACTCAAAGGGCATCCAAACCACCCCACTTGGAATGGTGTTTTCTATCCTAAATGGGAAAACCTTTATAGAGCTTACCCATCTATAAACCCACCAACTGGGATACGTCTTTGCTCACTACAAGCTGACTGGCAAATTGACTTGAGTAAGATACAGCCTACTGCTTCTCATGCAATTCCACCATGGATGTATCATATACCGCCATGTGACTTTTCATTCACAGCTTGGGGAAAATACACCATGTCCCAATAGCACATGCTACAAATACATGCCACACTGAGAACCCAGCACAGCCAGTACACACCGATCTACACAGATGGATCTAAAACTGAAAAGCATGTTGGTGCAGCAGCAGTATTTCCTAACATCACTATGTCCAAAAAACTCCACATTGAATGTAGCAGCTATACTGCAGAACTATGTGCTATCCACATAGCCTTAAACTACACACTCTTAAGAACTAGACTGCACAGTGTTATTTATATCAACTCAATTAGTGCTATCCAAGTTATACAACACAATACAAAAAATTATAACCCTCACATAGACAGATCTGGAATACTCTGATTAAATTAAACCAGAAGAAACAACAAGTTCTGTTATGTTGGATCCCTGGTCACGCTGGAATTTCTGGAAATTAACAGGCCGACCTAGCTGTCAAAACTGCTACCGATCCTATAGATCAATCCTTCACTACACCTGCATCTGACTACAAGTACATTATAAAGAAATGATGCCTTGAACAATGGCAACATATCTGGCAGAATCAAGTCAACAGTAAGCTACTTGTTATAAAAAAGATCTAAAACCATGGAGATCTAGTATACGTGAGAACCGAAATGAAGAAGTCGTATTAGCCCGATTACGGATAGGCCACACGCACCTGACACATCTTTATTTGCTTGCAGCCACTGACCCACCACTGTGCACAAACTGCAACACTCAGCTTACTGTCCACCCTCTACTTATTGATTGTCTCAAGTACAGTACTGAGCGACAAGCTATGTTTATTTCATTTCCCATGACGAACACCTCTCTCAGCATTTCTGACCTACTAGAAGACACGCCACATGTGACCAAAATTTTTGATTTCCTCAAACAGATAAAACTGTACAACGTGGTATAAACTTGAATAACATCTACACAGATAGAACTATGTATTTAACATCACCATAGTTAGGTACATTATGGCCTTTGCTGTCTTTGCGCCGTAAAGCCCTTAAACAAACAAACAACAGCATCAGCAAATATTCTTGCACCCTTTCTATTTAAGTGTATCCCATCTCTGTAGAAGCAGTCTCTCCTGTCAACAAGCACAGACCAGGCTGAAAAAAATTGTATCCCTTGAGCCTTGCACAATCTCTCCAGGGCCGAAATGATCGACAAGGCTCTTAACATATACTCTCTCTCCTATCGTGTCTGAGCACAATGGCAGACACTTTCACATTCAATCCTAACTGGCGACTTTTTTTCAACGTTGACCTGTACTTGTTGAGTAAATCTGCAGATCTCTTACTCTTAAAGTCATTAGTTTCAATGTGTACAACAGCATCACCTTTTGTGCACTTAAAAGATGATATCTGCTCTACAACATCAAGGGTATGTCTGCCAGGACCAGGGTATGTCTGCCAATGGCATAGTATATTCCCCGTCTCCCTGACAATAGAGTCACCAACAATAACTAGTTCCTTTGGGACCAGTACATTCTGCCTTGGAAATTGCCTCTATATTGCCTGATGCACAGGAGTGAGCTCTGTCATTGAGCTGGGCAGCTGAGAGCTTGATGGACCTCTCATATTAATTTCTTCGATGGCATTTACCCTACACCTCAAGCTCTCATAGACGTCCATCAGAACGCTGAGTTGGCACCTAATTTCTTGACACTCTAGACAGCTAGCACACACACAAAGGCATTCTCCTTAACTAGATCATGTCCTGTTTTAGAAAGGTCAGCAAACATTTCGCATTTCGAACATTTTTTGAGACTGTGATGCGTTGGAGAATTGCCCCCTTCATTTCTCCCCTGAGTCACAGCACTCTCACTAGTCTGTGATCTTTGCTTCGCAGCTCTAGTCTGAGTTTTGATTTCTGTTTAATTCCAATTTAATTAACAGTGAAGTTTAATAAGATTAATATTATTTTTGATTAATTGATAATACTGTAATAAGCTAACAGATTTCTAATACACTGCTTCGTATTACGCTATCTAGTTTTACTTTATACCTTACGCTATCAGTTCGAGATATATACACATTACACTATTTCTTATCAACTACAATATGGAGCTAATTCAACAATATTGGCGCCAGCACCTGGAGTCATAACTTCAATTCAAAATAAGAAGGTAACAAACACTACTAAACCTTTGCGCAAGTCCCAGAAAACTTATATAGATGCATCAAGACCTTTCTCCAGGACCGGCGAGTTGTCGTGTCCACTCCCCACTGCAGTGTCTCCAGACCAGTCTTCAGGGATCTGTCCTGGGGCCTCTCCTCTGGAATCTGGTGCTGGATGATTTCTTGAACACCAAACTCAACAATGTACAGACCCAGGCCTATGCAGATGACCTGGTCATGTTCTTTTCTGCCAATAACAGAGCCCAACTAGAAGCAACTGCCAACCAGGCCATCTCCACCCTTCAAGCTTGGGCAGAGCATAACAACCTAAAGATCTCCCCAGAGAAAACCAATTCGATCCTACTAAAAGGTACCCTTGATTTGAGAAGACCACCCCAAATCAAGGTCAATGGTGTTACAGTAAAACTAAAAACAGAGCTTAAATATCTAGGTTTGATCTTAGACAAAAACCTTTCCTTCACTCTTCATCTAGATCAACTCAGGATTAAGATCAGAAAGTATGCTGCCCGAGTCTCAAGAGTTGCCCGGAAGGACTGGGGCTTAAAGAAGAGAACGCTGTCCCTCTTCTATAAGGCAGTTTTCATCCCGGTTATCACCTATGCCTCTGGAGTGTGGTACAATAAGGCCAATACAGTAGTAAACAGATCGCGCCTAGGAACTATCCAGCACTCTCTTCTCCTTCTGTCCTCGCGTGCCTGTCGCACTGTCAGCACCCATGTGCTCCAGGTCCTCACTGGATCTCTTCCACTGGACCTGGAGATTGTTCGTCATGGGTTGCTCTATCAAATAGCCAAAGGAAGTACAGTTATCTGCACAGGTTTCACCACTAACCCTGCAAATAATAGAAACACTGAAAAGAAGAGACTTAATGAACATCTAACAGACACCTGGCAAGAAAGATGGCAGACCTCAACTAAAGGCGTGTCACCAAAAGATTCCTCCCAGATGTCAGGGCCTCCTACCCCCTCACACCTGTCTGGTTTTCACCGGGACTCTATGCTACCTACCTCCT
Organism: Mastigoproctus giganteus; assembly: GCF_048544385.1. Lineage (NCBI taxonomy): Eukaryota > Metazoa > Arthropoda > Arachnida > Uropygi > Thelyphonidae > Mastigoproctus > Mastigoproctus giganteus. Next base: position 150,621,713 of record NC_143578.1, on the reverse strand, counting down.
CACTGGACATGACTCCTTCCAGAAAAAAACAAGAAGACTTCAGAATTTCAGACTCACCCTGCTGCCACTGTGGAGAGGATCAGACGTGGGAGCACCTTGCCCACAGCTGTGAAATCTACGAGGACTTCAGGAGGATCCTAATAACGAGACTACGCTTCAACTACCAAGATCAAGAACACCTCACCCTACAGAATGAAGAAACTTACAGAGCCCTGACTCTTCTTTTCTTTGGTAGTTATTGGCTCATCGGCTTCTGTTGCCATAATGCACCTCCCAAGGTTTTTGCAGTACTTTGATCCAAGCCCGAGGCGGGATTCGAACCCGCGACTTTTGGGTTGCCAGGCAGGCACTTTACCCACCCGGCTAGCCCGGTCGGCGCCCTGACTCAATTTGCAATGGACCTATTTACCAGGCAGAAAGCGCTACCACCACCTTAGCATCCGAATCAATAGGTCATAACAACCATGACTGCCAACTGTTGCTGCGCATCATTGAGCCATGGATGCTAACGCCTTGGACCAACTTACACAAGACTTGACCAACAAACCATCCGCAGTACAGAACCCAACTTGATCCCTCACATCTCAAGTAGTCAACTGGTCTCCCCACTTGGTTGGGACAATACTAGCAGTGCAATCAAAAACAGGGTCCACATGTACCTTGACAAATTCCTCATCATTGGTTCCTGGACCAACTTCTCCCGACCAGACGTGACATATCTCATCAAGAAGAGACCTACCATTGATCCCTGGACTTGACCATCATATCTTGGACTCCCGGTTTTGACAACCCCCACTATTCGTTATCATGGACTACTGGACCAGCCTTCAGTCTGGATGTGACACAGACTCACCAAATGGAGTCCCAATAATGACACCTGGACTAGACCTTCCTGAATATGACCCATCCACCATAGCAGCACTCACACTGCTGGATTTCCACCAACTGACTGGCCGTGCTAGCTGTACCTACCCTGAATTTGCAGGGTATCTCTCTCTCTCTCTCTCTCTCTTTTTTTTTTTTTTGGCTTCTTTCTTCTGTTTCCTACCATCCGTCCTTTTACCCCCCCATATTTTTCCTGTCGGCCCCTTCTTCTGTTTCCTACCTTCCAGTCTTCTGCCTTCCTCCCTTACTTTTCTCTTGCACACGTTTTTTTTTTTTTTTTTTTATATATATGTGTATATATATGCCCCACAGGTCAAATCTAAATACATCAAAATTATTGCCCAAGCTATTTGGCCCTAGAACAAATCATTGAACAACCCTACACTCTGTTAAAATTACAACGCTCAAGAAACAGCAATCATCTCATTCTCAAATCGGGTCCTAGCCACTGAAATCCCAGGAAAGTAGGTGGTAGGACCTGCCAGAGTACTCTAGCATTAGTGGTGCACCTTGGTCTGCCTCCCCTGTGGCCTGACCATTTCCACTAGGAAATGGTCAGGCCACACCTTGAGTACTGTATACAGGTCTGGAGGCCTCATTTCAAGAAGGATGTAGAGCTGCTGGAACAAGTACAGAGAAGGGCAACAAGATTAGTGAATGGAACAAAGGGGTGCTCTTACGAAGAAAGACTTAAGTTTTGCAAATTACAGTGTCTGGAGACTAGTCACCGGCGAGGTGATCTGATAGAGGTGTATAAAGCCTTGAATGGTTTGAGCATGCTGAATGCTGATGGGATTCTGCCTCTTGCTCAGAATAATCACCTGAGAGGGCATAAATTCAGATTGAGGAAAGACAGATGTAGGATAGATGTGCAGAAATTTGTCTTTAGCCAGCGAGTAGTTGGTTGGTGGAACAGACTTCCATCCCTTGTTGTGGAAGTTGATAGCCTAAATAAATTTAAGGCTCAGCTGGACAGGTATTTTGAACGAACAGAGGGGTGAATTGGAATTTTTTTTTTTTTTTTTTTGGCTGATGCTATATAAGCTTGCTTTCTTGCATCATATGCCTCTACTAATGCTAATGCTAATGTCTGCTTACAGGAGACTAATCAAAAGGCAGTGAAGACCCTTCCTTGCTTAATGTTACTATCATTCTTAAGAAGAATTGGGGATGGTTCTGCTTGTGGAGGAGATGCTGTCCTTGTGGGCAGCCAGAACCCATTCCTGCCTTTGCTACCCATGATCAACACAGAGACAGTACAAATTAAACTTGTAGTGTATTTTTACTACAAGGTCCATCTGTTTGCCACTTGCAGCTGATATTGCCAAGACCAAATGTTGATGACCTCATGCAATCGCTTCCCCATTATTATTAGATAATTTTGTTTTGTTGGGTGGTGCCAACATTAATGTAGGAGCCATATCAGAGCAGCTCACTCACTGACCGACGGAAAAGGTTTCAGAGCCCACATTTAATAAGTTAAATGTGGGCTCTGAAACCTTTTCCGTCTATGTACATGGATGAATTCTGCCATTGATCTTTCAACAAAAAAAAAGACTTCCCTCTACATGCTCAGAAAACAGGGAATATGTGCGCAGTAAGCAATGTTCCATGTAGCATTTCAATACTTACAGTGGCAAAATGGCAAATGAAGAACAGTGCTCAGTCAGTAGCATATTTCACAAAACAATAAAGAGCAACTGAACACATATTGGCAAGCAGTTCTGCAGTGAGGAAGAACATTTTAACATCAGCAATGACAAAATTGCTCATTTACACAAAACCCAAAACTGGCCCATTTGCAAATTTTCTTACTCTATATTTAACATAATGAATTGTTGTAAACAGTTTCATTAGAGCAGTGATTCTCAAACTTTTTAATGTGAAGGCACCCTAACTCCGTTATGAAAAATGCCCGGCACCCCCAGCACCGGGTGCAGTGGGCACTGGCAGAATATTTTGTAAGGTGGTGCTGTTTCAAATACAGTGTACGTGATGGACAGCTCGGCTGTTCCATATATTTAGGTGTATGTACATAAACACTGCGATGCGGTAAGCAGTTATTTCATGATGACTTCTAATTTACACAGTTGCATGAAATTCAACAACCTTTTGTAGTGACGGCCATGATGTAAAAATTTGCTAAATTTGATGTGGCAGCACCCCTATAAAGAGTAAGTGGCACCCACTTTGAGAACCACTGCATTAGAGAACCACATTAAGGTATTAAATGGAAATAAATACACTAATCATTAGTTAAAATATATTAGTGAATGAGAAGAAATGTAACTCACTTACTAGTTAAAAAAAAATTATTACTGTGAATTTCAATGAGTTGATTCAAATCATTTCTAAAGATAATGAAGCTGTTTATTTTTTTCATGAAAATTTTTTTTTTTAATAAGCTTATTCAACAAAAATTGGTTTTCCTGCAGAATAAATTTTGAACTGATAAAAACACAAAAGCACATAGCTGGAAATCAGTGGTATTGCAGTAGTGGTACTGCAATTCTATATATATATAGAATTGCAGTTATTTGTGAATTGCAGTTATCAAAAAACTTTTAAGAATCAGGAAAATTTGTGGAAGTAAGTGAAACAGTATTACCAAAAGCATCACGAAGTACAAAATGTAACTACCAAATAGGATTGGATGTTTTTAGTTCATAAAAGGAACTCAAAATTGTATATATGACGTTTCTGAAAGTTGGAATAGCCATGATACTCTTCCAGATTCTTCGTAAAATAGTGAAAAAAAAAAAAAAAAAAAGAAAAGAAGGTTCACATATCAATAATATAGTAAGCCAGTGTTAAAAACAGTAAACTGTCACAAAAAAGGGTAAATGAGTGTTTACAACACATTGCAAAGTCACATTAATGAATATTTATGGATACAAATTTATGGGAAGAATTTTGCAGGAATTTCTCAGTAAAAATATTTCTTTCAGAAATATTTTTACTGAGATTGATGAAAGGAATCCAATTTAAATGCATCTTATGTTGAAAACCATTCATGTTCAGGAAATAATTTCCTTTTTTTTTTGGAAATGGTAGACAAGAATAAGTCTGCTACACCTTGCTCTCATTCTATCATGCATATTGCTCTTAAAGTTTTAAAATTTTTTTAACGTAATGAAAAACAATGAAACTGAGTAACTAAGGTAGAAGAAGTACTGCAGAAAGTAGAAGAACACTTTTCAGTTCGGCTGAAATAACTCATCAGGAATAAGTAGTTGCCAAGCAAGAATATAGCTTTGAAGATTTATGCAAAATGAAGAATACTCCAATAGCAAATAAGATATGGTTCATTTCCTCAATTTAGACATTAGCAGGCCAGTATCATAAAATTAACACAGTACATTGTTATAGCCTCTTATACCATTGGTTAAAATTTTACAGCATTAATCTCATGAATAGGCTTACTGATAAGCACTTTCTCAGAAGCAACTTTTTTTTCCTGCTTCAAGAAGTCAGAAAAATTCTCTATAAACTATGATTTTGTATTTGCAAATATTGAGAAAGTTAATTCTTACTTTGCTAACTTTCATTTGAAACTATAACAAATTAAAGACTTACTGGATGATAAGTTAAAACATGTTAAAAAAAATCAGTGTATAGAACTTCTTACAATGAAAGATTTGTTATGTGAAGTTCTAACTAAACTACAGAATCTTCCTTTGAGTGATCATAATCTTATTACAAAAGTGAGTCACTTTCCTCTTTTTATTATTATTATTATTATTATTATTATTAGTCATATGGTGCAAGGAAGCCTGAGGCTTTTGCTGCGCCAGTCAAAAAAAAAAAAATTCTGAGTTTGTGTGTGTGTGTATATGTTTGTGTGTGTGTGTGTGAGAGAGAGAGAGAGAGAGAGAGAGAGAGAGAGAGAGAGAGAGAGAGAGAGAGAGAGAGAGAGAGAGAGAGAGAGTCAGATATAGAAGGGAATCACCAAGAAAGAGAAGAATGATGACATCCAGCTCAGGACCCTGGGTGTGCCAAGCCCATACTCACCAGATGTGAGCCCCTGGGGTCTTTTTTTTTTTGTAATGATTCCCTGAATATGCCTCACTGTAGCATTAGCAGTGAAAATGATGCAAGAATGCAAGCTTGTACAGCATCAACAAAAAAAAAACAACAAACAAACAAAAAAATCCCATTTCACCTATTCATTTCCTCCAATAGTCCTTCCTTGAATTTATTTAAGCTATCAACTTCCACAACAACACCACAAGATGGAAGTTTGTTCCAGAAATAAACCACTTGCTGGCTAAAGGCAAACTTCTGCACATCTATTCTGGAACTGTCCTTCCTCAATTTGAATTTGTGCCCCTCGTGTGTGTGGTCTGAGCAAGAGGAAGAATCCCATCAGCATTGAGTTTGATCAATCCATTCAAAGCCTTAAACATCCTGATCAGATCACCTTGCAGGTGCCTATTCTCCAGATGCTACAATTTGCAGAACTGAAGTCTTTCTTGGCTTTAGTTCTGTAAATTTCCTCCTAGTCCTGGAATATATACAGGTTTTCCTTAAATCAGAAGAAATATCATCATCAAAGCACTAATACTGATGATTGTAGTGCCAATAAATACACTAGCAGTGACTAGTGTATTTAATTTCAATTTCAATATATAATTTCAATCCAATTCAGCCAAAACTATCTTCCAGTAATTACTTCAACAAAGGAACCCAGACCTCACTGGAATTAATCCTTGGAGCCATCTCTAAACTTAAAAAGATTGACTTAACAGTCACTAGCAAAATTAAGGAATCAGTACTCCCTGATCTGGATTTGGACTCTCAAAACAATTCATCACAGAACATAAAGCATATTTCCTTAAATAGAAACCAAGAGTCCTATTCTGAAATTGTTAAAAAAAGGTTCTATTCAGTTTGATAGATCTCTGACTGATTCAGCACTCCGAAATCTGGACCTTGATTCTCATAATATCTCAATACAGAATACAAGACATATTCCTTGAAGTAAAAACCAAGAGACATGCTGAAATTGTTGATAAAGGTTCCACTCAGTATGATAGATCTTTGACTGATTCAATACTCCGAACTCTAGAATTACACTTTCATAATATCCTAACACAGAACACAAAGCTTATTTCCTCTAGTAAAAATCAAGACTTATGTTGAAATTGTTAAAAAATATTATACTCACATGACAGATCAATGTCTGATTCATGTAATTATAATCCCCATTCTAACTAGAAATGAAAATAAAACTGGGGGGAGGGAGCAAACCAGATCATGAACCTCAGAATCTGCCCTATAGAAATTTAACTTTATTGGATAGGTTGAAAGAGTAAATTTAATTATGGTGCCCAAAAAGATTTATTAGTTTGTTTCTAGGCTGGCAACCAGCATGGAAGAGTCTGATTGAGAACAATATTTCAATAATAAGTTAGGCATTAATATTAAAGCAAAAAAATTATTAAATCCTTACACCCAGCGGTTTACTCTTCCTTCAAAATTTGTTTTGATCAAAATCACCTAGGTATCATGAAATTTCAACAAAGGTTTCCCAGTGCAGTATATGTATAAACTTTTAGATTCACACAAAAAACATACAGTGATCATATCATCCAAAAAACAGTTTTATAATAAAACTGGTACCGGAATAATAAATGATAATTCTACCTAATAGCATTTAAACTATAAATACAGTAAACCCCCACTATTCGTGGTTTCGCGTATTTAATATAAAATGAAACCTAAAAAAATGTGAATTTTAAAGCGCTGTGAATATTTTCCGCCATAAAAAAACATGGGCGTGGCTAAAATTATCTTTCCCGGTCAGAACAGCGCTCAGTGGATGGGGGGGGGGAGAGCGGTGACAAAATCGCGAGCGTGGATGTTTCTCGCTAATCCTTGTTCAGTATGTGTTATGCGCTTGTCATGGAAGGTTTCATCGTTTGCTTTTAATTTATATGCTTATAAATTGAATAAATTTATAAATTGATATGCTTACAAAAGTGATAAATCTACCGTTTTGCAGTGTAAAACAGACTTTTTCGAGTGTGTTAACGGAAGAAAGTGACTTTATTGTGGACAAGTTCTTTCTAACCTGTACAAAAATATGGCTACGAATAACAAGGGAAATGTGAAAAGATCAAAGAAGGTGATGACATTAGCGAATAAAATTGAGTTATTAGACAAAATTTCTAATAGTGAAAGTGTTTCCTCAGTGGCAAAACATTATAAAATCAATGAGTCAACGGTACGATCAATCAAAAAATCGGAAATAAAAATCCGTCGTAGTGTTCGTGAAAACGCGCTGATTGCTTCAAAAATTTGCTCTGTAACTCATGATGTTAAATTAGAAAAAATGGAAAAAGCTTTAAATCTGTGGATAGAAGACCGAACTCAAAATAAAATTCCATGAAGTTCACTCATCATTCGTGAAAAACCAAAACTCCTTTATCAACACTTTAGCGAAACTGGTGATAGCACTGGCGGGATAAGTTTTTTAGCTTGCAAAGGCACTAGTTTGAAAGATTTGTTTGAAATTTTTAATAAATATTACATTTAATATTAAATTGTTTCTTATTTTCATTTCGATGCCATATGCTTGCATTTCGCTATGTACTGTCTATGTACATGTCATATTATGAAGGTACATATAATACATACATAGACCAAATTTTAGACTAGTTTTTCTTATATATTACACACTTTGGAACGGAACCCCTTTATTACTATGGGAGCCATAACTCAGTATTCGCGTTTTCAGTATTCGCGACATTTCTCAGGAACGTAACCCCCGCGAATAGCGGGGGTTTACTGTATTCTAATAACTGTTCAGGAGTTAATGAATCTATAACTCAAAATAAAGAGTTCATTATTATATACATTCAAAATTGGAAGAGTATTATTGACTCCTTAAATACATTTAGACTTCAAGTCAGTCATCATGATTTTCATATCTGGGCACATTCTGAGACATGGCTGTTTAGTGATGTTCAGAACTCAGAGATTTGCCCATTTGTTATAACTTGATTAGAAGAGAGAGAAAGGAAAAATTAGGTGGTGGAATGGCTCTTGTAATACGTGATAAGTTTAATATTGTAGAAACTAATTTCCTAAATGATATAGAAAGTATATCATTTAGGAAATATCACACCAAGATAAAAAAATATAGGCAATACCATCCTTCATTTGGTTTTAATTTCTTTACCTCCTCCAGTTAACAAAGCATTGCTTCAAAGGCAAGATTAGTTCGTTCAGCAATGGCTTATTATATTATAATAAGCAATGGCATATTATATTATAATAAGCAATGGCATATTATTATATTCAAAGGCCGGAATAACAGTTGAAATTTCTTCTTATCTCCTCCAATTTTCAGGCTAAAATTTTAGTTAGGGAAATTTTAATGTATCACTTGAATATGCCATTAGCATTAGTAGAGGCATATGATGCAAGAAAACAAGCTTATGCAGCATCAGCCAAAAAAAAAAAAAAAAAAAAACCCACTCCCATTTCACCCGTCCGTTCGTTCAAAATACCTGTCCAGCTGAGCCTTAAATTTATTTAGGCTATCAACTTCCACAACAAGGGATGGAAGTCTGTTCCACCAACCAACTACCTGCTGGCTAAAGGCAAATTTCACCACATCTATCCTACATTTCTTTCCTCAATTTGAATTTATACCCTCTCAGGTGATTATTCTGAGCAAGAGGAAGAATCCCATCAGCATTGAGCATGCTCAAACCATTCAAGGCTTTATACACCTCTATCAGATCACCTCGCCGGTGCCTAGTCTCCAGAAACTGTAATTTGCAAAACCTAAGCCTTTCTTCGTAAGAGCAACCCTTTGTTCTATTCACTAATCTTGTTGCCCTTCTCTGTACTCTTTCCAGCAGCCCTACATCCTTCTTGAAATGAGGCCTCCAGACCTGTATACAGTACTCAAGCTATGGCTTGACCATTGCCTTATACAAGGGAATAATCACCTCCTTATCCCTGCTGGAAAAATTCCTGTATATCATTAACAAAACACCATGAGCTACTGTTGCAGCCCATCTGCACTGCTCAGAAAACTACATATCTGCCTGCACAATTACCCCAGGTCATTTTCATTTTCTACCACTGTCCCCTCGACGTGGGTACCTGTACGTGGTGAGGGGACCTCCCAGGGATGCTGCTGGGCTTCCAGATTAGCATCACTGGGATCTAACGCCCATACCTTGGCTCCAGGGTTACATCTTTGGAATCTGGCGTGTGCAGCCGCGCACTGCGACCCATGGAATTCGGAAAGTGGGATCCTGGTGGTTGAGGGCCCAGCCTTAATACGCCACTTTGGCCCCTGCTTCGACAAGACGGGTGGTCCCGGACCGGCCCAACTGGGATCAATCGGCGGGTGGTTCTTACTGCTAGGGTCAACTGCATTCCAATAAGTCTCCCTCTCTTTGGTCCTGGGATGGGATCAAGGCTTATTGGAAATGTGGGTATGGTGCCTCTAAGCTAACTTGGCATCCCATTCGTGTACGCAGTACCTGCTAGTTCACGAGTGGGCGTCCCCTCATAGGGCTCCGTGGTGGGTGAGGTACTTAGGGCATCTGAAATTTTTATCTTACTCATATGAGTAATTTAAATTCTATTTCTTCTGGGGCCCCAACAAGGCCCCTACCTAATCGATCCCCAGATGAGAGTGACAGCAATTCTGCTAAAAGAGCCAGAACTGAGGAGAAAACACCATGTGTGACACCTCTATTCCTCATTCTCCATTCCACCGGAGAGCAGTCAATTGGGAAAATGTCACCTTTCTTTATCCAGAAAGGATTGGAAGGGATGGCAGGTTCACCTAAATCGGTAAAACAGCTGTGTTCTGGAGATATTTTAGTCAAAGCATGCTGAAAAAATTTTGAATGCCACATCTCTAGTTGGAATACCCATCATCGTAACCCGTCATAAAACTCTGAACTCGTCAAGAGGTGTCATATCAGAGTGGGATCTTCTTCATGTTTCTGAAGAAGAGATCTGCTCTGAATTAAAAGAACAAGGAGTGACAGCTGTGAAGCGAATATCCATGTGAAAGGATGCGAATCTCGTCCCTACCCGAGTTCTCATCCTAACATTTAACACCCCACGGCCTCCAAGTTCCATCAAGGCAGGGTATTTAATCTGCCCAGTGAGAATTTACGTTCCAAACCCACTGAAGGGTTTTAAATGTCAAAAGTACGGCCACTCACAAACAGCTTGTCGTGGTAACCCTGCCTGTGCTCGATGTGGTGCTAAAGATCACGAGAGCAAGGAATGTATAGCTCCTAAGCCTAATTGTACTAACTGCCAAGGAGAGCACCCTGCATACTCTCGAGCATGCCAGCGGTGGAAGGACGAAAAGGAGATTCAAAAATTAAAAACGGAACGTGCCTTTCTGCTGCTCTTGGAACAGAGAAGTTTTTTCTGATTTATTTTCTGCTTTATTAGTTTAAATTGACATATTAACTTATTTTCTAGAGTAGCTTTATATTCCTATTACGGTACTTAAGTTTAAAGTAACTTAGAGATTTTGTAGGTATTACTTAGTATCGGAAAGGGTATCAAATACACGTGTTTACCGTTCGTAAATATCCTCCATTGTTACGGGAAAATTAATCAGTAAAATCTATTAATCTTGTCGAACTTCATTGGCAATTAAATTGTACTTTTAACTATACATATAACCACTTAGGTTACGTAACATAAATAATTAGTAAAAATAAATAATTAATACATAACTTGATACGGAAGTTATATAAAGGGATTTCGTAGATAACACTCGTTACTGAAACATAAATATTCCGTAGATAACATTCGTTACTGAAACATAAATATAGTGTTATAACTGTGTTTGGATACAAGTTTAGGATTTAATTTTGTACAGAAATTGAAATTTTATGAAAGTAAATCTAAATATTTACTCAAACCAGAGCAGCAAAGCAAAAGGCTCAAGCTAATGGGAATGCTGTGGTCCAGGGGAGAACTGAGGGGGGCAGTTGTCCTATGAATCACAGCCTTTTAAGATGCACTATTTGCTTGATGTTTGCGGAGCAGTCAGGTATGGGACATGATACTGCCATGGGGGATGTCTTCGTATGTGTGCAATGCAAGGAGTGTAAGGAGATCAGGCGACAACTCAGCGTTGTTATGGGCCTATATGAGAGCTTGAAGGACAGGGTGGATGCCCTCGAAGGATTACAAGTGAGGGGCCCATCAAGCTCTCAGCTGCCCACACCAATGCCAGAGCTTGAACTTGGTCATCGCGCAACACAGCGGCAACCCCCAGGGCAGAATGCGCTGGTCCCAAAGGAACTAGTAGTTGTTGGTGACTCTATTGTCAGGGAAACGGGAAACATGCTTTGTAAAAAGGATAGGTGGAACAGGACCAGGGTATGTCTGCCAGGGGCAAAGGTTGATGACGTTGTAGAGCAGATATCATCTTTTAAGGGCACAAAAGGTGATATAGTTGTACACGTTGGCACTAATGACATTAAGAGTAGGAGACCGGCGGAATTACTTGACAAGTACAGGTCACTGATGAAAAAAAGCCGTGAATTAGGGTTGAATTTGAAAGTGTCTGCAATTCTGCCCAGACACGATAGGAGGGAGTATATGATGAGAGCCCTGTCGATCAATTCGGCCCTGGAAAGATTGTGCAGGGCTCAAGGGGTAGAATTTTTTTCAGCCTGGTCTGTACTTGTTAACAGGAGAGACTGCTTCTACAGGGATGGGATACACTTAAATAGAAAGGGTGCAAGAATGTTTGCTGATGCTATCGAGGCAGTGTTAGGTGGGTCGGAAAACTGCTAGATTGGGGGGATACAAGGACTAATAGATTAACAGTAGCCACTGGCAGAGGTGAAAGTGATTCTTGCACTGCTTCTATTGGAATGAGCCGCAGCCTGGAAAATAAGATGCAGGATATTTCAGAGACTGCTGGGAGTCACTGGGGTACAAGTAAACACATGGGTTGTGTTAGGGTAGCTAAGAAAAAGAACAGGTGCATGTATACTTGCGTGTACACCAATGCTAGGATTTTGGAAATAAATTTGATGAATTTGAGGTATTGCTCAAAACATCAAAGGCAGATATTGTGGGGATTTCAGAGACGTGGTGTCACACAGATATAAGGAATGCAGAACTGGAATTTGGGGAGTACAATGTCTACAGAAAGAATAGACAGGATAGGAAGGGAGGAGGGGTTATGCTATTAGTTAAGAAACACATAAAATCCAAGGAAGTGAAGCCAGTCGACATCGCTGGACAGTGCACTGTCGAGTCAGTTTGGTGTGACATAAGCACTGGGAGATCAAAATTGAGAGTAGGAGTGTGCTATAGGCCTAATGACTCTGATGAGTATAATAAGAAACTGTTCGGAGAAATAGAGTGGGCCAGTAAATCAGAGAGTCTTATAATGGGGGATTTTAATTTCCAGATATTGACTGGAATTTGGGGGCTGGTCACTCACACAGTAGCAAGGCTTTTGTGGATTTATTGGATGATTGTTTTCTACATTAGCATGTTCGGGAGGCAACTAGAGGGAGTAATGCTCTTGATTTGATTATCAGTAGTGATTTTTCATGCATTAAGAATCTGCAGATAAATGAACCACTAGGTGGCAGTGATCACAGTGTTCTGAAGTGGGAGTTACTCAAAGAGGTAACTACCATTAGGGGTAAAGGGAAGGGGTATTGCTTTCGTAAAGGCGACTACAATGGACTGAGACAGTATTTAAATTCTATACAGTGGGATCAACTGATGATATTGCCAACAGCAAATTCAAAATGGGAAGCATTCAAAGAACTTATCTTGGAAGCTACTAGGCTTTACATACCAACTAAGAAATATTGTTCAAGGTTTAGGCCTAAATGGATGTCAGATGAACTAATGAGGCATATGGCAGAGAAGAAAAATGCATGGGATACATACAAATTAACACGTGACACAGACGCCTATGGTAGATACAAGTTGATCTGTAACCAAGTTACAAAGGAGGTTAGGCAGGCGAAGGCAGATTACGAGAGATCCTTGGCAAGGGATGCGAAGAAAAACAGCAAAGAGTTCTTTACTTATGTAAACTCTAGAAGGAAGGGGATGAATCAGATTGGTCCACTTGATATCGATGGGTCAACTGTTGATGACCCTGCTCAGGTAGCTAACAAACTAAATGAATATTTTGCATCGACATTCACACATGAGGAGTTATTCAGGGAGGGGAATGCCAGAGGTGTATTCAACTCTAGCAGTAAGCTAGAGAATCTTGTAATAACTGAGAGCAAAGTGGAGGAGAAATTGTTGAAGATAAACACAAGAAAGGCACCTGGGGTGGATGGGATCTATCCAGTTATATTAAAGGAGGCAGCAAAGGAAGTAAGCAAACCCTTAGCCATAATTATGAGAGCTTCCCTAGACTCAGGGGTGGTACCCATGGACTGGAGATGTGCAAATGTGACCCCAATTCACAAAGGAGGATCAAAGGCTGACACAAGTAATTATAGACCTGTGAGTTTAACCTCTGTTCCCGGAAAATTAATGGAGGCACTGGTTAAAGAAGCACTGCAGGATCATCTAGACAAGACTTCAGTTATAGCTAGGACACAGCATGGTTTTGTTAAGGGGAAGTCTTGCCTGACCAATTTGATTGGATGCTATGATGCAGTCACAAAAGAACTGGATGCAGGGAATAACTTTGATATTATATACTTGGATCTTAGAAAGGCTTTTGATACTGTTGCACAGGGAAGACTGCTGCACAAATTGGAGCAGTGTGGCATTGGAGGCAAATTGCTGCTATGGATAAAGGGGTTGTTGAGGGGGAGAAGACAGAGAGTGGTAATCAATGGACACTGCTCATCGTGGATTAATGTTATTAGTGGAGTCCCTCAGGGTTCAGTATTGGGTCCTTTATTGTTTTCTGTATTTATAAATGATATTGATGATGGTATATCAGGCTTAATGTCCAAGTTTGCAGATGATACGAAGTTTGGCAGGGTTGTCAAGGACACTACTGACACTATGCTGCTGCAACAGGATTTGGAAAGGTTGAGCAGTTGGGCGTCGAGGTGGCAAATGAAGTTTAACATTGACAAATGTAAAGTACTACTACGTATGGGAAACAGCAACCCCAGAGCAACATATCAACTCTGTGGTACTACACTGACAGTGGTAGAGAATGAAAGGGACCTGGGGGTGGTTGTGCAGGCAGATATGAAGTTCTCTGAGCAGTGCAGACGGGCTGCAAGAGTAGCTCATGGTGTATTGTCAATGATATATAGGAATTTTTCTAGCAGGGATAAGGAGGTGATTATTCCCTTGTATAAGGCAATGGTCGGGCCACACCTAGAGTACTGTATACAGGCCTGGAGGCCTCATTTCAAGAAGGATGTAGAGCTGCTGGAACGAGTACAGAGAAGGGCAACAAGATTGGTGAATGGGACAAAGGGGTGCTCTTACGAAGAAAGGCTTAAGTTTTGCGAATTACAGTGTCTGGAAACTAAGCACCAGCGAGGTGATCTGATAGAGGTGTACAAAGCCTTGAATGGTTTGAGCATGCTCAATGCTGATGGGATTCTTCCTCTTGCTCAGAATAATCACCTGAGAGGGCATAAATTCAAATTGAGGAAAGACAGATGTAGGATAGATATGAGGGAAATTTGCCTTTAGCCAGCAGGTGGTTGGTAGGTGGAACAGACTTCCATCCCTTGTCGTGGAAGTTGATAGCCTAAATAAGTTTAAGGCTCAGCTGGACAGGTATTTCGAACGAACAGAGGGGTGAAGTGGAAGTGGTTATTTTTTATTTATTTATGTTACTTTTTTTTTTTTTTTTTTTTTTGGCTGATGCTGCATAAGCTTGCTTTCTTGCATCAAATGCCTCTACTAATGCTAATGCTAATCTCGTACCCAGAGGCCAGAAAACGCATCCAACCAAATATATAGCGGGAAGCCTTCGTACACCCAGAAAGTTTCTGGTAAAATTACCATTGGGACCCAAACTGATATGACTGTTCTCCCAAGGGACTCTTTTACTCCCATTGCCCGTTATTCTTTGAGTTCATTAAAGCCCACCCAAAAATTGCAGTCAGCTGCCACTCCAATATCGGTACCTCCCAGTGCTCCAGCATTAACAACAGCGAGCACTAAATTAACATCACAGAAAAGTGAACTGCCCATTTCAGGGCAAGAAATTATGGATGTCGAGATCAAGGAGGTACATGATGAGTCAATCTTGGAACTCTTTACGGAGGAAGAAATGGACACAGGACAGCGTCCATACTTCCCCAGGAAAGATAAATCCAAGACTGACAAAACTAAGCCCTCAGCACCTCGGGAGCCGCCTGATGGACCCACCAAGTCCAAATAATGGCTAAATTCCTACAGTGGAATTGTCGTGGATTCCGGCAAAATACTGATGACATCAAGGCACTCCTGCAAAAGTACAAACCAGCTTGCTTTTTCATACAGGAGACTTATTTAAAGGCAAATGATGACCCTGCCATGCATAACATTACCATCATTCGTAAGGATAGAATTGTGGATGGTCCAGCTCATGGAGGAGTCGCAATCCTCGTCGGCAACCAGATCCCATTTCAGCCTTTGCAGCTTACAACTAGCATTGAGGCTGTAGCAATTCGCCTTACAGTGGGGTTCTTATTAACTGTCTGCTCTGTTTATTTGCCACCTGGGATTGACATCCCCCAGAAAGACCTTGATGATCTTATCATGCAATTGCCTTCCCCTTGTTTAATTCTTGGGGATTTCAATGGACATAACACTCTGTGGGGTAGTGCTGACGTCAATGGAAGGGGACAAGTGATAGAGCATATGCTCGATGACAATGACCTCTCCCTCTTAAATGTGGGAACAAACACCTTCTTCCACATGCCTACCCGTACATTCTCTGCCATTGATCTTTCTATCTGCTCCCCTTTTCTCCTTCCTTTACTTACTTGGGAGGTAGAAGAAAACCCATATGGAAGTGATCACTTCCCTGTGATAACCACCCTAACTAGTGGTAGACCGTGTTTGCCATTTAGTTTACCGCGGTGGAAGATTGATCAGGCTGACTGGAATGCCTTTCAACATTTGGCAAACCTTGACATCGCTACAGTCAGTCAGGAGCCAATCAGTGATGCAGTCATGTATGTCACAGAAATGATTGTCCAAGCAGCTGCAATTGCAATCCCAAAATCATCCAGCCAGTTCACACTATTTCCCAAACCTTGGTGGAATTCCGAATGCACGGCAGCAAAAAAAGCACAAAACAAAGCCTGGGGGATATTCCGCCGATATCCCACGACTGAAAATTTAATATCATTTAAATGTGCACGTGCGAAAGCGCGTTATGTACGACGTCAGAGTCAAAGGAAATCTTGGATTTGTTTTACATCTTCCATAACTCAGGCAGCTAGCTCAAAAGTAGTCTGCGATAAGATCCGGAAAATGAAGGGAAAATATCCACCATGCCCTTCAGTGATCTTCGAGCACACAGATGTCCAATTGCAGATCAAACTGCAGTTGTAAATACTCTAGAGGAAACATTTGCAAAAATCTCTGCAATAACATCTTTTCCCACTGAGTTTTTGCCCCTGAAAAAGAAAAATGAGAAAAACCCACTGAACTTCTATTCAAAAGGGCTTGAATCGTATAACAAGCCCTTTTCACAGGAGGAGTTAAATGCAGCACTCTTTCTTATGCATGCAAGTGCTGTGGGGCCCGATGACATTCTCTACGAAATGTTAAAATACCTCTCACCACAATCTAAGGATCACTTTTTAATTTTGTTTAACAGAATTTTTCTTAATAAACAATTTCCGGTTTCCTGGCGGAAAGCAATCGTTCTTGCCTTCCCAAAACCAGAAAAGGATCCTAGAAATCCAAGTAACTACCGTCCTATTTCTCTGACAAGCTGTTTGTGCAAGATCCTGGAAAGAATGGTAAATTCTCGCCTTGTATAGTATTTAGAAACAGATGGTCTGCTTTCCAGAACACAGTGGACTTACAAAGAAATAGATCCACCCTTGATCATTTAGTCCGATTGGAAACGTCCATTCGTGATGCTTTTATTAAATCCGAGCATTTGGTAGCAGTTTTCTTTGATATTGAAAAAGCGTACGACACAGCCTGGCGATTTGGAATATTAAAAGGCCTCTATAACTTTGGTCTTAGAGGTAACCTTCCTCTTTTTATTAAAAACTTTCTTTCGAATCGCCAATTTCAAGTCCGTTTAGGATCCACACTCTCTCGAGTATTTTGTCAGGAGGAGGGAGTCCCACAAGGATCCGTCCTAAGTGTCACGTTTTTTGCAATCAAAATAAACTCCATCACAGAACGACTTCCTCCCACGGTGAAAAATGCCTTGTATGTTAACGATTTTACTATATTTTGTCATTCATGCAATATGAGGGTCATTGAAAGGCAACTGCAGAAAACCATTGATCACATTACAGCTTGCTCTTTGGCTAATGGGTTCAGATTTTCATTACAGAAAACTGTTTGTGTACACTTCTGTCGCAAACGTAATCTTCATCCTGACCCAGAATTAAGGCTTGGGCAAAACAACATCCCAGTTGTAGCAGAATCCAAATTCCTTGGACTTATTTTTGACAAGAAGCTGACATTTTTACAACATATTCGTCAGCTTAGGACAAGATGTGTTAAAGGGCTTAACATTCTTCGTGCCCTTTCGTCAACTTAATGGGGTGTAGATCGTTCTACCCTACTTTGTCTTTACCGAGCACTTGTCCGTTCCAAACTCGATTATGAGTCTCAGGTTTATGGTTCTGCTAGAGATAGTGCACTTCGGTGGTTAGATCCAATTCACCATCAGGCCATCCGGACAGCCACTGGAGCATTTCGCACATCTCCTATCCTAAGCCTTTACGTTGAAGCAAATGAACCATCTCTGTCTCTTCGACGTAAGCAGTTGTCCTTACAGTACGCCTTCAAATTAAAATCCCTGCCCGATCATCCCACGTGGGCATCAGTTTTTGAGCCACATTGGGAAAACCTCTACAACACCCGTCGGACTGCCAACAGACCTTTTGGTATTCCGATCCAAGGGCTATTAAATGAACTAAACATGACGGTAGACAACGTTGCCCAGTCACCAAGGCAACTCCTTCCACCCTGGTATGCATATCTGCCAATTTGTGACTTCTCCCTTAAGATCACGGAGAAGGCTAATACACCGCTGGCCGTCTATCAACAACTCTTCGCATCACATAGGGAGCAGTACTCTGACTTTCTGCCAGTCTGTACAGATGGCTCAAAGTCAGAATCTTATGTGGGATCTGCTGTAGTATTTCCTCACAAGACATTATCATTCAAGATCCCACAAGAAGCTAGCATTTATACTGCAGAGTTGCATGCAATTGAAATAGCCCTTGTGTTCATTATAAATATCGATTACCAAAGGTACATGATTTACTGTGATTCATTGAGTGTGTTACAGACTCTAGTATCGATGAGGTACAACTCTCATCCAGTCCTGTCCCGGATCCGGCAGATGCTTTGTTCTGCCTTTGAATCAGAATTTGACATTCGCTTCTGCTGGATCCCAAGCCACATTGGGATCCGGGGAAATTATTTAGCTGATGCTGCTGCTAAATCAGCCATTTCCCTGGATAGTCATTGCCTGTCAGTCCCCTATACAGACTACAGGCAAATAATACGATCTAAATTATATATCCAATGGCAAGACTCTTGGCACGGACAGACCACAAATAAACTATACCATATTAAGCCTGTAATCATGCAATGGCAGTCCAGTCTACGCAGCGTCCGAAAAGAGGAAGTTGTTCTTGCTCGGCTCCGCATAGGTCATAGCCATCTAACACACTCCTTTTTGCTGAGGGCGGATGGCCCACCTATGTGTGAGACGTGTAACGTTATTTTAACTGTTTCTCACATTTTTATCGAATGCCCTGTCTTTAGACAATCTTTTTCTAGAACTTTTAATAATCTGGCTGAACCATTTACACTCAGTAAGATTTTAGGTGACAGAGACAACATGTCTGACGTTTTTAATTTTTTACACTCGATCAATTTATACACAAAGATTTAAGTTTATATTTTATACCTTTTATATAACCATAGTATCATATTTACTTGTTTGACATGGTAGCCTGTTTTAAGGCTGACCAATATTTTTGTATTAGTTTTATTTTTGATTTGGCGCATTATGGCCACAGCTGCCAATGCGCCATTAAAAACCAAACCAAACCAAACTACCACTGTCAGTGTAGTACCACAGAGTTGATATATTGCTCTCGGGTTACTGTTTCCCATATGTAGTACTTTACATTTGTCAATGTTAAACTTCATTTGCCACCTCTCAGCCCATCTGCTCAACCTTTCCAGATCCTGTTGCAGCAGCATAGTGTCAGTAGTGTCCTTGACAACCCTGCCAACCTTCGTATCGTCTGCCAACTTGGACATTAAGCTTGATATACCATCATCAATATCATTTATAAATACAGAAAACAACAATGGACCCAACACTGAACCCTGAGGGACTCCACTAATAATATTAGTCCATGATGAGCAGTATCCATTGATTACTGCTCTCTGTCTTCTCCCACTCAACCATCCCCTTATCCATAGCAGCAATTTGCCTCCAATGCCACACTGCCCCAATTTGTGCAGCAGCCTTCCATGTGCAACAGTATCAAAAGCCTTTCTAAGATTCAAATATATAATATCAAAGTTATTCCCTGCATCCAGTTCTTTTGTGATTGCATCATAGTATCCAATCAAATTGGTCAGGCAAGACTTTCCCTTAACAAAACCATGCTGTGTCCGAGCTATAACTGAAGTCTTGTCTAGATGATCCTGCAGTGCTTCTTTAACCAGTGCCTCCATTAATTTTCCTGGAACAGAAGTTAAACTCACAGGTCTATAATTACTTGGGTCAGCCTTTGATCCTCCTTTGTGAATTGGGGTCACATTTGCACATCTCCAATCTATGGGTATCTCCCCTGAGTCCAAAGAAGCTCTCATAATTATGGCTAAGGGTTTGCTTACTTCCTTTGCTGCCTCCTTTAATATAACTGGATAGATCCCATCCACCCCGGGTGCCTTTGTTATCCTCAACAATTTCTACTTCATTTTCCTCTCAGTTATTACAAAATTATCTAGCTTACTGCCAGAGTTTACTTCACCTCTGGCAATTACAAAATTAAATGTTATAACTCCTCACATGTGAATGTAGATGCAAAATACTCGTTTAGTTTGTTAGCCACTTGAGCAGGATCATCAACAGTTGAACCATCAATATCCAGTGGACCAATCTGATTCATCCCTTTCCTTCTAGAGTTTACATAGGTAAAGAACTCTTTTCTGTTTTCCTTTGCATACTTTGCCAAGGATTTCTCATAGTCTGCCTTTGCCTGCCTAATCTCCTTTGTGACTTGGTTACAGACTAGCTTATATCTGTCATAGGCTTCCATATCACCCATTAATTTATATGTATCCCATGCATTTTTCTTCTCTGCTGTATGTCTCATTAGTTCATCTGACATCCATTTAGGCCTAAACATTGAACAATATTTCTTAGTTGGTATGTAAAGCCTAGTAGCTTCCAAGATAAGTTCTTTGAATGCTTCCCATTTTGAATTTGCTGTTGGTAACATCGTCAGTTGGTCCTAATGCATAGAATTTAAATACTGTCTCAGACCATCGTAGTTGCCTTTACGAAAGCAAAAACCCTTACCTTTACTCCTGATGGTAGTTACTTCTTTGAGTAAATCCCACTTCAGCACACTGTGATCACTGCCACCTAGTGGTTCCTTTATCTGCAAATTCTTAATGCATGAAGAATCACTAGTGATAGTCAGATCAAGAATATTACCTCTCTAGTTGCCCCCCGAACATGCTTATGTAGAAAACAATCATCCAATAAATCCACAAAAGCCTTGCTAGTGTGTTAGTGACCAACCCACAAATTTCAGTCAATATCTGGGAAATTAAAATCTCCCCATTATAAGACTCTGATTTAATGGCCCACTCTATTTCCCTGTACAGTTTCTTATTATACTCATCAGAGTCATTAGGCCTATAGCACACTCCTACTCTCAATTTTGATCTCCCAATGCTTATGTCACACCAAACTGACTCGACACTGCACTGTCCAACTATGTCGACTGGCTTCACTTCCTTGGATTTTATGTGTTTCTTAACTAATAGCATAACCCCTCCTCCCTTCCTATCCTGTCTATCCTTTATGTACATATTGTACTCCCCAAATTCCAGTTCTGCATTCTTTATATCTGTGTTACACCATGTCTGTGATATCCCAACAATATCCGCCTTTGATGCTTGGAGCAATACTTCAAATTCATCAAATTTATTTACCAAACTCCTAGCATTGGTGTACATGCAAGTATTCATGCACCTGTTCCTATTCTTAGCTTCCCTAACACAACCCGTGTGTTTACTTGTACCGTAATGACTTCCAGCAGTCTGAAATATCCTGCATCTTGTTTTCCAGGCTTCTGCTCATTCCAATAGAAGTAGTACAAGAATCACTTTCACCTCTGCCAGTGGCTACTGTTAATCTATTAGTCCTTGTATCCCCCCAAGCTAGCAGTTTTCTGACCCACCTAACACTGCCTCGATAGCATCAGCAAATATTCTTGCACCCTTTCAATTTAAGTGTATCCCATCCCTGTAGAAGCAGTCTCTCCTGTTAACAAGTACAGACCAGGCTGAAAAAAATTCTACCCCTTGAGCCTTGCACAATCTTTCCAGGGCCGAATTGATCGACAAGGCTCTCATCATATACTCCCTCCTGTCATGTCTGGGCAGAATTGCAGACACTTTCAAATTCAACCCTAATTCACTGCTTTTTTTCAACAGTGACCTGTACTTGTTAAGTAATTCCGCCCATCTCCTCCTCTTAATATCATTAGTGCCAATGTGTACAACAATATCACCTTTTGTGCCTTAAAATTGGTAAAGACTCAGTACTCTGCAGTAACTTATACCTGTCTAAACAGATGAAATACATATTTGATAGACTCAGTTTAAAACAAAAATGCAACCTACCAACTAGATATAGACTAGTGGATTTAACGTTTAACAGTTTTGACCTAACTGTCATACACTCCTGATTTCCTTTTTTCTGATCATCAAGCACTGCAAGTACAATTTAATCTTCACGCAACAATATCAAACAGATCAAGCTACGAATACGTATATAATTTTAAGAAAGCACCATAGGACAACATAAGAAAAAAATTATGATGATAGACTGGTAAACTTATTTCAATTTACAAGGTTTCTTGGAATATTTCTATGATCATATTCACTACATTATTAAAAGCACTGTTCCCATCAAATCAGTCACTAAACATTCAATTAAATATCCAGTGTGGTTCAATAAAGACTTAATATTATTAATTAAAAAAAAAGAAAAAAACATATGATAAATATAAAAGCTCAAATAACTCATCCTTCTATTTAGCTTATTCCATCCTTAAAAAAACAGGCAAAACACAAAATTAAGATTGTTTACAAATAGGGACACAAAAGATATGTGTCCCTTTTGTAAATATTGGCAACAGGTTAAAAAAAAGGTAAACCATCCAGATTTTGATAATATAAGCATTGAGAAATTTAATAAGCACTACTCTAAACTCTGTGCTTATGATCAGAATCAAAACATAAACTATACTTCATTAGACCTCTTAATGACTTACTTTCCAGCTTTGAAATTGATCATAATACTTTACAAGATGTAACGAACAGTTTCTCTCTAAATTATTCTCAGATTCTAGATGGAATTCCAAATGGCCTTCTGGAAACATTGCTTTGTGGTACTCAATCAGCAATTTTTGCATCTATTAAAAGTTATCTTTAATCATGGAATATTCCCATCCAAATTAAAAATGACAACTATCACTTCTCTTTTAAAGGAAGCGAAAGATTTTGTCCCATCTTTTAGATCTATTTAGAAAGCAAGTCCTCTTTGTAAGATCATTGAAAATATAATATAAATACAGATAAGAAAATTCATAACGAACAAAATTGGATCTGTCTGGCATGGCTTCCTTAATGGGAGATCCACTGTAACTAATCTTTTTTCTCTGAAATTGACATAAATAATCTAGTTGATAGAAATTATCAGATGGTTATTATATATTTGGATCTTAAGAAAGCCTTTGGCACCATCCCTCATGCTATAATTTGTTCCAAGCTAAATTACACGGGGGGTGGTAGGCAAGGCATATCTTCTAATGAAAAACCTTTTTACTAATAGACAAAATACAGTTATTTGGGGATATATATACTTTCTTCTTTCCTATTTAAAGGAGTGTGCCACAGGGTTCTCTTCTGGGTCTTCTATTATTTGGCATTTTTAAACAAAAAATTTTTTTTTTGTATGTTCCAAGGAATCTAATTTTAAATTATTCACCAATGCTGATGATTTGAAAATCTACAAAGAGATTTGTTCTATTCATGATTGTATTATACTGGAATAGGGACTGAAAAACATTTACTCTTGAATCAGGCATAATGGTTTTTCTATTAATTTTGAAAAATGATGTTCATATCTATTTCAAAAAAAATATACATGTTTTTAACTATGGACAATCATATAATAGAGAAAGTTAAAGAAATCAGGGATGTGGGGATTATTTTCTAAAATAGTAATTTTAACAGACATATTGACAAAATTACTGTCAGAGCTTCTGAAACAGTCTTTTATATTTCAAAAATATCCAACTAATAAAAATAGCCTATACTATGACAGTTAATTCAGTTCTGGAATATGCCTCCCAGGTTTAGATCCCAGTACTAAATATTTATTTAGCCAGTTGGAGCAGTTTCAGAGGTCCATTATCAAGTTTCTTATATATAAATTTAAATTGGAAATATGTAATGAAATTCCTATGATGAGTGGTATAAATTTTTGGCTTATCTCTTCAATATCAAAGGAGAACTGTTGCAAATTGGAAGTTTATACAATTATTAATCTCCAGTAAATTGGATTCTCCTGATCTGTTATCCTGGTCAATATAGGGTGTCCATCTAGACCACTAAGACATCATAAATCTTATTTTCTTCATAAATTCAAAGATAACTATTAAAAATTTGACTTTTTCAGTAGAATATTAAATATATTTAAACTCTTTTAATATTGATGTTTCCTGTATAAGAATCAATATAAAAAAAATAAGTTATCAATTGGTACAATTATGAAGAGCATAACGATTCATAAGTGATGTCAATTGTTAAGTGAAAAAAATAATAAAATTAAAAAAATAATAATAAAAAATGAAATAATAAAATAATTAAAAATTGAAACTTTGGATATGAAGATTCATCCCACTCAGTTGATTTATGGTATCTTCTACTACCCCTTTTTCTTTTACTTTTCAAATGTAATTGATTTCACTACTACACTTATGTTATTTTTATTACATTATTAATTTTAATATATTTAATTTGATTCCATATGCATAGCATTTAATGTTTACAACCTATATAGGGTAATCATGAAGACCACTAAACCATAAAAAATTTTATATTCTTCACAATATTAGAACTAGTTAAATTTTGATTTTTTTATTCCTTATAACTTTAAATATCCACCCAGGGGCTCACATCTGGTGAGTATGGTCATGGCATATCCAGGGTCCTGAGCTGGATATCATCATTCTTCTCTTTCTTGGTGATTCCCATCTACTTCTCTCTCTCTCTCTCTCTTTCAGGACAGTAACTCGGAAATTTTTTTTTGACTGGTGCAGCATAAGCCTCAGGCTTCCTTGCACTATGTGGCTAGTAATAATAATAATATTTTAGCACTTCTAATACTGATGTTACTTATTAAATAACCAATATAATAATAAAAAAAAAAAAAAAAGCTCGTACACTTGTGTAGAACATGAGAAGGTACTGGTAATATTTACTGTTAAATGGATTTAAAAAAAGTGGAAACTTGGATATTGAAAATTATACCTAGTCAGTGGCATTGTTTTTTCACTTCTGATTTCCTTACTTTTCTTGTTTCTTTTTTTTATCTCATAGATGTACTAGATCCAATATATAATCTGTATTTCTTTATTTTATTTGTGTTATTTTTTATTACTTATTAATATTCACATGATGTGGGATTTACTTAAAGATTTAACTACCATCAGGGGTAAAGGGAAGGGCTTTTGTTTTGTAAAGGTGACTACAGTGGTCTCAAAGATTTTTTAAATTCTATACAGTTGGACCAAGTGATGATGTTACCAACAGAAAATTCTAAATGGGAAGCATTCAAGAAATTAACCTTGGAAGCTACTAGGCTTTTCATGCCAACTAAGAAATACTGTTCTAGGTTTAGGCCAAAATGGATGTCAGATGAACTAATGAGACTCGTGGCAGAGAAGAAAATTGCATGGGATGCATATGCATATTAGGTGACACAGAAGCCATTGGTAGATATAACCTATTCTGTAATCAAGTAACAAAAGAGGTTAGGCAAGCAAAAGCAGAGTACGGGAAAACTTTGGCAAAGGATGCAAAGAAAAACAGCAAAGACTTCTTTACTTATATAAACTCTAAAAGGAAGGGGGAAGAATCAACTTGGTCAACTTGATATCGATGGTTTGACTGTAGCTGATCCTGCTTAGATAGCTGCCAAACTGAATGAGTATTTTGCATTCACACATATACATTCACACGAGGAGTTATTCAGGGAGGGGAAAGTCAGAAGTTTATAAAACTCTAACAGGAAGTTAAATGATTTTTTAATAACTGAGAGTAAAGTGGAGAAGAAATTGTTGAATTGAAACATAAGAAAGGCACCTGGGGTGGATGGGATCTATCCAATTATATTAAACGAGCCGGCAAAGGAAGTAAGCAAACCCTTAGCCATAATTATGAGAGCATCATTAGACTCAGGGGAGGTCCCCCATGGACTGGAGATGTGGAAATCTGTCTCTAATTCACAAAGTAAGATCAATGGCTGACATGAGTAATTATAGACCTGTTAGTTTAACTTTTGTTCCGAGGAAAATAATAGAATCACTGGTTAAAGAAGCATTGCAGGATCATCTAGACCAGACTGCAGTAATAATTCAGACACAGTATTGGTTTGTTAAGGGGAAGTCATGTCTGACTAATTTTATTGGATACCAAGGAACTGGAGCAAAAAATAATTTTGATATCATATACTTGGATTTCAGAAAATCTTTTGATACTGTTGCACATAGAACACTACTATACAAATTGGAGCAGTATGGCATTAAGGGCAAGTTGCTACAATGGATAAAAGGATGGTTGAGTGGGAGAAGACAGAGTGGTAATAATGGACAGCGCTCTTCGTGGACTAATGTTATTAGTGGCGTCCTGCAGGGTTTGGTGTTGGGCCTGTTGTTGTTTTGTATATTTGTCAATGATATTGATGAAGGTATATGAAGCTTAATGTGGAAGTTTGCAGATGATACAAAGGTTGACATTGTTGTTAATGGCAGTTTGCTACTGCAACAGGATCTAAAAAAGTTGGGCAGATGGGCTGAGAAGTGGCAACTGAAGTTTAACATTGTTGTAACAGAAAGACACCTTGTGGGTAATTGTGCAGTCAGATATGAAGTTTTCTGAGCAGTGCACACAGGTTCCAGAGAAGGTCATGGGATCTTGTCAATGATATATAGGAATTTTGGTAGCAGGGAAAAGGAGGCGATTATCCCCTTGTATAAGGCAGTGGTCAGGCCACACTTTGAGTACTCTATACAGGTCTGGAAGCCTCATTTTAGGAAGGATGTAGAGTTGCTAGAATGAGTACAGAGAAGGGCAGCAAGACTGGTGAGGGGGAACAAAGGGGTGCTCTTATGAAGAAAGGCTGAAGTTCTGCAAATTGCAGCATCTGCAGACTAGGCACCTGCTATGTGATCTGATAAGGCCTTGAATGGATTGAGCAGACTCAATGCTAATGAGATTCTTCCTTCTGTTCAGATTACAAAGCTGAGGGGGCATAAACTGAAATTGAGGAAAGACGGTTGTCGAATAGATGTGTGGAAATTTGCCTTTAACCAGTGGGTAGTTGATTGCTGGAAAACACTTACATCTGTTGTTGTGGAAGTTGATACCTTAAATAAATTCAACGAAGAAGTGGAAAAATTTTGGAGCGAATGGATAGGTGAAATAGGAAGGTTTTTTTTTTGGCCGATGCTGTATAAACTTGCTTTCTTGTATCATATGCCTCTACTGATGATAATATGCTTATTTTTATTTTATGTAAGCAATTTGCTGTTTTTGGAAATTAATAATAAAAAATAAGTAAAAAATAAATTAAATATATTTTTTTATTTATTCATGCTTGTTTCAGGACCCTACAACAGAAGATGGAGGCAACTATAGGTGTAATGCTGTAAATGAACTGGGAGAAAGCAATGCTAACATTGCTCTCAATTTCCAAGGTAAGCTCCAAAGATTACTTTTTTCTAAAAATAATCGTTATGCTTTTTTATTATGATTTCAGAATTTATCTTTTAATCACATAAAAGTTGAAAAAAATAACTGAAAGTTGTTAAAAGAACACAGTAAAATATTTAGCATTATATTGGGTTAGAATATTTTTATTCGTAAAAATATTCTAACAGATTAATTTCCAAATGCATCAGTACTTTGACGAATTTAATTACTCTTCCTGTGCCATAGCTTCAGGCGAACAAAGCTTTTTTTGAAATTGAATAAAGTAAAAAAATTAAAAGTGGGATAAAACACTGCAAAGATTTGCATTTAAAATTGACTAATAAAAATTAAAATAAAGTGATATTCACTGAGTAACCCTCTTTGATGAACTGAAAATTTTGCAGTATTTCATATAACAAGATATGAGTGCAAGTGAAGCTTTCATTTTTATTTGTGAAAATATTCTAACAGATTAATTTCCAAATGCATCAGTACTTTGATGAATTTAATTACTGTTCCTGTGTCATAGCTTCAGGAGAACAAAGCTTTTTTTGAAATTGAAAATTATAAAAACAATTTAGGATCACCATGGCTCAAGAATGTAAAATCTGGCAGTCATATCAGCAGAAAATGATATTATGTATAGCATTGGATATTCATGATTTAATTAAAGCCTTTGTGGTTTTAATTAAACCATGAATTAACTCTTTAAATCATTAAATCTTTACCTTTCTGGCTATTGAAGGCTAGGAAAGTAAAGCTGTGATTACTTTGTGATTTTGTTTATTTATATAGATTTTAGTTATAAGAATAATATGATTGATAACACAAGTCACCAAGTACAGTAAACCCCCTCTATTCGTGGGGGTTACGTTCCTGAGAAATGCCGCTAATACCGAAAACACGAATACTGAGTTATGGCTCCCATAGTAATAAAGGGGTTCCGTTCCAAAGTATGAAATATATAAGAAAAACTAGTCTAAAATTTTGTCTATGTATGTATTATGTGTACCTTCATAAATGACTATGTACATAGACAGTACATAGTGAAATGCAAGCATATGTCATCGAAATGAAAATAAGAAACAATTTAATATTAAATGTAATATTTATTAGAAATTTCAAATAAATCTTTCAAACCAGCGCCTTTGCTAGCTAAAAAACTTATCTCGCCAGTGCTATCACCAGTTTCACTAAAGTGTTGATAAAGGAGTTTTGCCTTTTCACGAATGATGAGTGAACTTAACGGAATTTTATTTTGAGTTCGGTCTTCTATCCACAGATTTAAAGCTTTTTCCGTTTTTTCTAATTTAACATCACGAGTTACAGAGCAAATTTTTGAAGCAATTTGCGTGTTTTCACAGACACTACGGCGGATTTTTCTTCTGATTTCTTGATTGATCGTACCGTTGACTCATTGATTTTATAATGTTTTGCCACTGAGGAGACACTTTCACCATTAAAAATTTTATCTAATAACTCAATTTTATTCGCTAATGTCATCACCTTCTTTGATCTTTTCACATTTCCCTTGTTATTCGTAGCCGTATTTTTGTACGGGTTAGAAAGAACTTGTCCACAATAAAGTCACTTTCTTCCATTAACACATTTCAAAAAGTCTGTTTTACACTGCAAAACGGTAGATTTATCACTTTTGTAAGCATATCAATTTATAAATTGATAAATTTATTCAATTTATAAACATATAAATTAAAAGCAAACGACAAAACCTTCCATGACAAGCGCATAACACATACTGAACAAGGATTAGCAAGAAACATCCACGCTCGCGATTTTGTCACTCCTCTCCCCCCACCCACTGAGCGCTGTTTTGATCGGGAAAGATAATTTTAGCCACGCCCATGTTTTTTTATGGCGGAAAATGTTCACGGCGCTTTAAAATTCACATTTTTTTAGGTTTCATTTTATATTAAATCAGCGACCACAAATACGCGAAATCACAAATAGCGGGGGTTTGCTGTATTTCTCATTGGGTTAAAAAAACGTGGATGTGATAGATCTTTGCACATCATTCCAAATTTGTTTTCAGTTTTTCTCTAGCATATCTAATTTTTGTGATGAGATTGTTTATATAACTTATACATCATTCGGCTACCCTACATAATATTATTTATTTATAATTATTGTTTATATATTCGTATTTGTATAATTGTTTATATATATTTATATATCTATATCCTTGTTATTTCATAATTTAATTTATGATTTATGATTTTTAATCATAATTTATGATTAAAAATCATTTCAGATGAGATCAATTGAATTACTGAAACACACATTCATTGTCGTAGCTTGAAAGTGTAAAAATTACCTGAACCAATTCTTCTGTGTGTGCCGTTATTTCTTAAATAAATCACAATGCCATATAATCATGACAGATTTCAGAAAATTTACTCGTAGTCCTCTAGGTGAGTGGAATAAGGTATGTGCACAAATGTTATTGTATCACTATTTTGAATGGATTATGTGATTGGCTGAACAAAAGGAAAAAGTCTATTCCATTTGTCATCACTGATATGGAGGAAACCAAAAGTCCATGATGTTGATAGCTACTTTTTCAATGCAAATGTAACTGGATTCTGAGCAAAAGATAAACACAAAATGGTTAATCCAAACCTGGATTAAGTGATGAATTTAATTATTCTTCCTGTGTAAGTGATGAGAACTAATGATGACAGTATGCTAATTCCAGTACCTTCACAGCATGAAGTAGGTTTCTTACAAGATGAAATGGAATGTGATTGGCAAAGACCTGAAAACTTCAGCCAATCTTGAGTATGGGCCTGTTGGAGAGACATTACTGGAGCTGTTTACTGAAGATGAGTTCAGTGATCTAAATATAACTGTAACCCCTATAAAAATAAAGCTAAACTGCTTGCCTTGAGACTAAAAACAGAAGCATTAGCATCAGTAGAGGCATATGATGCAAGAAAGCAAGCTTACATAGCATCAACCAAAAAAAAAAAAAAACCTTTCCGTTTCATCCATCCGGTTACTCCAAAGGTTTGTCTGCTTCTGCTTTGAATTTATTTAAGCTGTTAACCACCACAAAATACAGATGGAAGTTTGTTCCAGCAATCAACAACCCACTGGCTAAAGGCAAATTTCCACATATCTATTCTAAAACTGGCTTTCCTCAATTTGGATTTATGCTCCCTCTCAATCATATCACCTCACAGGTGCCTAAAATCCAGACACAGGCAGATATTGTTGAGATATCAGAGATATGGTGTCACACAGATATAAGCAGTGCAGAATTGGAATTTGGAGAGTATGTGTACAGAAAGGATAGAGAGAGTACGAAGGGAGGAGGAGTTATGCTGTTAGTTAAGAAACACATAAAATCTAAGGAAGTTTATTCAGTTGACATGGGTGAACAGGGCAATGTTGAGTCAGCTTGGTGTGACATAAACACTGGGAAAGAGAAAATGAGAGTAGGAGTGTGTTATAGGCCTAATGGCTCTAATGAGTACAACAAACAATTGTGCAGAGAAATAGTGGGCCAGTAAATCGGAATGTATTGTAATGAGAGATTTTAACTTTCTGGATATTCATTGGAACTTGTGGGTTGCTCACTCGCAAGCTAGCAAGACTTTGTGGATTTATTGGAGGAATATTTCCTACAACAACATGTTCAAGGGACAACCAGAGGGAGCAAATACTCTTGATCTGATTATCAGCAGTGATTATTAATGCATTAAGTATATGCAGATAAAGGAACCACTAAGTGACAGTGATCACAGTGTAATGATGTGGGATTTACTTAAAGATGTAACTACCTCAAGGGTAACGGGAAGGGTTTTTGTTTTTGTAAAGGTGACTACAGAAGTCTCAGACAGTTTTTAAATTCTATACACTGGGATTAACTGATGATGTTAAAAACAGCGAATTCTAAATGAGAAGCCTTAAAGGAATTAATTTTGGACGCTACAAGGCTTTTCATACCAACTAAGAAATACTGTTCAAGATTTAGACCTAAATGGATGTCAGATGACTAATAAGGCTCACGACAAAGAAGAAAAATGCATGGGATGCGTATAAATTATCAGGTTACACAGAAGCCTATGGCAGATATAAGGTAGTCTGTAATCAAGTCACAAAGGAGGTTAGGCAAGTGAAGGGTAATTATGAGAAATCCTTAGCAAAGGATGCAAAGAAAAACAACAAAGACATCTTTGTTGTTCTGATTCAACAGACTTCTTTGTTGAATCAGATTGGTCCACTTCATGTTGGTAGGTCAATTGTTGATGATCCTGCTCAGATAGCTGACAGACTGAATGAGTATTATGCATCTACATTCACACATGAGAAATTCTCTAAGGAAGGGGAGAACAGAAGTTTACTAAACTGTAACGGGGAGTTAAATGATTTTGTAATAATGGAGAGCAAAGTGGAGGAGATATTAGCATTAGTATTAGTAGAGGCATTTGATGCAAGAAAGCAAGCAACAGGCAGCATCAGCCAAAAAAAAAAAAAAAAACCCACTTCCACTTCACCCCTCTGTTCATTCGAAATACCTGTCCAGCTGAGTCTTAAACTTATTTAGGCTATCAACTTCCACGACTAGGCATGGAAGTCTGTTCCACCAACCAACCACCCGCTGGCTAAAGGCAAATTTCCGCACGTCTGTCCTACATCTGTCTTTCCTCAATTTGAATTTATGCCCTCTGAGGTGATTATTCTGAGCAAGAGGAAGAATCCCATCAGCATTGAGCATGCTCAAACCATTCAAGGCTTTAAAGCTTTATACACCTCTATCAGATCACCTCGCTGGTGCCTAGTCTCCAGACACTGTAATTTGCAAAACTTAAGCCTTTCTTCGTAAGAGCACCCCTTTGTTCCATTCACTAATCTTGTTGCCCTTCTCTGTACTCTTTCCAGCATCTCTACATCCATTTTGAAATGAGGCCTCCAGACCTGTATACAGTACTCTAGGCATGGCTTGACCATTGCCTTATACAAGGGAATAATCACCTCCTTATCCCTGCTAGAAAAATTCCTATATATCATTGACAATACACCATGAGCTACTCTTGCAGCCCATCTGCACTGCTCAGAGAACTTCATATCTGCCTGCACAACCACCCCCAGGTCCCTTTCATTCTCTACCACTGTCAGTGTAGTACCACAGAGTTTATACATTGCTGTGGGGTTGCTGTTTCCCATATGTAGTACTTTGCATTTTTCAATGGTAAACTTCATTTGCCACCTCTCAGCCCATCTGCTCAACCTTTCCAGATCCTGTTGCAGCAGCATAGTCTCAGTAGTGGCCTTGGCAACCCTGCCAACCTTCGTATCGTCTGCAAACTTGGACAGTAAGCTTGATATACCATCATCAGTATCATTTATAAATACAGAAAACAATAATGGACCCAACACTGAACCCTGAGGGACTCCACTAACAACATTAGTCCACGATGGGCAGTGTCCATTGATTACCACTCTCTGTCTTCTCCCCCTCAACCACCCATTTATCCATAGCAGTAATTTGCCTCCAATGCCACACTGCTCCAATTTGTGCAGCAGTCTTCCATGTGCAACAGTATCAAAAGCCTTTGTAAGATCCAAGTATATAATATCAAAGTTATTCCCTGCATCCAGTTCTTTTGTGACTGCATCATAGTATCCAATCAAATTAGTCAGGCAAGACTTCCCCTTAACAAAACCATGCTGTTTCCGAGCTATATAGCTATATATTTTGCATCGACATTCACACATGAGGAGTTATTCAGCGAGGGGAATGCTGGAGGTGTATTCAACTCTGGCAGTAAGCTAGAGAATCTTGTAATAACTGAGAGTAAAATGGAGGAGAAATTGTTGAAGATAAATACAAGAAAGGCACCTGGGGTGGATGGGATCTATCCAGTTATATTAAAGGAGGCAGCAAAGGAAGTAAGCAAACCCTTAGCCATAATTATGAGAGCTTCCTTGGACTCAGGGAGGTACCCACAGACTGGAGATGTGCAAATGTCACCCCAAATCACAAAGGAGGATCAAAGGGCGACACAAGTAATTATAGAACTGTTAGTTTAACTTCTGTTCCTGGAAAATTAATGGAGGCACTGGTAAAAGAAGCACTGCAGGATCATCTAGACAAGACTTCAGTTATAGCTCAGACACAGCATGGTTTTGTTAAGGGGAAGTCTTGCCTGACCAATTTGATTGGATACTATGATGAAGTCACAAAGGAACTGGATGCAGGGAATAACTTTGATATTAAATACTTGGATCTTAGAAAGGCTTTTGATACTGTTGCACATGGAAGACTGCTGCACAAATTGGAGCAATGTGGCATTGGAGGCAAATTGCTGCTATGGATAAAGGGGTGGTTGAGGGGGAGAAGACAGAGAGTGGTAATCAATGGACACTGCTCATCGTGGACTAATGTTATTAGTGGAGTCCGTCAGGGTTCAGTATTGGGTCCATTATTGTTTTCTGTATTTATAAACGATATTGATGATGGTATATGAAGCTTAATGTCCAAGTTGGCAGACGATACGAAGGTTGGCAGGGTTGTCAAGGACACTACTGACACTATGCTACTGCAACAGGATCTGGAAAGGTTGAGCAGATGGGCTGAGAGGTGGCAAATGAAGTTTAACATTGACAAATGTAAAGTACTACATATGGGAAACAGCAACCCCAGAGCAACGTATCAACTCTGTGGTACTACACTGACAGTGGTAGAGAATGAATGGGACCTGGGGGTGGTTGTGCAGGCAGATATGAAGTTTTCTGAGCAGTGCAGATGGGGTGCAAGAGTAGCTCATGGTGTATTGTCAATGATATATAGGAATTTTTCTAGCAGGGATAAGGAGGTGATTATTCTCTTGTATAAGGCAATGGTCAGACCGCACCTAGAGTACTGTATACAGGTCTGGAGGCCTCATTTCAAGAAGGATGTAGAGATGCTGGAACAAGTACAGAGAAGGGCAACAAGATTAGTGAATGGAACAAAGGGGTGCTGTTATGAAGAAAGGCTTAAGTTTTGCAAATTACAGTGTCTGGAGACTAGGCACCGGTGAGGTGATCTGATAGAGCATTAGCATTAGTAGAGGCATATGATGTATAAAGGTGTATAAAGCCTTGAATGGTTTGAGCATGCTCAATGCTGATGGGATTCTTCCTCTTGCTCAGAATAATCATCTGAGAGGGCATAAATTCAAATTGAGAAAAGACAGATGTAGGATAGACATGAGGAAATTTGCCTTTAGCCAGCGGGTGGTCGGTTGGTGGAATAGACTTCCATCCCTTGTCGTGGAAGTTGATAGCCTAAATAAGTTTAAGGCTCAGCTGGACAGGTATTTCGAACGAACAGAGGGGTGAAGTGGAAGTGGTTATTTTTTATTTATTTATTTTTTTATTTTATTTTATTTTTTTTTTTGGGCTGATGCTGCATAAGCTGCTTTCTTGCATCAAATGCCTCTACTAATGCTATAACTGAAGTCTTGTCTAGATGATCCTGCAGTGCTTCTTTAACCAGTGCCTCCATTAATTTTCCTGGAACAGAAGTTAAACTCACAGGTCTATAATTACTTGTGTCAGCCTTTGATCCTTCTTTGTGAATTGGGGTCACATTTGCACATCTCCAGTCTGTGGGTACCTTCCCTGAGTCCAAGGAAGCTCTGTTGTTGTTGAAGTTAAACATAAAAAAGGTACATGGGGCAGACAGAATCTATCCAGTTATATTGAAGGAGGCAGCAAGGGAAGGAAGCAAACCCTTAGCTATAATTATGATAACATCCTTAGATTCAGGGGAGGTCCCCATGGACTGGAGATGTGCAAATGTATCCC
The DNA here is from genome assembly GCF_048544385.1 of Mastigoproctus giganteus. Taxonomy (NCBI): domain Eukaryota; kingdom Metazoa; phylum Arthropoda; class Arachnida; order Uropygi; family Thelyphonidae; genus Mastigoproctus; species Mastigoproctus giganteus. The sequence continues at coordinate 150,586,622 of NC_143578.1, read as the reverse complement.
CAATTCACAAAGATCTGACACAAATAATTATAGATATAGACCTGCTAGTTTAACTTCTGCTCCAGGGAAAATAATAAAGAAGTGATGCACGATCACCTTGACAAGACTGTAGTAATAGTTCAGACACAGCATAGGTTTGTTAAAGGAAAGTCTTGTCTGACCAATTTGATTGGATACAATGAAGTGATCACAAAGGAATTTTCATATCATATACTTGGATCTTAGGAATGCTTGATACTGTTTCAAATGGAAGACTTCTGTACAAATTATTATTGTTGTTCTAATATTATTTCTCCCTGATTGGGGGATTCCACTCTGTGATGGGTATTGCTACCAAGTACACAAGGTGGTTGTAATGTCTGGTGTTACTGTTGGGTGAGGAAATCTCTGACTATCCTACAGGTGTTCAGGATTGCGACTTTCTGGTGTTCCTTGTAGGTGTTCTCTGGGAGACCTATTGCTGCTAGGCTGCTATGTAGAGTCTTTGGTACCATACCGGTGGTTGACACGATGATCGGGATGGTTGATACTTCTTGCATATGCCACGTCTCCTTGACCTCATGTCTCAGGTTCATGTACTTCCTAATTTTTTCCTGATGGGTTTTCTAGACATTGCTAGTGTTGGGCATCACTATGTCAATCAGGTAGGTAGCCTTTTCCATCTTGTTCACGAGGGTTATGTCTGGTCTGTTGTGCGGGATGGTCTTATCCGTTATTATGGCGCGGTCCCAGTACATCTTGTGGGTTTGGGTCTCTAGTACTGCCTGGGGTTCGTACTTGTAGTATGGTACACTTTCTTTGGTCAACTGGTATTTCCTCACTAGCTTCTGATGTATTATCCTGGCTACCTGGTCATGTCTATAAGTGTACTCAGTCTGGGTGATCACCTTGCACCCCGTGGTGATGTGTTGGATCATTTCTGAGGCCAGGTGGCATCATTGACATGTGTCATCTGACATTCCTGGAAGACTTCTGTACAAATTATTATTTGTACAGAATAATAATAATTTCTGAGGCCAGGTAGCATCATCGACATGTGTCATCTGACATTCCTAGAAGACTTCTGTACAAATTATTATTTGTACAGAATAATAATAATTTCTGAGGCCAGGTGGCATCATCGACATGTGTCATCTGACATTCCTGGAAAACTTCTGTACAAATTATTATTATTAGCCATATGGTGCAAAGAAGCCTGAGGCTTATGCTGCACCAACCAAAAAAAAAATTATGATCCACCCCGAGAGAGAGAAGTAGAAAGGAATCAAGAAAGAGAAGAATGATGATATCCAGCTCAGGACCCTTGGTGTGCCAAGCCCATACTCACCAGATGTGAGCCCCTGGGGTTAATTGGAGCAGTGTGGCAATAAAGGCAAATTGCTGCTATGGATAAAGGGATGGTTGAGTGGGAAAAGACAGAGTAGTAATCAATGGACACTGCTCTTTATGGACTAATGTTATTAGTGTAGTACCCCAGGGTTTAGTGTCGGGACCATTCTTGTTTTCTGTATTTATCAATGATATCGATGGAGTTGTATCAGGCTTAATGTTCAAGTTTGCAGACGATACAAAGGTTGGCAGGGTTGTTAGTGACAGTATGCTGCTACAACAGTATCTAAAAAAATTAGGCAGATGCTTTGTTTGTTTGTTATTTGGTTTTTAGGAGCATTAGCAACTAAGGCCATTTGCTCCGGGGATATGCGGTGGTCATTCCCTGACCTTTCCGCATCCACCGTATTTGGTGGTCATGGGCTCGAACCCCGGTCTAATCAAGAAATGTGTGCTACGCACTGCTTCTCCTGCCCACCTAGGCAGACGGGCTGAGAAGTGGCAACTGAAGTTTAACATTGACAAATGCAAAGTACTGCCTATGGATAGCGGTAACCCAAAAAAGAAACTTACCAACTGTGTGATACTAAACTCGGTGGTGGCAAACAAAAAAGACCTAGGGATAATTGTGCAGTCAGTTATAAAGTTCTCTGAGCAGTGCTGATGGGCTACCAGAGCAGGTCATGGAGTTTTGTCAGTGGTATACAGGCAGTTCCTGCTTTATGAGTTCTCGGGTTTACAAGGTTTTTTCTTCTAAGTATCAAGTATCAATAAAATCGAAATTATGAAGATTAATTGCAAAAAATGAATGCCATATAATGCAATATTATGAATGTTTTTTTTTAAACATTCATAAATCCCACGTTTCAAACTACGCATATAGCTATACAATATAGTGCACCCCGCTTTGAGATATTAATCCGTTCCAGAGATCTGTTCCATCAAATCTGAAAATATCGTAATGTGAACCCAATAACACATTGTTCTTTAGTTATTCATTCCAAGACCTCGGAGGATGAAATTTTTGCTGTATAAGTAAGCTGTTTTTCTCTCTAGAAGGTCATTTTATAATGTAAATTCTATTAGTTACCAATCCAAATCATTAAACGCCTTACACTTTCATCGTTATCATATGTTATAAGAACCAATTTTGAATGGCTTTGTGATATTTTTTTAAAGCACATTTCTGGAAGTCACAACCATAAAACAATTTGCACTTTCTCATTTATTGTGCTTTTCTGTTAGTGCAATCTATTATAGACGGGTAGTAAACTCAATCTTATTGCATTTGTGAAAATACTGATAGCTGGAATTGTGTGGGTTTTTATGCTATTAGGGTGAAATGTGTTTCTCCTTCACTGCAGTCTTCAATCGTATAAAAAACATAAATAAATTTTCAGAATCTTCTTTTCATTCTTTTTTTTTTTTTTTTTTTTTTAACTTCGTTAACTTGTTACTCCCTGCGTATTGTGTTAGTTGCAATCTCACTTGCACATACCTTGTTAGTTAGTTGTAATTTGTGCATGCCGTTAAAAAATGCTTATGCATGCTATCATGCATTTATAAAGAAAATTGTGAAATTTATAAAGAAAACAGAAGAGATTATCTTGGAAAAACGCCTCTTGAAGCATTTCTGAAGAAGATGACTCCTTGTGCAACAAACCAATAATGAGTGCCTAGCCAACAATGAGTGATCAACGAGTGTGCATTTAGTCGATGATGAAGAATAAACATTCCTTAACATTTGTTAAGTCATAAATAATTTCTTTAAATTGTAATTTACTTAATTTTACAGGCTATGTTTTCATTTCTCTGTATAAATCAATCATTTTTAAACATAAACTGATTAGCTAACTAATTTCATTGTTGAGAATGTAACCCCTGTTTTTAACATTGTCTATGGGAATAAATTCCCGCTTTACTAGTTTTTGCTTTAAGAGCATGTGCTAGGAACGAATTAACTCGTAAAGTCGGGAACTACCTGTACTGGAATTTTGCTAGCAGAGACGAGGAGGAGATTATCGCTTTGTATAAGCCAATGGTCAGGCCATGCCTTGAGTACTGCATACAGGTCTGGAGGCCTCATTTTAGGAAGGATATAGAGTTGCTAAAATGAGTACAGAGAAGGGAAAAAAGATTAGTGAGAGGAACAAAGGGATACGTTTACCAAGAGAGGCTAAAGTTCTGCAAGTTGCAGCATCTGAAGACTAGGCATCTGCGAGGTGATCTGATTGAGGTGTATAAGATCTTGAATGGTTTGAGTAGGCTCAATGCTGATGGAATACTTCTGCTTGCTCAGATTAAGAACCTGAGGGGACATAGATTCAAATTGAGGAAAGACAGTTATAGAATAGATGTGCAGAAGTTTGCCATTAGACAACAGGTAGTTGATTGCTGGAACAGACTTCCATCTGTTGTTGTGGAAGGTGATAGCTTAATAAATTTAAGGCTAAGCTAGACAAACATTTGGAGTGATTGGATGGGTAAAATGGGGAAGAAGTTTTTTTTTTTTTTGGCTGATGCTATGTAAGCTTGCTTTTTTGCATCATGCCTAAGAAAGTCATATAACGTAACTCGGAGATAACATTCAAGACTGAAATACATATATATATAGTGTTATAACTGCATTGGAATATAAGTTTAGGGTTATATTTTGTATTGGAATTTTATTGAACTTGAATAGAAATCATGACTCAGACCAGAGCAGCAAAGCAAAAGGCTCAAACTAATGGAAGTGCTGTGGCTCAGGGGAGAACTGAGGGGAGGCAGTTGTCCTCTGAATCACAGTCGATTGAAATGCATTGCTTGTTTGATGTTTATGGAGCAATCGGGAACGGGACATGATATTGCCAAGGGGAATGTCTTTGTGTGTGCATGATGTAAGGAGTGCGAGGAAATAAGACGCTAACTCAGCATTCTTATGGGCTTATATGAGAGCTTGAAGCACAGGGTGGATGCCCTCGAAGGATTTAAATTGAGGGCCCATCAAGCTCTCAGCTGCTCACATCAATGCCAGAGCTTGCACTTGAACATCACGCAACACAGCGGCAACCACCAAGGCAGAATGCACTGGTCCTAAAGCAACTAGTTGTTGTTGACTCTATTATCAGGGAAACAGGAAATATATTGTACAAAAAGGATAGATGGAACAGGACCAGGGTATGTCTGCCAGGGGCAAAGGTTGATGACGTTGTAGAGTAGATATCATCTTTTAAAGGCACAAAGGGTGATATTGTTGTACCCGTTGGCAGTAATGATACTAAGAGTAGGAGATTGGCGGAATTACTTAACATGTACAAGTCAATGCTGAAAAAAAGCCGTGAGTTACGGTTGAATTTGAAAGTGTCTACAATTCTGCCCAGACACTACAAGAAGGAGTATATGATGAGAGCCTTGTCATTCAATTTGACCTTGGAGAGATTGTGCAAGGCTCAAGGAGTAGATTTTTCTCAGCATGGTCTGTGCTTGTTAACAGGAGAGACTGCTTCTACAGGGATGGGATACACTTAAATAGAAAGGGTGCTAGAATATTTGCTGAAGCTATCGAGGCAGAGTTAGGTAGGTTGTAAAACTGCTAGCTTGGGGGGGAATACACAAATTAATAGATTAACAGTAGCTGCTGGCAGAGGTAAAAGTGATTCTTGCACTACTTCTATTGAAATGCAATTGAGCAGCAGCCTGGAAAGCAAGGCAGTGGGGTTTCCAGGACTGCTGGGAGTCATAGTGGAACAAGTAAATACATGGGCAGTGTTAGGGTAACTAAGAATAGAAACAGGTGCATGTATACTTGTATGTACACCAATGCTAGGAGTATAGTTAATAAATTGGATGAGCTTGAAGTGCTAGTCAAGACATCAAAGGTAGATATTGTTGAGATATCAGAGATATGGTGTCACACAGATATAAGCAGTGCAGAACTGGAATTTGGGGAGCACGATGTGTACAGAAAGGATAGATAGGACAGAAAGGGAGGAGGGGTTATGCTGTTAGTTAAGAAACACATAAAATCTAAGGAAGTGCATCCAGTTGATGTTGATGGACAATGCAATGTTGAGTCCGTTTGGTGTGCCATAAGCACTGTGAAAGGAAAAATGAAAATAGGTGTGTGTTTTAGGCCAAATGAATTTGATGAGTATAATGAGCAATTGTGCAGAGAAATAGAGTGGGCCAGTAAATTAAAGTGTCTTATAATGGGGGATTTTAATTTCCCAGGGATTGACTGGAATTTGTGGGTTGGTCACTCACACACTAGCAAGGCTTTTGTGGATTTATTGGATGATTGTTTTTTACAGCAGCATGTTCGGGAGGCAACTAGAGGGAGTAATACTCTTGATCTGATTATCAGTAGTGATTCTTCATGCATTAAGAATCTGCAGATAAAGGAACCACTAGGTGGCAGTGATCACAGTGTGCTGAAGTGGAATTTACTCAAAGAGGTAACTACCATCAGGGGTACAGGAAAGGGTTTTTGCTTTCATAAAGGTGACTACGGTGGTCCGAGACAGTATTTAAATTCTATAAAGTGTGACCAACTGATGATGTTACCAAAAGCAAATTCAAAATGAGAAGCATTTAAAGAATTAACTTTGTAAACTACTAGTCTTTTCATACCAACAAAGAAATATTGTTCAAGATTTAGGCCTAAATTGATTTCAGATGAACTAATTAGACATGTGACAGAGAATAAAAATGCATGGGATACATATAAATTAACATGTGACCCAGAAGCCTATGATAGATATAAGTTGGTCTGTAACCAAGTTACAAACCAGGTTAGGCAGGCAAAGGCAGATTACAAGAAATCTTTGGCAAAGGATGCAAAAAAAAAAAGAAGAGTTCTTTACTTATGTAAACTCTAGAAGGAAGGGGATGAATCAGATTGGTCCACTTGATATCGATGGTTCAACTATTGATGATCCTGCTCAGGTAGCTAACAAACTAAATTAATATTTTGTGAATATCTACATTCACACATGAGGAGTTATTCAGGGAGGGGAATGCCAGAGGAATGCTATTAAACTCTGGCAGTAAGCTAGATAATTAAGTAATAACTGAGAATAAAGTGGAGGAGAAGTTGTTGAAGATAAACATTAGAAAGGCATATTAAAAAAAAGTTATATTAAAGGATGTGGCAAAGGAAGTAAGCAAACCCTTAGCCATAATTATGAGAGCTTCCCTGGACTCAGGGCAGGTACTCATGGACTGGAGATGTGCAAATGTAACCCCAATCCACAAAGGAGGATCAAAGGGAGACACAGGTAATTACAGACCTGTTAATTTAACTTCTGTTCCAGGAAAATTAATGGAGCCACTGGTTAAAGAAGCATTGCAGGATCATCTAGACAAGACTTGTTATAGCTCGGACACAGCATGGATTTGTTAAGGGGAAGTCTTGTGTGACAAATTTGATTGGTTACTGTGATGTAGTCACAAAGGAACTGGATGCAAAGAATAACTTTGATATCATATATTTGGATCTTAGAAAGGCCTTTGATAGTGTTACACATAGAAGACTGCTGCACAAATTGGAGCAGTGTGGCATTGGATGCAAATTACTGCTATGGATAAAGGGATGGTTGAGTGGGAGTAGACAGAGTGTGATAATCAATGGACACTGCTCTTCGTGGAGTAATGTTATTAGTGGAGTCCCTCAGGGTTCACTGTTGGGTCCATTGTTGTTTTCTGTATTTATAAATGATATTGATGATGGTATATCAGGCTTAATGTCCAAGTTTTCACATGATACGAAGGTTGGCAGGGTTGCTAATGCCACTAATGACAGTACACTGCTGAAACAGGATCTAGAAAAGTTGAGCAGATGGACTGAGAGGTGGCAAATGAAGTTTAACATTGACAAATGTAAAGTACTGCATATGAGAAGCAATAATCCCAGAGTAACGTATCAACTCTGTGGTACCACATGGAAAGTGGTAGAGAATGAAAAGGACCTGGGGGTAATTGTGCAGGCAGATATGAAGTTTTTTGAGTAGTGCGGACGGTCTGCAAGAGTAACTCATGGTGTCTTGTCAATGATATACAGAATTTTTCTAGCAAGGATAAGGAGGTGATTATCTCCTTGTATAAGGCAATGGTCAGGCCACACCTTGAGTACTGTATACAGGTCTGGAGGCCTCATTTTAAGAAGGATGTAGAGCTGTTGGAACGAGTACAATGAAGGGCAACAAGATTAGTGAACAGAACAAAGGGTTGCTCTTACGAAGAAAGGCTTAAGTTTTACAAATTACAGTGTCTAGAGACTAGGCACCTGCAAGGTGATCTGATTGAGGTGTATAAAGCCTTGAATGGTTTTAGCATGCTCAGTGCTGATGGGATCCTTCCTCTTGCTCCGAATAATCACCTGAGAGGGCATAAATTCAAATTGAGGAAAGACGGTTGTAGAATAGATGTGCGGAAGTTTGCCTTTAGCCAGCGTGTGGTTGATTGCTGGAACAAACTTCCATCTGTCATTGTAGTTGATTGCTTAAATAGATTCAAGGCAGAACTTGACAAACATTTGGAGCAAGAGGATGGGTGAAATAAGGGTTTTTTTTTTTTTTTTTTTTTTTTTTGCTTTGGGTGATGCTATATAAGCTTGTTTTCTTGCATTATGTGCCCTTTCTAATGCTAATATTTGCAGAACGTAAGCCTTTCTTGGTCACAGCAACCCTTCATTTCACTCATCAATTTCATTGCCATTCTCTGAGTTCGTTCCAACAGCTCTACATCCTTAAAATGAGGCCTCCAGACCTGTATGCAGTACTCAAGGTGTGGCCTGACCATTGCCTTATTCAAGGGCATAATCACCTCCTTTTCCCTGCTATTAAAATTCCTGTATATCGTTGACAAACCCCTTGAGCTATTCTTGCTGCCTGTCTGCACTGCTCAGAAAACTTCATATCTGATTGCAGAATTACACCTAGGTCTCTTTCATTCTTCACTTCCCTGAGTGTAGTACCACACAATTGGTATGTTACTCTGGGGTCAACTGCTATCCACATGCACATTTTTTGGATTTATTGATGACTATTTTCTAGAGCAGCATGTTCAAGGGGCATCCAGATGGAGTAATACTCTTGATCTGATTATCAACAATGATTATTCATGCATTAAGAACCTGCAGCTAAAGGAACCATTAGTGATTGCAGTGATCACAGTGTATTGATGTCAGATGTACTAAAAGATGTAACTAAAATTTGGCCTTGAATGCCAAGCTTTTCTAGTGATTAGGCAATTTCTCCAAAATGTAAAGTGATTTCTATAGTGATAGAGTGATACATATTTTTAGAGTTTAAAGCAAATTCTCTATTGTATATATATAGTTTCTGAAAAGTATCAGCGCAAAGGTTCCTAAGAAAGGAAAGACACCTTTTTTTTTTTATATCCTAGCCCTACTAACTACTAATCTATTTCCGCTCTGTCACTAGGTGGCAACGCTCCTTCCTCCCTGTTGAGGGGCCGGAACCCTGGAAGGAAAAGCTCTCACTCTCAGGGTTAAAAGGAACACGAATGATCCAAATATCACAACCATGGATCCCAAAGAGCCGACTCCTTCAGGTCGGAAAAATGAGGATAATGAGACGAATGTAACCAGAAGACAAAAAAAGGACCTAACATTGCTTTGTTCATCTACTTTTATAGTCCTTCTTTCAATGTCAGAACAGCCATTAGGAAAATTGTTGCCATTTGTCATCCAGAAATGTCTAGAAAGTGTGGCTGGTACAACTAGAAATGTCAAGCGTCTGAAATCAGGCGACATTCTAGTTGCGACAGCTATGCAAAAAGACTGCTTCAAATGAGAACTTTTGGTGAGATCCCAATAACATTCTCTTCCCAATAATAGCCTAAAACATCAAAAGGACTAATTTCTGAATGGAACCTTATTAGTGGCTCAGAAGAAGAAATTAAAAATGGGCTGGAAGATCAAGTGTCATAGCTGTGAGAAGGATTAAAGTTACTAGAGATGGTATACTTACTCCAACTAGAAATCTCATAAACCACCTACCACCTAGCAGGAATAAGGAGGTGATTATCCTCTTGTATGAGGCAATGGTCAGGCCACACCTTGAGTACTGTACACAGGTCTGGAGGCCTCATTTTAAGAAGGATGTAGAGCTGTTGGAATGAGTACAGAAAGGGCAACAAGATTAGTGAATGGAACAAAGGGTTGCTCTTACGAAGAAAGGCTTAAGTTTTGCAGATTACAGTGTCTGGAGATTAGGCACCTGCGAGGTGATCTGATTGAGGTGTATAAAGCCTTGAATGGTTTCAGCATGCTCAATGCTGATGGGATTCTTCTTCTTACTCAGAATAATCACCTGAGAGGGCATAAATTCAAATTGAGGAAAGACAGTTGTAGGATAGATGTGTGGAAGTTTGCCTTTAGCCAGCAGGTAGTTGGTTGGTGGAACAGACATCCATCCTTTGTTGTGGAAGTTGATAGCCTAAATAAATTTAAGGCTGAGCTGGACAGGTATTTGGAAAGAATGGAAGGGTGAAATGGGAGCGGTTTTTTTTTTTTTTTTGTCTGATGCTGCATAAGTTTGCTTTCTTGCATCATATGCCTCTACTAATGCTAATCAGTGAAGCCCGGATATCTAAATTGTAACATCGGGCCATACATTCTGAACCCTCTCCACTGCTTTAAATTTCAAAAGTGTGGTCATTCACAAATGGCATGCCATGGAGTTGCTTTCTCTTCCACCTGTGGATCTTAGGATCACACCAATCAGAACTGTTCAGCCGAGCAACCAAAGTGTAAGGGACCATTCTGCCTCTTCCAAACATTGTGAATATTGGAAAAGAGAAAAACAGATACAAAAATATAAAGTAGAACATTGTGTGACATACCAAGAAGCCAAGAGAGCCGTACTCCATCTACCCTAAACAGATGCTCCTATGCACAGGTCATAAGAAATAGGTGTACGATACAGACTCAAACAGATTTCACAATTTCTCCATAGAAGTACTAATGATAACCCTTAATGAAGTACTAACCCTTAACTAATGATATTAAGAGTAGGAGACCGGCGGAATTACTTAGCAAGTACAGGTCACTGTTGAAAAAAAGCCGTGAATTAGGGTTGAATTTGAAAGTGTCTGCAATTCTGCCCAGACACAATAGGAGGGAGTATATGATGAGAGCCTTGTCGATCAATTCGGCCCTGGAGGAATTGTGCAAGGCTCAAGGGGTAGAATTTTTTTCAGCCTGGACTGTACTTGTTAACAGGAGAGATTGCTTCTACAGGGATGGGATACACTTAAATAGAAAGGGTGCAAGAATTTTTGCTGATGCTGTCGAGGCAGTGTTAGGTGGGTCGGAAAACTGCTAGTTGGGGGGGATACAAGGACTAATAGATTAACAGTAGCCACTGGCAGAGGTGGAAGTGATTCTTGCACTGCTTCTATTGAAATGAGCAGAAGCCTGAAAAACAAGATGCAGGATATTTCAGAGACTGCTGGGAGTCATTGCGGTACAAGTAAACACATGGGTTGTGTTAGCGTAGCTAAGAATAGAAACAAGTGCATGTATACCTGCGTGTACACCAATTCTAGGAGTTTGGTAAATAAATTTGATGAATTTGAGGTATTGCTCAAAACATCAAAGGCAGATATTGTTGGGATATCAGAGACGTGGTGTCACACAGATATAAGTAATGCGGAACTGGAATTTGGGGAATACAATGTGTATAGAAAGGATAGACAGGACAGGAGGGGAGGAGGGGTTATGCTATTAGTTAAGAAACACATAAAGTCCAAGGAAGTGAAGCCAGTCGACATCGATGGACAGGGCAGTGTCGAGTCAGTTTGGTGTGACATAAGGGAAATCAAAATTGAGAGTAGGAGTGTGCTATAGGCCTAATGACTCTGATGAGTATAATAAGATATTGTACAGGGAAATAGAGTGGGCCAGTAAATCAGAGAGTCTTATAATGGGGGATTTTAATTTCCCAGATATTGACTGGAATTTGTGGGTTGGTCACTCGCGCACTAGCAAGGCTTTTGTGGATTTATTGGATGATTGTTTTCTACATCAGCATGTTCGTGAGGCAACAAGAGGGAGCAATACTCTTGATCTGATTATCAGTAGTGATTCTTCATGCATTAAGAATCTGCAGATAAATGAACCACTAGGTGGCAGTGATCACAGTGTGTTGAAGTGGGATTTACTCAAAGAGGTAACTACCATCAGAGGTAAAGGGAAGGGTTTTTGTTTTCGTAAAGGCGACTATGATGGTCGGAGACAGTATTTAAATTCTATACAGTGGGACCAACTGATGATGTTACCAACAGCAAACTCAAAATGGGAAGCATTCAAGGAACTAATCTTGGAGGCTACCAGGCTTTACATACCAACTAAGAAATATTGTTCAAGGTTTAGGCCTAAATGGTTGTCAGATGAACTAATGAGACATGTGGCAGAGAAGAAAAATGCATGGGATACATACAAATTAATGGGTGACATGGAAGCCTATGATAGATATAAGTTGGTCTGTAACCAAGTCACAAAGGAGATTAGGCAGGCAAAGGCAGACTATGAAAAATCCTTAGCAAAGGATGCAAAGAAAAACAGAAAAGAGGTCTTTACATATTTAAACTCAAGAAGGAAAGGGATGAATCAGATTGGTCCACTGGATATTGATGGTTCAACAGTTGAGGATCCTGCTCAGGTGGCTAACAATCTAAATGAGTATTTTGCATCTACATTCACGCATGAGGAGTTATTCAGGAAGGAGAATGATGTAGGTAAAGTAAACATTGGCAGTGAGCTGGATGATTTTGTAATAACTGATAGGAAAGTGGAGGAGAGATTGTTGAGGATAAACATAAAAAAGGCACCTGGGGTGGATGGGATCTATCATATCATTGTAGGTATATTAATGGAGGCAGCAAAGGGAGTAAGCAAACCCCTAGCCATAATTATGAGAGCTTCTTTGGCCTCAGGGGAGGTACCCATAGACTGGAGATGTGCAAATGTAACCCCAATTCACAAAGGAGGATCAAAGGCTGACACAAGTAATTATAGACCTGTTAGTTTAACTTCTGTTCCAGGTAAATTAATGGAGGCACTGGTTAAAGAAGCACTGCAGGATCATCTAGACAAGAATTCAGTTATAGCTCAGACGCAGCATGGTTTTGTTAAGGGCAGGTCTTGCCTGACCAATTTGATTGGATACTATGATGTAGTCACAAAAGCACTGGATGCAGGGAATAACTTTGATATTATATATTTGGATCTTAGAAAGGCTTTTGATACTGTTGCACATGGAAGACAGCTGCACAAATTGGAGCAGTGTGGCATTGGAGGCAAATTGCTACTATGGATAAGGGGATGGTTGAGTGGCAGAAGACAGAGAGTGGTAATCAATGGACACTGCTCAACGTGGACTAATGTTATTAGTGGAGTTCCTCAGGGTTCAGTGTTGGGTCCGTTGTTGTTTTCGGTGTTTATGAATGATATTGATGATGGGATATCAAGTTTAATGTCCAAGTTTGCAGATGATACAAAGGTTGGCAGGGTTGTTAAGGACACTACTGACGCTATGCTGCTGCAACAGGATCTGGAAAGGTTGAACAGATGGGCTGAGAGGTGGCAAATGAAGTTTAACTTTGACAAATGTAAAGTACTACATATGGGAAACAGTAACCCCAGAGCAACGTATCAACTCTGCGGTACTACACTGACAGTGGTGGAGAATGAAAAGGACCTGGGGGTAATTGTGCAGGCAGATATGAAGTTCTCTGAGCAGTGCAGACGAGCTGCAAGAGTAGCTCATGGTGTCTTGTCAATGATATACAGGAATTTTTCTAGCAGGGATAAGGAGGTGATTATTCTCTTGTATAAGGCAATGGTTAGGCCACATCTTGAGTACTGTATACAGGTCTGGAGGCCTCATTTCAAGAAGGATGTAGAGCTGCTGGAATGGGTACAGAGAAGGGCAACAAGATTAGTGAATGGAACAAAGGGTTGCTCTTACGAAGAAAGGCTTAAGTTTTGCAAATTACAGAGTCTGGAGACTAGGCACCGGCGAGGTGATCTGATAGAGGTGTATAAGGCTTTGAATGGTTTGAGCATGCTCAATGCCAATGGGATTCTTCATCTTGCTCAGAATAATCACCTCAGAGGGCATAAATTCAAATTGAGGAAGGACGGATGTCGGATAGATGTGCTGAAATTTGCCTTTGGCCAGCGGGTGGTTGGTTGGTGGAACCGACTTCCATCACTTGTTGTTGAAGTTGATAGTCTAAACAAATTTAAAGCTCAACTGGACAGGTATTTCGAACGAACGGAGGGGTGAAATGGGAGTGGTTTTTTTTTTTTTTTTTTTTTGGCTGATGCTGAATAAGCTTGCTTTCTTGCATCATATGCCTCTACTAATGCTAATGCTAATGAAGTCCATTTCAGACTGGGCCCGAGCACTACTCAAGAAAAACGTAATACAATATGCCGGAAGTCAACTGAACAAATGGAAACAGAAGCAAGCAATCAAGCTGATGAATCGTTACTAAAGATTTTTGCGGATGAGGATATGGATACCGGTAAACCGGTATCCATATCCTTCTCGGAAATAGTCTGAAACCTACTCCAAAACCATATAATGAAAACTATAATCCAATGGAACTGCAAAGGATTCCGCACTAATATTCATGATATGTAGGATCTGATTGAATAGCATATTCCAATGTGTCTTTGCCTACAAGAAACTTATCTGAGATATTAAGACTCTACCTCAATAAAGAACTACACGGCATATCGAGAAGACAGAGTAACAAATGGTACGACCCATGGTGGCGTGGCAATACTAGTCAATTCTCGCATACTGTCCTGCTTAACATGACTCTTAAAGCGGTTGCAGTACGCATAGCAACTAGATCCCTTATAACAGTAATAACAATATGTTTCGCCAAAACAAGACTTACTACAACAGGATCTAGATGATATAGTAATACAGTTGTCTCCCCTCCCCATCTGCATACTGGGCGACTTTAATGGACATAGCCCTACAGTATGTGGGGTAACACAATCACAGACTGGAGAGGAAGACAAATTGAAAAGTGGATAGAAGAGAATGATCTAAGCTTATTGAATGATGGTATACATACATATACACATCTTCCATCAGGAAAAAGCACAGCTATTGACCTGTCCATAGTTTCAATTATGTTATTTCCAATACTGGATTGGTCAGTACACAGTGATCCTCTCAGTAGTAATCACTATCCAATAATCACTACCTTGGCATTAGGAGCTGCATGTGAGTTACGTAGATGTCCCAGATTGAATGCAAATGAATTTAGTATTTAATGTCACTTTCAGAATATAAGATCCATTGAGAAACCTACAGGTATCAATGAATCAAATTTCATTATGGGTGAAGTATAATGGATACATAATACTTCATCTGTCCATCTCCATCATTGTCTTCCAGGTTTTCTTCTAGTTCCTCTTAGGTACCATTCTGTTATTTTCTTAGTCTATCCATCATCATGTCTTCCAGCTATGTGTGCTACCCAAGACCATTTTAGTTCTTTAGTTTTGATAAGAATGTCCTTTCCTTGAGTTTGCTGCCTAATCCATGTTTCTCTTCTTATCTAACAGTCTAATTCCCAATATAATTTGTTCCATTCTTCGCTGTGTAGTTCTCATCTTCTCTTCCATTCTTTTGTTGAGTGTCCAAGTTTCACTTCCATAAGTCATGAAGGGAAGTATACATTGGTTCATTAGCTTAGGTTTCACGCAAATTCGGATATTTCTCCACAATATCCCAATATTTCCTGAATGCTATCCATCCAAAATTTATTCTTCTCTTGACTTCCAGCCATTTATCATTATTACAGCTAATGTTTTGTCCCAGATAAGTATATGACTCCACCTTTTCAATTACTCTTCCTTCATTGATTATATCCCTTTCTGTGGCATACTTGTTCATCATTACTCTTGTTTTAGCGATATTCATCTTTAGTCCAAAATCCTTACTAACTCTGCATAACTGATTAAGATTTTCCTCTAATTCTTTTAGATCGTGGCTTATGACCACAATGTCATCTGCAAATCGTAAATGGTTTAGGTAATCTAGATTCACATTGACTCCTTTCTGCAACCAGTCTAATATTCTGAAAGCTTCCTCAAGGGCAGCAGTAAACAATTTTGGAGATATTGTGTCTCCTTGTCGAACTCCTTTCTCAATTTTAAATTTGCTAGTCTTTGTTTAGTCTAATAAAGGAGGTGGCATTCTCATATATTTTCTTCAAAATCATAATATATGGCATATCTATGCCTTGTCTTTCCAGTGCCCAAAACATTGCTTTATGATGTATGGAGTCAAATGCCTTTTCATAATCCACAAATTCCAGGCATAATGGTGTTTTGTATTCATTTGCTTTTTTCATTAGCTATGATATTACATGAAGGTGAATTATAGTTGAGAATCCTGTCAACCGAGAGAGCAAGCGAGCCAGCTTGCTCTCTCGGTTGATTCTCATCAAGTATTCTTTCTAAGCAGTTAGTAATGACCCTTGTGAACTTGTACATGTGGGATAACAAGCTAATTGGCTATAATTTCTGATTTATCTACTTTCTTATGCAGCAAAACTATGATTGCATTATTCCACTCCGTAGGCATCACACCTTTTCTAATGCATTTTGTCAAGAGTCTTGCCAGTTTTTGTGTTATATCTCTTTCTCCCAATTTTAACAACTCTATAGTAACTTCATCTTCCCCCAGGGCTTTCTGATTCTTCATTTTCTTCAATGCATGTTCTACCTCATCAGGAAGGATATTGGGTATGTCGTATGTGTTACTAATTTGCGATCCATGTTCCCCACTGCTGGCATCATTCCCTCGCCCCTTGTATAATTCTCTATAGTAGTATTTGAATTATGCCGTCTCTGCTATTTATAAGTACACCGTTGCTATTCTTTAGTTTCGGTATCATTTGTCTTTCTGTATTACTGCTCATGGCTGCTGATTTACGTCCTTTGTTTTTGCTTAATGCTTTTTCTACTTTTCTTGTGTTAAATCTTCTTGTGTCCTCTCTGAGTCTCTTTCTAATGCCTTTGCATAACTCAGCATACTCGATTTTCTCCTTGTCAGTGTTTATCTTGCTCTTCATTTGTCATCTTCGGTTCATCATGACAAGTGTTTCTTGACTAATTTTTTCTTCTTTGGATTTCTTTTTACTTATAGGTTTCTTGGAATTTCAGAAAGTTGTAATATTCCTCGTCGATATCTTGGTCCTGAGCAGTCTGCAGAAGCTCAAACTTGTTCTTAAGTTCCAGTACATACTGCCTTTTTCTTCTCTTTTGTTATCTCAAAGCGGGTGGTTAATTGCTGGAACAAACTTCCATCTCTCGTTGTGGAATTTGATAGGTTAAATAAATTTAAGGAGCAACTGGACAGGCATTTGGAGGGAATGGTGTTATTTTTTTTGGCTGATGCTGCATAAGCTCATACACTTGCTTTCTTGCATCACATGCCACTACTACTACCTTCGTATTATTTACTCGAGACAGTTTTTTCCTTTCTTTTCTTTCATCTATATCAACTGTGCATCTTACCATTCTGTGATCACTGCCAACATTTACCTTGTTCAGGACGGTAACATCATTCATGATATATCTTCTGTTAGTGAAGATGAAGTCGATTTCATTAGTTGTTAATCATTGGACCTAATACTAGATATTAAGCTGAATTTTTTTTGAACACATAAAATATATCTTGGATATTTGGGAGAGTAGCTCCATGCCGGTGAAGTTTTTACAGCTCCAGCTAATAGAGAAGTTTTTCTTACATTTTTGTTGTTTAATTAACTTAATTGGCATATCAATTTTTTACTAGAAGTAGCTTTATATTCCTAGTTACAATAGTTAGTTTATTTTGAATTTAGGTAGAGATTTTATAGGTTATTACTTAGTATCAGTAAAACTTGTACCATTCAAAACTTTCTGCCATTGTTATAGTATGTTAAATCGATACAGAATAGTGTAACATATATCTCTTTGATAGCATAAAGTATAACGTAAAACTAGATAGTTTAATATGTAGTACTGTATTAGGAACTTTTAGCTAAATATAGTATTGTCAAATAATCAATTAAATTTATAAATCTTATTCGTTTTTATGGTTAATTAATTTGTATTTAAATGGAAATCGTGGCCTAGACCAGAGCAGCAAAGCAACATGCACAAATTAGCGGAAGTGCTGTGATTCGTGGGAGAACTGAAGGGGTGATTCTCCAACGCATCACAGTCTAAAAAAATGTGTAAAATGTGACATGTTTTGGACCTTTCTTGAACAGGACATGATCTAGCCATAGAGGATGTCTTTGTGTTGTGCTAGGTGCAGAGAATGTGAAGAAATTAGGTGCCAACTCAGCATTCTGATAGGCATCTATGAGAGTTTGAAGAGTCGGGTAGATACCCTCAAAGGAATTAAAATGAGGACCCATCAAGCTTGCCCAATTCAACTCCAGAGCTCACTCTTGTGAACCAGGCAACACAGTGGCAATCTTCAGGGCAGAATGCGTTGATCCCACAGGAGCTAGTATTGTAGGTGACTCGATTGTCAGGAAACAGGAAATATATTGTGCAAAAAGGATAGGTGGAATAGAACCAGGGTATTGTTCTCTACAACATCATCAAAAGTTGATGTTGTAGTGCAGATATCATCTTTTAAGGCACAAAAGGTGATATCATTGTACACGTTGGCACTAATGATGACATTAAGTGTAGGAAATCTGCAGATTTAAAAATTACAGGTTAATGCTGAAAAAAAGTTGCGAGTTGGGGTTAAATTTGAAATTGTCTGAAATCCTACGCAGACACGATAGGAGGGAATATGTGATGCGATCAATTTGATCTTGTCAATCACTTCGGCTCTGGAGAGATTGTGCAATGCTCACGGGATAGAATTTTTCTCAGCGTCGTCTATGCTGGTTAACAGGAGAGATTGCTTCTATGGGGATGGGATCACTTAAATAGAAAGGGTGCAAGAATATTTGCTGATGCTATCGAGGCAATGTTAGGTGGTTCGGAAAACTGCTAGCTTCAGGGGATTCACAGAATAATAGATTAACAGTAGCCGCAGGCAGAGGTGGAAGTGATTCTTGCACTGCTTCTATTGGAATGAGCAGCAGCCCGGAAAGCAAGTTGCTGGGGATTTCAGGAACTGCTGGGAGTCATGAAACAAGTAAATACTGGGATGAGTTAGAGTAACTAAGAGTAAGAACAGGTACATGTATACTTGCATGTACACCAATAATAGGAGTATAGTAAATAAATTTGATGAATTTGAAGTGCTGGTCAAGAGCAGCAAAGGCAGATATTGTTGGGATATCAGAGACACGATGTCACACAGATATAAGTAATGCAGAATTGGAATTTGGTGTTAGTTAAGAAACAAAAAATCTAAGGAAGTGCATCCAGTTCACATAGAAGGACATCAATTTTGAGTGAGTGTGGTGTGACATAAGCACTGGGAAAGCAAAAATGAAGGTAGGAGTTTGTGTAGGCCTAATGACTCTGATGCATACACTGAACAATTATGCAGAGAAATAGAATGGGCCAGTAAATCAGAGTGTCTTATAATGGGAGATTTTAACTTCCCAGATATTGACTGGAACTTGTGAGTTGCTCACTCGCACGCTAGCAAGGCTTTTGTGGATATATTGGATGATTGTTTTCTACAGCAGCATGTTAGAGGCAACCAGAGGGAGTAACATTCTTGATCTGATTATCAGCAGTGATTATTCATGCATTAGAATTTACAGATAAAGGAGTCAGTAGGTGGCAGTGATCACATATACTGATGTGGGATTTACGTAAAGATGTAACTACCATCAGGGGTAAAGGGGAGGGTTTTTGTTTTGGTAAAGTTGACTACAGTGGTCTTAGAGATTTTTCAATTCTGTACAGAGGACCAGGTGGTTTTAACAACTGATGATGTTACCAAGGAACTGATGATGTTACTAACAGCAAATTCTAAATGGGAAGCATTCAAGAAAGTAATCTTGGAAGCTACTAGGCTTTTTGTTCCAACTAGGAAATAATGTTTTAGGTTTAGGCTCAAATATATATCAGATGAACTAATGAGACTCGGGGTAGTGAAGAAAAGTGCATGGGATGCATATAAATTATCAGGCGACAATTTAGAAAGCCTATGGTAGATATTAGCATTAGTTGAGGCATATGATGCAAGAAAGCAAGCTTATACAGCATCAGCCAAAAGGAAAGAAAAAAAAAAAACCTTCCCATTTCATCCATCCGGTCACTCCAAATGTTTGTCTAGTTCAGCTTTAAATTTATTTAAGCTATCAAATTCCACAACAACAGATGGAAGTCTGTTCAAGCAATCAACTACCTGTTGGCTAATGGCAAACTTCTGCACATCTATTCTACAACTGTCTTTCCTCAATTTGAATCTATGTCCCCTCCGGTTCTTAATCTGCGCAAATGTAAGTATCCCGTCAGCATTAAGCCTGCTCAAACCATTCAAGGCCTTATATAGACCTCAATCAAATCACCTCACAGGTGCCTAGTCTCCAGATGCTGCAACTTCCAGAAATCTCGTTGCCCTTTTCTGTACTCGTTCTAGCAACTCTACATCCTTCCTAAAATGAGGCCTCCTGTATACAGTACTCAAGGTGTGGCCTAACCATTGCCTTATACAAAGGGATAATCAACTCCTTGTCTCTGTTAGCAAAATTCCTATATATCATTGACAAAACTCCATGACCTGCACTAGCAGCTCGTCTGCACTGCTCAGAGAACTTCATATGTGACTGCACAATACCCCCGGGTGTTTTTCATTCACCACCTCCCTGACTGTAATACTACAGAGTTTCTACGTTTCTCTTGCGTGACTGCTACCCATATGCAGTACTTTGTATTTGTCAATGTTAAACTTCAGTTGCCACTTCTCATCCCATCTGCATAACATTTCTAGAACCTGTTGCAGTAGCATAGTCTTTAGTGTCATTAACAACCCTGCCAACCTTTTTATCATCTGCAAACTTGGACATTAAGCCCGATATATACCTTCATCGATATCATTGATAAATACACAAAACGACAATGGGCCCAGCACTGAACCCTGGGGGAGTCCACCAATAACATTAGTACATGTAGAGCAGTGTCAATTTATTACCACTCTCTGCCATCTCCCACTCAACCATCCCTTTATCCATTACACTTGCCCTTAATGCCATACCACTCCAATTTGTACAGCAGTCTTCCATGTGCAACGGTATCAAAAGCTTTCCTGAAATTCAAGTATATGATATCAAAATTATTTTTTTATCCAGTTTCTTTGTGAGCACATCATAGTATCCAGTAAAATTGGTCAGACAATACTTCCCCTTAATAAATTCAGGCTGTTTCTGAACTATTGCTGCTGTATTTTCTAGCAATCCTGTATCAACTCTTTAACAAGTGACTCCATTATTTTCCCTGGAACAGAAGTTAAACGAACAGGTCTATAATTATTTGTATCACCCTTTGAACCCCCTTTGTAAATTGGCGGTACATTTGCACATTTCCAGTCCATTGGGGACCTCCCCTGACTCCAAGGATGCTCTCATAATTATGGCTAAAGGTATGCTTACTTCCCTTGCTGCCTCTTTCATTATAACTGGATAGATTCCATCTGCTTCGGGTACCTTTTTTATGTTTAAATTCAACAATTTCTTCTCCACTTTGCTCTTAGTTATCACAAAATCACTTATCTCTCTGTTAGAGTTTGATAAACTTCTGAAATTCCCTTCCTTGAATAACTCCTCATGTGTGAATGTAGATGCAAAATACTCATTCAGTTTTTCAGCTACTTGAGCAGGATCATCAGTAGTCGGACCATCTATGTTAAGTGGACGAATCTGATTCATCCCCTTCCTTCTAGAGTTTGCATAAATAAAGAACTCTTTGCTGTTATTCTTTGTGTCCCTTGCCAAAGATTTCTCGTAATCTGCCTTTGCCTGTCTAACCTCCTTTGTGACTTGATTACAGACTACCTTAAATCTGTCACAGCCTCTGTGTCACCTGATAATTTATATGCATCCCATGCATTTTTCTTCTCTGCCACAAGCCTCATTAATTCATCCGACATCCATTTAGGCCTGAACCTTGAACAGTATTTCTTAGTTGGTTTTTAAAAGCCTAGTAGCCTCCAAGATTAAGTCTCTGAAGGCTTCCCATTTAGAATTCACTGTTGGTAACATCATCAGTCGATCTCACACTATATAAAATTTAAAAACTGTCTGAGAACTCTGTAGTGATCTTTACGAAAACAAAAACCCTTCCCTTTTTCCTTGATGGTAGTTACATCTTTAAGTAAATCCCACATCAGTACACTGTGATCACTGTCATCTAGTGATTCCTATATCTGCAATTTCCTAATGCATGCGTCATCACTGCTGGTAATAAGATCAAGGCTATTACTCCCCCCTGGTTACTCCTCGAACATGTTGCTGTAGAAAAAATCCTCCAATAAATCCACAAAAGTCTTGCTAGTGTGCGAATGACCAACCCACAAGTTCCAATCAATATCCTGAAATTTATAATCCCCCATTACAAGACATTATGATGTCTTGATCAGCACATCAAATTGATCAGCACATCAAATTCATCAATTTTATTACTGTACTTCTAGATTAGTGTACATGCAAAACAACAGCTCAAGATGACTCTATGATGACTCCCAGCAGCTCTTGAAAATAATTACTTTCGCTTCTGACTGTGGCTACCGTTAATCTTTTAGTCTGTGAATCCCCCCAAACTAGCAGTTTTCTGACCCACCTAATACTGCCTCGATTGCATCAGCAAATAGTTCTGCACCCTTTCTATTTAAGTGTATCCCATCTCTGCAGAAGCAGTCTCTGCTGTTAGCAAGCACAGACCACGCTGAAAAAATTCTACCCCATGAGCCTTGCACACTCTCTCCAGGGCCGAATTGATTGACAAGGCTCTCATCATGCACTCCCTCCTATCGTGTCTGATCAGAATTGCAGACACTTTCAAATTTAATCCTAACTCACGACTTTTTTTCAGCATTGACCTGTACTTGTTACGTAAATCTGCAGATCTCTTACTCTTAAAGTTGTTAGTGCCAACGTATACAACAATATCACCTTTTGTGCCCTTAAAAGATGATATCTTCTCTACAACATCATCAACTTTTGCCCCTTCAGACATACCCTGGTCCTGTTCCATCTATCCTTTATGCATAATATATTCCCTGTGTCCCGACAATAGAGTCACCGACAATAACTAGTTTTTGTGGGACCAGCGCATTCTGCTTTGGAGATTGCGGCTATGTTGCCTGATTCACAGGAGTGAGCTCTGGCATTGAGTTGGGCAGCTGAGAGCTTGATGGGTTTCTCATATTAATTTCTTCGAGGGCATTTACCCTACATCTCCAACTCTCATAGATGACCAACCAGAATGCTGAGTTGGCACCTAATTTCTTCACAGTCTCTGCACCCAGCACACAGAAAGACATCCTCCTTGGCTAGATCATGTCCTGTTCTAGACAGGGCATGATCCAGCCAAGACATGATCTGCAAACATTTCACATTTTGTACATTGTTTTACACTTTGATGCGTGGGAGAATTGCCCATTTCGGTTCTCCTTCAAGCTACAGCACTCTGGCTATTCTGTGAATATTGCTTTGCTGCTCTAGTCTGGGTCATGATTCCTTTTAAGTATAATTTAATTAACAATGAAATTTAATAAGATTAATAAATTTTTTTGATAATACTGGCTTATATATAGAAATCTAACATTTCAAAGGCTAACGTCACAAAGGCTAACGAAATAAGATTATGAGAAATATTTGGAAAGGGTGTAAAGAAAAACAGCAAAGACTTCATTACTTATATAAACTCTAAAAGTAAGGGAATTAATCAGATTGGTCCACTTGATATCAATGGTTTAAATGATTGTGTAATAACTGAGATCAAAGGGAGGGGAAATTGTTGAAATTAAACATAAGAAAGGCACCTGGGGCAGATGGGATCTATCCAGTTATATTAAAGTAGACGGCAAAGGAATAATTAATTCCTTTAGCCATAATTATGAGAGCATTCGTTTACTTGGGAAGTCCCCATAGATTGGAGATGTGCAAATGTATCTCCAATTCACAAACTTGAGTCAAAGGGTGACACACGTAATTACAGACCTGTTAGTTTGACTTCTGTTCTAGGGAAAATAATGGAATCACTAGTCAAAGAAGCATTGCAGGATCATCTATTCAAGACTGCAGTAATAATTCACACACTGCATGGGTTTGCTAATGTCTTGTCTGACCAATTTGATTGGATACTATGACGTGGTCCCAAAGGAACTGAATGCAACAAATAATTCTGATATCATATACTTGGATTTCAGGAAAGCTTTTGATACTGTGCCACAGTATCAAAACTATTGTACAAAATGGAGCAGTATGGCATTATGGGCAAGTTGCTACAATGGATAAAAGGATGGTTGAGTGGGAGAAGGCAGACAGTGGTAATCAATGGACAATGCTCTATGTGGACTAATGTTATTAGTCCACATAGAGCATTGTGTGGACTAATGTTATTAGTGGTGTTCCCCAGGGTTTGGTGTTGGGCCAATTTCGTTCGGTGTTGTTTTGCGTATTTATCAGTGATAATGATGAAAGTGTATCAAGCTTAATGTCAAAGTTTGCAGATGATACATTGGTTGGCAGGGTTATTAATAACAGTAATAATAGTATGCTGCTGCAACATGATCTGGAAAAGTTGGGCAGATGTGCTGAGAAGTGGCATCTGAAATTTAACATTGACAAATGCAAAGTACTGCATATGGGTAGCAGTATCCCCAGAGAAATGTACCAAGTGGGTGGTATTACACTCAGGTTAGTGTAGAATGAAAGAAACCTGAGGGTAATTGTGCAGTCAAATATGAAGTTTTCTGAGCAGTGCAGACAGGCTGCCAGAGTAGGTCATGGAGTCTTGTCAATAATGTACAGGAATTTTGTTAGCAGGATTAAGAAGGTGATTATCCTCTTGTATAAGTCAATGGTCAGGCTACACCTTGAGTACTGTGTGCAGGTCTAGAACCCTCATTTTAGGAAGGATATAGAGTTGCTAGAATGTGTACAGAGAAGGCAACAAGACTGGTGAAGGGAACAAAGGGGTGATCTTATGAAGGAAGATTTAAGTTCTGCAAATTGCAGCTTCTGGAGATTAGGTACCTGAGAGGTGATCTGATTGAGATGTGATGGATTGGCCTTGAATGGATTGAGCAGGCTGAATGCTGATGGAATTCTTCCTATTGTCAGATTACAAACCGGAGTGGGCATAAACTGAAATTGAGAAAAGAGAATTGTTGAATAGATGTGCAGAAATTTGCCTTTAGCCAGCGGGTAGTTGATTGCTGGAATAAACTTCCATCTGTTGTTGTGGAAGTAGATAGCTTAAATAAATTCAAGTAAGAGGTGGACAAACTTTTGAAGTGAATGGATGGGTGAAATGGGAAGTTTTCTTTTTTTTTTTTTTTTTTTTTTTTTTTGTTTTGTTTGATGCTGTATAAGCTTGCTTTCTTGGATCATTTGCCTCTACTAATGCTAATGCTAATATACAAGCTAACAGCTTAGAGAAAATTAATATACTGACCGTGAGGTTCTGACCGTGATACTTTACTCTCTCTGTATTGAGCTCTCATCAGTTCTTGTTTAGACTGTGGTGTATTGGTATACAACTCTGCTAGAGAGTACCTTAAGATGGCTTAATTTTTTACAGCACGATGCTTTTAGTTTCTCTTGGTGTCTTTAGAAATTCATGTGCTTCACAAATTTTCTACAGATTTGTGAAGTACATGAACCTCTACTTCATCATAGCAGCAAGATACTACTACTTAACTATGCAGTCAAAATTTACAGTTTTTCATCTCTTTCTACTCACTTATATCTCTATGAATCCCAATGGACAGAAATAAACTGAATGAAACCAAATATTACAGAAGTAAGTCCAGTGAAAATAAACCTGCTATTATAGGAATGAATGATGTAGCACATTGCTGGAATGTAGATTGTGATACAATCTTTCAAGATAAAGTAAAATTGATCCTCCTTGGTTTAAGTACTCATTGTCCTCTCTGTGATAACTATTTCATTCAGTGGTGTAAACTGGCCTTTATGAATCTTTCATCAAACAACTACATGAAGCACACATGCATTCTCTTCAAAACATATACCGATGGCTCAAAACTATAGTCATAGATGTAGCAGCAGTATTCTTAACTTACTCTGTCTTTGTATACAACTGAATGCAGCAATTTTACTCTTGAACTGTACTTTATGCAGTTAGCAGTAGAACCCTTGCACATCTCATCATTTTCAGTGCATATAATAATAATGATAATAATAATGATAATAATAATAATAATATTATTATTATTATTAGCTACATGCTGCAAGGAAGTCTGAGGCTTATGCTGCACCAACCAAAAAAAAAAAAGAAAAAAAAAAAAGAAAAAAAAAAGAAAAAGAAAAAAAAGGAGTCAAAAGTAGAAGAGAATCACCAAGAAAGAGAAGAATGATGACATCCAGCTCAGGACCCTAGGTGTGCCAAGCCCATACTCACCAGATGTGAGCCCCTGGGGTTAGTATATAGACTCATAAGTGCTATATCTGTTTTACAAAAATATACTGTCTCTGCTCATCTCATAGTGAAGAAATAAGATCTACTCCGATTCAACTGAAAGAAATGCATCAGACAGTTTTTTTGTTTTTTTTTTTGGATTCCTGCTCATACTGGAAAACCAGGAAATGGTCATGCAGATCAGTCAGAAAAAACACCCATCTGACAAAGATACCTCTCATTTCAAAGTTTTGCTTTTGACTTTAGGCAGGGGTGTATTTAGGGGAAGCAGAGGGGGAATATGCTCCCTTAACCATGTGTATAAGTGTTCCTAGGTCTATCTAAAAAAAAAAAAAAACACTCAAAAACCTGGCCCTTATGATGATACCTGGTTATGATGCAGATTATAAGTAATGCCATAAGAACAGATGTTGAGATCAGTAGATATAAATATGGCACATCCAAACAAAAGATAAGCTCATTTAATAATAAAACAGTAACCTTCTCTCTAGAATATTATAATGGAGGCTAGGGCATGTATTGGTTATATTTATTTAATCCATATCTTCTTGCTTATTGGGGAAGACCTGCCTGTGATCACATTGCCAATCTCCATTCACAGTTAAATATATTCTCCTAAACTGTACCTAAATTCAGAGTGACAAGTATACAGCTCTTAAGTTCATATCATCTTTATAGAAAACTCTAACATCCCAGCATATAATTAGAGAGACTAATCTCAGTGATTTCTTTACCTTTCTAAAGTGAATAAACCTGTGCATTCAGTTTAACTCTAAACCCATCTGTTGTTTATACATCAACATTGCATGTAAAGAATATTAAAAGGCACAATATGGCCGCCACAGCTCTGGTGCCATAAAGCATTCAAAAACAACAACACTTAATTTTAGTAAAACATTTGTTGTTATGCTACACAAATGAATATTTGTATAAATTGGAGTAGTGTAGCATTAAAGCAAGTTACTACTGTGGATAAAGGAATGGTTAAGTGGTATGAGACAGTGAGTAGTTATAAATGGCCACCACTCTCTGTGGAATAATGTTATGAGTAGATTTGTAGGTCTCAGTGTTGTATCCTTACTTTTTTTTTAATATTTATTGATGTATTTCATGTTTGATGTTTAAGTTTGCTGATTATACAAAAGTGTGCAGGTAATTCAATGGTAGTAATAAAATTATGCTGCTTCAGTGGTTCTGGAATTGTTATTACCCAAACAGCAGTAATTCCAGAATACTGTACCTGTGGATAGCATCAAACGCAAGGTAGATAATAAAGGAAAAGACCTAGGGACATTAATACAATTTTGTACGAAGTTCTTGGAGCAGTGTAGGCTGCTAGAGCAATGAGTGATATGCAGGAACTTTGTGGCAAAGAGGTGATATCCCACTGTATAAAGCAGTGGTTAGGCCACATTTGGAATAATGCATACAGTATTCCAAATGTGCCCATCCTAAAGAAGGTTTCCAAACCTCATATAGGATGGGCGTAGTGCTGTTAAAAAGAATGTAGAGAATAGCAACAAGGTTAGTTGGGGGCACAAAAGAATATTCTTATTGAAGCTCTGGAGTTCTGGAAATTGCAGCATCTGGAAAATATTCATCTAAATTATGACCTGATTTGAGACTCTGAAATTATGGCTCTGAAGGAGTCTAGCTCTAAAACGATTTACCCAGAGGCAGCAATGCCCAAAATTACACAGTGATATGAGGCCCTGACATGTCTACTTATTTCTTTTTTATTTTTGTGAATAGTTTTTTTTTTTTTGTTTTTTTTGAAATTACTTGTTTATTTAAAATTATCTTAATGAATTAAAACACTTAATTAAATGATATTTTTATTTTTTAATGAAAATGTATTAATAACTAAAGCAAAATAAATTATAGAGTTCAGGACTACAAAGCAGTCCTGACGTCTATAATTTATTTTGGCTAATTGTGTAAATTCTGTGCTGTTTGGCTAGCAGTTTTATTTTAATTGCAGTATATTGTTGGCTTTATGAATGTGGAAATAGTAAAGTATGACGTTTGATGAAGTGTGTGGTGTTCAATAAAAATTTAATTTTGAAGAAGAGTCTTAGTGGTTAGAGTCTCATATTTGAATTGTTTTAGTCTTAATTATATAAAAATATACTTAAAATTTATGATCTGAATATTATTTTATTATCTGTTTTTAAATATTGGATTTTTTTGTTGTTATTGTGAGATGACTTGGGTTGTTGAAATTCACTAAATTCTTTATTGTTTGGTAATATATTTCATCAGTTAAAAAATAAGTTTTTCAACTTTCCTAAAAAAAAATTTGAGAAATTTTTATAAACTTTAAAGCTCAAATTTACTTTTTTATGTCAAATATATTATATATTTATTAGGTGGTGAACCAGCAAAAGAAGGAGAAGCGCCAACATTTGTTGAAAAACCAAGAATCATTCCAAAAGAAGGAGGAAAATTGATTTGTATGCAGTGCCGTGTAAAAGCTAAGCCCATTCCTACCTTGACATGGTATCATGATGCCAAAATTGTAAAAGAGACCAATCGTGTTAAAAGTCAGGTTATTGAGCATGGTAGAGATGAATTTTCTGTGATTCTTGAAATTAAGGTAAATATTTTTAAGTAGAAGTGCAAGTGGTATTTAATGTTTATCTGAGGTTGGACCATAAATGGGAGTTAAGTAAAATTATAACTTTATAGCTGATTTCAAGCTGCATTTTTAATACAGATCACATTAGTGTAAGTGGTGGCTAAAATTGCTCATTGCCCTTTCCCCTTGTACTTGTTCCAGCAGCTCTACATTCTTCCTAAAATGAGGCTTCCAGACTTAAGATGTGACTTGACTGTTGCCTTATACAATGGGATAATCACGTCTTATCCCTGCTAGCAAAGTTTCTGTATATTATAGAAAAACCCCATGAGCTGTCATGGCAGCCTGTCTGCACTGCTCAGAGAACTTCATATCTGACTGCATAATTATCCCAGGTCTTTTTCATTTTTCACTACACTGAGTGGAGTACCACAGTTGGTACATTACTCTAGGGTTACTGTTACCCATATGCAATGTGTTGCATTTGTCAATGTTAAACTTCAGTTGCCATTTCTCTTAGCTTATCTGCCTAACATTTTTAGATCCTGTTGCAGTAGCATACTGTCAGTACTTCATTAACTACCCTGCCAACCTTTGTATCATCTGCAAACTTGAACATTAAGCCTGATATGCTTCATCAGTATCATTCATACTGATGAAGCATATATTTATCAATGATACTGATATACTTTATCAGTATCATTGATAAATATAGAAAACAACAGTGGACCCAATGCTGAAACCTGGGGGACTCCACTAATAACATTATTCCACAAAGAGCAGTATCCATTTATTACCATCCTTTGTCTACTCCCACTCAACCATCCATTTATCTAAAGCATCAATTTGCCCTAAATGCCACAATGCTCCAATTTGTACAACAGTCTTTTATATGCAACAGTATGAGAATCTTTTCTGAAATTCAAGTATATGATATCAAAATTATTTTTTCCATCCAATTCCTTTGTGATCATTAGCATTAGCAAGGGCACATGATGCAAGAAAGCAAGCATATATAGCATCTAACAAAAAAAAACAACCCTTATTTCACCCATCCCCTCGCTCCAAATGTTTGTCAAGTTCTGCCTTGAATCTATTTAAGCTATCAATTACAACGACAGATGGAAGTTTGTTCCAGCAATCAACCACCCGCAGGCTAAAGGCAAACTTCTGCACATCTATCCTACAACCGTCTTTCCTCAATTTGAATTTATGCCCTCTCAGGTGATTATTCGGAGCAAGAGGAAGAATCCCATCAGCATTGAGCATGCTCAAACCATTCAAGGCTTTATACACCTCAATCAGATCACCTCACAGGTGCCTAGTCTCCAGACACTGTAATTTGCAAAACTTAAGCCTTTCTTCATAAGAGCAACCCCTTGTTCTGTTCACTAATCTTGTTGCCCTTCTCTGTACTCTTTCCAACATCCTTCTTAAAATGAGGCCTCCAGACCTGTATACAGTACTCAAGGTGTGGCCTGACCATTGCCTTATACAAGGGGATAATCACCTCCTTATCCCTGCTAGAAAATTTCCTGTATATCATTGACAAGACACCATGAGCTACTCTTGCAGACCGTCTGCACTACTCAGAAAACTTCATATCTGCCTGCACAATTACCCCCAGGTCCTTTTAATTCTCTACTACTGTCCGTGTGGTACCACAAAGTTGATACGTTACTCTGGGATTACTGCTTCCCATATGTAGTACTTTACATTTTTCAATGTTAAACTTCATTTGCTACCTCTTAGCCCATCTGCTCAACCTTTCCAGATCCTGTTGCAGCAGCATAGCATCAGTAGTGTCATTAACAACACTGCCAACCTTCGTATCATCTGAAAACTTGGACATTAAGCCTGATATACCATCATCAGTATCATTTATAAATATAGAAAACAAAATGGACCTAGCACTGAACCCTGAGGGACTCCACTAATAACATTAGTCCACGAAGAGCAGTGTCCATTGATTACCACTCTCTGTCTTCTCCCACCCAACCATCCCTTTATCCATCCATAGCAGCAATTTGCCTCCAATGCCACGCTGCTCCAATTTGTGCAGCAGTTTTAATCACATCAGAGCATCCAATCAGATTGGTTAGACAAGATTTTCCCTTCACCTTAACCTCATATAATGGTTCCTCCCCAATATGGGATCTGTGTACTAAATAGTGAATGTTTTTAACACTTTTAGCAATGGCTTTTGCCATTTACTTAAATCACATTAATGCATCCTATTATGCCTGATATAAACTTCAAGTTAACACACTCACTCACTCACTCACACACACACACACACACACACACACACACACACACACACACACACACACACACACACACACACACACACACACACACACAGTATTACTTATTTGTAAAAGGCTAATGCCTGTCATCAATATGAGGAATGGCTTGGTAACTGCTTTAACTTGTCTGTAATTCTTGTCAAGTTTTGAAGGATATGAGAGATCCAACCTAATCATAGGAGACCTACTTTCAAGTAGTATAGAACATATCTGATGATATAAAATTACTTTAGTTTTAACTTCAAGGGAAAAAATCATTTATAATAAATGCATTACACACAAAATATTCATTGGGCACAATGTATTTTTTTTTTTCTAGTTATAGGGGAATTGAGAACTTTTTTGTTGATACCATATCACCCATTCCATATCATTTTTCACATACCACCCTTTGTCTACCAATCTATACTTATCAATTTATTATTATTATTATTTTTTTTTTTTATTGGATTCAGCAAGTTCAATGCTGATGCATTCATCCTCTTGCTCAGACTACACGTAGGAGGGAACATAAATTCAAATTGAGGAAACATGGTTGCAGACTCTCTGTGCAGAAGGTTGCCTACAGGCAGCACTTTTAATTAAATTGGTAGTGTGAATAAATTTAAAGAAGAACCAGACAAATTATTGGATGGGATGGACATGTGGCATGGGAAGTTTTTCTTTATTTTTTGGCTGATGCTGTGTAAGCTTGCTTTCTTGCATCATTTATAACTACTAATGCTAATACTGAATTGCATAACTTACTACACCAATCAGCTAATCAGGGTTGTTAGCTATATATATATAGAACAGTACACTTAGTTATTGTTTGAGAGGTGTGGGATTCAGTTCTTAGCATTAGTAGAGGCATATGATTCAGGAAAGTCAGTTTATACAGCATCAGCCAAAAATAATAAATAAATAAAAAATTCCCATTTCAGGCATCCATTCCCTCTAAACCTTTGTCCAGTTCTTGAATTTATTTAAGCTATCAACTTCCACAACACAGATGGAAGTTTGTTCCATCAATTAAACACCCTCTGGCTAAAGGCAAATTTCTGCAAATCTATACTATTCTACAACTGTCTTTCCTCGATTTGAATTTATGCCTCCTTTGTTCATAATCTGAGCAAGCTCAAGGCGTGGCCTGACCATTGCCTTATACAAAGGGATACCACCTTTTCCCTGCCAGCAAAATTCCTGTATATTATTGACAATACCCCATGGCCTGCCCAGGCCACCTGTCTGCATTGCTCAGAAAACTTCATATCTGACTGCACAATCACTCCCAGGTCTTTTTCATTTTCTGCCACCCTAAGTGTAGTACCACACAGTTGGTACATTCAATGTTAAACAATCAATGTGGTAAAATCAATGTTAAACTTCAATTGTCACTTCTCAGCTGATCTGCTCAAATTTCTAGATCCTGTTGCAGTAGCACACTGCCATTACTGTCATTAACAACCCTGCCAGCCTTTCTATCATCTGCAAACTTTGACACTAAGTCTGATATATCTTCTTCAATATTATTGATAAACATACAAAACAACATTGGGCTCAACACCGAACCCTGTGGGACTCCACTAATAACATTAGTCCACGAACAGCAGCGTCCATTAGCATTAGCATTAGTAGAGGCATTTGATGCAAGAAAGCAAGCTTATGCAGCATCAGCCAAAAAAAAAAAAAAAAAAAAACCCACTTCCACTTCACCCCTCTGTTCGTTCAAAATACCTGTCCAGCTGAGCCTTAAACTTATTTAGGCTATCAACCTCCACCACAGGCCGACCTGGCTAGCCGGGTGGGTAAAGTGCCTGCCTGGCAACCCAAAGGTCGCGGGTTCGAATCCCGCCTCGGGCTTGGATCGAAGTACTGAAAAAACCTTGGGAAGTGCATTATGGCCACAGAAGCCGATGCGCCAACAACTACCAAAAAAAACCTCCACCACAAGGGATGGAAGTCTGTTCCACCAACCAACCACCCGCTGGCTAAAGGCAAATTTCCGCACGTCTATCCTACATCTGTCTTTCCTCAATTTGAATTTATGCCCTCTCAGGTGATTTTTCTGAGCTAGAGGAAGAATCCCATCAGCATTGAGCATGCTTAAACCATTCAAGGCTTTATACACCTCTATCAGATCACCTCGCTGGTGCCTAGTCTCCATACACTGTAATTTGCAAAACGTAAGCCTTTCTTCGTAAGAGCACCCCTTTGTTCCATTCACTAATCTTGTTGCCCTTCTCTGTACTCGTTCCAGCAGCTCTACATCCTTCTTGAAATGAGGCCTCCAGACCTGTATACAGTACTCTAGGTGTGGCCTG
Source organism: Mastigoproctus giganteus (assembly GCF_048544385.1). Lineage (NCBI taxonomy): Eukaryota > Metazoa > Arthropoda > Arachnida > Uropygi > Thelyphonidae > Mastigoproctus > Mastigoproctus giganteus. Next base: position 150,553,490 of record NC_143578.1, on the reverse strand, counting down.
ACCATTGCCTTATACAATGGAATAATCACCTCCTTATCCCTGTGGAAAAATTCCTGTATATCATTGACAATACTCCATGAGCTACTCTTGCAGCCCGTCTGCACTGCTCAGAGAACTTCATATCTGCCTGCACAACCACCCCCAAGTCCCTTTCATTCTCTACCACTGTCAGTGTAGTACCACAGAGTTGATACATTGCTCTGGGGTTGCTGTTTCCCATGTGTAGTACTTTACATTTGTCAATGTTAAACTTCATTTACCAACCCTCAGCCCATCTGCTCAACCTTTCCAGATCCTGTTGCAGCAGCATAGTGTCAGTAGTGTCCTTGACAACCCTGCCAACCTTTGTATCGTCTGCAAACTTGGACATTAAGCTTGATATACCATCATCAATATCATTTATAAATACAGAAAACAATAATGGACCCAACACTGAACCCTGAGGGACTCCACTAATAACATTAGTCCAAGATGAGCAGTGTCCATTGATTACCACTCTCTGTCTTCTCCCCCTCAACCACCCCTTTATCCATAGCAGTAATTTGCCTCCAATGTCACACTGCTCCAATTTGTGTAGCAGTCTTCCATGTGCAACAGTATCAAAAGCCTTTCTAAGATCCAAATATATAATATCAAAGTTATTCCCTGCATCCAGTTCTTTTGTGACTGCATCATAGTATCCAATCAAGTTGGTCAGGCAAGACTTCCCCTTAACAAAACCATGCTGTGTCTGAGCTATAACTGAAGTCTTGTCTAAATGATCCTGCAGTGCTTCTTCAACCAGTGCCTCCATTAATTTTCCTGGAACAGAAGTTAAGCTCACAGGTCTATAATTACTTGTGTCAGCCTTTGATCCTCCTTTGTGAATTGGGGTCACATTTGCACATTTCCAGTCTATGGGTACCTCCCCCGAGTCCAAGGAAACTCTCATAATTATGGCTAAGGGTTTGCTTACTTCCTTTGCTGCCTTCTTTAATATAACTGGATAGATCCCATCCACCCCGGGTGCCTTTCTTGTGTTTATCTTCAACAGTTTCTCCTCCACTTTACTCCCAGTTATTTCAAGATTCTGTAGCTTACTGCTAGAGTTGAATACACCTCTGGCATTCCCCTTGCTGAATAACTTCTCATGTGTGAATATCGATGCAAAATATTCATTTAGTTTGTTAGCTACCTGAGCAGGATCATCAACAGTTGACCCATCAATATCAAGTGGACCAATCTGATTCATCCCCTTCCTTCTAGAGTTTACATAAGTAAAGAACTCTTTGCTGTTTTTCTTTGCATCCCTTGCCAAGGATTTCTCGTAATCTGCCTTCGCCTGCCTAATCTCCTTTGTAACTTGGTTGCATATCAACTTGTATCTATCATAGGCTTCTGTGTCATGTGTTAATTTGTAAGTATCCCATGCATTTTTCTTCTCTGCCATATGCCTCATTAGTTCATCTGACATCCATTTTGGCCTAAACCTTGAACAATATTTCTTAGTTGGTATGTAAAGCCTAGTAGCTTCCAAGATAAGTTCTTTGAATGCTTCCCATTTTGAATTTGCTGTTGGTAACATCATCAGTTGGTCCCACTGTATAGAATTTAAATACTGTCTCAGTCCATCGTAGTCGCCTTTACGGAAGCAATAACCCTTCCCTTTACCCCTAATGGTAGTTACCTCTTTGAGTAAATCCCACTTCAGCACACTGTGATCACTGCCACCTAGTGGTTCCTGTATCTGCAGATTTTTAATGCATGAAGAATCACTGCTGATAATCAAATCAAGAGTATTACTCCCTCTAGTTGCCTCCCAAACATGATGATGTAGAAAACAATCATCCAATAAATCCACAGAAGCCCTGCTAGTGTGTGAGTAACCAGCCCCCAAATTCCAGTCAATATCTGGGAAATTAAAATCTCCTATTATAAGACTCTCTGATTTACTGGCCCTCTCTATTTCCCTGTACAGTTCCTTATTATACTCATCAGAGTCATTAGGCCTATAGCACACTCCTACTCTCAATTTTGATCTCCCAATGCTTATGTCACACCAAACTGACTCAACACTGCGCTGTCCAGCGATGTCGACTGGCTTCACTTCCTTGGTTTTTATGTGTTTCTTAACTAATAGCATAACCCCTCCCCCCTTCCTATCCTGTCTATCCTTTCTGTAGACGTTGTACTCCCCAAATTGCAGTTCTGCATCCCTTATATCTGTGTGACACCACGTCTCTGATATCCCAACAATATCTGCCTTTGATGTTTTGAGCAATACCTCAAATTCATCAAATTTATTTACTAAACTCCTAGCATTGGTGTACACGCAGGTATACCTGCACCTGTTTCTATTCTTAGCTACCCTAACACAACCCATGTGTTTACTTGTACTGCAATGGCTCCCAGCAGTCTCTGAAATACCATGCATCTTGTTTTTCAGGCTTCTGCTCATTCTAATAGAAGCAGTGCAAGAATCTCTTTCACCTCTGCCAGTGGCTACTGTCAATCTATTGGTCTTTGTCTCCCCCCAAGCTAGCAGTTTTCCGACCCACCTAACGCTGCCTCGATAGCATCAGCAAATATTCTTGCACCCTTTCTATTTAAGTGTATCCCATCCCTGTAGAAGCAATCTCTCCTGTTAACAAGTACAGTCCAGGCTGAAAAAAATTCTACCCCTTGAGCCTTGCACAATCCTTCCAGGGCCGAATTGATCGACAAGGCTCTCATCATATACTCCCTCCTATCTTGTCTGGGCAGAATTGCAGACAGTTTCAAATTCAACCCTAATTCTCGGCTTTTGTTCAACAGTGACCTGTACTTGTTAAGTAATTCTGCCGGTCTCCTACTCTTAATATTATTAGTGCCAACGTGTACAACTATATCACCTTTTGTGCCCTTAAAAGATGATATTCGCTCTACAACGTCATCAACCTTTGCCCCTGGCAGACATACCCTGGTCCTGTTCCACCTATCTTTTTTACAAAGCATGTTCCCCGTTTCCCTGACAATAGAGTCACCAACAACTACTAGTTCCATCGGGACCAGCGCATTCTGCCTTGGGGGTTGTCTCTGTGTCACGCGATGCCCAAGTGCAAGCTCTGGTGTTGATGTGGGCAGCTTGATGGGCCCCTCAATTTAGTTTCTTCGAGGGCATCCACCCTGTCCTTCAAGCTCTCATATAGGCCCACAAGAACGCCGAGTTGTTGCCTGATATCGATACACTCCTTGCATCGCGCACACACAAAGACATCCCCCTTGGCAGTATCATGTCCCGTACCTGATTGCTCTGCAAACATCAAGCAAACAGTGCAATTTATAACGCTGTGAGTCAGAGGACAACTGCCCCCCTCAGTTCTGCTCTGAGCCACAGCACTTCCATTAGCTTGAGTCTTTTGCTTTGATTACCACTCTCTGTCTTCTCCGACTCAACCACCCTTTTATCCATTGTAGCAACTTACTCTTAATACCATACTGCTCCAATTTGTACAGTAATCTTCTATGCGCAACAGTGTCAAAAGCTCTCATAATATCCAAGTACATGATATCAAAATTATTCCTTTGTAACCACATCATAGTATCCAATCATATTTGTCAGACAAGAACTTCCCTTAACAAACCCATGCATTGTCTGAATTATTGTTGCAGTCTTGTCTAGATGATCCTGCAATGCATCTTTAACCAGTGACTCCATTATTTTACCTGGAACAGAAGTTAAACTGATTGGTCTGTAATTACTCGTGTCACCCTGAGATCTCCCTTTGTGAATTTGGGATACATTTGCACATCTCCAGTCCATGGGTACTTCCCCTGAGTCCAAGGATGCTCTTATAATTATGGCGAAGGGTTTGCTTAGTTCCTTTGCCACCTGCTTAATATAACGTGATAGATCCCATCAACCCCAGGTGCCTTTCTTATGTTTAACTTCAACAATTTCTCCTCCACTTTGCTCTCAGTTATTACAAAATCATTAAGCACCCTGTTACAGTTTGATAAACGTCTGGCATTTTCATCCCTTAATAACTCCTCACGTGTGAATGTAGATGAAAAATACTTATTCAGATTATCTGAAGGGCACAAAAGTTGATATTGTTACATATATTGGTATTAATGATATACCTGTAAAGCATCGTTGAGGAAAAAGCTACAAGTTAGTAGCTTTTTCTCAACATTGGGGCAAAATTTGAAAGTATCTGGAATTTTGCTCTTATATAATGGGAGAGCATACGTGATAAAAGCCTTGTTAGTCAGTTTTTTCCTAGAGAGATTGTGCAAGATTCATGGGATAGAATTTTTCTCATCATGGCCTGTGCTTGTTAATGGGGGGGACTGTTTTTATAGAGATGGAATATATTTAAATGGAAGAGGTGTTAGAATATTTGCCAATGCTATTGAAGCATTGTTAGTTGGATCAAAAAACTGCTGGTTTGGGGAAAGGCAAACAGACTTATAGTTTAATGGGAACTTTAAGTAGAGGAAAAGTTGATTTTTGCTGTGCTTCTATTGGAATGTGAACTTATAAGGCTTGCTGGTGGTTCTGACATGACAAAGAAATATGTGCGCTGTGTTAGAATTAATTATAGCACAAACAGGCACAATTATACTTGCTTTATTAATTCTAGGAGCATAGTAAATAAATTTAAATTTGAAGTGTTGATTACATCATCAAACCTGGGCATTAATTGCCATCATTTGGTTTCTGTCCCTGTGGTGTGGAGGTGAGCCATTATCCACTTTCCAGCTTTTTCAGAATATATACTTTGTTTAGGTGGTGCCTCCCCCTTATAAATCACAGATCCAGAGTGGAATAGAAAGCCAAAAGATGAGACAAAGGAGCAAAGTAGGCACATCACTCAAAAATAAAAAATCACACCTCCCATTTCAACACCCAAGGTATTGAAGGGGCAATGACAGCCACTACAAATCTTGTAATTGCACATTAAATAAAATTTTTTCCTTTTGGACATATGATTTGGCCTTAAAAGGCCAAGAATAAGTGCATACCATAACAGCATAATACATATTGCCCTATGACCAAGATCTCCTATATCCAAATCAATAATAATTAGGTAAATGTTTCACATGAAACTTGTACACAAGGAAAACAAAAGATAACATAAGTCCAAATTATAGCCTTAAACTGCATAACATGATAATAAAGCATAGAACAGTACTTAGTTCAGATTTAAAAATATGGCCCCGGGTGCCAAAAGTTTTGTGTGACGGAGCAGTATCTTAGTGCATAAATTGCGATTGCTTAGATTGATTTCACATTAATTTTTTGAATTTGTCCTTAAAAAAATCTTATTTAATAGCAGCTCATCTTTCAAAAAGCATTTGAAGAGAGGAGCAAGAAAGAAAAGCTATATATATATATATATTTATTTTGGTTACTAACATTTACTAATCTTTGCTTGGTCATGCTGGCACTACTCCTGCCTCCCCGTGGCGGGGCCGGTAACCTGGGTGAAAAGCAATCACTTAGGGCCAAAAGGAGTTTCTATGGATCAGGCTACTATGAATCTTAATATTCCTATAATTAGAGCCCCAAAGCTTGAGACTTGATAACCCTATCACAGATAATGACTCCATTATCAAAAGAGACTGTAAACAGAAATGCAAAATCATGATACTAACTTTTTAGCTGAGGCACACTATCTGCCAGCCTATAGGCTGGCAGATAGAAAGTGCCTTATTCTTAATATAAAAATGAGAGTCATTATTCTTAATATAAAAGAGAAAGTCATTATTTTTATTATAAAAATGAATCTTTTGTTGAATCCTCAAAAATGGGTAAATGCTCCAGTCTGGATCACCTAATTGAAACTGAAAAATCAAGACAGTGTGAATGGCTATTAAGGTTTTAATGACATACCAGTATGAGTCATTCCCCATAATATCCTAAACACCTCAAAAGGTCTAGTCTCTAAATGAGGACCTACTTACAGATACTGAAGAAGAAATAACTAAGGAGTTTAGTGAAAGAATGAAAGAAAGGTGACTCATGCAAGATAAATTATAACCGTGAAAGGTTTCAACCTCATTCCAACCAGTTCCATCAGTCTGACTTTTAGTACTCTGATTCTCCCATTCGTGGTTAAAGATGGTTACTTAAATCTCAAGATTCAATTTGCACCCTGATTCCCATTCACCATTTCAAGTGCCAGAAATATGGCTGTTCCCAGACAATAATTTGAGGAGATAGTGTGTGCCCTATTTGCAGCTCTAAGGAGCATTTTTCAAACAAAAAAATTAGCTTCCATTCCTATTTTCCCAAACTACAAAGAAGCCATCCATCCAACCCAAACAGAAGGCTCATTTCAACCAAAAACTACCTTTGCCAACTGGTTCAGAACAATCTTTAAAGAGAAACATGGTGAATGAGATTAGTAACAACTCTGTTCATTATCTCAACCTTGCATAAAATGACAAAGCATGCAATTTTTGAAGACTGAAAGAAAGTGCAATAAAATATTGGCAGCATGGAAGTCAGTGTTCTCAGATAATGATGACACAGTTCTAGATTCGTATGTAAATGATAATTTAGATACAGGATGCCTAACCTTTCCCAGGAAGTACAAATTAAAGCATAATTGGCAGAAGCTTACTGCTCACCAAAAACAGTCAGGTCAATCCTGCTCAACCAAACCCAGACAAATAACTACAGATAGAAAGCACAAACCCAAACATACAATGGAACTGCAGAGGCTTAAGCAGTAATTTCAGTAATCTGAGTGATTTACTTATTTAAAATAATCTGATAGGTGTATTCTTACAGGTAATGCTTTCTGTTGCCACAAATTTCTCTGATATTCTCATGTTATACTATGTACAGGTGAGGTAGGAGTTGTGAGACTCCTGCTCATGGAAAGGATGGGATTCTGATAAAATATACCATGCCTTCCAGGCCTATTCAACTATAAACCTCCATAGAAGCTTTGGCATTTCACTTTGCAATATTTTGAATGCACTTTTCACTTTGTAATGATAACCCTTGCATCCATTTATATTCTACCCTCTTTTCCTTGTTCCCAGACTGAATTTGACAATCATATCACACATCTACAACCTGCTGTGTCCTTTATAATGATAAAGAATCTTTCTTTATAAAGAAACATTGATTCTTTATGGGCAAATATGTATTCATTAATCTATATAAATTTATTTTATGAATGTAAAATTGATTTAGTTTTTTTTATTAACAGTGCTTAGAATAAAATTCCTTTACATAAAGTAAAGGTGAAAGGTAAACTGCAGCCATTATCAATCTACTGCAGGATGGAAGCCTTCTCAACAATTCATGTTGAGGGAATTGGACCATAATCTGCCATGCTAGTCCAATGTGGGTTGTCAGATCGACTGTATTTGGCAGCCAGGGGCTTGAACCAAGTCTACTGAAAGAGCGTGTGATACTGCACTGCTGCTCCTGACCACTCAGCTATGGAGGTAACTATGTAAAGGAAGACCTCCGTAGTCTAAACGTGCTACTGCATGCTCTTTCAGTTTAGTGGTGCCAGGAACAGATCAGTGGAGCTTGGCCCCCCTCCCCCCAAGCTCCACTTAAATCTTATCGATATAAGAGGGATCATATCGATGGATCTCTTCCCTAGGCGGCATGCAAGCTATTTTCAACATAATATGTGGCATGCCTCAGGAAAAGGTTGGCTATCCTTGCAATCCATGATAACATTCTCCACAGTTCAGTAGGCCATAATTGAGTCCAATGTACAGTATTTGTCCCCAGATGACAAACTATTATCAATCATCAGGAAATTCAAAGTAATTCCTATAGTGCATTTGCAAAGTGAATAGAAAAAGCATTTTTTCAATTTATTTATGTGGCATAGCCCTTTTGCACTACATAAGGTAGGTAGAGGCTTCCAGAAATTAAATTCACATTTCTGTTTCTTTTTAATAACACTAACTATGCTGACTTGTCTGCTGCTTGGTCACCTTATGACACCGTTCCAGCCTTGAAGAGGCTAATAACCTCAGAAGAAATGTATCTTTCCAGAGCCAAAAGGAGCAAACTAATCTCAACAAGCTGCAGGATGCTAAATCCTACCATGATTACTCATGAGATAGACTCAGCTCATGCAGTGATTAGTATCAAGAAACTAATATTACTAAAATATGAGCTCCAATGCATCTTTCACACTTTATTCAGGAAGTGTTTCTAGGCATTCTATTGCCTTGTTGAGGTTTAAAATGAATGTCAGTTGGAACTCTAAACTGGAGATTCACATCACATCTTCTGGAAGAATATCTATTAATATTTCCTGCCGTGCTATCCTAAATATCTCTAGGGTCATGACATCTAAGAGGAAGCTCATAAACTTGTTGGAAGAAGAGCTGAAAAATTTAACTACAATCCCAGGGAATTATGCATGTAAAGTGCACATTTACTAAAGCCAATGCTCGAGGAAATGCAGTTTTGATGACATGGGATATGATCTTAACATTTGATATCCCCTAAACTTACAACATCCATCAAAGCAGATTATCTCAACTGTAAAATTAAACCACACATTCTTAATGTAACTCATTGTTTTAAATGCTAACAATTTGACCTCTTCCAGATTGTCTGCACAGTTGAACATGTTTTAATCATATGTCTAACTCTAACTTTTTCAGGAGCATACCTTAACAGCTTCATATAGCTGATATCCAAACGTACTCTCTCTCTCAAAACTGTATTGGAAGATAGGCAGAATGTAACAGATATTTTTCTGTTCCTTAATTAGATAAACTTTTACAATAAAGTAGAAACCAGAACTTTGTCATGGCAGGTAAACTTAGTAGCAATTTGGCACTTAAAAATCTTTCAATTAACTAACATAATGCTGTCCGTTACTACATCATTTAAATATGTCACTATTGCTTAAATGCAATAGTTTTCAGCAAAAGTGTTTTCTTTGATTGTGGCATAGTAAATTCCAGGAACCTTTGTTAGTTATTTGCACAAAAACTAAAAATGCAGGATAAAGTTAAGCATAGTCTTGATAATTATATGCACTTGCTGAAAAAACATGAATTTAAAATTAGCACATCTATTGCATCCAGTTATTGGATTTGGCCTGTGTTTGATTTATGAAGCACATGGATTTTTTTGATCATTTTGCTCAGTGTCAATCCGAGATAATGAAGAAGATAATATTCAAGTCTCTCAAATAAGAGAAGATAAAAAACATGTTTAAAGTGTTTTTTTTTATATTTGTTGTTTATTTTCAGTTGTTTATTTTCAATAAAATATGGAAACATTTTTAATAATTACTTTTAATATAAATGCAATGTTTTTAATATAATATAATTTAGTGCTTTTAATACACAAAAGGAAATTTTCTTGTTCTGTAATAAATTGCAAATAAAGGTGGCATCAAAAAGTGAACAGTTTTGAATGGATGATTTTTAAGGTTAACTTATAAGTAGGGTAACTTTTTACCCCATTGAACAAGTGTGCTTGTGTGTGGAAGAGAAAAATCACTGGCCAAACCATACCCAATTTAGAAAAGATGTGAACCTTCTGGAGAGGATACAGAGAAGAGCAGTGATTTAAGAGCACAAAAGGGTATTCCTGTCAAGAGAGACTTTGACTTTTGTGAGCTACACTGTTTGGAAACCAAGCATCTGCAGGGTATCCTGATTGAGGTGTTTAAAGCCTTGAAAGCTTTAAGTAAACCAAGTTAAATGCTAAGGGAGTTTTTACACTTAGTAACGTGATGCACACAAGGGAGCATAAATTTATTGGGATAAATTTAGAAGTTTAGTTAAAGGATGATTGACTATTATTAGTAGTAATAGTAGTAGTACTGCTGCTGCTACTATGACTACTGCTAGCAAATGATGCAGGGAAGCAAGCTTATATGGCATCGACAAAAAAATAAATAAATAAATACCCGTCTCATCTGTCCACCTATAATGATATTTATAATTTTTCCTAAAAATTACTTAAGCATCCCATTTTCACAAACACCAGACAATTGTTTTTTCCAATTAATGTCAATTAAATTCTTTCAAAGCCAATTTTCACACTTCTATCCTGAAGCCATATTTTGCAGTTTATGTCCCCTTGTATGTATTGTCTGAGAAAGAGTTAGAATACCAGCATCATTAGGTATACTTAATCCATTTAATGCTTTAAACACTTCAGTCAGATCTCCTTGCAAATGGCTAGTTTCCAAACACTGAAATTTGCAGAATCGAAGTCATTTGTGGTTAGAATACTCTAATACTCTCTTGTGTCCTTGACTAATCTGGTCTCTCTTCCCTTCTCTACACCTGTTCCAAGTGATCCAAATCTTTCTTAAAATGAGGTTTGTGCTTATGCCAAGAGAGATTCCAGATCTGTATTCAAGATGTGGTCTAACCATTGCCTTATACAATGGGATAATCACCTCCTTGTCCCTGCTGCTAAAGTCCTGTACATCATTGACAGAGCCATGAGCTGTTCCAGTAGCCTGTTTGCACTGCTTACAGATTTTCATGTCAGACTGTACTAGGTCTCTTTAATTCTTCACCATCTTCAATGTGGTAACACCTAATTGGTATTTTATCCTGGGATTACTGCTTCCCCATTGGAAGAAACTCCCATTAATGAAGAATTGGATAAATAGTGAATCAGGTAAACAGATAAATGAAATGAGGAAGGTTACTTTACATTGGTTACTTTATGTTATTTAGTTTTGGCTGGTGCTATGTAAGTTTGCTTCCTTGCATCATTTCTGCTGCTAATAATAATAACTTCTTATCTTCTTGCTGACAGTGAGTTTGGAATTGGACAGTGGATCAATGGTGACTAGTTGAGGCACATGTTCTGATAAGTTTGCAAGAGAATGCTGGAATTGCACATGTTGATTCAGAAGAGTAGTGCTGTGGATGTATCTGTAGAAAAAGCATGCAGTAGAAACTGGATGCTATATAGAGAGTGGAGAGATTTTGTAAGTTTGTAAGAGACATGGTTTATAGTTAACCTGACTGCCCTCTTTTGAATGGAGTCTTGAAGCTTGAGAGAGGTTTTGGGGGTACCATCCCAGATGTTGAACAGTATTCTGTGGTAGTAGTAGTGTGCAAATTTGAGATTTGTACAGAATGGATGATTATTGAGAAGAAACAAAATGCTGAGAGCAAAAAAAGAACAGTATTTGACAGTAGCGGAAGCAATATTTGTGCTTATGCTATGCCAAGAGAGATTAGAAGTCTGGGTGATATGCAATAGAGATGTGTGATCTTGTTTAGAAAACTGGGTGTCATTGAAGATGAGCAGATGAGCCCTATTGCAGAATTACCTAGTGATTGGCATATGTAAGGAATTGGTGGTGGTGGACGTTCAAGAAGTTGAAGCTCTTTGTGCAGAAAAAGGTTTCTCAAACTAGAAAGTTCAATGTAATGTGATATCATCAGGCCATGAATAGGATTTCCAGTCAGTGGATGAATGTGTTTAATATACAAGGAAAGGACTGAGAAAAAGATCTGAACCTTGGGAGGACACCATCATTAGTTGAGAAGTTAAAAGATGGCCATTTACTATCAACTGCAGTTAGCAGTCAGAGAGAAAACTAGCTCTCCCAGCTGCAAAAAAAAAAAAAAAAAAAAAAAAAAAAGAAGGCAATTCATAAGACAGCCCCAGGTGCCAAGTGATTGTGACTGACCGATTTCTCTGTACTATCAGTGCAAATTCCTAAAAGCGATATATAGTTCTTTTATGTTCCTCTTGTTAAGCCATCTATTTATTTAATTACAGCTCCTGTTACAAAAATACTTGTACAGAGCAAGAAAGGAAAGCCACCTTTCTTTTTCTCTCTTAGTTTTATTACTAACCCCTACTATTTTTCACTTAGTCACACCAGGCACTGCTCCTGCCTCTCCATGGTGGGACTGGTAACCTTGGCAGAAAAGTTCATCTGCCAAGGGCTAAAAGGAGTCAATATGGAACACAATAAGTTTCCATCTTTAGAGCTGACAAGCTGTTGGCCAGAGACTGAAAATGACCATGATTTGTTACAACCAAAGAGGTTTAAAACCAATTCCTCGGCGACAGACTTATGTGCATTTTTAATAATGCACTCACTATCAGAACAGCCTCTCAGTAAGCTATCTCCCTTTCTAATCCAAAAACACCTGGAAAGTATTGCAAGGTCTTCCAAGACGATTAAGAGACTGCAATCAAGGGACTTACTTGTTGAAACTCTAAAGTGCAGGCATTCTGAAAAACTGCTACAAATGACAAATTTTGCTGGAATTCCAGTGAAAGTAACTCCCCATGCAATAACCCTAAATACATCGAAGGGTGTTATATCTAGTTGGGACCTGATGAATATGACAAAGGAAGAAATTAAAGAAGCACTTCAGGAAGAAAATGTAATTGCTGTAAAAAGAATTATGATCAAAAGAGACAATACACTCACATCTACCAGAAATATCATTTTCACCTTTAACTTATATTTGGCATCCAGCTCCTTTGTGACCATGTCATAGTACACAGTCAAATTGGTCAGACAAGACTTCCCCTTAACAAACTCATGCTGTGTCTGAATTATTACTGCTGTCTTGTCTAGATGATTCTGCAAAGCTTCTTTAACCATATTTTCCATGGAACAGAAGTCAAACTAACAGGTCTGTAATTACTCGTGTCACCCTTTGATCCCCCTTTGTAAATTGGAGATACATTTGCACATCTCCAGTCCAGAAGTAAGCAAATCCTTAGCCATAATTATGAGAGCATCCTTGAGTCCAAGGGTGCTCTCTTAGTTCATTTGACATCCATTTTGGCCTAAACCTCCTTTCTTGAATGATTCCCATTTAGAATTTGCTGTTGGTAACATCATCAGTTGATCCCACTGTATAGAACTTAAAAAATCTGTGAGACTACTGTAGTCACCTTTATGAAAGCAAAAACCCTTCCCTTTACCCCTGATGGTAGTTACATCTTTGAGTAAATCCCACATCAGTACACTGTGATCACTGCCACCTAGTGTTTCCTTCATCTGTAAATTTGTAATGCATGAATAATCACTGCTGATAATCAGATGAAGGGTGTTAGAAAACAGTCATCCAATAAATCCACAAAAGCCTTGCTAGTGTGTGAATGACCAATCCACAAGTTCCAGTCTATGCAGTGGTCAGACAAAAAACTGCATTACCTTAAAAAAAAAAAGTAACATTTGTAGTGAACGTATAAGATATTGTTTGATTTCAGTCATTTTGTTTGTCACAAAGCAGAGGCATTTCATCAAATAATGCTTCTATTGCATCAGACAGTAATTGCAAAGTATTGCATCAGCCGTTTCTATAAATACAGCATTGGAAGGGTATACACGCTCATTAGTATCCTGTTTTGCGGAGGTGTAAGCAATGCTCCCTATGTTCAGTTGACACCAAGAAAAAAAAGTGTAGTTGTTGCTCTGTCCAAGGAAGGACTTTCTATGCATGCTATCGCCAATAAAATAGGCTGCCACACCAGTCAGCAGTATCCCGGGTGCTGAAATTAAAGCGTGAAACCAGTAATGTGAAGAGAAAACCTGGATCAGGCTGTAATAGAGAGACTAAGTCTTCCCAAGATTGATATTTGAAACGGCTATGCATTCGTAATCACCATGCTAGTGCTTTGATCTAAAACTGGACTTTGAGATGGTCTCTGGTGTTGAACCAAGTGCACGAACTATCCAAAGACAACTTTCAGAATGTGGTCTGCATGCCTATTGGCCCAAGAAGAAGCCTTTGTTGATCCGGCAAATGAGGAAGAAGCGACTTGCTTGGGCTAAAACCCATGTTTCGTGGACAAAAGAGCAATGGGACACTGTCATCTTTTCTGACGAATCGAAATTCAACCTGCATGGCTTGGATAGGAAGTGATATGTCAGAAGATGAAAATCGGAGGCATTCTGACTGCCTAAAGTTCCCTGCCAGTCAGATGGTCTGGGGATGCAAAGGGGTGGGACGAATTAAGTTTATTAACAGAACGGTGAATGCAGAAACCTACACTGCTATCATGGAGGAGTGCCTGAAACCCGTTATTAAGGATCGCCACACAGACATCCAAAATTGCATTTTTATACAGGACTCAGCAACTTAGTACCGTGCTTGTGTTGAAGGTTGAGAAGACGAAAGAAGATATTTCTTGACATTGGACTTGAAATTCTGTAACTCTTACTCTTATTCTCACTGTTGTCTACCCTAGAATACCAGCATGTATTTTGACAGCTAAGGAAGTTATGCTGAATTTTGAATAAAATTTTTAATTTATCAGTTTAACATGGATGACAAAACTGTTGTCACTCATACTAGCATTTCAATTAAGTAGGTTCCTGCTTTGGAGCTACACAGGATATAATGTCAAGTAAAACAGATGTAAAAGTAAATGTGTCCTCTATGGTAAGCCTTGTCAGAATAGATTCTTCTCCTAATGATAATTCTCAAAATCAAGACTGTCAACAAACAAGTTCTGTTGTTTCAATAGTTGATGCTCTGGTTCATGCTAGAGCTCAGGCTCATAAGATACATAAAGAAATCATTGAATATTTTACCAATGAGAGCAAGATATTTACTAAAGCAACAACAATTTTTTTTTTATTAAAAACTTGGTAACTTAGAAGTTATTCTTAAGAGTCTATTTATAGACAAAGAAAAATTTAAAGTTAGAAATGAGGAATTGCAAAAAACCATCGATATTCTTTCATCTCTGGCTTCACATACCACATGAAGAGACTGGGGTTCGAGCCCATGCCCACCAAATACGGAGGATGTAGAAAGATCAGGGAATGACCACCGCATATCCCCGGAGCAATATAGCCTTAGTTGCTAATGCTCCAAAAAACCAAATAACGAAAATACCACATCTTACGTTGAAGCCTTAAAGAATTCAAGAGACAGTGCTGAGCTGCCTGTATACAAGCACCAAACTGTCCAACAATTACTAACACAAAACCTGGATATTGCGCTTTCCACATATTCCACTAATTAGCATTAGTAAAGGCCCGTGATGCAAGAAAGCAAGCATATATAGCATCTAACAAAAAAAAAAAAACAAAATCTAATTTCACTCATCCACTTGCTCAATGTTTGTCTAGTTCTGCCTTGAATCTATTTAAACTATCAACTGCTACAACAATGGATGGAAGTTTGTTCCAGCAATCAACCACACACTGGCTAAAGTCAAACTTCCGATCATTTATCCTACAACTGTCTTTCCTCAATTTGAATTTATGCTCTCTCAGGCAATTATTCTGAGCAAAAGGAAGAATCCCATCAGCATTGAGCATGCTCAAACAATTCAAGGATTTATACACTTCAATCAGATTGCCTCGCAGGTGCCTAGTCTCGAGACACTGTAATTTGCAAAACTTAAGCCTTTATTCGTTAGGGCAACCTTTTGTTCCATTCACTAATCTTGTTGCCCTTCTCTGTACTCGTTCCAGCAGCTCTACATCCTTCTTGAAATGAGGCTCCAGACCTGTATACAGTACTCTAGGTGTGGCCTCACCATTGCCTTATACAAGGGAATAATCACCTCCTTATCCCTGCTAGAAAAATTCCTATATATCATTGATAATACACCATGAGCTACTCTTGCAGCCCGTCTGCACTGCTCAGAGAACTTCATATCTGCCTGCACAACCACCCCCAGGTCCTTTTCATTCTCTACCACTGTCAGTGTAGTACCACAGAGTTGATACGTTGCTCTGGGGTTGCTGTTTCCCATATATAGTACTTTACATTTTTCAATGATAAACTTCATTTGCCACCTCTCAGCCCATCTGCTCAACCTTTCCAGATCCTGTTGCAGCAGCATAGTGTCAGTAGTGTTGACAACCCTGCCAACCTTCGTATCTTCTGAAAAACTTGGACATTAAGCTTGATATACCATCATTAATATCACTTATAAATACAGAAAACAATAATGGACCCAACACTGAACCCTGAGGGACTCCACTAATAACATTAGTCCACGATGAGCAGTGTCCATTGATTACCACTCTGTCTTCTCCCCCTCAACCACCCCTTTATCCATAGCAGCAATTTGCCTCCAATGCCACACTGCTCCAATTTGTGCAGCAGTCTTTCATGTGCAACAGTATCAAAAGTCTTTCATGTGCAACAGTATCAAAAGTCTTTCTAAGTTCCAAATATATGATATCAAAGTTATTCCCTGCATCCAGTTCTTTTGTGACCACACAAGAGTATCCAATCAAATTTGTCAGACAAGACTTCCCCTTAACAAACCTGTGCTGTGTCCGAGCTATAACTGAAGTCTTGTCTAGATGATCCTGCAACACTTCTTTAACCAGTGCTGCCATTAATTTCCCTGGAATAGAAGTTAAACTAACAGGTCTATAATTACTTGTGTTGCCCTTTGATCCTCCTTTGTGAATTGGGGTCATATTTGAACATCTCCAGTCCGTGGGTACCTCCCCTGAGTCCAAAGAAGCTCTCATAATTATGGCTAAGGGATTGCTTACTTCCTTTGCTGCCTCCTTTAATATAACTGGATAGATCCCACCCACCCTGAGATGCCTCCGTAGCCAGGTGGGCAGGAGCAGCAGTGCGTAGCACACGCTTCTTGATTAGACTGGGGTTCGAGCCCGTGAGCCACCAAATATGGAGGATGCGGAAAGGTCAGGGAATGATCACCGCATATCCCTGGAGCAATATGGCCTTAGTTGCCAATGCTCCTAAAAACCAAATAACAACAACAACAACCCATCAACCCCCAGGTATCTTTCTTATGTTTATCTTCAGCAATTTCTCCAACAATTCCTAGCTCACTGCCAGAGTTTAATTCACCTCTGGCATTTCCCTCCCCGAATAACTCCTCATGTGTGAATGTAGATGCAAAATAATCATTTAGTTTTTTAGTTACCTGAACAATATCATTAACAGTAGAATCATCGATATCCAGTGGACCAATGTGATTCTTCCCCTTCCTTCTAGAATTTATATAAGAAAAGAACTCTTTGCTGTTTTTCTTTGGATCCTTTGCCAAAGATTTCTCGTAATCTGCATTAGCCTGCCTAATGTCCTTTGTGACTTGGTTACAGACCAACTTATATCTGTCATAGGCTTCCGTGTCACCCATTAATTTATATGTCAGGGAAACGGGGAATATTTTTTGTAATAAAGATAGGTGGAGCAGAACCAGGGTATGTCTGCCGGGAGCAACTATTGATTATGTCACCAACAGATTGTCAGATTTTAAAGGGGGTAAAGAAAATATTATTATTCATGTGGGGACAAACGATATTAAACGTACACGATCTGACGATTTGTTGGAAAAATACAGGACCATGCTGAGGAAATGTCGCGAGCTAGGCCATAATGTCTATGTGTCTGCAATTCTGCCCAGACACAATAGGAGGGATTATATGTTAAGAGCCTTGTGGATTAACTCAAGACTTGAAGGAATCTGCAAGGCTTTAGGGGGTAAATTTCTATCAGCATGGCCCACACTTGTAGGTAGAAGGAATTTGTTTTGTAGAGACGGGATACATTTAAACAAAGGTGGTGCAAAGGTTTTTGCCAGTATTATTGAGGATACCTTAAAGGTTCAGGGAAACTGCTAGTTAGGGGGGATGTGGGTAATACTGACACGCGTTTATCTGATAATATTGGTCAATGTAACTCTTGCACATACCTTAAGAGTTCTTATGTGTTACCCCAACTGGACGTATTATCTAGATGTTCTGGGGGCAAAGACGTTTCACGTGAGCGGGTAGCTAATATCAGGGAAGAGAGCCTAAAAAACTTCAAGGGTTGTGTTAGGGTTGTTAAATATACAAGAACAGTAAGTCTTAATTGTTTATACAGTAACGTTAGAAGTGTCGTCAATAAAATGAGCGAATTCGAACTGCTGGTTTTAACCAGCAGTTCGAATTCGTAACGCGGACATAATAGGGCTTACAGAGACGTGGTGTCACCCAGAAATTGGGGATAATGAGTTTCAGTACGGCTTGTATAATGTATTTAGGAAGGATAGAGTAGATAGAAAGGGTGGTGGGGTAATGCTTCTTATCAGAAGCAGCCTGAGTGCGACGATAGCTTTCCCGGATTCAGACATTTCACATGCTAGTATAGAGTCTGTATGGTGTGAGATAGTTGGAAACAAAGGTATAATGCGAGTAGGAGTAATCTACAGACCAGGTGATTGTGAAGATTATGACAAAAGCCTCTACATGCAAATGGAATGGGCAAGTAAGCGTCAATGCCTTATTATGGGTGATTTCAATTTGCCTCTAATTGATTGGAGTAAATGGGAAGGAAACTCGACATGGGGAACAAAATTTTTAAATCAACTAGATGACTGTTATTTGTATCAACATGTCAGGGAAAGTACTAGAGAAAAGAATATCCTAGACCTCATCATCACACATGAATCAGATGACATAACAGGGCTGACAGTAGAGGAACCAGTAGCAGGAAGTGATCACGGAGTTCTACGGTGGATGATGACGAGAGAGGTAGCAGAAGTAAAAGGCAAAGGAATGGGTTTTAATTAGAGAAAAGGAAATTACGATGCCTTAAGGTACTACATGGCCTCTATTAACTGGGTAGATATCGCGCTGAGAATGAATACAATTGAACTGTGGTACGCTTTTAAAACATTAATCACAGATGCCTTGAATGCGTATATACCATTAAAAAAATACTCCACGAGAAGGGTTCCAAGTTGGATGAATAGTGAAGTTGCCACATTACTTGAGCAGAAAAAGGTGGCATGGAAAGGTTACAGAGCAATAAAAAGTACTGAAGCCTATAACAGCTACAAGATGATCTGTAATAGAGCCACAGAAAAGGTCCGACAGGCAAAGGCAGTTTATGAGAAATCACTAGCAAACAGAGCAAAGAGAAAGGCAGTTTATGAGAAATCACTAGCAAACAGAGCAAAGAGAAAGGCAGTTTATGAGAAATCACTAGCAAACAGAGCAAAGAGGGGGGATAAAGAATTCTTCACATATATAAATGCCAAGAAGAGCAGGACAAACCAGATCGGACCTTTACGTAAGGGAAAGGGGACAGTAATAAATACACCAGCTGCTGTTGCAGATGAACTCAACAGTTATTTTGCATCGATATTTACAAATGAAAAGCCTTTTGTAGCAATGGGAAATTGTGGGAGCGAAGTTAAAAAATATGTAATTAATGATATTGAAATTTCGCAAGATTATTTAATGAAAAAACTTTCGAGCCTACAGACCAGTAAGGCTCCTGGAGTTGATGGAATATACCCTATAATCTTAAGAGAGGCGGCAAGCGAGTGCATTGAACCATTGAGGCTAATTATGTGAGCATCACTAGACTCTGGGGAGATTCCCTTGGATTGGAAAAGTGCAAATGTATCTCCCATACATAAGGGTGGCTCTAAAAGTGAAGTTGGAAATTATCGACCTGTCAGTCTGACTTCAGTAGTAGGGAAAATCATGGAGTCAATGATCAAGGGTGGAATTCAGGATCATTTGGATCGAATTGAAATTCTCAAGGATACTCAGCATGGTTTTGTAAAGGGAAAATCATGTTTAACAAATCTGGTTCACTATTTCGAAAGGGTCACTCATGAGCTGGATTTAGGGAATAATTTCGACTGTTTATTTAGATTTCAGCAAAGCTTTTGACTCAGTCCCACATGAGCGGTTGCTTTATAAGCTGGAACAGGTTGGAATCACTGGGAAAATCCTTAGATGGATAGAAGGATGGCTTCAGGGCAGGAGGCAGAGGGTTGTGATAAATGGCTATTCCTCAGATTGGGTTGATGTAAGAAGTGGGGTTCCCCAAGGATCAGTATTAGGACCACTGTTGTTTTTAATTTTCATAAACGACATTGATGAAGGGATAGAGGGCGTGATGTCTAAATTTGCAGATGACGTTAAAATTGGTAGAGTAGTTAATAATCAATGTCAAGCTGAGCTTCTTCAGAAAGACCTAGATAGACTTCAAGAATGGTCAGAAAAATGGCAGCTGTGCTTTAATCCAACAAAGTGTAAGGTATTACACCTGGGAAATAGTAATCCCAAAAAAACTTATTCACTTGGTGGAGTTCAACTAAACCCAGTACTGGAGGAAAGGGACTTGGGTGTTACGATACGGTCAGACATGAAATTCTCTGAGCATTGTAAACAGGTGCAAGGAAGGCGATAGGAGGGAGCATATGATGAGAGCCTTGTCGATCAATTCGGCCCTGGAAAGATTGTGCAAGGCTCAAGGGGTAGAATTTTTTTCAGCCTGGACTGTACTTGTTAACAGGAGAGACTGCTTCTACAGGGATGGGATACACTTAAATAGAAAGGGTGCAAGAATATTTGCTGATGCTATCGAGGCAGTGTTAGGTGGGTCGGAAAACTGCTAGCTTGGGGGGAGACAAAGACCAATAGATTGACAGTAGCTACTGGCAGAGGTGAAAGAGATTCTTGCACTGCTTCTATTAGAATGAGCAGAAGCCTGAAAAACAAGATGCATGGTATTTCAGAGACTGCTGGGAGCCATTGCGGTACAAGTAAACACATGGGTTGTGTTAGGGTAGCTAAGAATAGAAACAGGTGCAGGTATACTTGCGTGTACACCAATGCTAGGAGTTTAGTAAATAAATTTGATGAATTTGAGGTATTGCTCAAAACATCAAAGGCAGATATTGTTGGGATATCAGAGACGTGGTGTCACACAGATATAAGGGATGCAGAAATGCAATTTGGGGAGTACAACGTCTACAGAAAGGATAGACAGGATAGGAAGGGGGGAGGGGTTATGCTATTAGTTAAGAAACACATAAAAACCAAGGAAGTGAAGCCAGTCGACATCGCTGGACAGTGCAGTGTTGAGTCAGTTTGGTGTGACATAAGCATTGGGAGATCAAAATTGAGAGTAGGAGTGTGCTATAGGCCTAATGACTCTGATGAGTATAATAAGGAACTGTACAGGGAAATAGAGTGGGCCAGTAAATCAGAGAGTCTTATAATGGGAGATTTTAATTTCCCAGATATTGACTGGAATTTGGGGGCTGGTTACTCACACACTAGCAGGGCTTTTGTGGATTTATTGGATGATTGTTTTCTACATCAGCATGTTCGGGAGGCAACTAGAGGGAGTAATACTCTTGATTTGATTATCAGCAGTGATTCTTCATGCATTAAGAATCTGCAGATAAATGAACCACTAGGTGGCAGTGATCACAGTGTGCTGAAGTGGGATTTACTGAAAGAGGTAACTACCATTAGGGGTAAAGGGAAGGGTTATTGCTTCCGTAAAGGCGACTACGATGGACTGAGACAGTATTTAAATTCTATACAGTGGGACCAACTGATGATGTTACCAACAGCAAATTCAAAATGGGAAGCATTCAAAGAACTTATCTTGGAAGCTACTAGGCTTTACATACCAACTAAGAAATATTGTTCAAGGTTTAGGCCAAAATGGATGTCAGATGAACTAATGAGGCATATGGCAGAGAAGAAAAATGCATGGGATACTTACAAATTAACACATGACACAGAAGCCTATGATAGATACAAGTTGATATGCAACCAAGTTACAAAGGAGGTTAGGCAGGCGAAGTCAGATTACGAGAAATCCTTGGCAAGGGATGCAAAGAAAAACAGCAAAGAGTTCTTTACTTATGTAAACTCTAGAAGGAAGGGGATGAATCAGATTGGTCCACTTGATATTGATGGGTCAACTGTTGATGATCCTGCTCAGGTAGCTAACAAACTAAATGAATATTTTGCATCGACATTCACACATGAGGAGTTATTCAGCAAGGGGAATGCCAGAGGTGTATTCAACTCTAGCAGTAAGCTACAGAATCTTGAAATAACTGGGAGTAAAGTGGAGGAGAAACTGTTGAAGATAAACACAAGAAAGGCACCCGGGGTGGATGGGATCTATCCAGTTATATTAAAGGAGGCAGCAAAGGAAGTAAGCAAACCCTTAGCCATAATTATGAGAGCTTCCTTAGACTCAGGGGAGGTACCCATAGACTGGAAATGTGCAAATGTGACCCCAATTCACAAAGGAGGATCAAAGGCTGACACAAGTAATTATAGACCTGTGAGCTTAACTTCTATTCCAGGAAAATTAATGGAGGCACTGGTTAAAGAAGCACTGCAGGATCATTTAGACAAGACTTCAGTTATAGCTCAGACACAGCATGGTTTTGTTAAGGGGAAGTCTTGCCTGACCAACTTGATTGGATACTATGATACAGTCACAAAAGAACTGGATGCAGGGAATAACTTTGATATTATATACTTGGATCTTAGAAAGGCTTTTGATACTGTTGCACATGGAAGACTGCTACACAAATTGGAGCAGTGTGACATTGGAGGCAAATTGCTGCTATGGATAAAGGGGTGGTTGAGGGGGAGAAGACAGAGAGTGGTAATCAATGGACACTGCTCATCGTGGACTAATGTTATTAGTGGAGTCTCTCAGGGCTCAGTGTTGGGTCCATTATTGTTTTCTGTATTTATAAATGATATTGATGATGGTATATCAAGCTTAATGTCCAAGTTTGCAGATGATACAAAAGTTGGCAGGGTTGTCAAGGACACTACTGACACTATGCTGCTGCAACAGGATCTGGAAAGGTTGAGCAGATGGGCTGAGAGGTGGCAAATGAAGTTTAACATTGACAAATGTAAAGTACTACACATGGGAAACAGCAACCCCAGAGCAACGTATCAACTCTGTGGTACTACACTGATAGTGGTAGAGAATGAAAGGGACTTGGGGGTGATTGTGCAGGCAGATATGAAGTTCTCTGAGCAGTGCAGACGGGCTGCAAGAGTAGCTCATGGAGTGTTGTCAATGATATACAGGAATTTTTCCAGCAGGGATAAGGAGGTGATTATTCCATTGTATAAGGCAATGGTCAGGCCACACCTAGAGTACTGTATACAGGTCTGGAGGCCTCATTTCAAGAAGGATGTAGAGCTGCTGGGACGAGTACAGAGACGGGCAACAAGATTAGTGAATGGAACAAAGGGGTGCTCTTACGAAGAAAGGCTTAAGTTTTGCAAATTACAGTGTCTGGAGACTAGGCACCAGCGAGGTGATCTGATAGAGGTGTATAAAGCCTTGAATGGTTTAAGCATGCTCAATGCTGATGGGATTCTTCCTCTAGCTCAGAAAAATCACCTCAGAGGGCATAAATTCAAATTGAGGAAAGACAGATGTAGGATAGACGTGCGGAAATTTGCCTTTAGCCAGCGGGTGGTTGGTCGGTGGAACAGACTGCCATCCCTTGTGGTGGAGGTTGATAGCCTAAATAAGTTTAAGGCTCAGCTGGACAGGTATTTTGAACGAACAGAGGGGTGAAGTGGAAGTGGGTTTTTTTTTTTTTTTTGGCTGATGCTGCATAAGCTTGCTTTCTTGCATCAAATGCCTCTACTAATGCTAATGGCCCATGGTGTCCTATCGATGATCTATCGAACTTTTGCAAGTAGAGATAGGGACGTGATAATCCCATTATATAAGGCTTATGTTAGACCACACTTGGAATACTGTGTTCAAGTATGGAGACCGCACCTAAAGAAAGACATCGAGCTTCTTGAAAGGGTGCAAAGAAGGGTAACTCGCCTGGTGAGATCGGCAAAAGGGCGTCCTTATGAAGAAAGACTTCGAATATGTGGGTTGCAGAGTTTGGAAACTAGACACCTTAGAGGAGATTTGATTGAGGTGTTTAAGGCTCTGAGAGGCATCAGTAAAATGAATGAGGACAAAATTTTCAAGATTATAAATGATGCTAGAACTAGGGGACATAAATTCAAGTTACGGGGGGAAATGTTTAGATTGGACTGCAGGAAGTTTTGTTTTAGCCAGCGAGTTATAAATTACTGGAATAAGTTGCCTTCATGGGTGGTAGAGGCCGACAGTTTGGGGAAATTCAAAGGTCATCTGGATAGTACTTTCGGGTAAGGGAAGCGCATAGGATGGTAGGTTTAATTTCCTTTTTATTTATATTTTATTTTATTATATATATATATATATATTTTTTTTTTAATTATTATTATTTAGTTATTTATTTTATTTAATTATTTATTTTTTATTTTTATCATTGTTTTGTTCGGATTTTTTTTTTTTTCTTTTCTTTTTTTTTTTTTTTTTTTTTGGCTGGTGCAGCATAAGCCCTAGGCTTTCTTGCACCATGCGGCCGTTACTAATACTAATACTAATACTTTTCGTTTTAATACTTCCTCAAAATCTAGACAAACTCTGAATTGGATTCTAGGCATCTCCAAGAATTTATAAACTTGCTATCTCCTTAGAACACATATATTGCCTGGTCTTCTCATAGATGTAAGCCTTTCACAGTGGTTACCGGGTGTTTTTCGTGTCTTGATTATGGACACACACTACTGCCTCCTGTTCTCAGGATGTTCCATTTTGCGTCACTATGCCCATACTGGACACATCTATGAGGACTGTTCCAATAAAGATCAGTCCCCTCACCCCTTGTTGCTGCAACTGTAATCATAAAAAGAAGGATCATAAACATTCAGTCCAAGATGTTACTTGTAGTGAATACATACAAGCTTTGGAGAATGTAAGAAATTGTACTCAATATAAACAATGCACCCTTAAATTCAAATTATAATTATAGTCCTAACACATACAATTCTTCTGTTAAATTCTTCAACTTAATGGTCAAAAATCAAAACCTGTTGCTGATGAACTTCAGCAAGTCTCTTTAGAGAAATCTGTTGATATTTTGTTATCAATACCTACAACCAGAAGAGTCTTATATACCCCACATTAACAACCTCGCTCTGCTATTGTGCTTTTGAATGATGTTTTGGAGTTGACTTTCTACTTTCATTGGCTGTCTTAACCCATTACCAGCCATAATTGAATTTAAAAGAAAAACGCCATTTTTCTCACTCAATATCAGCTAAAAGCATTCAAATGAAGACATTGTAAAAAAAATTTATTCAAAAAACTCCCTGGTTACAGAAAAAAAGTACGTCCCATTTTTGGGACATTGGGTGAGAATAAGAAATATTTAGGAAATTAGACAAAGAAAAAAAAAAAAAAATTCAAAATCAAACAATGGTGTTTTACACTAACTATGTATCAAACATATAATAATAAAAAAGTCATTTTGTGTGAAAGGGAACAAAACATATGTCATGTAGGGGTACATCACATTTGTTACAAAGTCTCTTTGTTTTTTTACCACATAAAGCATATCTTCGTTGTGTCGTTATTGGAACTACCAAATGTCCATTGCCATCAAATCTCACGTCCAAGCTCACTCGTCCACCTAGAAGTTTAGACTTTTGTGGATCCGGCCTTTTTGAAGCAGAAGAAGTTGTTTTAGAAAGGTAGGCCAACACTACTTTCCTGCGTACATCCAGAAGCGATACATTTTCTTGAGAATTTGTAATTTGATACAATCTCCAAGTGTTGACAATGCATATATCTAGGAGTTGTGTGAATAATGGCCACCACCATTTTTTTTTGAACGAATTCTGATTCTATAAAGTGAAACTTGCTTATCTAACATGTCCACTCCACCCATATGTGAATTATATTCTTGTATGACTTTTGGTATAGGAATTTGAATTTGCTTTCTGTCTTTACAGGAGTAACGTCTAGTTTGTCCTAATGGCTCAATGCAACTGTAATTAGTGGCAAGTGAAACCAGTTTATTGTCATTCCATTTTAGCACAAGTACTTCATTTGATTGGTCGAATCTATAATCAAAATAGCCCCGATCCTTCTCTTTTTCCATTTGCTTGCTATAAATCAAAGGACACTTTTGTGTTCGGTTTTCTCGGACTGTTCCGGTTGCTTTCATTCTCAGCTCTCTAAGGTGGCACATTATTTCATGGCTGGTGAAGAAATTGTCGAAAAACAGTTCATGTTTTTCATATTGGTCAGCAGGTATTGATGAAATTAGGTTTGTAATAACTCGAACTCCCAACGGTCCCTCCATTTTCTCACTTTTGCCACAATATGTTTCAAAATTATATAAATAACTGCTTGAGTTTGTAACCAAATTTGATTGGTTTTCTGCGCATAAACATTTTTGCAGAATGTTGTCCATAATATTGAATCATCATTTCATCTATTGATAAATGGGCGTGAATCACGCCAAATTTTAAAAAGTTTTGCTTTAGCATATCAAAATATGGTCGTACTTTGAACCAAATACCAAAATATGGTTGTTTTTTTGTCGTTTATATCAAGGCGTGAATTGTCCACTAAATGGAGATACTTTTTTATTTCTTTGAATCGTCTTCTTGGCATTGCATTGTATACTAAAGGTATACCAGCATTCGGGGCTTGTTCCCAATACATGTCCTCTTGAGGAAGTTTGTGATAACCACTAAACAATAGAACCCCTGAGAGGCATCAGTAAAATGAATGAGGACAAAATTTTCAAGATTATAAATGATGCTAGAACTAGGGGACATAAATTCAAGTTACGGGGGGTTCTAATAAAACTTCTGAATTCATCGGCACTAAGCGAAATATTTGGGTCATTTTTTTTGTTGTGCATACAATGTGCTTTGCTCTACTATATGATCAATAATGCCTTGAGAGAAAAACTTCAAAAATTTCAACTGCTGTTTTACCGTATAACAGAGATGTAACATTTTCAAAATTATTTTGGGATAAATTGTTCGTCTCAGTGTACTGAGATTTTCTAAAAATAAGCTACATGCTCCTATTAGTTATAATAGGTTATACATAATAATAATAGAAAAGTTGAGCAGATGGGCTGAGAAGTGGCAACTGAAGTTTAACATTGACAAATGCAAAGTACTGCATATGGGCAGAAGAAGTAACGACAGAGAAATGTACTAACTATGTGGTACTACTCTCAGGGTGGTAGAAAATGAAAAAGACCTGGGAGTAATTGTGCAGTCAGATATGAATTTTTCCATGACCTGTCAGAGCAGGTCATGGTGTCTTGTCAATGATATACAGGAAGTTTGCTAGCAGGGATAAGGAGGTGATTATCCCTTTGTATAAGGCAATGGTCAGGCCACACCTTGAGTACTGAGTACAGGTCTGGAAGTCTCATTTTAGAAAGGATGTAGAGTTGCTAGAACAAGTACAGAGAAGGGCAACAAGACAGGTG
Organism: Mastigoproctus giganteus; assembly: GCF_048544385.1. NCBI lineage: Eukaryota > Metazoa > Arthropoda > Arachnida > Uropygi > Thelyphonidae > Mastigoproctus > Mastigoproctus giganteus. The sequence continues at coordinate 150,526,441 of NC_143578.1, read as the reverse complement.
AAGGGAACAAAGGGGTGCTCTTAAAAAGGAAGACTTAAGTTCTGCAAATTTCAGTGTTTGGAGACTAGGTACTTGCGAGGTGATCTGAATGAGGTGTATAAGGCCTTGAATGGGTTGAGCAGGCTCAATTCTTATGGAATTCTTCCTCTTGCTCAGATTACAAACCTGAGGGGGCATAAATTGAAATTGAGGAAAGGTAGTTGTAGAATAGATGTGCAGAAATTTTCCTTTAGCCAGTGGGTAGTTGATTGGTGGAACAAACTTCCATCTGTTGTTGTTGTGGATGTTGATAGCTTATATAAATTCAAGGAGGAACTGGACAAACATTTGGAGTGACTGGATGGGTGAAATGGAGAGGGTTTTTTTTTTTTTTTTTTTTGGCTAATGCTACATAAGCTTACTTTTTTGCATCACATTGCCTTACAAAAATTCGTTATACAGATATTTCATTATAAAGAAATATGACCTTTTCAACAATGAAAAATACTGTAAATTCAGAAATATAGTAAAAGATGGGAAAGAAGTGGGAATGAATAAATTTTCTAACATTTTAAAACAATTTATTAATGCATACTTATTAAGAAATGACTACTTACATGATGCCCACAATTTATTAGTACACTTTTAAGAATTATGTTGTAAAATATTTGATTATTTTTTGGTTTACACTGGATTCTACTGTACACCATTCATAAAAATGTTCGCATTTGTTTAAACTTGAAACACTCAGATATATTTTCTGTTACATTTTCTTCCCACTGAAGGTCTTGATGCAAAGTTTCAAATGCTGCCAACATTTGTTTGGAAGGTATTTCCCTCATTAATATTGCCCTCATTTTCATCCAACTTATCATCGATATCATCACTAGTTCTTTAAATACGCTCTAAAATGTGGAATCACTCGGATATTTAGCTACTACAACATCATTATCAACTCCTAAAAATTCATCAAGAACAATTTTTCCACTGATCAAACCTCACTTGGAACTCTTCCCAAGATTGCTCATTATCTTCTAGTAGTTCATCCTTCTCATTATTAATTAGCATTTTAGCAAAACCTGCTTTTGCGAAACAATTTTTAATCGTTGTTTCCGTCACATCTTGACTCCACACTTTTGCCAACTCTGATATGCACATCCACAAATCTAAAACAGAACGTATAGTTTGGTTTGTTTCTATTCTAAATAAAACTTTTTTCAGTATGTACCTTTGGTAGTGCATTTTCAAATTCTTGATAATGCCTTGGTTCATTGACTGCAGTTTGATGAGGTATTAAGAGGGAAGAAACCAAACTTCACATTTGTAAGTTTCGAAATTACCGAGTGAAGGTGGGGCAGGGCAGTTGCCAACAATCAACGCGGTTTTTCTGTTTTCCTTCATCTTTCTATCAAAATTTAAAATCAACTGCTCAAATATTTTGCTTGTCATTCAATGTTTTTTGTTGTAGTCCAAATCTAACGACTTTACTCCTTTGAAACATCGGGGTTATTTACTTTTGCTTATCACCAAAAGCTTCAGTTTTTCATTATCAGCCATATTTGCAACCAAGAGTGTAATTCTCTCCTTACTATTTTTACCACCTAAACATTTATCACCTTTAAAAGAGAGTGTCTTTTTCGGCAAACATTTAAAAAATAGACGTTTCATCAACGTTGAATATGTTTGGACTCGTAGTCCTCCATAACGTTTTTTTCGAAACTGTTTCTTTCCACTGGGTATAGTCTTCTTTGATTTCAACTCCACTTTCATCAGAAATAACTTTTTCGAGCAAGCCATGATGCTCTTTAAATTTGTCCAGCCAACCAGAAGTGGCTTGGAATGTTTTGTGTCCCAGAAAAGATGCATACTCCATAGCCTTTTATTTTATAAATAGCCCTGATATCAGCATGTTTTGGTCTCTAATTAACTTAATCCACTTAAAAACTGCTTCATCTACATCTTTCCAAAGGCATAATTTCACATGCTTCCAACTGGGCCCAGTTTTCTCAAACAGTTTGAGAATTGAAACAGGGTTTTTCAAAATGGTTGAGATGCTACGTGGCAGGGCCATCAAATTTTAAAGCAATTTCTTTTTTTGTACACTATTAAGCCCATCCACTTTTTTACACTACACTCAAGGATTTCCTGTTAGACACTGTAAGGTTACTTGCACAGCAGTTAAAACAAAGCTGAAATTAGGGACCACTTGTAGTTACCATGTAAAAAGAGACAGGTGAAATTTAGTGAAAGTGTGGATAACTCATTTCTTCGAAACAATAGATGAATTTCCGAGATAAAGGAAAATCACTCTCTCCTAATTCTCTAATAGGATGCTTACAGTAGAAAATAGGTTGACCAGAGCCAATGTGCACGCCGGGAATATGCCTTAATCTTTGCCAATGGCTGTGAACAGCTGATGAGCAGGACGTCTTGGCATAGTAGTGTATAAGTTGTATACGTTTTACTTCTTTTTAGCCATTGCTGACCCACTGTTAGGCAAAGGCCTCTCCCAAGCTTTTTTCAAACATCTTTTTCTATCTCATGCCGTGGTTGGCCAATTTCCTCCTGCAGCGTTTTACAGGAACCATTAAATTGTAAAATGTTTTAGCCCTTAATTTGTGGAATTAAAGTCTTTAGCTATTACAAGCTAAAGGGATTAATGCTTAATACTTTTAGCTCTTAATTCGTGCTTTCCATAGCATCAGCTTTATTGCCTAAAGGCCAGAGGTGCAAACAATGCAAGATCTGTCAAAATCGGTTTGCTGTATGGAAATTTTCTTTGTAATACAGAAACTATTTTCAACATAATGACCAAGGGGAAATCAAAAAAGTTCATTACATAGAAAATTTTGCTATATGGAAGTTCATTAAAGAGAGGTCCGACTGTACTACTACATTGAATCTCTTTCTTGGACAGATATTGTTAATTCAAATCTCGATGCTCTCTTCTTACCTGATGATCCCCTTTTAGATTTGCCCTGACATAAAGATACTTGATCATTTAATCCTAATTATTTTACTGCCTCTGTTGCTGTTCCTTTTACCCCTGTTGAATTATCTTTTACCATCACCAGGATTAAATCTAATCAGTGTTCTGGTGAAGATCTTATTGAAGGAGAGTTCTTGATAAAACTTCACTCCTGTTGTCCAAATGTTCTTCTAAGTTTATATAATAAATGTCTACAATGGCCTGTTTCCCAAATTCCTGGAAATTGCTTCTATTGGTATGAGGAGTAGCCTGAAAAACAAGGTGTGGGGGATTTCAGAGACTGCTCAGAGTCATCTCGGAACAAGTAAATACATGGGCTGTGTTAGGGTAACTAAAAATAAAAATAGTTGCCTATATACTTGCTTATACACCAATGCTAGGAGTTCAGTAAATAAATTTGATGAATTTGACATCAAAGGCAGATATTGTTGGGATATCAGAGACGTGGTGTCAGACAGATATAAAGAATGCCAAATTGGAATTTGGGGAGTACAATGTGTACAGAAGGATAGGTAGGGAGGAGGGGTTATGCTATTCGTTAAGAAACATAAAATCTTATTCTTTACTCGGCCTTGTAATTGCATAAAGTATCGGTAAAGGTTTCCACGTGTTTCAACTCCGCTAACCGTTCGTAATTTTCCCGCCTTTGTGATACGATATACCGTACTAGATAGCGTTAGTTGAACTTCGTTAGCAGTTAAATTGTACGTTTAAATAAATACATATAACGACTTAGATTACAAACGTAATATAATTCATTTTATTTAACATAATTAATTATACATATAACCACTTAGGTTACGTAACATAAATAATTAGTAAAAACAAATAATTAATACATAACTTGATACGAAAGTTATATAAAGGGATTTCGCAGATAACACTCGTTACTGAAACGTAAATATTTCGTAGATAACACTCGTTACTGAAACGTAAATATTCCGTAGATAACACTCGTTACTGAAACATAAATATAGCGTTATAACTGTGTTTGGATACAAGTTTAGGATTTAATTTCGTACAGAAATTCAAATTTTATTGAAAGTAAATCTAAATCATGATTCAAACCAGAGCAGCAAAGCAAAGGGCTCAAGCTAATGGGAATGCTGTGGCCCAGGGGAGAACTGAGGGGGGGCAGTTGTCCTCTGAATCACAGCCTTGTAAGATGCACTATTTGCTTGATGTTTGCGGAGCAGTCAAGTATGGGACATGATACTGCCATGGGGGGATGTCTTTGTGTGTGTGCGATGCAAGGAGTGTAAGGAGATAAGGCGACAACTCAGCGTTGTTATGGGCCTATATGAGAGCTTGAAGGATAGGGTGGATGCCCTCGAAGGATTACAAGTGAGGGGCCCATCAAGCTCTCAGCTGCCCACACCAATGCCAGAGCTTGCACTTGGTCATCGCGGAACACAGCGGCAACCCCCAAGGCAGAATGCGCTGGTCCCAAAGGAACTAGTAGTTGTTGGTGACTCTATTGTCAGGGAAACGGGAAACATGCTTTGTAAAAAGGATAGGTGGAATAGGACCAGGGTATGTCTGCCAGGGGCAAAAGTTGATGACGTTGTAGAGCGGATATCATCTTTTAAGGGCACAAAAGGTGATATAGTTGTACACGTTGGCACTAATGACATTAAGAGTAGGAGACCGGCGGAATTACTTGACAAGTACAGGTCACTGATGAAAAAAAGCCGTGAATTAGGGTTGAAATTGAAAGTGTCTGCAATTCTGCCCAGACACGATAGGAGGGAGTATATGATGAGAGCCCTGTCAATCAATTCGGCCCTGGAAAGATTGTGCAGGGCTCAAGGGGTAGAATTTTTTTCAGCCTGGTCTGTACTTGTTAACAGGAGAGACTGCTTCTACAGGGATGGGATACACTTAAATAGAAAGGGTGCAAGAATGTTTGCTGATGCTATCGAGGCAATGTTAGGTGGGTCGGAAAACTGCTAGATTGGGGGGATACAAGGACTAATAGATTAACAGTAGCCACTGGCAGAGGTGAAAGTGATTCTTGCACTGCTTCTATTGGAATGAGCCGCAGCCTGGAAAATAAGATGCAGGATATTTCAGAGACTGCTGGGAATCATTGGGGTACAAGTAAACACATGGGTTGTGTTAGGGTAGCTAAGAAAAAGAACAGGTGCATGTATACTTGTGTGTACACCAATGCTAGGAGTTTAGTAAATAAATTTGATGAATTTGAAGTATTGCTCAAAACATCAAAGGCAGATATTGTGGGGATTTCAGAGACGTGGTGTCACACAGATATAAGAAATGCAGAACTGGAATTTGGGGAGTACAATGTCTACAGAAAGGATAGACAGGATAGGAAGGGAGGAGGGGTTATGCTATTAGTTAAAAAACACATAAAATCCAAGGAAGTGAAGCTAGTCGACATCGCTGGACAGTGCAGTGTCGAGTCAGTTTGGTGTGACATAAGCATTGGGAGATCAAAATTGAGAGTAGGAGTGTGCTATAGGCCTAATGACTCTGATGAGTATAATAAGAAACTGTTCGGAGAAATAGAGTGGGCCAGTAAATCAGAGAGTCTTATAATGGGGGATTTTAAGTTCCCAGATATTGACTGGAATTTGGGGGCTGGTCACTCACACAGTAGCAAGGCTTTTGTGGATTTATTGGATGATTGTTTTCTACATCAGCATGTTCGGGAGGCAACTAGAGGGAGTAATACTCTTGATTTGATTATCAGTAGTGATTCTTCATGCATTAAGAATCTGCAGATAAATGAACCACTTGGTGGCAGTGATCACAGTGTGCTGAAGTGGGAGTTACTCAAAGAGGTAACTACCATTAGGGGTAAAGGGAAGGGGTATTGCTTTCGTAAAGGCGACTACAATGGACTGAGACAGTATTTAAATTCTATACAGTGGGATCAACTGATGATATTGCCAACAGCAAATTCAAAATGGGAAGCATTCAAAGAACTTATCGTGGAAGCTACTAGGCTTTACATACCAACTAAGAAATATTGTTCAAGGTTTAGGCCTAAATGGTTGTCAGATGAACTAATGAGGCATATGGCAGAGAAGAAAAATGCATGGGATACATACAAATTAACACGTGACACGGACGCCTATGATAGATACAAGTTGATCTGTAACCAAGTTACAAAGGAGGTTAGGCAGGCGAAGGCAGATTACGAGAGATCCTTGGCAAGGGATGCGAAGAAAAACAGCAAAGAGTTCTTTACTTATGTAAACTCTAGAAGGAAGGGGATGAATCAGATTGGTCCACTTGAGATCGATGGGTCAACTGTTGATGACCCTGCTCGGGTAGCTAACAAACTAAATGAATATTTTGCATCGACATTCACACATGAGGAGTTATTCAGCGAGGGGAATGCCAGAGGTGTATTCAATTCTAGCAGTAAGCTAGAGAATCTTGTAATAACTGAGAGCAAAGTGGAGGAGAAATTGTTGAAGATAAACACAAGAAAGGCACCTGGGGTGGATGGGATCTATCCAGTTATATTAAAGGAGGCAGCAAAGGAGGTAAGCAAACCCTTAGCCATAATTATGAGAGCTTCCTTGGACTCAGGGGAGGTACCCATTGACTGGAGATGTGCAAATGTGACCCCAATTCACAAAGGGGGATCAAAGGCTGACACAAGTAATTATAGACCTGTGAGTTTAACTTCTGTTCCCGGAAAATTAATGGAGGCACTGGTGAAAGAAGCACTGCAGGATCATCTAGACAAGACTTCAGTTATAGCTAGGACACAGCATGGTTTTGTTAAGGGGAAGTCTTGCCTGACCAATTTGATTGGATACTATGATGCAGTCACAAAAGAACTGGATGCAGGGAATAACTTTGATATTATATACTTGGATCTTAGAAAGGCTTTTGATACTGTTGCACATGGAAGACTGCTGCACAAATTGGAGCAGTGTGGCATTGGAGGCAAGTTGCTGCTATGGATAAAGGGGTGGTTGAGGGGGAGAAGACAGAGAGTGGTAATCAATGGACACTGCTCATCGTGGACTAATGTTATTAGTGGAGTCCCTCAGGGTTCAGTATTGGGTCCTTTATTGTTTTCTGTATTTATAAATGATATTGATGATGGTATATCAGGCTTAATGTCCAAGTTTGCAGACGATACGAAGGTTGGCAGGGTTGTCAAGGACACTACTGACACTATGCTGCTGCAACAGGATTTGGAAAGGTTGAGCAGATGGGCTTCGAGGTGGCAAATGAAGTTTAACATTGACAAATGTAAAGTACTACATATGGGAAACAGCAACCCCAGAGCAGCGTATCAACTCTGTGGTACTACACTGACAGTGGTAGAGAATGAAAGGGACTTGGGGGTGGTGGTGCAGGCAGATATGAAGTTCTCTGAGCAGTGCAGACGAGCTGCAAGAGTAGCTCATGGTGTATTGTCAATGATATATAGGAATTTTTCTAGCAGGGATAAGGAGGTGATTATTCCCTTGTATAAGGCAATGGTCAGGCCACACCTAGAGTACTGTATACAGGCCTGGAGGCCTCATTTCAGGAAGGATGTAGAGCTGCTGGAACGAGTACAGAGAAGGGCAACTAGATTGGTGAATGGGACAAAGGGGTTCTCTTACGAAGAAAGGCTTAAGTTTTGCAAATTACAGTGTCTGGAAACTAGGCACCAGCGGGGTGATCTGATAGAGGTGTACAAAGCCTTGAATGGTTTGAGCATGCTCAATGCTGATGGGATTCTTCCTCTAGCTCAGAAAAATCACCTGAGAGGGCATAAATTCAAATTGAGGAAAGACAGATGTAGGATAGATGTGCGGAAATTTGCCTTTAGCCAGCGGGTGGTTGGTGGGTGGAACAGACTTCCATCCCTTGTCGTGGAAGTTGATAGCCTAAATAAGTTTAAGGCTCAGCTGGACAGGTATTTCGAACGAACAGAGGGGTGAAGTGGAAGTGGTTATTTTTATTTATTTATGTTACTTTTTTTTTTTTTTTTTTTTTTTTTTTTTGGCTGATGCTGCATAAGCTTGCTTTCTTGCATCAAATGCCTCTACTAATGCTAATGCTAATGCTAAGGAAGTGCATCCAGTTGACATGGGTGACAGTGCAGTTGAGTCAGTTTTGTGTGACATAAGCACTGGGAAAGGAAAAATGTGAATAGGTGTGTGTTATAGGCCTAATGAATCTGATGAGTATAATAAAAAAAACTCTACAGGGAAATAGAGTGGGCCAGTAAATCAGTGTCTTATAATGGGGGATTTTAATTTCCCGGATATTGACTGGAACTTGTGGGTTGGTCACTCACACATTAGCAAGGCATTTGTGGATTTATTGGATGATTGTTTTCCACAGCAGCATGTTCGGGATGAAATCAGAGGGAGTAATACTCTTGATCTGATTATGAGCAGTGATTATTCATGCGTTGCAAATAAAGAAACTAGGTGGCAGTGATCATATTGTACACTGATGTGGGATTTACTCAAAGAGGCGACTACCATCAGAGGTAAAGGGAAGGATTTTTGCTTTCGTAAAGGTGACTAAGGTGGTCTGAGACAGTTTTTAAATTCTATACAATGGGACCAACTGATGATGGTCCAACTGATGAATTTACCAACAGCAAATTCTAAATGGGAAGCATTCAAAGAATTAATTTTGGAAGCTACAAGGATTTTCATACCAACAAAGAAATATTGTTCAAGGTTTAGGCCTAAATAGATGTCAGATGAACTAATTAGACATGTGGCAGAGGAGAAAAATGCATGGGATACATATGAATTAATAGGTGACGCAAGCCTATGGTAGATGTAATCTTGTCTGTAATCAAGTCACAAAGTAGGTTAGTCAGGCAAAAGATTATGAGAAATCTTTGGCAAAGGATGCAAATAAAAACAGCAAATAGTTCTTTACTTATGTAAACTCTAAAAGGAAGGGTATGAATCAGATTGGCCCACTTGATATCGATGGTTTGACTGTTGATGATATTGTGCAGGTAGGTAACGAACTGAATGAGTATTTTGCATCAACATTTACATATGAGGAGTTATTCAGGGAGCAGAATGCCAGAGGTGTATTAAACTCTGGCAGTGAGCTAAATGATTTTGTAATAACTGAGAGCATGGTGGACCAGAAATTTTTGAAACTAAGCATAAGAAAGGCACCTGGGGTGGATGGGATCTATCCAGTTATATTAAAGGAGGCAGCAAAGGAAGTAAGCAAACCGTTAGCCATAATTATGAAAGCTTCCTTGGACTCAGGGCAGGTACCCATGGACTGGAGATGTGAAAATGTGACCCCAATTCACAAAGGAGGATCAAAGGGTTACAAAGTAATTACAGACCTGTTAGTTTAACTTCTGTTCCAGCAAAATTAATGGAGGCACTGGTTAAAGAAGCACTGCTGGATCATCTACCTCAGGGTTCAGTGTTTGGCCCATTGTTGTTTTGTATATTTATCAATGATATTGATGAACATATATCAAGCTTAGTGTCCACGTTTGCAGCTGATACAACAGTTGGCAGGGTTGTGAATAATAGTAATGACTGTATGCTGCTGCTGCTGCAACAGGATCTAGAAAAGTTGAGCAGATGGGCTGTGAGGTGGCTAACATTGAGAAATGTAAAGTACTGCATATGGGTAGCAGTAACCACAGAGAAATGTACCAACTGTGTTGTGTTACACCCAGGGTAGTGGAGAATGAATGAGACCTGGGGGTAATTGTGCAGTCAGATATGAAGTTTTTTGAACAGTGCAGACAGGCTGCTAGTGTACGCATTGGGGCTTATCAATGGTATACAGGAATTTTTCTAGCAGGGATAAGGAGGTGATTATCCCCCTGTATAAAGCAATGGTTAATGAGTAAAGAGAAGGAGAATGTGGTTAGTGAATGGAACAAAGTGTTACTATTATGAAGAAAGACTTAAGTTATGCAAATTAGTGTCTAGAGACTAGGTACCTGCGAGGTGACCTGATTGAGGTGTATAAGGACTTGAATGGTTTTAGCAAGGTCAGTGCTGATGGGATTCTTCCTCTTGCCCAGATTAATCCTCTCATGGGATAAATTTAAATTGAGAAAAGACAGTTGTAGAATAGATGTGCAGAAATTTGCCTTTAGCCAGAGGGTGGTTGATTGCTGGAACAAACTTCGATCTCTTGTTGAAGAAGTTGACAGTTAAATAAATTCAAGCAAAACTAGACAAACATTTGGAGCGATCTGCTGGGTGAAATGGATTTTTTTTTTGGCTGATACTGTGTAAGATTTCTTTCTTGCATTATATGTCTCTTCTAATACTAAATCTGCCATCTTTAGAATTCTGTTAAAATCTGGAAAATCTAATCTTTCCCAGTCTTACAGGCCTATTACTTTGTTATCTTATTTTGGTAAGATCCTAAAATGTTTGAACTTATATAGAATCCTGGCTTTGCTTTAAGACAAAGACAGTTATTCTAATAATCAGTATGGTTTTCATTCTGGAGTTGGAGCTGAAGATGCCCTTGTTACTCTTCTGAATTTCATTAATGAATCTCTTTCTAAATACATCTTGGCGACTTTGAGGGTGCCGTTGATTCTCTTTGGTTGGAGAGTGCCCTCAAATGTTGTAGAATTCTGAACTGCCTTACTAACCTATGCAATCTTATTAAGAATTATATTTCAGATAGATCTGTTAAGGTTGCATCAGATTTTTACACAGTTTCTCAGAAATTCTTACAAGGATGTCCATAAGAGGCTATTCTTGGACACGTTTTGGAATCTTGTTTTCAACTAGTGGCTGCTAAAGGTCTTTATTCTCGACAGTCATTAGAAGAAACAGGAGAGTCATTAGAAGACAATTCTGTTCTACAACTTTCTGATTGGTCAATGCTTAACATACTGTTTCTCACAGTAAAACTTGTACGATGGTCTTCAAAGGCACCCTTTCGCATCCTTTCTCCAACTCGCCCTCCTCTCATAAAAATTAATGGTAAATCTCTCCCTTTTGTAACCACCACAATTTTTTGAATTATTGCTTGATCGCCTTTCCTTTTTTCTCCATCAGAATCATCAGTCTGACAAAGTTAGAAAATTCTTCTTTCAGACTGCTTTTCTCGTCAGGACTGGGGTCGGAACCATAAGATTTTGCATACAAAGTTGTTGTTTTACCAATTTTCACTTATGCTGCTGCAGCCTGGTTTAGGTGCACTAAATTGCTTACAGTTCAATCCAATCCATGGTTCTATCCAATGCAGTTTCCTCCTGGTACTGGTTAGAGTGTGTAGAGCTGTCTCTACCTCTGCAAATTCTATCTAGTTCAACTACCTAAAATTTTTTTTTTAATTTACAATGGACTCTCTTACTTCGTTCATAAAGGCCTCCCCTGCAGAATTCAGTGGAATTGAAATTGACTTGTTCTCCAGTCCTAAACAAGAAAAACAACAAATTTTAAAAATTCTTCATGATCAACCTCCCAAACACTTCCTATTTCATTTCACAAATATACGTGGTCTCACTTCTAATATACTTCTAATCTCAACGATGTCCATTTCCACTTGCAGTCTGCTAAACCACATGTACTTTTTCTGACAGAAGCTCAGTTATCGGTTGATTCAACTACTGCTCATCTCAGATGCCCAAATTATTTGCTGTATGATTCCTTTCACCTCAAAGGTGGTACTTGTGCTTATGTCCATTCTGATATTCCCTGTCAGAGACTTGGCAATTTGGAATCTCCTCTCTTTGATCTTCTCTGGCTTAAAATCTCTCTACCTCATTGTGTCAAATTCATCTGTTGTCTCTATTGTTCTCCCAACTCCACTAATCACTTGGAGCTCTTTGACTTCCCCTCTTTGAAACTTGACTTTCTCCAGTCCAACTTTCCTAACAGTGAGGTAATTTTCCTTGGTTATTTTAATGTTCACAACTCCAGCTGGCTTCCATTTTCTAGTCACACCGACCCAGCAGGTTGAGATGCTGAGGCTTTTGCAATTACTAAAGACCTAGCACAGATTGTTCATTTACCTACAAGAATACCGGACAATCCTAATCATACAGCCAATACGCTTGATCTTTTTCTCACAAACAACCCTTCTAAGTACACGGTCAAAGTGAGAGCTGCTTTAGGCACTTCAGATCACAACTTGGTGATTGTCTCTTCTCCAATGGAACCTTTATCTCATGGCTATTCCCAACCTTGTGTTGTTTGGCATTACAAGAATGCAAAATGGGATGACCTGCGAGACTTCTTTTCTTCTTTTCCTTGGTCGGATTACTGTTTCAAAACTTCTGATGTCAACGTTTGCTCAGATCATGTAAGTGAAATTATTCTTGCAGGAATGGAATCCTTTATCCCACACTCCTCTTTAAAATCTCGTCCTTTATCTAAACCTTGGTTTTCCAATAAATGTGCAAAGGCTGTTCAAGAGAAGAATGTTGCATATCATAATTGGCTTGTTTCTAATTATTCAGTGTCATTTTCTGCTTACACCAAAACTCGCAACAATTGTAAAGCAGTTATTAATCACTCCAAACTAGAGTTTGAACAGGCTAAAAGTCGAAAACTTGCTTCTTGCTCTAATGGTAGCCGAGCATTCTGGTCTCTTACCAAAGCTATTGGCCGCAACTTTTGCCCATCTCTGCTCCCACCTCTGTCCAAACCAGATGGTTCTGTTGTCACTTCAACCAACTATAAAGCTGACCTGCTAGCATCCCATTTTTCTTCCAGCTCATGTATTAATAATCTTGGTAAAACACCTCCCACCATTCCCAACACACTCCATTCAATGCCTCCTGTGTTGTTCCGTCAAAAGGATATCAGAAGATTTTGATGAATCTTGATGCTAAGAAAGCTCCAGGTCCTGATGGTATTTCTCCACTTGTTCTCAAAACCTGTGCTCCTGAACTTACTCCTATTCTTTGCCACCTTTTTTCACTTTCTTATTCCAAAGGTGTTTTTCCTTCTGCTTGGAAATTTGCTCATATCCAGCCAGTTCCTAAAAAGGGTGACAAATCCCTCCTATCCAATTATCGTCCCATTGCAATTACTTCTACTCTTTGTAAAGTAATGGAGAAATCAATTAACCACCAACTCTTAAAGTACCTAGAAACCTTCTGTCTGACCAATGATCGCCAGTATGGATTCCGTCAGTGTCGATCCACTGATGATATTCTGGCTTGTGTTACCCATTTATGGACTAATTCAATGGAAAGATTCGGTGAAACACAATTAATTGCTCTTGACATCTCAAAGGCTTTAGATTGTGTTTGGCATAAAGGTCTTCTAAACAAGCTTCCATCTTATGGTTTGCCAACTGTTTTTAGTAATTGGTTATCCAGTTTTCTCTCTGTTCGCTCACTGAGGGTGATGGTAGATGGCTCTCTGTCTTCTAACTTCTCCACTAATGCCGGTGTCCCCCAAGGTTCAGTTCTTTCCCCCACTCTTTTCCTCTTTTATATTAATGACCTTCTTCCATTGACTGGAAATCCTATCCATAGTTTTGCCGATGATAGCACATTGCATTCCACTTTCCATTTTGAGAAACCTTGCCCTGCTCAATCAGCTTCAACTTCTCGAAAATCTGCTACCAATTCCTTAAATGCCGATCTTCAGGTAATTCTCCAGTGGGGCAAAGACAACTTAGTTGATTTCAACCCTTCTAAAACTCAGTCTTGTCTTATATCTCGCAAAAAGGATTCTTCTGCTCCTATGCTTAACTTTAGTGACACTCCGATTTCTAGGCAAAATGATATATCTCTTTTGGGGATTACCCTGACTTCTAATCTCTCTTGGCACAAGCACATTACAAATATTGCTTCCTCTGCATCTAAAAAACTTGGTTTTCTCTTTCGCTCTCAGCGTTACTTTTCTTCCAAACAGCTGCTCACTCTGTATAAATCGCAAATCCGCCCTGCCGTGGAATATTGTTCCCACATTTGGGGTGGTGCCCCCAAAACCTCCCTCAGGCTTCTTGATTCCATTCAGAAGAGGGCAGTTAGGTTAATTAATGATTCATCTCTAACAGAGTCTCTCCACTCGCTTTCTCATAGACTGTTTCTGCTGCACGCCTCTTCTACAGATACTTCCATGGGCACTGTTCTTCTGAATTGGCTTCTATAATTCCCGCTCTCTCTTTCAAAACAGTCCGAACACGTGCCGCCACCAGCCAACATCCATTTACTGTCCAACTTCAAACCCACAGAACCAACTTTTCATCTTCCTTATTTATTCATTCAACTGCCGTTTTCTGGAACAACCTTCCTTCATACGTATTTCCTGAAAATTACAATCTACAGAAGTTCAAGTCCAATGTCAACAAATATGTTCTTTCGTCTTCTCAACCTCCAACCCAAGCACGGTACTAAGTACTATAGGTTCTAATACCTCTCGTGTTTGGGGTTCACATAAAAAAAAAAAATTCCTACAAGAATAATTTCACTGACACGATCTGAGCAAACGTTGACATCAGAAGTTTTGAAACAGTAATCCGACCAAGGAAAAGAAGTAAAGAAATCTCTCAGGTCGTCCCATTTTGCATTCTTGTAATGCCAAACAATACGAGTTTGGGAATAGCCATGAGATAAAGGCACCATTGGAGAAGAGACAATTACAAAGTTGTGATCTGAGGTGCCTAAAGGACCACTCACTTTGACTGTGTACTTTGAAGGGTTGTTTGTGAGAAAAAGATCAATTGTGTTGGCTGTATGGTTACGATTGTCCGGCGTTCTTGTAGGTAAATGAACAATCTGTGCAAGGTCACTAGAAATTGCAAAAGCCTCAGCATCTCGACCAGCTGGGTTGGTGTGACTAGAAAATGGAAGGCTGGAGTTGTGAACATTAAAATCACCAAGGAAAATTACCTCACTGTTAGGAAAGTTGGACTTGGAGAAAGTCAAGTTGCAAAGAGAGGAAGTCAAAGAGCTTCAAGTGATTAGTGGAGTTGGGAGAACGGTAGATACAACAGATGAATTTGACACAATTAGGTAGAGATTTTAAGCCAGAGAAGATCGAAAAGAGGAGATTACAAATTACAGATTCTCTGACAGGGAATATCGGAACGGACATGTGCACAAGTACCACCTTCTAGGTGAAAGGAATCATACAGTGAATAATTTGGGCAACTGAGATGAGCAGTAGTTGAATCAACCGATAACTGAGATTCTGGCAGAAAAAGTACATGGGGTTTGGCAACCTGTAAGTGGAAATGGCATCGTTGAGATTAGAATGGAGACCACGTATATTTGTGAAATGAAATAGGAAGTGGTTGGGAGGTTTAGATCTTTTCACTGATAAGCTTACTCTATTAGTTTTATAATTCGTGGTGTATTCAATAGTAAGAAAAAGTGGATGGACATGCTGTGTGAAGTAATGAAATTTTTGGATTTGGCGTATACATAGTAAGAATATACTCAGATCCTTGACATAACGTGGCCTCGACAAAGCCTCTCCCCCCATACACATTACTCAGACTCCCTCCAGTCACTATCTGGAAGAGTAGAGGTGGCAAGTTTATAAATTAGCTGATCCAGAAACCTCCTAAAGAGTTACCAATAGGTTTGGTCCGGTGTGCTAACTAGCGGCCGTCCTGAGAACACCGTTTTAGAGCTGTACCCTCGAAATGTAAGGAAGATTGGAACTCGCCATGATGTTCATCATAACCTCAAAAGTCATCAGTCATACTGCATGATTGAAGAGATGGGAGGAAGGGTTGAACGGAACTTAGCTCTGGAGACTAAACATGGGTTTCAACACTTCAATCCTCTAATAAGCAAAGTGGTGGTATTGCATCGGTTGATGAGAGTCATCTACCATCTAGTATTGCCTGGTAACACAGAGGGGTGGCATTCCTCCATGTGGTGTGGGCACCAGACCTCAACCCCTGCTTACGTTGGTTCATACCTGGCTGGTCACCCACAGTGTGCTTTTGCATGGAGGTTATACCCAGGATTACTAACAGTCCCACCATCGTGGAGGTGCAAGCAGAGGATTTAGCTGTCAGAGATCATCCGGACTTTGCCAAAATTGGGTATACTTGACTTGAATGTCACCCGAATATCAGTTCCATCGCCGTTTTAGATTCCCAGGTAGCAAGTACAGCTTGTCTGGCAAATCTGAGAGAATGTCTGTGACAACTTCAAAGACCAATCAGTATTTCATCATCTCTATCAGAATTTCATTTATATTCTATTTCTACACTAGCAAAGTCACAAGAAAGAACAGAGAAAGGAAATTCACCTTTCTTTTTTACTACACATATTACTTTTTTTTTAATAACCAACTGACTTTTCTAACTGCTTGGCTTCCTAGCAATACTGCTCCTGCCTCCTCGTGGCAGGGCTGGTAACTTGGGAGGGGAAGTTAACCCCCAGGAAAAAAGGAACCGAATATGGACTACAGCGGTTATCCTGCACTTGAGCAGCCTATGTGCTCATCTAGTATTGTCAGCGATGCTGACCATGAAATTGCTTATGATGCAACAAAGTCAAAAAGACTGCATAAGGACATAGAACAACAGGAACCATTCCTTATCTTGCATTCTGTTTCAGACAAATCTACGTGCACTCTCTATCACCATTTCTTATACAGAAAAGCTTATAAAATGTGGCTGGTTCATCCAAAATGGTGAGCAGACTCAGATCTAGGGATCTATTGGTTGAAACTTTGAGTCGTACACATTCTGAGACTGCTGAAACTAACAACATATGGAGGACTACCTGTACAAGTCACCCCACATGCAATATTAAATACCTCCAAGGGAGTAATTGCAGTATGGGATCTAATCAGCGTAACAGAAACTGAACTGGTCTTGGAATGGAAAATTCAAAAAGTTATACAAGTCAAATGCATCACGATCAGGAAAGATGGAGATCTTATTTCCTCATGCAACATTATCCTGATATTTGCAATACTTATCTTACCTTCTAATGTCAAAGCCAGCTATCTCAACTGCCAAATGTGACCATTTATTCTGAATCCTATAAGATGCTACAAGTACCAAAAATTTAGTCATGTGCAAATAGTTTGTTGAGGAGATACAATCTGTCCAAATTGTGGATCAAAAGCACATATGCTGTTGTTATTTGGTTTTTAGGAGCATTACAACTGCTTTTAGGAGCATTAGCAACTAACCTTTAGGAGCAAAGGCCATATTGCTACAGTGATATGCGGTGGTCATTCCCTGACCTTTCCCCATCCTCCGTATTTGGTGGTCATGGGTTTGAACCCCGGTCTAATCAAGAAGTATGTGCTGCACACTGCTGCTCCTGCCCACCTGGCTATGGAGGCGCCGGCACATATGCAAACAGGCTGTGATTCTCAAATACTGCACTTTCCGAATTGCAAAGGTGCACATCCAGCCTACTCCAAATCATGCAATCTCTGAAAAACAGGGAAAAAAAATTTGGAAGTATAGGCTAGAGCAAAAAGTTACTTACC
This sequence comes from Mastigoproctus giganteus, assembly GCF_048544385.1. NCBI lineage: Eukaryota > Metazoa > Arthropoda > Arachnida > Uropygi > Thelyphonidae > Mastigoproctus > Mastigoproctus giganteus. The sequence continues at coordinate 150,509,101 of NC_143578.1, read as the reverse complement.
AAAAGGCAAAGAAGCAAATTATGCTCAGTGCACCCAAGAATATATATACACAGCAGCAATGAAAAAAAAAAAAAATCAACGTTAGCTCCATGGAGCCGAAGGTGGATCCATGAATAACATCATGTGAAATGAAAAAATACAATTTAAGCTTAATAAAATCAGTTTTATTTTATTTGGTATTTTCATTTACAATCAACGATAAAGGTTTGTGGTAACTAAAGTAGGATACATAGTTGAAACAATTCAAACTATTAACATTGCGATTGAAGATCAAGTCAATACATGACTGACCACATGTAGTAGATTTTATAGTATCTGATGTGAGTTTAAAATCGAATGTTAATTCCATTAAGTCGAGGAATGTGCTTGCTTTTCTATGTTAGATTTGTGATTTTGTCGAAATCTTTGAAGACGTTTAGTTGATGTAACTCTCGACTTCATCACAACTTAAGTAATTTAAGTAAATGAAACACAGCCACACTGCTTGACAAATGTGAAGTAACTGAATGAAGTAGTTACTTTAATGTGTTGTTCAACTCTCGAAAACTAAAAACCTGATTTGAAATCTAGTTATATATCCTTGTAGAGCTCTCAAAGGGCAACAGTTTTGTTGCTCAATTGTACACAACTTGTTGCATCACTACATTTGTTGTGTACAATTGAGTTTTCTTGGGCACGTGCATTGTATTTGTTGCATTACTGCACTTGTTGCGTCACTGCTATTAAGAGTGAAAGTAACCAAGGTGCAACGGCAAATGACCAAAATATGAACTTTTTAGTTTTTTCAAAAAAATGATATTAATTATCAAAATTCCTAATTTTTTCTTGCATATTCATATTCGTCAACAGCATTATATACCCAACAAAATAAGTATAAATTGTTTATACTTTTGTGTAGTTAGGCATTTCACTTTTCGTGACACCCTGAGCACCCTAGAGTACCCCAATATAGACATTATTCATGTCAAAATATCAATCAACGGCAACATAAACTGAAATCTAAGTTCTCCTAACCTCAGTTCCATTTAAGATTGGGCCCGATCTATGCTGTCATCATTGATGAAACAGATTCCTAAGGAGAAAAAGGCGGTAGACAGAGCCAACAACACTCCAGTCACAGTTCTATCAACTACACCACACAGACCATTAGATGTTACAAAATCGAAAACTGATTCAGCTCTAAATAAGAAAACAAACAGTATCACATTTGTAAACATGGATATAGATAATAATATTGACCCAGATGAACCTATCCTAGATCTTCACACAGAAGATGACATGGACACTGGATGCCCAATCTTTCCAAGAAGAGAGAAAGTGAAGATTGATCACCATAAATATTCTAGGAATAAAAAGAATCAGAATCATCCTCATGTAACAAAACCAAATAATGCATCATATCATACAATGGAACTGTAGAGGAATTCACAGTAATATTGATGATATCCACGAGCTAATCAGTTGTTATCATCCTGTAGGCATCTGCTTTATTCACAAGTACCTTGCAGACACATTCCCTTACAAACCTCCATCAAAGTTGTTGTGACATACAGTGATTGGTATTACTTTGAAACTTGTCTCTATCTACCTACCACCCAGCCACCAATATACCATCCACGAACTTGAAGATTTTATTCTGCAGTTGCCAACTCCTATCTGTTCATTGGGTGACTTCAGTGGACACCATTCATTGTGGGGTTCTCCCAATGCAGATGGATGAGGATGACTAATTTGACCTACTTGTTGAGAGACAAAACCTAACTATACTAAATACTGGCTCACCAACTTAAATCCACCTCTCTACAGGAACAAGCTCTGCAGTAGATCTCTCCATCTGCCCTCCATCCCTCTTTGCTATGTAAAATTCAAACATCACATTCCATAATTTCAGAAAACCACATAAAATGGAAAATTTCCATAGCAGATTTGGCAAAGTACACGTCTCCTGTATCCTTTGATGATCAGATCATTGAAACCTGTCCTATCGACAAATTACAAAACAAATACTGGCAGCTGCTTCTACTGCAGTTCCAAAATCACAGTCAAGCATCCATAGGACCATAAATTACACTAGTTTACAAATTTAAGTTTGTTTACTGGGGTTTGAATTTAAATAGGTCCTACTGCCTAAATATGTTGCTGTGATTTCAAATATGACTTAGATTTTTTTCTATCACATTCAGATACATCACAATTTAAGAAATAAAAAAGTATTGTTTTTTACAAAAGTATATAACTTTATTGTATTTAGTAATGACAAATTGATAAGATTACATTTTCATATATTAAAAAATCCTATATCTAAAATAAAGGTAATCCCTGTTGATTTATAATATAATAGAATATAGGAATTATCAAGCACTTAATAGCTCTCAATTATCAAATCTATTAAAAAATACATAAATACTAACAAATATTAATCAAAATTCTAAAACTTTCATTAATCAGACCTTCGTCTCTTTATTTGAAAAGAACGTTTAATTGTTTTTCTTTTATGTACAGTGCCAGGTTTCTCTCTTTTTAAACACCAGCGGTAGTCAGCCATCATGCTTGTATTCCACTTTCCCTGGTATTTCTGCTCCATTTCCTTTACGTCCTGATGGAATCTCTCCCCTTGATCTTCTCTCATCCGTGCAATATTTTTGGAGAAAAAATCAAGATGGGCATGCGAAAAGTGAATTTTGATGCTCATATTGCAACCTAAATTGCGAAGCTTTTCGAGCATATTTTGAACAATTTTCTCATAATCCTGTGATTTATGATTTCCTAGAAAGTTTTCCCTTACACTTTAAAAAGCAATCCAGGCTTCCCTTTCAACGTCAGTCATAGTAGTTTCAAACTGACCATCTAAAACCAATTTTCTAATTTGGGGACCAATGAAGATACCCTCCTTAAGTTTTGCGACAGATAAACTGGTAAATTTATTGCAAAGGTACTTAAAGCAGTTGCCATCCTTATTCAATGCTTTAACAAATTGCTTCGTTATGCCTAACTTATATTCAGTAGCCCTTGTGTTGTTAAGCCAAATAACAACAACAACAACAACAGCCTAACTTATATGCAGTGGAGGTAAAAGTATTTTATCTGGCTTCACCAAACTTTCAAGCACGATATTTTTTGACCCCGGTGTAAGATTGTACCTCCGAGGCCATTGCTTCTTTGTCCAATGCAGCGCTTTAGCTCTGCTCTCCTATTCACAAATAAAGCATGGCATTTTAGTGTACCCACCCTGTTGCCCCAACAACATACATAACACTTTTAAGTCTCCACATAGTTGCCGTACGTGATCTTGATATTTAATTTTCTCCAGAAGCAACTTTAGATTGTCATAAGTTTCTTTTAAGTAGACTGAATGAGCAACTGGCACAGACGTGTAATTATCTCCATTATACAAGAGAACACCTTTTAAACTAGTCTCCATTCACTAGGAACATATATGGTGGAGCTCCTAAGGCACTTATTAAACTAGCAATATCGCTGCAATATACGAGAGGACCTTCTTGTGAAAAATACTGTATAAACTCCCTTTCACGATTTCTGTACCAGGAAAATGATATGCCTGGAGCAAGTAAGTTCTTCGCTTTAAGTCTGGATCCCAGAATTTCAGCAGCATGCTTTGGAAGACCTAAGTCTATTACTAAATCGTTCAGTTCGACTTGCGTGAATTACTGTGGCATTAAAATATTTTCTGGTTGACAACATCCCTCTTCAGTAACCTCTTTAGCTTCTGCTTCGGTGTAAGTTGTGGACTCCAAAGTTTCTGGTAGTGGGTTTACAGGCAGATCAGATCCATGCGGAACCAGTCTTATGGCTGATGGTCAATCTGGATATTTGATGTTCTTTTTATTTTTTTTTTGAATTGTAACCTTTAACGTCACATATACAAAAGTAACATTCGGCATGACTTACTGGCTCACGCCACACCATAGGAATAGCAAATGGCAAGCACACCTTTTTTCCTTGACTCCATTTTCTAAGATGCTCGATACATGTATGACATACTTTATGTGGTGCCCAAGATTTATCCTGTTCGCCTAGTTTTAAGTCAAAGTATGCATAATACGATTTTTTTACAAAATCGGTAATATTTCGCCTCTGCTTTACAGGAACAAAACAACCACATATGTAACAAAATATGTCGGGACTGTTTATACACTTTCCTTATAAACAGTCTGCACTGTGACTGCATAAGGGATGTGCCACTTATATAGGCTCTGTGGTTGAGTGGACTGTACAAAAAAGTGAGTGCATGATCAGACAATTTATTCCATAACTACACACAGGAATCTCCCAGACTCCATTTAGAAAATAAAATTCTGGAAATCACAGATGGGCCGGAAGAGCGGGGTGGCTGTCTACCTTCCTAGGTCATGGTCAACTACCTTGCAGTGTGTGTAGTTACAGGTTAAACATGCACAATCTGTTGTATTTGAGGCAAATATTTGATTTGATTATGAATATAGGGGTATAAAACTTGTAAACCATTGCAGAAACTATAGTTATGTACACATTTGCATATAATACCTAGGTAATATTTTGTTAATGAATTGTGAAAAATCTTTACGTGGTAGAAACAAACGGACTTCAGTTTAGTAATCAGTAAACATGCATAAATAACTGCCACATACTTTTACTGAAATCTCAGATACACTGGTTTACAGTGTATCTGAGATTTGAATTGTAACCTTTAACGTCACATACACAAAAGTAACATTCGGCATATCTGGATTCCACTAATAATTATTAGCGGAACGAATAGTGTAAGGGGACAAAAAAATAAAAAAATCAGGCATGGAATCTGTTTTGCAGTCATCCTACCACTGTCAATCTTATAAACTACAAGAGACTTCGAGTCAATCACATTAGGAAGAAGGCTTAAAGAGACTCTTGGATTTGATTTGCAATCTAAATTAATAAAAATACTGATATAAATTTAATATGGAGAAAAATAAAAGAGCTAAATGGCAAATTTCCCCCATCGGCCTCCCCACCACTTCTCAACTGGAATGGGTAGGAGTTTTCTACTTCTGCAGAGATTGTGAATGCCCTAGGGACTGTATTTTCACAGTTGTCTGCCTCGACAGCATATGATCCATCATTCCAGAAGGTCAAAATATTAGCAGAAAAATTCCAACCGAACTTCAGACCTACATCTTCTTTACCCGACAAACAACCCTTTACGATGCCTGAACTTCAAGAAGCTATATCTACCTCAAAAAACCCAAAGGAATATGTTACATAATGCTTCAATGCTTAGATAATAAATCAGACTCTTTGCTGCTGACCTTTTACAATTGCATCTTCATTGAACATTTATTCACTCGTATCACTCGTATATTTATTCACTCACATCGTATCTTGACTTCAAAAACCTAATATCTGATAATCAATTTGGTTTCAGAAAAATTCGATCAGCCCTGGATCTCATGGTCAAAGTAGAAACAAACATAAGGAATGCATTCATCCGAAATGAGCATCTTGTCTTGATGTTCCTTGATACAGAGAAAGCCTTCGACACCACATTGCATTTTGGCATCCTGAGAGATTTGGTATCTGCATTCCCTTGACCTGAGAGACCACTTACCATATTTCATACAGAACTTCCTTCAGCACAGGTTCTTTCAAGTTCAGTACCAAAAAGTCCTCTCCCAAACATATATTCAAGAAGAAGAGGTGCGACAAGGCTCTGTTCTCAGTGCCACCTTATTCGCAATAAGAATAAATCATATAACAAAAAAAATATATTCCCAACACTGTGAATTCAAACCTCTATGTCGATGATCTCTGTTTCTTGAAGATCACCTTCATTGAGCAGCAGCTCCAAAAATCAATTAATAACATTCAGCTATGGATGGTACAGAATGGGTATCAACTCTCTTGTTCGTAATCTAAAGTATTTCACTTTTGTAACAAATGGAAGATGCATCCAGATCCAGAGCTACACTTAAAAAAAATCATCTTATCTCAGTTGTGAACAACATTCAGTTCCTTGGTCTGATTTTCGATAGTAAATTGAACTTCTTGAAATATGTTAAATATTTACGGACAACTTGCTAGAAAAAAAAAAGATACTCAGAGTTATCTCTTCAACATCACAGGGGGCAGATTGATGTTCTTTTTATTTTTTTTTGAATTGTAACCTTTAACGTCACATACACAAAAGTAACATTCGGCATGGCTTACTGGCTCGCGCCACACCATAGGAATAGCAAATGGCAAGCACACCTTTTTTCCTTGACTCCTTTTTTCCATACACATTACTTCATTTGTATACAGCCTTAATCAGATGTCGCATTGATTATGGTGCCCCAGTGTATGATTCTACTAGGGAAGCGTGCTAGTACAGCTTGCTGTTATTCAACATTCTGCCCTGAGGATAGCTATAGGTGCTTATAGAATTTGCCAGTTCAGAGTCTTTATATTAAAGCACACAAACTTCCCTGCCCCAGATGCCAAGTGAATCTTGAGGCCCAGCGATCTTCTGTGGTATTTCTACTGCAATTCATAGAGTAAATTGTCTGCAGCAACTGAGTTTTTCCTTGTTTATTCTGTTAATTAGCTCTCCTTTTTAAAAGTATAAAAAGAGAGCCAGAAAAAGGAAAGTACCCTTTTCTTTACTCTTTATTGTATACTAATGATACTAACTCCTACGCTTGGCCACAAGTGGCACTGCTCTTGCCTCCCCGTGGCAGGAATCGTAAGGAGGAAGTTGTTCTTGTCCAGACCCGCATTGGACATAGTCATTTAACCCATTTGTATTTGCTGAGGGCTAATGATCCTCCTATGTGTGAGTCCTGTGACAATTTTATCAATCAGACACATTTTAATTGACTGTCCAGTTTTTAGCAATATCCGTTTTACCGCTTTTAACCATCTGACTGAGCTGTATACACTCAGTCAGATTTTATCTGACAATGATCATGTGTCTGCTATTTTTAGCTTTTTGAAATCAGTAAACCTTTTTACTGATATTTAAAAAATTGTTACTTGTTTATTGATATTTGTCTTTTACAATTTATACTTGTTTTTATACCTTGACTTAGTGACCTAATTCATTAGGCCACTGAAAGTTTTACCTTTTTTATGACCAGGTTTTGGTGCATTATAGCCTAAAATTATCCACCCTTAGAGCTTTCGAGCTCAAATACCATAGATTGGTATAATTCTGATGAAGGTAATGCACAACATAAGTTCTTAAAAAAAGACAACCACCAACCTGAGTATCCACATTTCCTGATTATCCATCCCTTAACTAGTCAACCAGTGAGCAAACTCAATCCATTTATAATATAAGCGATATTTAGAAAATGCTGCTGGATCACCTAAAATGGTCAAAAGGTTACAGTCAGGGGGAAACTACACAGTCGAAACATTCAGAATTGTTGTTAAAGGTGACAACATTTGGTGGAGTTCATGTTAAAATCTCTCCCCACACAACCCTAAATAGTTCCAAAGGTGTTATCTCTGAGTGGGATCTATTGAATGTAACATGAGCTTGTGCAAGAACTAAAAGATCAAAAGGCCATACAAGCTAGGAGAATTCTGACTCATAGGGATGGCAATCTCATTTCAACCATTGTGTAATACTCATGTTTAATACTCCACACTTACTGTTAAATATTGTTAATGCTGGTTTTAAATTTCCATATCTGCCCCTATGTTCCAAATCCAATACGGTGTTATAAATCAGTAGACTGTGATCACTGTCACCTAGTGGTGGTTCCTTTCTGTGCAAATTCCTAATGCATGCATCATCACTGCTAATAATCAGATCAAGAGTATTACCCCCTCTGGTTGCCCATCGAACATGTTACTGTAGAAAACAATCCTCCAATAAATCTACAAAAAGTCTTGCTAGCTTGCGAGTGACCAATCCACAAGTTCCAGTCAATATCTGGAAAGTTAAAATCCCCCATTACAAGACATTCTGATTTACTGGCCCACTCTATTTCTCTGCACAATTGTTTGTTGTACTCATGAAAGTCACTCGGCCTATAACACACTCGTACTCTCATTTTTCCCTTTCCCAGTGTTTATGTCACACCAAACTGACTCGTCATTGCACTGTCCACCCATGTCAACTGGATGCACTTTGTTAGATTTTATGTGTTTCTTAACTAACAACATAACCTCTTCTCCCTTCCTATTCAGGGTAGGAATTTCTTATATCTGTGTGACACCATGTCTCTGATGTCCCAACAATATCTGCCTTTGATGCCTTCATCAGCACTTCAAATTCATCAAATTTATTTACTATACTGCTAGCATTGATGTACATGCAAGTATACATGCACCTGTTCTTACTCTTAGTTACACTAACACAGCCCATGTATTAATTTTTCCATGATGATTCCTTGCAGCTCTTGAAGTCCCCAGCAACTTGCTCTCTAGGCTGCTGCTCATTACAATAGAAGCAGTGCAAGAATCGCTTTTGCCTCTGCCTGCACCTACTGTTAATCTTTTAGTCTGTGAATCTCCCCCGAGCTAGCAGTTTTCTGGCCCACCTAACACTGCCTCGATAGCATTATCAAATATTCTTGCACCCTTATTATTTAAGTGTATCCCATCCCTGTAGAAGCAGTCTCTCCTGTTAGCAAGCACAGACCACGCTGAAAAAAAATTCTACCCCATGAGCCTTGCACAGTCTCTCCAGGGCTGAATTCATTGACAAGGCTCTCACCATTGTATCTGGGTAGAATTGCAGACACTTTCAAATTCAACCCTAGCTCATGACTTTCTTTCAACATTGACCCATAGTTATTAAGTAAATCTGCAGATCTCAAACTCTTAAGGTCATTAGTGCCAACGTGTACAACAACAACATCAGCTTTTGTGCCCTTAAAAGATGATATCTGCTCTGCAACATCATGAACCTTTTCCCCTGGCAGACATACCCTAGTCCTGACACCACTTTTTCTAATACCACTTGGCTGCTTATAGCATTACTGGCCTGCCTCCACAGTGGGATTAGATAAGGACCTCAGGGCTAAAAGTAGTATAAAAATGGACTTAATGACTTCCCCACCTGTAGAGCCAGCATGCTCTAATGTAGACACCAGACTATGAGACTATGAGAAAACAGACTATGAGACTAGTAGTAGTATGTGTCTGATAAATGGCGGCACCTGGAACATCATTCAAATCCACCGTGTTATGCTGTGGTGATAGAGGAGATGCCTTTAGCTATGATAACAAAGTAAACATGAAGGAAACCATCTCAGGTTACATTAGGAATTCAAATTGAAGGAACTTTTGTTTAGAGTTATACTTTCGTTAAAAATTAGGGGAATCAATTAGAGATAGAAAACCTGAAATAATTAACCACTCAACTGTTTGCAAGAGAAGAAATGATACAGAAAGTTATACATCTTTAAACAAATAGTTATAAAACGTGTTTGAGACAGAAGAAATTAGACAGAAAAATTTTCAGAGTTATACAAATGCAGAATATGAAAATTATACAGACACAAAATACACAAATAATTAAACAAATATACAAATAATTATACCAAAAAAAAAAGAAAAGAGAAAAGAAAATTACATATTCAGAAAAAAAGGAGAGGTAACCATTACAGTTGATAAATGTCCTAGTTCAGCAATTAATGTCCAATCAGTTCAAGACATTAACAGATGTTCAGAACAATAAATTTTTCAAGATAATGACATAAATTATATTATTGTCATACTTTACCACAAAATCTAAAGAAACAAGTTGCTTTTTAAATATAAACTTAATCACTGTTTACACAATATTAACATATTTACAAAATGTTAAATTTTAATGCATGTTAAAAAATGGAGCAAACAGTTGAGATGAATGTTACAGCTTATACAATTTGTGCTACCAGGTTATTAGCAACAATAAAATGTTTCTATACGTTCCTTAAAATTTAGACTTTAACAAATTTATGGAAGCAGCTTTGTGAAGTTCTGAAAGAATTTGGGAATTGTGAATGAATTTAATTTAAGTATAGGTATTGATCGATAAAACGGCCTCCACAGCCGAGTGGTCAGGAGCGGGAGTGCAGTAGCACATGCTCTTTGAGTAGACCGGGGTTCAAGCCCTTGACTGCTAAATACGGTCGATCTGCCAACCCGCACTGGACCAGCGTGGCAGATTATGGTCCATTTCCCTCAGCATGAATTGTTGAGGAGGCTTCCATGTGGGTTGATAATGTCTGCAGTTTTTTATTGATCGATAGTGTAAAATATTTTTATATTTCAGACAACAACTGTCATCTTTTAAGAAAGACAGAGCATGAGAAATTCTGGAAGGACTGAAAGAAAGTAGGAAAGGAAATGAAAACAGATTCCTGACCAGGAGTGACTGGACTAGTGAACGGAATTCATTGTAAATGAATGTAGTGACCATGAACGGAATTCATTGTAAATAGGACAAAAGAAAAGAACATGGGTAGAATCCTCAACAGAACCGCAAAGACAAAGTTTGGAGTTGGAAAGGTGGAAATAGGCAAGTTTAAAATTTAAGGAACCATGTGCTGTTAAAAGAAAGCTAGAAAACATCCTAGGAGAAAACGATTTACGAGTGTTTTTATTAACAAATATAACTTCTGGAATAAATAATTTTGTAATTAAGCCAATTTGGAAATCAGACCTGTGAAGTGGCCACCGGTCATGAAGAATATTTAAAATTCATTGTTTTTCTTCTTTACGACTGGAGGACACATCAATTTGTATTCCATTGAATTCTGCAGGGAGGCCCTTAATGAATGAAGTAAGAAAGTCCACAGTAAATTAGATATAAGTCTAAAGGTACTGAAGTGGATAGAACTTGTAGGGCAGAGGTAGAGATGGTTCTGCATACCCTAACTAGTACTAGGAGGAACTGCTCTTGATCAAACCAAGCTTGGACTGAACTGTGAACAATTTAGTGTGTCTAAACCAGGCTACAGCAGAATAAGTAGTAATTGGTAAAGCAACAGCTTTGTGTAGACCGTGAGACTACTTCTCAACCAAAAAGGATAAAAGAAAAAGGCATCTTTTTAACAAGATGTTCCTTCCTTCTCGATAATTCATTCACCAGGAACTCGGCCTCTAAGTAGACTTTTACCATTTCTTGAACAGAAAAGTATTAAGGAATTTTTTAAAACAAAAAATTTTGCTGTTCTTCCTGTTACAGTCACCTCTAATGCTACTCTAAACACTTTTAAGGGAGTTGTAACAGAGTGGAATTCATTAACTGTTTCAGAAGAAGAAAGAAGAAGTAGCAGAGCTTAGAGACCGAGTTGTACAGGCAAAACACATCACATTATGATTAGAAAAGATGGTAACCTTATTCCTACACAGAACGTCATACTTACTTTTAGCATCCCATTTCTACCACAAATAGTTAAAGCAGGATATCTGTCATGTTGAATCTGAATGTATATACTAAATCCCATCAGGTGTTATAAATGTCAAAAATGCAGAACTGTGACGACTGCCTTGGAAAGACCACAGTTTCATTCCCTTCACCAATCTCATTGTCCTAATCAGACATCCATTCCAGCAGTTCTACTTCCTTCCTGAAATGAGGCCTGCAAACCTCTATGCAGTACTCAAGATGCATCCTATCCATTGAATTATACAATGGATAATCACTTCCTTATCCTTGTTAGCAAAGTTCCAAGGAGTTATACTGCAGTTAGCAAAGCTCCAGTATATCATAGACAAAACCCCATGAGCTGTCCTTGCAGCCTGTCTGCATTGCTCAGAGAACTTCATATCTTGTTACATGATTACCCTCAGTTTTACATTTTTCACTACCCTTAGTTGTAACACACAGTTGGTACATTGACCTAGGATTTCTGCTACCATAAAATTTCCATTTGTACCTTCCATTTGATAATGTTAAACAACTGCCATTTCTCAGCCCATCTGTCTAATTTTTTTAAAAATATTGTTGCAGTAGCTTGCCATAATTACCATCATTAACTACCTTGCAATCTTTGTATCATCTGCAAACATAGACATTAAGTTTGATTACCATCATCAGTATTATCAATAAATACAGAAAACAACAATGGGCCCAGCATTGAACTCTAACAATACTAACAACATTAGTCCACAATGAGTCCATTAATAACCACATTAATAATTAGTCCATTAATAACCACTCTGTCTTCTCCTACTTAACCATTCTTTTATCAATAGCAGTTACTTGCCCTTAATTGTGGCACTGCACCAGTTCCTATGGCAATCTTTTATGCCAACAGTATCAAAATCTTTTCAAGTATATAATATTAAAATTACTTTTTACGTTCAGTTCCATTGTAAATGCATCATAATATCCAATCAGATTGGTCAGACAGGATCGCCCCTTAACAAATACATGCTGTGGATGCAATATAATTGCATTTCTTTCTAGATGATCCTGCATTATTTCTTTAACCAGAGACTCCATTATTTTCCCTTGAACATAATTGCATCTACTTTTGCACATCTGCAGTCCCTAGAGACCTCTCCATGTTCATAACTATAGTTAAGGAGTTGCTTACTACCTTTGCTGCCTCACTTCATATAACTGGATAGATCCCATCCACTCTAGGTGCCTTTTTTTATGTTATGCTTCAACAGTTTCTCTTTCACTTTCCTTTCAGTTATCACAAAATCATTTAGCTTCCTGTTAGATTTTGATGAACTTTTAAAACTCCCATCAATGTAGATGCAAAATACTGATTCAGTTTGTCAGGAACCTGATCACAACCTTCAGTTCTAATCTGAGTGATATCCATTTCTATCTACAACCTGCCACTCTCTACATAATTTTTTCTCACAGAATTCCCACTGTGGGTTACCTCAACCATTATATATCTCAGCTGCCTTAATTATTTGCTCAATGATTCCTGTCACCTCAGAGGTGTTCCTTCTACATATGTCTGTCTTCCTAATAATTTTGTCAGACTCTTCTTAATTATTTTTTGGAATTCTGTTAATTTAACAAAGGTTAAATTGTGCTCCCCTACCCCAGCCAGGTGAAATATAAATTAAATTTAAAGTTACTCTAATTATCTAATTATATGATTTAGTGATGAAGAGTATCTTGCACAGGATTAATGCAGCATTAATTAACATTAATTTGGAAGAAAGGTTATAGTAGAAGAGGCAAAATTATAAATGTGTTCCCCCAGTCAGATTGCTGAATGGCCTTCATATGATTGCTAATAACCATACCAAACCAGTTACTAAACCAGTTAATGGCTGATTTGGTATTTCTAATTATCTCGCACAGTGGAGAACCAGCTGATTTGGTAGTTTTTGCCACTTTGTGCATGCTACAGAATGCACTAAGTAAAATAGACATGTAGAAAAGTATATGGATTTAAATTTCTCAAAATAGGCAGGTATAGTAATACTTATTTTTATATTTATAAAACCTAGTGATAGATACAGTATTTATTATTACTGTTTTTTTTACAGGATCCATCTAATGAGGATGGAGGGGCTTATAAGTGCCATATGAAAAATGAACATGGAGAGCTTAATGCTAATCTAAATCTTAATATTGAAGGTTAGTCTGATGCTGTAATCTTATCAGTAATAAGTAATTTTCTTTTAATGAGAGACTTTTGTTCCGAAACAGAAAAAATTAAAATATAAAAAAAAAAACTTTAACTTATTTAGTTTTTAATATGAATAAATGAGAATATGAAATCAGTGTCATCTATTTACAATATAAATATAAATGATGTGGGCCATAAACTAATTTTAAGGCATTAATTTAACGAAAAGCAATTGTAGTGTTAATGTTATAAGCCTAATGACTCTGATGGGTACAACGAACAATTGTACAGAGAAACAGAGTGGGCCAGTAAATCAGAATGTCTTATAACACATTCTGTTATAAGAGATTTTATTGACTGGAACTTGTGGATTGGTCACTTGCACACCGGCAAGACTTTTGTAGGTTTATTGGATGATTGTTTTCTACAGCAGCATGTTCAAGAGGCAACCAGAGGCAGTAATATTATTGACCTGATTATCAGTAGTGATTATTCATGCATTAAGAATTTTCAGATAAAGGAACCACTAGGTGGCAGTGATCACAGTGTATTGTTGTGGAATTTACTTATAGATGTAACTACCATTAGGGGTAAAGGGAAGGGTTTTTGCTTTCGTAAAGGTAACTGCAGTGGTCTGAGAGAGTTTTTAAATTCTATACAGTGGGACCAATTGTGGATGTTACCAGAAGCAAATTCTAAATTGGAAGCATTCAAGGAATTAATCTTGGAAGCTATTAGGCTTTTCATACCAACTGAGAAATACTGTTCAAGGTTTAGGCCTAATTTTGAATGTGCATCATAGGCTGTATCAGTGACGAGGTACACTTCTTATCCAGTTTTGTCATGGGTTTAGCAGAATATACACTCTCTGTATGAATGTGATACATACATACAGAGAGTGTATGTATGAATGTGATATTTGTTATCTGTTCCTGCTGGATTCCTAGGCAGTATGGCTAAAGATCTAGCAGAATAACAAATGCAGTATCAGCTGACTCGACAATCTTCCAAATAATTCTGGCTTGTTCATTTCCTGTACAGACTACAGACAAATAATATCTAATAAGGTACACTCCCAATAGTAAGATTTATGGAATCCAAAGATTACAAATAAATTATATCAGACAATGCCTGTAATTAAAACATGGTAGACAAGTCTGTGCAGGAATTGTAAAGAGCTAGTTGTTTTAGTTTAGCTGCACATAGGACATTGTCATCATTCTTTTCTTTTCTGTTGAGGGCTGATGACCATTCTGTGTGCAACCACTCTGACACAGTTTTAACTGTCAAGCTGGTGCTTATCAAATTCTATGAGTTTTAAATGCATATTGTTTCTGTTTTAGCACTCCTCACTGCCTGGCTGAGCTTTTCATATCAGCCAAGTTTTGCCTGACTAAGACTGTGTTTGAAGTTTTTCAGTTTTTAAAAATCATAAATTTGTGTGTGTGTGTATATATATATATATATATATAGGTAAATGAATTAGGTGGTAGTATAATAATATAATATAAATAATATATTGGCTTGTCAGTTAAACCAATAACCAAGATAGGTACCTAACGTGACCAGGAAAAAATACATGCTATGCATTAAGCAATATATTACAAAATATATAAAAATCGATACATTAAAAAGTTAATTATGGCAATAGGTTACATTGAAGAGGACTTTTTCTAGGGCTAACCCTTTCAATGTAACTACCGTAATTAACGAGCTATCCGTTTCTGTAGTCATCGTCCAGCTAGGCAAAGTCCAAAAAGCAAAAAGTAAATTAGGCCAAAACAGATAAATAACTAAATTTCTAAATTTAGTAGCAAGCTAGTGCGATGACTGTTAGCCCGACGGATAGCCAAAATTAAATTTACATAAGCAAAAAAGAGCATATAAAATATTTTTAGGCATCAGTGTGTAGTAAAAAGATAGAGCAGCAGCCAGTGCTAACAAAAGGCGAACGGAAAAGTTAGAAGGATAGTTATAGTATCTCACTCCCCCTCGAATACTCTAATAGATCATGAGATATGAAAATTAGGAATAAGAAAGAGAAAGGTAAACAGAAAAGAAAAAGTAAAATCAATGACTAGGATGCAACCTTATAGAAAGGTATCCCATTTTGGGAATAAAACAAAATAAAACATAATAATTTAATTTTACAATTTATATTTATTATAATATTTATATTTCAATTTCACATACTAGGAAATATATATATATATATATATATATATATATATATACACACACACACACACACACAAACTGGTTAACACATTCAAATGTACAAAAAGCTAAAAAAACAATTAAATCAAGATAAAACCAGTTAAAGCATGTGTATATATATATATATATATATATATATATATATATATATTTTTTTTTTTTTTTTTTTTTTTGTATAATATTTTTATACATGCTTTAACTGGTTTTATCTTGATTTAATTGTTTTTTTAGCTTTTTTAACATTTGAATGTGGTAACCAGTTGTAGGTTACTGCTGTTTTTAATGTATTTAGTTAATGGACTTTTGCACAGCATGTCTTTAGTTGCCCATGCTCCAAAAAACTTAAATAATTCGCTCCCTTTGGGGTGCTGCCCAAATTTTTGAGGGATAAGTAACTGCGTGGATGCAGACTTTTTTTTTAAAATCACACCTACTATATTTACATTGCATTTTTTTGAAAACCATGCAAAATTAAAAGAAAATGGAATGAAAAAAAAAAAATTTCTTTTCTTTTGTTTAAATAACTTGTGCTTTGAAAAGGAAACAAATTGAAGTGAAAGAATTAAAGTAGCATGATTCAAAATATTGAATGATGGGTATGTATCATGTAAACTGTTACAATGAGCATGTCCACTACTGATCAGTATAGACAGCAGAGCTGGCAACTACAGTGGGACCAACTGATGACGTTACCAACAGCAAATTCAAAATGGGAAGCATTCAAAGAACTTATCTTGGAAGCTACTAGGCTTTACATACCAACTAAGAAATATTGTTCAAAGTTTAGGCCAAAATGGATGTCAGATGAACTAATGAGGCATATGGCAGAGAAGAAAAATGCATGGGATACTTACAAATTAACACATGACACAGAAGACTATAATAGATACAAGTTGATATGCAACCAAGTTACAAAGGAGGTTAGGCAGGCGAAGGCAGATTACGAGAAATCCTTGGCAAGGGATGCAAAGAAAAACAGCAAAGAGTTCTTTACTTATGTAAACTCTAGAAGGAAGGGGATGAATCAGATTGGTCCACTTGATATTGATGGGTCAACTGTTGATGATCCTGCTCAGGTAGCTAACAAACTAAATGAATATTTTGCATCGACATTCACACATGAGGAGTTATTCAGCAAGGGGAATGCCAGAGGTGTATTCAACTCTAGCAGTCAGCTACAGAATCTTGAAATAACTGGGAGTAAAGTGGAGGAGAAACTGTTGAAGATAAACACAAGAAAGGCACCCGGGGTGGATGGGATCTATCCAGTTATATTAAAGGAGGCAGCAAAGGAAGTAAGCAAACCCTCAGCCATAATTATGAGAGCTTCCTTGGACTCAGGGGAGGTACCCATAGACTGGAAATGTGCAAATGTGACCCCAATTCACAAAGGAGGATCAAAGGCTGACACAAGTAATTATAGACCTGTGAGCTTAACTTCTGTTCCAGGAAAATTAATGGAGGCACTGGTTAAAGAAGCACTGCAGGATCATTTAGACAAGACTTCAGTTATAGCTCAGACACAGCATGGTTTTGTTAAGGGGAAGTCTTGCCTGACCAACTTGATTGGATACTATGATGCAGTCACAAAAGAACTGGATGCAGGGAATAACTTTGATATTATATACTTGGATCTTAGAAAGGCTTTTGATACTGTTGCACATGGAAGACTGCTGCACAAATTGGAGCAGTGTGGCATTGGAGGCAAATTGCTGCTGTGGATAAACGGGTGGCTGAGGGGGAGAAGACAGAGAGTGGTAATCAATGGACACTGCTCATTGTGGACTAATGTTATTAGTGGAGTCCCTCAGGGCTCAGTGTTGGGTCCATTATTGTTTTCTGTATTTATGAATGATATTGATGATGGTATATCAAGCTTAATGTCCAAGTTTGTAGACGATACAAAGGTTGGCAGGGTTGTCAAGGACACTACTGACACTATGCTGCTGCAACAGGATCTGGAAAGGTTGAGCAGATGGGCTGAGAGGTGGCAAATGAAGTTTAACATTGACAAATGTAAAGTACTACACATGGGAAACAGCAACCCCAGAGCAACGTATCAACTCTGTGGTACTACACTGACAGTGGTAGAGAATGAAAGGGACTTGGGGGGTGGTTGTGCAGGCAGATATGAAGTTCTCTGAGCAGTGCAGACGGGCTGCAAGAGTAGCTCATGGAGTGTTGTCAATGATATACAGGAATTTTTCCAGCAGGGATAAGGAGGTGATTATTCCATTGTATAAGGCAATGGTCAGGCCACACCTAGAGTACTGTATACAGGTCTGGAGGCCTAATTTCAAGAAGGATGTAGAGCTGCTGGAACGAGTACAGAGAAGGGCAACAAGATTAGTGAATGGAACAAAGGGGTGCTCTTACGAAGAAAGGCTTAAGTTTTGCAAATTACAGTGTCTGGAGACTAGGCACCAGCGAGGTGATCTGATAGAGGTGTATAAAGCCTTGAATGGTTTAAGCATGCTCAATGCTGATGGGATTCTTCCTTTAGCTCAGAAAAATCACCTGAGAGGGCATAAATTGAAATTGAGGAAAGACGGATGTAGGATAGATGTGCGGAAATTTGCCTTTAGCCAGCGGGTGGTTGGTTGGTGGAACAGACTTCCATCCCTTGTGGTGGAGGTTGATAGCCTAAATAAGTTTAAGGCTCAGCTGGACAGGTATTTTGAACAAACAGAGGTGTGAAGTGGAAGTGGGTTTTTTTTTTTTTTTTTTTTTTTGGCTGATGCTGCATAAGCTTGCTTTCTTGCATCAAATGCCTCTACTAATGCTAATGCTAACTTGTGCTGACTATAGTTGTCCATTTTCCTCTGATGTGTACAATTCTTGCATTCCTGCTCGTTTTCTTGCAGTTTGAGTGTTGTGCAAGCATTTATGACCAAAGTGATTGGCAGTACAGGATCTGTAAGTTTACAAAATGGTGTATTGACAATGATTGTCACAGAATAGGTGGGTGGTCCATCTATGCAGCCTACTTTTCCTTCACCATCCTTCTTTCTGTCTTGCCTGCCAGTTGATCCAGAAAAAAAAAAAGAAGTTTTTTGTGGGCATTAGCATGTAGATGAGTTGACATATAACCTCCCTATACAGAAATTTCTTGATTGTGTAGCGAGGAGGTGGTTCTGTGAATGAATAGTAGTGTTTTGAAATTATGCTAAAGAGATATGCATATCTGTGCATGCTAACTATTAGATGAACAATTGAGCATTACTTTCAGTATGGGTGGCATTATTCCTTCTCATTCATGCTGATTTTGACAGTGCTTAAGTGTCTTTTATAAGAGCACCATTTAAATTGTTAGTCTTTGAAAATCTCTGTTTTTTTTTTTTTTTTTTTCTTGTGAAATAGTTTAAAAAGTATTAACAGAGTGATAGTTGGTTTGTTTAATGAGATAAATCAATGTTTTGTTAATGATTTAGGATAATTATTTTTTTAATAGTTTGAAATTGATAAAATAAGAGGAAATATATAATAGCAAAAGTTAATATAATTAAAGATTTATGGGTTTCAGTTGTACTAATTGCTGTAGGCTTGGAAAGCAAGTTAACGAAACTCAATTTATTAGATGAAATGTATTAGTAAATAGATTTTAAGAATTCTTTATACAGTTGTCCCACATTAGGGCAGTTTTCACTCAGCACCTGTTTTCTATAGTACTCTGTATTTTTTGCTCCCCGACGTGGGCACCTGTATGTGGTGAGGGGACCTCCCAGTGATGCTGCTGGTCTTCCAGATTAGCATCACTGGGATCTAATGCCCATACCTTGGTTCCAAGGTTACATAATTGGAATCCGGCATGTGCAGCCATGCACCACGACCCGTGGAAACTTGGAATGGGGTATCCTGGTGGTTGAGGGGCCCAGCCTTAATACACCACTTCAGCTCCTGCTTTGACAAGACGAGAGGTCCTGGCCGGCTCGACTGGGATCAATCAGCAGGTGGTTCTTACTGCTAGGATCAACTGCATTCCAATAAGTCTCCCTCTCTTTGGTTCTTGGACAGAATCAAGGCTTATTGGAAATGTGGGTATGGTGTTCCTAAGCAAACCTGCCATCCTATTCCTGTACACAGTACCTGCTGCTACTTCATGATTGGGCATCCCCTCGTAGAGCTCCGTGGTGGGTGAGGTACTTAGGGCATTGGAAATTTTTGTTATTCATATGAGTAATTTAAATTCTATTTCTTCTGGGGCCCCAACAAGACTCCCTACCCAACCAATCAGAAGATACAGATAACTGCAGTTCAAAAAGACCCAGAACTGGAGATAGACCACCATCTGTGACACTGCTTTTCCTCATTCTCCATTCCACCGGAGAGAGGCACTTGGGATAATGTCCCCCTACTTCATCCCGAAAGGATTAGAAGGGTTGACAGGATCTCCAAAATCTGTCAACAGGCTAAGTTCTGGAGGCATTTTAATTGAGGCTGCTAGCCAAAAACATGCAGAGCAACTTCTGCAAGCCACATTGTTAGCGGGATTACCCATCATCATTACTCCCCATAAAACCCTGAATTTTTTATGTGGTGTCATATCAGAGTGGGACATTCTTAATGTTTCTGAAAAAGAGATCTGCTCTGAATTAAGAGACCAAGGAGTGATGGCTGTCAAAAGAATATCGATGCGGAAGGATGGGAATATTGTCCCTACCCAAGTTCTCATCCTAACGTTCAACACCCCACAGCCTCAAAGTTCCATAAAGGGAAGCTATTTAAACTGCCCAGTGAGGATTTATATTCTGAAGCCACTGAGGTGTTTTAAATGCCAAAAGTATGGCCACTCTCAAACAGCTTGTCATGGCACCCCTGCCTGTGCTTGCTGTGGTGCTAAAGACCACAAGAGAAAGGAATGTTTAGCTTCTAAGCCAAGTTGTACTAACTGCCAAGGAGAATACCCTGCATACTCTCAAGCATTTCAGAGGTGGAAGGATGAAAAAGAAATCCAAAAACTAAAAACAGCTGAACATCTATCAGGAGGCCAGAAAATGCATCCAACCAATAAATAGCACCAAGCCCTCATACGCCCAGAAAGCTTCTGGGAAAAGTATCATCGGTACTCAGACTGATATGACTATTCCACCAAGGGAGTCATTTACTCCCATTGCATGGTATTTATTAAGTTCCCAAAAGTCCATCCAAAAATCACAGTCAGCTGCCACTCCTATATCCGTACCTCTTAAAGCTCCACCACTTCCAAAATACAGTGCTAAAGAAACTCCAAAGAAATTGGAACAGCCACCTTCATTCCGAGAAACAATGGATGTAGAAGATAAGGAAGTATAGGATGAGTCTGTCCTGGAACTCTTTGTGACAGAAGAAGAAGAAGATATGGATATAGGCCAATGACCAGTCTTTCCAAAGAGAGATAAATCCAGGACTGAGAAAACAAATCTCTCAGCCCTTCGGAAGCCACCAGACAGACCCAATAAATCTAAATAATGAGTACATTTAAATTTCTACAATGGAATTGCCGTGGATTCCATAGAAATAGTGATGACATCAAGGCTCTCCTCAGTAAGTATGAGCCAACTTGCTTTTGCTTACGGGAGATGTATTTAAAGGCCCAAAGTGCCAAGGGAAGTGATCTAGCGATTTTCCAAAGCGATTTGAAAATGTCCTTTCTATAAATGAGTAGTTTAAGAGATTTCTAGTTTTTTTTCTTTCAAAGTTATTTCTTTTTGGCTCCTAAATAAAGAGCTTTATACCAAGCTTTATACCAAGAAAGGGAATACACCTTTCTTTTGAATTTATATAACAAACTTCTCTAACACATTAACCAGTAACCTCTTATCACTTGGTCACTGGTGGCACCGCTCCTGCCTCCACATGGTGGGGCTGGTAACCTGAATATAAATTCAATAATCGGGGCAAAAAGGAGCAAACATGGATTCTTTAATATCACCATCTGTAGAGCCTACATGCTCACATGAACTTGAATCATCTCAAGCTAAAAGAATAAAAAAATCTGATTCATCATCTGACATACCTGCTTTCTTAATTCTGCATTCTTTGTCAACAAAACCTCTTAACAGCTTATCTCCATTTCTTGTGCAGAAAAGCGTAGAAGCTGCAGCAAGTACTCCTAAAATGTTCAAACAACTTCGCTCAGGAGATCTCTTTGTAGAAACATCTAACCCAAATCAATCTAGGCAGTTCCTGAAGCAAATGACCTTTGGAGGCCTTCCCATTTCTGTTAGCCCACACAGAACTTTAAACTCCTCAAAAGGAGTCATTTTGGAATGGGATCTCCTTAATGTTACTGAGAATGAAATTGCTGAAGAACTTAAGGCACAACGTGTCATCAGTGCTAAAAAAATTATGACCAAACAAGATAGT
The DNA here is from genome assembly GCF_048544385.1 of Mastigoproctus giganteus. Lineage (NCBI taxonomy): Eukaryota > Metazoa > Arthropoda > Arachnida > Uropygi > Thelyphonidae > Mastigoproctus > Mastigoproctus giganteus. Next base: position 150,487,037 of record NC_143578.1, on the reverse strand, counting down.
GTCATTATACCCACAAGAAATGTAATCCTTACCTTTAACACTTCAAATCTTCCTGCATCAGTTAAAGCTAGCTACCTTTCCTGTAAGATCCGATCGACCGTACATTCCAAATCCACTTAGATGCTTTAAATGCCAGAAGTATGGTTATTCAAGAAAAGGCCATTTGCCCCTCGTGTGGCTCTCCGGACCACTCCCAAACAAAATGCACAGCTGTAACACCAAAGTGTCCCAACTGCCAGGGTGCTCGCCCTGCATATTCCAGAATTTGTGAATCATGGAAGATGGATAAGAAAATATTGAAGTAAAAGGTAGAGAAAAATGTCTCATACCAAGAAGCACGAAAACAGATATTAAACATGATACCTTCCAAATCATTCTATAATGCAGTTAAAAACACTAAAGAGGTTTCACCACAGACTTATATTACAATTCATCCTAATTATCTCTTGTCCAATGGGCCAGATCCATCCTGACAGATGGCGAGACACTAACAGTAACAAAGACCAAAAGTACATCAAATTCTACTAATACAAAGCCATCCAAGCCACAACTAGACAATGCACCCAAGTCAGGAATGCTAACAAAGGGGCCCAAAGTGCCAAGCGATATTCTCTGTGCAGTTTATAGAAGTGCTCTTATAAAACAATACAGCAATACCCCGCATAGCACTGATAATTGGTACCGAAACTGTTCTGTGTTATGTAAAACCGTGCTGATTGAAGTATAATTATAATGGGTTTTAAATGAATGCATACCAGAGATACAGTCTATAAACAAATTATAATAAATCTATAAACAATTTGCACTTGATAGCCAATTAAAAGGATTAGAAATAAAAAATATTGTAAAAATTTTATTAACGAAAAGAGAGAAAAAAAAAATAAAGCTTTTTTCTCATCATGAGAGATGAGAAAAAAAGCTTTATTGTTTATTTGTGTATTTCAAAAATAAGTTTGGCGAAGTCATCTCTTCTTTTTCTCAGTATACAAGTCTTTGTAGCATTGAATCCCATCTTATAAAATTTGCTGTATCTCGATGCTACATACAACATTTCGATTTCCATTCATAATTGCCTTGCAGGCCATGTCAAGCCCAGAAAAACTTTCTTCAATTCTTCTGTTGAAAATTCTTTTGGTACCACTTCAGAATTGTTTTCTTCTTCTTCATATGCAATTTTCTCTTCAATTTCAAGGAGAGTTGCTGTTGTTGTTTTTGGTTGTTGTTTTTGGTTTTTAGGAGCATTAGCAACTAAGGCCATATTGCTCCGGGATATGCGGTGGTCATTCCCTGACCTTTCCGCATCCTCCGTATTTGGTGGTGACGGGCTCGAACCCCGGTCTAATCAAGAAGCATGTGCTACGCACTGCTGCTCCTTCCCACCTGGCTACGGAGGCGCCTAGGAGAGTTGCATCATCTAAGTTATTTGCATGCGAGTCAATTCAGTCATGTACATTGGCAGTGTCCAAAGTTTTGAATCCCAAGTCTTTTCTGATCTTCACAATGTCTTTGGCAATTGTCTGAACTTGCAATTCAAAACCAATGATATCATTTGCCAAATGGGGCAAAAATCCTGCCAAACATAACGCTTGTTGTTGGTAATGATTTCTAACCAAGATACAGATATATTTTCAATCATATTTAAAGGGGTAAAAAAAATAGTGAAATGAAAAGTTTGAAAAGCTATCACGTCGTCTCATCAGGATGGAATTAAGAATACTGAATACTCTTGCCACTGACTGCCTGAGGGGGACTACTGGCATATGTGCAGCATATATGAGACAATAGAGTTGGCACCACAGCATACCTAGGCTACAACAATGCAGCATATATGTAGAGTACATATTGAATGAGTTTTAATATGTACAGTAAATTTTCAACTTAAATTTAATTGAAAACCGTGTTATAGTGAAACCTGTGCTGTTTGAAGCCGTGCTAAGCAAGGTATTGCTGTATAGTTTTATTTCTTTTCTTAGATAGTATGAATCAGAGCTGTAATACTCAATATGTTCTACGTTGATAATAATATTAGTAAAATAATAAGAGGAGTTTACCTCAATATAGTACGTAGAACACTTCCGTATGATACCCTCCAGAAATTAAAACGGAAAAAATGAAAAAATCGGCAACTTACCGGTACAACTTACCGGTAAGTTGTACCGGTAAGTTGCCGATTTTTTCGTTTTTTCCGTTTTAATTTCTGGAGGGTATCATACGGAAGTGTTCTACGTACTATATTGAGGTAAACTCCTCTTATTATTTTACTAATATTTCTTTTCTTGTATGGTTTTCATTTACTTCAAGTGGTTCTGTACTTGCAAAGTCAGAAGTTAGAGCCCAATAAGGGAATCCATCTTTCTTTTTTCTAGTCTACTTATCAAACACTAACCAAACATCCAGCTTACTTCAATAATCACTTGGTCACTGGCGGCACAGCTCCTGCCTCCATGTGGTGGGGCCGGTAACCTGGTGGAAAATCCATCCCTGAGGGCTAAAAGGAACAGAAATGGAAACTGATATATTTCCATGTTTAGAGCCAAAGAACTCTCAACATGACAATGACTCTGACCATGATTTCTCTCTTTCAAAGAGACTTAAAAAAGACACAAGGAAGCAAGAATCTCCAATACCCGTCATAGTGCATTCTTTGTCATCCCAACCTGTGAGCAAGCTCTCTCCTTTCATTGTATGTTCATTTTGTGTTCATTGGAAAGGTTGAGCAGATGGGCTGAGAGGCGGCAAATGAAGTTTAACATTGACAAATGTAAAGTACTACACATGGGAAACAGCAACCCCAGAGCAACGTATCAACTCTGTAGTACTACACTGACAGTGGTAGAGAATGAAAGGGACCTGGGGGTGGTTGTGCAGGCAGATATGAAGTTCTCTGAGCAGTGCAGACGGGCTGCAAGAGTAGCTCATGGTGTATTGTCAATGATATATAGGAATTTTTCTAGCAGGGATAAGGAGGTGATTATTCCCTTGTATAAGGCAATGGTCAGGCCACACCTAGAGTACTGTATACAGGTCTGGAGGCCTCATTTCAAGAAGGATGTAGAGCTGCTGGAACGAGTACAGAGAAGGGCAACAAGATTAGTAAATGGAACAAAGGGGTGCTCTTACGAAGAAAGGCTTAAGTTTTGCAAATTACAGTGTCTGGAGACTAGGCACCAGCGAGGTGATCTGATAGAGGTGTATAAAGCCTTGAATGGTTTGAGCATGCCCAATGCTGATGGGATTCTTCCTCTCGCTCAGAATAATCACCTGAGAGGGCATAAATTCAAATTGAGGAAAGACAGATGTAGGATAGACGTGCGGAAATTTGCCTTTAGCCAGCGGGTGGTTGGTTGGTGGAACAGGCTTCCATCCCTTGTCGTGGAAGTTGATAGCCTAAATAAGTTTAAGGCTCAGCTGGACAGGTATTTCGAATGAACAGAGGGGTGAAGTGGAAGTGGTTTTTTTTTTTTTTTTTTTTTTTTGGCTGATGCTGCATAAGCTTGCTTTCTTGCATCAAATGCCTCTACTAATGCTAATGTGATTGAATTTTTAACTTTACCATTTAGGTAGTTTCAACTTCTCTCTTTTTAAATGGCCCCAAAGAGATCAAGTGAGTCATCTAGTGCTAAATAACATGAAGAAGATGAAAAGTAATTGTTAAAATTTGTCATTGGTAACTAAATTGGACATTTTAAAAAGACTGTGTTCAGAAGGGTACTAGATTTGCACTAAATTCATGTAAATGTTGAGCATTTTGAGCGATTTGAAAAATTAAGAGTATTGCAAGCGGTTAATTTAAGTAATGTAAATATAGCATACAGATAAGGGTCCATAATTTTAAGGTAAGTTTTCTTGCATTTTCTTGAACAGATACTCTGTTTTTTTGAGTAATTTGTGTATTTCAAGTCTATATTTAAACGTTAAAATGTTTCTGCTAAATTTAACATTGTTATATAAAGAAATGGGACCTTAAAATCATTCAGTCACATTTGAAGGCACTGACCAATTAAACACACCAACCAATTAAAATTATATCGTGTGGATAAATTCTTCCCTACTTAATGCAAATTCAATTAGTGCTCATTTTTACTGCCACAATTAAGGGCTCTATACAGGGTGGGGTACCTATACTACAATAACCAATAATATTGTTTTTTCATCAGATTGAGTATACTCTTTAAATTTTCAGTTTATTGATGTTTTCTTGTTTTTTAAAAAAAAAAATAATAATAAATATATATATATATATATATATTTTTTTTTTTTTTTTCTTAGCTGAGAAAGCTCCAGAAGGAGAAGCACCAACATTTGTAGAAAAGCCAAAGATTGTTGCCGAGGATGGTGGTAAAAGAATTATAATGGAATGTAAAATTCGAGCAAAGCCAAAACCCAGTATCACTTGGTTTTGTGATGGAGTGATAGTCCAGGAAAGTGCAAGGATCAAACAGACTATACGAGAGGATAAAAATGTTTATATAATTAAATTAGAATTAAAAGTAAGTTTTTAGTTAATTTCAATAAATTAATATTATTTTTTAGAATATGCTAGATTTAAATAGAAATATATCACTTATTTCCTTTGTTCAGATTGTTATAACTTTTTATTACTCTTTTTAAAAAGTGTGCTAGCAACTTGGTTTTTATTGGTGGATAACAAATATAGTTATAGCAAACAAAAAAAAAAAACCAGGTAATTATAGATCATTAAACTGAACAGCATGATGAAATACAGAAAAGTAACTTAGAAAAGGAATGGGTGCTGTTTGAGTCACTTTAAAGGAAGTTGCTCAGAACCCAAGAATTGAATTGTCCACAAATATTGGACATTGAGTTGGTTTTGGCAATTTTGTCATTGTGAAAAGTCTGAAGTGGAGTTTCCACTCCCAGTGCATTTCAGTGGTTGACTTCAGTTCCCAGCCAATCTCTGCTGGTTTTTAGCCTGTTATTTTGCCATTTCCTTTTAATTCCATGTGAAGCTCTAACAAGAATTTTAAAAACTGTCACCTAAAGGTAATGATACATAAATTAAACATAGCACCTTAAGATCGTAATGTGAAAATCATAAACCACAATGGCAGAATGATACAAAACTTCAAGATCAAGTTGTAATGTAAGACAGCACTGCTTTGACTATTCTGTGAATAAATGCGAGGGAATTTTGGAAACAGCACATCAGATTAAAATACATTACCACTTCAGGGTTAAACAACTTACCCTAAATTGCACAAAAATTAATCTATATTTCAACAGAGCTTTCTGACAGAAGGTTACTCTAGCAATGTCCAGTTGCAATTATGATATATTTATATATCTATACAATTATGATATATCTATACACAAAATCATGAACACAATGAAATTTTTTCAAATTTTATTGAAAATTTGAAAAAATTGTGATATTTTTATAATGGAAAACAACTTAATAAATTGAGGTCTATCTTGTTTTCTATGTATTTGGTGGCCAACAGAATTTCAACTGCCACAAGTAATGCTGTGGTCTTAATTCAATGCATGCCTGACTTCCTTAATACTTTCACAAGTGAATTTTATGTATTTGTCTTAAACTAATGTTTAATAAATGTGTGTTTAAGAACAAAAAAAAAAAAAAAATAATGATGTGGGTTTTACAGTTTTTTTTTTAAATTTTTCCTAATTTGATTTGATTTTTCTGACTTGATTTTCAATAATAATTTCACTTGAATGTTGGGCTGTCCGAAGAGTTTTCAATAATGATGGGATCTGTGGAGTGAGTTTCTTTAGGAAATTTTAAAGTTTCTTGTTGAGTGTATTAGTAGAAAGACATCCTGGGTCAAGTTTGCATCCACAACTAGTAACACAGCAGAAAGACCCCTTTGAAACAAAATAAGTGGAAGATATCAGATTAACCCATCAACCTAACTTCAAAAGGACAATGGACAATCCATCTAAGCTACAGTGTGTCCTAGGTGATCGAGAGAACATGGATGACATTTTTCTTTTTCTAAAATTTATTAATAAATATCATCTTATCTGAACCCCTATCTCCTGTAAAAAAAACAAAGAAAATATCAGACAGTGATTAGTGCATTATAGCCTAAGTTGCTGATGCACCAATAAATCTAACAAACAACAGCAATCCATCTAAGATCTTGCAGCAGTAATTAATGCAATAGGAGAAATTTTTGGATCATCCACATATTCTTCTTTTAAATCAAACTTCCAGAAGTATAAAAAGAAAGTTGAAAAATTGAAATTGAGATTCTCTCTACAGCAAATGAAGAACCATAAAAATTACCTTGGATAGTATCTGAATTACAAAGAACCCTATCTGAGTCAAAACAAAAACAGTTAATATTAGTAGAGACAAGGAAAGAAAGAAATACAAGAAAGCAAAGTTATGATTGCTTTCACCATCAGCCAAAAAAAATAATAAATAATAAATTGCACATCACTTGTCCATCCTCTCTAATAGTTTGTCTAGTTCTTCAATGAATTTATTGAAACTACTCACCTCTACAAGACCAGATGGAAGTTTGTTCCAACAGTCAACTACCTGCTGGCTGAAGGCAAATTTCTGCACATCTATCTTGCAACCATTATTCTGCAATTTGAATTTATGCCCCATTTTGTGTAGGATTCCATCAGCATTGAAATTACTGAATCCATTCAGAGCCTTAAGCACCTCATTCAGAACTCCTTGCAGGTGCCTAGTTTGCACAATTGAAGCCTTTCCTGGTAAGGAAAGGCTTCAGTTCTGCAAACCCTAATATTACTACTCTTCTTTGCACCTGATACAATAGATCCACATCCTTCCTAAATTGAGGCTTTCAGACCTGTATGTAGTACTCAAGGAGTGGCCCAACCATTACCTTATACAAGAGGGTAATCACCTCCTTATTCCTACTGGCAAAATTCCAGTATATCATTTTATATTCTCAGCTGCCCGAGTGTGATACCACAGAGTTAGTACATTAATCTGGGATTACTGCCACCCATATGAAGTACTCTGAATTTGTCAATTTTAAATTTCAGTTGTCACTTAGCGAATCTGCCTAATTTTTCTAGCTCTTGTCCAGAAAAGATTCATTAAACAATGACATATCCAAAATAGCTGATAGCTGTGCTTGATTTATATTAACAAAATTGTTCTTGAAAATAAATTTCCAGAGAACTCATGTTATGCAGTAGTCCTGGCTTTTCTGAAACTAGGAAAAGACCTTTCAAATCCAAATATACCCGGCCCCGGGTGCCAAGCGAATTGGAGGTCAATTAATATTTCTGCGATCCATAAAGTGCTCTTCAAAAGTGATTATAGTTATTTCTAAGTTCATACTTTTCTCTCAACAATCTTATTTTTCAAACCGTTCTATACTTGAAAAGCCACAAGTTAGAACACAGAAAGGAAACCCACCTTTCTTTATTTATCCATATATTTCTAGTTCACTAATGAACTAACATTTTAACTGCTTGGCCTCTTAGCGGCACTGCTCCTGCCTCCCCATGTCAGGGCCGGAAACCTTGGCAGATAAGTCTTCTTGCCAAGAGCTAAAAGATACAAACATGGCAAATACAGACCATGTAGCCATAGGAAACAAAAACCCAAAGAGACAGAAGACTGACTGGATGGAGAACCCCTGCCCATCTTTCTTAATCTTCCACTCTTTAAGTAGTCAGCCTATGAGTAAATTGTCTCCCTTTGTCATACAGAAACATCTGGAGGGTATTGCAGGATCTCCCAAGACGGTGAAGAGACTGCAATCAGGAGACCTTTTAATAGAAACTGTGAATCAAAGACATTCTGAAAAGCTTTTACAATTAACAAGCTTTGCCGGCATAGCTTGTCATATCGAGTTGGGATTTATTAAATGTCACTGAGGAAGAAATAACCCAAGAACAGCAGGGACAGAACATAATTGAAGTGAAAAGAATAATATTAAAAAAATAATCAAATGGCACCTACCAGAAATATTATTCTTACCTTCAATATGCCAAACTTAGCCTCCTCTTTAAAAGCAGGTTATTTATTTTGGGTATTTGCCCATACATTTCCAACCCTTTAAGATATTATAAATGCCAAAAGTATGGCCATTCTCAAACTGTATATAGAGGAATTCCTGTCTGCCCCAACTGTGGGTCCTCAGACCATATACAAAATGATTGTTCAGCTATAAAAATGACATGTCCAAACTGCAAAGGTGACCATCCTGCATATTCCAAGACATCCGCCGACCGGGCTAGCCGAGTGGGCAAAGTACCTGCCCGGCAACCCAAAGGTCGCGGGTTCGATTCCCGCCTCGGGCTTGGATCAAAGTACTGCAAAATCCTTGGGAGGTGCAATATGGCCACAGAAGCCGATGCGCCAACAACTACCAAATCAAAAAAAAAAAAAAAAAAAAATCCAAGACATCCGAAAAGTGGAAAACCGAAAAAAAAAAAAAAAAAGTTAAATACAAGGTTAAGAACAAAGTCAGTTACCAAAAAGCAAGGAAACTAGTTGCACAAACAAGAAACCAAAATGTCACGCAAATGCCGAAAAAAAAAAAAATATATCAAGCAGTCTCCGTTCAAACTGATGTCACATTCTGTACTAATAAATCAATTTCTGATTGGGCTAGAAATATCCTCTCTGAGCTACAACAATCCAATACTACAGACCAAGCAAATAATATTCCTCTGACAATACCATCAGCATTTCCTCCTCCAATGATTGCTATCACATCTTGTATTACAAACTCAAATGCTTTGAAAAATATTCAGGACACAACCATGGACACAGATGCCACATCTATACAGGAAGATCCTATCTTAGAAATCCATTCTGAAGAAGAAGAAGAAGAAGAAATGAATACTGGTCGGCCAGTTTTCCTAAAAAAAAAAAGACAAACAAAAATTGGAACGTCATAAACCAGTCACCTTCAAAAAGCAGTCAGAATCAGCTTCATCAACTAAATACAAATAATGCCTTGTATTTTACAATGGAGCTGCAGAGGCTTTCATTGCAATACAGACAATATCCAAGATCTAATTAATCGATTTTCTCCAGTTGCCCTTTGTCTTCAGGAAACTTACTTAACATTGCAAATTTCTCCTTCAATAAAGAACTATTGCCTTTATTGAAGAGATCATAATAGAACAAATGCTGTCCGTGGTGGTGTAGCAATCAAGTGTTTAGTTGGGATCTTTGATAAAATCAAAGATCCCAACTAAATATGTTCCACTCAAAGTTGAAATAGAAGCTGTTGCTGTGCATATAATTCTCCATATTGCATTAACACTAGTATCAACCTACTTACAGTCAAACCATACTTACTGTTTAAAAGATCTTGAAGACCTCCTAATACAGATTTCAATGGGCACCACCCCCTGGGACGATCCTAAATTATATAGATGAGGTCAACTCATTGAGAGCTTTTTAGAGGCACTAAACCTTGCCATACTCAATACTGGCACACACACACTCATGTTCAGCTCCCAACTGGATATACCTCAGCAATAGATCTCTCCATTTGTTCTCCAGTACTGGTCCTGACTATAGATTGGTATGTTGTTAATGATCCTATGGGTAGTGATAACTTCCCAATCGTATGCAACCTATTAATACCACAGACTCCTCAAGCTCAATCCTGCAGAAAATGGAAATTTGCCTGAGCAAACTGGGCAAAATTCCAGTCATCAATATCTTTAGATGAGGAAAAAATCTGTCTCCAGCCTATCGATGATCTGACAGAATACATCACGTCCATCTCCTAAATGTGGCTAAAGACACAATACCACTATAAAATCCCCCGAGCCGTAAGCATTATAATTATTGGTGGAATGAAGAATGCACAAAAGCAAAAAATAAAGCCTGGAATTTGTTTCATACAAAATGAATTCAAATAAAGCCTGGAATTTGTTTCATACAAAATGAAATGGATCCAGGATTCTTTTTTGGCAAGCCAAAAAAGAATCCTGGATCCATTTTGCATCAAGCATTAACAAAAACACTGACACCAAAATAATATGGAAAAAAAATTAGACAGCTTTCTGGTAAGTTTCCTACCATACCTTCTCAAGTACTTTCCTGGAATAGGAGAGATCTATCTAGTCCTTTAGATATTGCAAATGCTTTGGGCAACACTTTTGCTGAAATCTCAGTGCATTCAGCTTATATTCCATCATCCCAAAGAATTGAAAACACTGCAGAACAGCATTCTATTAATTTTCAAACTGATCTTCTTCTGCCATATAATAAACTTCTGCAATACTCTGAACTCTTGCATGCCCTTGGAACAGCTCAAAATGGTGCTGCTAGACCAGATGGGATCTATTATGTCATGCTACGACATTTTGATGACAAAACCTTACACCTCCTCCTGGTCTTTTACAACCGAATTTTTCTAGAAAATGTTTATCCAGCTTCTTGGCATCATTCTACTGTTTTGGCATTCCTAAAGCCTGGAAAAGATCCAACCAATCCCCATAGCTATAGACCAATATCCCTCTCAAGCTGCCTCTGAAAAATCCCCAAAAAAATTGTCCACAGTAGACTCATCTGGATCATTGAGTCCGAACAGTTAATGAGCCATAGTCAATATGGCTTTCGTCAAAACAGGTCATTCTTGGATCCTATGGTTAAGGCTGAATTTGCCATTCGTAATGCCTTTTTGACCTTTCCATCTCCCAAAACATAAGATCTATTGAATGATAGCTGCAGATATCACTAAATAAAATACAGCAATGGGCCAGCATCAACGGCTATCGACTATCACAGCAGAAAACATTTGCTATCCATATTTGTAGACAGAACAAGTTTCATCCGGATCCTGAACTTCAAATGTCTAATATCTCTATCACTAATAACATCAGATTTCTAGGATTAGTTATGGACAACAAGCTAAATTTCTTAGAACATATTAAAAAAGTACATACTGCCTGTCTAAAAAAGATAAACATACTTAGAGCACTATCTGCCCTGACATGGGGTGCAGATCGTACCTCCCTACTTCGATTATACAGGGCATTAATCAGATCCTGTCTTGATTATGGAACTCCCATCTATGATTCTGCCAGAATGAATGCATTATGTGGGCTTGATCCAGTTCAACACAGTGCATTGAGGATTGCACTTGATACATTCAGAACAACTCCAGCACATATTGATGCCTTTATATTGATGCTCATGAGCACCCACTATCTTTACATAGGAAATCACTATTGCTTAAGTATGCTGTCAAGATACAAAGTTGTGCTCGCATCCCATTCGGTCACACTTTTTCAATCTACCATTAGAAATCCTCTACAGAAATAAACCTAGCATAGTAAAACCAGCTGGTCTGTGCCTTCCTGAACTGATGCCGGTTTGGAATGCTTCCACCCATTCTGTACAACAGGTAGCAACTTGTACTCAACCACCTTGGGTTCCACCTCCTATACCGACCTGTGACACTTACCTCAATGGGGAAGGAATATGTTGCAAGCTTAACATGTCAGACAACTTCATGCTGTTCACATTCAAAGATATATTGATTTTTCCCCAATTTATACAGATGACTCTAATTCTAATTCAAATGACGTTGGCCCCGGGTGGTAAGCGTTCCGTGGCCAAGCGATCTCAGTGCGTTTCTGAAAGTGATTTATCTAAAGAGCTTTTGCCGTTGTATATATTCTGTTTATTTAGTAGGCAAAGGCTCAGAAAGGAAAGAAACCTTTCTGTTTTGTTTTCTTTATTACTAATACAACTAATAGCCGCTTGGTGACCTCGTGGCACTGCTCCTGCCTCCCCATGGCGGGGCCGGTAACCTGGGTGGTAAAGACAAACCCCCAGGGCCAAAAGGAGCCGACATGGATATAAGTAACTATCCACTGTTAAAGCCCTCGAGCTCAAGATCAGAAATTCCTGACAACGACCATGACTCCAATCGTCCGATGCAACTAAGGACGGAAAATCAGAATAAAGACGTGCCAGCATTTCTTATAATGCACTCATTATCCACGCAACCTGTTGGCAAACTATCGCCTTTTCTTATACAGAAATGTTTAGAATCGGTTTGTGGATCTCCTAAAATGGTTAAGCGTCTCTAATCTGGACACCTTCTAATTGAAACTTCTAAGACAACTCACTCAGAGAAGCTGTTAAAATTAACATCATTTAACAGTATTCCAGTGTCAGTTGGTGCTTCCGTAGCCAGGTGGGCAGGAGTAGCAGTGCGTAGCACACGCTTCTTGATTAGACCGTGGTTCGAGCCCATGACCACCAAATACGGAGGATGCGGAAAGGTCAGGGAATGATCACCGCATATCCCCGGAGTAATATGGCCTTAGTTGCTAATGCTCCTAAAAACCAAATAATAATAAACAGTGTCAGTTATGCCCCATAACACTCTTAACACCTCTCGAGGCATTATCAGCAAATGGGACTTGCTATCCATGTCAGAAGAAGAGCTAATACAAGAACTCAGGGAACAAAAAGTGACTCATGCGCAGAGAATAATGACCAAAAAAGATGGCAACCTACTACCAACCAGGTCCATCATTTTGACATTTAGTACTCCGACTCTTCCATCTTCTGTTAAAGCAGGTTATTTAAACTGCAAGATTTGGCCCTACATCCCAAATCCCATTCGCTGCTTTAAGTGCCAGAAGTATGGCCATTCTCAGACGGCATGCCGAGGCGATGCTGTGTGTCCTATTTGTGGCTCTAAGGAGCATTCCCAAGGAGACTGTACAGCTTCCACTTCTACTTGCCCTAACTGTAAAGGAAGCCATCCTGCCTTTTCTAAAGCATGTGACCTTTGGAAACTAGGCAAACAAATCCAGAAATATAAGGTGGAGCATAAAGTCACATACCCTGAAGCAAGGAAGCAAATACTGTTAACCCTGCCTAGCCGATCATACGCATCGGTCACTAAAAACAGCCTGTCAATTGCAACTCAAACAAATGTCTCCATAGAACCAAACATTTCATTTGCCACCTGGGCCAAAACTATTGATAAATATATGCTAAATATATGCTAACGCGCAATAAAAAATCTACAGTTAATGAAACCAGCAACACACCAATCAGTATCTCAACTGATGCCATCTCAACCTTGCCCGAAAAAACAAAATCTGTTAGTGTTCAAAATCAAAATACAAGGAAACCACGCTATAGCAACATGGAAATGGAGGTTCAGTCAGAGGACGAAGACACAGTACTAGAATTGCATGCCAATGATACCATGGACACAGGACGCCCAACCTTTCCCAGAAATGAAAAATCAAAACAAAATAGACAGAAACCTCAGAAAAAACAGTCAGATCAATCTTCCTCAAATAAACCCAATCAATGAACAAATTCCTACAATGGAACTGCAGAGGATTACGCAGTAATATAGATGACCTGAATGATTTACTCATACAAACTAACGCATTAGGAGTATGCTTACAGGAAACATTTTTATCACCAAAAGTTTCACTCAAATTCAAAAACTATACTATGTTTAGGCGAGACAGGGATTCTGACTCTTCTTCTCGTGGAGGGGTAGGTATTCTTGTCAAAACTACCATACCATCAAGACATCTCCAACTAGAAACCTCCCTAGAAGTTGTAGCAGTTCGGATAGCAATGGGAATATCATTAACTCTTGCATCTATTTATATACCACCTAATTATCCTTGTTCCCAGACTGAACTTGACAACCTTTTAACACAACTGCCACCTCCTGTCTGTTTACTCGGTGATTTCAACGGTCACCATCCATTGTGGGGATCCTCCACTATGGATAAGAGAGGCCAATTAATTGAAAAACATACCTAGATAACCATAATCTGACTGTATTAAACACTGGCTCTCCAACCCATGTTCAATTACCTACAGGTACAACATCTGCCATAGACTTATCCATCTGTTCAGCATCTCTTTTTCCAAGTATGGAATGGTTGGTGTTGAATGATTCATTCCACAGTGACCATTTTCCCATCATTATCTCAATTCAAACACAGGTTGTATCATGCCCTAAAGCCCGTATATCTTGGAATTTCCACAAAGCAGACTGGAAAAACTACTCTACTTGTGTCCTACTAAACAAACAGTATGTACAGCAACTACATATTGGTGACGTAACCGAACACATTACCAGCCATATATTATCAGCAGCCGAAATTTCCATTCCAAAAATCCAACCAGAGCAAGCGGGTACACCAAAACCAGTGGTGGAATCAAGATTGTACCATAGCGAAAGTAGAAAAAAACCGTGCTTGGAACCAATTTCACAAATTCCCCACTACTGCCAACCTTATTGTTTTCAAAAAACTGAGAGCCAAAGCAAGACAAATTAGAAAAAAAGCAAAACGTGACTCCTGGATTAACTTTGCCTCAACTATTAACAAAAATACTGACACTCGGATTATCTGGAAAAAAATACAAGCTCTTAATGGAAAATTTTTACCGTTACAGTCTCCAATAATACAGTGGAATGGGCAGGACCTATCCTCTCCTACTGACATCGCAAATGCTTTAGCAGAATCTTTCTATAATACTTCCGCCTCTACCACTTACTGCTTTTCAAAGAATTAAAACTAATGAAGAATGTAAAAAATTGAATTTTTCAAGTAATCTCCCACTTCCATATAACCAGCCCTTTACTATAGCTGAACTCAAAGAATCCTTGAGTAAATCTCCAAATAGTGCAGCAGGACCAGCCGGCATTCACTAAAGAATGCTTAAACATCTGTGTGAAGCTGATCTGTACACACTATTGCTATTTTATAACAGGATCTTCTCTGAAAACACATATCCTCTCTCTCTCATGGCATCATACCTATATTTGTGCAATACCAAAACCGGGAAAAGATACCTGTCTAGTTCAAAATAACAGACCAATATCATTGACAAGCTGTTTGGGCAAGATCTTCGAAAGGATAGTGCATAAGAGGCTCACCTGGATTCTAGACTCCCAAAATCTGCTTTCTGATCACCAATATGGCTTCCGCAAAAACAGGTCCACTCTAGATTTACTTGTCAAAATTGAATCCAACATACGTAACGCCTTCATCAGGAGACAACATTTAGTTATGGTCAACCTGGATATTCAGAAAGCATTCGACACCACATGGCGTCATGGTATTATCAAAGATATGCATCATTTAGGGTTGAGAGGCTATCTCCTTCAAATTATTCAGAACTTTTTAAAGTTACGTACCTTTCAAGTCAGATATCAAAACTTCCTATCAACATCTCACATTCAAGAAGAGGGTGTCCCACAGGGTTCCATACCGAGTCCAACCCTATTTGCAATTAGGGTTAACAGTATATTGGAAGATCTTCCTAAAACTATTGAAGTATATATGTATGCAGATGACCTCACCATATCGTGCCAATAACAAAATATGAATACTATCGAAAGACAGTTACAAATTACTCTAAACAGAATAGAATCGCAATGGATACCATCTTGCTGAACAGAAATCCACTACCACTCATTTCTGCAAACTCTGGTCATTTCATCCTGATCCTGAGTTAAAGATGAAAAATGTGTCGGTTCCTCTGGTTAACACTGTCCGCTTTCTTGGCCTGATACTAGATAGAAAACTAAACTTTCAAGCACATGTGGCCTATCTTCGAACCATCTGCTTGAAGAAATTGAATATCCTTCGGTGTGTGTGTCATCCATGTCATGGGGCGCTGATCGACATACGCTTATCCATATTTATAGTGCTCTCATCATGTCCTGTTTGGACTACGGTTCTCCAGTGTATGACTCTACAAGGAAGAGTACGTTAGAGCGATTAAATACCATCCAGCACAGTGCCCTTCGAGTTTCTCTAGGGGCTTTCAGAACCTCCCCAGTCCAGAGCCTTTACATTGAAGCCCATGAACCTCCCTTACACCTTCGGAGGAAAACATTGCTTTTGATATATGCCGCAAAAATCCGAAGTCTTCCCTCTCACCCTAATTGGAGATGTCTGTACAATACCGAATGGGACTCATTTTACAACAGTAAACCAAATGAAAACAGACCTGCTGCACTTAGACTTAAAGAACTAACTCAAACGTGGAATATTGAAATCGGCAACATATATCAGGACATAACACTGCCTGATCCACCGTGGACAAATATCCCTGCAATTTACGATGACTATTTCCAACAGTGGAAAAGAACACCTTGTGTCCCTTCAGTATCGCACAGTTACATGAAACTCACTCTGCTTCTAATTCACAGGCCTGTAAGATCTATACAGACGGATCAAAAATTGAGACCCAAGTAGGCGCTGTGGCGATCTTTCCATCTTTCACCACTTCTGTCTCGTTACCTGTAGAATGCAGTATCTTCACTGCTGAGCTTTATGCTATTAACTTGGCCCTAGCTCACATTACTCAACTTCTAATTTCATCTGACTTAATATACACTGACTCGCTCAGTGCTCTTCCATAAATCATAATACCAACTCCTCTCACCCTGTAATAAAACAAAATCCATTCTAAATTACTTGTGTGTAATGAGTCAAACCAAACTGTGATATTCTGCTGGATTCCAGGTCATTCTGGGATAGCAGGAAATGAAAGAGCAGATCTTGCAGCCAAACAACTAGATACTGCTCTTTTGCAGACTTTTCAAACCCCATATACTGATTATAAACATATTATCTGTAAAGCATGTTACAATAGCTGGTCACTAATCTGGAGAGGTTATCCAGGAAACAAACTATACCAAATAAAACCAGAACCAAAGCTGTGGCTCTCCAGCTTCCAGAAAAGCAGACGAGAAGAAACAATTTTAGGAAGGCTCAGGATTGGGCATACTCATCTCACTCACCTGTATCTATTAACTAATGACAGTGCTCCCCAATGTACATCATGTCAAGTACAACTGACCATTTGTTAGTGGACTGTCCCCATTTTCAAAACATCCGCTTAGACACTTTTAAATCAATTACTAATATGCAGACATCAATAAATTTAATGCAAATTCTGGGAGATGATCCTAATAAAAAAGAACTATTTACTTTCCTAAACCGGATAGGAATATACCATAAAATATAGTTATTATTTCATATTCACCATTAGAAAGACACAATATGGCCCATGTAGCCTATGTGTCGTTAAACCCAACAACAACAACTCAAATGACATTGGAGCAGCCACAGTGTTTTCGAATACCACTATTTCAGCATCCCTGTCATCTGAATTCAGTATCTTCTCAGCTGGATTATATGCAATTAAATTTTTTTAATAAAATCTTTGTTCTGACTGCTCTTTAAAGTCTGTTATTTACACTGATTCCCTTAGTTCAATCATGGCATTATGTAATTCCTCGGATAAAGTTCACCCTGTTCTTGATGAAATTAGAAATTTATTACTACAAATTGAAAAATGATACCAACTAGTCACCTTCTGTTGAATTGCAGCACATTCTGGTATTTTGGGCAATGAACTTGCCAACAAAGCTGCAAAAAATCCAACCACCTTAGATTTAACGAATATCTCTGTTCTAACATCAGACTATACACAAATCATTCATGCTGTATGCCAATCAGAATGGACAACAATTTGGCATTCTCAAACTAATAATAAACTCTTTCAGTTTAAACCGGGTCTGAAAATTTGGTACTCCGGTGTCCATACATCAAGACGAGAAGAAGTAGTCCTTTCACGGGCAAGAATAAGTCATACTCATCTAACCCATCTTTATTTACTCACAGGAGACAATCAACCACAGTGTTCACATAGTTATATAAATCTAACTGCTAAACACATTCTCATTGACTGCCCCTACTGCAGAGAAGACAGAACATCAACCCTGCTATCACTGGTAAATCTTCATAAACCAATAACTTTAGAGAATCTCATTGGTGACAAGGCAAATATTTCCGAATTTTTCAATTACCTCAAGCAAACTGGACTTCTTAATCATTTCTGATTTTACAAAAATTTCTCATATCCTTATATTATAAATGACTAGGCGCATTATAGCCACAGCAGCTTATGCACCACCAAACCCCCATAACAACAACAACCAAATATACCCAATTGCACTAACTAGCTAGATAGGCAAAAGAATGGAAAAAATTATCAATACACCATGCAGTTCTTAAAAAGCAACAATATTCTATCTTCATCACAGTTTGGTTCCTAGAACTATTCATATAAGAGAAGTTAGAGAACTCTATATGCAACACCTTTCTCGGAAAAGAACATAGTCCTGATCTGCTGCAATACAGAGAAGGCCTATGACATTGTATGGCAATATAGAATTCTCAAGGATCACCATCACTTTGAAGTCAGAGGCTGTCTCTTCTTAGATATTAAAAATTTCTTGCACCACCACATGAACTTTCCTGGTTTGAATGCCTACTGCACTTTCACAAATCTTTGTCCAGGAAAAAGGAGTTCCACAGGATCCATACTTAATGCTACCCTGTTTGCCATTAAAATAAACATAGTAATGGAACAGAATCCAAATATCATCAGTACATCTTTGTATGTCAATAGTTTCAGTCCCATACCATTAACATCTCATATGAATTATAGAATTAAATGTTAAGCAAACATGAACAAAGTTAACAAGTGGGCAGAACTTAAAATTTTCCAAATCTTCAAACAAAAACTACATGCATACATTTTTGTTGAAAGTGAATTTTTGTTTCACATGTGGGGTAAAATCATCTCTCCTAATTTAAAATTTCACTAACAATTCCATGCTTCGTACATATCTCAGCTCCTGAAATATATCTCATATATATATATATAGACAGATCAAAGACTGAAAAGGAAGGAGTAGCTATATGTTTTATAGCACCACCTTTGCCCAACGACTACCAAATGATGTAATATTTATATACAGCAGAATCACAAGCCATCTTGATGGCTCGTAATTCTACTCATTGAGGTAACTTATTCCAGTATCTGACCTCACTAGCTGAAAGAAAACTTCCTACTATCCAATGTAAACTTCATCCTCTGTAATTTTCATTTATGACTTTCTAATTCTGTGATCATTTTAGCATTAGCATTAACAAAGGCACATGATGCAAGAAAGCAAGCTTATCATCAGCCAAAAAAAAAACTTCTAATTTTACCCATCCACTCGCTCTAAATGTTTGTCTAGTTCTGCCTTGAATCTATTTAAGCTATCAACTTCTACAATGTCAGATGGAAGTTTGTTCCAGAAATCAACCACACGCTGGCTAAAGGTAAACTTCCGCACATCTATCCTACAACTGTCTTTCCTCAATTTGAATTTATGCCCTCCCAGGCAATTATTCTGAGCAAGTGGAAGAATCCCATCAGCATTAAGCATGCTCAAACCATTCAAGACTTTACACACCTCAATCAGATCACCTCGCAGGTGCCTAGTTTCCAGACACTGTAATTTGCAAAACTTAAGCCTTTCTTCGTAAGAGCAACCCTTTGTTCCATTCACTAATCTTGTTGCCCTTCTCTGTACTTGTTCCAACAGCTCTTCATCCTTCTTAAAATGAGGCCTCCAGACCTGTATACAGTACTCAAGGTGTGGCCTGGTCATTGCCTTATACAAGGGGATAATCACCTCCTTATCCATGCTAGAAAAATTCCTGTATATTATTGACAAGACACCATAAGCTACTCTTGCAGACTGTCTGCACTGCTCAGAAAACTTCATATCTGTCTGCACAATTATCCCCAAATCCTTTTCACTATCTACCACTGTCACTGTAGTACCACCCAGTTGATACATTACTCTGGGGTTACTGCTTCTCATATGCAGTACTTTAAATTTGTCAATGTTTATCCATAAATATTTAATTTTCATTAATTTTTACTATCCCCCTCAGTGCCAGACCTCAATCAGATTCCCTCTAATGTGCCAGCTACCAAGCTCTGTTGCCCAAATATTTGAAGTATGGGCACCCTTTTGCTGATCTCACCAGACACATTAACCATCTTTGGAGCCTTTCAAGAATCCCTAATGTCTTTTGTTGTGAATGGTCTCTGTACTTGTTCACAATATTACAAGTGCAGTCTTACAATTGCCTTAAACAGAAGTATTGTGATCTTTTTATCTCTACATGCAAAACTATTTGATAAATTGTTGACCGGACACTATGGGCCCCTCCTTGCCACCCATCTTCGCTGCACAGATAACTTCATGCCTGCCCATGTCATGATCCCCAGATCCTTTTCTTTCTCTACTGTTTTTCATTCAAACTCCAGTTTGAATTTGGAGTTGCAGTTTTGAATTTTGGAGTTGCTGTTGTAAAAGACCTGCATTTTACTGCATTACACAGCTGCTACTTTTCTGACCATTCTTGAAGTCTATACCGATCATCCACATCCGGAAAGAACTTTTCTTGGCACTCATTAACTCTTCTCCCAGTCTTGAGATCATCTTCAGAATTTGACATCTTACCTTCTTTCTTGAAGAAGAGAAAGAGGGTAAGATGTTCAAGAGTGGTCCCATATTATGCTTGGGGAACTCCCACTTCTAATCCTAGCCCAATCTGAAGACTAATGATTCACAACTCTCTGCATCCTGCCCTGCAGTTAACCTGAAAATGGTATATTTAAATGAAAACAGAAAATGCTGTATAATCATTTAGAGAATATTGGTGGAGAAAGGTACACAGGGGGATTTATTACCAAATTTTAAAAAAAAACCAAAAAAACCCATAAAAGTTTAAAGTAACATCTCTCAGAAGGCATGTAAGCAGTGGAAGATTAATTAACATAATTCACTTTCTGTTGTAGAGGGGTGTGTGTGTGTTTTTATAATTTGAATTTAATCATGCAAATCAATTTTGGGTGGCATGCAGCTTTAATCTCTGATTAAATTGCATCTGTGAAGGATTGTCATCTTGGAGAATTGTCTAGTAGTAGTAGCTGAAATGTTTTGGTAGAGCAGGGGCAGCTGATGATCATCATTTTCAGAGGATGGAAAAAATAATGAGGCTGGCACTGTAAATCATGTATTATAGAATGGATAATTATTTCCATTTAACTGAAAATTTAAATTATGTAATTAATTAATTATTTTTAAAGAAATATTTTTATATTATGTTCTTACAGGACTTGGAAGTTACTGATGCTGGCTTATATAAATGCAATGTAAAAAATTCTGTTGGCGAGAGCAATGCAAACCTAACATTGAATATTGAATGCAAGTATTCTTAATTACAATCATATATTCAGTTTTAAATTTATTTGATTTCCTTCTTTATAATAGTGTAATGTTGAATGGCTTATGCACATCTTTATTTAATAGAATTGTTTCATTTTATATACAAATATTATCTTCTTTGACCATAAATAGAGAAAGTTGATAATGATAATTATTTTTAAATATGATTTTCTTTTCTGTTTTATTTTAATGACAGTAAAATATTCTGTTAGCAACTTTTAATGTATTTTAATTTTTCTGTGAAAACAGCAAATGAACCACAAACTACATTTCAAGCCAGCTCTTGTCCACTTCCTTGATAATCTATATGCCATCCTTATTTATATTCACAAAGAGCATCAACAATTCTTATTAGTTTCTACCCCTTGCTCCTTTATCACATTTTGTTCTGAATTTCCTTTCTTCAACTCACTGCTATATGTCCTATGCCCTTTATGAACTGTACCCAAATGAAATATGAGCTTGCAATTTTACACAGTACAGCAACTTTGGGAATGCAGCATAAAAAATGCTTCTGTACTTTAATGAATCAGATTTATTTTTTGTAGTTTTAAAATTTTCAGATAGTTTCCTGTAGTTCTCTCTTTCTTAGTGACTTTAATTTACTTCCATTTCAGTACATTTCTAAGAGATTTTGCAAGCTCTCTCTCTTTCTGTCTTAGTTCATAGGCTCTTCTCTGGGTTTGCTTTTAGTGTTCATTTACAGAACATCAGGATCCAGGTGCCATGTGATTATTAGTGTGACCTAGTGATTTGAAGCAATCTCTCTCTCTCTCTCTCTCTCTCTCTCTCTCTCTCTCTCTCTCTCTCTCTCTCTCTCTCTCTCTATAGTGCATTTGCAAAGTGATTAGATTCCTTTTGATTATAAAAATTTTTCTTATTTATTTTTATAGCATAGCTGTTTTTTCACTGCAGGAAGTAGGCAGAGGTGCCCAGAAAGTAAATTCATCTTTCTGTTTCTCGTTAATATCATTAACTGTTTAGTCACCTTGTGGAACTTCTTCAGCTTTCCCATGGTTTGGGCCAGTAACCTAGGAAGAAAAATTATCTGTTTGGGGTGAAAAGGAGCAAAGTGATTTCCTTAAAACCTGCAAATATAATGATCTTACCATGACAAGTTTTGAGATAGACTCCAACTCAAGCAGTGCTAAGCGGCAAGAAACTGACATTGCTGAAAACAGTATCTCCAATGTATTTTGTATTGTGTTCTCTTGCTTTTAAAAATACAAAAATACTTATAAAACCAAATAGGATCCCTCCCCCCTAAAATGGCTAAACAGTTGAGATCTGGCAATTTGCTCAGCTCAAATGAATGTCAGCAGGATCACCTCCATTCTTTTGAAGATTATCAGCATGAGGATAAAAAAATAGATTTTTTTTGCCTTATGGTGCTATATATATGTATATATGTATGTATATATCCGATAATTCAAAATAAAACAACATAAAACATAAGCCAGTAGTATGGCAAAAAATGTAAAGTGAAAAATTAACATAAAATAATGTAAAATAACGTAAAAATAAACAAACAGGGAGGGGGAAGTTATTTTATGTTAAACTTTTAAGCCATTATTTAAATATATATATAGGGTGGGTTAGCTGAGTGGGATCTCACAAACTTGTCAGAAGAAGAAGAAGAGCTGAAAAACCAAACTGCAAGCTCAGGGAATTGTGCATGCAAAGCATATATTTACTAAATGAAACACTGCTCTTCTCTTGACACAGAACATAATTCTAACATTTGGTATCCTCCAAACTTTCTATACCTACAAAGCAAGGTATCTAAACTCAACTCAACACATTTTAAATGTCAAAAATTTTTCCATTCCTAGAATGTCTGCAGAGGTTTAGCCACTTGTTACTGCTTGCAGTTCATATGGGTACATTAATTTGGACTGTAAAACAAATCAACCATAATTAACAAATTGCAGTGGACACAAGTTTTGTCAGCAGTATCATCTCAGACCTTGCACCCTCTGGAAAACTGAAAATGATTCAGAATGTCTGAATTGAGAAAAATATCTTATATCAGGAAGCCAAAAAACCATCTAGGTTCAGTCACCAACTTTCACTCAAGTAAAACAGAGATCAGCACCAGTGACTACTAGCCTTGGGTACCAAGGCCAACATTTTGTATAACATAAGAAATACCTTTCCGGATACATTGTAAAAAGATATTCCTTAGATATTTTTTCTGCAACTGCAACTTCTTCAAGTGATTAGATGGCCATTTTTTTTTTGAGTTCTGACCCTTAACAAATCTATTTATTTTATAAAACTATTTAAAGTGAGAAAGAAGGGAAGGCTACCTTTCTTCATATTTTAATACTTCAGTTACTAATGCCTACTAAACCAATGGCCTCCGTAGCTGTGTGGTCAGGAGCACAAGCGCAATAGCACACACTCTTTGAGTAGACCGGTGTTCAAGCCCCTGACTGTCGATCTGCCAACCTCCACTGAACCAGCATGGCAGATTATGGGCTATTTCCCTCAATGAATTGTTGAGGAGGCTTCCATCCTGCAGTGGATTGATAATGGCTGCTACTTACTTACTTTACTAAATCAACACATGGTCACACTGGCAGTATTCCTGTGTACCCATAGTGCGGCTAGTAGCCTGAGTGAAAAGAGAACTCATGGCCACGAGGAGTTCCAGTGGATCAGGCTACTATGGACACAAGGTTGAGACTTACCACTATCACGATACATAACTCCAGCCATCCAAAGAGATTGTGGACAAAACTACAGATTCCTGATGTACTCACCTTTCTGGCAATACATTAATACATTCCCTGTCTGACCAGCTTGTCAGCAGGCTATTGTCATTCTTAATGCAAAAATGTCTAGTGCCTGTTAACTGAATCTCCAAATATAATGAAACACTTCCAGTCCAGGGACCACCTAATTAAAACTGAAAAAAAAAAAAAAAAAAACAGAACAGTCTGATACTGGTATTCAGAATACCACTATCAGTCACTCCACATAATATGCTAAACACCTCCAAAGATGTTATCTCTGAATAGGACCTGTTTACTGTGACTGAAGTGGAAATAATCAAGGAACTTAGTGAACAAAGTGATTCATGTAAGATGTATTTTGAACAAAAAAGATGGTTAAAGCTGGTTACTTAAACTGCATGATTTGATGCTTACATCCCAAATTATTCAATATTTTAACTGAATAATTTGGGATGTAAGCATCAAAGTACGGCCAGAAGCAGGGCTGTACTTTCACTTCTCGGGGCTCCAAGGCACTGAGCTCTTGCGGGGTCCCCCTTTAAAGATACCAGAGTCCAAAAAAAAAAACAAAAAACTTGTATGTATAAATATAATTAGAAAAAAAAAACCAATTATTTTTACTGATCTGTTTAAATGTTGTAATACGGCAAAATACAAAGAAGAGCACTGAACTAAATTCTAAGTCACAACAGCCCATGAGGGTATGGTGACCAGCCACACAGTTTGGCAGGCCATCATGTGGTCAGTGAATTGACTTTCATCGCCGTGTTTCGTGACCAGCGTCCGCTACCCTTTCACAAGTAGCTCCTCATTTCACATCACTGCTGAGTGAACACCATAACTTTGGGTCCCCGCTAGAATCAAACCCCTGCCCTCTGCACCATCAGAACTAAGCTATGGGGAGCGCAACAACAATAAAGTATAATACACAAATAAGTACGACTAATTTGTGTAATTACTAATTTTATTACAAAAACGATATCAAAAATTGTGTTAAAAAAAAAAACTGCATCTTCTTTGTCAGCAGTAAATAATAGCAGATAAATTATAAAATAGCAATACAATAACTAAATTATGAGTTCATACAATTTATCTGCATAAATATGTTTTCCTTTGCAAAAATATCTATTAAATCATCTTAATTAATTATATTTACTAGTTCAGATTCAATAAATAACAATGAAAAATTATTCATTTTATTTTGAATGAAATTATTCCTCAAATAGTTTTTTACTCATTTGAGAATAGGAAATGACTGTTCCCTGCTTGCATTATTAAATATATTTTTAATATTGTTTCAATGTAGATCATAGTCCATTATTAATAATATTCATTCATATTGTTGCCAATATTTTCTCCTTTTAACAGTAAGATTGGATAACAGCATCTTTAAACTTTTCCAAGTCAATGTAATTTTTATATATACTTATATTAATTTATCGATATTAGTGTTGAATTCAGTTTCGTCTAAATCAAGATTTATAAATATTTTAAAAGTGTCTAAAATATATATAGTGTATACTATATATCTCTAAAATATAGTGTATGCTTCTGTTTGTCTATTTATTTTAGCAGTTAATCTATCACAAACAACATTGAATGTATTGATAATAAACATTTCTTCCCTTCTAAAATTACTTCATTATCTCTCGTTTCATTGCACATGGTTTTTCTTTTTTTTAATTTGACTTTTTTTTTATCTTTGTATTGCCATTCATCAGTTAATAATTTACCTTCTCTTTTAATATTAAAATCATTTCTAATATGCAAAATATATCCATGTAATTTCAAAAGATCAGAACCATGCAGCAAATTTATTGCAAGATCTTGTAACGATTTACTTGTTTTATTTAAGCTATTTAATATTTTATCTCAGAGGACAGTAAGTAATGCAGTTTCATACTCAACAATTATTTTTATTAATTTAGTATATTCTAGACATGCTACTGATCTTTCATGTTCACTTGTTGATAAATTAATTAAGACTTCTTTTGTTAATTTATAACCATTTCGAAGAGCTTAGACAGTATCAGCCCTAGCAGACCATCTTGTGTCGCTTAAATATTTGAGTGTTAGTGAATGTCTTCTTAAATATTGATTTAAGACATTCCATCTTCTTCTTGGGGCAGCAGAAAAAAAAATTATATAAATTTTGTATAAAGTGGAAAAAATGCGTTGCAGTAGAACAAGATTCAGCTGCATTAGTTTCAATTAAATTTAGAGAGTGACTAGTACATGGTACATAAAATGCAGTAAAACTATGTTGCTTCAATCTGGCTTGAACTCCTGAATACTTTCCTGCCATATTTGAAGCATTATTGTAACTTTGTCCTCTGCAGTATGTAATATCAATTGATTAAAGAACCCTAATCTTTTTAAAATAGTTTTTTTTTATATATTTAGCATTGTGATGTTCTGTAGGAAGGAAACCCTTTGCTGGGTCCACAATTAGCATACATCTCTATGTGATTTCTTAAAAAAATATCAAATTTACTCAAATATTCTAGCCAACTTAAGTAAATAAAATATAAACGGTTGGGTTTTAACCCAACCATTTATATTTTCTTTTATTTTACTGGTTTCCTAGTGATGAAACATTATCGCTCTAGTATTTAAATTTTCTGTTACAACCGAATCAAAATTTATTAAACTTCAACACTACTTTCAGATAGATACATACATACCTATATTTACTTCAGTGTATGCACTCCTATGTATCACACTTTAACTTGGCACATCAGCAATTGAATTAAATGTTACAATTTTCAGCTCTCAGCTTATATAGATTCTTAAATCTATGGGTGGTCCAATTGAAATAGTTTCTGTAGAACGAATAAAATTTCCATATAAGGGAATAGACCTGGGTACGCATTGTTTGCATCTCTGGCCTTTAGGCAATAGAGCTGCTGCTGTAGAAAGCACAAATTAAGAGCTAAAAGGATTAACATTTCACACTTTAGTGGTGTTCATAACACATTTTCAACCACCTCTCCCACATACTATAGTGAGAAGTCGTGCTGATCAACTGCTTGCTTGTGTTCATAACCAGTGTAAAAGATTAAGGCATATTCCTGACGTGGATAATTTACCGTGGTCAACCTCAGTTCTACTGTTACACCTTATTAGAGAATTAGGGGAGAGTAATTTTCCTTTATTCTGGAAATTAATCTGTTCTTTTGCAGAAATGAGTCATTCACACCTTTAGTAAATTTCACCTGTCTCTGTTTACATGGTAGGTACAAGTGGGTCATAGTTTAGATCAAGGCATTAAAAAAAGAAATTCCTTTAAAAATTTAAGATTACAGTGGCCTTGCGAGGTCCCCTCTATCGTGAGGCCCGACGCTAGTGCCTCATGCACCTATTTATAAGTACGGCCCTGGCCAGAAATATTGAGTGAAGTGAAGACATGTTGAGGAGATGCTGTACACAGCATCTCCTCAACATATCTTCATGAAAAGAACAAACTTTCTTTGTGCTTCTCAGAAGTATTCTCAAGTAGACTGTGCAGCTTTCATTTACATTTGGCTGAACTGCAAATGAAGCTGTTCAGCTTTTGCTAAAGCTTTTAATCTTAGAAAAGCTAAAAAAAAATTTTATAAATATATAAAATATATAAAGTTGAGCTTAAAGTTGCTTATCTCATGGCAGGAAAACAAGGGGTGTCTAACTGATCTAAATTGTGTTTAACTGATCTTAACCATTGGTCAGTCAAAATTGATGCTCAGCAGCAATATGAACAGATGTCACAATTAAACTGAATGCTTTTCCTGTTAGCCAGGCCAAAACTGTACTAACAACATCTAAGAAGAAATACTCGGTAATTGAAATTAGTAAAGCACCAATCCCAATCAGTATTATCCTAATTGATGCTAATATGGTTAGGGAAGGATGTTACGTGGTTTCTATCCATTTAAATTATAATATATCTAAATTACCACTCTTATATCACATGGAGTTTTAATATATTTTATTTAGGTGTCACCTAAACAAATATACATTCAGTAACGTTTCAGGTATCTTGCTGATACCCATCATTAGACCTTGCTGTTGGGAGACAAAAATAACTTATATTTTACATTGAGCAGATCTAAATAACAGTAAACTAAGATGCATTTACATATGATCAAGTCTAATTCACAGAAAATAGATGAAAAGTTCTATGTTACAATAATTGTAACAATGATTGTAACAATTATTACAATAATTGTAAAAATAATTGTTACAATGAGCTGTTTTCAGTTTCATTATGGTTAACCTATTTTTGATTAAATAAATAAACTTTCCTGCTGACCGAAACCTCCTGCTGGATGCTCAGACCTAAATGGGCAAGACGCTCAGTCAGCAATACATTTATTGGTAAGGTATTCATATAGTTAGCCAATAAGAATAGCACTGGTTACTTATCCTGAATACAGGGTGCTTGTGCGATGACTTTGTTCTTTTGCTCTGGTGCCGGGTTGCGGTGTGGATAATACCTCAGTTGACCTTTGCTCATCAGGTGTGTAGGCTGTTTCTGTGGTCTGGACGCTGTCTGTTCCTCTGGTTGATTCATTTCTTTTTCTTTCCTGGAACCTTATTTTTTCTTTAAAGAGATGAATATACTGTGGGTTGAAATCAACCCGCTGTTTTCTATTGATTGCTGAGGATCCAAATAATATGATAAGAAAGGCTTTAAATTTTTTTTCTGTTATACTGTCTATCTGTGGAAAGTATGCTTGTGTTACGGAAATTCCAGGTGTCACCACATTGGAAGGTGTGGAGAGCTGTATCAGATTGTTGAATTCTGCCATATTCTACATATTTTTTGTGCTCTTTTATTCTACACTGTAGGCATCTGTATGATTCCCCTATATATATATACATGTGTATATATATATATACTATCACATCCACACTCTATCTTATATATAGGACCTCTAGGATTATCTGGGTAGCTGAACTGTAGCTTTGTGAACTGTTTGATGGAGGCTGAACTTTTGTAGAAGGTGAATATCCCAAATTTCATGGCTTCTTTGGCAATTTTTGAGCCGATTGAAGGTATGTACAGTATACATATGGAGGTGCTTCTTCTGTTGATGCTAGGTTGTGGTTGCGTAATGGAATTGAAGTTTTCTGTGATGGCTTTATTGATGACGTGAATCGGATATCCATTCTTTAAGGCAACCCTGGTTATTGTATTTAGTTCCAGTTGTATATCATCTTAATTGCAAATACTGTAGGCTCTCCGGATGAAAGACTTTAGAATGCCTATTTTTGTAGTGAAAGGATGACAGGATTTATAGTTTAGTATGATGCAGGTATCTGTGGGTTTTCTGAAAACTTCTATATGTAGTTTTTTGGCCTGTCTTGAAAAAAGGATGTCCAGGAATGGAATTTGGCCATAGATATATTATAATTTAAAATAATTGATGGTTGTTTCAACCTTGAATGAAACAACAAACCCAAAAATTGTGGAGCATTCAGGTACGGGACATGATATTGCCATGGAGGATGTCTTTGTGTGTGAGCGATGCAAGGAGTGTATCGAAATCAGGCAACAACTCAGCGTTCTTATGGGCCTATATGAGAGCTTGATGGACAGGGTGGATGCCCTCGAAGGAACTAAATTGAGGGCCCATCAAGCTCTCAGCTGCCCACACCAATGCCAGAGCTTGCACTTGGTCATCGCGCAACACAGCGGCAACCCCCAAGGCAGAATGCGCTGGTCCCAAAGGAACTAGTAGTTGTTGGTGACTCTATTGTCAGGGAAACGGGAAACATGCTTTGTAAAAAGGATAGGTGGAACAGGACCAGGGTATGTCTGCCAGGGGCAAAGGTTGATGACGTTGTAGAGCAGATATCATCTTTTAAGGGCACAAAAGGTGATATAGTTGTACACGTTGGCACTAATGACATTAAGAGTAGGAGACCGGCGGAATTACTTGACAAGTACAGGTCACTGATGAAAAAAAGCCGTGAATTAGGGTTGAATTTGAAAGTGTCTGCAATTCTGCCCAGACACGATAGGAGGGAGTATATGATGAGAGCCCTGTCGATCAATTCGGCCCTGGAAAGATTGTGCAGGGCTCAAGGGGTAGAATTTTTTTCAGCCTGGTCTGTACTTGTTAACAGGAGAGACTGCTTCTACATGGATGGGATACACTTAAATAGAAAGGGTGCAAGAATGTTTGCTGATGCTATCGAGGCAGTGTTAGGTGGGTCGGAAAACTGCTAGATTGGGGGGATACAAGGATTAATAGATTAACAGTAGCCACTGGCAGAGGTGAAAGTGATTCTTGCACTGCTTCTATTGGAATGAGCAGAAGCCTGAAAAACAAGATGCAGGATATTTCAGAGACTGCTGGGAGTCATTGTGGTACAAGTAAACACATGGGTTGTGTTAGGGTAGCTAAGAATAGAAATAGGTGCATGTATAGTTGCGTGTACACCAATGCTAGGAGTTTAGTAAATAAATTTGACGAATTTGAGGTATTTCTCAAAACATCAAAGGCAGATATTGTTGGGATATCAGAGACGTGGTGTCACACAGATATAAGGAATGCAGAACTGGAATTTGGGTAGTACAACATCTACAGAAAGGATAGACAGGATAGGAAGGGAGGAGGGGTTATGCTATTAGTTAAAAAACACATAAAATCCAAGGAAGTGAAGCCAGTCGACATCGCTGGACAGTGCAGTGTCGAGTCAGTTTGGTGTGACATAAGCACTGGGAGATCAAAATTGAGAGTAGGAGTGTGCTATAGGCCTAATGACTCTGATGAGTATAATAAGAAACTGTACAGGGAAATAGAGTGGGCCAGTAAATCAGAGAGTTTTATAATGGGAGATTTTAATTTCCCAGATATTGACTGGAATTTGGGGGCTGGTCACTCACACACTAGCAAGGCTTTTGTGGATTTATTGGATGATTGTTTTCTACATCAGCATGTTCGGGAGGAAACTAGAGGGAGGAATACTCTTGATTTGATTATCAGCAGTGATTCTTCATGCATTAAGAATCTGCAGATAAATGAACCACTAGGTGGCAGTGATCACAGTGTGCTGAAGTGGGATTTACTCAAAGAGGTAACTACCATTAGGGATAAAGGGAAGGGGTATTGCTTTCGTAAAGGCGACTACGATGGACTGAGACAGTATTTAAATTCTGTACAGTGGGACCAACTGATGATGTTACCAAGAGCAAATGCAAAATGGGAAGCATTCAAAGAACTTATCTTGGAAGCTACTATGCTTTACATACCAACTAAGAAATATTGTTCAAGGCTTAGGCCTAAATGGATGTCAGATGAACTGATGAGGCATATGGCAGAGAAGAAACATGCATGGGATACATACAAATTAACACATGACACAGAAGCCTATGATAGATACAAGTTGATCTGTAACCAAGTTACAAAGGAGGTTAGGCAGGCGAAGGCAGATTATGAGAAATCTTTGGCAAGGGATGCAAAGAAAAACAGCAAAGAGTTCTTTACTTATGTAAACTCTAGAAGGAAGGGGATGGATCAGATTGGTCCACTTGATATCGATGGGTCAACTGTTGATGATCCTGCTCAGTTAGCTAACAAACTAAATGAATATTTTGCATTGACATTCACACATGAGGAGTTATTTAGCAAGGGGAAAGCCAGAGGTGTATTCAACTCTAGCAGTAAGCTAGAGAATCTTGTAATAACTGAGAGTAAAGTGGAGGAGAAATTGTTGAAGATAAACAGAAGAAAGGCACCCGGGGTGGATGGGATCTATCCAGTTATATTAAAGGAGGCAGCAGAGGAAGTAAGCAAACCCTTAGCCATAATTATGAGAGCTTCCTTGGGCTCAGGGGAGGTACCCACAGACTGGAGATGTGCAAATGTGACCCCAATTCACAAAGGAGGATCAAAGGCTGACACAAGTAATTATAGACCTGTGAGTTTAACTTCTGTTCCAGGAAAATTAATGGAGGCACTAGTTAAAGAAGCACTGCAGGATCATTTAGACAAGACTTCAGTTATAGCTCGGACACAGCATGGTTTTGTTAAGGGGAAGTCTTGCCTGACAATTTGATTGGATACTATGATGCAGTCACAAAGGAACTGGATGCAGGGAATAACTTTGATCTTATATACTTGGATCTTAGAAAGGCTTTTGATACTGTTGCACATGGAAGACTGCTGCACAAATTGGAGCAGTGTGACATTGGAGGCAAATTGCTGCTGTGGATAAAGGGGTGGCTGAGGGGGAGAAGACAGAGAGTGGTAATCAATGGACACTGCTCGTCGTGGACTAATGTTATTAGTGGAGTCCCTCAGGGCTCAGTGTTGGGTCCGTTATTATTTTCTGTATTTATAAATGATATCGATGATGGTATATCAAGCTTAATGTCGAAGTTTGCAGACGATACAAAGGTAGGCAGGGTTGTCAAGGACACTACTGACACTATGCTGCTGCAACAGGATCTGGAAAGGTTGAGCAGATGGGCTGAGAGGTGGCAAATGCAGTTTAATATTGACAAATATAAAGTACTACACATGGGAAACAGCAACCCCAGAGCAACGTATCAACTCTGTGGTACTACACTGACAGTGGTAGAGAATGAAAGGGACCTGGGGGTGGTTGTGCAGGCAGATATGAAGTTCTCTGAGCAGTGCAGATGGGCTGCAAGAGTAGCTCATGGTGTATTGTCAATGATATATAGGAATTTTTCTAGCAGGGATAAGGAGGTGATTATTCCCTTGTATAAGGCCACACCTAGAGTACTGTATACAGGTCTGGAGGCCTCATTTCAAGAAGGATGTAGAGCTGCTGGAACGAGTACAGAGAAGGGCAACAAGATTAGTGAATGGAACAAAGGGGTGCTCTTACGAAGAAAGGCTTAAGTTTTGCAAATTACAGTGTCTGGAGACTAGGCACCAGCGAGGTGATCTGATAGAGGTGTATAAAGCCTTGAATGGTTTGAGCATGCTCAATGCTGATGGGATTCTTCCTCTCGCTCAGAATAATCACCTGAGAGGGCATAAATTCAAATTGAGGAAAGACAGATGTAGGATAGACGTGCGAAATTTGCCTTTAGCCAGCGGGTGGTTGGTTGGTGGAACAGACTTCCGTTCCTTGTCGTGGAAGTTGATAGCCTGAATAAGTTAAGTTTAAGGCTCAGCTGGACAGGTATTTTGAACGAACAGAGGGGTGAAGTGGAAGTGGTTTTTTTTTTTTTTTGGCTGATGCTGCATAAGCTTGCTTTCTTGCATCAAATGCCTCTACTAATGCAAATGCTAAATTAATGAAGACTGAAAGAGAGTGTAAACACAGACATTACAACTCAGCGCTAGAATTACATGCAAGTGATATCATGGAAACAAGATGCCAAACCTTTCTGAAATAGGATGTTGTTTATATTTGGTTTTTAGGAGGATTAGCAACTAAGGCCATATTGTTCCGGGGATATGCGGTGGTCATTCCCTGACCTTTCCCCATCCTCTGTATTTGGTGGTCACAGGCTCGAACCCCGGTCTAATCAAGAAGCGTGTGCTACACACTGCTGCTCCTGCCCACCTGGCTACGGAGGTGCCACTCTTTCAAATAGCACAACTTAAAGAAAGACCACCAGAAACATACTATTTACAAAACACAATGAAATCAATCCTCCTCAACCATAATCTAAGCAACAAATAAATTCACATAATGGAACTGCAGAGGCCTATGGGGTAATTTTTTTATGACCTGATAGATTTACTTATTGAAATTAATCTAATAAGTGTATTTGTACAGGAAACTTTTCTATTGCTACAAGTTTCTCTCAAATTTCTAAATTGAATACTATGAATAAGTGGAGTTGTGAGACACCTGTTCATAGAGGGATTGCAATTCTGGCCCAAGCTACCAAACGTTCTAGACATATTCAACTATAAAATTCCTTAGAAGTTGTGGCTGTCCGAATTTAAATAGGAATAATGATAACCTTTGCTTACATTTATATAACAACTTATTCTTATTCCCAGGCTGAACTTGACAATGATGAGCCTGTTGGATTGCATTGTGGTTGCTTCTTCGATGGATGATCTGTGATGCTGTGGTGTTATTGTCGTTTCAGGAACTGTACATGGAGACTGATTGGAGTGTTCCCCTTTACTGTTAACTGTTGTGCTGTTGGGACTGTTCAGGTTTGAGGAAAAGTTGACTTCTTCACTGTGACCCCAGTTGCTGGTTTAGATGTCTACTTCCTGGATTGGACTTCTACTCATTTTGAATCTTCATGGTAGACCTACATATGTCATTTTGATCCTTGGAGATCATCATAACCTTATGTTGGGACTTTTATGTGTAATTTACCTTCATGGCATTGCACTGTAATTGTAATACCATGATATTGCACTGGACATTACATTGAGATCAAATTTGATCCTCTACAAGGAATCTGAGATAATTGTACATCAACATTGTTCAGTGGCATTGTAAATTGTAAATAGGTTGCGGGGTTGTTGGGAAAGCTGGCTGGGACCACACAGTACAATAAATGAATGAATGTAAAAAAAACAGTTAAATATTTCCTCGTAAGAAAGACATCCTCTAATCAAAGCCAGCAGACTCATGTTAGCTTTAGTTTGAATTAACTGGTGCATTGATATATGAACTAATGAACTGACATGCCCTCCAAATTGGGGATATTATATTGATGCTGTTTTTACTGTTTCATTGATATATGAACTAATGAACTGACATACCCTCCAAATTGGGAGTATTATATTGTTGCTGTGTATGACGTTATCAGTACACTGGCAGATGATTGATGCTATATTTGATATATCTGTACACTGGCAGATGAACCCTGGCAATCTTCATGTGCCAGGAATTTAGTTTTAGTAGTGGCAAATGATGCCCTTATGTGCTCCCTTATGTGTGTAGTCTGAGCAAGAGGAAGGATACCATCAGTATTCTGCTCCCATCAATAATCTCATTTGCTCTTCTCTGCATCCATCCCAACAGACCCACATCTATCCTTAAATGAGGCTTCCAGATCTGTATGTAGTACTCAAGATGTGGCTTAACCATTGCCTTACACAATAGGATTAACTTCCTGTTATCCCTGTTGGCAGAATTCCTGTATATCACTTACAAAAGCTGATGAGACAGCTCATGGGGAGTTTTGTCAGTGATATACAGGAGATCTATGAGCATCCCTAATAGCTCCTCAGAGTTCTCCAAATCACAGTATACATTGCCATGTCATCAAAGCAAGCCCATCCATCCTGGCATGCTCATGTACCAGTATGTGACCTTTCCTTTAATAAGTGAGGAATGCCAATGCTCCATCTACCAACATGGCTGGCCTATTCAACTTACTGTGATTACTATTTCCAGCAATGGGAAAAAGCAAAATCTTGCAAACCTAAACATCAAACAGATACATGCAACCTATTTTTATCAGAGTACACCAATTACTCAAAAGGAGGTTATAATTCCACTGTATATGGCTGTTGTAAGACCATATTTATGTGACCTTACAATTGCTTTATTGTGTTTAATCATGGAGGTTACACCTGAAAAAGGATATTGAATTTCTTCAAAAAGTCCAAATATTGGCAACCAGCTTGGGTGAGATCTGCAAAAGGAAACCCATATGAAGAAAGACTTCGAATCTGTGGGCTGCAGAGCTTGGAAGCAAGAGAACCTGGTTGAGGTCCATAAGGCTCTTGCTATTATAAATAATTCCAGAACTAGGGGTCATAAATTCATGTTACAGGGAAGGAGATTTAGACTGGATTGATCCAAGAGGATACCCAGCAGGATTTTTTTTTTTTTAAGCCAGAGAATTATTAAATTACTGAAATAAATTATCTCTGGTAAGTGAGCTTAGAAAAATTCAGGGATTAGCTGGATAGTTATATTTGCGAGGAGAGAAACACATTGGCTCTTTATTTTCTTTTTACATTTTTTATATATTTAATTTCTATATCTGTTATTAATTTTTAGTATTTAATTTTTACAGCATGCGATTCCATATATGTAATTCTCTGACCTGGAAATTTTTTTTTTTTTTTTTTTAATTCATTCAGTGTGTGATACTGCCATAGAGTTACTCCACCCACTTCTCTATCATAACATGGCAGACTGACATTCATTCTTTCATGAAATTTTAAAAGGCTGCTATGCTTATTTGATAAGTGATATTTCTTTTTATTTGCTGGAGTAAATATATTCAGTAGATGAGTAAATTACTAAATTTTATCTGCTGCCTTGATCATTATCCCACTCACTCTATGGGCCTTTTCTCAATAACTTCTGCTGGATTATGACAAAGTTCCTTCCATCATAAATAACATCTTCCATACATGTTATGGTTATGTCTCATGGCAAAGTTTTTACAACCCATTGCACTTATCAATATTGGCAAAGTGATACGTCTAATTTTTACCATTGGCATATCAATTTTTCAATTTGAAATTTCAGCTTTCAATTTTTGTTCCTCTGTATAGCATATCATCCCCTTGGTTCATATAAAATATTTCCAAACCAATATGTGACCTTTAAAATAATTTCTATTGGTACTGTTTTATGTGGCGCCTCCGTAGCCAGGTGGGAAGGAGCAGCAGTGCGTAGCACACGCTTCTTGATTAGACCGGGGTTCAAGCCTGTCACCACCAAATACAGAGGATGCGGAAAGGTCAGGGAATGACCACCGCATATCCCCGGAGCAATATGGCCTTAGTTGCTAATGCTCCTGAAAACCAAATAACAATAACAATAACAAACTGTTTTATGTAAAAACCACTGCTTTCCCATGGCTGATAGTTGACTGATGAATTTTGACTAACGACCCAAGAGGATTAGCATTACTCTATTACAGTACAAATTAGTAGAGGCATATGATGCAAGAAAGCAAGCTTATGCAGCATCAGCCAAATAAAAAAAAAAAAAAACCTTCCACTTCACCCCTCCGTTTGTTCGAAATACCTGTCCAGCTGAGCCTTAAATTTATTTAGGCTATTAACTTCCACAACAAGGGATGGAAGTCTGTTCCACCAACTAACTACCCACTGGCTAAAGGCAAATTTCTGCACATCTATCCTACATCTGTCTTTCCTCAGTTTGAATTTATGCCCTCTCAAGTGATTATTCTGAGCAAGAGGGATACCCAGCTATTAAAAAAATAATAATGATAACTGAATTTTTTGTATAATCCATCTGTATATTAAATACTTTTGTGGTGATAACCAGAAAATGTGAGAGACAAATTTTATGAAAAATAAAATTTACTGTTAAGTACAGTGCAACTTTGGTATACTATAGTTTTGGATATAATTATAGTGTGATCATATCCCCAAATAGGTATATAAAGGTATATAAAGTTAAAAACAAACTACATATTTCATGAAGGGAGAACCAGCTAATGCAGTGGTTTCCAAATGCAGACTATTGAGCTATGGTATTATTGCATTATGAGCTATGGTATATTTGCAGTATATTCCCCCAATTACAATTAAAATTTTTACAAATAACAACAGTTATCCTGAGTAACTACTGTTAATGTTTAGTTTTTTCTCTAGTTTACATCAATTAGAGATGCAAAAAAAACACACACACACTACATCACTGACATGTTAATTGCTCACAGGAAAGTCATAAAAAGTAAATTTTTTTTGGATTTTTCTCTTGGAGAGGGGAAGTGAAAATGAGCTGCCAGTTGCAATATATTCAGTAATAAATTTTTGTAAACAAATGGTAAGACCATCCTTTTCAAAGCTATGTAATCATATGTGGAATGACAACTTTTAAAGATAAAGCAGTATGCTCTCATTGCTCCCACTTAGCAATCTCGCAGAATGAGCGGAGAGAGAGAGAGAGAGAGAGAGAGAGAGAGAGAGAGAGAGAGAGAGAGAGAGAGAGAGAGAGAGAGTGTGCATCTTGAAATATGAAAATTGACTCCTTCTCCCACATGTATAAATGAAATTGCTTAGAATAAAAATACTTGGTTAGGTCATTGCATATTCATATAAAATTGGAAAAAACTAAGTAAAGTTTATTTAAGGCTGACGTGGGTGTTAAAGATATCATCAACACCCACATTATAAAGAGGGTGAGAGGTCGAACTGCATATTGAATGTATTAACAGATACTGAGATATTACACGGTTTTTTTTTTTAAATAAATCGTATTAGTAGTGGTAACTGATGCAAGAAAGCAAGCTTATGCATCAGCATCAGCAAAAAAAAAAAAAACATTGCATGTCTATTCTGTCCAACAGTTTGTCTGGTTCTTATTGACATTCACAACAGATGGATGTTTAAAGGAGAATGGGCCTGTGGTACCGGATTCCATGATTTAAGAGAGTAATACCGCCCATCCATTGGAAACAGTAATTAAATTTTAAGTAAGTTAAGATAATATAAGTAGCTTTCAGGGTAACAAACTCCTTCTTGTAGACTGCCCGTGTCAACTATGAAATAACACATTTGTATTTATTTCTTGTTTTCTCCACTGAAAGCAAAAGATATCTCACAATAAAACAGTTTATTTGTGCTAAGTTTCATTTTCAGCCATTTAGAACAAAATATCTCTTTACACATGTTAACAAAGTTATTCCAAGTTCTCCCTTCATGAGTGTGGGTGAAAGTAACTTCTGCTGATGGTGATTGTTCTGCAGTAGGAGCACTTATTCCCTAACTTATAAGTTTATCAATTGGAAATCTGTTGTACACCATTAGAAACAGAGAAAGGAGCGAAGGTGGAGTTGGCTTTCTGGTCCATAAAGATATAAAAAAAAAAAACATTTTGGATTTCAAAAGTATATCACCAAGGGTGTCAAGACTACTACTCAGGTTTTATAAGAGGTACAAGCTAATGGTTATAATGATTTATGTACCAACATCGAGCCACGATGATGAAGATATTGAAGAAATGTACACCGAAATTGAGAGCCTTCTAGATGAGCAGAAAACCCACTACATTATCATTATGGGGGACTTCAATGCTAAAGTTGGAAAGAGACAAAACAGCACAGAAAGAGGAACTATAGGAAAATTTTGGAATTGGTTAAAGAAATGAAAGAGGTGAAAGACTTGTGCAATCTGCAGAATCTCGAGGATTGTCAGTAATGAACACTTTTTTCAAGAAAAGGGTGAACAGAAAGTGGACATGGAAGAGCCCAAATGGATTAACAACTAATGAAATCGACTTCATCCTCACTAACAGAAGATATATCATGAATGGTGTTACTGTCCTGAATAAGGTAAATGTTGGAAGTGATCACAGAATGGTAAGATGCACACTTCTTATAGATATAAGAAAAGAAAGGAAAAAACTGACCCGAGTAAATAATACGAAGGTCTCTGAGATAACAGAAGAGGAAAAAAAGATGAGGTTACCGTAGATTTGTTAAAATTAGGAAGATGAGTTCAGCAAAGAGTTCTTTACTTATGTAAACTCTAGAAGGAAGGGGATGAATCAGATTGGTCCACTTGATATTGATGGGTCAACTGTTGATGATTCTGCTCAGGTAGCTAACAAACTAAATGAATATTTTGCATCGACATTCACACATGAGGAGTTATTCAGCGAGGGGAATGCCAGAGGTGTATTCAACTCTAGCAGTAAGCTACAGAATCTTGAAATAACTGGGAGTAAAGTGGAGGAGAAACTGTTGAAGATAAACACAAGAAAGGCACCCGGGGTGGATGGGATCTATCCAGTTATATTAAAGGAGGCAGCAAAGGAAGTAAGCAAACCCTTAGCCATAATTATGAGAGCTTCCTTGGACTCAGGAGAGGTACCCATAGACTGGAAATGTGCAAATGTGACCCCAATTCACAAAGGAGGATCAAAGGCTGACACAAGTAATTATAGACCTGTGAGCTTAACTTCTGTTCTAGGAAAATTAATGGAGGCACTGGTTAAAGAAGCACTGCAGGATCATTTAGACAAGACTTCAGTTATAGCTCAGACACAGCATGGTTTTGTTAAGGGGAAGTCTTGCCTGACCAACTTGATTGGATACTATGATGCAGTCACAAAAGAACTGGATGCAGGGAATAACTTTGATATTATATACTTGGATCTTAGAAAGGCTTTTGATACTGTTGCACATGGAAGACTGCTACACAAATTAGAGCAGTGTGACATTGGAGGCAAATTGCTGCTATGGATAAAGGGGTGGTTGAGGGGGAGAAGACAGAGTGTGGTAATCAATGGACACTGCTCATCGTGGACTAATGTTATTAGTGGAGTCCCTCAGGGCTCAGTGTTGGGTCCATTATTGTTTTCTGTATTTATAAATGATATTGATGATGGTATATCAAGCTTAATGTCCAAGTTTGCAGACGATACAAAGGTTGGCAGGGTTGTCAAGGACACTACTGACACTATGCTGCTGCAACAGGATCTGGGAAGGTTGAGCAGATGGGCTGAGAGGTGGCAAATGAAGTTTAACATTGACAAATGTAAAGTACTACACATTGGAAACAGCAACCCCAGAGCAACGTATCAACTCTGTGGTACTACACTGACAGTGGTAGAGAATGAAAGGGACTTGGGGGTGGTTGTGCAGGCAGATATGGAGTTCTCTGAGCAGTGCAGACGGGCTGCAAGAGTAGCTCATGGAGTATTGTCAATGATATACAGGAATTTTTCCAGCAGGGATAAGGAGGTGATTATTCCATTGTATAAGGCAATGGTCAGGCCACACCTAGAGTACTGTATACAGGTCTGGAGGCCTCATTTCAAGAAGGATGTAGAGCTGCTGGAACGAGTACAGAGAAGGGCAACAATTAGTGAATGGAACAAAGGGGTGCTCTTACGAAGAAAGGCTTAAGTTTTGCAAATTACAGTGTATGGAGACTAGGCACCAGCGAGGTGATCTGATAGAGGTGTATAAAGCCTTGAATGGTTTAAGCATGCTCAATGCTGATTCTTCCTCTAGCTCAGAAAAATCACCTGAGAGGGCATAAATTCAAATTGAGGAAAGACAGATGTAGGATAGACGTGCGGAAATTTGCCTTTAGCCAGCGGGTGGTTGGTTGGTGGAACAGACTTCCATCCCTTGTGGTGGAGGTTGATAGCCTAAATAAATTTAAGGCTCAGCTGGACAGGTATTTCGAACGAACAGAGGGGTGAAGTGGAAGTGGTTTTTTTTTTTTTTTTTTTTTTTGGCTGATGCTGCATAAGCTTGCTTTCTTGCATCAAATGCCTCTAGTAATGCTAATGCTAATGCTAACTCAACTTTGTTTATTGGGTGGGTGCACATCACATAAAAAGGTAGGTAAGGGAGGATTCTTGGATTAATTTGCATCCACAATTACCAAAAATACTGATACATGATTTATATGGAAGACAATTAAAATACTCAGTGACAAATAACCACTAACTTTTTTTTTTTCAGTTTGCAGTTGGAATAGGCAGGATATATCTTCTAATGAAATTGAAAATGACTTTGCAAAAACAATTTCCAAGTATCTGGGTTTCAGGAGAGCTTTCCATGGACTAGAGATGTTCAAATGTATCCCCAATTCATAAAGGAGGGATCTGTTAGTTTGACTTCTGTTCTACCTAGTTGTACAGCAGTCACTACTATCAATAAAATGATGGTTGAATGAGAGAAGACAAAGAATGGATATCAATGGGCACTGCTCTTCTTGAACTACTGTTATTAGTGGAGCTCTCTGGGTTCAATGCTGGGCTCAGTTATTGATAATAGTGATGATGGCATATTACGCTTAATGTCTAAATTTGCAGATTATATGGAGGTTGGCAGTGTAGTTACTGATAGTAATCGGGGTGTGTACTGCAGCAAGATCTATAAAAATTATGCCAATGGGCTGGTAAGTGGAAATTGAAGTTTAACATTGTTAAAGTAAGGTACTGCATTTAGGTAGCAGTAATACCAGAATAAAAGAAGGGAAAAGTTTCTGTTGAAGAATATGATGGAAGGAAAAATTCGAGGGAAAGAGGGCAGAGGAAGACCTACAACTAGGTGGAAGGATGGGATCAGTGAACTTCTAGACATGACACTTTGTGATGCCGCTCATAGAGCACATGATCGATGCAGTTGGAGGAATTTGTTGGTGGCCACAACAGCTCCTCAGGGAGCTATATGACTGGAAGAAGAAGAATACCAGAATGACATACCAACTTTGTGGTAGTACCATCAGGGTAATGGAGAATGAAAAGGCCTTGTGTTAAATGTGCAGTCAGTTATGAGGTTCTCTGAGCAGTGCAGACAGGCAGCTAGGACAACTAATATGGTTTTGTCAATGATATATTGGAAATTTGTCAGCAGGGATAAGGAAGCAGTTATCCAGTTGCATAAGACAATAGTTAGGCCACATCCTGGATACTACAATGAGGTCTTTAAGCCTCATTGGATCAGTTGGAATGGGTGTACAGTAAAGCAACAAGATTAGTGAGTAGAATAAAAAGATTGAGTAAGCTCAATGTTGTTGTAATACTTCCTCTTGCTCAGACTATGCACATTGAGGGGGCATAAATTCAAATTGAGGAAGTTGCACAAGTTGTGTGGAAGTTTGCTTTCAGCCAGTGGGTAGTTGTTGGAGCAGGCTTTCATCTCGTATTGTGGACGTCGATACTCTGAATAAATTCAAGGAAGAATTAGACAAACTTATAGAAGAGATATACACAGGGGCGGGCCATCTGAGGGTGCAAGGGGTGCATTGCAACTGGTCGCCAACATTCAAGGGGCACCTGAAAACCTGAAACTTACTACACATACGAAGAAAATTTTAAAGGGAGTGCCAAATTGCTTTAGGCACCTGGGCACCACTAGGAATGCCCCTGGATATATAGGTGATGTGGGAAGTGTTGTTATGTGTTTTT
Organism: Mastigoproctus giganteus; assembly: GCF_048544385.1. Lineage (NCBI taxonomy): Eukaryota > Metazoa > Arthropoda > Arachnida > Uropygi > Thelyphonidae > Mastigoproctus > Mastigoproctus giganteus. Next base: position 150,444,409 of record NC_143578.1, on the reverse strand, counting down.
TTAAACAGAGATATACAAATAACTTTAGCATGAATTACTCTCTGCTGTATAACCAACCATTTCCAAGATGTCGGAGTTATGTAGCTCACTTTAAGTAGCTCACTTAATGATGCCCCTGGCTTTGATGGTGTAGCAATTATTTTATGTTGCAAATGTTGTGACAGAGACCTTCATTCCTTCAGATTCTCTCTGAAAATTATTATCCTATGTCCTGACATCACTCTGTAATACTGGCTTTTCCCAGACCATGAAAAGTCGACAATTACATCCACAGAATGTTTGACTGATTTCTTTTACTAAGGATATGGGAAAAACAGTGTAAAAAATGACCGAAACCAGTGAAGTGGCACCTGAAATCAGAAAAACATTTTCTCCTTGAAAAACCTGAGCAGGAAAGAAAACATTTTCTTCTTGGACCTTTTGGTTAAAGTTGAGACAAACACTGGAATGTCTTCCTCAAAAAAAAGAACATCTGGTATTGCTATGTCATGACATCTAAAAAGCATTTTAAACCATGTGGAGTTTTACGTTCTTCAAGATTTGTACATGCTTGGCCTAAGAGGACATTTATGCTTCTAACAGTTTTTCTGCAGTGCCATACTTTTCAGGCCCTTTATCAAAATACTCTCTCCTAGTCTTACATCTAGAAAGGAATTCTACCAGGCCCAGTCCTCTGGTGGCTTAATCCAGCCCATCATTGTGACTTACAGGTAGCCTTTAGAGATTTCTGAACATTCCATGTTTATAGTTTATATATGGAAACAAATAAACCACTGCTTCACCTTAGGAGAAAATTACTATTAACCCTGAATTATGCTGTCAAAAAATTTTTTGGAGCCTACCAACTAATTCTATATGGCCACATCTCTTTGACCTGTAGTTAAAAATGTTAATGGCTATAGTTAAAAGTTTAACTATAGCCATGAGAAAATAAATTTGCTGGAATACAGCTGCAAGAGGTAATACAACACTTGAATGCAACCTAGAAAAGATATTTCAAGAAACTTCTGAAGGAAATCCCCCATTGGCTGTATATTCACCATCTTATGATAGCTATTTTTGTAAATGGGGAAAGCAGTGCGTACCAAATGTGAATTTCAACAAGTGCATGTGGTACATCTAATAACAAATTCCCATTGCATCCAGACTGATGGATCCAAAAGAGACATAGGTATAGGTGCAGCAACAGTCTACTTTCACCATATCTACATCACTCCCAAAAGAATGCATTGCATACACTGCTGAACTGTCTGCATGTAAAGTAACACTAGATCGTATCTGCAATTTACCTACACTCCAGACTCTTTTATTGCAGTGACTGTCCTACAAATTTCAAATTTTCTCCTTGCAATCCTATTATAAAACAAGTCTAGTCATGGCAGATTCAGCATAATATGACTTATCAACTAGTGAAGTTTTGCTGGATTTTTATGGCTTACTGAGATTCCTGGAAATGAAAATGCAGATCAAGCTTCTTGTGGAAGTTGATAGCTTAAATAAATTCAAGGAGGGAATGGTTGTGTGAGATGTTTTTTGTTTTTTTTTTTCTGATGCTTCATAAGCTTGCTTCCTTGCATCACATGCCTCTACTACTACTAATACACCCAGTCAGCCATTATTATGCACAAGTCCCATATTCAGATTACAAACCTCTCACCCAACAAGCATGCCATGATAATTGGAAGCAACTATGGTCAGACCAGCAATAAACTCTTACAGCTTAAAGCTGGGCCACGACTGTGGAATTCCAGTTTTTAAAAGACTCAACATGGAGAAGTTGTTCTTGCCAGAACACAGATTGACCACACCTGTTTGACACATCTTTCTTCTCATGGGGGAAGATCTTTCTTTAGTTGATACACTGCAACTCCTTATTAATTGTATACTCCCCATACTATCAAACTGACTGAACCTTTAAATTTTTGTAAATTTTTCTGAGCCATTAGTACTACAACACATCATTGTTAAGTTTATTGAATTCTGGTTACTTAAAAAGAATTCACTTTATGCTTACTTTAATTAACCTCCTAAAACAGTCTGTATTAGTATCTTTAAAACAGGTGTAATATGACCTTTTCAGCTCTTGCACCATTAACCCTTAATAACAAAGAAGCAACAAGATTCTTCACATAATTTTGAATAATTTTGAAATGAGAAGGAGGCATAGGCATTTTCAGTGATTGAGCAGAAGTTTGTAGAAAGCATGCCTAAGGAGGCTTCAGGCTACTATACAGGTGGAAGGTGATTTTCCTGTGCATTAAGTTTTTGAAATGTAAGCCCTTATTGCAAACAGCTGTGTGTTCTTGCTGACTATACAAAAGAAGTGTTCTATTTAATATAAAAGAAAATAATTCTGCTTTGTGTCGTTGAAGGAATATATTGGTTCTCAAATATCTAGTTTAATAATGCAGTTATACATACATGCATATTTTTTAATGTTTACAACATTTTTCATTTTATGCAAACTTATATTTAAATGGCTGCATTTAGCTTTTTGCCATTCTGTATTGCACAATTATAAAATAAGTTATTGATATATTTCAGATTAATGAATCTTAGATATTTTTGTATTGTTTTTGTGAGAGTTTAATTATGCAATAAAAACTAAATATGAAAAATTAAAATTTTTCATATTTAGTTTTTATTGCGTTTGCATATAAATTTATTTTTCTTGCTTGTAGTGGCTCCTGTAATTAAGGAAATACCAAGAATCATAAAGAAGAGATCCAAAAAAAAATAGTAATTGAATGTCATGTGCAGTCAGTTAAGAAACCACAATGTGTATGGTATAAAGAATCATCTATAATAAAAGAAGACAGTCGGCACTTTGTACATATCCAAGAGGTAACTAAAGGGGAATATGCTGTATCATTAGAGGTGGACAAGCTGCTGGAGGAGATAAGGGTATATATAAGTTAGTAGCAAAGAATGAAAAGGGTGAGGTGACTTCAACTGCTGTACAAGTGGATATTGAAGGTATTATTATATTTTTAATAAGAAATTTCTGTTTGTTATATTCATCTGTTGTGTATTTTTTTAAACTGATTTGTGTACAAAGTCAGATCAGTTTAAAATTTTCACAATATCACAGTAGTAATCTCATATTAAGCAGAATTATCAAGAGATAGTGCAATGCCATGGAAGAGTAGTTTGTGAATACATTATAGTTCACAGGTATAGAATGAAGGGATAATGAACACTTTAATGCATTAGTTGGAAACTGGAAATGCAAAGGACCTACTGTGAGGTCTGTGAAGTATAATATTTCTACAAAGTTGTGTAGGATGTCACTGATAAGTGTGTCTTAGTGCAGTCTGCACGAGCATCCTGCTGTTGCTCTTTTCAGATTTCATATCAGACCTGCAGTCTGCCATATTGTCATTTTTCACTTCATGTGCCAAGCAGTGGGTCCGCTATTTTGTTGACATCTAGTTATCTGGAATTGTGTTAGAGGAACCTTAGGAGAATTTCACCCTTTTCTCAAATGCATTCAGCATTTATGTATTTAATATATACAGGGTGTCCCAAAAAGGTGTAATCAATTTTAAATGTTTGTAACAAATGTAATTTTAATGATAGAAACACAAAACCTGCACTAAATGTGAGAAAACCGTTGAAGTTTTTACTCCAATAATCCGTTCTTTTTTTTTGCAGATTGTGACAGTTGTCCTGAAGTTTAAGTAGAGAGGTAACAAATAGATCCCATGACCAAAGCATAGGTAGTGGAGTGGTTTATTGAAACCCATTCTGAAATGCAGGTTCAGCGTAATTTCAGGAGTAAATACAGGATAAAGCCAACAACCCATAACAGCATCAGAAAGTGGTATCAGCTATTCAAGGAAACAGGTAGTGTCCATCCTAAGAAAAGCCCTGGTCGACCAGCATTGATGCAGGAAAGAGTGGAAGTTGTGAGAGACGCATTCGTTTGTAGTCCTCGAAAATCCGTTAGAATAGCAGCACAACAACTGCCCACCCCAAGATTTCAGTGCATAGAATGTTGCAAAGAAAATTGAAAATGCACCGTTATAAACTGCAGATTCTCCAGTACATAACCCAGGATGACCGTGTGAAACGTAAACAATTCGCAGAAGACATGTTGGAGAAAATGGAACAAGATGAACGTGTAATGACATGGATTTGTTTCACGGATGAGTGCACATTTCATGTTTCGGGAAAGGTGAATAAACAAAATGTCAGAATTTGGGAGACTGAAAACCCACCCTGCAGGAGTATCAGTGAGATAGCCCAAAGGTGAATGTGTGGTGTGGCATCATGGTTGATTGTGTTTTTGGCCCCTTTTTCTTTCAAGAAGCGACTGTGAGAGTGGATAATTACCAGGACATGCTTGAGCTTTATGTGTATCCTTAATTGGATGAACTGCCAAATGGGGTTATTTTCCAACAGGATGGAGCACCGCCACATTGGGCTTTGAGTGTGAGGAGGTCTCTTGATGACAAGTTTCCTGGCCATTGGATTGGGCGTGATGGTCCCATTGCGTGGCCACCACGTTCACCAAATATCCCCTTGTGATTTCTTCTTATGGGGATTCATCAAAGACACAGTCTACAAGACCCCTGTTGCAAACATCACAGTCTTAAAGCACAGGATTACAAATGCAATTACCATGATTAAGCATGACATACTTGAAAAAACATGGGATGAACTTTATTACCGATTAGATATTGTTCATGTGACAAGTGGTGCACATGTTGAATGTCAGTAAAAACTTCAACTGTTTTTCTCACATTTAGTGCAGGTTTTGTGTTTCTGTCATTAAAATTACATTTGTTACAAATATTTAAAATTGGTTACACCTTTTTGGAACACCCTGTATTTTACATACGTATATAGTTAAATGCTATTTTAGTTTTTTGAAATTAGTCATTATGTTATTCTTGTAACTGTGATATCTTCTTCATTTTCTTGTTAATCTAGCACCAGGTTGGTGCAAACCCTTGTGAGGCTAGAGTCATGAAATTTATTGAAGTGACAAATGATAATAATAGTAACACTGGTCAACACAAAATGTTACGAAAACACAAATATCCAATCTTGCCTAAGTTCATGCTGCTGAATACAAAAATCACATTGAAATTTGTCAACTGGCTCTTGTTTTTGAATTATAGTTGGGGGTCTCATATTAGCATGTTACTCTACATTATCAACTATGGCTCTTGGCAAAACGTATGACAACACCAAACCACACCACACCACACCGTGTTTTCAGTACCATCACATTCTTATGTGATCAGAAACTGTCGCCTTGCCTTGCATCACATGATAAGTTATCTCCTCAAATGAGTCTTCAACTCTGTTGCGGTAATCCTTGAATATGGCTAGGTACTGGGTGATTTGTTCTCAGTTAGCAGTTGTTCTCTGTGAGAATCATGCTTTTTGTGGAGCATTTGTGTCATGTGTAAGATTAATATGCCCAGTAATTGTGTGAATAGTCCAGATGACTTCCATTAGTATGTGAAGAAGCAGCATTAGTTTCAAGAAAGTGTCCCTTAACTCGAGCCATAAAAAATTTTTTTTTGTATTTTGGGCATAAAGTAGGTGACCAGGACAAGAACTGGGCTCCACACATGTTTGTCAAAACTCAATATGTGGGTGAATAAAAAAGGACATTTTATGCCTATTGCAGTGCCCATGATATGGAGGGAGACAACAAATCACATCACAGACTGTTACTTCTGTATGGTCCCTCCTATTAGAAAAGGGATGACAATGAAGAAAAAGTGGACAGTGATGTACCCAAATATACCATCTGCAATTTGTCCCATGCCTCACGGTCAAGTACTACCTATTTCTGAACCACCTGACTTTTTTTGTACACTCTGATGAAGATATTGACGAACATCAACTAGATATGCACAAAGAAGTACAGCAGCCATCTACATCAAGGGATCCACCATTTTGTCCAAACCTTCTGAACCACATAAAATCACAGAAAGTGAGCTTAATGACCTCATCAGGGATCTAAAACTGCCGAAGAACAAGGCAGAGCTTTTGGCCTCAAAGCTGCAACAGTGGAATCTTCTAGATCATTCTGTGAAAGTGACAACATTTCGTACTCGAAATAAAAACTATGATATTATTATTATTATTATTATCATCCATATGGTACAAGGAAGCCTGAGGCTTATGATGCACCAGCCAAAAAAAAAAAAAATTCCAAAGTTACCCTGAGAGAGAGAGAGAGAAGTAGAAAGGAATCGCCAAGAAAGAGAACAATGATGATATCCAGCTCGGGGACCCTGGGTTTGCCAAGCCCATACTCACCAGATATGAGCCTCTGGGGTTAATATTCTATCAAACAGAAGGCGAACTCACTGTTTGTAAGGATGTTGATGGTCTAATGACAGTAATGAACATGAGGCATGTTCCCGAAGAATGACAACTATTTATAGACACTTCTAAAGTTAGCTTTAAGGCTGTGAAATTACACAATGGAAATATACTGCCTTCAATACCTCTTGCATATGCCATCCACAAAAAAGAAACATATGCAAACATGGAGAACATCCTCTTATGTGTACACTATCAGAAGTATGAGTGGCAGATATGTGATGATTTAAAGGCAATTTTCATTTTATTAGGACCGCAAAAGGGTTACACTAAGTATTGTTGCTTTCTCTGTGAGTATGGTAGTCATGCCAGGATATGCCCTACGAGAAGAGGAGTTGGCCTCAACGAAAATCATTAACAGCTGGAATGAAGAACATAGCATTTGAACCTCTGGTAGATCCAAATAAAGTTTTGCTTCCACCACTCCACATCAAATTGGGGCTCATGAAAAATTTTGTGAAGGCTTTGGAAATGAATGGTCCTGCATTCACATACTTTCAAGAGAAATTCCCAAGACATAGTACAGAGAAGATTATGCAGTCCTTTTCATTGGTCCACAAATAAGTAACTTTTCAAAGATGAACAGCTTGAATGTGTCCTTAGTGATGGAAAGAAATCAGCATGGAAAGTTTTTCGAAATATTTTGACTGGTTTTCTAGGAAATGTTAAAGCCAGTGACTACAGGCAGCTTGTGGAAGATCTCATTACTTCTTACAAAAAAATTAATTGGGGAGAAACATGTCATTGAAGGTGCATTTCTTGAACATCATCAGCCATTTTCAATCCACTGCAGGATGAAGACCTCTCCAGCAACTTTCCAGTTCCTTCTGTTTTTATGAAATGGCCAGCCATTTACTACCCACAAACTCATGAATTTCATCTGTCCATCTCTGTCGTTGTTTTCCAGGTTTTCTTCTAGTTCCTCTTGGGTACCATTCTGTTATTTTCTTAGTCCATCTGTCATCATGTCTTCAAGCTATGTGTCCTGCCCAAGACCATTTTAGTTCTTTAGTTTTGATAAGAATGTCCTTTACTTGAGTTTGCTGCCTAATCCATGTGTTTCTCTCCTTATCTAACAGTCTGATTCCCAATATAATTCATTCCATTCTTCGCTGTGTAGTTCTCAGCTTCTCTTCCATTCTTTTGGTGAGTGCCCAAGTTTCACTTCCATAAGTCATGGTGGGGAGTATACATTGGTTCATTATTTTACGTTTCAAACAAATTGGGATATTTCTCCTCAGTATGTGACTATATTTCTTGAATACTATCCATCCAAAATTTATTCTTCTCTTGACTTCCAGCCATTTACAATTATTACAGCTAATGACTTGTCCCAGATAAGTATATGACTCCACCTTTTTAATTACTGCTCCTTCAATGATTATATCCCTTTCTGTGGCATACTTGTTCATCATTACTTTTGTTTTAGCGATATTCATCTTTAGGCCAAAATCCTTACTAACTGTGCATAACTAATTAAGATTTTCCTCTAATTCTTTGGGATCATGGCTTATGACCACAATGTCATCTGTAAATCGTAAATGGTTTAGGTACTCACCATTCACATTGACTCCTTTCTGAACCAATCTAATCTTCTGAAAGCTTCCTCAAGGGCAGCAGTAAACAACTTCGGAGATATTGTCTCCTTGTCGAACTCCTTTCTCAATTTTAAATTTACTACTGTATTTGTCTAGTCTAATAAAAGAGGTAGCATTCTCATATATTTTCTTCAAAGTCATAATATATGGGGTATCATGCCTTGTCTTTCCAGTGCCCGAAACATTGCGTTAAGCTGTATGGAGTCAAATGCCTTTTCATAATCCACAAATGCCAGGCATAATGGTGTTTTATATTCATTTGCTTTTTCCATTAGCTGTGATATTACGCGAAGGTGATCCATAGTTGAGAATCCTGTCCTAAAGCCAGCTTGCTCTTTTGGTTGATTCTCATCAAGTTTTTTTTAAATCTGTTAGTAATGACCCTTGTGAACAACTTGTAGATGTGGGATAACAAACTAATTGTTCTATAATTTCCATTTTCTGATTTATCTCCTTTCTTATGCAGCAAAACTATGATTGCATTATTCCATTGCTTAGGCGTCACACCTTTTCTAATGCATTTTGTGAAGAGCCTTGCCAGTTTTTGTGTTATGTCTCTTCCTCCCAATTTTAACAACTCTACAGTAACGTCATCTTCCCCCGGGGCTTTCTGATTCTTCATTTTCTTCAATGCATGTTCTACCTCATCAGGAAGAATATTGGGTATGTCGTATGTGTTGCTACTTTGCAATCCATCTTCCCCACTGCTGGCATCATTCCCTCGCTCCTTGTATAATTCTCTATAGTAGTCTTCTGCTATTTGAATTATGCCTTCTCTGCTGTTTATAAGTACACCATCGCTATTCTTCAGTTTCAGTATCATTTTTCTTTCTTTATTACTGCTCATGGCTGCTGATTTAAATCCTTTGTTTTCCTTTAATGCTCGTTCTACTTTTCTTGTGTTAAATCTTCTTATGTCCTCTCTGAGTCTCTTTCTAATGGCTTTGCATAACTCAGTATACTCAATTTTCTCCCTGTCAGTGTTTTTCTTGCTCTTCATTTGTCATCTTCGGTTCATCATGACAAGTGTTTCTTGACTAATTTTTTCTTCTTTGGATTTCTTTTTCCCTATAGGTTTCTTGGGCTTTATCACTTTCAGAAAGTTGTAATATTCCTCATCGATATCTTGGTCCTGAGCAATCTGCAGAAGCTCAAACTTGTTCTTAAGATCCAGTACATACTGCTTTTTCTCCTCTTCTGTTATCTCAAAGACCTTTATATTATTTACTCGAGTAAGTTTTTTCCTTTCTTTTCTTACATCTATATCAAGTGTGCATCTTACAATTCTGTGATCACTTCCAATATTTACCTTGTTCAGGACAGTAACATCATTCACAATATATCTCTGTTAGTGAGGATGAAGTCGATTTCATTAGTTGTTAATCCATTTGGGCTCTTCCATGTCCACTTTCTGTTCACCCTTTTCTTGAGAAAAGTGTTCATTACTGGCATTCCTTGAGATTCTGCAAATTCCACAAGTCTTTTACCTCTTTCATTTCTTTCACCAATTCCAAATTTTCCTATAGTTCCCCTTTCTGTGCTGTTTTGTCTCTTTCCAACCTTAGCATTGAAGTTCCCCATAATGATAGTGTAGTGAGTTTTCTGTTCATCTAGAAGACTCTCAATTTCGGTGTACATTTCTTCAACCTCTTTATCATCATGACTCGATTTTGGTGCATAAATCATTATAACCTTTAGCTTATACCTCTTAGAAATCCTGAGTAGCAGTCTTGACACTCTTGATGATGTACTTTTGAATTCCAAAATGATGTTTTTTATATCTTTATGGACCAGAAAGCCAACTCAACCTTCACTCCTTTCACTGTTTCCATTGGTGTCAGCAGATTTCCACTTGATAAATTTATAAGTGATTCATTTCTTCTTCTTGTTTCAGCCAAACCGATGATATTCCAATTCACATTTTCTAATTCCTTTTCCAGCTCTAATATCCTGTCTTCACCGATGAGCGATCTTACATTTTAACAGGCCAAGTTCAGTTTCCGTGCATGGCAGCCTGGTCGTACCCAGAGATTCTTAGTACCCTCTGCCTCCACTTGATCCTCTCACTGCTGTAAGAAGGGGAGTGAAAGCCACTGGGGACTGAGGGCCATTTGTTTCGTCTTACTGTCATGTGCTGGAGGGTTGGTCTTTTCCTCTTCACGCTGACCAGGTGTCTTGAAGAGAACCACTCTACACGTTCGTTGCCACCTAAGTGACGTAACAGGGCTTACCATCGAGAAGGTGTGCATGAGTGGATTTTAGGGAGGCAGGCCAACCGGACTTCTCCTAAATCTTCTGAAATAGAAAGATATTGGATCCATCAGTGTTTTAAACTGAGTGTCTGATAACACACAGAATGCTTGTTTCCCTCTAAGCCCAGTGCACTCACACCTGGCTTTCTTCCTGCAAAACTTTGGTGCCATCTGCAACGAACGTGGTGAGTGCTTCCCTCAAAACATCGCAGTGATTGAACAAAGATACAAAAGCAAATGGACTGCCACCATGTTAGCCAATTATTGTTGGATGCTCTCAAAGCTGAATACAATTGAAAGGTGAAAAGGTTCTGTGTTTGATACAGGTATGTTCTTAGCTATAAAATAAAAAATACCTTTTGCCATGTAAATAAAAAATACCTTTTATAAATATAAAAAAAACTACTTTTTTTGAAAACAAGAGCCAATCTGCTATTTTAAGCACTATTTCCGTGTTTAGCCCAAAAATCTATAAAGTAAACTTACTTTCATGCCCATAATAAGTTGTGGAGGTCCTAGAGTCTCGAAACTTTATTAGACAATTTGACAGACAATTTGAGTAGTTGAGACCAGCTAATTTTCGTAAAATCGGACAAATGCTAATAATTTATTGTAATATTTACTTGTAGAGGATCTGCAATCTCATTATGGATTTAAAATAAACTTTGTGGATTTTTTTGAAAAGGGTAGTATAGGCTATTTTTGGAAATTTTAAAGGAATATAAAATTTTAGGAATATTATATATTTTATTTTAAGGCAGAAGAATACCTGGGGTTTTCTTCAGGAATGGCTGCATCCTGGTGAGGTGTAATTCAGGTGTTGAAATTGCAATTATATGGAAAGGAGGACGAAAGAAAAAGCCAGCTTTTGTTCTAAATCCTTGCATGGGAAGTAATTGTAGGCATAAAGGGAGATGATGTCCTGAAGCCTGATGGGGGCTTTTCGTTAATCTTTAACGAATAGTTTTTAATACTCATCCTTCTGTTATACATATGGGAAAATTGCTCTCAATTTGTTAACATTTGATTTATGAACTACCTCCCAGAGATGGATGGCATTTGTATAATTTGGGAGTATATTGTATTTTGTAGCCTAATTTGGTTATGATTTTCTATAATACAAACTCACCATCACCAAAAATTTATTATATATACTGATTCTCTGAGTTCATTGCAGGCTTTATCAAGGGTAAGGTTTAAACCTCATTGAATCCTGCTCCAAGTTCAGCAGTGGCTATATTATCTGTTGGCATCCATTTTTAATAAACATTTCTGCTGGATTCCCAGCCACACTGGGATTAGGGAATATGATTTGGCAGATACCAGCCAAATCATCTGAACAACACTTGCCTGTTAATCCCTTATACAGATTACCAACAAATAATATGAAAGAAACTGGTTTCTCAGTGGCAACATTCATCACATGGACAGATTTCAAACAAATTATACGAGATTAAACCTGTAATCGAACACTGGCAGTCTAGTCTGGGCAGAAACCATAGGGAGAAAGTACTCACAGTCATCTCACATGTTATTTTCTGTTGAGGGTGGATGGCATTCATATGAGCGAGCAGTGTGAGACCATTTTAATTATTTCTTTATTTGTTTTTATTAATTGCTCTGCCCTTTTACTTTTATACCATTTAGCATTAGCATTAGTAGAGCCATATGATCCATAGCCGAGTGGTCAGGAGCGGAAGTGCAGTAGCACACACTCTTTGAGTAGACCGGGGTTCAAGCCCCTGACTGCTAAATACGGTCGATCTGCCAACCCGCACTGGACCAGCGTGGCAGATTACGGTCCATTTCCTTCACCATGAATTGTTGAGGAGGCTTCCATCCTGCAGTGGGTTGATAATGGCTGCACTTTTATGATGGAAGAAAGCAAGCTTGCAGCATCAGTCAAAAAAAAAAAAAAAAAAAAAAATACCACTTCCATTTCACCCCTCTGTTTGTTTGAAATACCTGTCCAGCTGAGCCTTAAATTTATTAGGCTATCAACTTCCACAACAAGGGATGGAAGTCTGTTATATCAACCAACTACCCGCTGGCTAATGGCAAATTTCTGCACATCTATCCTACATCTGTCTTTCCTCAATCTGAATTAATGCCCTCTCAGGTGATTATTCTGAGCAAGAGGAAGAATCCCATCGGCATTGAGCATGCTCAAACCATTCAAGGCTTTATACAGCTCTATCAGATCACCTCACCAGTGCCTAGTCTCAAGACACTGTAATTTGAAATATTTAAGCCTTTCTTTGTAAGAGCGACCCTTTGTTCCATTAACGAATCTTGTTGCCCTTCTCTGTACTCATTCCAGCAGTTCAACATCCTTCTTGAAATGAGACCTGAGGACCTGTAAAGAGTACTCAAGGTGTGGCCTGACCATTGCCTTATACAAGGGAATAAGCACTTCCTTATCCCTGCTAGAAATATTCCTGTATATCGTTGACAAGACACCATGAGCTTCTCTTGCACCCGTCTGCACTGCTCAGAGAACTTCATATCTGTCTGCACAATAACCCCCAGGTCCTTTTCATTCTCTACCACTGTCGGTGTAGTACCACAGAGTTGATACGTTGCTCTGGGGTTGCTGTTTCCCGTATGTAGTACTTTACATTTGTCAATGTTAAACTTCATGTGCCACCTCTGAGCCCATCTACTCAGCCTTTCCAGATCCTGTTGCAGCAGCATAGCATTAGTAGTGTCCTTAACAACCGTGCCAACCTTTGTATTGTCTGCAAACTTGGACATTAAGCTTGATTTGTTATGTTTTTGTTATGTGTGTTATTTGGTTTTTAGGGCATTAGCAACTAAGGCCATATTTTGGGGGATTTTAATTTCCCAGATATTGACTGGAATTTGGGGGCTGGTCACTCACACCCTAGCAAGGCTTTTGTGGATTTATTGGATGATTGTTTTCTACATCAGCATGTTTGGAAGGCAACTAGAGGGAGTAATACTTTTGATTTGATTATCAGTAGTGATTCTTCATGCATTAAGAATCTGCAGGTAAATGAACCACTAGGTGGCAGTGATCACAGTATGCTGAAGTGGGATTTACTCAAAGAGGTAACTACCATTAGGGGTAAAGGGAAGGGTTATTGCTTTCGTAAAGGCGACTACGATGGACTGAGACAGTATTTAAATTCTATACAATGGGACCAACTGATGATGTTACCAACAGCAAATTCAAAATGGGAAGCATTCAAAGAACTTATCTTTGAAGCTACTAGGCTTTACATACCAACTAAGAAATATTGTTCAAGGTTTAGGCCTAAGTGGATGTCAGATGAACAAATGAGACATATGGCAGAGAAGAAAAATGCATGGGATACATACAAATTAACGCATGACACAGAAGCCTATGATAGATACAAGTTGATCTGTAACCAAGTTACAAAGGAGGTTAGGCAGGCGAAGACAGATTACGAGAAATCTTTGGCAAGGGATGCAAAGAAAAACAGCAAAGAGTTCTTTACTTATGTAAACTCTAGCAGGAAGGGGATGAATCAGATTGGTCCACTTGATATCGATGGGTCAACTGTTGATGATCCTGCTCAGGTAGATAACAAACTGAATGAATATTTTGCATCGACAATCACACATGAGGAGTTATTCAGCGAGGGGAATGCCAGAGGTGTATTCAACTCGGGCAGTAAGCTAGAGAATCTTGTAATAACTGAGAGTAAAGTGGAGGAGAAATTGTTGAAGATAAATACAAGAAAGGCACCTGGGGTGGATGGGATCTATCCAGTTATATTAAAGGAGGCAGCAAAGGAAGTAAGCAAACCCTTAGCCATAATTATGAGAGCTTCCTTGGACTCAGGGGAAGTACCCATGGACTGGAGATGTGCAAATGTGACCCCAATTCACAAAGGACGATCAAAGGGCGACACAAGTAATTATAGACCTGTTAGTTTAACTTCTGTTCCTGGAAAATTAATGGAAGCACTGGTTAAAGAAGCGCAGCAGGATCATCTAGACAAGACTTCAGTTATAGCTCAGACACAGCATGGTTTTGTTAAGGGGAAGTCTTGCCTGACCAATTTTACTGGATACTATGATGCAGTCACAAAAGAACTGGATGCAGGGAATAACTTTGATATTATATATTTGGATCTTAGAAAGGCTTTTGATACTGTTGCACATGGAAGACTGCTGCACAAATTGGAGCAGTGCGGCATTGGAGACAAATTGCTGCTATGGATAAGGGGGTGGTTGAGGGGGAGAAGACTGAGAGTTGTAATCAATGGACACTGCTCATCGTGGACTAATGTTATTAGTGGAGTCCCTCAGGGTTCAGTATTGGGTCCATTACTGTTTTCTGTATTTATCAATGATATCGATGATGGTATATCAAGCTTAATGTTCAAGTTTGCAGACGATACGAAGGTTGGCAGGGTTGTCAAGGACACTACTGACGCTATGCTACTGCAACAGGATCTGGAAAGGTTGAGCAGATGGGCTGAGAGGTGGCAAATGAAGTTTAACATTGACAAATGTAAAGTACTACGTATAGGAAACAGCAACCCCAGAGCAACATATCAACTCTGTCGTAGTACACTGACAGTGTAGTACCATTCTGACCATTCCCTTGTATAAGGCAATGGTCAGACCACACCTAGAGTACTGTATACAGGTCTGGAGGCCTCATTTCAAGAAGGATGTAGAGATGCTGGAACGAGTACAGAGAAGGGCAACAAGATTAGTGAATGGAACAAAGGGGTGCTCTTACGAAGAAAGACTTAAGTTTTGCAAATTACAGTGTCTGGAGACTAGGCACCGGCGAGGTGATCTGATAGAGGTGTATAAAGCCTTGAATGGTTTGAGCATGCTCAATGCTGATGGGATTCTTCCTCTTGCTCAGAATAATCACCTGAGAGGGCATAAATTCAAATTGAGAAAAGACAGATGTAGGATAGATGTGAGGAAATTTGCCTTTAGCCAGCGGGTGGTTGGTTGGTGGAATAGACTTCCATCCCTTGTCGTGGAAGTTGATAGCCTAAATAAGTTTAAGGCTCAGCTGGACAGATATTTCGAAAGAACAGAGGGGTGAAGTGGAAGTGGTTATTTTTTATTTATTTATTTTTTTTTTTTGGGCTGATGCTGTATAAGCTTGCTTTCTTGCATCAAATGCCTCTGCTAATGCTAATATGCAGGTCATTCCCTGACCTTTCCGCATCCTCCGTATTTGGTCGTGATGGGCTCGAACCCAGGTCTAATCAAGAAGCGTGTGCTGCGCACTGCTGCTCCTTCCCACCTGGCTACGGAGGCGCCATTAAGATTGATATACCATCATCAATATCATTTATAAATACAGAAAACAATAATGACCCAACACTGAACCACGAGGGACTCCACTAATAACATTAGTCCACGATAAGCAGTGTCCATTGATTACCACTCTCTGTCTTCTCCCTCTCAACCATCCCTTTATCCATAGCAGCAATTTGCCTCCAATGCCACAATGCTCCAATTTGTGCAGCAGTCTTCCATGTGCAACAGTATCAAAAGCCTTTCTAAGATCCAAATATATAATATCAGAGTTATTCCCTGCATCCAGTTCTTTTGTGACTGCATCATAGTATCCAATCAAATTGGTCAGGCAAGACTTTTCCTTAATAAAACCATGCTGTGTCCGAGCTATAACTGAAGTCTTGTCTAGTTGATCCTGCAGTGCTTCTTTAACCAGTCTCTCTATTAATTATCCTGGAACAGAAGTTAAACTCACAGGTCTATAATTACTTATGTCAGCCTTTGATCCTTTGTAAATTGGGGTCACATTTGCACATCTCCAGTCTATGGGTACCTCTCCTGAGTCCAAAGAAGCTCTCATAATTATGGCTAAGGGTTTGCTTACTTCCTTTGCTGCCTCCTTTAATATAACTGGATAGATCCAATTCATCCCAGGTGCCTTCTTTATGTTTATCCTCAACAATTTCTCCTCCACTTTCCTCTCAGTTATTACAAAATCAACTAGCTCACTGCCAGAGTTTACTTCACCTCTGGCATTCCCCTTCCTGAATAACTGATGTACCTGAATATAGATGCAAAATACTTGTTTAGTTTGTTAGCCACCTGAGCAGGATCGTCAATTGTTGAACCAGCAATATCCAGTGGACCAATCTGATTCATCCCTTTCCTTCTAGAGTTTACATAGGTAAAGAACTCTTTTCCATTTTTCTTTGCATCCTTTGCCAAGGATTTCTCATAATCTACCTTTGCCTGCCTAATCTCCTTTGTGACTTGGTTACAGACCATCTTATAGCTATCATAGGCTTCCATTTCACCCATTAATTTTTATGTATCCTATGCATTTTTCTTTTCTGCCATATTTCTCATTAGTTCATCTGACATCCATTTAGGCCTAAACCTTGAACAATATTCCTTAGTTGGTATGTAAAGCCTAGTAGCTTCCAAGATAAGTTCTTTGAATGCTTCCCATTTTGAATTTGCTGTTGGTAACATCATCAGTTGGTCCCACTGTATAGAATTTAAATAGTGTCTCAGACCATCGTAGTTGCCTTTACGAAAGCAATAACCCTTCCCTTTACCCCTGATGGTAGTTACCTCTTTGAGTAAATCCCACTTCAGCACACTGTGATCACTGCCACCTAGTGGTTCCTTTATCTGCAGATTCTTAATGCATGAAGAATCACTACTGATAATCAGATCAAGAGTATTACCCCCTCTAGTTGTCTCTTGAACATGCTGATGCAGAAAACAATCATCCAATAAATCCACAAATGTCTTGCTAGTGTGTGAGTGACCAACCCACAAATTCCAGTCAATATCTGGGAAATTAAAATCTCCCATTATAAGACTCTCTGATTTACTGGCCCACTCTATTTCCCTGTACTGTTTCTTATTATACTCATCGGAATCATTAGGACTATAGCACACTCCTACTCTCATGATATGGTAACCTATTTTTTGGTTACCACTGACTTTTAGAATGAGGAAGATTCATAAAAGATTTGTATTCACCCAGAAATAAAGGTGAATTTTTATTTTGTTTTATGTTTGATACCTTAAAATCTCTACAGGGACGACGAGAAATTTTGGTTTTCATCTGGCAATTCATTTTTTTTCTTTGTAGTGCTGAATGAAGTCAGGTGTTACAATATATAAAGTGAAATAGAGATCAGTGATTCAGTTCCTCTTTCTGCAAGGATGAAACACCCAAAACAGTCATTATCATTATTAGCCATATGGCGCAAGGAAGCCAGAGGCTTTTGCTGCAACAGGCAAAAAAAAATTTCTGAGTTACTCTGAGAGAGAGAGAGAGAGAGAGAGAGAGAGAGAGAAAGAGAAAAGAAAATCACCAAGAAAGAGAAGAATGATGATAATATCCAGCTCAGGATCCTGGGTGTGCCAAACCCATACTCACCAGATGTGAGACCCTGGAGTTTCCACAAAGAAATGGTCACTGTTTATAGAGAAGACTTCCCAGGTTACAGTAGTGTTGCACATTGGTATAAATAATTCAAATGTGGAAGAATCTAAATGCATGATGAAGAAATCCCAAGGTTCCAGCAACTACTATAGCAGAAGAGAGTATTATAAAATTGAGGCATGAATCTTGGAAGATTGCTATATAAGTGTCAAAGAACTAACTGCAGAGCTCCAAATTAGTGTGTGGTTTGTGAAGGACATCATCCATCAGTAGCTGCATATGGGTAAAAGTGTCTGCTAGATGGATTCCCAGTCTTCTGACCCCTTACCAGAAGAAGGAAAGGGCATGCACGTGAAATGTTGTTGATATGCCAGTAAAAGCAAGAGGAGTTATTTGCACAGTTAGTCACTATGGATGAAACTTGGATCCATCACTATGATCCAAAAACTAAACAAATCTCAAAACAATGGAAGCATGCAGAATCACACCCCCCTCCCCACAAAAAAAAAACAAAAAAAACCAACCGCTGGCAAGGTAATGCTGTGCTGTCAGATTTTTGGAATCACCATGGTGTAATACTAACAGATTACCTTCACTTCAAAAGGGCTGTACTGTGAAAGAAAAGTATTATTCCAACCTCTAATAAAGCTATGTGCTGCTATAAAAGAAAGAAGGTGGGGAAAGCTGTCAAAAGGTGTGCACCTGCTCCACAATAATGCCCCTGTGCATTCCTTACATGCTACAGTGAGGTGTGCCCTGTGAATCTGGGTTGGCTCCGGGTGCCAAGCGAATTCGAGGTCAAGCGTTCCTATTGCGAATTAAACAGTGATTTTTTTCCCCATGATAAAAGTTCTTTTTAAGTTATATCATTTACTACTGCAGTTCATTTATAAACTAGTTCTATGCTTGAAAAGCCTCAAGTAAGAACAAAGAAAAGAAATTTGCCATTCTTCTTTATTACATATATTTCTTTATTTACTAACCAACTAACTTTTCTAACCACTTGACGTTCTTGCGGCACTGCTCCTGCCTCACCACAGCAGGGCCGGAAACCTGGGAGAGAAAATTAACCCACTAGTGCAAAAAGGAGCTAACCATGGACTACAATGATTATCATGTGCTTGAGCAGCCTAGGTGCTCATCTAGTACTGTCAGTGATGCTTATCATGAACCCATCTATGATGCAACAAAGTCAAAAAAAGACTGCATAAGGACCCAGAACAACAGGAATGCTCATCATTCCTTATCTTACATTCTCTGTCAGACAAATCTATGTGCACTTTATCACCATTTCTCATACAGAAATGCTTACAAAATGTGGCGAACTCTCCCAAAATGGTGAGAAGACTCAGATCTGGAGACCTATTGGTTGAAACAGCAAGTCATA
Organism: Mastigoproctus giganteus; assembly: GCF_048544385.1. Taxonomy (NCBI): domain Eukaryota; kingdom Metazoa; phylum Arthropoda; class Arachnida; order Uropygi; family Thelyphonidae; genus Mastigoproctus; species Mastigoproctus giganteus. The sequence continues at coordinate 150,425,425 of NC_143578.1, read as the reverse complement.
AACATTCTGATACTCTGCTGAATCTAACAACATTTGGAGGACTACCCATACCGTGACCCCACATGCAACATTAAATACCTCCAAGGGAGTAATTGCAGAGTGGGATCTGATCAGCATAACAAGCTGAATTGGTCAAGGAACCGAAACATCAAAAAGTGATTCAAGCCAAATGCATCATGATTAGGAAAGATGGAGATCTTATTCCCACCCCCAACATCATTCTGACATTCGGTGCACCTCTCTTACCATCTAGTGTCAATGCTGGCTTTCTCAACTGCCAAGTAAAACCTTATATTCCGAATCTTATAAGATGCTACAAGTGCCAAAATTTGGTCACTTGCAAATGGCTTGTTGAATAGATCCAGTTTGTGCAAACTGCAAGTCAAAAGAACATTTGTAAACAGACTGTGATGCTAAAGCACCACACTGCCCTAATTGCAAAGGCACACATCCAGCCTACTTAAAATCATGTGATCTCTAGAAAACAGAAAAAAAAAAAAAAAATCTAGAAGGACAGGGTAGAATGAAAAAAGTTTCATACCAAGAGGCTAAAAAGCAAATTATGCACAGTGCACACATGAACACATATGCAGCAGCAATGCAAAAATATCAATCAATGGCAACACAAACTGAAGTCTCAGTTCCCCCCAATCATATCGATTGCAGATTGGATCCAAACTATACTGTCATCGTCGATGAAACCGACTCCTAAGGAGCAAAAGGTAGTAGACAGAGCTAACAACACCCCAGTCACAGTTCCACCAACTGTGCACCACATAGATTATCAGATATTACAAAATTAAAAACAGACTCTGCTCCAAATAGGAAGACAAACAATATAAGATTAGTAAACATGGACTCCAATAATAATGCCAACTGAAATGAACCTATCCTATACCTTCATGTAGAAGGTGACATGGATACGGGACTCCCAATCTTTCCAAGAAGAGAGAAAGTGAAGCTCAATCGCCGAAAAAGTCAGAATCATCCTCATGCAGCAAAACCAAATAATGCATCATATCATACAATGGAATTCGCAGTAACATTGATGATATCTATGAACTAATCAATTGTCATCATCCTGCAGGCATCTGCTTACAAGAGACAAATTTGATACCACATGTATCTCTCTCATTTAAAAATTATGCTCTTTTTAGGAAAGACAGATCTGATACAAATACTTACTGCTCATGGAGGGGTAGCCGAACTCCTAGATTCAAGAGTACCTTGCAGACAAATTCCCTTATAAACCTCCATTGAAGCTGTTGCGACAGTTGCCAACCTCTATCTATATATTGGGTGACTTCAGTGGACACCATCCATTGTAGGGTTCTCCTAATGCAGATGGACAAGAATGACTCATTGAACTAATCTCAGACAGACACAACCTAACTATGCACGCCTCCGTAGCCAGGTGGGAAGGAGCAGCAGTGCATAGCATACGCTTCTTGATTAGACCGGGGTTCGAGCCCGTCACCACCAAATACGGCCGATGTGGAAAGGTCAGGGAATGACCACTGCATATCCCCCAGCAATATGGCCTTAGTTGCTAATGCTCCTAAAAACCAAATAACAGCATCAACTACACTTACATAAAACAACACATAACTCACGTTTCTGGCTTTTATAGAATTCTGTTTTACTACAGAAGAGAAAACGGCGCAGTTGTGGGGAACCACTGGAGGCACCTCCCGACCCAAACACTATGCAACTATGTTGTGTTGGATGTAGCATTTGCTACATCCAACAAAGTTTGACTCTTTCAAAGTCAAACTTTAATATCTGCTTTTGTTGGATTCCTAGCCACATTTCAATTGTGCACAATGATTTTACTGATTCTGCAGCCAAATCAGCAACACTTGAAGTTCAGTCTGTGCAGAGTTCATCAGGAGGAAGTCGTCCTTGCTCAGCTACAAAGTTTTGCAAATTACATTGTCTGGAGATTAGGCACCTGCGAGGTGATCTGATTGAGGTGTATAAAGCCTTGAATGGTTTGAGCATGCTCAATGCTGATGGGATTCCTTCCTCTTGCTCAGAATAATCGGCTGAGAGGGCATAAATTCAAATTGAGGAGAGACAGTTGTAGGATAGATGTGCAGAAGTTTGCCTTTAGCCAGCGTGTGGTTGATAGCTGGAACAAACTTTCATCTGTTATAGAAGTTGATAGCTTAAATAGATTCAAGGCAGAGCTAGACAAACATTTTGGAGTGAGTGCATGGGTGAAACGAGAAGGGTGTGTGTTGTGTTTTTTTTTTTTTTTTTTGGCTGATGCTGTGTAAGCTTGCTTTCTTGCATCATGTGCTTTTGCTAATGTGAGAGAATCATAGATAAAATAAAAAAGTAAATATTACTTGGTTCAACTAGATTGTACCAGGGACAAAAGTCATGTTGAACAACTAACATTTATTATACATATTGTTGAACTACCAGAAGAAGGAAGTTGAAATTAATGAGTATTTCATTGGTTTTAAACCTGTTGTAAAAAGTACAGGTTCTGACTTAAGCGAAGAACTGCAAAAGAACTGGTTGGTAAAGGAAAAGGTGTACAAGCCAGAATTTTGGCCAAGGATCCAGAAGCATTCTTTATGCCATATTAGCATTAGCATTAGTAGAGGCATTTGATGCAAGAAAGCAAGCTTATGCAGCATCAGCCAAAAACATTAAAGTAAAATAAATAAATAAAAAATAACCACTTCCACTTCACCCCTCTGTTCATTCGAAATACCTGTCCAGCCGAGCCTTAAACTTATTTAGGCTATCAACTTCCACGACAAGGGATGGAAGTCTGTTCCACCTACCAACCACCCACTGGCTAAAGGCAAATTTCCACACATCTATCCTACATCTGTCTTTCCTCAATTTGAATTTATGCCCTCTCAGGTGATTATTCTGAGCAAGAGGAAGAATCCCATCAGCACTGAGCATGCTCAACCCATTCAAGGCTTTGTACACCTCTATCAGATCACCTCGCTGCTGCCTAGTCTCCAGACACTGTAATTCGCAAAACTTAAGCCTTTCTTCGTAAGAGCACCCCTTTGTTCCATTCACTAATCTTGTTGCCCTTCTCTGTACTCGTTCCAGCAGCTCTACATCCTTCTTGAAATGAGGTCTCCAGGCCTGTATACAGTACTCAAGGTGTGGCCTGACCATTGCTTTATACAAGGGAATATTCATCCCCTTATCCCTGCTAGAAAAATTCCTATATATCATTGACAATACACCATGAGCTACTCTTGCAGCCCGTCTGCACTGCTCAGACAACTTCATATCTGCCTGCACAACTACCCCCAAGTCCCTTTAATTCTCAACCACTGTCAGTGTAGTACCACAGAGTTGATACGTTGCTCTGGGGTTGCTGTTTCCCATATGTAGTACTTTACATTTGTCAATGTTAAACTTCATTTGCCACCTCTCAGCCCATCTGCTCAACCTTTCCAGATCCTGTTGCAGCAGCATAGTGTCAGTAGTGTCCTTGACAACCCTGCCAACCTTCGTATCGTCTGCAAACTTGGACATTAAGCTTGATATATATCATCATCAATATCATTTATAAATAGAGAAAACAATAAAGGACCCAATACTGAACCCTGAGGGACTCCACTAATAACATTAGTCCACGATGAGCAGTGTCCATTGATTACCACTCTCTGTCTTCTCCCCCTCAACCACCCCTTTATCCATAGCAGCAATTTGCCTCCAATGCCACACTGCTCCAATTTGTGCAGCAGTCTTCCATGTGCAACAGTATCAAAAGCCTTTCTAAGATCCAAGTATATAATATCAAAGTTATTCCCTGCATCCAGTTCTTTTGTGACTGCATCATAGTATCCAATCAAATTGGTCAGACAAGACTTCCCCTTAACAAAACCATGCTGTGTCTGAGCTATAACTGAAGTCTTGTCTAGATGATCCTGCAGTGCTTCTTTAACCAGTGCCTCCATTAATTTTCCGGGAACAGAAGTTAAACTCGCGGGTCTATAATTACTTGTGTCAGCCTTTGATCCTCCTTTGTGAATTGGGGTCACATTTGCACATCTCCAGTCCATGGGTACCTCCCCTGAGTCCAAGGAAGCTCTCATAATTATGGCTAAGGGTTTGCTTACTTCCTTTGCTGCCTCCTTTAATATAACTGGATAGATTCCATCCACCCCAGGTGCCTTTCTTGTGTTTATCTTCATCAATTTCTCCTCCACTTTACTCTCAGTTATTACAAGATTCTCTAGCTTTCTGCCAGAGTTGAATACACCTCTGGCATTCCCCTCACTGAATAACTCCTCATGTGTGAATGTCGATGCAAAATATTCATTTAGTTTGTTAGCTACCTGAGCAGGATCATCAACAGTTGACCCATCGATATCAAGTGGCCCAATCTGATTCATCCCCTTCCTTCTAGAGTTTACATAAGTAAAGAACTCTTTGCTGTTTTTCTTTGCATCCTTTGCCAAGGATTTCTCGTAATCTGCCTTCGCCTGCCTAACCTCCTTTGTAACTTGGTTACAGATCAACTTGTATCTATCATATTCTTCTGTGTCATGTGTTAATTTGTACGTATCCCATGCATTTTTCTTCTCTGCCATATGCCTCATTAGTTCATCTGACATCCATTTAGGCCTAAACCTTGAGCAATATTTCTTAGTTGGTATGTAAAGCCTAGTAGCTTCCAAGATAAGTTCTTTGAATGCTTCCCATTTTGAATTTGCTGTTGGTAACATCATCAGTTGATCCCACTGTATAGAATTTAAATACTGTCTCAGTCCACCGTAGTCGCCTTTACGAAAGCAATACCCCTTCCCTTTACCCCTAATGGTAGTTACCTCTGAGTAAATCCCACTTCAGAACACTGTGATCACTGCCACCTAGTGGTTCATTTATCTGCAGATTCTTAATGCATGAAGAATCACTACTGATAATCAAATCAAGAGTATTACTCCCTCTAGTTGCCTCCCGAACATGCTGATGTAGAAAACAATCATCCAATAAATCCACAAAAGCCTTGCTAGTGTGTGAGTGACCAGCCCCCAAATTCCAGTCAATATCTGGGAAATTAAAATCCCCCATATTAAGACTCTTTGATTTACTGGCCCACTCTGTTTCTCTGTACAGTTTCTTATTATACTCATCAGAGTCGTTAGGCCTATAGCACACTCCTACTCTCAATTTTGATCTCCCAATGCTTATGTCACACCAAACTGACTCGACACTGCACTGTCCAGCGATGTCGACTGGCTTCACTTCCTTGGATTTTATGTGTTTCTTAACTAATAGCATAACCCCTCCTCCCTTCCTATCCTGTCTATCCTTTCTGTAGACATTGTACTCCCCAAATTCCAGTTCTGCATTCCTTATAGGGTGCATTGTTTGAATTTGTTACTAGGAAACATGACCTCAACTGTGCCAATAACAATGACATTCTTTGGAACAATTCAAAGATTATATATGATGTTTTCTGGATTTTTCCAAAGTTGGAACATCTTAATGAAACAAATATCAAATTTGACCTTACCACCACTCTCGGACACATGATGGGAATGCTGTTAAAGCAATTAGATTTAATTTAGACAAGATATGAGATGCACTAGAAATGTTAAGCGAAATAACAGAACATCCTCAAATAAAGAGCGAATCATGGTCTTTGACAGAAAATTAAATTAATTTTGAATTTGTGTTATCCACAGTTGTTTGGTATGAACTATTGCTTGCTATTATTATTATTATATATTAGCCATATGGTGCAAGGAAGCATGAGGCTTTTGCTGCACCAGCCAGAAAAAAAAAAAATTTCTAAGTTATCCTGAGAGAGAGAGAGAGAGATGTTGATGGGAATCACTAGGAAAAAGAAGAATGATGATATCCAGCTAAGGACCCTGGGTGTGCCAAGCCCATACTCACCAGACCCTGGGGTTAATAATGTTAGCAAAAGCTTAAAAAATCCAAACAGATCTAAGTTTGGCTATTTCACTTTTAAAAGGATTAAAATATATTTAAAAAGTTTTAGAGAGCATGGTTTTTTCTAATTCGAAAAAACTGAATGTGATATAAGCAACAAAAGTGACATAAAATATAATGAAATTAGAACAAGGAAACAAAAATGTTTAGTATTAGTATTAGCAATGGCCACATGGTGCAAGGAAGCCTGTAGCCTATGCTGCACCAGCCAAAAAAAGAAAGAATAAAATAATAATAAGAAGAAATTTAAAAAATAATAATAATTAATAAAAGAAAACGAAATAGATAACCTATGCATTTCCCTACTAGTGTAGGTAACTATCCAGCTGACCTTTGAATTTCCCCAAACTGTCAGCCTCTACCACCCATGTAGGTAACTTACTCCAGTAATTTATAACTTGCTGGCTAAAATAAAACTTCCTGCAATCCAGCCTAAAAATCAACCCCCCATAAATTGAATTTATGGATCTAAAATCATTTATAACCATGAATATTTCATCCTCATTCATTTTACTTATGCCTCTCAGAGCCTTAAACACTTCAATCAAGTCTCCTCTAAGGTGCCTAGTTTCCAAGCTCTGGAACCCACATATATGAAGTTTTTCCCATATGGACTCTCTTTCATCGATCCCACCAGGTGAGTTACCCATCTTTGGACCCTTTCAAGAAGCTCAATGTCTTTCTTTACGTGCAGTCTCAATACTTGAACACAGTATTCCAAGTGTGGTCTAACAATAGCCTTGTTTGATATGATTATAACGTCCTTATCTCTACTAGCAAATGTTTGATAAATCATTGTTAGGGCACCATGGGCCTTCCTTGCAATCTATCTATAATGCTCGGTGAACTTCATGTCTCAATGTATCATAACACCCAAGTCCCTTTCCTCCATTACTGGCTAAAGTTCAACTCCACCAAGTTTATAAGTTATTTTGGGGTTATTGTTCTCCAGGTATAGTACCTTACTTATGCTCTGCTAGGCAATGATCATTAACTACTCTACCAATCTTTACTTCATCTTCAAATTTAGACATCACACCCTCTATCAGTTCATTGATGTAATTTATGGAAATCAAAAACAACAGTGGTCATAATTAGTAGTGGCATCTGATGCAAAAAAGCAAGCTTATACAGCATTAGTCAAAAAAAAAAAAAAAAACACTTTCCATTTCACCTATCCATTCCCTCCAGAAGTTTATCTAGTTCTTCCATAAGTTTATTTAAGCTATCAACTTCCACCACGAGAGATGAAATTTTGTTCCAGCAATCAACCACCCACTGGCTAAAGGCATATTTCCGCACATCTATTCTGCAACCGTCTTTCCTCAATTTGAATTTATGCCTCCTGAAGTGCATAAATTCAAATTGAGGAAAGAGTAAGAGGAAGAATCTCATCAGCACTGAGCTTGTTCAAACCATTCAAAGCTTTTAACACCTCGATCAGATCACCTAGCAGGTGCCTAGTCTCCAGATGCTGCAATTTACAGAAATGTAGCCTTTCTTAGCATTAGCATTAATAGAGGCATTTGATGCAAGAAAGCAAGCTTATGCAGCATCAGCCAAAAAAAAAACCACATCCACTTCACCCCTCTCCAGCTGAGCCTTAAACTTATTTAGGCTATCAACTTCCACAACAAAGGATGGAAGTCTGTTCCACAAAACAACCACCCGCTGGCTAAAGGCAAATTTCCGCACGTCTATCCTACATCTGTCTTTCCTCAATTTGAATTTATGCCCTGTTAGGTGATTATTCTGAGCAAGAGGAAGAATCCCATCAGCATTGAGCATGCTCAAACCATTCAAGGCTTTATACACCTCTATCACATCACCTCGCTGGTGCCTAGTCTCCAGACACTGTAATTTGCAAAACTTAAGCCTTTCTTCGTAAGAGCACCCCTTTGTTCCATTCGCTAATCTTGTTGCCCTTCTCTGTACTCGTTCCAGCATCTCTACATCCTTCTTGAAATGAGGCCTCCAGACCTGTATACAGTACTCTAGGTGTGGCCTGACCATTGCCTTATACAAGGGAATAATCACCTCCTTATCCCGGCTAGAAAAATTCCTATATATCATTGAAAATACACCATGAGCTACTCTTGCAGCCCATCTGCACTGCTCAGAGAACTTCATATCTGCCTGCACAACCACCCCCAGGTCCCTTTCATTCTCTACCACTGTCACTGTAGTACCACAGAGTTGATACATTGCTCTAGGTTTGCTGTTTCCCATATGTAGTACTTCACATTTGTCAATGTTAAACTTCATTTTCCACCTCTCAGCTCAACCTTTCCAGATCCGGTTGCAGCAGCATAGTGTCAGTAGTGTCCTTGACAACCCTGCCAACCTTCGTATCATCTGTAAACTTGGACATTCAGCTTGATATACCATCATCAATATCATTTATAAATACAGAAAACAATAATGGACCCAACTCTGAACCCTGAGGGACTCCACTAATAACATTAGTCCACGATGAGCAGTGCCCATTGATTACCACTCTGTCTTCTCCCCCTCAACCATCCCTTTATTCATAGCAGCAACTTGCCTCCAATGCTACACTGCTCCAATTTGTGCAGCAGTCTTCCATGTGCAACAGTATTAAAAGCCTTTCTAAGATCCAAGTATATAATATCAAAGTTATTCCCTGCATCCAGTTCTTTTGTGACTGCATCATAGTATCCAATCAACTTGGTCAGGCAAGATTTCCCCTTAACAAAACCATGCTGTGTCCGAGCTATAACTGAAGTCTTGTCTAGATGATCCTGCAGTGCTTCTTTAACCAGTGCCTCCATTAATTTTCCTGGAACAGAAGTTAAACTCACATGTCTATAATTACTTGTGTCAGCCTTTGATACTCCTTTGTGAATTGGGGTCACATTTGCGCATCTCCAGTCTGTGGGTACTTCCCCTGAGTCCAAGGAAGCTCTCATAATTATGGCTAAGGGTTTGCTTACTTCTTTTGCTGCCTCCTTTAATATAACTGGATAGATCCCATCCACTCCAGGTGCCTCTCTTGTGTTTATCTTCAAAAATTTCTCCTCAACTTTACTCTCAGTTATTACAAGATTCTCTAGCTTACTGCCAGAGTTGAATACACCTCTGGCATTCCCCTCGCTGAATAACTCCTCATGTGTGAATGTCGATGCAAAATATTCATTTAGTTTGTTAGCTACCTGAGCAGGATCATCAACAGTTGACCCATTGATATCAAGTGGACCAATCTGATTCATCCCCTTCCTTCTAGAGTTTACATAAGTAAAGAACTCCTTGCTGTTTTTCTTTGCATCCCTTGCCAAAGATTTCTCGTAATCTGCCTTCGCCTGCCTAACCTCCTTTGTAACTTGGTTACAGATCAACTTATAGGCTTCTGGGTCACATGTTAATTTATATGTATCCCATGCATTTTTCTTCTCTGCCATATGTCTCATTAGTTCATCTGACATCGATTTAGGCCTGAACCTTGAACAATATTTCTTAGTTGGTATGTAAAGCCTAGTAGCTTCCAAGATAAGTTCTTTGAATGCTTACCATTTTGAATTTGCTGTTGGTAACATCATCAGTTTGTCCCACTGTATAGGATTTAAATACTGTCTCAGTCCATCGTAGTCACCTTTACGAAAGCAATAACCCTTCCCTTTACCCCTAATGGTAGTTACCTCTTTGAGTAAATCCCACTTCAGCACACTGTGATCACTGCCACTTAGTGGTTCCTTTATCTGCAGATTCTTAATGCATGAAGAATCACTACTGATAATCAAATCAAGAGTATTACTCCCTCTAGTTGCCTCCCGAACATGCTGATGTAGAAAACAATCATCCAATAAATCCACAAAAGCCTTGCTAGTGTGTGAGTGACCAGCCCCCAAATTCCAGTCAATATCTGGGAAATTAAAATCCCCCATTATAAGACTCTGTGATTTACTGGCCCACTCTATTTCCCTGTACAGTTTCCTATTATACTCATCAGAGTCGTTAGGCCTATAGCACACTCCTACTCTTAATTTTGATCTCCCAATGCTTATGTCACACCAAACTGACTCGACACTACACTGTCCAGCGATGTCGACTGGCTTCACTTCCTTGGATTTTGTGTGTTTCTTAACTAATAGCATAACCCCTCCTCCCTTCCTATCCTGTCTATCCTTTCTGTAGACATTGTACTCCCCAAATTCCAGTTCTGTATTCCTTACATCTGTGTGACACTACGTCTCTGAAATCCCAACAATATCTGCCTTTGATGTTTTGAGCAATACCTCAAATTCATCAAATTTATTTACTAAACTCCTAGCATTGGTGTACACACAAGTATACATGCACCTGTTTCTATTCTTAGCTACCCTAACATAACCCATGTGTTTACTTGTACCGCAATGACTCCCAGCAGTCTCTGAAATATCCTGCATAGTTTTTCAGGCTTCTGCTCATTCCAATAGACGCAGTGCAAGAATCTCTTTCACCTCTGCCAGTGGCTACTGTTAATCTATTACTTTGTCTCCCCCCAAGCTAGCAGTTTTCTGACCCATCTAACACTGCCTCGATAGCATCAGCAAATATTCTGGCACCCTTTCTATTTAAGTGTATCCCATCCCTGTAGAAGCAATCTCTCCTGTTAACAAGTACAGTCCGGGCTGAAAAAAATTCTACCCCTTTGAGCCTTGCACAATCTTTCCAGGGCCGAATTGATTGACAAGGCTCTCATCATATACTCCCTCCTATCGTGTCTGGGCAGAATTGCAGACACTTTCAAATTCAATCTTAATTCACGGCTTTTTTTCAAGTACGACTTAGTAAGAGTATCCCTTTGTTCTCCTCACCAATCTTAGTACCCTTCTCTGTACTCATTCCAGCATCTCAAAATCATTCTTAAAATGAGGTTTCCAGACCAGTATGCAGTGATCAAGGTAATTTATGGAAATCAAAAACAGCAATGGTCATAATTAGTAGTGGCATGTGATGCAAAAAAGCAAGCTTATACTTATACTTAAACTTATACTTAGCTTATACTTAAAGCAAGCATTAGTTAAAAAAAAAAAAAAAACACTTTTCATTTCACCTATTCATTCCCTCCTTATCCCTGCTATCAAAATTCCTGTATATCATTGACAAAACCTCATTAATAGTCCTGGCCGCCTGTCTTGCACTGCTCAGCGGACTTTTTATCTGACTGCACAATTATCCTCAGGTCTTTTCCATTCTCCACTAATCTGAGTGTAGTACCAAACAGTTGGTACATTACTATGGGGTTACTGCTACCCATTTGCAGTACTTTGCATTTGTCAATATTAAACTTCAGTTGCTACTTCTGAGCCCATCTGCCTAACTTTTCTAGATCCTGTTGCAGTAGCATACTGTCATTAACAACTCTGCCAACCTTTGCATCATCCAAAAATGGGGAAATTAAACCTGATATACCTTTATCAATATTATTGATAAATATACAAAACAGTAATGAGCCCAACATCGAATCCTGGGGAACTTCACTAATAACATTAGTCCACAAATAGTAGCGTCCATTAATTACCCCTCTCTGTCTTCTCTCACTCAACCATCCCTTTCTCCACAGCAACAACTTTCACTTAATGTCACACTGCTACAATTTGCACAGTGGTCTTCTATGTGCAACAGTATTTCTGAAATCTAGGTATGTGATATCAAAATTATTTTTTGCATCCAGTTCCTTTGTGATCAAATCATAGTCTACAATGAAATTAGTAAGACAAGATCTTCTCTTAACAAACCCATGCTATGTCTCCGCCATAACTGCAGTCTTGTTTAGATGATCATGCATTACTTCTTTAACCATTATTTGCTCCATTATTTTCCCCTAGAAACAAAGTTAAGCTAACAGATCTGTAATTACTCATGATTCCCTTTGATTTCCCCGCTTTGAAAATTGGGGAAAAATTGCACTTCTCCAGTCCATGGTGGACCTCCCCTGAATCCAAGGGTGCTTTCATAATTATGGCTAAAGGTTTACTTATTTCCTTTGCTGCTCCTCCTCTTTGAAAATTGGGGAAAAATTGCACTTCTCCAGTCCATGGTGGACCTCCCCTGAATCCAAGGGTGCTTTCATAATTATGGCTAAAGGTTTGCTTATTTCCTTTGCTGCTCCTCCTAATATAATTGGATAGATCCCATCCACACGAGGTGCCTTTCTTATATTTAATTTCAACAATTTTTCTTCCACTTTCCTCTCAGTTATTACAAAATCACTTACCTCCCTGTTAGAGTTTCATAAACGTCTGGCTTCCACTTCTCTAGAAAATTCCTCATGTGTGAATGTAGATGCAGGATACTCTTTCAGTTTGTCAGCTTCCTGAACAGAATCCTCAATCGAACTATCGATATCAAGTGGACCAATCTGTTTCATCCCATTTCTTCTAGAGTTTCCGTTTGCATGTCTGTGAAGGACAAGATTCATGTACAAATAATCCCAAAACCAATTTCTAAAGAGACTATTTTCTGGTTATTATAGATCAAGGTATTGTCTCGATTGAAGAAAGGTTTGAACAAAATAAGCAACATACTGCTGTTTTCGGTTTTCTTTATAATATCCCAACATTGAAAAATTTGAAAGAAGAAGAACTTAAAGAAATACTGTATGGATCTAGATATTGCTTTAAGAGAGGGTGAAAATCACAGTATAAGCAATAGCAATTTGTATGGTGAAATAAAATATTTTGTAATATTTTCTGCGATAACAATAATTGGTTAGTCTTTACAACTTGGTACCCATTCTGATTGATCGTTGTGAGTAGCAGTGATTAACATGCCTAGCCGTTAATCACTGCTACTCACAATGATTAGTCGGAAGGGATACCAGATTGTAAAGACTAACCAGATAATTTATTATATGCAACTCCATTACAACGTTTGAACATGATAGGTAAAATTCATGTTTCATTTACAAATCTAAGTATTGCTTTAAGAATTTTATCAACGATTCCCGTTGTTACTACCTCAGCAGAGCAAAGTTTCTCCAAATTTAAATTAATAAAAAGCTATCTAAGAACTACAGTGACTCAAGAAAGGTTGTCTAAGTTGGCATTACTATCAATAGAACACAAATTATGTGAAAATTTTGATTATGACAACATAATCGGCGATTTTGCTGAAATGAAGGCAAGAAAAATAAATTTAATGGAATAAATATATAATAATTTATGAATTATGCATGTCTTTATTTTATTACTCACTCAAACATCTCTGGCCCATCAACAGAACACTCTGGCATGTGCAATAATAATTAAATTCAATTATCTTTATTATTTTGCCCACTTTTAGTCATATAAAAACCATAGCTTTACACATATTTTTGCAGATATTTTGTAGGATAGAGCATATCTTATTTAACAGTTTCTTATCTTGATTTATAACTTTTAAATATTTAGCCATATGGTATGTGGACCTCCATTTGTACTCTTGCCGCAGGCCCCACAAATGTTAGGGACGTGCCTGTGTGCGGGACTGTCCGCACATTGTGGGACGTCTAGCATCCCTGATTATGGTACTAAAGAGATATACCAAAATCATGAATGGAAGACTTAAAGTAAGGTTTCTAATAATCAGCTTTGTTTTTAAATGATGATGCAGTTTAGCCCATCAGGATTTAACAAAGGTGAAAATATGGATCTGTATATATACTGATCCATATCATTCAGTATATATACTGATCTCTTGGCAAAGCTGATCTCCTGACCAGAAGGCATTCAAGAAGTTCTGGAGTAACCCAGGAGCACTAAAGTTACCCATAATAGCTCTGCCCCTGGCAAAGCCACTGTAGACAGTGGCTTTGCCAGGAGACCAAAACGTTTGATATCATTTGAACAGGAGGCAAGTTTCTTGCTCCTAGACCATGAAAATTCATTTTTGATTGATAAATTGCTTGTTTACAACTAATAGAAGCAGAAATTAAACTAGAGATAAGGATTACAATCCTTTTGTGGTCTTTATTCATGTATCGAACAGCTTTAGCATCTATTTTGGAAAACTGTGGTTTAGATAATGAACAAGAGATAAGGGTTAAATAAGGAATAAACGATTTTATCCCTAATAATAAAATCAATGACATAATTAATGAGACAGATTGAATCAGTGAAGGAAACATTATGAAGTTGTGATCCAGAGTATAGTTGATATTTCCTGAGTGTTATTTTTGCGAGTGTGTGTGTGTGTGTTGTATATGTAATGCATGCGGTATGTTGTTGTTAAGACATAATGAAAAAACATGTCAATATATAAATTATGTAAACTTGCTTATAAATTTATATTATAATATATAATTTATGTCTGTGTATTTTATTTTTTCAGAAGAAAAAGAAGAACCAAAAAAGAAAGAAAAAAAAGAACCAGAGAAGTATGCTTCTTAACTTTTTATGAAAATAATGGTATAATTGTAGATTATTACTAATATGCAATTTATGAACTTCTAAGAATTATGTTTTTATTTAATTTTGGAATTTACTACTGCAACAATTACACTGATATAATTGATAATTTTATTAACATTGGTTTAGCTATGCTTTACAGCTAGGCCTCGCATAATGTGAGTTCGATTAACGCGATATTCAGTTAACGCTATTTGAAAAATGATACCACTTTTCACGATGCAAATTTCCAGTTAACGTGATCTTTTTTTTTTATGTGATAGTTGAAAAAGATTTGAATCGCGCGTTAAGCTTACCGCGAGTCGTACGGTCAATAAACAAACGTTTGCCTGCTGGCCGCCTCGGTGTGTTCCATCAACCATCGGAAGAAGACGTGATTGTCTCCTGCTAATAAAGTCAATGCAGACTTGCATTTAAAAATTCAAATTTTTAAATGAGCCAGACGAAAATGTTACCGCGAAGGAGATAACGGTAAAAGAATTAGATGAAATCTTTCGTATCACATAGAACCTCAAACAAAAGGTTTGATGTTCTCTGCGATATTTATTTCGCCAGGGCCCAGAGAAGATTGTTGTCGGCTATCGGAAATTGATTGATGAAAAGAGAAAGTCAACACTGTTCAAATATTTCCGCAACAGTAATTTCTTCATTGTGTATTTTGTATCAGAGGTTCCCAAAGTTTCTCGGTTCACGGCGCCTTTAATGTCTCAGTAATTTTTTCAAGGCGCACCCAGACCAAAAGAAATACCTAACAGTTTTGTTTAGTAGGTAGGTCCAAACAACTTAATAAGAAATGCTGAAACTGTGAACTACCTCGAGCTAGTAGTTCGCGCAGTGTCCGACAGATGTCGAGTATCGCTGTGTTTCCCTCGAAAATTTTAAATATTCTGCGGGACACAGTTTAAGAACCGCTGTTTTATGCAATAAACATTTAATTCCATAATTATTTTCATTATCTTTTACATTATATACAGTTAAAAAGTTATTTAAAAGGTATTTTTAAAATTCTTTATGGACATTCCAGAAGGTCAAGGACCAATTATAATTTTTCCTATTGGTTATTATATTCGATTAACGCATTTCCGTTTTGCGCGATGCGCTCGCGGGATGAATTAATCGAAGGCCGCCTCTATTTAAAGATTCTGATAATATGTGTTTTTGATAGCCGGCAAGACTACGTGAGGTAAATTCTCTGATAGTCACAATGTCATTTTGTCCTTGACATTTAGTTATAATTACCAGAGAAACTCTGCCCCTACCACCATGGGCACCTGCACATGGTGAGGTGACCGTCTATTAATCTGCTGGTCTTGCAGATTAGCATCACTGGGATCAAATGCCTACAGCCTACATTCTGAATACCAAAGGAATTCAGTATGTATGACATATGCTGTAACTTTAGCAAACTTGGAAAGAGGATCCTGGTTGTTGAGAGACAGGGAAGCTCAGCTTTAACACTACTTTGATGAGCTGGGTGGTCCAGCGATGGTTTGCACAGGATCATGTGGCTGTGGGTTCACCTGCAAGGGTCAACCATATCAATGAAATGGCACAAGGGACAGGATTCAGGCTTGTGTGGATATGGTGTCAGGGTAGCCCTGATGTCTCACTCCTGTGCACAGTTATTGCTTGCTGGGTAGTGGACATCCATTTGGACTTCGTGATGGGTGGAGAATCCGGGCACTGAAACAAAAAAATTCTGTGAATCATGATAATCCAGATTTTTCTGGGATTTATCTCTATAATAATAATAATAATAAGTACAAGTACAAGAAGCTCACCTGCACACACAAGCACCTAGCAGAGTAGTTCACTCGAATGATAAGGCACCCGGAGACAATCCCGAAGTTTCTCACCGAAGGAGTCACATATCTGAAGCCTAAAGATGAAGATACAAGAAACCCGGCAAAATACAGGCCAATCACCTGCCTCCCAACGATGTACAAGATCCTGACCAGCTGCATAACCAAAAAGATATCAGACCACTTAGAGTCAGAACATAATGGGCGAAGAGCAGAAAGGATGCAAGCAGAGGAGCAATTAACCATAGATGCCACAGTTATGGAGCAAGCCTACAAGAAGCACTGCAACCTATACACAGCCTACATCGATTACCACAAGGACTTTGACTCAGTACCGCCTAGCTGGCTAATAGAGACCCTGATCTACAAGGCCAATCCGATAGTAACAAACTTCCTAGGAGCAACAATGGTGAAATGGAGTACCACCATTAAGGTCAATAACATCACAACCAGGCCAATCCCCATTACACCCCACCCACCTGATGTTCATGGATGTTCACGGCAACCGAGAAGCAACTCCAGCAACTACTCTGGATCAATGAAGAATTCAGCAAGGATATCAGGATGGAATTTGGTCAAGAGTCTTTGAATTTGGTCAATGCAAGACCCACACACTGCACCAGGGAAAATTAGTTGGCCGAAACTACCAGCTGCTGACTGGTAAAGAGATCGAAGCTATGACAGAAGGAGAGACCTACAAATACCTAGGGATGATGCAGACTTAGCAGTTAGAGCACAAGGAATTCAAGAAGTGCCTTACTGAAAAATATCATCAGAGACTCAGAAGCCTGCTGAAAGCAAAATTAAATGGAGGGAACACAGTTAAAGTTATTTGTTATTTGGTTTTTAGAAGCATTAGCAACTAAGGCCATATTGCTCCGGGAATATGCGGTGGTCATTCCCCTGACCTTTCTGCATCCTCTGTATTTGGTGGTGACGGGTTCGAACCCCGGTCTAATTAAGAAGCATGTGCTACGCACTGCTGCTCCTTCCCACCTGGCTACGGAGGTGCCCACACTTAAAGCCATAAACACCTATGCAGCTCTAGTACTAACTTACACCTTCAGGGTCATAGATTGAACTAACACCGAGCTAGAAGATATCATTTGAAAGATAAGGACAATGATGACCAATAGCCACCAACACCACCCGAAATCAGCAGTGGAGAGACTAACAATAGCTCGGAAAGAGGGAGGAAGGGGCCTGATAGACCTGATAGAGCAACAAAATACAGCGATAGTTAACCTGAAGGATTACTTCCAGAACAACACAGCACCACTCTATCAGGCCATAAGGAAGATAGATAAGTGGTATACCCCACTCAACCTTAGCGAGGAACCCCCACCCACCCAGACGGCACAAGTAACGAAGTTAGAAAGATGGGCAAAGAAGACACTCCATAGCAGACGAGACTGAAGGATTCATGCTGGCCATCCAAGACCAGGTAATCAACACCAGAAACTATAGAAAATACACTGTAAAGGAGCCCCCAGAATGTCAGATTACACATGTCGACAATGCCACCTGGCCTCAGAAACTATCTAACACATCACCGCAGGTTGCAAGGTGATCACCCAGACTGAGTACACTCATAGACACAAGCAGGTAGCCAGGATAATACATCAGAAGCTAGCGAGGAAATACCAGTTGACCAAAGAAAGTGTACCATACTACAAGTACGAACTCCAAGCAGTACTAGAGACCTGAACCCACAAGCTGTACTGGGACCACGCCGTAATAACGGAGAAGACCATCCCACACAACAGACTGGACATAACCGTTGTGGACAAGATGGAAAAGGCTACCTACCTGATTGACATAGCAGTGCCCAATACTAGCAAAGTCGAGAAAACGCACGAGGAAAAAATTAGGAAGTACACAAACCTGAGACATGAAGTCAAGGAGATGTGGCATATATATGCAAGAAGTATCGACCATCCCGATCATTGTGTCAACCACCAGTATGGTGCCAAAGACTCTTCATAGTAGCCTAGCAGCTATTGGTCTCCCAGAGAACACCTACAAGGAACTCCAGAAAGTCGCAATCCTGAACACCTGTAGGATAGTCAGAGATTTCCTCAACCAACAGTAACACCAGACATTACAACCACCCTGTGTACTTGGTAGCAGTACTCGTCACGGATTGGAATCCTCCAGCCAGGAAGAAATAATATAAGAGCAACAATAATAATAATAATAATAAGGGGCCCAGTGGTTACACACGATGGCCCAGTGGTTACGACACTGGACTGCGAGCCTGATGGAGCCGGGTTCGAGTACAGCCTTGGTGGAAGCGAATGCAGCTCCATCTGCTGGGAGACCGGTATAATAATAGTAATAAATTAGAATAATAATAATAAATAAATTAATAGTAATAGAAAAATTAATAAATAAATAAACATCGTGAAAGTTGGTCCAAGGGACCGACCTACCCCAAGGTTGGAGTGGCTGCTAAGGCAGATTGTGGTGCCACCTGGCGTCATTCCCAAGAACTACTACTGGAAATAAGCCGAAGCTAAACTAGTCCACCTCCATAGATGGATGATGTCGCAGAGAAATATTAATCATACTGCATTCAGTGTGGCGCAGGATAAAGTCACTCGCAGTCAGGCCTTAGGCAGAGGAGTCAGTTAGGAAAATCAGAGATGGTGTCCCGAGGAAGACAGTGGAGTGAGTGGCGCTGTCCCCCGATGGCTGCCACAAGAGAAGGGCAAGACCATGTAATCCCATCAACTGGAAATGCTTCCTGCGCAACTGCGCTAGTGACTACCCAGGAAGGGAGAAAACACTAACGCATGAAGTGGAGCATCGAAATGAATACTTACATCATGCAAGCATACTACGAAATAACAAAGCTGGAGACCGATATGACAACTTACAGGGCGAGACTTCATACCAAGTGGCTGGAATGATTCCCGGATATTCAGGTCACCAAACAGCAAATAGTGGACCAGAGAAGGACCGTTGTCACAAAGAACCTGATAGCTCCTGAAATCTTGGAAAAATTCAAGCAGGACTTGAGCAATCAACTACAAAGGATAAAGAATATAGAACCAGAGGAGGAAGAACATCCCACCACCGAATCTGAGGAGGAAGAGCAAGAAGAAATACACCCACAGCAGCTAAAGTGGAAACAGACGAGATCATGATGATATCCAGAATAGAGGATGAGTGGAAGAAGGCCCTAACAGAATTCAAAGGAATGGACCCCACAAAGACTCATGCGATACCGAAGCAGAGGCCGAATAGAACCTTGTCGAGAGTCACAGACCACCTCAGTCAGCACATAATACCACATTACCTCAACAGCAATGGTTCAACACTGGAGGCCATTCATTGTGCTGCGGTAGCAGCCACGAGGATTAATGGACGAGAAACGAGAGACCAGCAGCAAAAGAACCGAAAACAGAAGGAACCACCAGCTTGGGAAAGAAGACTTCAGCAGAAGATAGAAGAATTAAGAGAGAAGATAGGCCAATTGACCCAGTACCAATGGGGCAATAGGAGTAAGAAATTAATTGGAAAAGTGAAGAGCATCCTCAAGAGAGACAGCGTCCACAGCAAACATGAGACAAAAAAAAATCAGAGAATAGGAGATTACTTAGACACATTGAAGCAGAACCTCCTTGCACTCAGCAAGAGACTATGCTGATACAAAGAGAGCTCCCAGAGGAATATAAACAACTGAATCTTCAATGAGGACCAAAGAGGCCTCTACAGGAATCTCGGAGAAGACGAGAAAGAAGGGAACGGACCACCAGAGAAGAAGACGATTGAAGAGTTCTGGGGAAACATGTGGAGCAGGGAAGTAAGACATAACAGTCGAGCCACCTGGATAGAACTAGAACGCAAGAAAATCAAGGACGTCCAAGAAATGAGAGGGTGGGAGATTCAGGAAGAAGTAAAACAGACGATCAAGAACTCTCACAACTGGCGAACTTGAGGAATAGATAACATCCACAACTACTAGTACAAGAAGTTCACTTGCACACACAAGCACCTGGCAGAGCAGTTCAAATGAATGATAAGGCACCTAGAGACAATCCCGAAGTTTTTCACTCAAGGAATCACATATCTGAAACCTAAAGACAAAGATACAAGAAACCTGCCAAAATGTAGGTCAATCACCTGCCTCCCAACAATATACAATATCTTGACCAGCTGCATAACCAGGAAGATATCAAACCACTTGGAGAGCCAGAACATAATGGCCGAACAGCAGAAAGGCTGCAAGCAGCTGAGAAAAGGATGCAAGGAGCAATTAACCATAGATGCTGCGTTATGGAGCAAGCCTAAAGAAGTGCCACAACATGTACACAGCCTACATCGATTACCGCATGGCCTTTGACTCCATTCCTCATAGCTAGCTAATAAAGTCAATACTATAGTGATAAACTTCCTAGGAGAAACGATGATGAAATGGAGTACCACCATTAAGGTCGAAAACATCACAACCAGGCCAATCCCCATCAGGAGAGGAATCTTTCAGGGAGATGCCCTGAGCCCATTGTGGTTCTGTCTAGCATTTAACCCGCTATCTACCATGCTCAACAGAAGCAAGTATGGATATAACCTCAAAGAAGGAAGGAAGGAAGAACCTGTACACCCTCACCCACCTGATGTACATGGATGACATCAAGCTCTATGCGGGAACCGAGAAGCACCTCCAGCAACTACTCCAGATCACCGAAGAATTCAGCAATGATATTAGGATGGAATTTGGTGTAGACAAACACTAGACCCACGGATTTATTGCACCAGGAAAAATTAGTCAACCGAAACTACCAGCTGCAGACTGGTAAAGAGATTGAAGCCATGGCAGAGGGAGAGGCCTACAAATACTTGGGGATGGTGCAGGCTCAGCAGTTACAGCACAAGGAAATTAAGGCCTGCCTGACCGAAAAATACCATCAGAGACTCAGAAGCCTGCTGAAAGCAAAGCTGAATGGAGGGAACACAGTTAATGCCATAAAGACCTATGCAGTCCCAGTGCTAACATACTCCTTCGGGGTCATAGATTGGACTAACACCAAGCTGGAGGATATCATGAGAAAGACAAGGACAATGAAGACCAAGAGCCGCCAACACCACTCGAAATCTGCCTTGGAGAGACGGACAATTGCCCCGGGAAGAAGGAGGAAGGGGCCTGACAGACCTCATTGAACAACAGAAGACAGCGATAGTTAACCCGAAGGATTACTTCCAGAAACACATAGCAGCACTTAACCAGGCCATAAGGAAGATAGAAAAGCAGTATACCCCACTCAACCTAAGCGAGGAGCCTCCCAACCAGGAGGGAGGTGCAAACGAAGAAAGATGGGCAGAGAAGACACTCCATGGCAGACACTATAATGATCTCCATCAAGATCACTTAGATAAAATTTCTTCCAATGAATGGCTCACGAGCAGGACGCTCTTATGCTCGCCATCCAAGACCAGGTAATCAACACCAGAAACTATGGAAAATACATCGCCAAGGAGCCCGGAGTGTCCGATTACACATGTTGATGATGCCACCTGGCCTCAGAAACGATCCAACACATCACTGTGGGATGCATGATGATTACCCAGACTGAGTATACTCATAGACACGACCAGGTAGCCAGGATAATACATCAGAAGCTAGCAAGGAAATATCAGTTGATTGAAGAAAGTGTACTGTACTACAAGTACGAACCACAGGCAGTACTATAAACTCCAACCCAATAGCTTTACTGGGACTGCGGCGTAATAATGAATAGGACAATCCCGCACAACAGACCAGACATAACCCTTGTGGACAAGAAGGAAAAGGTTACCTATCTGATTGACATAGCGGTATCCAACACTGGCAACTTGCAGAAAACCCATTCAGAAAAAATCAGGAAGTACATGAACCTAAGACAGGATATCAAAGAGATGTTGCATATGCAACAAGTAATGACCATCCCGATCATCGTGTCAACCACAGGTATCATGCCAAAGATCCTACATAACAGCCTAGCAGCAATAGTTCTCCCAGCAAACACCTACAAGGAACTCCAGAAAGTCGCAATCCTGAACCTGTAGGATAGACAGAGAGTTCCTCAACCAACAGTAACACCAGACATAACAACAACCAACCACCCTGTGTACTTGGTAGCAATACCCGTCATGAGTTGGAACCCTGAATCAGGGAGAAATAATATAAGAGCAATAATGATAATAATAATACACTGAATCAGATATAATCACCTCAGTGAATAGACCCAGAACTAAAATCTTATCAGGTCCAACACCTTAGATAATCCCTTTCACTGAAGAACTGAAGAAACCTGTAGGGAAAATGTCTCCCTTCATTATTCAGGAGGGTTGGCAGCTCCCCAATATCTGTAAAATGGAAATGTTCAAGAATATATGTACCAGTAGCAGATCATAAAAATGAACACCATGCTGAAGAAAGACAACATCCACAGGAAACACGAGACCTATAATTAGAGGGTCAAGAATACCTGGACACATTCATTCAGAACCTCCTTGCACTCAGTAAGAGACTATGCTGATATAGGGAGAGTTACCAGAGGAAAACAGACAACCGGCTATTTATTGTTATTATTATTATCTGTTTATTTCACAAAAGGAAACTTTATTTCTATTTGATGAAAATCTTTTACAGGAACATATTACAACATGAGGAGGAGGGCAACAATCCCACTGACCAGAAAGCACTCAAGAAGTTCTGGGGTAACCCGAGGAGCAGCAAAGTTAGCCATAATAGCTGTGCCCCCCTGTAGACCTAGAAAGAAGACAGAATGGAAGATTCAGGAGGAAGAATACAACAGCTGATCAGGAAGTCCCACAACTAGCGAATGCCAGGAATAGATAACTTCCACAACTACTGGTTCAAGAAGTTCAGCTGCACACACACACAGGAGAGCAGTTCACCCAGATGATGAGGCATCCTGACACAATTCCAGAATCTCTAACTCAAGGAATCACCTTACGTGAAGGACAAGACACCACAAACTCTGCAAAGTACATGCTATTCACCTGTCTTCCAACAATGTGCACAATCCTCACCAGCTGCATAATTAAGAAGATATCAGACCACTTGGAGAGCCAGAACATCATGGCTGAACAGCAGAAGGGATGAGAAGATGAGCAACTGACCATTGATGCCTTTATGGAGAATGCCTGCAAGAAGCACTGCAACCTGTACAGAGCCTACATAGACTACCTCAAGGCCTTCAACTTTGTGCCCCATAGCTAGCTGATAGAGACACTGAAGATCCACCAAGTCAACCTGACACTGACATTTCCTAGAAGCAGCCATGACAAAATGGACTACCTTCATTTTGAACATGGTTGAGAGCATCACAAACAGTCTGATCCCCATCAGAAGAGTAATCTTCCAGGGAGATATCCTGAGCCCGCTTTGGTTCTGTCTAGTACACTACCCACTGTCTACCATGCTTATAGATCCCAGATTTTAAAAACAAAAAACCGGGTAGCTGTGAAATGCAGGTCTATCTATATGTTAAGGGCAATGTTTTCAAGTGCAGTTCTTTTGATAGACTTTTTAAAGAAGTGTACATGGATGAAGTAAATATACACATAAGTAAATATCTATTCTAAAAAGAATGACACAATTCACATATGAAAAATTAACAAAGAGAACATTATATATAAACAAGAAAAATACAAAATAAAAATTAGACAAATACTCATGTTTTTTATTAATCCCTTTCTCATCCTTCACAGTCAACTCTATAATCACTAATTTGTAAAACCAAAAAACCAGGTTTTTTGTTTTTTACAAATTTTGTTTTTATAATGGTTTTAATAATCGAAATTGATTTTACTATGTCCAGCTGAAGGCAGTTTTTCTCATTATTCCATAATGAATTCATCAAAGAGAAAATACATCCTACTGAAGCATTTGATCCTGGTAGAGTAAGACAAAAGTCTTACTTGAGTAACTTTTTTTCATTACAGGTTATTTGTTCCTTCTGAACATGAGAAAATACTTCTTTCCATCTGTCTGCAGTTTTACAATTAGTATTATTCCATTCAGTCATTTTATTCTCCATTGAATACAATTTGATATTACTGTTGTCATCAAAGAGACTTCCTTCATTTATATTGAGGTTATATAAGATAATTTTTATTTCCTCAACACATTCTGCGAAATTTTCCCAACAAAAGGATTTCCTCAGTGAAATCCATTCCATGTTTGCAAATACAGGGAATCTTTGTTATCCGAGGATAATTGGTTCCAGAAAATTCCACTTAAAATGGGGACCAAATTTTTGTACTGTTTAACTAGGGGGCTTTGCGTCCCAGGTTGCTGCGCTCACTTCTTTTGATAAAATAAAATAAAATATTTACAGAAACTTTAGACTCTGTGTGTCTCCCCCCCCACGTTATGAATACATAAATACGTTACTATATCTATATAATGTCGGTTTAGATAACCATAGACAACTCTTAAAGAAAACTACAATCATAGTGTGAAAGGCATCATTTCATCTGTATCTCATATTGTGCTCATCCTTCACAACAAATTACCATGTATTCACTACCTCAAATAAGTAACGCTTCACTAATAGAGAAGACTATTGTCACTTACTTGCGGTGAGCACCACCACTACCCAGATGCATCATTTCAAAGTTAGTTGGCTTTTCATCAGTGGGTGCCTTTCACACTATGATCGTATTTTTTTTTTAAGAGTTGCCTATGGTGTATCTACACCGATATTATATAGATATAGAATCTTAAACTCTTATAATATTATGCCTTGTTGCATTTAGTATATTTAAATAAATACATTACATATGGAAATGAAGAATGGTACTGTGTGATCGTGTTAGATAAACATAGTGCACAACCATGCTTAAACAGAAGTTTATTTTACCACAATAAAACAAGCTTCTGTTACATATTTTTGTATTTGTTATGTATTACCACGTAACCCGCATCTCTCTTCTCCCAAGTCACGAAAGAGATTAGGCAGGCAAAGGCAGATTATGAGAAATCTTTGGAAAAGGATGCAAAGAAAAACAGCAAAGAGTTCTTTACCCATGTAAACTCTAGAAAGAAAGGGATGAATCAGATTGGTCCACTGGATATTGATGGTTCAACTGTTGATGATCCTGCTGAGGTGGCTAACAAACTAAATGAGTATTTTGCATCTACATTCACACATGAGGAGTTATTCAGTGAGGGAAATGCCAGAGGTGAATTAAACTCTGGCAGTGAACTAAATGATTTTGTAATAACTGAGAGTAAAGTGGA
This sequence comes from Mastigoproctus giganteus, assembly GCF_048544385.1. NCBI lineage: Eukaryota > Metazoa > Arthropoda > Arachnida > Uropygi > Thelyphonidae > Mastigoproctus > Mastigoproctus giganteus. Next base: position 150,400,037 of record NC_143578.1, on the reverse strand, counting down.
GGAGAAATTGTTGAAGATAAACACAAGAAAGGTACCTGGGGTGGATGGGATCTATCCAGGTATATTAAAAGAGGCAGCAAAGGAAGTAAGCAAAATCTTAGTCATAATTATGAGAACTTCCTTGGACTCGGGAGGTACCAATGGACTGGAGATGTGCAAATGTAACCCCAATTCACAAATGAGGATCAAAGGGCGACACAAGTTATTATAGACCTGTTTAATTAGTTTAACTTCTGTTCCAGGGAAATTAATGGAGGCACTGGTTAAAGAAGCACTGCAGGATCATCTAGACAAGATTTCAGTTATAGCTCGGACACAGCATGGTTTTGTTAAGGGTAAGTCTTGTCTGACCAATTTGATTGGATACGATACTATGCTGTGGTCACAAAGGAACTGGATGCAGGGAATAACTCTGATATCATATATTTGGATCTTAGAAAGGCTTTTGATACAGTTGCGCATGATAGACTGCTGCACAAATTGGAGCAGTGTGGCATTGGAGGCAAATTGCTGCTATGGATAAAGGGATGGTTGAATGGAAGAAGACAGAGAGGTAATCAATGGACACTGCTCTTCGTGCACTAATGTTATTAGTGGAGTCCCGCAGGGTTCGGTATTGGGTCAATTTTTGTTTTCTATATTTATAAATGATATTGATGATGGTATATCAGGCTTAATGTCCAAGTTTGCAGATGATACGAAGGTTGGCATGGTTCTTAAGGACACTAATGACAGTACGCTGCTGCAACAGGATCTAGAAAAGTTGAGCAGATGAGCTGAGAGGTGGCAAATGAAGTTTAACATTGACAAATGTAAAGTACTACATATGGGAAGCAGTAACCCCAGAGTGATGTATCAACTCTGAGGTACTACACTTACAGTGGTAGAGAACGAAAAGGTCCTGGGGGTAATTGTATAAGCAGATATGAAGTTTTCTGAGCATTGCAGACGGTCTGCAAGAGTAGCTTATGGTGTCTTGTCAATGGTATACAGGAATTTTTCTAGCAGGGATAAGGAGGTGATTATCCCCTTGTATAAGGCAGTGGTCAGGCCACACCTTGAGTACTGGATACAGGTCTGGAGGCCTCATTTTAAGAAGGATGTAGAGGTGTTGGAACGAGTACAGAGAAGGACAGCAAGATTAGTGAATGGAATGAAGGGCTGCTCTTACGAAGAAAGGCTTAAATTTTGCAGATTATAGTGTCTGGAGACTAGGCACCTGTGAGGTGATCTGATTGAGGTGTATAAAGCCTTGAATGGTTTGAGCATGCTCACTGCTGATGGGATTCTTTCTCTTGCTCAGAATTATCAATGAGAGGGCATAAATTCAAATTGAGGAAAGACAGTTGTAGGATAGATGTGTGTAAGTTTGCCTTTAGCCAGAGGGTAGTTGATTGGTGGAACAGACTTCCATCTATTGTTGTGGAAGTTGATAGCCTAAATAAATTTAAAGCTGAGCTGGACAGGTATTTCGAACGAACAGAGGGGTAAAATAGGAGCGTTTTTTTTTTTTTTTTTTTTGGCTGATACTGCATAAGCTTGCTTTCTTGCATCGTATGCCTCTACTAATGCTTATGAATAAATATCATTTGGAGGAAAATTATTTTAATGTATAGAAAGATGTCTACTTTTACATAGTAAAAAATGGATGAAGGAACTGAAAATGAGAAAATTATTCTGTTAGACATTTTTTATTATAATATGTTGCACAATGTAAGGTTAAGTAAAGTTTATTGAAGTTACTCTATTTTTCAGTTGTACGAATAAAGAATGAATCCAGAGTTATTGGTTTTTTTTTTTTGCCATATTTTTTACGGATAAAATTGTGTCATAGCATTTAGTTGTGTCTTTAACTTCACGCTTAACTTTTGTTGCACAATCATGACGAAGATCGTTCTTCATGATCATTAATTTCCCTTAAGTTTTTTCTTAAGGGAAAAAAACTACATCATTAGAGTGACATGTATTGATGATGCCACCTGAACCCAGAAACAATCAACCAGTATATCACTGCGGGATATAGGGAACTTGCCCAGATGGAGCAGAATCTTAGACATGGCCAGATTTTCCAGGGTAATACATCAGATGCTAGTGAAAAATATCAGTTGATCAAAGAAGAAAGTGCACCATATTACAAGTATGGTGTAATATGGTATTACAAGTAATTAGGTGAATTAGCATCGTTTGTATAATAATAATAAGTTGATAATAACAATAAAAAGTTTAAGAAATGTTTATAATAATAATAAACCTAAATCAGATACAGTTATTTCAGTGAAGAGACTAGAACTGGAACCTTATCAGGTGCTACCTAGATATCTGATAATTCATTCCTCTGAAGAAACCTTTCATTATTCAGAAGGGTTGGCAAGTTCCCCGAGAACTGTAAAATGGCTATGTTCTGTGTTGTGGTTCCTAATTTACATATTATGTTAATATGTCAATTTAGGATCCACTACCCCAGAACATAGCCATTTTACAGTTCTTGGAGGGCTTGCAAATTTTTTAGCATTAGCATTAGCAAAGGCACATGATGCAAGAAAGCAAGCTTATATAGCATCAGCCAAAAAAAAAAAAAAAAAAAAAACGTTATTTCACCCATCCACTCGCTCCAAATCTATGTCAAGTTCTGCCTTGAATCTATTTAAGCTATCAATTTCTATGACAATACATGAAAGTTTGTTCCACCAATCAACCACCCACTGGCTAAAGGCAAACTTCCGCGCATCTATCCTACAACCGTCTTTCCTCAATTTGAATTTATGACCTCTTAGGTGATTATTTTGAGCAAGAGGAAGAATCCCATCAGCATTGATCATGACCAAACCATTCAAAGTTTTTTTACACCTCAATCAGATCGCCTTGCAGGTGCCTAGTCTCCAGAACTTGTAATTTGCAGAACTAAGCCTTGATTCGTAAGAGCAACACTTTGTTCCATTCACTAATCTTGTTGCCCTTCTCTGTACTCGTTCCAACAGCTCTACATCCTTCTTAAAATGAGGCCTCCAGACCTGTATACAGTAATCAAGGTGTGGCCTTACCATTGCCTTATACAAGGGGATAATCACTTCCTTATCCCTGCTAGAAAAATTCCTGTATGTCATTGACAAGACACCATGAGCTACTCTTGCAGACTGTCTACACTGCTCAGACAACTTCATATCTGCCTGCACAATTACCCCCAGGTCCTTTTCATTCTTTACCAATGTCAGTGTGGTGCCACAGAGTTGATACGTTACTCTGGGATTACTGCTTCCCATATTACTTTACATTTGTCAATGTTAAACTTCACTTGCCACCTCTCAGCCCATCTGCTCAACCTTTCCAGATCCTGTTGCAGCAGTGTACTGTCATTAGTGTCATTAGCGACCCTGCCAACCTTTGTATAGTCTGCAAACTTGGACATTAAGCCTGATATGCCATCGTCACTATCATTTATAAATACAGAAAACAACAATGCACCGAACACTGAACCCTATGTGACTCCACTAAGAACATTAGTCCACGAAGAGCAGTGTCCATTGATTACCACTCTTTGTCTTCTCCCACTCAACCATCCCTTTATCCATAGCAGCAATTTGCCTCCAATGCCACGCTGCTCCAATTTGTGCAGCAGTCTTCCATGTGCAACACTATCAAAGGCTTTTCTAAGATCCAAATATATGATATCAAAGTTATTCTTTGCATCCAGTTCCTTTGTGACTACATCATAGTATCCAATCAAATTAGTCAGACAAGACATCCCGTTAACAAATCCATGCTGTGTCTGAGCTATAACTGAAGTCTTGTCTAGATGATCCTGCAATGCTTCTTTAACCAGTGTCTCCATTAATTTCCCTGGAACAGAAGTTAAACTTACAGGTCTGTAATTATCTGTGTCTCCCTTTGATCCTCCTTCGTGGATTGGGGTCACATTTGCACATCTCCATTCCATGGGTACCTCCCCTGAGTCTAGGGAACCTCTCATAATAATGTCTAATGGTTTGCTTACTTCCTTTGCCGCCTCCTTTAATATAACTGGATAGATTCCATCCACCCCAGGTGGTTTTTTTTTTTTTTTTTTCATCTTTAGCAATTTCTCTTCCACTTTACTCTTAGTTATTACAAGATTATCTACCTTACTGCCAGAGTTGAATACACCTCTGGCATTCCCCTCCCTGAATAACTCCTCATGTGTGAATGTAGATGCAAAATATTCATTTAGTTTGTTAGCTAACTGAGAAGGATCATGAACACTAAAATTCTTATAAAACAACTGGAACGTATTCAGAAATCCATAGTCAGATTCCTGCTGTACAAATCTAGGTTGGAATTGAACACAAAATCCTACAATGAATGGTGCATTCACTTTGGGATTGTACCACTCTACCAAAGGAGAGCTGCGGCAGACTGCAAATTCCTAATGCATCTAGTGGCTGGCAAGCTCGATGCCCCCGAGCTGCTCTACCTCATCAACTTCAGCTGTCCTCCAAGAGTCTTGAGAAGACAAAATATGCTGGCACAAGAGCCATTCAGAACTGATCAACTCAGATTCCACTACTTCAACAGAACTGTAAAACTGCTGAACGACTCCAACATTGATATACTATATGAAAACATTAATATCAAAAAAGAACTACAAAGGTTTTTCAATCAAACTAATAGAGAATAAAAATAAATGATTAACTTAATAATAACAACAATAATAATACTATAAAGATAGGTATACTTAGCCTTAACAAAAAAAAAAAAAAAAAAGAAAAGGAATAAAGTAAAAAAAAAAAAAAAAAAAAAAAAAAAAATCCTTTTTTTTTTTTTTTTTTTTGTTTACTTTTTCTTCAAGGAACTAAGTTAAGTAATAACAATTGTATAAAAAAGAAAAAAAAAAAAAAAAAAAATTTTGGTATGACAATTAAGATTAATAACACAAAGCAATTAATTCAACTAATTAATGTGAACAATCAAGAAAAGAAAACAACATAATGCTTAGAAATACTAATTTCTCTGTTACCACAGCTTTGCTAAAATGCAAATGGTCTGTAACGCATGATATGCATTTGTATATGTTGTAAATTGACTTTGTATATTTGAAATTGTATATTGATACCTGACATTGTGTATAGATTGTAAATAGAAGGATTCTATATTTCTACGGTCAAATTCCTCCTCTGTAAGGCTTCGGCTGTTTTGGAGTAATAAAAAAAAAAAAAAAAAAAAAAAAAAACAGTTGAACCATCAATATCAAGTCGACCAATCTGATTCTTTCCCTTTCTTCTAGGGTTTACATAAGTAAAGAACTCTTTGCTGTTTTTCTTTGCATCCTTTGCCAAAGATTTTTCGTAATCTGCTTTCGCCTGCCTAACCTTCTTTGTAACTTGGTTACAGACAAGCTTATATCTATCATACGCTTCGGTGTCACATGTTAATTTATATGTATCCCATGCATTTTTCTTCTCTGTCACATGTCTAATTAGTTCATCTGACATCCATTTAGGCCCAAATCTTGAACAATATTTCTCTTTGGTATGAAAAGCCTAGTAGCTTCCAAGGTTTATTCTTTGAATGCTTCCCATTTTGAGTTTGCTGTTGGTAACATCGTCAGTTGGTCCCACCGTATAGAATTTAAATACTGTCTCAGACCATCATAGTCACCTTTACGAAAGCAAAAACCTTCCCTTTACCCTTGATGGTAGTTACCTCTTTGAGTAAATCTCACCTCAGCACACTGTGGTCACTGCCACCTAGTGGTTCCTTTTTCTGCAGATTCTTGATGCATGAAGAATCGCTACTGATAATCAGATTAAGAGTATTACTCCCTCTAGTTGCCTCCTGAACATGCTGCTGTAGAAAATAATCATCCAATAAATCTGCAAAAGCCTTGCTAGTGTGTGAGTGACCAACCCACAAATTCCAGTCAATATCCGGGAAATTAAAATTCACCAATATACAACACTCTAATTTACTGGCCCATTCTATTTCTCTGCACAATTGCTCATTATACTCATCAGATTCATTAGGCCTATAACACACACCTACTCTCATTTTTCCTTTCCCCGTGATTTTTGTGATATTTCTGATTAATCTGGTGTATTTATTCTTTACTCGGCCTTGTAATTGCATAAAAGTTAAGGGTATCAAATTCACGTGTTACAAGTTACAACTCCGCTGAACGAGAAGTTTTTTTAGCGATATTTAGCCGCTTATTGAATATTTTTTACATCAAATTATTTTTTGTAAGTAGCTTATAGACCTAGTAAGGATCGTTAGTTGTTCTGAATCGAGACAGCGAGATTTGAAAGTTAATTACTACTTCAGTGTCCATAGATTACCGTTCGTAAATTCCCGCCTTTGTCTTTGTCATACGATCGTTATATATCGAACCTAGATAGCGTTAGTATAGTATACGTTATAATATTTTCAGCGATCGGTAAAATCTATTAAACTTGTTGAACTTCGTTGGCATTTAAATTGCACTTTAACTAAATATATTAATTAATCCTTAAGTGTCCGTAGATTACCATTCGTAACTTTCCCGCCTTTGTGATACGATAGTTATATACCGTACTAGATAGCGTTAGTTGAACTTCGTTAGCAGTTAAATTGTACTTTTAAATAAATACATATAACGACTTAGAATACAAACGTAATATAATTAATTATATTTAACATAACTAATAACATAACATAATTAATTATAATTAACTAATTAATTAATAGAATCATGACTCAGACAAGAGCACCAAAGCAAAAGGCTCAAGCTAATGGAAGTGCTGTGGCTCAGAGTAGAACTGAGGGGGGCAGTTGTCCTCTGACTCACAGCCTTATAAAATGCACTGTTTGCTTGATGTTTGCAGAGCAATCGGGTACGGTACATGATACTGCCATGGGGGATGTCTTTGTGTGTGCGCGATGCAGGGAGTGTATCGATATCAGGCAACAACTCAGCGTTCTTGTGGGCCTATATGAGAGCTTGAAGGACAGGGTGGATGCCCTCGAAGAAACTAAAATGAGAGGCCCATCAAGCTCTCAGCTGCCCACATCAACGCCAGAGCTTGCACTTGGGCATCGCGTGACACAGAGGCAACCCCCAAGGCAGAATGTGCTGGTCCCGAAGGAACTAGTAGTTGTTGGTGACTCTATTGTCAGGGAAACGGGGAACATGCTTTGTAAAAAGGATAGGTGGAACAGGACCAGGGTATGTCTGCCAGGGGCAAAGGTTGATGACGTTGTGCGAATATCATCTTTTAAGGGCACAAAAGGTGATATAGTTGTACACGTTGGCACTAATGATATTAAGTGTAGGAGACCGGCAGAATTACTTAACAAGTATAGGTCACTGTTGAACAAAAGCCGAGAATTAGGGTTGAATTTGAGTGTCTGCAATTCTGCCCAGACACGATAGGAGGGAGTATATGTTGAGAGCCTTGTCGATCAATTCGGCCCTGGAAAGATTGTGCAAGGCTCAAGGGGTAGAATTTTTTTCAGCCTGGACTGTACTTGTTAACAGGAGAGATTGCTTCTACAGGGATGGGATACACTTAAATAGAAAGGGTGCAAGAATATTTGCTGATGCTATCGAGGCAGTGTTAGGTGGGTCGGAAAACTGCTAGCTTGGGGGGAGACAAAGACCAATAGATTGACAGTAGCCACTGGCAGAGGTGAAAGAGATTCTTGCACTGCTTCTATTAGAATGAGCAGAAGACTGAAAAACAAGATGCATGATATTTCAGAGACTGCTGGGAGCCATTGCGGTACAAGTAAACACATGGGTTGTGTTAGGGTAGCTAAGAATAGAAACAGGTGCAGGTATACTTGCATGTACACCAATGCTAGGAGTTTAGTAAATAAATTTGATGAATTTGAGGTATTGCTCAAAACATCAAAGGCAGATATTGTTGGGATATCAGAGACGTGGTGTCACACAGATATAAGGGATGCAGAACTGCAATTTGGGGAGTACAACGTCTACAGAAAAGTACAACGTCTACAGAAAGGATAGACAGGATAGGAAGGGGGGAGGGGTTATGCTATTTGTTAAGAAACACATAAAAACCAAGGAAGTGAAGCCAGTCGACATCGCTGGACAGTGCAGTGTTGAGTCAGTTTGGTGTGACATAAGCATTGGGAGATCAAAATTGAGAGTAGGAGTGTGCTATAGGCCTAATGACCCTGATGAGTATAATAAGGAACTGTACAGGGAAATAGAGTGGGCCACTAAATGAGAGAGTCTTATAATGGGAGATTTTAATTTCCCAGATATTGACTGGAATTTGGGGGCTGGTCACTCACACACTAGCAGGGCTTTTGTGGATTTATTGGATGATTGTTTTCTACATCAGCATGTTCTGGAGGCAACTAGAGGCAGTAATACTCTTGATTTGATTATCAGCAATGATTCTTCATGCATTAAGAATCTGCAGATAAATGAACCACTAGGTGGCAGTGATCACAATGTGCTGAAGTGGGATTTACTCAAAGAGGTAACTACCATTAGGGGTAAAGGGAAGGGTTATTGCTTCCGTAAAGGCGACTACGATGGACTGAGACAGTATTTAAATTCTATACAGTGGGCCCAACTGATGATGTTACCAACAGCAAATTCAAAATGGGAAGCATTCAAAGAATTAATCTTGGAAGCTACTAGGCTTTACATACCAACTAAGAAATGTTGTTCAAGGTTTAGGCCAAAATGGATGTCAGATGAACAAATGAGGCATATGGCAGAGAAGAAAAAGGCATGGGATACTTACAAATTAACACATGACACAGAAGCCTATGATAGATACAAGTTGATCTGTAACCAAGTTACAAAGGAGGTTAGGCAGGCGAAGGCAGATTACGAGAAATCCTTGGCAAGGGATGCAAAGAAAAACAGCAAAGAGTTCTTTACTTATGTAAACTCTAGAAGGAAGGGGACAAATCAGATAGGTCCACTTGATATTGATGGGTCAACTATTGATGACTCTACTCAGGTAGCTAAAAAACTAAATGAATATTTTGCATCGACATTCACACATGAGGAGTTATTCAGCGAGGGGAATGCCAGAGGTGTATTCAACTCTAGCAGTAAGCTACAGAATCTTGAAATAACTGGGAGTAAAGTGGAGGAGAAACTGTTGAAGATAAACACAAGAAAGGCACCCGGGGTGGATGGGATCTATCCAGTTATATTAAAGGAGGCAGCAAAGGAAGTAAGCAAACCCTTAGCCATAATTATGAGAGCTTCCTTGGACTCAGGGGAGGTACCCATAGACTGGAAATGTGCAAATGTGACCCCAATTCACAAAGGAGGATCAAAGGCTGACACAAGTAATTATAGACCTGTGAGCTTAACTTCTGTTTCAGGAAAGTTAATGGAGGCACTGGTTAAAGAAGCACTGCAGGATCATTTAGACAAGTCTTCAGTTATAGCTCGGACACAGCATGGTTTTGTTAAGGGGAAGTCTTGCCTGCCCAATTTGACTGGATATTATGATGCAGTCACAAAAGAACTGGATGCAGGGAATAGCTTTGATATTATATACTTGGATCTTAGAAAGGCTTTTGATACTGTTGCACATGGAAGACTGCTACACAAATTGGAGCAGTGTGGCATTGGAGGCAAATTGCTGCTATGGATAAAGGGGTGGTTGAGGGGGAGAAGACAGAGAGTGGTAATCAATGGACACTGCTCATCGTGGACTAATGTTATTAGTGGAGTCCCTCAGGGCTCAGTGTTGGGTCCATTATTGTTTTCTGTATTTATAAATGATATTGATGATGGTATATCAAGCTTAATGTCCAAGTTTGCAGACGATACAAAGGTTGGCAGGGTTGTCAAGGACACTACTGACACTATGCTGCTTCAACAGGATCTGGAAAGGTTGAGCAGATGGGCTGAGAGGTGGCAAATGAAGTTTAACATTGACAAATGTAAAGTACTACACATGGGAAACAGCAACCCCAGAGCAACGTATCAACTCTGTGGTACTACACTGACAGTGGTAGAGAATGAAAGGGACTTGGGGGTGGTGTGCAGGCAGATATGAAGTTCTCTGAGCAGTGCAGACAGGCTGCAAGAGTAGCTCATGGAGTATTGTCAATGATATACAGGAATTTTTCCAGCAGGGATAAGGAGGTGATTATTCCCTTGTATAAGGCAATGGTCAGGCCACACCTAGAGCACTGTATACAGGTCTGGAGGCCTCATTTCAAGAAGGATGTAGAGCTGCTGGAACGAGTACAGAGAAGGGCAACAAGATTAGTGAATGGAACAAAGGGGTGCTCTTATGAAGAAAGGCTTAAGTTTTGCAAATTACAGTGTCTGGAGACTAGGCACCAGCGAGGTGATCTGATAGAGGTGTATAAAGCCTTGAATGGTTTGAGCATGCTCAATGCTGATGGGATTCTTCCTCTAGCTCAGAATAATCACCTGAGAGGGCATAAATTCAAATTGAGGAAAGACAGATGTAGGATAGACGTGCGGAAATTTGCCTTTAGCCAGCGGGTGGTTGGTTGGTGGAACAGACGTCCATCCCTTGTACTTGAGGTTGATAGCCTAAATAAGTTTAAGGCTCAGCTGGACAGGTATTTTGAACGAACAGAGGTGTGAAGTGGAAGTGGGTTTTTTTTTTTTTTTGGCTGATGCTGCATAAGCTTGCTTTCTTGCATCAAATGCCTCTACTAATGCTAATAATGCTAATGCTAATCTCACACCAAACAGACTCAACATTGCATTGTCCACCACCCACATCAATTGGATGCACTTCCTTAGATTTTGTGTTTCTTAACTAACAGCATAACCTCTCCTCCCTTCCTGTATATCCTTTCTGTACACATTGTACTCCCCAAATTCCAGTTCTACACTGCTTATGTCTGTGTGATACCATGTCTGTGATATCCCAACAATATCTGCCTTTGATGTCTTGACTAGCACTTCAAGCTCATTGAATTTATTAACTATACTCCTAGCATTGGTGCACATGCAAGTATACATGCACCTGTTTCTACTCTTAGTTACCCTAACACAGCCCATGTATTTACTTGTTCTACTATGACTCCCAGCAGTCTTGAAATTCCCATTGTCTTGCTTTCCAGGCTGCTGCTCAATTGCATTTCAATAGAAGTAGTGCAAGAATCACTTTTACCTCTGCCAGTGGCTACCCCCCAAGTTAGCAGTTTTCCGACCCACCTAACTCTGCCTGGATAGCATCAGCAAATATTCTTACACCTTTTATATTTAAGTGTATCCCATTCCTGTAGAAGCAGTTTCTCTTGTTAACAAGCATAGACCAGGCTGAGAAAAATTCTACCCCTTGAGCCTTGCACAATCTTTCCAGGGCCGAATTGATCGACAATGCTCTCATCATATATTCCCTCTTATTGTATCTGGGCAGAATTGCAGACACTTTCAAATTCAACTCTAACTCACAGCTTTTTTTCAGCATTGTCTTGTACTTGTTAAGTAATTCTGCCAGTCTCCTACTCTTAATATCATTAGTGCCCACGTGCACAACAATATCACCCTTTGTGCCCTTAAAGGATGATATCTGCCCTTCAACATCATCAACCTTTGCCCTTGGCAGACATACCCTGTTCCTGTTCCATCTATCCTTTTTGCACAATATGTTCCCCGTTTCCCTGACAATAGAGTTACCTACAACAACTAGTTCCTTTGGGACCAGCGCATTCTGCCTTGGGGGTTGCTGCTGTGTTGTGTGATGTTCAAGTGCAAGCTCTGGCATTGATTTGGGCAGCTGAGAGCTTGATGGGCCCCTCAATTTAAATCCTTTGAGAGCATCCCTCCTGTCCTTCAAGCTTTCATATAAGCCCATAACAATGCTGACTTGGCGCCTGATTTTATCGCAGTCCTTACATCACGCACACACAAAGACATTCACGGATATGATATTGCCAAGGGTATTCCCCTTGGCAATATCATATCCCATTTCTGATGGTTCCACAAACATCAAAGAAGCATTTCTGTTTCTGTTTGTAAATTTTTTTTTAATTTAAGTTAATATAAAAGTTTGGTACATAGTGATGCCATCAGTTATTGTTTTGATATTAATGTGGAAATTGATGTCAGGAGGTTTTCCTAAATACTGCCCATAATTTACTCATATTATTTAATATTTGTAGGAAAGCCACAGGTGAAAAGCCAAAAGTTGTCCAAGGTCTCCATGCTTTAGTAAGTAAAATAACCTTTCAAGGATTTTTGTTTTTAAATCCATGGTGAACTTTATTTTCTCTTTCAAATTAGGTGTATCATAATGGAATTTTGAAAATTAGATGAGTACCATATACCTGTTTTTCTCAGCCCTTGATACAATGGAAGGGTAAATGTGGGACATTTAATTCATTTTCAAAACTGGCAGGAGACTATAATTGAAGTCTATGAAAAAAGATTTGGTTGAACATTATTTTCGAATGGAATGATAGTACATCTCTTATTAAAAAATCTATTATGAAAAAAGATTTGGCTGAAAATTATTTTCGAATGGAGTGATAGTACATCTATTATTATACTACTGTGTAATTTATTTGACAGATATTCACGTGTACAACAATTCATCTGTGACATGGACCCATAAACTAACTAAACAAAAAAAAAAGAAAAAAAAAAGCTAATAAATATTATAATACACTTATTGCATTGTAATTTATTGTGAAGCTATGCACTTTAGTTAATGTTTCTTTTGCCGCTACTGTTTACAATAATAATAAAAAAATAATTCTAACATTTCTCAAAATATCTTCAATATCTCTAGACCTATCACATTCTCTTTAAAGGTGAATGTGATATTACTAGTACTGGTGACTAGGACTGGAAAAACCTTTGCCTTTCATTTAATTTCTCCATTTAGAAAAGAGAAATAAGTTCTCAACATCCGCATTACACAAATCCAACAGTTGGCAAGAACATTGCATTCGACATTGCTTTTGCAAAGACATCAGCAGTCTTGGAACCCATCGCCATCATGTGGAGATCTTAGACATGTGCAGATGATCATGTAAAATGTTGAGGGCAGACACATAACTAATTCCCACTGCATTTTCGATGAAATGAATTGTCACAAGTCTGTCACTTAGCACTAGCTACTCAACCTTTGCAACTGTCTTACTGTCTATGGATGTTGATGGCCTTCCTTCTCTTGGCTTGTCAAAGACACTTGTATGACTGCACTTGAACTCCCGTTTCCATTTTTTTACAGTGTCATAATTGGACAATTCTGCCCATATACAGTTTTCATTTCTTCGTCAATTTCCTGAGCTTTCTTGCCCCTGCAAATGCAGGAACTTGATCACTGCTCGATACTCCACTTTGTCAACCATAGTGTCCTTCCTCAGATTCTGGGCTCCACTTCTGGTGTATGATCACCTACTGGAATGAAATTTCACCTGTTAGTTATTGAATAGGTAGACAACTTATATTAAAAACGGCATCTTCCTACTGATGTTTTATCTAGGTCAGTTTCTGAATTTTTTATACCCCCTCGTATGTAACATATATGAATCCATAATTGTTATCTTTCTAGTTGAAAAATAAAGTATTTTTGAGTAGGATGAAGTAGATTTTTCTAATGACTTGTTAACTGCTTATAAACCACCAATTCAATAACACTGTATAACAAATTTTCAAAAAGGTTCTATTTATCTATATTTCTTGGTATTTATTTATGAATTTTGAGTATGCTAATTCCAAATAGACTTTACGTTAGCATTTATAGAGGCATATGATGCAAGAAACAAGCTTATATAGCATCAGCCAAAAAAAAAAAAAAAAAAAACCTTCCCATTTCACCCATACAATCACTCCAAATGTTTGTCTAGTTCTGAATTGAACTTATTTAAGTTGTTGACCTCTACTACAACAGATGGAAGTTTGTTCCAACTATCAACTACCTGCTGGCTAAAGGTGAATTTCTGCACAATCTATTCTACAATTGTCTTTTCTCAATTTCAGTTTATGTCCCCTCATTTGAGTAATCTCAGAAGAGGAAGAATCCCATTAGCATTGAGCTTGTACAAACATTCAAGACTTATACACTTCAATTAGATCATCTTGCAGGTGCCTAGTCTCTAGAAGCTGCAATTTGCAGAACTTAAGCCTTTCTTGGTAACACCAACCCTTTGTTCCTCTCACTAATCTTGTTGCCCTTCTCTGTACTCATTCCAGCAGCTCTATATCCTTTCTAAAATGAGGCTTCTAGATCTGTATGCAGTACTCATGGTGTAGCCTGACCATTGCCTTATACAAGGGCATAATCACCTCTTTATCCTTGTGGCACCTCCGTAGCCAGGTGGGCAAGAGCAGCAGTGAGTAGCACACACTTCTTGATTAGACCGGGGTTTGAGCCCGTGGCTACCAAATATGGAGGATGTGGAAAGGTCAGGGAATGACCACCGCATATCCCCGGAGCAATGTGGCCTTAGTTGCTAATGCTCCTAGAAACCAAATAACAACCACCTCATTATCACTGCTAGCAAAATTCCTGTATATCATTGACAAGATCGCATGAGCTGCTATGGCAGCCTGTCTGCACTGCTCAGAAAACTTCATATCTGACTGCACAATTACCCCAGATCCTTTTCATTCTCCACTACCCTGAGTGTAGCAGTACTTTACATTTGTCAATGTTAAACTTCAGTTGCCACCTCTCACCCCATCTGCTCAACTTTTTGAGATCCTGTTGCAGTAGCATACTATCATTACAGTCATTAATAACCCTGCCAACCTTCATATCTTCTGCAAACTTAGACATTAACCCTGATGCGCCTTCATCAATATCTTATAAATACCAAAAACAGCAACGGAACGAACCCTGGGGGACTCCACCAATAACATTAATCCACGAAGAACAGTGTCCATTGATAACACTCTTTGTCTTCTCCCACTCAACCATCCTTTTATCCATTGTAGCAACATGCCATTAATGCCATACTTCTCCAATTTGTACAGTAGTCTTCCATGTGCCACAGTATCAAAAGCTTTCCTAAAATCCAAGTATATGATATCAAAATTATTTTTTGCATCCAGTTCCTTTGTGACCACATCATAGTATCCAGTCTAATTTGTCAGACAAAACTTCCCCTTAACAAACCCATGCTGTGTCTGAACTATAATTGCAGCTTTGTCTAGATGATCCTGCATTGCTTCCTTAACCAGTGACTCCATTATTTTCCTTGAAACAGAATTTAGACTAACAGGTCTGCAATAACCCCAGGGGCTCACATCTGGAGAGTATGGGCTTGGCACACCCAGTGTCCCCGTAGCCGAGTGGGCAGGAGCAGGAGTGCAGTAGCACACGCTCTTTGAGTAGACCGGGGTTCAAGCCCCTGACTGCTGAATACGGTTGATCTGCCAACCCGCACTGGACCAGCGTGGCAGATTATGGTCCATTTCCCTCAGCATGAATTGTTGAGGAGGCTTCCATCCTGCAGTGGGTTGATAATGGCTGCACTTTTTTTTACACCCAGGGTCCCGAGCTGCATTATTCTCTTTCTTGGTGATTCCTTTCTACTTCTCTCTCTCTCTCTCTCTCTCTCAGCATAACTCGGGAATTTTTTTTTTTTTTTTTTTGGCTGGATCAGTATTTTATTTTGGCTGGTGCAAGCTTCAGGCTTCCTTGTGCCATATGGCTAATAATAATAAAATTAAAATAAAATAAAATTACTCGTTTCACCCTTCTATCCCCCTTTGTGAATTGGGGACACATTTGCACATCTCCAATCCATGGGGACCTTTCCTGAGCCCAAGGAAGCTTTCATAATTATGGCTAAGGGTTTGCTTACTTCCTTTGCTGCTTCCTTTAATATAACTGGATAGATCCCATCCACCCCAAATGCTTTTCTTATGTTCAATTTCAACAATTTCTCTTCCACATTGCTCTCAGTTATTACAAAATTATTTAGCTACCTTCCAGAGTTTGATAAGCTTCTAACCTGCACTTCCCTACAGACCTCCTTATGTTTGAATGGAGATGCAAAATACTCATTCAATTTGCCAGCTAACTGAGCAGGTTCATCAACAATCAAACTGTCTATGTCAAGTGGACCAATGTGATTTATCCCCTTCCTTCTAGAGGTTACATAAATAAAGAAGTCTTAACTGTTTTTCTTTGTGTTGTTTGCCAAAGATTTCTCGTAATCTGTTTCTTGCTTGCCCAACATCTTTTAGACTTGATTACAGTCTATCTATATTTCTTGGTGTTTATTTATGAATTTTGAGTATGTTCATTCCAAATATGACTTTAGCATTAGTAGAGGCATATGAAGCAAAAAAAAAAAAAAAAAAAAAAAAAAACACTGATGGTATATAATAATTTTGTTTTAAATTCTCTAAAAAAGAGAATTCAACACAAAATTATTACATAGCATCAGTGGTTTGCCTGAAACGGGGAAAAAAAAGTAAATATTCATTGATACTCTATCAGATTTTTTAACAATGTTTTAAGTTTTGTACAGAATGGGGCATTAATCTGTGCCATATAGAAGTTAAACATTGTTAATATATCAAGTATAGTATTATTGTATATTTATTTTTCTTTCATTTTTGGGCAGACTTGATGCTATGCAAGAATAAAGTCATATTCGGAATTGAATGTAAATGTCTTTGTCCTTTGTGGTTATTGTGATTAGGCGCCTCCGTAGCCAGGTGGGAAGGAGCAGCAGTGCGTAGCACACGCTTCTTGATTAGACCGGGGTTCGAGCCCGTCACCACCAAATACGGAGGATGTGGAAAGGTCATTCAGGGAATGACCACCGCATATCCCGGAGCAATATGGCCTTAGTTGCTAATGCTCCTAAAAACCAAACAAACAAACAGTTATTGTGATCATCCCAAACCAAGAACTAGAGCTAGTTGTTTATCATAGTTGTATGCTGCCTTCTTTGGTACCTCTTCTCCATTGATTATATCCTCATAGAATCTCCCTTTGTATTTCATTAACATTGCCCAGACTTGATCTTAAAAAAAAAAAAAAAAAACAGAATCCAGGCGAGAACGTAAACATTGCAAATATTAACAAGCAGACTATTCACTACAAAGCAAAACAACTAACTGCCAGAATATTGTGCTCATCATCATTTTGTTTTCCATTTCTTGTGAAATCTGTAACATCTGCTAAACTTAAACCAATAAAAATGTTATCTTTCACTTTTGCATCAGACCATTTTGGAAATATTGATTGTATATTCTTGAAGGTATGTCACCTTGAGGATCCAGTGCTTTGACAAATTGTTTTACCAGTTCCAGCTTGGTATGGAGTAGTGGAAAAAGCCTTTGTTTCTTAGAAAGGATTTTTGCTGCATTGTGCTAGACCACAACTGAATTCTGGAAGACCACTCTCCTCTCTTCTGGTGCTCATCTATTGCAGGCAGTAGATGAGTACGAAAAGAAAAAGAAGTAAACTTAGTGACACCACCTTGCAAACTCAGGAGGAACCTTAGCATATTGAAGTCTCTACAAACATCTGATTTATACTGGTCATGGTGGATCTTCTCAAACCCATTTCACACTCCTGTAGTCTTCTTTTATATGAGTAGAATGGCAATGGGGATCAGTAGGTATATAAATGAATGGGTTTGATCAAAACATTCATTAACTGACTTTGTATCTTGAAATTTTGGTAGCAATTTGCAACTTGTCACAACGTTGTGTAACTAATTTATACATAAGAATGTGTTAATCACCCATTTATCTGTATTCAGTCTGAATTAGCCCATGTTGATTAGAAGTTATTTAAGGTATTTCTTTGCATTTCAAAATGAGTTGTTATACTGAGCAGAAAGTTTACAAATTTTATTTCAAATTAGGGAAGAGTGCAAGAGAAGCTCAAATGTTAAAATCATCTTTTGGAGAATATGCTATGTCTTGATAACTTTTAACTAGTTTGTAAAGTTTAAAGAGGGCCACTTGTCTGTCAAAGAACATCCTTCCTCTGGTCACCCTTTAACTTCAGAAACCAGTGATTCATTTGCCTAGGTTTATAATCTTATCAGGAGTGATGTGATCAACATTTAATCATCCAAGGAGTTCCTAGTGAAATTAGTAGCTGTTGTGGGATGGACCAATCACTTTTAACACAAGATTTACAAATGCCACACATTTCAGCCAGGTTTATTCTCACAGGTGATCATGGAGTTCACACTTGACAGGATCTTCATCAATGTACTCGGGCTGACTCCACACTTTGCCTGTTTTATAATTACTGGTGAAAAATCACTAGTGTATAGCTATGATCTCGAAACAAAGGCCTAGCCTTCTCACTACACTGTATTCCGAGGCTAGTGGGAATCAGACGTGTTCAAAGCCGCTAAGTGGATTTTCTTATTTATTGATTTGAAATTATTGTTTTTCTAAAATTTTTGATTTAAATTTAGTAGTATAGAATTATTTTGTGATTTTCTGATTAATCTGGTGTATTTATTCTTTACTCGGCCTTGTAATTGCAAAAATGTATCGGTAAGGGTATCAAATCCACGTTTTCAAGTTGCAGCTCCGCTGAATGCGAAGTTTTTTAGCCATATTTAGCCGCTTTATTGACCAATTGTTACATCAAATTATTTTCTATAAGTAGCTTATAGACCTAGTCAGGATCCTTAGTTTATTCTGAATTGAGACAGCGAGATTTGGAAGTTAATTATTACTTATACTTAATTAACAATTAATACTTAAATAATTATATTAATTAAGTATTGATTGTTAATTAAGTATAAGTAATAATTAAGTAACAATTGTATTAATTAAGTATTAATTAATTAATACTTAATTTATGCAGGATATTACAGAGACTGCTGGGAGTCATTGGGGTACAAGTAAACACATGGGTTGTGTTAGGGTAGCTAAGAAAAAGAACAGATGAATGTATACTTGCGTGTACACCAATGCTAGGAGTTTGGTAAATAAATTTGATGAATTTGAGGTATTGCTCAAAGCATCAAAGTCGGATATTGTTGGGATATCAGAGACGTGGTGTCACACAGATATAAGAAATGCAGAACTGGAATTTGGGAAGTACAACGTCTACAGAAGAGATAGACAGGAGAGGAAGGGAGGAGGGGTTATGCTATTAGTTAAGAAACACATAAAATCCAAGGAAGTGAGGCCAGTCGACATCGCTGGACAGTGCAGTGTCCAGTCAGTTTGTTGTGACATAAGCATTGAGAGATCAAAATTGAGAGTAGGAGTGTGCTATAGACCTAATGACTCTTATGAGTATAATAAGAAACTGTACAGGGAAATTGAGTGGGCCAGTAAATCAGAGAGTCTTATAATGGGGGATTTTAATTTCCCAGATATTGTCTGGAATTTGTGGGTTGGTCACTCACACACTGGCAAGACTTTTGTGGATTTATTGGATGATTGTTTTCTAAATCAGCATGTTCGGGAGGCAATTAGAGGGAGCAATACTCTTGATTTGATTATCAGCAGTGATTCTTCATGCATTAAGAATCTGCAGATACAGGAACCACTAGGTGGCAGTGATCACAGTGTGCTGAAGTGGGATTTACTCAAGGAGGTAACTACCATGAGGGGTAAAGGGAAGGGTTATTGCTTTCGTAAAGGCGACTATGATGGTCTGAGAGAGTATTTATATTCTATAGAGTGGGACCAACTGAAGATGTTACCAACAGCAAATTCAAAATGGGAAGCATTCAACGAACTTATCTTGGAAGCTACTAGCCTTTATATACCAACTAAGAAATATTGTTCAAGGTTCAGGCCTAAATCGATGTCAGATGAACTAATGAGACATATGGCAGAGAAGAAAAATGCATGGGATACATATAAATTAACATGTGACCCACAAGCCTATGATAGATATAAGTTGATCTGTAACCAAGTTACAAAGGAGGTTAGGCAGGCGAAGGCAGATTACGAGAAATCTTTGGCAAGGGATGCAAAGAAAAACAGCAAGGAGTTCTTTACTTATGTAAACTCTAGAAGGAAGGGAATGAATCAGATTGGTCCACGTGATATCGATGGTTCAACTGTTCATGATTCTGCTCAGGTAGCTAACAAACTAAATGAATATTTTGCATCTACATTCACACATGAGGAGTTATTCAGGAAGGGGAATGCCATAGATGAAGTAAACACTGGCAGTGAGTTAGATGATCTTATAATAATTGAGAGTAAAGTGGAGGAGAAATTGTTGAAGATAAATACAAGAAAGGCACCTGGGGTAGATGGGATCTATCCAGTTATATTAAAGGAGGCAGCAAAGGAAGTAAGCAATCCGTTAGCCATAATTATGAGAGCTTCCTTGGACTCAGGGGAGGTACCCACAGACTGGAGATGTGCAAATGTAACCCCAATTCACAAAGCAGGATCAAAGGCTGACACAAGTAATTATAGACCTGTGAGTTTAACTTCTGTTCCAGGAAAAGTAATGGAAGCACTTGTTAAAGAAGCACTGCAGGATCATCTTGAGAAGAATTCAGTTATAGTTCAGACACAGCATGGTTTTGTTAAGGGAAGGTCTTGCCTGACGAATTTGATTGGATACTATGATGTAGTCACAAAAGAATTGGATGCAGGGAATAACTTTGATATTATATATTTGGATCTTAGAAAGGCTTTTGATACTGTTGCACATGGAAGACTACTGTACAAATTGGAGCAGTGTAGCATTGGTGGCAAATTGTTGCTATGGATAAAGGGATGGTTGAGTGGCAGAAGACAACAGAGAGTGGTAATTAATGGACACTGCTCATCGTGGACTAATATTATTAGTGGAGTCCCTCAGGGTTCAGTGTTGGGTCCATTGTTGTTTTCTGTATTTATAAATAATATTGATGATGGTATATTAAGTGTAATGTCCAAGTTTGCAGATGATACAAAGGTTGGCAGGGTTGTTAAGGACGCTACTGACGCTATGCTGCTGCAACAGGATCTGGAAAGGTTGAGCAGATGGGCTGAGAGGTGGCAAATGAAGTTTAACATTGACAAATGTAAAGTACTACATATGGGAAACAGGAACCCCAGAGCAACGTATCAACTCTGTGGTACTACACTGACAGTGGTAGAGAATGAGAAGGACCTGGGGGTAATTGTGCAGGCAGATATGAAGTTCTCTGAGCGGTGCAGACGGGCTGCAAGAGTAGCTCATGGTGTCTTATCAATGATATACAGGAATTTTTCTAGCAGGGATAGGGAGGTGATTATTCCCTTGTATAAGGCAATGGTTAGGCCGCATCTTGAGTACTATATACAGGTCTGGAGGCCTCATTTCAAGAAGGATGTAGAGCTTCTGGAACGAGTACAGAGAAGGGGCAACAAGGTTAGTGAACGGAACAAAGGGTTGCTCTCACGAAGAAAGGCTTAAGATTTGCAAATTACAGTGTCTGGAGACTAGGCACCGGTGAGGTGATCTGATAGAGGTGTACAAAGCACTGAATGGTTTGAGCATGCTCAATGCTGATGGGATACTGCCTCTTGCTCATAATAATCACCTGAGAGGGCATAAATTCAAATTGAGGAAAGACAGATGTAGGATAGATGTGCGGAAATTTGCCTTTAGCCAGTGGGTAGTTGTTTGGCGGAACAGACTTCCATCCCTTGTTGTGGAAGTTGATACCCTAAATAAATTTAAGGCTCAGCTGGACAGGTATTTCGAATGAACGGTGGGATGAAGTGGAAGTCTTTTTTTTTTTTTTTTTTCTGGCTGATGCTGCATAAGCTTGCTTTCTTGCATCATATGCCTGTACTAATGCTAATGCTTAAGTGTCCGTAGATTTATCGTTCGTAACTTGCCGGCATTGTTATATGACACAACGTTATATCCCGAACTAGATAGCTTAAGCTTAGTATAGTACATTATATAATATAATATTGTCAATTAATCAGTAAAATCTATTAATTTTGTTAAACTTCGTTGTCAATTAAAATGTACTTTTAACTAAATACATATAACGACTTAGATTACAAATGTAACATAATTAATTAATACATAACTTGATATGGAAGTTACATAAATGGAACTCGTAGATAATACTTGATACTGAAAAATATATATAGCATTATAACTGTGTTGGGAATCAAGTTTAGGGTTATAATTTTGTACTGAAATTAAAATTTTATTGAAATTAAATTGAAATAATGACTCAGACCAGAGCAGCAAAGCAAAAGGCTCAAGCAAATGGGAGTGCTGTGGCAAAGTGGAGAATTGAGGGGGGGGGGGGGCAGTTGCCCTATGAATTACAGCCTTTTAAAATGCACTGCTTGCATGATGTTTGTGAAGCAATCGGGTAAGGGACATGATATTGCCATGGGGGATGTCTTTGTGTGTACGCAATTCAAGGAGTGTAACAAAATCAGGCGACAAAATCAGGCAGAATGCGCTGGTCCCACAGGAACTAGTAGTTGTTGGTGACTCTATTGTCAGGGAAACGGGGAACATACTTTGTAAAAAGGATAGGTGGAATAGGACCAGGGTATGTCTGCCAGGGGCAAAGGTTGATGATGTTGTAGAGCGGATATCATCTTTTAAGGGCACAAAGGGTGATATAGTTGTACACGTTGGCACTAATGATATTAAGAGTAGGAGACCGGCGGAATTACTTAGCAAGTACAGGTCACTGTTGAAAAAAAGCCGTGAATTAGGGTTGAACTTGAAAGTGTCTGCAATTCTGCCCAGACACGATAGGAGGGAGTATATGATGAGAGCCTTGTCGATCAATTCGGCCCTGGAGGGATTGTGCAAGGCTCAAGGGGTAGAATTTTTTTCAGCCTGGACTGTACTTGTTAACAGGAGAGATTGCTTCTACAGGGATGGGATACACTTAAATAGAAAGGGTGCAAGAATTTTTGCTGATGCTGTCGAGGCAGTGTTAGGTGGGTCGGAAAACTGCTAGTTGGGGGGGATACAAGGACTAATAGATTAACAGTAGCCACTGGCAGAGGTGGAAGTGATTCTTGCACTGCTTCTATTCAAATGAGCAGAAGTCTGAAAAACAAGATGCAGGATATTTCAGAGACTGCTGGTAGTCATTGCGTTACAAGTAAACACATGGGTTGTGTTAGGGTAGCTAAGAATAGAAACAGGTGCATGTATACCTGCGTGTACACCAATGCTAGGAGTTTGGTAAATAAATTTGATGAATTTGAGGTATTGCTCAAAACATCAAAGGCAGATATTGTTGGGATATCAGAGACGTGGTGTCACACAGATATAAGTAATGCGGAACTGGAATTTGGGGAATACAGGATAGACAGGACAGGAGGGGAGGAGGGGTTATGCTATTAATTAAGAAACACATAAAGTCAAAGGAAGTGAAGCCAGTTGACATCGATGGACAGGGCAGTGTCGAGTCAGTTTGGTGTGACATAAGCATAGGGAAATCAAAATTGAGAGTAGGAGTGTGCTATAGGCCTAATGACTCTGATGAGTATAATAATATATTGTACAGGGAAATAGAGTGGGCCAGTAAATCAGAGAGTCTTATAATGGGGGATTTTAATTTCCCAGATATTGACTGGAATTTGTGGATTGGTCACTCGCACACTAGCAAGGCTTTTGTGGATTTATTGGATGATTGTTTTCTACATCAGCATGTTCGTGAGGCAACAAGAGGGAGCAATACTCTTGATCTGATTATCAGTAGTGATTCTTCATGCATTAAGAACCTGCAGATAAATGAACCACTAGGTGGCAGTGATCACAGTGTGTTGAAGTGGGATTTACTCAAGGAGGTAACTACCATCAGAGGTAAAGGGAAGGGTTTTTGTTTTCGTAAAGGCGACTATGATGGTCTGAGACAGTATTTAAATTCTATACAGTGGGACGAACTGATGATGTTACCAACAGCAAACTCAAAATGGGAAGCATTCAAGGAACTAATATTGGTGGCTACCAGGCTTTACATACCAACTAAGAAATATTGTTCAAGGTTTAGGCCTAAATGGTTGTCAGATGGACTAATGAGACATGTGGCAGAGAAGAAAAATGCATGGGATACATACAAATTAATGGGTGACATGGAAGCCTATGATAGATATAAGTTGGTCTGTAACCAAGTCACAAAGGAGATTAGGCAGGCAAAGGCAGACTACGAAAAATCCTTGGCAAAGGATGCAAAGAAAAACAGAAAGGAGTTCTTTACATACTTGAACTCGAGAAGGAAAGGGATGAATCAGATTGGTCCACTGGATATTGATGGTTCAACAGTTGAGGATCCTGCTCAGGTGGCTAACAATCTAAACGAGTATTTTGCATCTACATTCACGCATGAGGAGTCATTCAGGAAGGAGAATAATGTAGGTAAAGTAAACATTGGCAGTGAGCTGGATGATTTTGTAATAACTGAGAGGAAAGTGGAGGAGAGATTGTTGAGGATAAACATAAAAAAGGCACCTGGGGTGGATGGGATCTATCCAGTTATATTAAAGGAGGCAGCAAAGGAAGTATGCAAACCCCTAGCCATAATTATGAGAGCTTCTTTGGACTCAGGGGAGGTACCCATAGACTGGAGATGTGCAAATGTAACCCCAATTCACAAAGGAGGATCAAAGGCTGACACAAGTAATTATAGACCTGTTAGTTTAACTTCTGTTCCAGGTAAATTAATGGAGGCACTGGTTAAAGAAGCACTGCAGGATCATCTAGACAAGAATTCAGTTATAGCTCAGACGCAGCATGGTTTTGTTAAGGGCAGGTCTTGCCTGACCAATTTGATTGGATACTATGATGTAGTCACAAAAGAACTGGATGCAGGGAATAACTTTGATATTATATATTTGGATCTTAGAAAGGCTTTTGATACTGTTGCACATGGAAGACTGCTGCACAAATTGGAGCAGTGTGGCATTGGAGGCAAATTGCTGCTATGGATAAGGGGATGGTTGAGTGGCAGAAGACAGAGAGTGGTAATCAATGGACACTGCTCAACGTGGACTAATGTTATTAGTGGAGTTCCTCAAGGTTCAGTGTTGGGTCCATTGTTGTTTTCGGTGTTTATGAATGATATTGATGATGGGATATCAAGTTTAATGTCTAAGTTTGCAGATGATACAAAGGTTGGCAGGGTCGTTAAGGACACTACTGACGCTATGCTGCTGCAACAGGATCTGGAAAGGTTGAACAGATGGGCTGAGAGGTGGCAAATGAAGTTTAACATTGACAAATGTAAAGTACTACATATGGGTAACAGTAACCCCAGAGCAATGTATCAACTCTGCGGTACTACACTGACAGTGGTGGAGAATGAAAAGGACTTGGGGGTAATTGTGCAGGCAGATATGAAGTTCTCTGAGCAGTGCAGACGAGCTGCAAGAGTAGCTCATGGTGTCTTGTCAATGATATACAGGAATTTTTCTAGCAGGGATAAGGAGGTGATTATTCCCTTGTATAAGGCAATGGTTAGGCCACATCTTGAGTACTGTATACAGGTCTGGAGGCCTCATTTCAAGAAGGATGTAGAGCTGCTGGAACGGGTACAGAGAAGGGCAACAAGATTAGTAAATGGAACAAAGGGTTGCTCTTACGAAGAAAGGCTTAAGTTTTGCAAATTACAGAGTCTGGAGACTAGGCACCGGCGAGGTGATCTGATAGAGGTGTATAAGGCTTTGAATGGTTTGAGCATGCTCAATGCCAATGGGATTCTTCATCTTTCTCAGAATAATCACCTCAGAGGGCATAAATTCAAATTGAGGAAGGACGGATGTCGGATAGATGTGCGGAAATTTTCCTTTGGCCAGCGGGTGGTTGGTTGGTGGAACCGACTTCCATCACTTGTTGTTGAAGCTGATAGCCTAAACAAATTTAAAGCTCAGCTGGACAGGTATTTCGAACGAACGGAGGGGTGAAATGGGAGAGGGTTGTTTTTTTTTTTTTTTTTTTTGGCTGATGCTGAATAAGCTTGCTTTCTTGCATCATATGCCTCTACTAATGCTAATGCTAATGCTAATGCTAACTCAGCGTTGTTATCGGACTATGTGAGAGTTTGAAGGACAGGGTGAATGCCCTCAAAGGATCTAAATTGAGGGGAACATAAAGCTCTCAGCTGCTCACATCAAAGCCAGAGCTTGCACTTGGTTATCATGCTACACAGCGGCAACACCTAAGGCGGTTGGTCCCACAGGAACTAGTAGTTGTTGGTGACTCTATTGTCAGGGAAACGGGGAACATGCTTTGTAAAAAGGATAGGTGGAACAGGACCAGGGTGTGCCTGCCAGGGGCAAAGGTTGATGACGTTGTAGAGCGGATATTATCTTTTAAGGGCACAAAAGGATATATAGTTGTACACATTGGCTTAATGATACTTAATGATATTAAGAGTAGGAGACTGGCAAATTACTTAACAAGTACAGGTCACTGTTGAAAAAAAACCATGAATTAGGGTTGAATTTTAAAGTATCTACAATTCTGGCCAGACACGATAGGATGGAGTATATAATGAGAGCCTTGTCGATCAATTCGGCCCTGGAAAGATTGTGCAAGGCTAGAGGGGTAGAATTTTTTTCAGCCTGATCTGTACTTGTTAACAGGAGAGACTGCTTCTACCCGGATGGGATACACTTAAATAGAAAGGGTGCAAGAATATTTGCTGATGCTATCGAGGCGATCGAGGTGGGTCAGAAAACTGCTAGCTTGGGGGGGAATACAAGGACTAATAGATTAACAGTAGCCACTGGCTGAGGTGAAAGTGATTCTTGCACTGCTTCTATTGGAATCAGCAGAAGCCTGGAAAACAAGACGCAGGATATTTCAGAGACTGCTGGGAGTCATTGTGTTACAAGTAAACACATGGGTTGTGTTCGGGTAGCTAAGAATAGGAACAGGTGCATGTATATTTGCGTGTTCACCAATGCTAGGATTTTGGTAAATAAATTTGATGAATTTGAGGTATTGCTCAAAGCATCAAAGGTGGATATTGTTGGGATATCAGAGACGTGGTGTCACACAGATATAAGGAATGCAGAACTGGAATTTGGTGGAGTACAATGTGTACCGGAAGGATAGACAGGATAGGAAGGGAGGAGGGGTTATGCTATTAGTTAAGAAACACATAAAATCCAAGGAAGTGAAGCCAGTTCACATCGCTGGACAGTGCAGTGTCCATTCAGTTTGGTGTGACATAAGCATTGGGAGATCAAAATTGAGAGTAGGAGTGTGCTGTAGGCCTAACGACTCTGATGAATATAATAAGAAACTGTACAGCGAAATAGAGTGGGCCAGTAAATCAGAGAGTCTTATAATGGGAGATTTTAATTTCCCAGATATTGACTGGAATTTGTGGATTGGTCACTAACACACTAGCAAGGCTTTTGTGAATTTATTGGATGATTGTTTTCTACATCAGCATGTTCGGGAGGCAACTAGAGGGAGTTGCCTAATACTCTTGATTTGATTATCAGTAGTGATTCTTCATGCATTAAGAATCTGCAGATAAAGGAACCACTAGGTGGCAGTGATCACAGAGTGCTGAAGTGGGATTTACTCAAAGAGGTAACTACCATGAGGGGTAAAGGGAAGGGTTTTTGCTTTTGTAAATGCGACTACGATGGTCTGAGACAGTATTTAAATTCTATACAGTGGGACAAACTGATGATGTTACCAACAGCAAATTCAAAATGGGAAGCATTCAAAGAACTTATCTTGGAAGCTACTAGGCTTTACATACCAACTAAGAAATATTGTTCAAGGTTTAGGCCTAAGTGGATGTCAGATGAACTAATGAGACATATGGCAGAGAATAAAAATGCATGGGATACATATAAATTAACATGTGACACAGAAGCCTAGGATAAATATAAGTTAGTTAGTTAGTTATTTGGTTTTTAGGAGCATAAGCAACAAAGGCCATATTGCTCCGGGATATGCATTGGTCATTCCCTGACCTTTCCGCATCCACCGTATTTCGTGGTGATGGGCTTGAACCCCAGTCTAATCAAGAAGCGTGTGCTATGCACTGCTGCTCCTTCCCACCTGGCTATGGAGGTGCCTGATAGATATAAGTTGATCTGTAAACAAGTTACAAAGGAGGTTAGGCAAGCGAAGGCAGATTACTAGTAATCTTTGGCAAAGGATGCAGCAAAGAGTTCTTTACTTATGTAAACTCTAGAAAGAAGGGGATGAATCAGATTGGTCCACTTGATATCGATGGTTCAACTGTTGATGATCCTGCTCAGGTAGCTAACAAACTAAATGAATATTTTGCATTAACATTCACACATGAGGAGTTATTCAGCGAGGGGAATGCCAGAGGTGTATTCAACTCTGGTAGTAAGCTAGATAATCTTGTAATAACTGAGATTAAGTGGAGGAGAAATTGTTGAAGATAAACACAAGAAAGGCACCTGGGGTGGATGGGATCTATCCAGTTATATTAAAGGAGGCAGCAAAGGAAGTAAGCAAACCCTTAGCTATAATTATGAGAGCTTCCTTGGACTCAGGGGGAGGTACCCATAGACTGGAGATGTGCAAATGTGACCCCAATTCATAAAGGAGGATCAAAGGCCGACACAAGTAATTATAGACCTGTGAGTTTAACTTCTGTTCCAGGAAGATTAATGGAGGCACTGGTTAAAGAAGCACTGCAGGATCATCTAGACAAGACTTCAGTTATAGCTCAGACACAGCATGGTTTTGTTAAGGGAAAGTCTTGCCTGACCAATTTGATTGGATACTATGATGCAATCACAAAAGAACTGGATGCAGGGAATAACTTTGATATTGCATACTTGGATCTTAGAAAGGCTTTTGATACTGTTGCACATGGAAGACTGCTGCACAAAGTGGACTAGTGTGGCATTGGAGGCAAATTGTTGCTGTGGATAAAGGGGTGGTTGAGGGGGAGAAGACAGAGAGTGTTAATCAATGGAAACTGCTCATCCTGGACTAACGTTATTAGTGGAGTCCCTCAGGGTTCAGTGTTTGGTCCATTATTGTTCTCTGTGTTTATAAGTAATATTGATGATGGTATATCTAGCTTAATGTCCAAGTTTGCAGGCAATACAAAGGTTGGCAGGGTTGTTAAGGACACTACTCATGCTATGTTTCTGCAACAGGATCTGAAAGGTTGAGCAGATGGGCTGAGAGGTGGCAAATGAAGTTTAACATTGACAAATGTGAAGTACTGCATATGGGAAACAGCAACCCCGAACCAACGTATCAAATCTGTGGTACTACACTGCCAGTGGTAGAGAATGAAAGGGACCTGGGTAATTGTGCAGGCAGATATGAAATTCTCTGTGCAGTGCAGACGGGCTGCAAGAGTAGCTCATGGTGTCTTGTCAATGATATACAGGAATTTTTCTAGCAGAGATAAGGAGGTGATTATTCCCTTGTCTAAGACAATGGTCAGGCAACAACTTGAGTACTGTGTAGATGTCTGGAGGCCTCATTTCAAGAAGGATGTAGAGCTGCTGAAATGAGTACAGAGATGGGCAACAAGATTAGTGAATTGAACAAAGGGTTGCTCTTATGAAGAAAGGCTTATGTTTTGCAAATTTCAGTGTCTGGAGACTAGGCACCAGCTAGGTGATCTGATAGAGGTGTATAAAGCCTTGAATGGTTTGAGCATGCTCAATGCTGATGGGATTCTTCCTCTTGCTCAGAATAATCACCTGAGAGGGCATAAATTCAAATTGAGGAAAGACAGATGTAGGATAGATGTGAGGAAATTTGCCTTTAGTCAGGCAGTATTCGGTTGGTGGAACAGACTTCCATCCCTTGTTGTGGAAGTTGATAGCCTAAATAAATTTAAGGCTCAGCTGGACAGGTATTTCGAACGAACGGAAGGGTGAAGTGGAAGTGTTTTTTTTTTTTTTTTTTTTGCCTGATGCTGCATAAGCTTCCTTTCTTGCATCATATGCCTCTACTAATGCTAATGAATAACTTTATCTTCTCCAAGTCCCAAAAAAAAAGCTAGATATTCTCAATCAATTGTGAAGATCATGGTTATCCAGGGCATTGTGCATTAAGAATTTGTTCCATTTGGTGGTTAAACAAGAATACTATATAACCCTGTACTGTGATTGTGATGCTACAAAGAGAAAATCACAGAAAAGTGGCTTTCAGGGAATTGGTTCTTGTAGCACAATAACTTCCCAGGATGTTTGGTGCTATGCATTCAAGAATTTCTTTAGAAGCACTCCATTACTGAACCTCTTTCCCCCATCCTCCATTTTACCAAGTTTAGCTCACTGTGTTGTGTTTTTTTTTTTTTTTTTTTGTTTCTTAAACATAAAGCCAAATGAATGTCCAAACCTTTCCATCATTGGAACCAATGGAACATACATGATTCTGAAACTGATTATGAGGCTTCAGATTGAAAAAGATGACAAATGCAGAAATAAGGTTAAAAAAATTATTTCTCACAATATAGTCCTTGAAAAATGAACCTACGAGAAAACTTTCTCCATTTATTATTCAGAAATATTTAAAAATGCTACTAGTCCAGATAAAGCACCCCTTTATGGAGGTCCCCTCACCTGTATCATTGGAAGGTCCTCCCAGTGATCTGCAAGTGGTTTAGAATAGCATTACTAGAATTCAAGGTTCATAGCTCAGGTTTGAGGGTTATACTATGCGAATATGGCATGTTTGCAGACCATATTTAATGACTTAACCAGTAATTCAAATTCATCAAATTTATTTACTTTACTTTGCTCCTAGCAGTAGTGTACACAGAAGAATACATGCAACGGTTTTTACTGTTAGTAACCCTAATGCAGCCCATTTATTTGTTTGTTCCATGAAGATCTAAAGCGGGCCTTGACATATATAACACCTTGCTTTCCAAGCAGCTGCATGTTTCTTAAAATATGCAAAATATAGACAGCGACTACAAGGAGTAATAAACAAAGTAAGCAAATAAGCACAAACAACTGTCTTTGGGATTTCCATATGGAAACATTGTATGTATACACTTTTTTAAGGAAACAAAACCTACACCAACCCTGATCCTGAACTGCAAATTTACAAATGTGTGAATGCAGTAGTACTACGCATAAGATTTTTAGTTTCTCTTCTTAGATAAGAAACTAAGATTTCTCGAACATATTAAACAACACAAACTTTCATTCCTCAAGAAGCTGAACATACGTTCCACAACTTGGGGAACAGATCGATTTACATTCCTTTAACTTTATCAAGCAGTAGTTCAGTCCAGGATAGATTATGAAGCACCTGTTTACACCTCAGTGAAACCAAGTCCACTGAGATGGTTAGGTCTCACACAGCATTCACTCCAAATATTACTAGGAGTTTTCTTCATATCACTTTCATAGAAGCTCATGAATCTCCACTACAGCTTAAGTGACAAAAACCTCTTGTTACGCTATGCCATCAAGATCAAAGATCAATTCATCCCTGATCATCCAAGTAGAGGAATTCTGTTTTCAGCAAACTGGCAAAAACATATAACAGGTCCATCTATAGATGAATTGACCTGCCAACGTTCATCTGAAATATTTACTATAGCCAAGATCTTCACTGTGATAACATACTTAGATAGCAAAGATCTCCCACTATGGGGCACACTCCAACCCATATGTGATCTATATTTTCAATCCTGGAGAAAAACATTTTATTGAGAATAAACTATCAGCCGTTATATGCAGCATACACACCTCATTATGCACATTATACTTATGTGAATATATATATTGATATTAGTCAAAGATAGAATCTTATTTAGGAGTCGCAGTTCACTTTCAAGATAGAACTTTCATCCAGTGGCTCCAAGAATGCTGTATTTTTACTGTGAACTGCAAGCCATCAATATAATTTTCATGGACACACTTATTTATCTTATTGCCATGAAAAATGTTAATTAGCATTAGCAAAGGCACATGATGCAAGAAAGCAAGCTTATATAGCATCAGCCAAAAAAAAAAAAAAAAAAAAAACCCCTTATTTCACCCATCCACTCGGTCCAGATGTTTTTCAAGTTCTGCCTTGAATCTATTTAAGCTATCAACTTCTACAACAACAGATGGAAGTTTGTTCCAGTAATCAACCACCTGCTGGCTAAAGGCAAACTTCCGCACATCTATCCTACAACCGTCTTTCCTCAATTTGAATTTATGCCCTCTCAGGTTATTATTCTGAGCAAGAGGAAGAATCCCATCTGCATTGAGCATGCTCAAACCATTCAAGGCTTTATACACCTCAATCATATCACCTCGCAGGTGCCTAGTCTCCAGACACTGTAATTTGCAAAACTTAAGCCTTTCTTCATAAGAGCAACCCTTTGTTCCATTCACTAATCTTGTTGTCCTTCTCTGTATTCATTCCAACAGCTCTCCATCCTTTTTAAATTAGGCCTCCAGACCTGTATACCGTACTCAAGGTGTGGGCTGACCATTGCCTTATACAAGGGGATAATTACCTCCTTATCCCTGCTAGAAAAATTGCTGTATATCATTGACAAGACACTATGAAGTACTCTTGCAGACCATCTGCACTGCTCAGAAAACTTCATATCTGCCTGCACAATTACCCTCAGGTCCTGTTCATTCACTACCACTGTCAGTGTGGTACCACAGAGTTGATACGTTACTCTGGGATTACTGCTTCCCATATATAGTACTTTACATTTGTCAATGTTAAACTTCATTTGTCACCTCTCAGCCAATCTGTTCAACTTTTTGAGATCCTTTTGCAGCAGTGTACTGTCATTAGTGTCATTAACAACCATGCCAACCTTCGTATTGTCTGCAAACGTCAACATTAAGCCTGATATACCATCGTCAATATCATTTATAAATACAGAAAACAACAATGGACCCAACACTGAACCCTGAGGGACTCCACTAATAACACTACTCCACAAAGATCGATGTCTATTGATTACCACTCTCTGTCTTCTCCCACTCAACCATCCTTTTATCCATAGCAGCAATTTGCCTCCAATGCCATACTGCTCCAATTTGTGCAGCAGTCTTCCATGTGCAACAGTATCAAAGGCCTTTCTTAGATCCAAATATATGATATCAAAGTTATTCTTTGCATCCAGTTCCTTTGTGACTACATCATAGCATCCAATCAAAGTTGTCAGACAAGACTTCCCCTTAACAAACCCATGCTGTGTTCCAGCAATAACTGAAGTCTTGTCTAGATGATCCTGCAATGCTTCTTTAACCAGTGCCTCCATTAATATCCCTGGAACAGAAGTTAAACTAACAGGTCTGTAATTACCTGTGTCTCCCTTTGACCCTCCTTTGTGGATTTGGGGTCACATTTTCACATCTCCAGTCCATGGGTACCTCCCCTGAATCCAGTGAACCTCTCATAATTATGGCTAAGGGTTTGCTTACTTCCTTTGCCGTCTCCTTTAATATAACTGGATAGATTCCATCCACCCCAGGTGGTTTTTTTTTTTTTTTTTTATCTTCGGCAATTTTTCCTCCACTTTACTCTTAGTTTTTACAAGATTATCTACCTTACTGCCAGAGTTGAATACACCTCTGGCTTTCCCCTCCCTGAATAACTCCTCATGTGTGAATGTAGATGCAAAATATTCATTTAGTTTGTTAACTCCCTGAGCAGTTGAACCATCGATATCAGGTGAACCAATCTGATTCATCCACTTCCTTCTAGAATTTACATAAGAAAAACTCTTTGCTGTTTTTCTTTGCATCCTTTGTCAAAGGTTTTTCGTAATCTGCTTTCGTCTACCTGACTTTCTTTGTAACTTGGTTACACACTAGCTTACATCTATCATAGGCTTCTGTGTCACATGTTAATTGTGACATTTTTCCCTGTGATTCCAACCTGTTTCAGCTTATAAAGTAACTGCTCATGTGGGACTGAGTCAAATGCTTTGCTGAAATCCAAATAAACTATGTTGAAATTATTCCTTAAGGCCAGCTCTTAAGTCATCCTTTCAAAATAGCTAACTACATTAGTTAAACATGATTTTTTCTTTACAAAACCATACTGAGGATCCTTCAAAATTCTGTTTCTATCTAAATGATCCTGAATTCCACCCTTGATCATTGTCTCCATGATTTTCCCATAGTACTGAAGTTAGACTGACCGGCCAGTAATCTTAAAGCCACTTCAATCTTAAAACCGCCCTTATGTATTGGAGATACATTGGCACTTTTCCAATCCAATGGAATCATTCCTGAGTCCAGTTATGCTCTCATAATTTGCCTCAATGGTTCAATGCACTCACTTGCTGCCTCCCTTAAGATTATAGGGTATATGTGGGAGGCAACTAGAGATAGTAATACTCTTGATCTGATTATCAGTAGTAATTCTTCATGCATTAAGAATCTGCAGATAAAGGAACCACTAGGTGGCAGTGATCACAGTGTGCTGAAGTGGGATTTACTCAGAGGTAGGCACCTCTGTAGCCAGGTTGGAAGGAGCAGCAATGTGAAGCACACGCTTCTTGATTAGACCAGGGTTCGAGCCCGTGACCACCAAATACGGAGGATGCTGAAAGGTCAGGGAATGACCACCACATATTCCCGGAGCAATATGGCCTTAGTTGCTAATGCTTCTAAAAACCAAATAGCAACAACAACTCAGGGGTAACTACCATCAAGGGTAAAGGGAAGGGTTTTTGCTTTCGTAAAGGTGACTACAGAGGTCTGAGACAGTATTTAAATTCTATACAGTGGGACCAACTGATGATGTTACCAACAGCAAATTCAAAATGGGAAGCATTCAAAGAATTAATCTTGGAAGCTACTAGGCTTTTCATACCAACAAAGAAATACTGTTCAAGATTTAGGCCTAAATGGATGTCAGATGAACTAATTAGACATATGACAGAGAAGAAAAATGCATGGGATACATAAAAAATAACAGGTGACACAGAAACCTATGATAGATATAAGCTGGTCTGTAACCAAGTTACAAAGGAGGTTAGGCAGGCGAAGGCAGATTACGAGAAATCTTTGGGAAATGATGCAAAGAAAAACAGCAAAGAGTTCTTTATTTATGTAAACTTTAGAAGGAAGGGGATGAATCAGGTTGTTCCACTTGATATCAATGGTTCAACTGTTGATGATCCTGCTCAGGTAGCTAACAAACTAAATGAATATTTTGCATCTACATTCACACATGAGGAGTTATTCAGGGAGGGGAAAGCCAGAGGTGTATTCAACTCTGGCAGTAAGGTAGATAATCTTGTAAAAACTAAGAGTATAGTGGAGGAGAAATTGCTGAAGATAAAAAAAAAAAAACCACCTGGTGTGGATGGATTCTATCCAGTTATATTAAAGGAGACGGCAAAGGAAGTAAGCAAACCCTTAGCCATAATTATGAGAGGTTCCCTGGATACAGGGGAGGTACCCATGGACTGGAGATGTGAAAATGTGACCCCAATCCACAAAGGAGGGTCAAAGGGAGACACAGGTAATTACAGACCTGTTAGTTTAACTTCTGTTCCAGGGATATTAATGGAGGCACTGGTTAAAGAAGCATTGCAGGATCATCTAGACAAGACTTCAGTTATTGCTGGGACACAGCATATGTTTGTTAAGGGGAAGTCTTGTCTGACAAAATTGATTGGATGCTATGATGTAGTCACAAAGGAACTGGATGCAAAGAATAACTATGATATCATATATGTGGATCTTAGAAAGGCCATTGATACTGTTGCACATGGAAGACTGCTGCACAAATTGGAGCAGTATGGCATTGGAGGCAAATTGCTGCTATAGATAAAGGGATGGTTGAGTGGCAGAAGACAGAGAGTGGTAATCAATAGACACTGCTCTTCGTGGAGTAATGTTATTAGTGGAGTCCCTCAGGGTTCAATGTTGGGTACATTGTTGTTTTCTGTATTTATAAATGATATTGACGATGGTGTATCAGGCTTAATGTTGACGTTTGCAGACAATACGAAGGTTGGCATGGTTGTTAATGACACTAATGACAGTACACTGCTGCAACAGGATCTAGAAAAGTTGAGCAGATGGGCTGAGAGGTGACAAATGAAGTTTAACATTGACAAATTTAAAGTAATTCATATGGGAAGCAGTAACCCCAGAGTAACGTATCAACTCTGTGGTACTACACTGACAGTGGTAGAGAATGAAAATGACCTGGGGGTAATTGTGCAGATATGAAGTTTTCTGAGCAGTGTAGACAGTCCGCAAGAGTAGCTCATGGAGTCTTGTCAATGATATACAGGAAATGTTCTAGCAGGGATAAGGAAGTGATTATCCCCTTGTATAAGGCAATGGTCAGGCCACACCTTGAGTACTATATACAGGTCTGGAGGCCTCATTTTTTAGAAAGATGTAGAGCTGTTGGAACAAGTACAGAGAAGGGCAACAAGATTAGTGAATGCAACAAAGGATTGCTCTTACGAAGAAAGGCTTAAGATTTGCAAATTACAGTGTTTGTAGACTAGGCACCTGTGAGGTGATCAGATTGAGGTGTATAAAGCCTTGAATGGTTTGAGCATGCTCAGTGCTGATGGGATTCTTCCTCTTGCTCAGAATAATTGCCCGAGAGGGCATAAATTCAAATTAAGGAAATATGGTTGTAGGATAGATGTTGGAAGTTTACCTTTATCCAGCGGTTGTTTGATTGGTGGAACAAACTTCCATCTATCGTTGTAGAAGTTAATAGCTTAAATAGATTCAAGGCAGAACTTGACAAATTTGGAGCGAGTGGCTGGGTGAAATAAAGTTTTTTTTTTTTTTTTTTTTTTGGCTGATGCAATATAAGCTTGCTTTCTTGCATCATGTGCCTATGCTAAAGCCATCAACCCCAGGAACATTACTGGCCAAAATTTTTGCATTAAACAAACATGAAATTTCAACATTATTAATTACATTTTTTTCATCTTCACTCCCATAATTTCTCACTGACACAGAGTTTTTCTTCTGTAAATATCTTTGCAAAGTAACTGTTGAGTTCATCTGCAACTTCAGCTGTGGTATCTTATACTATCCCACATCCATTACATAAGGGTCCATCTTGTGGTTTGTCCTTGTCTTCTTTGCATTTATATTTGTGAAGAATTCCTTATCCCCACTCATTGCTCCCTTTGCCAGCGATTTCTCATAATCTGGTTTTGCTAGCCTAACCTTTTCTTTAGCACTATTACAGATCAGTTTATAGCTGTTATATGCTTCAGTACTTTTTATTGCTCTGTAAATTTGCCATGCCATCTTTTTCTGCTCAAGTAATCTGGCAACTTCCTTATTCATCCAATTTGGAATCTTCCTCTTGGAGTATTTTTTTAATGGTATATAAGTATTCAAGGCTTTTGTGATTAATGTTTTAAAGATATACCATTATTCAATTGTATTTTCTCTCTGTGAGATATCTATCCAGTTAATACAGTTAATGTAGCAACTGAAACCGTTGTAATTTCTTTTCCTGAAATTATAACCCATTCCTTTGCCTTTAACTACTGGTACCTCTCTCTTCATCGTACACTGTAGAACTTCATGATCACTTCCTGCTACTGGTTCCTGTACTGTCAGCCCTATTATGTAATCTGGTTCATGGGTGATGATGTGGTCTAGAATATTCTTTTCACTAGTACTTTCCCTGACATGTTGATACAAATAACAATCATCTAGTTGATTAAAAATTTTGTCCCCCCCACGTGCAGTTTCCTTTTGATTTGCTCCAGTCACTTAGAGGCAAATTAAAATCGCCCATAATAAGATATTGATGCTTACTTGCCCATTCCATTTGCATGTAGAGGCTGTCATCATAATCTTCACAATCACCTGGCCTGTAGATTACTCCCACTTTCATTATACCAAAAATATGGTATAATATTTTAGTATAATATGGTATAATATTTTGGTATAATGACATGGCTCCAAAAAAGCAATGTTTGCTGTTTTATTTACTTAATTTTTATATTATATTGTACTTTATAAGTAGAATTATAGTTCTAGTTATGTTGGTTATTTTTATTTTTAATTTAGATAGAGTTTTTGTAGGTTACTACTTAATAAATGTAAAACCGTTGTTTTATTCGAATCTTGCAGCCATTGTTTTCATATAGAGAGTGGTAGGGAATTAAAATTTTTTAATTGTGGTTAATAGGTAGCTCTAACATAAAATTAGATAGCGTAATACATATCACTGCATTTAAGATTCTAAAAGATAGTGTAGTATTGATAATTAATTAAATTTATTGAACTTATTAATTTTCAATATCATGCCCCAGACTAGAGCATCAAAGCAACGGGCACAAAGTGTCAGGAGTACTGTGACTCGGGGGAGAACTGAGGAGGGGCAATTCTCAAACGCATCACAGCCTAAAAAAATGTGCAATGTGAAATGTTTGTCGAACTCTCTGCAATGGAACATGATCCAGCCAAGAAGGATGGCTTTGTGTGTGCTAGGTGCAGACAGTGTATAGAAATTAGGTGCCAACTCAGCGTTCTGATGGGTATCAATGAGAGCTTGAGGTGTAGGGCAGATGCCCTCGAAGAAATTAATATGAGAGGCAGATCAAGCTCTCAGCTGCCCAACTCAACGCCAGAGCTTATTCTTTTGCATCAGGCAACACAGTAGCAATCTCCAAGGCAGAATGCACTGGTCCCACAAGAGTTATTGTTGGTAACTCTATCGTCAGGGAGACAGGTAATTGAAAATTAATTAATTAAATTTATTGATCTTATTAATTTTTAATATCATGCCCTAGACTAGATAGCAAAGCAATGGGCACAAAATGGCAGGAGTGCTGTGGCTCGGAGAGAATTGAGGGGCGGGCAATTCTCCCAGTTTGCTAGGGGCAAAAGTTGATGATGTTGTAGAGCAGATATCATCTTTTAAGGGCACAATGAGTGATATTGTTGTACATGTTGGCACTAATGACTTTAAGAGTATGATTTTTTGAAGATTTACTTAACAAGTACAGGCAAATGTTGAAAACAAGTTGTGAGTTAGGATTAAATTTCAAAGTGTCTGCAATTGTGCCCAGACATGATAGGAGGGAGTATATGATGAGAGCCTTGTCAATCAATTCGGCCCTGGAGAGATTCCGCAAGGCTCATGGGTTAGAATTTTTTTCAGCGTGGTCTGTGCTTGCTAACAGGAGAGACTGCTTCTACAGAGATGGGATAATCTTAAATAGAAGGGGTGCAAGGGTGTTTGCTGGTACTATCAAGGCAGCATTAGGTGAGTCGAAAAACTGCAAGCTTGGGGGGGATTCACAGACTAAAAGATTAATAGTAACCACAGGCAGAGATGAAGGTGATTCTTGCACTACTTCTATTTCAATGAGCAGCGGCCTGGAGGGTGGGGTGCTGTGCGTTTCAGGGACTGATGGCAGTCATCATGAAACAAATAAATACATGGGCTGTGTTAGGGTAACTAAGTATAGGAATAGATGCATGTATACTTGCATGTACATCAATGCAAATAGTATAGTAAATAAATTTGATGAATTTGAAGTACTGGTCAAGACAAAAAACTCATTGATATCTCAATATTCGTATCCCAACTTGATATCCCAACAATATCTGCCAGTAAAGGCAGATTTTTTTGGGATATCAAAGATGTGGTGTCACACAGATATTAGGAATTCAGAATTGGAATTTGGGGATTACAATGTGTACAGAAAGGATAGACAGGATAGGAAGGGAGGGAGGATTTATGCTGTTAATTAAATAAAAGATAAAATCTAAGGAAGTGCATCCAGTTTACATAGATGGACAGTGCTGTTGGAATGTTGAGTCAGTTTGGTGTGACATAAGCACTGGGAAAGCAAAAATAAGAGTAGGAGTGTGTTATAGGCCTAATGACTCTGATTAATGCAATGAACAATTGTAC
The DNA here is from genome assembly GCF_048544385.1 of Mastigoproctus giganteus. Taxonomy (NCBI): domain Eukaryota; kingdom Metazoa; phylum Arthropoda; class Arachnida; order Uropygi; family Thelyphonidae; genus Mastigoproctus; species Mastigoproctus giganteus. The sequence goes on along the minus strand of NC_143578.1, from coordinate 150,360,360 downwards.
AGAGAAATAGAGTGGGCCAGTAAATCAGAATGTTTATAATGGGGGATTTTAACTTCTCAGATATTGACTGGAACTTGTGGGTTGGTTACTTGCACACTAGCAAGACTTTTGTGGATTTATTGGATGATTGCCCCAGGGGCTCACATCTGGTGAGTATGGGCTTGGCACACCCAGGGTCCTGAACTGAATATCATCATTCTTCTCTTTCTTGGTGATTCCTCTCTCTCCATTTTTTTTTTTTTTTTTTGGTCAGTGCAGCATAAGCCCCAGGCTTCCTTGCACCTTATAGATAATAATAATAATAATAATAATTGTTTTCTGCAGCAGCAGTCAAGTAGAGAGGGTGATACTCTTAATCCGGTTATCAGCAGTGATTATTCGTGTAGTAGGAATTTGCAGATAAAGGAACCACTAGGTGGCAGTGATCACAGTGTACTGATGTGGGATTTACTTAAAGATATAATTACCAACAGGGATAAAGGGAAGGGTGTTTGCTTCCATAAAGGTGACTACAGTGGTCTCAGACAGTTTTTAAATTCTGTACAGTGGGACCAACTGATGATGTTACCAACAGCAAATTCAAAATGGGAATCATTCAAAGAATTAATCTTGGATGCTACTACACTTTTCATACCAACTAAGAAATATTGTCCAAGATTTAGGCCTAAATGGATGTCAGATAAACTAATGAGATGCATGACAGAGAAGAAAAATGCATGGGATGCATATAAATTATCAGGTGACACAGAAGCCTATGGTAGGTATAAGCTAGTCTGCAATCAAGTCACAAAGGAGAACAGGCAAGCGAAAGCAGGTTATGAGAAATCTGGGCAAAGGATGCTAATAAAAACAGCTAGGGCTTCTTTTCTTATGTAAACTCTAAAAGGAGTGGATGAATCAGATTGGTCCACTTGATATCGGTGGTTTGATTGTTGATGATCCTGCTCAGATAGCTGACAAACTGAGTGAATATTTTGCATCTACATTCACACATGAGGAGTTATTAATGGAGGAAAATGCCTGAAATTTATCAAACTGTAACAGGGTGCTTAATGATTTTGTAATAACTGAGAGGAAAGTGGAGGAGAAATTGTTAAGTTAAACATAAAGGCAACTTGGATTGATGTGATCTATTCAGTTATATTAAAGGAGTCAGCAAAAGAACTAAGCAAACCCTTAACCATAATTATGAGAGCATTAGCATTAGCAGAGGCATATGATGCAAGAAAGCAAGCTTATTCAGCATCAGCCAAAAAAAACAAAAAAAAAAAAAAAAACCCACTCCCATTTCACCCCTCCGTTCGTTCGAAATACCTGTCCAGTTGAGCTTTAAATTTGTTTAGGCTATCAACTTCAACAACCAGTGATGGAAGTCGGTTCCACCAACCAACCACCCGCTGGCCAAAGGCAAATTTCCGCACATCTATCCGACATCCGTCCTTCCTCAATTTGAATTTATGCCCTCTGAGGTGATTATTCTGAGAAAGATGAAGAATCCCATTGGCATTGAGCATGCTCAAACCATTCAAAGCCTTATACACCTCTATCAGATCACCTCGCCGGTGCCTAGTCTCCAGACTCTGTAATTTGCAAAACTTAAGCCTTTCTTCGTAAGAGCAACCCTTTGTTCCATTTACTAATCTTGTTGCCCTTCTCTGTACCCGTTCCAGCAGCTCTACATCCTTCTTGAAATGAGGCCTCCAGACCTGTATACAGTACTCAAGATGTGGCCTTGCCATTGCCTTATACAAGGGAATAATCACCTCCTTATCCCTGCTAGAAAAATTCCTGTATATCATTGACAAGACACCATGAGCTACTCTTGCAGCTCGTCTGCACTGCTCAGAGAACTTCATATCTGCCTGCACAATTACCCCCAGGTCCTTTTCATTCTCCACCACTGTCAGTGTAGTACCGCAGAGTTGATACGTTGCTCTGGGGTTATTGTTTCCCATATGCAGCACTTTACATTTGTCGATGTTAAACCTCATTTGCCACCTCTCAGCCCATCTGTTCAACCTGTCCAGATCCTGTTGCAGCAGCATAGCGTCAGTATTGTCCTTAACGACCCTGCCAACCTTTGTATCATCTGCAAACTTGGACATTAAACTTGATATCCCATCATCAATATCATTCATAAACACCGAAAACAACAACGGACCCAACACTGAACCTTGAGGAACTCCACTAATAACATTAGTCCACGTTGAGCAGTGTCCATTGATTACCACTCTCTGTCTTCTGCCACTCAACCATCCCCTTATCCATAGCAGCAATTTGCCTCCAATGCCACACTGCTCCAATTTGTGCAGCAGTCTTCCATGTGCAACAGTATCAAAAGCCTTTCTAAGATCCAAATATATAATATCAAAGTTATTCCCTGCATCCAGTTCTTTTGTGACTACATCATAGTATCCAATCAAATTGGTCAGGCAAGACCTGCCCTTAACAAAACCATGCTGCGTCTGAGCTATAACTGAATTCTTGTCTAGATGATCCTGCAGTGCTTCTTTAACCAGTGCCTCCATTAATTTACCTGGAACAGAAGTTAAACTAACAGGTCTATAATTACTTGTGTCAGCCTTTGAACCTCCTTTGTGAATTGGGGTCACATTTGCACATCTCCAGTCCATAGGTACCTCCCCTGAGTCCAAGGAAGCTCTCATAATTATGGCTAAGGGTTTGCTTACTTCCTTTGCTGCCTCCTTTAATATAACTGGATAGATCCCATCCATCCCAGGTGCCTTTTTTATGTTTATCCTCAACAATCTCTCCTCCACTTTCCTCTCAGTTATTACAAAATCATCCAGCTCACTGCCAATGTTTACTTTACCTACATCATTCTCCTTCCTGAATAACTCCTCATGCGTGAATGTAGATGAAAAATACTCGTTTAGATTGTTAGCCACCTGAGCAGGATCCTCAACTGTTGAACCATCAATATCCAGTGGACCAATCTGATTCATCCCTTTCCTTTTCGAGTTCAAGTATGTAAAGAACTCTTTTCTGTTTTTCTTTGCATCCTTTGCCAAGGATTTTTCATAGTCTGCCTTTGCCTGCCTAATCTCCTTTGTGACTTGGTTACAGACCAACTTATATCTATCATAGGCTTCCATGTCACCCATTAATTTGTATGTATCCAATGCATTTTTCTTCTCTGCCACATGTCTCATTAGTTCATCTGACAACCATTTAGGCCTAAACCTTGAACAATATTTCTTAGTTGGTATGTAAAGCCTGGTAGCCTCCAAGATTAGTTCCTTGAATGCTTCCCATTTTGAGTTTGCTGTTGGTAACATCATCAGTTGGTCCCACTGTATAGAATTTAAATACTGTCTCAGACCATCATAGTCGCCTTTACGAAAACAAAAACCCTTCCCTTTACCTCTGATGGTAGTTACCTCCTTGAGTAAATCCCACTTCAACACACTGTGATCACTGCCACCTAGTGGTTCATTTATCTGCAGGTTCTTAATGCATGAAGAATCACTACTGCTAATCAGATCAAGAGTATTGCTCCCTCTTGTTGCCTCACGAACATGCTGATGTAGAAAACAATCATCCAATAAATCCACAAAAGCCTTGCTAGTGTGCGAGTGACCAACCCACAAATTCCAGTCAATATCTGGGAAATTAAAGTCCCCCATTATAAGACTCTCTGATTTACTGGCCCACTCTATTTCCCTGTACAATATCTTATTATACTCATCAGAGTCATTAGGCCTATAGCACACTCCTACTCTCAATTTTGATTTCCCTATGCTTATGTCACACCAAACTGACTCGACGCTGCCCTGTCCATCGATGTCGACTGGCTTCACTTCCTTGGACTTTATGTGTTTCTTAATTAATAGCATGACCCCTCCTCCCCTCCTGTCCTGTCTATCCTTTCTATACACATTGTATTCCCCAAATTCCAGTTCCGCATTACTTATATCTGTGTGACACCACGTCTCTGATATCCCAACAATATCTGCCTTTGATGTTTTGAGCAATACCTCAAATTCATCAAATTTATTTACCAAACTCCTAGCATTGGTGTACACGCAGGTATACATGCACCTGTTTCTATTCTTAGCTACCCTAACACAACCCATGTGTTTACTTGTACCGCAATGACTACCAGCAGTCTCTGAAATATCCTGCATAATGTTTTTCAGACTTCTGCTCATTTCAATAGAAGCAGTGCAAGAATCACTTCCACCTCTGCCACTGGCTACTGTTAATCTATTAGTCCTTGTATCCCCCCCAACTAGCAGTTTTCCGACCCACCTAACACTGCCTCGACAGCATCAGCAAAAATTCTTGCACCCATTCTATTTAAGTGTATCCCATCCCTGTAGAAGCAATCTCTCCTGTTAACAAGTACAGTCCAGGCTGAAAAAAATTCTACCCCTTGAGCCTTGCACAATCCCTCCAGGGCCGAATTGATCGACAAGGCTCTCATCATATACTCCCTCCTATCGTGTCTGGGCAGAATTGCAGACACTTTCAAGTTCAACCCTAATTCACGGCTTTTTTTCAACAGTGACCTGTACTTTCTAAGTAATTCCGCCGGTCTCCTACTCTTAATATCATTAGTGCCAACGTGTACAACTATATCACCTTTTGTGCCCTTAAAAGATGATATCCGCTCTACAACTTCATCAACCTTTGCCCCTGGCAGACATACCCTGGTCCTATTCCACCTATCCTTTTTACAAAGGATGTTCCCCGTTTCCCTGACAATAGAGTCACCAACAACTACTAGTTCCTGTGGGACCAGCGCATTCTGCCTAGGGGGCTGCTTCTGTGTTGCCTGATGACCAAGTGCAAGCTCTGGCGTTGATGTGGGCAGCTGAGAGCTTGATGGGCCCCTCAATTTATTTCCTTCGAGGGCATCCACCCTGTCCTTCAAGCTCTCATAAAGGCCCATAACAACACATTCTTGGACTCAGGGGAAGTCCCCATGGACTGGAGATGTGAAAATGTATCCCCAATTCACAAAGAGGATCTAAGGGTGACACAAGTAATTACAGACCAGTTAGTTTTACTTCTGTTCCAGGTAAAATAATGGAGTCACTGGTTAAAGAAGCATTGCAGGACCATCTAGACAAGATTGCAGTTATAGTTCAGACGCAGCATGGGTTTGTTAAGGGAAAATCTTGTCTGACCAATTTGATTGGATACTAGATGTGGTTACAAAGGAACTAGATGCAAAAAATTATTTTGATATCATATACTTGGATTTCAGGAAAACTTTGACACTGTTGTGCATGGAAGATTACTGTACAAATTGGAGCAGTATGGTATTAAGTGTAAGTTGCTACAATGGATAAAAGGGTGGTTGAGTGGCAGAAGATAGAGAGTGGTAATCAATGGATGCTGCTCTTCATGGACTAATGTTATTAGTGGAGTCCCACAGGGTTCTCTGTTGGGCCCACTGCTGTTTTGTTTATTTATCAATGATATTGATGAAGGTATATCAGGATGAACACTTCTTTATCCTCTTTTTAAGATTTTAGCTATACAGTGATAAGCAAAACAAAGAAGAAACAAACAATATGCTAAAAAAATATATGCAGAATAACTGTACGCATGCTCACACTACTGTCTTTCCATTACTGAGAGAAAGTGTAGTGGGAAGCAGACAGAGAAGGTTGAACATGCTAACCCTCCTGAACATTACTGTCATCTATGAGCACATGGAAACATTAATACTTCAAGGTAATATACAGCAGATCACTGTCACATCTACTTTCCTAAATTGTAGTAAGATATATGTATTGTGGGTAAACACAACAAGTGATTCGAAATTTTAAGAATTACTTTTGAAATGTAGAAATAAAAATTGACTACAAACAGGTAATATATTAGTGGAGATAAAAATCATGTTGGCCAGTGTTAATTTACAAACAGTCTGTTAAATATATAATTTGCTACATTACAATATGAATCAAGACAATTTGGCCCTAGCAAATCCTATGCCTTTAAACACCCATACCACCACCTGTGCAGAAATTAAGGTCCTGCATCATCCTAACTAATTTGTAAGCAGCTATGATTGGTGGTAATAGTCATGCAACCTGTGAGTCTAAATTTTTTTTTATATGTTTTCATCTTGGAAGAAGGCACACAGATATGCCAGGATATAAGATTTTTTTTAGTGTTATTATTAATTGACTGTAAAATTAGTTTGAGTTAAATACTATCTTAATGCCGAGAAGTGTCTTTATTTCAACATTTGTTATTGTTATTTATATATTTACATTTTGTTCAATTATAAAGATGATAGGAAATTTGAAAAAATGAATTTTTTTTTATATGATTTCACTTTTGGTATGTATAATTGCAGTTCACATTTAAAAAAAAAGGGGGAGGAAGTGAAATGCAGTTGAGCTGTTTACAATAAAACCTCTCTTTAAATGGATTATTAAAGGTTTATTGAGTTAAATGGATTATTTGAGACCTGTCCGCTAAACCTGATTGTCCATTAAACTCCAAAGAAATACATTTAGTCATGAAAGGTGCCAGAATGTTAAGAAAAAAAAATTCTGTACAGTGAAATAAAAAACATATAATGTTTTTTTTTTCATTGTGGTAATATAATATGTTTTTTTGCACTTATGTGGAGTAAATGAACTTGAAATTTTGCTATATTATCATATAGTGGCAGCAAAATCTCTAGGTAACCTTAGTCAGAGCCTTGAAGAGGACTCTTCCCTTGTTGGAGTTTCAGATGATTCCATACTAATGTTTTACATGCTCAGCAGTGTGTTGAAAGTATTGATGAGCAAAGTCCTGACTCTTTGGTGATCTGCCTCACTGTGAAAAAATTTCCATTGATAGTAAATACTATCGGACTGAGGCTGTTATGTTATTTGGTTCCATTTGGATGAAAAGCCTGGTTCAGTGAATGAATGCTATCCGTTATTTCCAAAGTCTATTAAATTGAGGTCTGTTAAAGCAAGTGTTTGATATTCATGGTCTGTTTTGTAAATTGTGGTTGCAGAAGATTATTTTTGAGGGACCAAATTCAACAATAAAATTATCTGAACAACAAAAAAAAAATAAATAAAAAATAAAAGCTGAATCAGTCATGCTTAATATCAGTTTATGTAAAGTAAAAAATTAATGTCCAGTGTATTAGTAGTAGTAGTAGTAGTAGCAGTGGCATGTGATGCAAGAAAGCAAGTGTATGAGCTTATGCAGCATCAGCCAAAAAAAAAAAAAAATCACACCATTCCCTCCAAATGCCTGTCCAGTTCCTCCTTAAATTTATTCAACCTATCAACTTCCACAACGACAGATGGAAGTTTGTTTCAGCAATTAATCACCCACTGGCTAAAGGCAAATTTCCGCACATCTATTCTACATCTGTCTTTTCTTAATTTGAATTTATGCCCCCCTAGGTTCGTAATCTGAACAAGTGGAAGGATCCCATCAGAATTCAGCGTGCTCAACCCATTCAAGGCCTTATATACCTGAATCAGATCACCGCGCAGGTGCCTAGTCTCCAGCCACTGCAATTTGCAGAACTTAAGCCTCTCTTGGTAAGAGGATCCCTTCATTCCCCTCATCAATCTTGTTGCCCTTCTCTGTACACGCTCAAGTAAATCTACATCCTTCCTAAAATGAGGCCTCCAGACCTGTACGCAGTACTCAAGGCGTGGCCTGACCATTGCCTTATACAGAGGGATAATCACCTCCTTTTCCCTGTTAGCAAAATTCCTATATATCATTGACAAAACCCCATGACCTGCCCTGGCAGCCTGTCTGCATTGCTCAGAAAACTTCATATCTGACTGCACAATTACTCCCAGGTCTTTTTCATTTTCTACCACCTTAAGTGTAGTACTACACAGTTGGTACGTTTCTCTGGGGTTACTTCTACTCATATGCAGTACTTTGCATTTGTCAAGGTTAAACTTCAGTTGCCACTTCTTAGCCCATCTGCCCAAATTATCTAGATCCTGTTGCAGTAGCACACTGCCATTACTGTCATTAACAACCCTGCCAACCTTTGTATCATCTGCAAACTCCGACATTAAGCCTGATATATCTTCATCAATATCATTGATAAATATACAAAACAACAGTGGACCTAACACCGAACCCTGTGGGACTCCACTAATAACATTAGTCCACAAAAAGCAGCACCCATTGATTACCACCCTCTGTCTTCTCCCACTTAACCATCCTTTTATCCATTGTAGCAACTTACCCTTAATACCATTCTGCTCCAATTTGTACAATAGTCTTCCATGCGCAACAGTATCAAAAGCTTTCCTGAAATCCAAATATATGATATCAAAATTATTTTTTGCATCCAGTAACCACATCATAATATCATAGTATTGGGCATGTTTTAAGTCTCTCATAGCCTCTTGTAAGGGCAGTTATGAGTTGTACAAGAAAATAATTAAAAAAAAATGTGTTGCATTAGCACCATATTATTTGGGAATAAATTAAATGTTTTATATCCCATTTAGCATATTTAGAAATGTTAGTTTATATGTACCCACAGGTATAACAATACTGTTCAGCAGAAATTCATAGAGCACAGTCATTTTATATATCTTGAATGCGTTATGCACTACTAAATTATATTTAATTTAGAGTGTATGAATGGTTACAGTTTAAAAAACAGTGAATGTGCAACCAGGCATGATGTTTGCATACTGTATCATTTCTTGAGAATAGTGTAACTGAATGAAATGTAATTTGGTATAAACAAATAATGTGTAGTGATATTACATTAATATTGCTTTTTTTATACAAATTGTATATGAAAAGAAATTCATAGAATAAATGCAGTTTTTAAAGCAGTATTGTTTTAATACTGCATTAAATAAGTGATTAAAATTTGCCTTGATAAAAATAAATATTAAAAGGATCACTGTTTCGATATCTTGTTATATTGTCTGGGGGCTCATCGACTCTACATCAACCCAGAGCTAGGGTACAATGTGTGCTTGTTTTAATTTAATAGCTGTGATATTAAATATAATAACAGATATGTCACATCTTCTGTATTATAAACATTATTATAATTGTGAGGTAAAAAAATCAGGTAAAAAATGACCACCACTTGTCAGGTAAAAAATTACCACCAAATTATTTATTGTAAGACCATTAATTAGCCTTGTCGATTTCTTCTAGACTGCAGAAGAAGGAAGTTCTGTGGAATTTATATGTAAGGTTGAATCCAAGCAGAAAGTGACCATTACATGGTATAAGTAAGTGTTCATGTTCTGTTAGTGTGGATATTTTTTTTATATATATACATATTTATATAGTCATCATCATCAGTGTTCTGCTAAGGGCAGGGTATGCTCTACTTCTCCATATCTTCCTATCTTTAGCCTTTCTCTTATTCACTATCCCCTCTGAATTTCATCTGTCATAGTTTTTATTTTTCCCTCAGTCTCCCTCTGGACGCCTTTCCCTCAACTTTTCCATTCATCAATCAGTCACCTCACAACATATGTCCATTCTAATTTCGTTTCTGCCATCTGATCATTTCCGTGAAACATCTCTTCTCACCCACCCTTCTCAAAATCTCATTTCTTTCTTTCTCACTTTTATCAACTCATCTTTTTCTTCCTTCTCTGTATAATAATTTATATATGTATATTATAGTAATTTATATAGTATGAATCAGAGCTGTAATACTCAATACGTTCTACGTTGATATTAATATTTGTAAAATAACAAGAGGAGTTTACCTCAATATAGTACTTAGAACACCTCCGTATGATACTCTCCAGAAATTAAAACGAAAAAATCGAAAACTTACATTGGAGTAAAAAATAAATAATTAAAAATCAATTTAATACAATTAAAAATCAATTTAACACAATTAAAAGTTAAAAAGAATCTAACGAAAATATTCAAAACAATTTTCCTTCCTGAAGCTGACAACGCTTTTTGACCATATGTCGTGATCCCAGGAATGAATGAATGAAAATTTTTAATTTTTAATTGCGTTAAATTGATTTTTAATTGCCTTAAATTGATTTTTAATTGCCTTAAATTGATTTTTAATTGTGTTAAATTATTTATTTTTTACTCTAATGTAAGTTTTCGTTTTTTTTCGTTTTAATTTCTGGAGAGTATCATACGGAAGTGTTCTACGTACTATATTGAGGTAAACTCCTTATTATTTTACAAATAGTAATTTAAATAGTTAGACTCCAGTAGCATAATCAAGTTTTGCATAAAATTTTTTTACCACAAATGCAAAAAGCCATTCATGCTGAAGTGGTTAGAAACTATTAGGGAAAGTTTGGTCAGTAATTTTTCTTTCCTTAAGAATTCAATGAATAAGGGTTTGCTTCGACTGAGTGATAAAAGACCAGTAATTTTTGTTATTTAAAATTTCAGTGACTTGTTAAGATACATGCATTATTTTACTTTATATAACTACATATTTTAAAATCTGCTATCAAATAAACTAAATTATCCAAAAATTGGACTTTTTATGAAGTGATAACCTTTTTTTTTTTTCTATCAGAAAGTTCAACTAATGTTTGATTAGTAATGAAATCCAGATAAAATTTTAGGGAAGAAAGCCCATTAGGGGCTTTCTTCCATAAAATGGGGGCTTCCCCATTGGGGGCTTTCTTCCCTAAAACTGCCAATTCTGGCAGTCTTCCCCCTCCCCAAGGCTCCAGGACTGCCTCACAGAACATGAAAGGTCCATTTGATTAGGTGACTCTACACACTCTGCAGTCACAGAACATTTTTGGTTGATGCAACACTACCTCGATCCCAGTCGCGATACCAGGGTGGTTGACTAATCCCACCACTGCTATCAACGACTGTAGTTAGAATCACTACACATCTGGTTGTCACAATTATTGCCTCTATTGTGGTTTTAAACCACAATAGAGGTATATGACTACACCCAATCTTGGAGTCTGTGGTATTGCAGCATGACGGACGCTAGCAGTCAGCCCATATATACACACACACACCAGCAAAAATCACCTATTTCTACACAGTAAATGATTTGGCATTCATGAATCCTCATGCATGCTCTCTCTTTTTACTTAATATGACCATGCTCTGCACATTCCATTCATAACGTTTTATATTTTATATTTATGTATGTATGTACTCCTCCGCTGAGGAAGAGATTCCTAATCTCAAAAGCTTCTGTTAACAATTTATTAAATACTTAGTTACTGCTCTCATACTGTATACACTGAATTATTATTTCTTATCCATGGAACCCAGTGCCACAGGCCTCTTCTATTTTATTAGTAATATTCTTGATCTGATTATCAGCAGTGATTTTTTGTGCATTAAGAATCTGCAGATAAAGGAACCACTATGTGGCAGTGAACACAGTGCACTGATGTGGGATTTAATTAAAGATGTAACTACCATCAGGGGCAAAGGAAAGGAATTTTGTTTTCTTAAAGGTGTGTAGTGATCTCAGACGGTATTTAAATTCTATACAGTGGGACCAACGGTTGAGGTTACTAACAGCAAATTCTAAATGGAATCTAAATGGCATTCAAGGAATTAATCTTGGAAGCTACTCTGCTCTTTATACCAAATAAGAAATACTGTTCAAGGGTTAGGTCTAAATGTATGTCAGATGAATGAGTGAGACTCGTGGTAGAGAAAAAAAATGCATATAAATTATCAGGTGACACAAGAGCCTCTGGCAGATATAAGCTAGTCTGTTATCAAGTCACAAAGGAGTTTAGGCAAGCAAAGGCAGATTACGAGAAATTTTTGGCAAAGGATGCAAAGAAAAACAGCAAAAACATCTTTACTAATGTAAACTCTAGAAAGAAAGGGATGAATCAGATTGGTCCACTTGATATCGATAACTGATTAGGTGACTTTTAATAAAGAGTGGAATAGACCACAAAAAGTGGTTGAAATCTGTATATATATCATGATTTCAAGTCAGCATATCATCAGTATGATACAGGTTAAAATCTCTCTGTTGCATTAGAACACCTGGTAATATGATGTAACAAAATGTGAAGGATCCCATCTATCATTTACGGAATTTGATAGTTGCAGCCTCTAACATTTTCTTGAAAGATTGTATCACATTGTAAGTCATATTTGAATATTGGAAAGTCACCTTTTTAAGTTTGCTTAGGTAGAAATTATATTACTGCTAGAAAACTCTACAGACTTTATGCTTCTGTGTCTGTGATTTTGTGCATTTCTTCTATAGATAATTGCTGTTATGAATGTTTTGAATTTTATTTTGCCTCATATCATATCAGTCTTTTATGGAAATACCTTAAGAATCCAGGGTAGCCTAACTAAATGGATATTATTTATCCTATAATTGAATTGAAAGTCAGATTTATTTATATCATTTATTGTTATACTGATTGTAATATATGTTCTCCTTTATTACCTTGCAGAGATAAGAAAATTGTCAAAGAGTCAACTGATTATAAGACTTCCTTTGATGGTATGTCTGCCAGTCTCACCATCGTGAAGGCCCTACTTTCCTTTTCTGGAATGTACAGCATTGAGATAACCAATGAATTTGGAAAGGAAGAGAGCTCTGCACTATTAACTGTAAAAGGTATTAATTTTGTTATTGTTCTTGAGGAAGTAATTGTCAAATCTATTTTAGCTAGCAATAAAATATTTTTTTATTGCTCACAGCATTATTATTATTAGCTACATGGTGCACTATTAACTGTAAAAGGTATTAATTTTGTTATTGTTCTTGAGGAAGTAATTGTCAAATCTATTTTAGCTAGCAATAAAATATTTTTTTATTGCTCACAGCATTATTATTATTAGCTACATGGTGCAAGGAAGCCTGAGGCTTCTGCTGCACCAGCCAAAAAAAAAAAAAAAATTCCCGAGAGAGAGAGTCAAAAGTAGAAGGGAATCACCAAGAAAGAGAAGAATGATGATATCCAGCTCAGGACCCTGGGTGTGCCAAGCACACCCAGGGTCCTGAGCTGGATATCATCTCACTCACCAGATGTGAGCCCCTGGGGTTATAAAGATGAAGTAAATGAAACAAATTATTAGAAGATATGGGCACAAAAAGTAGGTACTTTTTGGCTTGTGTTTTGGCTTGCTTCCTTGCATAATTTTTTCCACTACTAATACTAAATACTAAAGTTATGGATATCCAAAATGTTATTGGTCATAATTTTCTTGTAAACATTGCTGGAGAGTTTATGTAGCCACATGAAGAGCATGCCTCAGAACCAGGAAGTTATGATCGAACAATTTATACTGTGACTCCTATAGCTAGATTTAATGTGAACTTTTATTGCTTTTCTCACTTGCAGTGTGCTGCCTTATTTTTTTCACCTCGTATTGCTTTGTTTGCAGTGTACTACTCCATTTTGCTCAAAATATACTACTTTGCTTGCAACATATTGCACATACTTTGCTACTCAATCACATGTGGCACAGCTCCTGTCTCCATGGTGCAGCTGAAACCCTGAGTGGAATGAGCTTGACTTCAGGACTTAAGGAGCAAAATGAATATAAACGCTCTCTCTCCAGATACACTCCAACATGGATGGGTATCTTAATGAATTTGAAAATGACAATCCTAGACTGAAGACTGATTGATCTCTTAGGATTTAGAGCAACCCTGCCCATCTTTGCTAATAATTCACTCTCTGGCTAGCCAATCTATGAGTAAATTATCTCTCTTCCTTATTCAGAAACACCAGAAAAGCTTTCCTGGATCTCCTAAGAGACTGCAATTAAGGGACTTACTAGTGGAAAATTACAAACTGTAGACACTCCAAAAAACTCTTACAACTTGGAAATTTTGCTGGAATCCCAGTGAAAGTATCTCCCTATGCAACAGTAAATATTTCTAAGAGTGTTATATCCAATTGGAATCTACTGAATGTTGCAGAAGAAGAAATATTCCAAGAACTATAGACACAAAATGTAATTGAAGCCAAATGTGCGAGTACTAAATTACAGCACCCAGTATATATTGGAAGTGACCACCCAGGTACAAACCAACGTAAACAGGGATCGAGGTGTGCTGCCCCCTCTGTGTTACTAGACAATATCAGGTGGGCAGGAGCAGCAGCGTGTAGCACACACTTCTTGATTAGACCGAGGTTCGAGCCCGTGACCACCAAATACAGAGGATGCGGAAAGATCAGGGAATGACCACCGCATATCCCCAGAGCAATATGGCCTTAGTTGCTAATGCTCCTAAAAACCAAATAACAACAACAACAAGACAATACCAGGTGATTGTTTCTCTTCAACCAGTGCAATAGTACCACTTTGCTTATTGGAGGCTCAAAGTGGTAGAACCATAGACACAAAATGTAATTGAAGCCAAATGTGCGAGTACTAAATTACAGCACCCAGTATATATTGGAAGTGACCACCCAGGTACAAACCAACATAAACAGGGATCGAGGTGTGCTGCCCCCTCTGTGTTACTAGACAATATCAGGTGGGCAGGAGCAGCAGCGTGTAGCACACACTTCTTGATTAGACCGAGGTTCGAGCCCGTGACCACCAAATACAGAGGATGCGGAAAGGTCAGGGAATGACCACCGCATATCCCCAGAGCAATATGGCCTTAGTTGCTAATGCTCCTAAAAACCAAATAACAACAACAACTAGACAATACCAGGTGATTGTTTCTCTTCAACCAGTGCAATAGTACCACTTTGCTTATTGGAGGCTCAAAGTGGTAGAATCCATGTTTAGTCTCCAGAGCAAAGCTCCATAAACCCCATCCAATATCTTCCACCATGCAGTATGATTGATGTCTTTTGAGATTATGATGGTCATCATGGCAAGATCCAATCTTCCTTACATTTTGAGGATTCAGCTCTAAAACGGTGTTCACAGGCCGGTTGCTAGAGAGTCCACCAGACTGAACCTATTGGTAATTCTCTAGGAGGCTTCCAGATCAGCTAGCATATAATGTCACTGTCTCTACTCTGCCAGATAGTGACTCAAGGAAGTCCAAGTAGTGTGTATGCAGGTGGCATTGTTGAGGCCACATTATGTCAAGGAGCTTGGTATATTCTTGGCGTGTGAATGCCATATCCAAAAATTTCATTTATTCCAACGTGTCCTCACCACTTTTTATTACTACTGAATACATTATGAATTGTCAAACTAATAGAACAAACTCATCTGCAAAAAGATCTAAACCTCACAAACACTTTTTTGTTTGTTTCAAAAATATACAGGGTGTCTCAAAAATATTGGTACAAATGTTTAGGGGAGGTAGGTAACATCTAAAGGAATGTGAATTGCATAGGAACCCATAACCGGAAATGTCACGGGAAAGTAGTAGCAGAGGCACAAGAAGCAGAAATGACACAAGACAGTAATTAGTGACAAACATTTATTTGACATAATATTAACAATGGAGTATGAGATGGATGCATTTCATGATGTTACAACAGATGCTCGAAGGTTCCACCATGTGACACGATGCATGCGTGACACTGACGCAGCATGGATTGGCGGACACAGTTGAATGCACCTGGAGTTTCTTGGACAGTAGCAGCAGCGCAGACGAGTCTCGCCATGAGATCCATTTCCATCTCCACAAGCGATTCATACACGATAGATTTGAGGGCCCCCCCCACAGAAAGAAATCAAGGCTCGATAAATCAGGTGAGCGTGGGGGGGCCAGGAAACGGATCCACCACGGCCAATCCATCGACGCCCAAAACGCCTGTTCAAATGGTCACGAACACACCTTCCATAATGGGCTGGGGCCCTTTCACGTTGAAACCAAACGTTGCGTCTCACATTTGCTGGAACATCATCAAGTAACCATGGTAGAACTTGTTCAAGAAAGATCCGATATTTAGCGGAGTTCGTGCGGGATGGTAACAGGTATGGGCCGACTAAACAGTCACTGACCATACCTGCTCACACATTTATTGTGAAGCGACTTTGTGCCACATGGGGATGCACACCGTGTGAGCCCTCTACTAATCCATACACTAGGTGCATGTCTGCCAGCTCACGGTTCGTATATCGATGCATGCTCTTCGTGCGGTGACTACTGCTTGAATGAGTAAACCAGAAATTTTCCCTCTCGCGAACTGATGAACAGCGCCATGTACCGACTTATGGTGACGTTTCCGGTTATGGGTTCCTATGCAATTCACATTCCTTTAGATGTTACCTACCTCCCCTAAACGTTTTTACCAATATTTTTGAGACACCCTGTATGTTGTTTCAGCTCCAATCTCAGTGATATCCATTTTCACTTACAGTCTATACTTTCTACAGTCATACTTTTTCCGACAAAATCCCAATTATTGATTCATTCAACAAGTGAATAATTAGGACATCTTAGTTGTCCTAATTATTCACTGTATGACTCATTTTGCTTCAAAGGTGGTACTTGTACATATGTCTGTTCTGATATTTCCTGCCAGAGACTTAGTAATTTGGAATCTCCTCTTTTCAAGCTTCTCTGGCTTAAAATCTCTCTACCACATCGTGTAAAATTCTTCTGTTGCCTCTGTCATTCTCCAAACTCCACTAATCATTTGGAACTCTCTCTGAAACTTAACTTTCTCCAGTCCAACTTTCCTAACAGTGAGGTAATTTTCCTTGGTGATTCTAATGTTCACAACTCCAGCTGACTTCTGTTTTCTAGTCACAAGCACCCAGCTGGTCAAGATGCTGAGCCCTTTACAATTACTACTGACCTTGCACAGAATGGTCACAAGAGAATGGAGCCTTCCCTCATGACGATTCTCAACCTCTTGTTATTTGGCATTACAAGAATGTAAAATGGGATGATCTATGAGATTTTTTCTTTTCCTTGGTTGGATTACTGTTTCAAATTTTATGATGTCAGTGTTTGCTCCAATCATATCAGTGAAATTATTCTTGTAAGGATGAAATCCTTTATTCCACACTCCACCTTAAAAGCTCATCCTTTATCTAAACCTTGGTTTTCCAATAAATGTGCTAAGGCTGTTCAAGATAAGAATGTTGCATATCACAATTGGCTTGCATACAGATCTCTATGTTCATTTTCTGCTTACACCAAAGCTCGCAACAATAGTAAAGCAGTTATTAATCAGTTTAAACTAGATTTTGAACAGGCTAAGAGTAGAAAACTTGCCAAAGCTATTGACATTGACTGCAGCTCACCTGCCAGATGGCTCACCTGCCATTTCAGACAAAGATAAAGCTGACCCGCTAGCAGCCTACCTTTCTTCTAACTCACATTTAATGATCTTGGTAAACCACCACCTATTATTCCTTTCCCAGTATGTTCCATTCAATGCCTTCTGTGATCTTCTGTCAAAAGGATATCAGAAGAATTTTGAACAATCTTGATGACAAGAAAGCACCAGGTCCTGATGCTATTTCTCCATTTGTTCTCAAATCCTGTGCTCCTGAGCTTACTCCTTTCTGTGGGCCAAGGAAATCTATGCAAAAAATAACTAATTTCGATATCATATATAGGCACTTTTTGCCAGCCGGTGCAAACTTAAAAAAATCATGGAAATGTATTTCGCATCTTGTAGGAATAAATGGAGGTATCATAAAAATATCATAATGTGAACCCAATAACGCATTGTTTTTTTGGTAATTCGTTCCACGACCTCAGAAATTGTTATTTTTGCTATATAACTAAGCTATTTATCTCCCTAGAAGGTCATTTTTATAATGGAAATTACACTACACTTTGATTGTTATCATACGTTCCATTATAAGAATCAATTTTGAAAGCATTTGTGATATTTTTCTAAAACATATTTCTGGAGGTCACTACCATAAAACAAAAACAATTTGCACTTTCCGGTTTATTGGGCTTTTCTGTTAGCGCAATCTATTATAAATGGGTAGTAAACTTGATCTTATTGCATTTGTGATAATACTGATAACTGGAATTCTGTGGATTTTTACATTACGGTATTATGGTGAAATGGGTTCCCCTTCACTGAACTCTTCAATAATATAAAAAAAAAACATAAATAAATTTTCAGAAACTTCTCTTCATTTCTATTTACTTATTACAATGGTGAAGGGAAAGGGACCAACGGAAAGTGCAAGTGCTGGCAGTGCTAGGAAACAAAACAAAATTGATCTAGAAATGAAGATGATTAATTAAGAATTACGAAGCAGGACAAAGTTTGTCATCTATTGCACAGAATTAGGTCTCACTGCTTCAACAGTGAATACTATTTTAAGAGATAGTGCGTGTATAAAAGAAAATGTTAAAGGATCAATGCATTTAAGATCAACAGTGATCACAAAATTCACGTGCTATATCGAAGATGGAAAAGCTATTAATAATATGGATGGAAAATCATATTCAGAAGCAAGTGCCCTGAGTCTAATGGTCATTCAAGCAAAAGCAAAAAGTATTTATGAAGATATTAAGGATAAGTACGGCAAATCCCAAGCCAAGTTCATGGCAAGCAATGGGTGGTTTTATAGGTTCATGCATCACACTGGTTTCCAAAACAGTAAAGTATGTGGTGAAGTCGCCAGTGCCGATTCTGCAGCTGCAGAGAAATTTTGTGATGTGTTGGAAAAAACCCCTTCTAAATCTCCACAGCCCTCAACTTCCATAGCAGCATGCTTATCAGCTGGAGAGTTAATTCTGGCAATGATGCTCAAAAGGTAAAACTTGCTGACATTATGCCTGTCTCCTCTCTCTTTTTGTGATTTTATAATTTTGAAATTTTTGTAATTTTGTAAATTTTCCTGTGCATGAGATAAAAAAAAATTTAATAAATAATTCTATTTACATGTTCGTTGAAGATTTCTTTTTGGTTTCAATCAAATTCAGCGTGCATAGTTGCAAGTGCTGCATAAGCATTTAGGGAAATTCCGACTTACGTAAAATTCAACTTATGTAGAGTTCCACAGAATGCAACCCATATGTAAGTCAGGGAGTGGCTGTACTTGGATTTCAGGAAAGCTTTTGATACTGTTGCATATAAAAGTCTGCTGTATAAATTGGAGCAATGTGGCATTAAGTGCTAGTTATTGCTATGGATAAAGGGATGGTTAAGTGGAAGAAGACAGAGAGTGGTTATCAGTGGAGTTTTCCAGGGTTCAATGTTTAGCCTGTTGTTGTTTTCAATGTTTATTAATGATATTGATGAAGGTATATCAGGCTTAATTTCAAAGTTTGCAGGTGATACAAAGTTTGGCAGGGTGGTTAACGACAGTAACCAGGGTGAGCGATAGCAATATGATCTAGGAAAATTTGGTCAATGGATGGGCTGAGAAATGCCCATCGACCCAATTGCCTTTACTTGAGCATAGATACTCATCTTTTACTAACTTAAATGAAAATATGATATGTCAAAATATAAAGTCTGCATATAGAAAAGCAGCATCAGGAATGCTCAAAATTCCTTGCTATTTATTACTTGACAAAAAAATGTAAGAATGCTCTGTCTCCAAAAATATTAAGAAAACATGTAGGTTCACCAAAAAAGAAAGACTTAGATCTAGTGATGTACTAATTGAAAACAAGTCTTAAGTGATCCAAGAATGCTTAAACTCTCACACATTAGTAGTATACTTGTGCAACTCTTAATAACTCAAAAGGAGTAACTGCAAAGTTGGACCTGATTAATGTCACAGAGAATGAACTGGTCCAGAATTTTCAAAAAGTCATGCAAGCTAAACATATGATCAGAAAAGATGGTGAAGTTATTTCCACATGGAATGCTTACATTTGGTATACAAAAGTTACCTTCCAGTGTTAAAGCTGACTGTGTGTCCACAGCTGAGTACAACCTTGTATTCCTAACCCTATAAGATGTTACAAGTGCCAAAAATGCAGTCTTCTCAAATTGTTTTTTGAGAAGATTCATTCTGTTTCATCAGTGGCATGCAATGAATTTTTATGTTGGTCATCATTGTAGCATAGCAGAGTGTCATTTAGAGTTTTATCTCTTCAGTTTAAGAAATTCTTTTTTTTTTTTTTTTTTTATGATTACAATACATTTTCTTTTAAAAATAATTTTTAAATAAAAAAAAATATATTTACCTACCTCATTTGTATATAAATTCCACTTCTGCGATCCTTGTTGACAGATTCATCAATGATATTCTCATAAAAATCTTTTTAATTTTGTAACCTGTGAAGCACATTCTTTTCTATTGACATTTGAGCTAAACCCAACAATCACATTTCCCCAGTTGTATTTCTTTGAAAAAGATTTCACTCTCTTTGATACAGAAGATGTTCTTTCAACAGTTTCAGTAGTAGAAGGAATTTTTAAAAGTAGATTACAGAGTTTGAAAATTTCTGGCATAGTTTCAAAAAGGCTCATTGGTATACATGTATTCCGTGAACTCCGCCACACTTTTTTTTAAAAAACTCTCATGTAGTATCAATGATAAATTTATTCTGAAGCAAATAATATCAAAATAATGGCCATATATTTCTTTTAGAGATTTTAATGCATGCTCAGGAAATTACTTGGAATATTCTTTAAATTTAGTAAAATTTAATTGTTCCAAGAATACAAGTTCTCCTAATGATTAAACCCTTACTTTTAATTGTTGCACTGTTGTGTCTATGATTTCATAGTATAACATTTTATAATGCTCCTGTGACTCAACAGAATTTTCTTTCCTGAATCTCTTATTTGGCCTTGTTGTAACCTTTATTGCTTTTTATTATTTATAGAACCTGAGAAAGTCTTCTCATTTATTTTCAAGCAACTTTGTAGTCTGCTTTAGTTTGTTTATACTATAATTACTATTATTAGCCATATGGTGCAAGGAAGCCTGTGGCTTATGCTGCACCAGCCAAAAAAAAAAAAATCTCGAGTTACCCTGAGAGAGAGACAGACAGACAGATACAGAAGTAGAAGGGAATCACCAAGAAAGAGAAGAATGATGATATCCAGCTCAGGACCCTGGGTGTGCCAAGCCCGTACTCACCAGATGTGAACAGTACACAATGTCTGGGTATTTTGTTTGAAGATTGTTAAATAAAGCATGCATGAATTAAAATATTTCACTAAATACTTCCAAGGGAAATATGAAATCAGGATCATTAAATTTGTGCTTGAATCCTATAGCAGAGTCATGGTTACTTTGTCCCACTTTTCAGGGTTTTCAGTTATAAAACAGTAATCTTCAAAAATAGTAATTAATGCAGTACAATTTCTCTTCACGGGATTAATTAGGAGGGAGAAGTAATTCCACCTAGCAGCTTTTGGTAATATTTTCTTAATAATATATATATAGACCTGGTCTTGGCGCATTATAGCCTTAGTTGCTAATGCACCAATAAAATCCAAATCAAAAATCTTAATAATATTATCCAGAGCATTAGTTCTTTTAGGTAATTTTGAAAAATAACTAGCCAATCCATTTATAGTTGTAAAAAATATCTCACACTCTTTTATAGTTCCACATGCTTATGAAAGAACTAAATTTAATACATATTACAACAATGAACAAAGATCACATATGGATATTCGTTACTCTTGACTACAATCCATTCAATTCATCCGCCATTGTAGCAGCACCATCATAAGTTTGAGCAGTTAACTTATTCTCGCAGTTCACATTTTTACTTGCTGAATGCACTGCACTAACATCTGGAAAATCAGTGAATTGTTCTATGACAGCATTACCCTTAGCCCAAAACAGTTGACAGTTGTGAATAATTTGATACATCAGCAGTCTTATCTAAAAGAATAGCAACAAACTAAGCCTCATTAATTTTAGTTTGTATTTCATTGAACATAACATTCTTAATTGCATTATATTCAGTCATTTTGAATTCTGCTTGATAGTAAAAAAAAAAAACGGTAGCTGTATTTAAATGATTTTCCAATATTTCATCATATTGATTAAATTTACAAGTTCCACATAATTTCCATGATTTCTGGAAGCATCAGATTAGAATGATGATGAGATGACAAATTTCTGGTACACTAAGAATATAACAACTTCTATTAGTCTTTGCAGAATATCTATTTTTCCTTACATTTTCATCATGGGTAATTACAAACCTGTTAGCATAACTTCTTTTTTTGGGAAAAATAATGGTGGCACTGGATAAAGAAGCATTGCAGGACCATATAGAAAAGACTGCAGTTATAGTTCAAACACAGCATGGGTTTGCAAAGGGGAAGTCTTCTCTGACCAGTTTGATTGGATACTATGTTGTGGTCACAAGGCAATTGAATGCAAAAAATAATTTTGATATCATATACTTGGATTTTAGGAAAGTTTTCAATACTGTTACACATGGAAGACTACTGTACAAATTGGACCAGTATGGTATTAAGGGAAAATTGCTGATTGAAAGGGAGAAGACAGACAGTGGTAATCAATGGACACTGATCTTCATGAATTAATGTTAGCATTAGCATTAGTAGAGGCATATGATACAAGAAAGCTTAATGTCCAAGTTTACAGACAATACAAAGGTTGTCAGGGTTGTTAAGGACACTACTGACACTATGCTGCTGCACCAGGATCCGGAAAGGTTGAGCAGATGGGCTGAGAGGTGTCAAATGAAGTTTAATATTGACAAATGTAAAGTACTACATATGGGAAATAGCAACCCCAGAGCAACGTATCAACTCTGTGGTACTACACTGATAATGGTAGAGAATGAAAAGGACCTGGTGGTAATTGTGCAGGCAGATATGAAGTTCTCTGAGCAGTGCAGACGGGCAGCAAGAGTAGCTCATAGTGTCATGTCAATGATATACAGGAATTTTTCTAGCAGGGATAAGGAGGTGATTATTCCCTTATATAAGGCAATGGTCAGGCCACACCTTGAGTACTGTATACAGGTCTGGAGGTCTCATTTCAAGAAGGATGTAAAGCTGCTGGAACGAGTACAGAGAAGGGCAACAAGGTTAGTGAATGGAACAAAGGGTTGCTCTTATGGAGAAAGGCTTAAGTTTTGCAAATTACAGTTTCTGGAGACTAGGCACCGGCGAGGTGATATGATAGAGGTGTATAAAGCCTTGAATGGTTTGAGCATGCTCAATGCTGATGGGATTCTTCCTCTTGCTCAGAATAATCACCTGAGAGGGCATAAATTCAAATTGAGGAAAGACAGAGTAGGTGGTAGATGACTTTCATCAACCGGTGAAATACCACCACTTTGCTTATTGGAGGCTTGAAGTGATGAAACCCATGTTTAGTCTCTAGAGTAAAGTTTCCGGCATCCCCTTCCCCCCATACTTCTCCTTCAACCCATGCACGGTACCAAGTACTATAGGTTTAGATACCTTTCGTGTCTGGGGTTTTCATAAAAAAAAAAAAAAAAAAAAAAAAAAAAGGATAGAAGTGTGGAAATTTGCTTTTAGCCAGCGGGTAGTTGGTTGGTGGAACAGACTTCCATCCCTTGTTGTGGAAGTTGATAGCCTCAATAAATTTTAAGGCTCAGCTGGACGGGTATTTCGAATGAACGGAGGGGTGAAGTGGAAGTTTTTTTTTTTTTTTTTTTTTTGGCTGATGCTGCATAAGCTTGCTTACTTGCCTCATATGCTTCTACTAATGCTAATGTAGTACTTTACATTTGTCAGTGTTAAACTTCATTTGCCACCTCTCAGCCCATCCGCTCAACCTTTCCAGTTCCTGTTGCAGCAGCATAGCATCAGTAGTGTCCTTAACAATCCTGCCAACCTTTGTATCGCCTGTAAACTTCGACATTAAGCTTGATATACCATCATCAATATCATTTATAAATACAGAAAACAACAATGGATCCAATACTGAACCTGAGGGACTCCACTAATAACATTAGTCCATGATGAGCAGTGTCCATTGATTACCACTCTCTGTCTTCTCTCCCTCAACCATCCCTTTATCCATAGCAGCAATTTGCCTCCAATGCCACACTGCTCCAATTTGTGCAGCAGTCTTCCATGTGCAACAGTATCAAAAGCCTTTATAAGATCCAAATATATAATATCAGAGTTATTCCCTGCATCCAGTTCTTTTGTGACTGTATCATAGTGTCCAATCAAATTGGTCAGGCAAGACTTTCCCTTAACCAAACCATGCTGTCTGAGCTATAACTGAAGTCTTGTCTAGATGATCCTGCAGTGATTCTTTAACCAGTGCCTTCATTAATTTTACTGGAAGACAAGTTAAACTCGCTGGTCTATAATTACTTGTGTCAGCCGTTGATCCTCCTTTGTGAATTCGGGTCACTTTTGCACATATCCAGTCTATGGGTACCTTCCTTGAGTCCAAAGAAGCTCTCACAATTATGGCTACGGGTTCGCTTACTAACTTTTCTGCCTCCTTTAATATAACTGGATAGATCCCATCCACCCCGGGCGCCTTTTTTATGTTTATCCTCAACAATTTCTCCTCCACATTCCTCTTAGTTATTACAAAATCATCTAGCTCACTGCCGGAGTTTACTTCACATCTGGCATTCCCTTACCTGAATAGCTCCTCATGTGTGAATGTAGATGCAAAATACTCGTTTAGTTTGTTAGCCACCTGAGCAGGATCCTCAACTGTTGAACTATCGATAACAAGTGGACCAATATGATTCATCCCTTTCCTTCTAGAGTTTACATAGGTAAAGAACTCTTTTCTGTTTTTCTTTGCATCCTTTGCCAAGGATTTCTCATAGTCTGCCTTTGCCTGCCTAATCTCCTTTGTGACTTGGTTACAGACCAGCTTATATCTTTCATAGGCTTCCATGTCACCCATTAATTTATATATATCTCATGCATTTTTCTTCTCTGCCAAATGTCTCATTAGTTCATCTGACATGCATTTAGGCCTAAACCTTGAACAATATTTCTTAGTTGGTATGTAAAGCCTAGTAGCTTCCAAGATAAGTTCTTTGAATGCTTCCCATTTTGCATTTGCTGTTGTAACATCATCAGTTGGTCCCACTGTATAGAATTTAAATACTCAGACCATCGTAGTCGCCTTTACAAAAGCAAAAACCCTTCCCTTTACCCCCGATGGTAGTTACCTCTTTGAGTAAATCCCACTTCAGCACACTGTTATCACTGCCACCTAGTGGTTCCTTTATCTGCAGATTCTTGATGCATGAAGAATTACTACTGATAATCAGATCAAGAGTATTACTCCCTCTAGTTGCCTCCCGAACATGCTGATGTAGAAAACAATCATCCAATAAATCCACAAAAGCCTTGTTAGTATAGAATTATAGAATTAACTAATAGCATAACCCCTCCTCCCTTCCTATCTTGTCTATCCGTTCTGTACACATTGTACTCTCCAAATTCCAGTTCTGCATTCCTTATATCTGTGTGAGACCACATCTCTGATATCCCAACAATATCTGCCTTTGATGTTTTGAGCAATACCTCAGATTCATCAAATTTATTTACTAAACTCCTAGCATTGGTGTACACGCAAGTATACATGCACCTGTTCCTATTCTTAGTTACCCTAACACAATCCATGTGTTTACTTGGACTGCAATGACTCCCAGCAGTCTCTGAAATATCCTGCATCTTGTTTTCCAGGCTACTGCTCATTCCAATAGAAGCAGTGCAAGAATCACTTTCACCTCTGCCAGTGTCTACTGTTAATCTATTAGTCCTTGTATGCCTCAAGCAGGCAGTTTTCCGACCCACCTAACACTGCCTCCATAGCATCATCAAATATTCTTGCCCCCTTTCTATTTAAGTGTATCCCATCCCTCTAGAAGCAGTCTCTCCTGTTAACAAGTACAGACCAGGCTGAAAAAAATTCTACCGCTTGAGCCTTGCACAATCTTTCCAGGGCCGAATTGATCGACAAGGAGCTCATCCTTCATCAAGGTTATTAGTGGAGTCCCCCACGATCCGACGTTGGGCCCATTTTTGTTTTCTGTATTTATTAATGATATTGATGAAGGTATATCAGGCTTAATGTCCAAGTTTGCAGATTATACAGAGGTTGGCAGTGTTGTTAATGACAGTACACTACTGAGACAATATCTAGAAAAGTTGATCAGATGGACTGAGAGGTGGCAACTGAAGTTTTACATTGACAAATGTAAAGTACTGCATATGGGTAGTTGTAACCCCAGGGTAACATACCACACAGTTCATTCTACACTCAGAGTAGTGGAGAATGAAAAAGAGCTGGGGTAATTGTGCCGTTGGATATGAAGTTTTCTGAGCAGTGCAGACAGGCAGAAAGAGTAGCTTATGGTGTCTTGTCAATGATATACAGGAATTTTTCTAGCAGGGATAAGGAGGTGATTATCCCTTGGTATAAGGCAATGATCGGGCCACAGCTTGTGTACTGTATACAGGTCTGGAGGCCTCATTTTAGGAACGATGTAGAGCTGCTGGAACAGTTACACAGAAAAACAACTAGATTGGTAAATGGAACAAAAGGTTCCTCTTATGAAGAAAGGCTGATGTTTTGCAAATTGTAGTGTTTGGAGACTAGACACCTGCGAGGTGATCTGATTGAGGTGTATAAGGCCTTGAATGGTTTGAGCAAGTGGAATTCTTCCTCTTGCCTGGATTCCTCGCCTGAGGGGACATAAAATCACATTGCGGAAAGACAGTTATAGAATAAGTGTGCAGAAATTTATCTTTAGCCAGCAGATGGTTGATTGTCGGAACAATCTTGCATCTGTCAATGTTGGAGTTGACAGTTTAAATAAATTACAGGCAGAACTACATAAACATTTGTAGTGAATGAATGGGGAAATGGGAATTGTTTTTTTTTTTTTTTTTTTTTTTGGCTGAAATAAAAACTGCGAATCTAAAAGATTGAACAAGGAAATATTTTATTGATCTTTCTGATCTGTTTTTTCATAAGCTTGCATTCTTGCATCTATACTTATACTAATTATGCTGCTGCTGTATATGATGCTTTTTTTGCTCATTCAGTTTCACTTCTGTGCAAGCTGAAATCATTCAGTACATTACTGAATGGCTTCAGATTGAATCACGGTTTTGTGAATTTTTTGAGATCATTTGTGTTTTTGCAAACCAGTGTGTCAATTATTTAAATCACTATATCCTTTTCCATTCCAAACTATTTTTTTTTGAAGAAAATAGCAAGCGTGGCCTGCAGAACAGCTTACCTAATTTTTGAACTTCCAGTCAACCATCATTTTTTTTCTCTTATGTTTTACTCTGAAAATGACAAACAAAATTTTTACCTTTGTATACAAATTAGGCAAATTTGGCATTGGCCTGCCATTTATCACTATTGCTTTTTCCTCTTCAAATTCTCTCTTTGAAGAACTATTATTCAAAATTTTGCAAAAATACATACACTTCATCAGCCATTATGTGAAGTATTCATTGAAGTAATCATAGAAGCTACTAAGCTTGTCATACCAACAATGAAATACTGTTCAATGTTTAGATGTAAATGGATGTCAGAGGAACTATTGAGACACGTGGCAGAGAATAAAAGTGCATGCGATGCATATAAATTATCAAGGAATAGAGAAGCCTATGGTAGATATAAATTAGTGTGTAATCAAATTATAAAGGAGGTTAGGCAAGGCAGATTATGAGAAATCTCTGGCAAAGAATGCAAAGAACAGTAGCAAATACTTCTACGTTTATATTGACAGTAGAAGGAAGGGATTGATTCAAATTAGGCCACTTGATGTCAGTGGTTTAACTGTTGATGACTGTGTTCAGGTTGCTGAAAAATGATATCGGTATTTTGCATATACATTCACATATGAGGAATTCTTTAGGGAAAGGGATGCTAGAAATTTATCAGTCTCCAATAGGGAGCTAAATAACTTTGTGATAATTTAAAGGATAGTAAATTTAATTTATATTTAACTTGGCTGGGATTAGGGGATCACAATTTAACCTTTGTTATATTAAATAATGGTTAAATTGACAGAATTCCAAAAAAAGGATTAGGAAGCATCTGACAAGGAATATCAAGACAGCCATATGTAGAAGGAACACCTTTGAGGTGACAGGAATCATTTGAGCAAATAATTGAGGCAGCTAAGATATACACAGTGTTTCAAAAATGATGGTCAATAATTTAAAGGTGAAAAGTACAAACTAAAATAAGCAAAAAAGTCCCAGTGAACATCGGGCTGCAAATGAACCATTTTTGAGATAATGCACATTTTCTGTTAAAATCCTCCACTGACTGTGGAGGATCCTTTCCTCAAAACAACAGGTGTTTTGCTTCTGGGCCTACCTGCTCATACTCCATGTGCAAAGCACCCATTTTCTCTAAGGTGTTGATGTACCCTGATGAATGTGCACCTGTTGGGCTGCTTTCGGTGGGGAAATGCTTCTTGGTACAAATATGCAGCCTCGAGTGCACTGCCATTGGCTTTACCGTACATGAAGTTCATGTCTGCATGCTCTTTGTTGCTGTAACCACTTTCCATGTTGACTATCCTCTGACAAGTACTAGTATGCCTGCTACCTCTCAGAGCATTGAGAGGGGGGGAAAGGGAGAGAATGAGCATAATCTATCCTAAACAAACAAGTCGGTGGTGGATCCTAACTCTGTATAGTTTGTCTTGTTAGTGGTGGATCCCAACTAGAAAATGTGCAATTTCTCGAAAACGATTCACTTAAGGGCCCATGTTTACTAGGCTTTTTTGCATATTGTATGTACAGTTCACCTTTAAATTATTGACCATCACTTTTGAAACCCTTGTATAGTGGTTGAGATAACCCACAGCTGGAATTCTGTGAGAAAAAGTATGTAGAGAGAGAGAGTGGCAGGTTGTAGATGGAAATGGACATCACTCAGATTAGAACTGAAGATCCTGATCAGGTTCCTGACAAACTGAATATTTATTTTGCATTTACATTGATTGGAGTTCTAAAAGTTCATCAAAATCAAACAGGAAGCTGAATGATTTAGCGATAACTGAAAGGAAAGTGGAAGAGAAATTGTTGAAGTGAATGTAAGAAAAAGCATTTGTTGTGGATGGGGCTATCCAATCATACATATTAAGGGAGGCAGCAAAGGAAGTAAGAAAGTCTTTAGCCATAATTTTGAGAGCATTCTGATTCAGGGCAGGTCTCTATGGACTGGAGATGTGCAAATATGTCCCCAATTCATAAAGGGGGATCAAAAGGTAACATGAGTAATTAAGACCTGTTAGATTAACATCTACTCCAGGAAAAATAATGGAATCATTGGTTAAAGAAGTAATGCAGGACAATGTGGAGAGGTTTTTTACTGTCCAATTATAATGGACAGTAAAAAAAAAAATTTTTCACTCCCTGTTAAACTTCAGGGTGATCCTTGTAGATTTGATATTGCTTAATTCAAATATGTCAAACATATTGCTGTAATACCTACCAGTTTTAACGGAGCAGTGATTACAGTCAAAAACTAAGTTTTAGTAAAATCGATTAGCATTAGCAGAGGTACATGATGCAAGAAAGCAAGCTTGTACAGCATCAGACAAAAAAAAATAAAATAAAAGATAAAAAATCCCTTGCCATGTCACTGATCTATTAATTCCGAATGATTGCCTAGAATTTACCTTGAATTTATTTAAGCTATCAACTTCCACAACAACCGATGGAAGTTTGTTCCAGCAATCAACTACCCGCTGGTTAAAGGCAAACTTCCGCACATCTATTCTACAACTGTCTTTCCTCAGTTGGTAATATGAGCAAGAGGAAGAATCCCCTCAGCATTAAGCCTACTCAATCCATTCAAGGCCTTATACACCTCATCAGATCGCCTCGCAGGTGCCTAGTCTCCAGAAGCTGCAATTTGCAGAACTTAAGCCTCTCTTGGTAAGAGGATCCCTTCATTCCCCTCACCAATCTTGTTGCCCTTCTCTGTACATGCTCAAGTAAATCTACATCCTAAGTCATTCTAAGTCATTTTCTTCTGAGTCATAAGCAGAAGGATAACTGGAGGGGCTCACATCTGGTGAGTATGGGCCTGGCACACCCAGGATCCTGAGCTGGATATATCATTCTTTTCTTTCTTGGTGATTCTCTTCTACTTTTCTCTCTCTCTCTCTCTATCAGGATAATTCGGGAATTTTTTCCCCCCTTTTTGGCTGGTGCAGCATAAGCCTCAGGCTTCCTTGCACCATGTAGCTAATAATAATAATAATCCTTCCTAAAATGAGGCTTCCAGACCTGTATGCAGTACTCAAGGTGTAGCTTGGCCAGTGCCTTATACAAGAGGATAATCACCTCCTTATCCCTGCTCGCAAAATTCCTGTATATCATTGACAGGACCCCATGACCTACTCTGGCAGCCTGTCTGCACTGCTCGGAAAACTTCATATCTGACTGCACAATTACCCCAAGGTCTCTTTCATTCTCCACTACCCCGAGTGTAACAACACGTAGTTGGTAATTTCTCTGTGGTTACTGCTACCCATATGCAGTAGTTTGCATTTGTGAATGTTAAACTTCAGTTGCCACTTCTCAGCCCATCTACCCAACTTTTCTAGATCCTGTTGCAGCAGCATACTGTCATTACTGTTATTAAGAACTCTGCCAACTTTTGTACTTCTGCAAATTTTGACATTAAGCTTGATATACCTTCATCAATATTATTGATGAAGGTATATACAAAACAACAATGGGCTCAACACCGAACCCTGAGGGACACCACAAATAACATCAATCCGTGTAGAGCAGTACCCATTGACCACCATGCTCTGTCTTCTCCAACTTAACCATCCTTTTATCCATTGTAGCAACTTGTCCTTAATGCCATACTGCTCCAATTTGTACAGTAGTCTTCCATGTGCAACAGTATCAAAAGCTTTCCTGAAATCCAAGTATAGGATATCAAAATTAATTTTTGCATCCAGTTCCTTTGTGACCACATTATAGTATCCAATCAAATTGGTCAGACAAGACTTCCCCTTGACAAACCCATGCTGTGTCTGAATTATTGCTGCAGTCTTGTCTAAATGATCCTGCAATGCTTTTTTAACCAGTGACTCCCTGGAACAGAAGTCAAACTAACAGGTCTGTAATTACTTGTGTCACCCTTTGATCTCCCGTTGTGAATTGGAGATACATTTGCACATCTCTGGTCCATGGGGACTTCCCCCGAGTCCAAGGATGCTCTCATAATTATGAATAAGGGTTTGCTTACTTCCTTTGCTGCCTCCTTCAATATAACTGGATAGATCCCATCCACTCCAGCTGCCTTTCTTATGTTTCACTTCAACAATTTCTACTCCACTTTGCTCTCAGTTATTACAAAATTATTTAACTCCCTGTTATTATATTTCTTATATTTTAAGAAAATGTTACATACAGTACTAAATATTTTAATATTAATATTAATATTATTCTATTTACAAAAAGAAAACACTTATTTTGTCATTTTTTGCCATTTATATTTGTCCACCTTTGATCCCCCTTTGTGAATTGGAGATACATTTGCACATCTCCAGTCCATGGGGACTTCCCCCAAGTCCAAGGATGCTCTCTTAATTATTGCCTAGGGTTTCCTTACTTCCTTTGCTGCCTCCTTTAATATAACTGGATAGACCCCATTTTTGTCATTTTTTGCCATTTATATTTGTCCACCTTTGATCCCCCTTTGTGAATTATAGATACATTTGCACATCTCCAGTCCATGGGGACTTCCCCCAAGTCCAAGGATGCTCTCTTAATTATTGCCTAGGGTTTCCTTACTTCCTTTGCTGCCTCCTTTAATATAACTGGATAGACCCCATCCACTCCAGCTGCCTTTCTTATGTTTAACTTCAACAATTTCTCCTCCACTTTGCTCTCAGTTATTACAAAATAACTCCCTATTATCATATTTCATATATTTTAAGAAAATGTTACATGCAATACTAAATATTTGAATATTAATATTATTATTATTCTATTTACAAAAAATAAAACACTTATTTTGTTGTTTTTTGCCATTTATTTGTCCATTGGTGTCTCCTGTACAAGATTCCAATAATAGTTTGCCAACATATTTGGACTCCATTTTCCCTATTATCCTTTTTTCCATTTTAGAGATATATTGGTGAAACCTTTCACTGTGTTCATTGGAGACCGCTCCCAAGTTTTCAGGATTAAAGCCTAAATTTCTTGGGAATTAGGAAATGAACACATTGCATTCCAACCCTTTGCACACTAAAATTAGCTCATGCGCAATTTCCCTGTAATTTGTTAATTGCTCATTACCTAAAATGTTCTAGCAGACATGTTTGAATGCTTTCCAGACACTTATTTCTGTATTTCTGTAGCATTGAATTTTTTAGTGAATTCCTCATCTTGGAATAGCAGTTTCATTTGAGAACCCACAAACATTCCCTCTTTTATCTTGACCTCACTGATTTAAGGAAAATTTTGCCTAAAACAGGAAAATCCTTCTCTTTTTTTTTTTGTCCATCACTTTTGCAAAAATTTTTATCAAACCCATTGATGTGCAATGGAGGTAAATAGATTTTTGACTTTTCCCTCAAAGGATGTGCTACATTTTTCCGAACTAGTGTAGTTTCTGAATGGTCTGGCCATTTTTTAACCTGAGTGGCAGTCCTTCGCTCAGCTGTCCCACTCATATAAATAACAGCAGTGTTTAGTGTATCCACCTTACAACCCAATCAGCAAAGCTACCACTTTTACGTCAGCACAAATATTCCATTTGTATTCTTGATAGCATATTTTTTGCAAAGTGAACTTAATTAATGTGAACTGTATGGCCAATGGTATAGATGGATACTCATTTCCATTATGGAGTAAAACTGTTTTCCAACTGACCTTGGATGAATCAATGAAAGTCTCCACTGCTCAGGGACATTAATTCCTGCACATTGTTACAATAAACCAAAGCATCATCCATGGAGTAATTTGGCCATTATATTAGATTGCTTCTTTGAATAAAAAGACACCTTGACACCTTTTTCAAGGAGGTTCCACTGCTGAATTTGGATCATAGTAATTGAGCCTTGAGCGGTCCAATTCTCTGACCAAATTGTTCAATTCTGCCCGAGTGATTAGATGCAGCTTTGCAGTATCAAGAGTGAAAAGTCTGGATCTGTACTTGTTCTGGGTTCTGCATCTTCTGGGGATGCCTTTTCCTGTCCAGAATCAAGTCCATCAGTTTCTGGTGGCTTTGGCACTGGCATTGTGAGGAGCCAGCTTTAGTGCGTGAGGTACAGTGGGTTAGTCTACTTTATGCTTGGATTTCTCAGAAAAACTAGAAATATTGGTCATGCAAAATTAACAATCGTTTATGTGGTCTCAAGGTTCTCACCATATCACTGGAACAGCAAAAGGCATTGATTAATGACTACCTCTAAGCCAACTTGTTAATGTCTTTGAACACGAGCTACAGGAAATCTTTGGCACCCGTATTTTATCACGATCTCCGACCTTTCATCCAAAATAAAATTCAAAGCCTTTTCTGACATGTTGTGACACTGGCGGTAATTTTAATATCACTTCTTCTCAAATTGAGCAAAAGCTATTAGGCTTATTTTGGCAAGAACATTGCATATTTCATGTACAGTTGAGGTACACACACATAAGAACACAATTAGGAAATTGTAGATTTTTATTTCTAATTTAAACAAATATCAATTGAATGACAGTGAACAGACCATTTGCTGGATTTCCAGGCACGTTGGAATACCAGGAAACAAATGTGCAGATCAAGCAGCAAGAAACCTTATAGACATTGACTCCATTTCAAATCCATCCACTGATTATGAACTGATCATACAACAACTGGGCTCAACTGTGAAGCACCCAAACAAGTAATGAATCACTATGAATAAAGCAGAAACCTCAAATTTGGAAATCCATCTTCTGACAGAATAAGAACAAAGAAGTTGTACTGGTGAAAACCAAATTGATCACACTCATTTAACACATCTCTTTTTATTTCTTGGGGATGATCTACCAAACTGTTTACATTGCCACTCTCCACTTGCTGTAAAACATATCCTTCTGGAATGTGCTCATTCTCACTGCTGGACTCTCTTTTTGTCAATCCTTTGCTAACTAAACATAACAGCTAAGCATAAACCATTATTGCAGATTATGCCTGTTTAAATCAGCTGTTCACGTATCTGAAAGTAGTTAATTTGTATAATTACTTCTGAATCCTTTTCTTCACCTTGCTGCTCATCACTCCAAAGCTAGATGCTTAATTTGGCCATAATAGCCCTTGAGCCATCATACCCCCACTCTCCAAAAGTCTTGAAACAGCCTTGGGATGGTAGAATAAGTAAATTGATCTTAGACATTATTAAAATATTAAAGCAGTTTAATTCAAAAATCCAATACTATCCAACATACTAATATTACTTAAAATACATATAAACAAAAGTATATAATAATGTATTTGAAATTTTAACTTATTTCCTAGTAAACTTATTAAAAGATAACCAAATTTAAGTCTGCATGTTGTAAGTTCTTTTAACTGGCACTTGAACTACAAAACATAATCTGATGTGAAAGTTCTTTTTTGGAGAAAATGAAACCAAACCTCCAAAAGAACGAAAAAGAGTGAATCCAAGTAGTCAGATAGCATACAAAGCCTCTTTCCCTGAGTGAAAGGGACTTCATTTTCTAGCACAATTTGAGAAGAATTGGAGAAGGTTAATTAAGAGGCCATCGTTTCTTTGTACTCATGTTAATATCTTTCATATTGCGAAAATTTATTTCTGTTACACAGAGCATTAATAAACTACAATAAATACATTAGCTTTCGGCTGGATGGCAGCCTTCCTCAGATTGAATACTGAATGGCAGTTGGAATAGAGATGTGCACTGCCAGGATGGTGCGTGAGGTGCGTGGTTAATTGTTTGTTGATGTTTGTGGCTGTGACGTATGGTGGTGACGTGGCCAGCGTTTGTCTAACGATAGAACTACCGACTCTGTGATGGGGTTAACTTGACAACCACTGTTCCTGTTTAAAGAGGTATCCGAGCATTTTATATTTAACGATTCGAACCAGGTACGCCTTAGGTAATGGTGGGACCTGTCTACAACCACGACATCGCGGTGTGGGTCGATGTCATGGTGGGTTGTCCAGACATGTTCGGCGATAGCTGAGTGTTCTATATCTGCCAAACGGATCGCCCTTTTATGTTCTGAGAGACGTTTCTCGAGTCGACGTCCAGTCTCTCCAAAATAGCAGCTCGTGCAGTCACGGCAAGAGATGCGATAGACCAAACCGCTCTGTAGAAGGGTGGGGATGGGTGTTTTTACGTTGGAAATGAAAGAACGCAGTTTCTTGCCTGGTAGTTGGATGCACTTTATCCCATGTGATTTTAGGATTCTACCGATCTGTTGTGACAGGTTGGGGTAGTATGGGATAAATGCCCTCGTGGATGACTCGTCACTGTTGGCGTTGTTGTTGGTCGTCACATTGTCGCGTGCCTGTAGATCACACCTCTCAAGGACGTCGATGGGGTAGCCACACCTCGTAAGGTCTACTTTGACCCTGGTGATTTCTTTGCGTCTTTCATCTGCGGAGCTGGAGTGTGTCCAGGCGCGGGTTAGCAAGGTTCGGGCAGTGGAGAGGAGGTGGCCCCGCGCGTGTGCTGACCGGAAGTTGGTAAATTGGCCAGCACACATAGGCTTACGATAAACGGTCGTCTTCAAGCATGTGCCTTCGCGCTGGACAAGTGTATCTAGGTATGGTATAGAGTTGTTCGACTCCAGCTCAATCATGAATTTTATGAAGGGTGATAGTGAGTTGAGGTGGGATAGGAGTCGCTGACCTGAGTCTCTAGGGATGACCACGAACACATCGTCTACATAGCGACACCAAAAGGCGATGTGATCTGGTGCGTGTGTAAACGCACGTCCCTCTAACTCCTCCATCACGATGTTTGCTGTGACCGAGCTGACAGGGGAACCCATGGCTGTGCCATGTATCTGCTGGTAGATTGAGTCATTGAACATGATCGCACCCCCTGTTAAGCACAGTCTGAGGGCGGCGGAAATGTCATCAGGTGTCAGTCTAGTTCTGTCGCTAAGGGTTCCATCATTGTCCAAGAGTTGTTTTGCACAAGAGATGGCAAGTTCCACTGGGATGGAGGTAAAGAGTGATATGACATCGAACGATGCCATGACTTGATCTTGCGAGATGGATATAGTGCGGATCCTTTCTATGAACTCAACACTGTTGGAGACGGTGTAGGTGGTCTTGCCAACTAGAGGAGAAAGAAGTCTCGAGACAAATTTAGACAGCTCGTAAGTCGGTGATCAACAGCAGGATACAATAGGTCTTAGTGGTGTGTCTTCTTTGTGCACCTTCGGCAGGCCGTAAAACCGTGGGATCTGACACCCGGAGGCACGGAGGTGATTACGGGTTGACTGTGTGATTTTCTCTTGTTTCAGCCAATTGTTGATGAGGATATTCACCTCTGACTCCCATCGTTCCAAAGCTCTGTTGGGGTTGACGGTTAAGGGTTTGTAGACGGCAGTGTCTCGTAAAAGCAGTAAGGCTTTCGCCATGTAATCAGTGTGGTTCATTACAACCGTACGACGGCCTTTGTCCGCCGGTAGAACGACGATGGACGAATCCTGTTTCAGTGCCTTGAGGGTAGAAATCTGTATACTGCTGAGGTTTGAAGAGATGGGGCGAGCACGGTGTAGAACTGCTGCAGTCTTCAAGCGGATTGTGTTGGCTACATCTTCTGGGAGGCGTGATAAGCTTGCTTCCACACCCAAGGCGATGTCGGTGATCGGTGGGTGCTTTGGAAGAACGGCAAATGTCATGCCAAGAGTCAATAAGTTTATTTGTTCTGCAGATAACTGCTTGCTGCTTAGGTTCAATATGAAATCCGTGCAATTTGTGAGAGGGGCGTTACGCTGGCGGAAAAATTGACTGGATTCATTGATTAAAGTATTGAACTTACGTTTCTGTCGGGCACAATAACGATCTGATTCTCTGACGGCCTGGTAACATAAAGTATTGATTACATTGGTGTAAGTAGGGTCGGGAATCAGAGCCTTAAGGTTGGCTAGTAGGGCTGCTTTGCTCGCTGAAGCACGTTGGATGTCATGATGGAGGCAGCCGATCCATATGCGCAGACTGTGCTTAAAAGGGGGTGCGATCATATTCAATGACTCAATCTACCAGCAGATACATGGCACAGCCATGGGTTCCCCTGTCAGCTCGGTCACAGCAAACATCGTGATGGAGGAGTTAGAGGGACGTGCGTTTACACACGCACCAGATCACATCGCCTTTTGGTGTCGCTATGTAGACGATGTGTTCGTGGTCATCCCTAGAGACTCAGGTCAGCGACTCCTATCCCACCTCAACTCACTATCACCCTTCATAAAATTCACGATTGAGCTGGAGTCGAACAACTCTATACCATACCTAGATACACTTGTCCAGCGCGAAGGCACATGCTTGAAGACGACCGTTTATCGTAAGCCTATGTGTGCTGGCCAATTTACCAACTTCCGGTCAGCACACGCGCGGGGCCACCTCCTCTCCACTGCCCGAACCTTGCTAACCCGCGCCTGGACACACTCCAGCTCCGCAGATGAAAGACTCAAAGAAATCACCAGGGTCAAAGTAGACCTTACGAGGTGTGGCTACCCCATCGACGTCCTTGAGAGGTGTGATCTACAGGCACGCGACAATGTGACGACCAACAACAACGCCAACAGTGACGAGTCATCCACGAGGGCATTTATCCCATACTACCCCAACCTGTCACAACAGATCGGTAGAATCCTAAAATCACATGGGATAAAGTGCATCCAACTACCAGGCAAGAA
Source organism: Mastigoproctus giganteus (assembly GCF_048544385.1). Taxonomy (NCBI): domain Eukaryota; kingdom Metazoa; phylum Arthropoda; class Arachnida; order Uropygi; family Thelyphonidae; genus Mastigoproctus; species Mastigoproctus giganteus. The sequence goes on along the minus strand of NC_143578.1, from coordinate 150,322,752 downwards.
ACTGCGTTCTTTCATTTCCAACGTAAAAACACCCATCCCCACCCTTCTACAGAGCGGTTTGGTCTATCGCATCTCTTGCCGTGACTGCACGAGCTGCTATTTTGGAGAGACTGGACGTCGACTCGAGAAACGTCTCTCAGAACATAAAAGGGCGATCTGTTTGGCAGATATAGAACACTCAGCTATCGCCGAACGTGTCTGGACAACCCACCACGACATCGACCCACACCGCGATGTCGTGGTTGTAGACAGGTCCCACCATTACCTAAGGCGTACCTGGTTGGAATCGTTAAATATAAAATGCTCGGATACCTCTTTAAACAGGAACAGTGGTTGTCAAGTTAACCCCATCACAGAGTCGGTAGTTCTATCGTTAGACAAACGCTGGCCACGTCACCACCATACGTCACAGCCACAAACATCAACAAACAATTAACAACGCGCCTCACGCACCATCCTGGCAGTGCACATCTCTATTCCAATTGCCATTCAGTATTCAATCTGAGGAAGGCTGCCATCCAGCCGAAAGCTAATGTATTTATTGTAGTTTATTAATGCTCTGTGTAACAGAAATAAATTTTCGCATTATGAATCCAGAGCGCGTATTCCTCTTTTCTTATCTTTCATATTCTACTGAATCTGTATTTCAATGGTGTATTATTTAAAGATTGTTGCTAATAGTAAAAGTAATTTGTTTAGTTGTTTTAAGTTACAAATATTTACTACTCTCAGTCTTTTAACTTTACTTTTAGAATCTTCTAAAAAGAAAACAGAAGAATTAAAGGTAGAAACAAAAGTGGAAAAGAAGGATCTAAAGAAAGTGGAAAAGAAGGAAGAGAAGGTAACCATGTTCTTTGCATAGGAAAATAGCAAAGTAATGTTATTTCAACAAACATCAGCTTATATTATTTATAACCTTCCTGCAATTATTAGTTTTTTGAACACTAGGTTACTTGTACTTATGAATATACCTTGCTCTAATAGCATCAGTGGTAAAAGTACTTCACATTGACTTTCTCAATGTTTGTTAGCTAACTAAACTCAGCTTATAATTCACACAAAAGCTAACTGTCACAGCTTATAATTTTCACAGACCCCTTCCTATGGTATCCCATAGGTGGTCATTTTGATTTAGAATTGTGATGTCACTGGCCCTCCATCAGAATCAGAAGTGTATAGTGCAGATATTTGTGAATAGTATTAGTAGTGACAAATGATGCAAGAAAGCAAGCTTATATAGCACTGGCCAAAAAAAAAAAAAAAAAAAATCACATTTCACTTATCCTTTCCTTCTAATAGTTTGTCCAGTTTTTCTTTGAATTTATTTATCAATGATATTGATGAAGGTATATCAGGCTTAATGTCGAAGTTTGCAGATGATACAAAGGTTGGCAGGGTTGTTAATGACAGTAATGGCAGTGTGCTACTGCAACAGGATCTAGATAATTTGGGCAGATGGGCTAAGAAGTGGCAACTGAAGTTTAACCTTGACAAATGCAAAGTACTGCATATGGGTAGAAGTAACCCCAGAGAAACGTACCAACTGTGTGGTACTACACTTAAGGTGGTAGAAAATGAAAAAGACCTGGGAGTAATTGTGCAGTCAGATATGAAGTTTTCTGAGCAATGCAGACAGGCTGCCAGGGCAGGTCATGGGGTTTTGTCAATGATATATAGGAATTTTACTAGCAGGGAGAAGGAGGTGATTGTCCCTTTGTATAAGGCAATGGTCAGGCCACGCCTTGAGTACTGCGTACAGGTCTGGAGGCCTCATTTTAGGAAGGATGTAGCTTTACTTGAGCGTGTACAGAGAAGGGCAACAAGATTGGTGAGGGGAATGAAGGGATCCTCTTACCAAGAGAGGCTTAAGTTCTGCAAATTGCAGTGGCTGGAGACTAGGCACCTGTGCGGTGATCTGATTGAGGTGTATAAGGCCTTGAATGGGTTGAGCACGCTGAATTCTGATGGGATCCTTCAACTTGTTCAGATTACGAACCTAAGGGGGCATAAATTCAAATTAAGAAAAGACAGATGTAGAATAGATGTGCGGAAATTTGCCTTTAGCCAGCGGGTGGTTAATTGCTGGAACAAACTTCCATCTGTTGTTGTGGAAGTTGATAGGTTGAATAAATTTAAGGAGGAACTGGACAGGCATTTGGAGGGAATGGTGTGATTTTTTTTTTTTTTTGGCTGATGCTGCATAAGCTCATACACTTGCTTTCTTGCATCACATGCCACTACTACTACTACTACTACAACAAATGGAAGTTTCTTCAAGCAATCAATCACATGCTAGCTAAAGGCAAAGTTCTGCAACCATCCCTCCTCAATTTGAATTTATGTCCCCTCATATTATCATTGTGCTTGCTCAAACCATTCACAGCCTTAAACACCTCCATTAACTCACCTCACAGGTGCCTAGTTTCCAGATGCTATAATTTACACAGCTGGCTCAAAAACAGACAACTTAGTGGGAGCAGCAGCTGTTTTCCCAGATATTACATTAATAAAACAACTACAGAAATAGTGCAGTGTATACATGGCAGAATTATACACACCAAAAATAGCCTTACTAACTCATATACAAGGTATGCATTACAAAAGAAGTATAATATACACAGATTCCTTGAGTTCATTACTAGTCATTGCAAATCAGAAGTATATCTAAACACCCAAACGTCTGGCACATACAACAAATACTAAATGACTGCACCATAAATGAACAGGATATACAGGGATTGCTGGAAATGAAGCAAGAGACAGATCAGCAAAAGAAGCTTACTGCAGACTGCAGAAGAGATCTCAGTCCCTTATTTTGATTACAAGACTGTGATATGGCATACTTGTCAGATGCAATGACAAGAAACTTGGAATCTGCAAACTGAAAACAGACTGTACCAAATAAAGCAGAAAATTGAAAAACTAGGTTTCTAGCACATGAAAGTTGAGAAAAGAAACAGTACTGAGCAGACTACAAATTGGGCATACCAATCTTACGCATTCTTTATTTTTGTGAGCAGAATAACCACCACGATGCCAGATTTGTGATGGTAAGAATGCAAACTGTCCTAAGAATGCAAACTTGCCTTCAAAGATGTTTATAGGACACATCACACCATTACTATAGCAGATCTCTTGAATGATAGAGATGACTTTACAGATGTTTTAACCTTCCTTAAAGATATTAATTTATACCACCTCTAAGGAAGTAAAATCTCAATGAAGTATGGATCAATTCAAAGTAAACGCATCATACCATATGAACTGGCACATTGTGACCAACGTAGTCCATGCACCATTAAACCCTAACACAAAAAACCAACCAACTGTGCTTCTGTAGCAACCACCAGGATGAATGGAAGAGAAACTAGAGACCAACAGAAAACAAAACACAAAGATAAGAAACCACCAACCTGGGAAAGAAGGTTACAGCAGAAGATAGAAGAGCTAAGCATGGCACAATAGGCCAACTGACCCAGTACCAATGAGGTAATAGAAGTAAGAAGCTGATCAGAAAAGTGAAGACCATCTTCAAGAAAGACAATATCCACAGCAAACACGAGACCTATAACCAGAGGAACAAAAAATATCTGGACACCCTCAAGCAGAACCTCCTTGCACTCAGCAAGAGATTTTGCCGATACAGAGAGGGTGTCCACAACTGAAAAATAAACAATGGGATATTTAATGAAAGTCACAGAGCCTTCCACAGGAATATAAGAAAAGAGAAAAAGGAGGGCAATGGACCCCCCCCCCACCAGAAAGCACTTGAGCAGTTCTGGGGCAACCTATGGAGTAGTGAAGTTAGCCATAATGACTATGCCCATGGATTGACCTAGATTGGAAGAAAACCAAGGACATACAAAAGGTGACAGAATGTTTCAGGTCGAAGAAGTACGATGGGTGATCAGGAAATCCCATGACTGGGGAATCCCAGTGACAGATAAAGTCCACAACTATTGTTTATTATAAGTAGTTCTGTACTTTACAAATTTTGAGTAAGAACCCCCAGAAAAGGAAATCACCTTTGTTTTTCTTAATATATATATAAAATTTTCACTAACAAACTAATTTCTCCAGCTGCTTGGTCACTAGGTGGCACCACTCCAGCCCCCTCCACATGGAGGGGACCGGTAACCTGGGAGAAAAGTTATCCTCCAGGGCCAAAAGGAGCAACCATGGATATAAATAACTATCCATCTCTAGAGCCTTCAAGCTCAAAGCCAGTAACATCCAATGATAATGACTTGAATCAACTCAAAAGACTTCGAAGAGAAGCACAGTGTACTACCCTACCTAATTTTCTGGTGATACACTCTCTGTCTATTCAGCTTGTGGGAAAGTTATCACCATTAATGATCCGAAAATACTTGGAATCAATTGCGGAATCACCAAAAATTGGGAAGAGACTTCAATCCAGAGAGCTCTTTGTTGAAACAGCCATCTCCAAACATTCTGAGTGGCTATTAAAGACAACTACATTTGGTGGGCTGCCACTATCTGTTACTCTACCTTACAATACCTTAAATTCAGACTCTAAAGCGTTTAGGACATAAGCCTCAAGCTATGGGAGAGTCTAGACTATGTATAAATATAGTGCAAGCGCATCAGAAATATTCTGATTTATTCAGATATAGCTATGTATTTCTGGTACATAGCTATTTCTGATACGTTTCTTGCACTATATTTATACATAGTCTAGACTCTCCCATAGCTTGAGGCTTATGCCCTAAACGCTTTAGTGTCTAAATACATGATACACCATCAGGCATCTCTCATATTGTGGAGTTATACTTCATAACTGTTTTGCCATCATTGCATCACTTGGGTACCTACCCACCCACCCACCCACCCACAGAAGAAGGGCCAAATAGCCCTGAAAGGGGGAGCCTGATGATGTCCGGAGTTTCCAAGAATAGGTAACAACAGTCTTCCCCACTGGGGAAGCGTTGCCTATTCGAGGAGTTTGAAGTTTTTGAGTGGTGTGAGTTGAAGGAGTTACTATCCCTTTCATTCTTCTACACCATTTCTTTTCCTCTTCCACTCCTACTATTACTTTCCCTCTACCTTTTTGCTTTTCTAAGTCTAATAGGGACAAGTGGATAGTCGAGTTATTATCCCACACATATACAAAATAGCCCTGAAACGGTGCCGTCTGGGTGGTGGTATCCATCTGAGAATAAGTAACATTAGTCTTCTCCTTAGGTGAAGCGTTACTTATTCGAAGTAGTGCAATATCATGGCAACTCATTGTGAAGGTATTCACAATATCAGATATAACTTAAAACGATGCCGTTTTACTAATATTCTGAGGTGCCTCTGTAGCCAGGTGGGAAGGAGCAGTAGCAGCAGTGCTTAGCACACCCTTCTTGATTAGACTGGGGTTCAAGCCCGTCACCACCAAATATGGAGGATGCGGAAAGGTCAGGGAATGACCACCGCATATCCCGGAGCAATATGGCCTTAGTTGCTAATGCTCCTAAAAAAACCAAATAACAAACAATAACTAATATTCTGATTTATTCAGATATAGTTATGTATTTCTGATGCGCTTGCACTATATTTATACATAGTCTAGACTCTCCCATAGCTTGAGGCTTATGCCCTAAACACTTTAGAGTCTAAATTAAGATTATTATTATTCATAAATTCTTCAATCAATTTGCCTCTTCTGTTCATTGTAGCAGATCCCCCCCCCACAATGGATGGTGCCCATTAAAGTCACCGAAAAGACAAATTGGAGTTGAAAGTTGTGCAGTGAGGTTGTCAAGTCCTGAATGGGAAAGAGGTAGAGATGGTGGTATATAAATGGAAACAAGGGTAACTGATGTACCGACTGCAATACGAGCAGCCATAGCTTCTAGATTGGTTCGTAACTGGATTGACTTGGATGGCACGTTAGAATTAACTAAAATGGCCACTCCTTCACATGCCACTCCACACCTTCACATAAAATGGCCACTCCTTCCTTTGTTTTCAAGAAACTTACCTAACATTGGAAATTTCTCCTTCGATAAAGAACTATTGCCTTTATTGAAGAGATCATAATACAGCAAATGCTGCCCATGGTGGTGCAGCAATCCTGATAAATTCAAAGATCCCAACTAAACATATTCCACTTTAAACTGAAATAGAAGCTGTTGCTGTGCATATAACTCTCCATATTGCAATAACACTAGTCTCAATCTACCTACAGCCAAACCATACTTACTGTTTAAAAGATCTTGAAGATCTGTTTATACAGATACCTCCACCTCTCTGTATGTTAAGGGATTTCAATGAGCACCACCCCCTTATGGGGCAATCCTAAATTAGATAGACTGGGTCAACTCATTGAAAGCTTTTTAGAGGCACTAAACCTCACCATACTCAATACTGGGGCACCCCTACCCCCTCAGCAATAGATCTCTCAATTTGTTTTCCAGTACTAGTCCCGATTATAGAGTGGTATGTTATTAATGATCCTATGGGCAGTAACCACATCCTAATTTATGCAACCTATTAATAGCACAGACTCCTCTAGCTGAACTCTGCAGAAAATAGAAATTTGCCTGAGCAAACTGGGAAAAATTCCAGTTATCAATATCTTTTGATGATGAAAAAATCCATCTCCAGCCAATTGATGATGTGACAGAATACATCACATTGCATCTCCTAATTGTGGGTAAAGACACAATACCACTATCAAATCCCCTGGGCTGAAAGCGTTATAATTATTGGTGGAATGAGGAATGCACAAAAGCAAAAAAAGAAAAAAATAAAGCCCGGAATTAGTTTTGGCAATATCCAATGACAGCCAATCTGATAAATTATAAGAAGTCAAAGGCAAAAGCATGTTTCATACAAAGGCAAGCCAAAAAACCCCAGCAACGTAAACAGCAACCCCAGAGCAACATATGAACTCTGTGGTACTACACTGACAGTGGTAGAGAATGAAAAGGACCTGGGGGTTATTGTGCAGGCAGATATGAAGTTCTCTGAGCAGTGCAGATGGGCTGCAAGAGTAGCTTATTGTGTCTTATCAACGATACACAGGAATTTTTCTAGCAGGGATAAGGAGGTGATTATACCCTTGTATAAGGCAATGGTCACACCACACCTTGAGTACTGTATACACGTCTGGAGGCCTCATTTCAAGAAGGATGTAGAGCTGCTGGAATGAGTACAGAGAAGGGCAACAAGGTTAGTGAATGGAACAAAGGGTTGCTTCCCTTTGTTCCATGAAGAAAGGCTTAAGTTTTGCAAATTACAGTGTCTGGAGACTAGGCACCGGTGAGGTGATCTGATAGAGGTGTATAAAGCCTTGAATGGTTTGAGCATGCTCAATGCTGATGGGATTCTGCCTCTTGCTCAGAATAATCACCTGAGAGGGCATAAATTCAAATTGAGGAAAGACAGATGTAGGATAGATGTCTGGAAATTTTCTTTAGCCAGCGGGTAGTTGGTTGGTGGAACAGACTTCCATCCCTTGTTGCGGAAGTTGATAGTCTAAATAAATTTAAGGCTCAGCTGGACAGGTATTTTGAATGAACGGAGGGGTGAAGTGGAAGTTGTTTTTTTTTTTTTTTTTTTTTTTTTTCTGGCTGATGCTGCATAAGCTTGCTTTCTTGCATCATATGACTCTACTAATGCTAATGCTAAGAAAGAATCCTGGACCCGTTTTGCATCAAGCATTAACAAAAACACTGACACCAAAATAATATGGAAAAAAATTAGACAGCTTTCTGGTAATTTTCCTACCGTACCTTCTCAAATCCTTTCCTGGAATGGGGGAGTTCTATCTAGTCCTTTAGATATTGCAAATGCTTTGGGCAACACTTTTGCCGAAGTCTCAGTGCATTCAGCTTATATTCCATCATTCCAAAGAATGAAAAACACTGCAGAACAGCATTCTATTTACTTTCAAACTGTCCTCCTTCTGCCATATAACAAACCTCTGCAATACGCTGAACTCTTACATGCCATTAGAACAGCTCAAACTGGTCCTGCCAGACCAGATGTGATCTATTATGTCATGCTGCAACATCTTGATGACAAAACTTTGCTGTGCCTCCTCCTGGTCTTTTACAACCGAATTTTTCTAGAAAATTTTTATCCAGCTTCTTGGCATCATTCTACTGTTTTGGCCATTCCTAAAGCCTAGAAAAGATCCAACCAATCCCCATAGCTATAGACCAATATCCCTCTCAAGCTGCCTCAGCAAAATTCTAGAAAAAATGTCTACAGTAGACTCATCTGGATCATTGAGTCTGAACAGTTAATGAGCCATAGTAACATGGCTTTTGTCAAAACAGGTCACGTATGGGTCTTATGGTTATGGCTAAATTTGCCATTTGTAATGGCTTTGTTAAACACAAACATCTAGAAGGTGCCTCCGTAGCCAGGTGGGAAGGAGCAGCAGTGTGTAGCACGTGCTTCTTGATTAGACCAGGGTTCGAGCCCATCACCACCAAATACGGAGGATGCGGAAAGGTCAGGGAATGACCACCGCATATCCTTGAGTAATATGGCCTTAGTTGCTAATGCTCCTAAAAAAAAAAAAAAAAAACACCAAACAAACATCTAGTAATGGTTTCAATAGATATAGTGATGACTTTTGACACTATCTCTTGGCACAGTGTACTTAGAGATCTCTATTCTCTTGGTCTTGAGGGGCAACCTTCCTATATTTGTGAAGAATTTTCTACATACTAGATCATTTCAAGTTCGATACCAATATGCCTTTTCTGCAACTTTCATTCAGGAACAAGCTGTTCCACCTGGATCAATACTGAGTGCCTCTCTTTTTGCTCTTAGAATAGATTCTATCACTAAACAACTTCCAAATACTGTAGAGACTTATCTTTATGCAGATGACCTTTCCATCTCATGTCATTTCCAAAACATGAGATCTATTGAGCGACAGCTGCAGATATCACTAAATAAAATACAGAAATGGGCCAGCATCAACGGCTATCGACTATCGAAGCAGAAAACACTTGCTATCCATTTTTGTAGACAGTGCAAGTTTCATCTGGATCCTGAACTTCAACTGTCTAATATCTCTATCCCAGTCACTAATAACATCAGATTTCTAGGATTAGTTATGGACAACAAGCTAAATTTCTTAACTCCAGATTTTTTTTAACTGTAGATATTTCAAATCCATAAAATCACTGCGCTTGAAACTGAGAGTCAAGCAAAATGTAAATTCACCGACACTGACTGAACCAAATGTGCTACTCACTTTTTTCATTTGATACCAGCCTCATTCAGTGTCAGTGCAAAAAGTAAGATAAATGATAATATAATACAACAGATAAGAGTGGCAATAAATGTTGCAATACTATAGTCATGTGCAAGACACTGAAAACACACTAAAAATTGTTGGAATACAGAATGCACAAATACAAAAAAAGAAAAAAATAATCTATTCCACAAACAACCGATAACCTCACCAACTATAAAAGAATTAGAGCCAAAGTATACTTCGTAAGAAGAAAGGCAACAAAAGACACTTAGATTTGGTTTGCATCAACCATTACCAAATATACCGATATCTGACTGATTTGGGAAACAGTTAAAAAACTCAAGAAAGGCAATGCCAATCCCCTTCCATACCTCAGTTGGAATGGATAGGATATATACCATTTTCCAAAGAAATATAAAATGCTTTAAAAGAACATTCTCACAGCTATTTGCAGTGAATACATGGGAATGAAGTTTTCAAAAAAAACTAAAGAAATAGCAGAGAAACAGAAAATATAATTTAACACAAACAATTCACTTATACGCAACCATTTACAATCTCAGAGTTTCAGGAATCCTTAAATATCTCAACTAACAATGCTGCCAGTCCTGATGAGATATTCTGTATCTTGTTGCAGTTGTTAAATACCAACTCCCTTCGTTGCTTGCTAATTTTTTTTTTCATTTGAATTCTCTTCAGAAATCACTACCCTATCTCTTGGCATCACACTCAGTTGTGCTGACTTTCTCCAAACCTGGAAAGGTGAAACACATCTACATAATTACTAACCAGGCCTCTCTTATTAACTGTCTTGGCAAAACCTGAGAAAATGATCCACAACAGGATTAAATGGTATCTGGAATTGCACTTTTTAATGAGTGAAAATCAGTTTCGATATCATAAATTAGATCCTCCTTAGATCTTATGGTCAGAATTGAGCTAAACATCCAGAATGCTTCCTTCAAAAAATAGCACCTGATTGTGTTTCGATATCCAAAAGGTATTTTGGTGTCCTCCTTTGAGTGAATTTTTCATTGAGATCTGCACATGCTTGGCCTATGACTGATGACATTTACCTCTTTTAATACAGAGTTTCTTGTAGTGCCATACTTTTCAGGTCTATTATCAAAATACCCTCTCCCAGTCTTTCACCCTGGAAGGAGTATCAGATGGCTCAGTTCTGAGTGCTACACTCTTGACCAGAATAAATCAAATGACATGCAAAACTTTCTTTGATACTCTCAAAAATTGCTTATATGAACTCTTTTTTATTTATTGAACAAGTTCAATGTTCAATAAATAAAATTAGATCTGTAGGTGTCACAAAAGACTGTGATGCTAAAACACTGCACTGTCCAAATTGCAAAGGCACACATCCAGCCTACTCCAAATCATCCGATCTCTGGAAACCAGGGGGGAAAAAATCCAAAAGCTATGCATCAAGAGGCAAAGAAACAAATTATGCTCAATGCACCCAAGAACACATATGCAACAGCAATGAAAAAATATCAATCTACGGCAACACAAACTGAAGTTTACATTCCCCCAACCATGTCCATTGCAGATTGGGCCCGATCTATGCTGTCATTGTCAACGAAACAGTCTCCTAAGGACAAAAGGTAGCAGACAGAGCCAACAACACTCAAATCACAGTTCCACTAACTGTGCCACATAGATCATCAGATGCTACAAAACTGAAAACCGATGCAGTTCTCACTAAGAAGACAAATAATCTCATAGCAGTAAATATGGATACCGATAATAATGCCGACCCGGAAGAACCTATCCTAGACCTTCATGCAGAGGATGACATGGACACTGGTCCAACCTTTCCAAGAAGAGAGAAAGTGATGCTCAATTGCCACAAACAGACTGGGAATAAAAAAGAGTCAGAATCACCCTCGTGTAACAAAATCAAATAATGCATCATATCATACAATGGAACTGTAGAGGCCTTTGCAGTAACATTGATGATATCCATGAGCTAATAGGTCGTTATCGTACTGTAGGCATCTGCTTACAAGAGACAAATTTAACATCACAAGTTTCTCTCTCAATTAGAAATTATACCCTTTTTAGGAAAGACAGAGCTGGTTCAAATAATTCTCATGGAGGGGTAGCCATACTCCTAGATACGAGTACCTTGCAGACACATTCCGTTACAAACCTCCATCGAAACTGTTGCAACACGCATAGTGATTGGTACGGCACCTCTGTAGCCAGGTGAGCAGGAGCAGCAGTGCGTAGCACACGCTTCTTGATTAGACCAGGGTTTGGGCCCATGACTACCAAATACGGAGGGTGCAGAAAGGTCAGGGAATGACCATCGCATATCCCCGGAGCAATATGGCCTTAGTTGCTAATGCTCCTAAAAACCAAATAATAACAACAACAACAATATAGTGATTGGTATTAATTTGACACTTGTCTCTATCTATCTATTATCCCTATACTATTCATGAACTCGAAGATCTTATTCTCCAGTTACCAACCCTTATCTGTTTATTGGGGGGCTTCAATGGACACCATCCATTGTGGGGTTCTCCCAGTGCAGATAGAGGAGGACAACTCATTGAACAGCTTTCTGACAGACAAAACCTAACTATACTTAATATTGGCTTGCCAACTTACATCCATCTCTCTACGGGCAATCTCTGCAATAGATCTCTCCATCTGCTCTCTGTCCTTGTTTTCTAGCATTGAGTGGATGGCCCTGATGGTCTTTCGAGGTCCTAGCCCAGTAGTGATCACTTCCCATTAATATATAAAATTCAAACATCCACATTCCATAATTTCAGAAAATTATGTAAAATGGAAATTTTACAAAGCAGATTGGGCAAAATTCATTTCCAACTTCCCGAGTGTCTTTTGATGAACAGATCATCGAAACCTGTCCTACCGATACAGTTACTGGTCCCATTACGAGACAAATATTGGCTGCTGCATGTAATGCAATTCCACAATCACAGTCAACCCTCCATAAAACCATAAATTACTGGTGAAATGAAGAGGTGCAAAAAAAGAAAAAAACCAAGCATGGAATCTGTTTTGAAAACATCCTACCATCGCCAATCTTATAAATTTCATTGACTTAGAGCCAAGGCCCGTCTCATTAGGAAGAAAGCTAAATGCGTCTCTTGGATTCCATTTGCAAGCTCGATTAATAAAAATACTGATACAAGAATAATATGGAGAAACATAAAACAGCTAAATGGCAAATTTCTGCCATTATCCTCTCCACTTCTCAACTGGAATGGGCAGGCGCTTTCTTCTCCCACAGATACAGCTAATGCCTTAGGGACTGTGTTTTCACAGTTGTCTGCCTGAACAGCATATGATCCATCATTCCAGAAGCTCAAAGTATTAGCCGAAAAGTCAAAACTCAACTTCAAATCTACATGTTCTTTACCCTGCAATCAACTGCATACAATGCTTGAACTTCAAGAAGCCATATCTACCTCAAAAAAACAGTGATGCAGTCCCCAATGGAATATATTACATAATGCTCCAACACTTAGATTAAAAATCTGTCTCTTTACTGCTGACCTTTTTCAATTGCATTTTCCTTGAACATTCTTTCCCAGTTCCTGGCATAACTTCTATATAACAGCAATTCCCAAACCAGGGAAAGATCACTCTATTCCTCAAAGCTATAGACCTATTTCTCTCACCAGCTGCTTAAGTAAAACCCTGGAAAAAATAATTCACTGTTGACTCACATTGTATCTCGACTCCAAAAATCTAATATCAGATAATCAATTTGGTTTCTGAAAAAGTAAATTAGTCCTGGATCTCATGCTGAAAGCCGAAACAAACATCTGGAATGCATTCATCCGAAAGGGTCATAGCATGCCATGTGGTGTCAAAGCCTTTGACACCACATGGCATTTTGATATCCTGAGACATCTGCATTCCTTTGATCTGAGAGGCCACTTACCATATTTCATACAGAACTTCCTTCAGCACAGATCCTTTCAAGTTCGATACCGACAAGTCCTCTTCCAAACTTATAAAGAAGAAGGGGTCTCCCAAGGCTCTGTGCTCAGTGCCACCTTATTTGCAACAAGAATAAATCACATGACTAAAAATATTCCCAACACTGTGAATTCGTACCTCTATGCCGATGATCTCAATATTTCTTGCAGTTCAAAAAAAATTTGACCTTTATTGAGTGGCAGCTCCAAATTTCAATTAATAACATTCAGATATGGATGGCACAGAATGGGTATAGGCTCTCTTGTTCAAAATCTAAAGTAATTCACTTTTGTAACAAAAGGAAGATGCATCTAGATCCATAGCTACACTTAACAAATCAGCCTATCTCAGTTGTCTGCCTTGAACTGCCTTGAACAAATTGAACTTTGATAATTTCAATAGCAAATTGAACGTACATCTTGCCAGAAAAGATGAACATACTCAGAATTACTCCTTCAACATAATGGGGTGCAGATCGATACACATTACTTCATTTGTATAGAGAACTAATCAGATCTCACCTTGATTACGGTGCCCCGGTGTATGATTGTGCTAGGCAGAGTTTGTTAGCACAGCTTGCCCCTATTCAACATTCTGCCCTGAGGATTGCTATAGGCGCTTATAGAACTTCACCAGTTTAAAGTCTATATATTGAAGCTCGTGAACTTCCACTGAGCCTCAAGAGAAAGATGTTACTTCTTAACTATACAACTGAAATCCAAAGTCTACCTAACCATCCCATTAGACTGATACTGAATGACACTCAGCTCACAATATTCTACAGAAATAAACCCAGGGTAGTGCAACCTACTGCTCTCAGATTTCAGGCATTATCACAAGCTTGGAACATACATCTTGACAAAGTTCTTAAAGATTCAAACAATCCAGCTCCCCATGGTCCTGTAGAGAGAGCAGAAGCCAATTCAGAAGAACAGTGCCCATGGAAGTATCTATAGAAAAGGCATGCAGTAGAAACACTACGTCTACGAGACAGCAAGTGGAGAGATTCTGTTAGAGATGAGTCATTAATTAACCTAACTGCCCTCTTCTGAATGGAATCTAGAAGCCTGAGAGAGGTTTTGAGGGCACCACCGAAGATGTGGGAACAATATTCCGTAGTAGGGTGGATTTGCAATTTGTACAGAGTGAACAACTGTTTGGAAGAAATTAATGCCAAGGGCAAAAGAGAAAACCAAGTTTTTTAGATGCAGAGGAAGCAATATTTATAATGTGCTTGTTGCCAAGAGAGATTAGAAGTCAGGGTAATCCCCAAAAGAGATATATCAACTTGCCTAGAAATCGGAGTGCCACCAAAGATAAGCATAGCAGCAGAAGAATCCTTTTTTGTGAGATATAAGACAAGACTGAGTTTTAGAAGGATTCAAATCAACTAAGTTTCCTTTGCCCCACTGGAGAATTACTTGGACATCGGCATTTAAGGAATTGGTAGCAGATATTCAAGAAGTTGAAACTGATTGGGCAAGGCTAGGTTTCTCAAAATGGAAAGTAGAATGCAATGTGCTATCATCGGCAAAACTATGGATAGGATTTCCGGTCAATGGAAGAAGTTCATTAATATACAAGAGGAAAAGAGTGGGTGAAAGAACTGAACCTTGGGGGCCACCAGCATTAGTGGAGAAGTTAGAAGACAGAGAGCCATATACCATCACCCTCAGTGAGCAATCAGAGAGAAAACTGGACTGTGATGCATGTCCAACACTAGAGTCGACAAGCTCTCAACATGCTGAGACCTGCAGAATGGGAGACAATCTCAGTCTTCCAAAAAGAATGAAAAAGGACTCTAACCAATCAGAACCACCAGCTTTTCTGATTATGCATTTGTTATCAACTCAGCCAGTAAGCAAACCCTCTCCCTTTGTCGTACAAAGATGTCTCGAGAATGCAGCAGGTACACCAAAAATCGTGAAATAGCTCCAGTGAGGAGATATTTTAATTGAGACCACTCGAGCAAGGCATTCTGAATTATTATTAAAAATGTTATCTATAAGCACAATCCCAATCAAAGTCAAACCACATAACACATTGAACTCCTCAAAAGGAGTGATAAGTGAATGGAATTTATTGAACATCACTGAAGAGGAGATAGTCATGGAATTACAAGAACAGAAAGTAACTCAAGCAATAAAGAATTATGATACAGAAAGATGACAAGCTTGTTCCAACATGTAATATTATATTGACCTTTAGTACACCAAATTTGCCGACCTCAGTTAAAGCAGGCTACCAATGCTGCCATATCTGACCATACATTCCAAACCCTTTAAGATGTTTGAAGTGCCAAAAGTTTGGTCATTCCCAGACAACATGCAGAGGCAAAACTACTTGTCCTAACTGCGGGTGAAAAAGTCGTTCACAAACAGAGAAAAGGCTCTGGAATTCCAAATTGCAAGAGTGACCATCCAGCATACTCAAAATCATGCGACCTCTGAAAAATTGAAAAAAGAATACAAAAGTATAAGATCGAGAATAAGGTCACATATCAAGAAACAAGAAAGCAAATAAAGTCAATGATCCCAAAATGCATGTACTCTTCCATTAAACAAAAGCGCCAAACTGTTTCAACCCAAACTGAGGTATCAGTTCCGCCCAATCCATTGAAGAATGGGCACAATATTTGTTATCAATACATCAACCTACCACCAAAATTGTTCTGGTTGATGAAATAAGTAATACTCCCATCACAGTTCCACCTAAAATCTCATGTGATGAAATGTTAAATAAATCACGAAGGCAAAAAGCTACTGAATTGCAAAAGCCAAACTCAAATAGATTGGACTCTGAAAATATAACTGCACAAGATGAAACAGTCCTTGATCTTTATGCAGAAGATCAAGGACTGTTTTTTCCTAGCTCTGATGATATGGAGACTGGATATTCACCTGGTCAAACTGATGATGTAGAAGAGAGTACAGATTCTGGATACCCCAATTTTTCTAGAAAAGATAAAACAAAATATGACTGTCAAAAGCAAACCACTCACAAGAAACAGACAGACTCGCCTTCCCTCTTCAAACCCAGATAATGCAGAACATTGTACAGTGGAATTATAGAGGTTTATGCAGCAATACTGATGATATGATTTAATCTCCTGATATAGTCCTGTAACCGTTTGCTTATAAGAGACTAATCTAACTCCACAAGTAACAGCATCAATCAAAAATTTTGCATTTTACAGAAAAGATAAACTCTTCATTACCTGCACATGGAGGCGTTGCGATTTTAGTTGACTATAAAATACCTTCTAGAAACATTCTGCTTCAGACCCACTTAGAAGCTGTTGTACGTGCATCAGCTGGACAAATTCTAACTATAGTATCACTGTACCTTCCACCTAACAATATGTACATGTTCAAAGAACTGGAAGACCTCATAAAACAAATACCACCACCTTTTTGTATCCTTGGTGACTTCAATGTGCATCATCCATTGTGGGGATCAGCCCATATTGACAATAGAGGACACTTGATAGAGACGATACTAGACCAACTTAATCTAACAATCTCTTTCCCCATATTGTATCCCAGTATAGAATGGGCAGTTTTAAATGATCCACACAATAGCGATCACTTCCCAGTTGTATGCAGAATCCAAACACTACAAACTCCATGCCCTGATCATCAGGTAAAATGGAAATTCTCAAAAGCAGATTGGGAAAAATTTTCAACCCATCTTTCTTTTGACAACCAATTGATTAAATTACAACCTATTGATGAAGTCACTGAGCATATTACTGAGGAAATACTAACCACAGCCTCCAAAGCAATACCTCAGGCCTCTGCATGTAAACACAGAAATCTTAAACACTGGTGGAATGAAGCTTGTAACAATGCCAAAAGGAAAAAAAATAAAGCTTGGAACCTGTTCCAGAAGTTCCCAACTGCCTACAACTTAATTCAGTATAAAAGGCTCAAGTCTAAAGCTAGGCAAATTAGAAGAAAAGCCAAAAAGGAATCATGGATACAGTTTGCCTCCACCATTATAAAAGATACAGGAAATATCTTCTTCTGAAGAAAAAACGGCCATGCAGAGACTTTCTACCAAACATCTGTGACTTCAGCCTATGGCAACTCCTTTCTTCAAATCAAAGCTTCGGCTGAAAAGTACAAAATAAAATTCCATACTATCCAATATATTGCCTATAATCAACTGTTTAATCCAGGAGTCATCAACATTTTAATTCCTACAGCCCACTTTTGTATCTTAGTTGGTAAAATTTCCTTACCACCCACCGGTGCTGCAGTAACTCAATTTAGCGCAAGTGCGAAGTAATTTTTAGAGGGTAGGGTTTGTAAAAAATATGTACTTAAATTTATATTTAATTAAATAATTTAATTAATTAAATAAATAGACATGAGCGTATTTCTTTTTTTGAGATATGGGTACACAATTTGTTGCACAATTTATCAACTTGTTCCAAGCCGTGGACACGTGCTTACTCTCACAAATCTAACCATGTACTGCCCCCCCACCATGAAAGAGCTCAAAGACTGAGTGATGGCCAGTGGTAAGCCCCCTCATTATGCGCACTAAACTCGTGCCTTTGGCTACGGAGCCCATTCATTGCTCCCTCGTCCACGAGTATACTTCGAGAAGTGTCCGGTGAATTATCTATATTCAAAGTTTAGAGATGGAATTCAAAAGTAAATTGCAAAAGCATATTTTAAAAAGTCAAACTTGTGAAGTTGTTAGCAATGTATTTGATATATGGAGAAAGAACAAAATTTGTAACAATGGACAAAAACCCCCACCGCCCACCATGAAAGCTTTTATTGCCCACTAGTGGGCGGTAGAGACCAGGTTGACGACCACTGGTTTAATCTATTTGAACTGCAAACAGCATTAAATAGATCACCCAACAGTGCAGCTGGACCTGATGGAATATATTATGTAATGCTGAAACATAAACAGTACAGCCTTGAATTCACTATTAATGTTCTATAACTGGATTTTTCTTGAACGTACATATCCATCTTCCTGGCATCACCCCATTATTTTAGCTTTTCCTAAACCAGGAAAAGATCACTCACTGCCAGAAAATTACTGACCTATCTCTCTAACCAGCTGCCTAAGTAAAATCCTAGAAAAAATGATACACTGACAGCTTATCTGGGTTCTTGAAACTAAAACACTGATTAACAACAATGTTTGGATTCCGACAAAATAAAACCACATTTCTGCCAAAAACATAAGCTACACCCAGAACTGGAACTTTGATTAAAAAACCATTTGATCCCTCTCACCAGTAATCTTTGTTTTCTAGACTTAATGTTGGATGCCAAACTTAACTTTGTTTCACATATCACATTCTTCCAAACTGTTTGTTTAAAGAAACTTATATACTTAGGTCCATTTCTGCTATTACATGGGGTGTCGATAGATATCCTCTATTACATTTGTATCGTGCTATTATCAAGTCTCGCTTATATTATGGTACTATTGTATATGACTCAGCTAGAAAAGTGCATTAATCAGACTTAATACCATCCAACACAGTGCCCTTCATACTGCTCTGGGTGCATTTAGAACACCCCCAGTCTAGAGTCTGTATATGTAGAGGCACCCGAACCTCCACTTCACCTTAGAAGGAAAATGCTGCTAAAATTGCTGCTTGTTGACCATTGCTTTCCAACCCTGAATGCACATTCTATAGCAATAAACCGAATGAAAATAGACCTACTGGCATTAAACTAAAAGATTTGCCTCACACCTGGAATATTGATTTTGATAACATACTTCAAGAGACTGATGTTCCTGATCCACCCTGGTCTGTAAATCTCCCTCATTGTGATACACACTTTCAGCAATGGGGAAAGAAATATCAAACAACTACATAAAGAACATGCCCTCAACAATACGCAAAGCTGCCAAATATATACGGATGGCTCAAAAACAGGTTCTGCTGTTGGTGCTGCAGCTGTCTTTCCTGCTTTTACAGTCTCCATATCACTACCGTTTGAATGTAGCAGCTATACTGCAGAGGTTATATGCAATCAAATTAGCCTTACAGAATATTAACGCTTTCCACAATGCTAGCAGTGTAATACAACACCGATTCCATGATGCAGTGTTCTGCATCACATCCAATCAAAAAACAAATCATTTCCTGTTTAAACCATCTATGAAGTAGGAATTATTCAGTGAAATTCTGCTGGATCCCAGGGCATTCTGGTATCATAGGTAATGAGAGAGCAAATCAGGCAGCCCAAAAGCCAAACATACAACACCAGCAAATTACCAAGTACCATAGCAATTATTTGAAGCATATAAAAAAGTCTGCACATTTCAGTGGACAGAAATATGGAAGTCACAAAGGAATAACAAATTGCTCTAAATCAAAGAAGAACCAGCATTATGGATTTCCAGCTTCAGACAAAATAGACAAGAAGCAGTTGTACTAGCAAGACTAAGGATAGGACATATGCATGCCCTATCCGTGTTATGTTTCTACTCATGGGGTGGGGGATGACCCACCTCAATGCACACATTGTACATCGCCACTTACAGTCAAACATCATATACTTTTAGGTTGTACTCACTGTTCCCATTTCAGAAGAAGTACTTTTCACTCCCAATCACAACTGCAAGAACCATTATTGCTTACCCACATGATTGGAAATAGTGCTAACCTACCTGAATTCTATACCTTTCTAAAACAAATACATATATATGAATTCCTCTGATGCCAAAATGGAACAAATTATATTGCTTTAGAATAATAATATAGGACTTAGAACATTTTGGCCTCAGCTGTCCTTGTGCCCTTAAACACCAATACCAATTAAGAATCTGCAAATAAAAGAACCATTAGATGGCCATGATCACAGTGTTTTGATATGGGATTTACTTAAAGATGTAACTACCATAAAGGGTAACAGGAAGGGTTTTTGCTTTAGTAAAGGAAACTACAGTGCTCTGAGACAGTTTTTAAATTCTATACAGTTGGACCAGAGGTCTCCATAGCCGAGTGGGCAGGAGCGGGAGTGCAGTAGCACACGCTCTTTGAGTTGACCGGGGTTCAAGCTCCTGACTGCTGAATATGGTTGATCTGCCAACCCGCACTGGACCAGCGTGGCAGATTATGGTCCATTTCCCTCAGCATGAATTGTTGAGGAGGCTTCCATCCTGCAGTGGGTTGATAATGGCTGCACTTTACACTTTTTTTTTTTTACAGTTGGACCAATTAATGTTGTTACCGACAACAAATTCTAAATGGGAAGCATTCAGCAAAATAATTATAGAAGCTACTAGGCTTTTCTTACTAACTAAAAATTACAGTTCAAGACTTAGACCAGTTGTATGTCAGATAAACTCTTGAGTCACATGGCAGAGAAGATAAATGCATGGGATGCATATAAATTATCAGAAGATACAGAAATCTATGGTAGATATAAAATAATCTGCAATAAAGGTCACAAAGCCAAAGCAGATTACAAAAAGTCTCTGGAAAAGAATGCCAAGAGAGCAGCACATCAGTCCATGTGATGTACATTGGTCCCTGGTTTGTACTTTGGTCCATGTGATGCAATCCTGCTCAGGTTGCTGACAAATTTAATGGGTATTTTGCATCTGCATTCCCACATGAGGAATCATTTAGGGGGAAGGATGCCAGAAGTTTGTCAAACTCTAACAGAGAGTGAAATGATTCTTTGATGACTAAGAGGAAAGTGGAAGAGAAATTGAATGTAAACATAAAAAAAGGCACCTGGGGTGAATGGGATCTTTTGGTAATATTAACAGAAGCAGTAAAGGAGGTAAGCAAACCTTTAGCCATAATTATTAGAGAATGTTTGGATTCAGGGGAGGTCCCTGATGACTGGACATGTGTGAATGTATCTCTAATTCACAAAAGGGGATCAAAGAGTAATTTGAATAATTACAGACACATTAGTTTAACTTCTGTTCAAGGGAAAGTTAACGGAGTCACTGGTTAAAGAAGTAGTGCATGCATTACCACCTAGACAGGGGTGCATTTATACTTCAGTCAGAGAATGAGTTTGTTAAGAGGCAGTCTTGTCTGACCTATTTGATTGTATAATATGATGTTGTGACAAAGGAACTGGATGCAAAATGTATGTTTGATATATACAAATTCAGGAAAGCAGTTGTGCATAAAATATTGCTGTACAAATTTGAGTAGTGTGGCATTAAGGGAAAGTTACTGCTATGGATAACGGAAAGGTTGGATGGGGTGGGAGAAGATAGAGAGTGGTTATCAATGGACACTACTTTTTGGACTAATGTTATTAGTGATGTCCCACAAGATTCATTGCTGGCCTGGTTGTTGTTTCCTGTGTTTATTTATGATATTGATGAGGCTTAATGTCTAAGTTTGCAGATAATATGAAGGTTGGCAGAGTGGTCAATGATAATAATGGTATGCTGCAGCAATAATATCTAGAAAAATTAGGCAGATGGACTGACTGAGAAATGGCAATTGAAGTTTAACATTGACAAATGCAAACACTTAAAACAGACAATTGCAAGGTACTGCTTATTGGTAGCAGTAATCCCAGTGTAAAATATCAGCTGTGTAGTACTACACTAGGGTAGCTAAAAAAAAAATGGATCTGGGGGTAATTATGCAGTCTGATATGAAATTCTCTGAGCAGTGCAGATTGGTTGCCAGGATGG